>NC_090932.1:914252155-915452155 GCF_040938575.1 Ambystoma mexicanum
AGCGTTTGGACTGTTTTAGGCCAGTTCCTGGCCCTGGATAGGTCAATACACTTCTTAAGAGCTTGGCCTCAATATTTGGCAGTTTAAGGCCAACCTGACTGGCTAGCAAAATCATTTTTCAAATGCCTGGAAGCGATTGGTGTTCTTGTAAAAGCCAGTCCCTGTGAGTTAAAGGATATATAGAATAGACCATATTCCTGAGTTCAGAGCTGCTGGGTTTTTGTAAGATAAGCAGGTCTGCTGACCTCCTCAAGGATTTTTATCTGTTTCCCAGACATTGCTGCATTTCTATTCCCTCTTCTGGCTATACTGGTTGGATACAATGGCCTAGGCCAGCTCTGGTTTGGATCCTAGTTGTCTTTCCTGAGATTTCGTCATCTCATCTGCTGGGGCCATGGCTCTATCTGCGGGTTATTTTTTTTTAGCCGTTTTACTACATTTTCCCACCGTTTCCCACCAGGGTGTTCCGTCAAGCATTTGGGAAGCTGTGTGCCTAACGGACTCCAGCAGGCCAAATCGGCTTGCTTGGGTAGTCCTTGGTAGCCACAATCTGTTTGTTTAGGGGCCATTTTTGCTGGTGTGCTGACCATGTTTGCCGGCTAAGGCACTGCCTGTAAAGACTGGAGGGGGGCTTCTGTACTCCTGCTCTCTTTATGGTAGAGGGGAAGCAAAGAGGACCCCAGCCAAGATTCTCTATTGTTGGTAGTAATGGACGAGCAATCAGGGCCTAGCTTTTCAGGTGGTGATGCGGGCTGGTTCTTAAGTGCAGTGTAGTCCCTAAGCACCCACAAAGGATTGTCCGCACGCTGTATTAGTTAAAACAGTCTTTATATAATTAATATTCAAGGTTATGTACAATATCACGATAACTCACTTTGTACTCGGTTATCTAGAATGGCAAATCTATACAGTTCTACGTGGTACCGCAATTACTATTCGATCTCTTTAATGTGCATCAACTGTATGGTTAAATGTCAATCAGTTTGTAAAGGAAGCCAACATAGATCGAATAGGAAAGCAGTTGGTTAGAACAATTGGCAGAATACTGGCCACTACCGATGCACAGCTCTGTGTGGAGATCCCCCCCCCCAACCTGGGCAAACTGGTGAATAACGATATATCACAAGCCCAGTCCATATATTGTTCACAAGAGTCTTTCCAATAGTTCAGCAAACCCAAAGTACCTGGCATTGTAGCGCTCCTCGTCGGGGAATCGACGGCCCTTCTTCAGTGCCCTCCCTTTAAGGCAGGAGTCACGGGTCATCGAACGTCGGGCGAAGAACAGGGGGAACTACGGCGGGGAGGTGGCAGCTTCTTTCCTAGCTGTGCTTGACGGGGAAGCGTAAACGTCTTGCAAGGAAGAGGTGTGCAGGGCACCTCAATGTCCATAGTTCTGGGCCGCAAAGAGTTTGAAGAACTCTGGCCCAGCAAGGGCATCGAGTCGTCGGCGTCTCATGGTCTTTGATTGGCTGGAAACCCACCGGTGGATGCTCCTCGGCTTGTCGACAGCCTGGCCTTCTCCAACGGGATAAGGTGGGCGGTAGTGAGGACGAGGGTGTCCGTGAATCGAAAGTTGTTAGGCAACGGGAGCACGGCGACTCCGGTCGGTGATGGCGGTCGACGGTGGCGGACAACAGTCCGGGCGCTTCCCTTTGGGATTCGTAGCAGTCCCCGTCTCCGGTCAGCAGCCTTTCGTAGGACTGTCTACCAGGGAGCTTTGGCAATCAGCTGGTGCATGATGGTCCCTCGTAGCTCGGGAAGAGGGCGCCTTACCAGAGAGGGTCAGTCGGAGACACAGCAGCATTCAGATTGGTGAAGGAGAGCAACAGCAATTCTTCTCTTCCAGCAAGGTCAAGCTTCAGTTTCACACCAGTTACTCTTCGTGGTTTGGACTTCAGCTTCTGAACACGATTCCTGGCAGTGAGAGGCCCGCAGATATACTGTTGATCTCCCATTCATTCTGCTGGGTCACTCTCAGGCAGCCAATCACTACGAAGGGCATTCAGCAGTCAGTCAATCAAGCACACAGTGAATTCAGGCAATTCTTCTCCATCCAGACACCAACAACGCAGGATGTGGATTCGGACAAGTACCATGCCATTCAACACTACACACTGCATTCATATCAGCATTCCGGGCAGGGCTGTCTCAGTCATTGTGTCAAACATCAGATACCAGACATCCACAACAAGAAGTGTAGATTCATCACACACTCCATTCACCCAGGTCTCACCCACAGGTGTACCCACAACATACGGTTGTTGGGAAGGCTGCAGCCAGTCTGGTCGGCACTGCCCCACACTACCATATATGGAACTTCCACCCAACAGCCAGTCAGGGGGAAGGGACAGTCAGGACTTCGGGAAGATCAAGGTAACAGGAGATGCAAGGCAAGAGGCCACAGGGCCATCTTGTCCCTATCAGGAATCGACCGATTACAATGACAAGGCCTGGGCATCCCAAAACAGAGGACATTCAGGGCACCAGTCAATTCAGCACAGAGTTGCCACCAGCCCGTACCCTGCGCTGTGGGCCACATACAGGTGCCCAAAAACATACACTAGGGGCACAGGGTTGTACCCCCACCCATGGGTGCCATAAGGGTATCCCATGGGTCTGTACACCAAACCAAAAGAGCGCTGCACCGCCAGGAATCCCACATGAACTCCTGCGTGGAAAACACAACAGAACACACAAAAAAAAGCAGTAAAGGACAAGGATACGGAGGCCGTGTCCCTCCGATGCACTTCCAGCATCACATTGCCTTCCCTGCTTTCTCGTAGCAATCAGTAATACAAAGGATTATCCAGGGGTATGTTTGGTGAGTCACTACTAGCCCCATGCTAGACTGAACAAGCTACAAGTAACTGATCATCCCATCTGAAGGCTGCCGTACTTGCCACATAAAAGCTCAATACTCTCTTAGGACGGTGCCTGTGGAGACTTTCCTCCTCTACGGATAGATGAGGTGGTGGATAAAACACTGGCAACTCCACTGCCTGAGATTAACAAGTTACTCTCTTACCTGGTAACGTTCTTTCGATGGGATGGTCCGACGACGTATTCCATATCTATGACAGTAATCACCACAGCTGTGCTGCTTTGGAAAATTTTCGGCGTCCTGCATTGAGGACATCGATGCGCTGTCCTCGAGCCGACGTCACCGGATGTTACTAGTAGGACGCACAACGCCCGTAGCCTCAATGGTAGTTTTTTCCCCCAGAACGTGTGGCACCAAACCACTGCCAGTATGACCACAGAAAGCCTTGCGGAAACGTAAGCTGCATTCGCATAAGAAATTCTGTAGCGGGGAAGGTAGGGAGGGAGCGATATGGAATAGTTGTCGGACCATCCCATCGTAAGAACGTTACCATGTAAGAGAGTAACTTGTTCTTCGAGGCAATTGGGTCCTCCGACGTATTCCATATCTATGACAGACTCCCAAAGCAATACCAACGTATGGAGAAGGGAAAAATAATTTAGAATATAGAAATTTAGAATGCCCAATCAAATTGCAGAGTAAAGGACCGCCTTGCCAAAGGCCAGATCCTGCCCATGGATAGAATCTAGGGAGTAGTGTCATACAAAAGTATGGACCGAAGCCCATGTGGCTGCTTTACAGATGTTATGAATAGGAACATCCCTCTGCAGGGTAGTAGAGGCAGCCATACCCCTAGTAGAAGCCTACCGGAGGGTCCTTACCCGCCAGGCGGTAACATTCAGAAATTGCCAAAATAATCCATCTAGACAAAGTCTGCTTAGTAACAGCTTGTCCCAAACGCCTTCCAACGTAACCAATAAAGAGATGATCGTCCACTCCGACCCGGGATATGCGTGAAATGTAGAAACTTAAAGCTCTCCTAGGATCCAACCTATGGAGCCTCTCCTCTTCCTTACCAGGATGTGGAGGAGGATAAAATGCCTTAAGAATAACCTTCTGACTTAAATGAAATTCCGACACCACCTTCGGAAAAAAGGAAGGACTAACTCTAAAGACAACCCTGTCCTTATGAAACACTGTGAAGGGTGGCTTAACTGAAAGTGCCTGCAACTCACTCACTCTGCGAGCGGAAGTGACCGCAAATAAAAACACAGTTTTAAGGGTTAACAGCCTCAAAGGACAGGAACGTAAAGGCTCAAACGGAGCAGCCATAAGGAATTTCAGAACAAGGTTCAAATCCCAACCAGGCACCTGGAAAGGTGACGGTGGAAACACATTAGTGAGTCCTTGGAGAAATTAAAGGAATTTAGAAATAGTAACAGTCCTCATACGGGCCCTTAAATATAGATAGCGCCACCAGGTAACCTTTAACAGTACACACTTGCAGACCCCTGTGAGCCAACGAAAGCAAAAATGAAAGAACCACAGGAATGTCACATGAAAAAGGATCCACATTCATAACCCTGCACCAGTCGCAGAACTTTCACCAACGGCAACCGCACAGGGACTTCGTTGCCGTCCATCTGGCCGAAAGCAACACCTCCATCACGTCTTCAGGGAGGTCCCAATCCTTATACTTCAGCCTTTCAGAAGCCAAGCGTGAAGGTTGAGTGATCGGACCTCTGGATCGAGACCCTGACCCCCCCCTCCCGTGAGAGCAGATCGTCTCGTTAGGGAAGACAGCGTGGAGGGCAGATGAACAAGTCGAGAAGGTCCGGTTACCACGTCCTCAGGCCCAAGCCGGAGCAATGAGGATCATCCGGGAACCGAACCTCCGTAACCTTCGGAGCACATGCGGGATGACGGGGACTGGAGGAAACTGGTACAGAAGTGGGAAGGACAGCTCAACCACGAACGCGTCTCCTAAGGCTCCTTTTGGAGGAAATTCCTGCGAGCAAAACCTTTCACACTTCCGGTGGACACTGGAGGCGAAGAGATCCACTTCAGGGGTCCCCCAAGGGCCAAGATCTCCAGGAGAATCTCCTGAGCCAGCTCCCACTCGTGAGAGATCACGCTCTGCCTGCTCAGAGCATCCGCCGTCTCGTTTTCATCTCCGGCCAGATGAATGCTGAGATCGAAACTTCCTGCTGGATGGCCCAGAACCAGAGCTGCATCGCCTCCCTGCACAGAGAAAGTGACCCTGCCGCCCCCCTTTTTTTGTTGAGGTAGTGCATGGCCACTGTGTTGTCCGTCAGAATCAGGACATTCTTCCCTCGCACAGTCGGCGGAAAAGCCTTCAGGGCAAGCCTGACGGCCCTCAGCTCCAACAGATTGATATGGAGTCTGGACTCCGGAGACCAACGACCGCGACTGTCAACTCGTTGGCATGCGCTCACCATCCCGTGAGGGATGCGTCCGTCACGATCGTTACCTCCGGCCAGGGTAGCCAAAATGGAGCCCACTTCATCAGATTGCCTTCGACGGCCCACCACAGAAGGTCCTGGGCGACCGAGGGCGGCACCTGAACAGGGTCCGACATCCTGCCGGAGGACTGTGACCACTGCATCTTGAGGTCCCATTGCAGAGATCTCATCCGCAACCTGGCCTCTGGCACCAGAAGAATGCAGGATGTCATGAGGCCGAGCAACCTCAAGAACTCGAACGCCGAGAGACTCTGGGCATGTTGAAACTTGTGCACCATCTGCTGAATGTGATGAGCCCTCACCTGGGGAGGAAAACACTGCCCCAGGGATGTGTCGAGCACTGCTCCGATGTACTGGAGCTGCTGGATTGGCGTGAAATGGGACGCCATTTAAGTTGAGGGAGAAGTCCAGCTTGTGAAGTGAGTGGCAGGTGACGGACAGATGATCCAAGACTTGCTCTGGAGAGCGCGCCCTGATCAACCAATCGTCCAGGTAGGGGTAGACGTGAATCCCCCCCTTACCTGAGATACGCTGCCACCACCACCATGAGTTTGGTGAAGACCCTCGGGGCGGAGGTCAATCCGAACGGCAGGACCCGAAACTGAAAGTGCGAGTCTCCAACTGCGAACCTCAGGTACTTCTTGTGCTTGGGATGGATCGGCACATGAAAGTAAGCGTCCTTGAGGTCGAGAGACACCAACCAGCCCTGAAGTTGAAGGGCCTGGAGGACTTGAGAAAGAATAACCATCTTGAACTTGTCCTTCCTGAGGAGCTTGATCAAACCGTGCAAGTCCATGATGGGTCTCAATCCCCCCCAGTCTTTCTTTGAAATAAAAAAATAAGGGGAATACCATCCCTTGTTCCTCTCCGATACAGGCACCAGTTCTATAGCGCCTTTCTCTGGCAGGGACTGAATTTCCTGCGCAAGGAGCAGATCCGGACACTTCAAAGAGAGATTCGTTGGTGGATTGTCGTGAGGCCTCTGCCGGAAAGGAAGACAGTAGCCGTGGGCTATGATCTCCAGAACCCACACATCTGAAGTAATGGCACACCACTCTACAAGATGCTGCGCCAGCCTTCCCCCAACCGGCGAACCATGGGACATGGCCTCATGACTGAGCTGAAGCAGGTGCGGCAGTGCCCGAGGGCAAAGAGGCAACTGCCCGAGCGGCCTTGGCACCTTGAGTACCATGTTTTCCAGCTCTGGCACTCCTACGATAGCCCCTTTGAGTTGCAGCTCCTCTCGATTTACTAAAGGATGAGTAATATCGAAAGGAACCTCCCCTCCATTGCTGTCCCCTAGGATGAAAAGGCGGTGGTTGGCGAACTGCAGCGCTCAATGACTTTGCTGCAGCTTTTGAGGTCTGCAACCCCCCCAGGGTCTAGTCAGCCTTGCTGCCAAAAAGATGTTCACCATCAAAGGGCATGTTGAGGAGCCGGATTTGCACATCAGGAGCAAACCCCGACTTCCGCAACCACACAAACCTGCATATTACGGTGCTCGCCGTCATGGACCGGCTGACATAATCTGCGATGTCCAAACCCGACTGAACGGACTCACACATAGCATCCTTGCCATCCTGTACAATAGCAAGAAAAGCATCCCGTTCCTCCCCTTCGGGAATATGTTCAGCCGCCAATTAAATACAGTTCCACAGAGTGCATGAAACGTGACCAGGCACACACAGAGTTGGCTGCCTGTAAAGCTATTCCCCCTAAAGAAAACACTTTATTCGCCGAGTCATCAAAACGATTGTCGTCCCTATCAGGAGGGATGGTAGGGTGCGACACCTACTTTGCTGGGGCCGTAGCCGCCTGCACCACCAAACTCTCCGTAGTGGGGTGCGTGGTCAAGTAACAGGGGTCACTACTGGCTGGACGGTATTTTCGCTGCAAAGATTTGCTTACTGTCGGGAGACTCTCCGGGGCAGTCCAAGCCGCCGTCAGCCTTCTTTGCAAAGCCATATGGAAAGGCAGTACCGGGTCAGTTGGAGGACCTTGGACGAGGATGTCCGTCAGGTCATCCTGCAAAAAATCCACAGGTGGCGCAGACCACCCAAGTATTCTGTGACCCTCAACATAAGGCGCCGGTACGAGGACTCGGCATGGGTGCCAGGCTCAGGCCTACAGAACTCCACCTCCGGAGAGGTGTCTAGACCACTGGCGTCGTGCAGCGACTGACGCAGGTCTTCAATCTGGCTATGACCAGACAAAATCTCATTAGGCACCTCTTCAGGCACCATACCTTCCTCAGACCCCCTCATCCCCTTCAGAAATATAATCCAGAGGTTGGAAGGAGGGCACAGAAAAAGGGACAGACATTTTTTGCCTTGGACAGAGCCTTTCTGGGGGGGTTCCACCGTGCCACTGGGTACCTCCGACAAAGCAGCCTTTCGAAAGGCGTCGATGGAATCGGCGTTGAGCGTGGCGCCGACAACTTCGACAGACAGTCCTCGAGGGCGGAGCCCCGAGCGTGTCCGACAGTCTGGGCACTGATGGCGTTGATGGCTTCCTCAGAGGCGGAGCCTCGCGAGAGTCCCTCGACGACCTCGGCGCCCAAGGCGTTGATGTCTTCCTCGAAGATTTCACAGGCTCAGACGGTCTTGAGGGGGTCGAGGACCGAGACCTGGAACGGGCATGCCTAGAGCGACCAGCCTTGTCCGATTGGGACCTCTAAGGCACCCGGTGGTCGCAAAGACCGCTTGATCCCGAAGGCGCATGAGTGGCGTCTCTAGCACGCTCACGGCCAGCGTCTTTCGCCGGCGCGGACGGAACGGAGCCCTGTGACTGAAAAATCGCCATCATAGCCTGCCGGAACAAATCCTATTCCTCAGGAGTGGAATGCTTGTTGGGCCAAGCAACCCACTGACGGGCAGAGTCCTCGGAAGAGGACGGGGAAGGCGACCTTTGACGGCGCTTCTGTGAGTGCCTTTAAGAGGCAGAGGAATGGCTGGACCGAGACCCCCCGGACTCATGACGACGATGCAGAGTCGCCCCTCGAATCGTCTGTCGAAAGTCCAGTGGATTGCGACTTCCGGGGCTTGGCCACCTTACCCACCGACAGCTTCTTCATACACTCCCGCAAGGCCTTCGATGTAAGCGACTGGCAGTGAACAATGTCATCCGTATCGTGGTCCTCCCCGAGGCACCAGAGGCAAGCGTCGTGCGTGTCCGTCAACAACATCTTGGACCCGCAAACCCGACACTTCTTAAAACCCGACCGCGGGGTGGAAGAAGCCAAAGACATGTTAATACACAAACGAACAGGTTCGAAGAACCGAAAGAACAGGATTCAGTAGAACCGAAGCGCGCCGAGATCTCCAAAGTGAACGCGTTCGTGGAAAAAACAGAACTGAGGCTACGGGTGTCGGGCGTCCTACTTATAACATCCGGTGACGATGGCTCGACGGAGGCCCTCAAGGACAGCGTATCGACGTCATCGATGCAGGACGCAGACGCCGAAGATTTTCCGAAGCAGCACAGCTGTGGTGATTACAGTCATAGATATGGAATACCTCGGAGGACCCAATCCCCTTAAAATGTAGAATTCTAAGACTATTTTAGTCAAAAAGTTTGGACTGACATTCCTAGAGATTTTCCCTGAAGAATTTCACAAGGGTGGTTTGAAAGAAAGCGCTTAGAGTTTGCTTGCATGCCTCACCGATGTAATGGCGACCAAGAAGGCATAGTCTTCAGAGTGAGCATCCTAATGAACGTAGAATGCCAGGGCTCAAACAGAGCCACCATAAAAATCTAAGAACCAAACTTCAAGTTCCAATCCGGAACAACAAAAGTGTTTGGAGTAAACCTCTTTTTAAGGCTCTTCAAAAACAAGGCAATCACTGGGATCTAAAAGAAAGAACCTTTATCCGGTGACCTTCACACTGCCTATTTGTAGTCCTGAAGAGGCCAATGGCAGAAGGAATTCCATCATGGTAGGCATAGGACATGAGTTAGGGTCCATCCTTCAGTCACTACACCACAAATATTCTCCACCTGCACGCATACAGATCTGGTGGAAGGACTACGTACAGCCAGCAGCATCTCAAGCACCTCCTTTGACAGATCCCATCCTCGTATGTCAGCCTCTCAAAAGCCACACATGCAGATGGAGCGTGTCTGAGTTAGTGAGGAGCACCTGACCTAACTGCGACAGGAGATCCAGTTTCAGAGGAAGCCGGCGAGGTGAGCAGATGGCCAACTCGAGAAGACCTGGTACCACACCATCCTCGCTCAATCCAGGAAGACCCAAGATCATAATGAGTTATTTAAAAAGCGCTTTCGCCGAAGCGATTTACATGTACGTACAAAATCACCCATCCGAAGTTGGTGCTCATTTATCGAGCTAGGGAGGATAAAAGTCTAAATTGGCCTTGCCTGAACTCAAACCTGCAGATCACACACAGATCACAGTAGCAAGCACTTAACCTGCTGAAGTGTCTTACTGGCATATCATGGAGGACCAAAACCTCGTCAACCTCCTAAAAACCCACTGGATAAGTATGGGGGGGGGTTGGGAGACGCATAAGGGAGGTGAAAGACCCACTTCACCAGAAACTAGTCTAGATTGATTGCTCGCAGCTCCAGCAGTTTGATCTGCGTGGGAATCTGTGGGAAGAACACCCATCAAAAAGAACATTACCAAAAGTTAAGTAATTAATTCTTGAATGGATTCCTTCCTCCCACAGATTCATCGTCTATGGTAGACTCCCAAAGCAGTACGTAAATCTTGAGAAGGGAGGGAGCAAGAAAACCACCTAGACCAGAAAACTCTGGAGAACTACCCTACCAAAATGGGCATCCTGTTGCTTGGTCAACGTGTGCAGAGATGCCCATGTCTCCGCCTGGCGGATGCCCAGCACAAGTACTCCTCCCGTCTGCAGGGCAGAAGTGGCCGCCACTTACCTAGTAGAATGTACCATCCCATCCACCCCCCCAGAAGGCACCAGGGTGGTGAGATGGCAATTTGTCCAGCAACTACAAATAACACGTTCTCCGGGCCCAGTATGGAACGATCAGGATCAATGTGGTTCCAAACCGCGCAATCTCTTGAGAACCAGCAGAATGACCGGGATTGGCGGGAACGCATAAAGGAGGCTGAATGACCACTCTACCATCAGCACGTCACCCAGCTCTCCCTGGAGAGGAAATTCCCTAGAGCAGTACTGGTACTTCCTGTTGACCCTGTAAGCAAAGAGTTCCACTTGAGGAGTCCCCACCCCACCAACAGGAGAAGTTCTCTTTGAGAACTTCCTGGCAGAGCTCCAATGTGTGGGAGGCCGCAGTCGGCCTGCTCAATGAATCCACTTTGTCATTCTCTCTTCTGGCCAAATAAGAGAGAGACTGTTCTCCAAAGACCAGAACCACAGTTGCATTACTTCTCAGCACAGAGGCAGGATACCACATAACCTCTTTTGTGGAGGTAGTGCATGGCCACTGTGTTGTCCGTCAGACCCAGCACATTCTTTTGTTTCACATAGAGGAGGAAAGCGAAAAGAGCCAGCCTGATCGCCCTAAGCTGCAACAAGTTGATGTGTTCCAGAGACTTCACAGGAGACCACAGTCCGTCCAGTCAGATCTGTCAGTTGAGCACCACAACCAATCAGATATGAGTCCGTAACCACAGTCACCTGGGGCCAAGATTGACAAAACAAGGCACATCTCAGCAAGTTGCCCCGTATGGCCACGCAGGATCCTGAGCCTCTGAGACCTGTAAAAAGTCAGATATTTGACCATTGAAATGCGACCATTGGCAACGGACAAGCCACTGAAGCCTCCGGCATCACTAGGCACAGGAAAATCGAGGCAGGGACTTGTTACTAGGATTGTAAGACACTGACCCTCCGAGAAATTTGGCACTCGGGTGTGAAAGCCCTGCCCAGATGAGTGTCCAAGACCACTAGGATAAATCGGAGCGGCTGGATACCAAAACCGGAGACTTCAGAGTTCAGGGAAAAGCCCAGGCTGTGCAATAGCATGAATGTGCAGAGCAAATGATCCGGCACTGGATCTGGGGAGCAAGCTCAGATGGGCCAGTCATGCAGGTAGGGAGAGAAATTAATACCCTCCCTCCTGAAGCGAACTAGCAACTTGGTGAAAAAACGAACAGCAAGACTTTGAACGGGCAGTGATCTTATCCCACCACTAACCTCGGGTACTTCTGATGAATTAGCACATAGAAGTAGGCATCCTGAAGGTCCAGTGATCCCAACCAGTCACGCAGATCGAGGGCTTGCAGGATATGAGCCAGTGTAAACATCTTGAACTTGTCCTGGTGCAGGAACTGTTAGGCAAGATTGTATGCAGTACCCTGTGGGAGACTGCACCGGCCTTGTCCTCTCGGAAATAGTTAACCCAACCTTTGGTATAAGCATGTACTACACAAGTTGGTAGAGTGACTGAGCAGCCAAGCTTATCTCAAGAGGAGTCAATGTGAGCTCTAGGATTGCAACAGATTCACAGTGACAAGTATCCAAATAAACACTTACACTCAAGGTTTCTTGATTGAACAATTATTTATTAAACAGTCAGTTGAACAAGCCTTCCTTAGAAGGGAGCAAAATATGTAACAATAACATACTTCAAAAATACACATTCAGTTTCAATAAATCAGTAGATACCCATATGGGATGGCACACAGACACTTCATATACCCTGAGGTGACTTAAATAACTAGGACACTGTGGACATTAATATATCACTGGCACATTTAGGCAATACAGAGTTCGGTGTCAAGAGAATAAAACAGGTTAACACATGTTCTTGAGCAGTAAGTACTTTTGAACCCCCTAATGCAAAGTAAATTAACCCTATCCCAGCTACACAAGTTATAGAATGTGTGACTTTTTGGGTAGGACAGCCAATGTCCATTGAGCAAAGTCTAGAGGAGCTGAAGCACTTCTTGAAGGTAAGTAAAAAGTCTTGCACAATGTTTTAGAAGTCTTTGTAGAAAATGAAATCACTGTTGACCACAAGCTGGGAGGCTTGTGAGAGGCAAAGCTGCAACCAACTCTGCAAAAGCAATAAAGACAAGTCTCAACTGAGAGCTAGCAAGGCTACACAAGAGGTAAGTACCCCTCAGTTTTACCGTACCTTAGGTCTGAAGAAAGTGGTTCCAGCTGGCTTCTGTTCCAGTTGTAGTATGGCAGACCCTGGTCCTGGGCCTCTCAGTCGTGGGGACAAGATGGAGGATGTCTGGGGACTCCTGCGCTACGAATTAAGGTCAGCAAAGGGCAAACTTCAGATCAGCGGCACTTCGCAGTTTCAGCTTCTCGCTAATAGCAAAACTGCGGTTCTCGGACACCTTATGGACTTTCCTCGCATCTGTGGTCCAGCACTCTGTTGAGATGGCTCAGGCTTGGTCAGACCTGCTACATGGTAGTCCGGAGGATCTTCCTGGAGCTCGGGTCTGACTTAAAAACGACACACTCGATTCTGGTGTTCCTCTCCCTGGCAATCGGTTCTTGCAGCTGCAATGGAAGTACAGCCAGCTCCGAGAGGATATCCATGAGTTCGTCTTGGGGTCGATTGCTCCCACCAATACAAGAGAAGTCGTCCTTTGCAGGGCTTCTCTAGTCGAGGTGAATTCGGAGATTCAGCACTGCAGAAGGGCTTCACCGGGCAAACCAACATGCCAGGAGTTGAAGCAAGCGTCTCTTCCAAGTTCTTCTTCAGATTCCTTTGTTCGGTGGTCGACTCTGCCTTCCAAGCAAAAGACCTCACCTTTTTATGCAGATTTCTACCATTCATTTGCAGCATAGCTGTCAATCACACAGCAGGGTGGCTGTCCTCGAAGGACAGCCAGCCTATCACCTTTGGGTGCATTTCTGTAACCAAGGGGGATCAAGGGCAGGAGGTTTGGGCACCTCCCTTACTTCCTGCCACTGCCAGGCACGCTGGAGCCAGAGACGGGCTCCACTGGTGAATCCCGTCAAAGACAAAACAAACCAAGGGACCAAACCTTGTAAATCTAAAGAAGGACCTTTCCAACAAGAAATGGCGGAAAAAGAAGACTGGGGCCAATTTGACAAAATGGAACCCATGGGTGCTTTCCTGCAGCTGCAATTGCAGCCTGTGGTAGAAACAAACAATGGTAGGAAAAAGTAAACCACTGCCACCTGCCATTAATTGTAGAATGGGTAACATGAAAATGTTACATGAGAAACTAGACAAAGGGGATACTTGTAACCCCTACATCACCCCACTGTAAGATAGTGTGTGCTGGGTCTAGAAAAGTTATAAAATGTAAGTAAAGTCAATTTCACTTCACTGCTCTTGGAAACAGTTTTACCAAGAGAAGGTATTTAAACCTTTGTGAAATCTAAAAGACTTCCCTGTGCCACTGCACTGAAGGTGCTGTGTGCCACAATGTAAAACGCTGATGCCTATGGAGTTTGTCAGACTCCAAAACCAAAAGAAACAGAGTTCAAATCACAGAAAAATGCATGAGAAAGTGGGAAAATGTCTCACTCTCTCCAGGATAAAAGTCCTAAAGTCCAGCAAAAAAGCTGGGGATCTCTACAGTAGAAGGGAATTAGCACATTTCTGAGAATCCTCCCCAACAGCAACAAATTCAGCAGCCACAGATCCAGAATGGGATGCACGTTGCCGTCCTCCTTCGACACCAGAAAATAGGTGGGGTACCACCCCCTGGCTCCTTCCGAGAGTGTACCACTATTGTGCTCTTTGACAGAACCTGACTGACCTTTTCAAGAAGATGTGGTCTGGAGAAAAGAGGGGGACCAGAGGGCCCTGGTCCAGAGGGCGCTGTAGGAACAGGATGCAAAGTCCCTGGTGAATGACCTGTAAGGCCCAAGTTTCGGATGTGGTTCTTGACCATTCCGTGTTGAACAGACAAAGCCTCCCTGCCAACAGTGTAGAATGGCATAGCCTGTCACTGAGGTTTTGCGCCCTCAGCACGGTGGGAACTGTTGCAGAGCTCCCCGTCTGGGCACTTTTCCCTCCCTGCATTCTTCCCCGGGGAGACTGACCACAGCCTCTTGGGGCATAGGCAGGAGAGGGACAAAAACCCCTGCCCCCAAAACGACGTCTGTGGTGAGGGCTGTTGTATGGCCAGCCCCAAGGACTTAATCATCGCCTTATATGATTGAACCCTGCACAGGGCCTCATTAGCCTTGCCTCCAAAAGATTTTGCCATCGAAAGGCATGCCTAACCGTTTGGCCTTAACATCGCCGCAAATCTGGAAATCCTTAACCAATAGTGGAGTCTGACCACAGTGTTCGTGGCCATGGACCCGGCCACACAGTCTGGGGCGGCCAGTCCTGATTGCAGCATTTGTTGGGCAGCCTCCTTGCCATCAGTAACTAGGGACAGGAAACCGTGCCTCATCTCTCCTTCAGGGATGTGGCTCAGCCGCATTGGCCACAGCTGCACAAAGGCGCAAGGAGAACTTTGCCAAGGCGCAAGATGCATTCACGACATAGTTCAAGACTGCCTGCCACAAACACCTTACCCCATGCGCCAAACCTCATTGTCAGGAGGAAGGGAAGGTCTTAAGACTAGCCGTTGCTGCATGAACCACCTAACTTTCTTGATGCTGAGAAAAAAGAAACTGAGTTTGATGGGGCGGGACAGTGTTGCTTCGCCAGTTCCCTGTCCATAGCTGGGACAGGGGCAGGCTTCTCCCACACCTCCAGCACAGGATCCTCTAGTGCCACATTGAAGGGTAGAAGAGTCTCCTCCATGGGGGCATCAACCAGGATATCACAATGTTCGTACTGGAAAGAGCTGAAAGTCCCACAGTATTGGCCACCTTACCCATCAAACAGAAAGCTGCTTGAGGATTTCCTCAGGTGAGAGCAGGCAGAATGCATCTCTGGAAGTACTGAGGCAACTGGCGACCTGCAGGTCTTCAGTCAATCCCAATACATCCTCACCTTCTGCATTGAACTCGTCCAGGAAATCTTTCAGCTCATCAGAAACCAGGGTTTCAAACCCAAAGGGAGCCTGTTCACACTCATAACCATAGACAAAAGCCATCTACAAGGAGTGGAGCATATACCAGCAGAAGCAGTGTGTCAACGCAGATCGTTGCCGATGATGAAGCCGGACCTGAGGCTTCAGTGACTTGAAGGCAGGGGGCCAGTCGGTGCCAAGGAACTTTGGTCGACTTCTGGTCCAGGGCCGAGCTAACAGGTGTGCAGGAGTGGTCCCCAACGGCTACCCTGCCTGTCACAACGGACGCAGTGGGACTGGTCGGTGCCTCAGCCAGAGCAGACGGTGCCCTTGCTTGCGCGAAAGCACTGAGCCGCCAACACCTTGGAAAAGATTTCCAGCATCTTCAGGCAGGAGTTTACCCATTCCTCTGGGGAGGAATCTTGGGTAGGAAAATGTACCTGCGTCGATTGCACAGGAGAACCCTAGGAGCAGTGTCTCTTCCTTTTCGAGGAAGAAGAGCAGTTTTTGTGTAAGGACTCATTCTGCTCCTCTTCCGATGCTGCCGCTTCTTCACCTTTTCTACTTGCGTGGAGCTGCCCTATCTTCAGAGCGGCAGTCCAGGCCATGAGACCTCGACCGAGAATGCAAAACCTCTCATCCTTTGCTTTGTGGACGAATGTGAAGATCTTCGCCACCCTTTCCAGGAGGGCCCTTAGGTGCATGGACTGGCACGACCATCAATCATGGGTGTCGTGGTCCTCAACCAAACAGTAAAGACAAATCTGGTGCAGACCAGAGATCGACATCTGCCAGCCGCAATCTGCACATGGCTCGAAGCTGGAGGCCTTAGACTGAGTAGGCACGGGGTAGAGAAAAGCTGAAAGCTCGACAAGTGTTCCTTTTTTTCTGTGTGGTCACAGGACCTCAATATATACTAGTCCCGATGTTATGTCTGTCGCGTCGAGGTGTTGGGTGGAGCTGTGTACCACCTGGCGGCAGAAACGTTTCTGGAGAAGAGCTTCCCCGGGATAGGTCTATCAGATGAGGAATCCTTGGGAGAAGGAATCAATTAGAAGCATGGACGATGGGTTGTCAGTCAAGATAAGCACAGTCTTGCCCACCACAGAGTGGAGGAAGGCAAACAGGTGAAGCCGGATTGCTCTCAGTTACAGCAAGTTGATCTGCGCTCCAGGACGGAGGGAGACCACAGGCCGCCCAGTCAGGTACGACAGGTGAGCGCCCCACCCTATCAATGGGGCACCCGTGGTTATCGTCACCTGAGGCCAGGGTTGACTTAATCACATGCCTTTGAGCAGGTTGTCCCTCAGGAACCACCACAGCCACTTGACTCAATACCTGCAGAAAATCTGACATGTCCCTGAAACTGCAACTACTGGCAACGGAGTAGCCACTGAAGCAAACGCATGCATAGCCAAGCATCCAGGATCACCCAAATGCAGGACGCCAGGAGACCCAGCAGACACAGGAAGCCTGAGGCAGAAACTTGTCCCTGAGAATAGAGAACATATACCACTCGGGCCTCAGGAAGAAAGGCTCTGCCCAGGCCAGTGTCCAAGACTGCTCTGATGAATCAGAGGGACTGGGATGGCAAAACATGGAATTTATTTAAAGTTCAGGGAAAAGACCAAGCTGTGCAATAGGTTGCACATGGGAAACAAATGTGTGGATGTCTGAGTCTGTGGAGCAAGCTCAGTCGCGGCATTCGTCCAGGTATGGAAATACTTGAATGTCTTCTCTACTGAGGCTAGCCTTACCAGTAGCTTGTTGAAAACCATGGGCACAGAAGCAAGGCTGAACAAGTGGCCTGTAACCCAGTAGTTATGTCAGACTAAAACTAACCTCGGGTACCTCCTTGGCTTTCCTGAATGGGCACGTTGAAGTAGGCATCATTAACGTCCAGTGACACCAACCAATCCTGCAGATCAAGGGCTGGGAGGATCTGGGCCAGAGAGACACTGTTGAATTTGTCCCTTTTCAGGTACAAATTCAGAAGCCTCAAGAGTATTGGGCGCAACCAAGTGTCCTTCGGAACCAGGATGCACTGTTCCGAGCATGGCACCAGTTCCTGAGAGAAGCCAACGGCCCACTCCAATAGGATGGGGTCTGGAGGCAAGGTGGGGATGTAAGGATAATGAGTCCAGATGACATTGAATGAAAGGGAGACAGTAGCCATGCTTAACGACCTGCAAGGCTCAAGCATCGTACATTGTTTGAGAACATTCTGAGCTGAACAGGGAAATTCGCCCTCCCACAGGGGACTCCTTGTAGAACATCGCAGGGGTTTTGCACTAAGGGTGGCAGATGGTGGCCGCAGCCCAACGTCTGCTAGGGACAGAGGGGCACTTCTTGGGAAGAGTCTGCCATAGTCTCCCCAGAGACGTCTGACACAGTTCTCTTGGGACATAAGAAGCACAGGGGCGAAAACCCCAACCCCTCGTACACAGAGCGCAGGCTTGCTGGATGGCTAGAACCAAAGACTTCGCTGATACGGCAAACTCCAAAGGACGTCCTCTGGCTTAACACTGAACAGGTATTCTGCCCTTCAAACAGCATGTCAAAGCTTTGCCTGCACATCCTGCATGAAGCCAAACGTCCTCATCCAGGAGTGATGCCTTACCACTGTACTTGTGGACACAAAACATCCAACACTATTGGCAGGGCCAAGACCGGACTGCAGAATCTGGCAGGAAGCCTTCCTGCCATCCGGGACCATGGCCAAAATGTCCTCTCTCATCTGCCCTTCAGGGATGTCTGTATGCTGCGTTCGCACCTGTGGACCACATACTAAATGAGAACTTCGCTAAGGCACAAGGAACAAGTTACTAACCTGTAACTATTGTTCTAAAGCATGGTTCTGGCATGGATTCACATGCTCATGAATATTTGCTGTCGTCAGGCTAGGAATCCTTTGTAAATCCTCAGTAAAAGAAAAAAAAACATTTACTTAAAAACTGTCTTTCTCTTATAAACCAATCCCCGAGCGCTGGGTCATATTGCCCCCAGCCAAAGATTTCCCTCTCCCTAAACCCCTCCTCTGGCAGCCATCTTCCGATTTGGGAGCACGTAAAGTGGCAGTATGACCAAGAAGAGCCGCAGAGGGGCAGGTGGGAGGGTTCGCATGTGAATCGATGCCAGACCCATGCTGGAGAACAATAGTTACAGGTAAGTAACTTGTTCTTGTCCAGCATGGGGTCTGGCATGAATACATAGCAGTACAACATTACACAACCACAGGGGGTGGCAAGGCTCAACAGAAGCATTTACTCTTACCTCTGGATCAGGCTCACCTTCAGGCAAATGGGTTGCGTAGCACTGCCTGGCTGACCCTGGACTCCCTGTCGAAGCAGTAGAATTTTGTGAAGCTGTGCATAGACTGTTAGGGAGAATTCTCTGTTTAGGCTGAATTTCCTAACCTAGTGAGTTCCTCAGCAGCTTTGCTGGATTTCTGGAGTTTGTTTTTTTCTCCTGCCGAGAGTGAGACTCTTTCTCCCACTCTTGGACATGATTTGTGGTGTTCCTTGGAATGTTAATGTGTTTCATGGGCTATGAGTTCTTTTACTCCATAGGGTCTCATGTTTTTTCCATGTGTGTTACACCGCACCCTCCGTGCAGTAACACCGGGGTGTCATAGTACCCCCCACCATAGACTCCATACCCTGGCACTGACTACTGTCTCCCAGGGCATGTAAAGTCACCATTGGCTTTACTAGTCCCAAATTACTAACAGAACCAGTACAAACCATCATATTGTGGACGTACTGGTAGTGTCTGTTATTCAAGGGGGCACTGTCCCGTCCCCCCTCGTCGAGTTTTGGCTGGTGGCAGTGGATACTACTTTTTATATTCAACCGCAAATATATCTCTATGGGATTTTCCCATTGTTCGAGGCTAATACTTTTTAACATAGCCTCTAACATACCGCTGGTTTATTTATTTAATATTAATTCACCGGTTGGTATTTTCTGCCAGAACTCTGTTTTAAAATGGCGTTTGTGTTCGCCTCTGTAACTCCAAACCAAAGGTCGAGCCCTTTGTTCCACTTTTTGGCGGGCTTCTCCACAGAAGCCTCCAAAAGTGGTGCCACTCTGGGTACCACAGGGGGTGTCGGAGGGGGTTTAGGCACCCTGGACTGAGTTACCGTGGTAACTCAAGTCGCACTCTTGTGTGATTGGCCCAAGTGGTGAGCCGGCCGGATCACCACTTAGCATGTTTGATTGACAGCTAGGCTGAGTGAATGGGGGTGTGCTGCATAAAAGCAGGGCTTTTGGGACGAACTTCAGAAGTCGCCAGAGGACCTGAAAATCCGACGAGGGAGAAGCTGAGCCGACCTGCTACGACGACACCACCGGTGGAGCCCTGCTGAACCGACTCAGCACTTCCCAATGACAGAGGAGATCTCCCTGCTGGAGAGTCTTCTTCCGCTGACTGGTGGGCACAACCAGTTTACCTTCTTTGCTCGCATCCCACAACGTCTTGTGGTCGAATTGCCCGTGCCAAGCACCCCGGCAACCGGATAGCCACTTACCACTGGACCGCCAATAAAAGGACCTCTCCTTTAAATGAGAACTCCGCGGCTGGTTTCTTCCCTGGCAGTGCAACGGACCCCTGCTTTCCTCCCCGACGAGATCCTCTCTTCCTCCGGACGAAGCACTGACTTGCACCTGCTGCCAGGAACAACTGCCCCCGCTGGAGCGTTCTCACCATTTTAAGGTG
Source organism: Ambystoma mexicanum (assembly GCF_040938575.1). Classification (NCBI taxonomy): domain Eukaryota; kingdom Metazoa; phylum Chordata; class Amphibia; order Caudata; family Ambystomatidae; genus Ambystoma; species Ambystoma mexicanum. Next base: position 914,272,092 of record NC_090932.1, read on the forward strand.
CCGTGTCCACCAGGCCTCCCTTTCTAAAGATTGCTACAAGGTAACAATAAGCCCTTAACCTTCTGGACTGGGCTGGCCGCCTTGACCATCTAACTGGTCCCTTTCTTTTTGGTCCAACTCTTTGCGAGACTTTTGGGCACTTTCTACCGTGTGACCTTGGACACATTTCGTCCGGAGCCTCTTAAAGTGGGTCCGGCCTTTTTGACTTTGACTTTATGGTTTTAACATGCCTTCTTCTCCCACTGTGTTCTTCCGAAAGTGTTGGGATCTGTTTCTATCCTTGCTCTGCCTATCTCTCCCTTTTAAACCGATTGATTAGAGTGCCATCTTCGTTAAGCGCTCACTGCTGTCTGAAAATAAGTGTTGCTTTACTTAAGACTTGTCTAATAATTGTTGAAGGGAGTGTATATCTTTTAGTAACCGTGTTCTTGAACTGCTTGATATTAGTGTCAGTATGTTTAACTAGATGTGTTTTTAAAAAAATAATTATCTCTCTTTTACACCAAGCTCTGGTCAGTGTTTGCTTGTTCTACTGTGTTCTTTTGACCTATCGTGAATACTCTGTATACTGCCTAACTCTTCTTGAGAGAAGTCTGACTGCTCAGCCACAGCTATCAGGTAAATCTGGGTGGTACAGACTGCTACCAATTGGGTTTACTACCAACCACCTGTAGTCTTAAATCTTTTGCAGTGGTCCCAGAGGGCACTACACAGGTTTCTGCCTTACATAGACCTCCACGTAGCAGCACTGCAGATGTCCATCTTGGGCACACCAGACAGGAAGGCCTTCCCACGGTTCACAGGATCAAAGTACACAAACAGTTGAGACGTCTTCCGAAAACTCTTTGTGCGTGCCATGTAGAACTTCAGAGCATGAGCAACATCAAGTGAGTGCAAATTCTTTTCAGCCGGCGACGAAAGTTTCGGAAAGAACACAGGTAACACCAAAGGCTTGTTGAGGTGGAATTCAGAGAGAACCTTTGGCATAAACAAGGGGTGCGTCTGCAGCACCACCCTCGATTTGTGAAAAGTCAGACAGATGTTTGCAGGAAAGGACCTGGATCTCACCTACTCTCCTGGCAGAGGTGATGGAAACAAGGAAAGCTGTTTTCCATGAGAGGCGCCTGAGAGGGGCCTGATGCACAGGCTCTAAGGGGGGCCCCCCGTGAACCTAGTCAGCACCACGTTGAGTTGCCAGGGCAGGAGCCTTCACCGGCCAGAACGATCCAAACAGTCCTTTGAGGAACTCCTTGACGAGACAGTGGGACAGTAAGACCAAAGAAGATTTTCCTGGAGACCTGGTGTAGCGGGATATAGCTGCCAGATGCACCTTGATAGAGGCGAGTGCCAGCCCCGCTTTGGCCAAGGACAACAAGTATGGAAGAATCTGCAGAGCCATGACCCTCAAAGAGTTTATCATCTGCGCCCGGCACCATGTAGCAAAACGCTTCAACGTGTGCCTGTAACACTGATAAGTCGATGACACTCTAGCCTTTGCAAGGACCTCCCTGCAGCCGTCCTGCAACTCATACCCTCTGAACTCTAGGGCTGCAGTAGCCAAGCACTCAGGTTCAGCGATCCAGGGTCATGATGCATGATGGCGTCTCGTTATCTGGTGAGCAGATCGAGGACCACCGGCAACATCAACGGTGGTGATGCAAACAGGCGGAGAAGGTCTGGGTAGCAAATCTGCATCGCCCATTTCAGGGCAACGAGGATCATTCTGCTTCGGCACCGTTGAATTGATTGAGGACTCACAGCAGGAGAGGCAACGGAGGGAAGGCATATAGGAACATGCCCTCGCACGGGAAGGAGAACGCGTCCCCCATGCTCCTCAGCTGGTGGAACCTGCTGGCGAATTTCTGGCACTTGGAGTTAGTCGCCATCTCAAATATCGATCTGGGGTCTGCTCCACTTGAGGAAGATCAGTCCACCTGATCCTGCCTCAGTTCACACTCGTGGCAGGTGCGCAACTAACTGCTGAGGGAGTGGGCGATGGTGTTGACTCCCGCCAGGTGAAATGAGTTGAATAATATCTCTTGGGCGACAGCCCAGTGGCACAAGTCCTGCGCCTCTCTGGAGAGCGCTAGGGATCAGGTGCCACCCTGCTTCCTGATTTAGAACATTGTGGTGTTGTCCGTGAAGATCCTCACCACTTTGCCCTACAGGAACAGAAGGAATGACTTGAGGGCCTAGAACACTGCCTGCAGCTCCAGGATATTGATGTGGAGATCCCTCTCCTCCGGCAGCCACAGGCCACTGGTGTGGAGACATCCAGTGTGGGCTTTCCAGCCATCCAGGGAAGCATCTGTGGTGACCGTCTCCGGGTATGGGGGGGGGGGGGGGATCTGAAATCATCTGCCCCCAGCGATGATGTAGCGGACGCCTCACCACCTTATCGCTTGACAGAACTCCTCGTCGAGAGCAATTCTGTTGCAAAGCTTCCAGACACTTGGATCCAGTGAGCGTCCAGAAACTCCTGCAGGGGTCGCATCCGCAGCCTCAGAACCAGATCAGGTAGATGCACGACGACATCATGCCGCGCAGACACTTGATGATCCGCACCGCAGTGGTCTTCAGTGCCAACAGCTGTTGCACCTTGTGCAGCAGGGCCGCAATCCTCTCGTCCGAGGGAGCCGCTAGGCAGGAGACCGTGCTGAGGCTGGCCCCCAGGAACAGCACGTTTTGCGATGGTATCAAGCAGGATTTTGGCTAGTTGACCGAGAACCCCAGATCCGTCAGCAGCCGGACAATCGTCTGTCTGGTCCATGGATGTCTCCCTTGACTTTGCCTGGATGACCCAGTCGTCGAAGTACGGGTACACGTTTACTACTAGGAGATGTAGATGAGCCGCCACTGGTGCCAGGCACTTCGTAAACACCATGGGTGCTGACTTCAGCCCAAAGGGGAGGGCCTTGAACTGGTAGCGTCTTCCCTGTACCACGAAGCACAGGATCTTCTGATGCTTCTCATGAATGGGGACGTGGAAGTAGGCGTCCTCCAGATCCAGCAACGTCAAGAAGTCTCCTTCCACCAGTTGGCCGAGCACGTGCTGCAAAGTGACCATCCTGAATTTTTGGGACTTGAGGTATTTGTTGAGACGTTGCAGCCCACGTTGTCTTCCTTACCAAGAAGTATCTGGAGACTCTGCAGCCCGAGTGTTCCTTTGGAACCAGCTCTATCGCCCCTTTTCTTATCATGGCCTGTACTTCTTGCAGGAGCGGAGGAATGGCTGCTCTTGTCGAGCCACAGGAGGTATTAGAGGACATTTTGGCTGGAACTCTAGAGTATGTCTGTGGGTGAGAGCGACCAGCACCCATCAGTCGGTGGAGATCTTTTTCATCTCACTGACAAAGCCCACCAGCAGTCCTCCCACTGGGGTGCATGGGTGGGGGCCCGACATCCTGGCCCGTTCTGTCCTGCTTTGTGGTCTGCATGCCGCCTTGGGAGCGACAACTACGGGCTGTGGACTGGGTGGGTTGACATTAGGAAGAGGACCTTCCACCAAAACCTTTAGACGATATGCTGGACTTTACGGAGGACCCACAAAATGAAGAGTGGTGTTGCTGAAGAGTGCCTAGGGCACAGGCCATCTGTTTCAGTCTTAATGGCTTGCATCGACTCGTTGACGGCTTTTCCAAAGAGATTGTCCCCGAAGGGCACGTCCAGCACTCTCTTCTGGACCTCCTGGCGGAAGTTGGTGGCTTTCAGCCAGCCATGGTGACTGAGGCAGACACTGTTCCCCATCTGCTGGAATCCTGCGTCCATGATGTGCAGGGCCACTGTGATGGCATGGTCTGATGCTACCTCCCGGTCCTAGGATGGAGATTGGCTCAACCCGCTTGTAGTCGGGCAGGAACTCCACAATAGAGGCCATCTTATACCACAGTTCCCTGTCATACCTGGCCGGGATTACAAGCGTGTCGACCGCCTTGGCGTTCGATGCCACCGTGTAGATCACCTTGCCCTGGGGGGGGGGTTCAAATTCACTGACAAACGGATCCTCGCTTGTCGGCCGATGAAGATAAAGAGCACACACACACTGACAAAAATAGAACTTTGCATCGAAAAAGCGTGAAAAAATTATAAATTACTCACCGTAATGACTAACGTGGTCTTAGTCGATAGTCCCTTTTCCTCCATACTGTATGGGCGTCCCTTCCAAGGGACGGAAGACAATCTTTTTTCACCAGAAAAAACCCTCTACCCCTTCAACTTTAGAGACACGCGGGGGTGCGGCCGAGGGAGCATGTGCTGCCCTGACTCCGTTCTCCGGCGCCACACCTCAGTCCCCATTGATGCGTCGACAATCGATTTAACATTGCCTAATGACACCAGTATTATTAGGGGGGAGGTTGGTAGGACGCATGGAGGAAAGGGGACTATGGACTAAGAGTACGTTAGTCACTACGGTGAGTAACTTATAATTACTCTTACGTCCTGACCCCTTTCCTCCGTACTGTATGGGTGATTACAACTGATTGTAGCCCCATGGTGGAGGAGACCCTCCTTAAGCAAATAGGTTCCAGAGTATCGCCTGACCAAAAGCCACATCGGATCTAGAGCCGGCATCCAAACAGTAATGCTTGCACAAAGCCGAGGGAGAGGCCCAAGTGGCCGCCCTGCTGATGTCTTGCCATGGGCATGGCGCTAGAATGCGATGGCAATTGCCGACTGCATGGGCATGCATGTTGGCCGGGAGCGGCTTATGCTGGCCCTCATAAGCTTCCTTGATGCCAGAGACCATCCAGCGGGATATGGAAGCCTTAGAGGCCTGATGGCCTGGTTTTGAGCCCCCGAAAGTGACACAGGGCATCCTATTTGCAGAAGCCTTTCATGCTGTCCAAGTAGAATTTCAGGGCACGCCTGACATACAGGCAGTGCAACACGCTGTGCTTCGTCCTTGGGATCGGGGAAAACTTACAGGTAAGTAACTTGTTCCTTCTCCAGCATGGGGTCTGGCGTGGATTCACATGCTCATGAATAAAACATACAAAGCAGTACACACATGCACAACCACGAGAGGTGGGAAGGCTCAACATTAAGCATCTCTTACCTCCTCACCAGGCCCACCATCAGGCGAACAGGTTGCGCAGCACTGCTTGGCCGACCCTGGACTCCTCCCTGGAATCCCGGTCGACGCAGTAGAATCTCGTGAAGGTGTGCGTCGACCTCCACGTAGCAGCCCAGCAGATGTCCAGCAGGGGTACATCAGACAAGAATGCCTGGTCGAATGGGCTCTCGGACGGCCAGGCAACGATCGGTTTGCTAACCGGTGACAGTGCATGATGCAGCCGGAGAGCCATCTGGAAATGGAAGCCTTCGAGAGGGCCTTAACATGGTTCACAGGTCCAAAGTTCACAAAAAGTTGTGATGTCTTCCGAAAACTGTTTGTGTGGTCCACATAGAACTTCAGCGCTCTAGCTACATCCAGCGAGTGCAAAGTCCTGTCGGCCGGCGACGAAGGCGACGGGAAGAAAAATGTTAACACCAAGGGCTCGTTGAGATGGAACTCCGACGGCACCTTGGACATAAAGGAGGGGTGCTTCCTCAGCACCACCCTCGTGTCATGAAAAGTCAAGTATGGAGGCTTGCAAGATAGGGCCTGGATCTCTCCCACAGGTCGTGCGGAGGTGATGGCCATGAGGAACGCTGTCTTCCATGACAGGAACTTCAAAGGCGTCGAATGCATAGGCTCGAATAGGGGCCCCCCCATGTGCCTGGTCAGCACCACATTAAGCTACCACGCCGGGGCAGGAGCCTTCACCGGCGGGAACGAACGGAATAGTCCCTTCATAAATTCCTTCACCAGGCGATGAGACCACAAGGACGCCCGTCCCGTAGTCCTGGTATATCGGGAGATGGCAGCCAGATGTAATTTGATGGAGGCGTGAGCCAGTCCAGCTTTGGCCAGCGACAGTAGGTACGGCAGTACTTGAGGGGCCGTAATCCGCAGAGGGTTAATCTTCTGTGCACGGCACCAGACAGAGAACCTCTTCCACTTATGACCGTAACACTTTAAGAGTTGAGGACGCCCTGGCTTTTGCAAGAACCTCTCTGCAGTCAGCCGGGATATCGTACCCTCCAAACTCTAGTGCTGCAGGAGCCAGGCCTGCAAGTTCAGCGACTGTGGGTCGTGATGGAGAATGGCACCCCCTTCTCTGGAGAGAAGATACGCGTCCGCCGGCAGCTTGACTGATGGGGACGTTGACAAGTCCAGAAGGTCCGGGAACCAGATCTGCCTTGGCCACGCCAGTGCGACGATGATCATTCTGTACCTGGACTTCTTGAGCTGGTTGATGAGGCGGAGCAGCAACGGCAACGGAGGGAACGCATATAGAAACAGGCCGTCCCAGGGGAACGAGAAAGCATCGCCCATGCTCCTCGGCTGCGGGAACCTGCCGGCGAACCTCTGGCACTTGAGTTTGTCGCCGTCGCGAAAAGGTTGATCCGGGGTTTACCCCATCGTCGAAAGAGCCGATCCACCTGGTCCTGACGTAGTTCCCACTCGTGGCACGAACGCAGATCCCTGCTGAGTGAGTCGGCAATGGTGTTTTTTATTCCTGCCAAGTGGAAGGGAATCAGAAACATCCCCTGGGCGACGGCCCAGTGCCACAGATCCTGGGCCTCCTTGGATAGGGCTGGGGATCTGGTGCCCCCCTGCTTCCGTATGTAGAACATCGTGGTGGTGTGGTCGGTGAAGATCCTCACCACTTTGTCCTTGAGGGACGGAAGGAACGACTTGAGCGCCCAGAACACTGCTCGGAGCTCCAGAATGTTGATGTGGAGAGACCTCTCCTCTGGGAGCCAAAGACCTCTTGCGTGGAGATCTCCGGTGTGGGCCCCCCAACCCTCCAGAGACGGCATCACCGTCTCCTGAAACGCCGGGGTTTGAAAGTCCGTGCCTGTAGAGAGGCGAGCACGGGTACCCCACCATAGGATCGCCCGACGGAACTCCTTGCGAGAGGGATCCTGTCCTCGAAGCAGCCCGTCGCCTGAAACCAGCGGGCGTCGAGGAACTCCTGTAGCGGATGCATCCAAAGTCTGCAAAGTGGTACAAGATAGATGCATGAGGACATCATCCCGAGAAGGGACTTGATGGACCTCACCCTGGCCACGTCCGTGGCTAGCAGGTGCCGTACCTTGCCCAGGATGGTCTTGGTCCTCTCCTCTGACAGGGAGGCCAATTGCCCCACTGTATCGAGCTTCGCTCCCAGAAACAGTGCTACTTGTGACGGAACCAGGTGGGATTTGGAGTAGTTGATGGCGAACCCCAGTTCCGTGAGAAGCTGGACGGTCCTCGCTGTGTGTTCGACAGCGAGTTCCCTTGTCCTTGCCCGGATTAGCCAGTCGTCCAGATAGGGGCAGACGTGGATCCCCTGCAGGCGCAGCCACGCCACCACTGGTGTCAGGCACTTGGTGAATACCCTGGGTCCCGACTTTAATCCGAACGGTAGGGCTCGGAATTGGTAGTGGCATACCTGAACCACAAACCCGAGAAACTTCCTGTACCCTTTTAGAATGGGGATGTGGAAGTAAGCATCCTCCAGGTCCGACGACGATAGGAAGTCGCCCTCCTCCAGCTGTCCCAGCACGTGCTGAAGGGTGAACATCCTGAATTTCTGCGCCTTGATGTATTTGTTTAACCGACGCAGGTCCAGGATGGGGCGCCAACCGCCTGACTTCTTTCTGACGAGCAAGTACCTTGAGTACACTCCGGAGCCTCCTGAGGACAAGTACAATGGGACCTTTCTTGAGCATCGTCCTTACCTCCAACAGTTGAGGGACGCGATTCTCCTTCCTGGCCACGGGAGGAATCCGAGGGCACTTCTTTTGGAATTCCAGCGAGTGCCCGTTGGCCAGGGTGTCCAGCACCCAACGGTCGGTGGAGATGGACTCCCACACGCTGACGAACTTCGTCAGCCGGCCTCCCACCGGGGTGCTTCGGTGGGGGCCCGACGACACGGCCGGGTCAGTCTTGCTTGGAGGCGGCCTTGCCGCCTTGGCCTCCTTGGCAACGACGGTGGGATCCCCCTTGCTTGCCGCGACCACTGTAGGCCTCCTGGGAAGAGGAACGGGCCGCCTGGCGGTATGTGGAGGAGCCACCGCTGGATCCTTTGGAGGCACCCTGTCTGCCTCCGGAGCTCCGAAAGGGCCGTCGTTGTTGAAGTACCCCTAGGGCCCGGGCCGTCTCTGAGTCGGTCTTGATGGCCTGTAGAGACTCGCCCAGCGCCTTACCAAAAAGGTTGTTGCCGTCCAATGGCATATCCAACACTCTGGTCTGGACGTCCTGGCGAAAGTCTGTCGCCTTCAGCCATCCTCGGTTGCAAACTCTGTTGCCCAGTTGGCGAAATCCGGCATCGGCAATGTCCGTTGCCACTGTTATGGCATGATCCGACGCCACCTCGCCTTCCTGCAGAATTTGTAGGGCCTCCGTCCTCTTGTCGTCAGGTAGGAAGTCGAGCAGGGGAGCCATCTTGAACCAGAGCTCCTGTCGTAGCGGGCCACGATCGCTAAGGCATTGGCCGCCTTAATCATAGTCGCCGACGAGATGACTCGTCGTCCCATGGAGTCCAACTTCTTGCCCTCGCTGTCCGGCGGGGAAGTGGAAGTTGAAGCCGCAGCACCCGCTGCTTTCTTCTTAGCCACTGCCGAGACGACAGAGTCCGGCGTGGGCTGGGCCCTGAGGCACAAGGGGGCGGCATCAGGGACTGGGTACTTCTTCTCGTACCTGTCCCTCTTGGCGGGTGTCATGGAAGGGTTCTTGAAGACAGCAAGCCCCTCGTCCCAGATGTCGTTGAGCAAAGGCACCGCGAGGACAGTCTTCCTCTTGGCCTCTCGTCGTTGGTAAAGAAACCCTTCCTTTTTTTGTTCTTCAGGGCAGAGCTGGAAGAGCTTGGATGCCCTGGTTATCATGGCGTGGAAGGAGCCAATTTCGTCAGCTGGAGAAGCCCGAGGAGGGGGGGGGGGGGGGGGGGGTGATGACGGGATGTCCGCTGTGTCATCGCCGCCTTCTTAGTCCGTCGCTTTATCTGTCGCCGTATCCTCTCTAAGGTCCGGCAAGGGGGGTAAGGGGTCCACAGGCCTCGCGGGCACGAAGGGCGGAGAGTGCGGGCACGAAGGGCGGAGAGGCGTGGACTCTTCTCTGCTTGTTCGGAGGGTTTCCCGACGGGCCTGGTTCTGGATCCTCCGTTGGGGTTCGCAGTAATCTCGTCCTTATCTCGGTACATAAGGATTGGATCGCCAACAAAATGGCCACCGAGCAATCCTGAGGCTCGGGTAATGGCTGCGACGGACGGGATGGCCGCTCCACTGGGCCCTCTCCGTCGCTATCTTCGATCACGTCAGCGGGGACCGTCCCCTGGGATCGAAGCTTCTCGAACCTCTCGTTGAGGCCTATGAACTTCTCATTGTGGCCCTTCTCGGTTTCCACCAGCTCTTCCTCAGAGGCTGATTCCGAGTCTGTAAGGCCACCTCCTCCCCCCCTCTTTTTCCGCCGGGGACTTCACGGGGGTCTTAACGATGGGCTGGAAAGAGGATTCCCTCTGCGGTGGCAGGGATACTCTGGGCCCATAGGCCGTTTTCACTGGCGTAGTCTCAGCCAGCTTCGCCAGGGTCGCAGCGACCACTTCGATAGTGGCCTTTGCCGGCTGGATCAAAGCCCTCACCACCTTAGGTGCGTCCTGGGCCTTTGCCTTGGGGGGAGGGTCACCGCCTCGCTCCCCCTTCGAGATCGACAGGGGCCGCTCCAGCAGCTTACCCGGGTTCTCTGATTTCCTCTTCCCCGAACCAGAGCGCTGGCTCGTGGTTGAACGTGCCGGGGAAGTCGCGCCCTGCCTGGCAGCCGAAGAGCCCGACCTTTCAGCGCTCCCGGTGCCCGAGGACTCGCGGTGCTTTGCCTTCTGTTGGGCTACGGTCGCTGGGGCGCCCTCACAGGACTTAGAAGCCCGCTCAGACGTTTTCTTCGCCTTCTCACCTGCTGTGCCCCTTCTCCAGCCAGGCGGCGAGGCAGGAACGACGATCTTGTTTGGTCCTTTCCGAAAGGTTCTTGCAGAACGCACAGTCCTTCTCCACGTGCATCTTGTCCTCATGAAGGCAGTAGAGACATCGCGAATGCTCGTCCTCCTTGAAAACGTTTTGTAATCCGCATTCAGGGCAGCACCTGAACAGCTTAGATCCGGGCGTCGAGCTTCCCTTGTCCTGGGCCATGTCCGTTGAGGTAGGCCGCAGATCTTCCGGAATCCTCCAAGAAGCGTAAACTCAACGAAAACTTCACCCTTGAGGGGCGTAGAAGAATTCCGAAACGGGTCCCCGTTATCGGAAGTAGAAACAGTGGAGCTTGAGGCTCGATTAAACTGGAAAAAATGAGAAAATCTCCTGAAAAAGCGCAAAAACGCAGCAAAACGAGAGCTAAAGCACGAGGACTCCCAACACTTGAGCGTGCAGTAAAAATCTGAGGATGGCTGCCAGAGGCGGGGTTTAGGGAGAGGGCAGTCATTGGCTGGGGGCAGTATGACCCAGAGATCAGTTATTGGTTACTACTAAGAAAGACAGATCAGAAACAAAACTGATGCTGATTTCTTCTTTACCGAGGATTCCCAGCCTGACGGGGAATATTCATGAGCATGTGAATCCATGCCAGACCCCATGCTGGAGAAGGGCGGCCGTCTTTGCTGCAAAACTCCCAGGGCCCGAGCCGTCTCCATATCGGTCTTGATGGCCTGAAGTGACTCATCTACTGTCTTTCCAAACAGGTTGTTCCCGTCGAAGGGCATTTACAGAACTCTGGTTTGCACGTCCTGGCGGAAATCTGTTGCCTTGAGCCATCCCCGCCGTCCAAGGCCAACACCGTTGCCCAACTGGCGGAAACCGGTGTCCGCGATGTCAGTGGCCATAGTTATGGCATTGTCCGACGCCACCTCACCTTCCTGTAGGATCTCCAGGGCCTCCGCCCTCGTCCGGTAGGAAGTCCAGCAGGGGAGCGATCTTGTGCAAGTCCCTCGTCCCAGATGACGTCAAGCAACGGCACCGCGAAGACCATCTTCCTCTTGGCCTAGCGCCGTTGATAGAGGAAGCCTTCCTTCTTCTGTTCTTCGGGGCAGAGTTGGAAAAGCTTGGATGCCCTGCCAATCATGGCGTGGAAGGAGCCAATTTGGTCGGGCGGGGAGGGCCGAGGGGGTGGTGATGGAAGGCCCATCCCGTTGTCACCACCGTCGTCCTCTGTCCATGTCGTGGTCGTATCTGTTCCGGTGTAATCCCTAGAATCAGGGGAAGGAAATGAAGGCTGAGCGGGCCGCAAGGGCTAGAAGGGCAGGGGGGGGGGTGAACTCTCCTATGCTTGTTTGGAGGGCTTCCCGACGGGCCCGGTTCTGATGGGTCGTCCATTGGGGGTAGAGGCAACCTCGTCCTTATCTCTGTGCATAAGGTTTGGATTGCCATCAAAATGGCCACCGAGTTGTCCTGAGGCTCGGGCACCGGCTGCAACGGGGCGTGATGGTTGCTCCTCCACGGGAGCCTCGTCGGTGCCACTGTCGCTCTCTTCGTCCGCCTCCCCGGGACTCCTCCCCTGGGACCGGACCTTCTCAAACCTCTTGTTGAGGCCCTTCACGACTTCAACCAGCTCCTCCTCAGAGGCTGTATCCGTGTCCGTTACGCCCCCCCCCCCCTCTGTCTTCACGGGGGTCTTATCGATGGGCTGAAAAGAGGATTCCCTCCGTGGTGGCAGGGAAACTCTGAGCCCCGAGGTGGACTCCATTGGGGTAGCCTCCACAGGCTCCCTTGATAGAGGCCTTAGCTGGGTGAATCAGGGCCTTCACGACTTTTGGCGCACTTGAGACCTTCACCTTGGTGGGAGGGTCACCGCCTCGCTCCCCCTCGGCTGCTTCAGTCGGGATCGACCGGGGCTTCTCCAGAAGCTTCCCCGATCCAGAGCGTTGGCTTGTGGTTGATGGCGTTGGTGAAAGTGCGCCCTGCGTGGCAGCCAAGGAGCCCGACCGTTCGGCGCTCCCGGTGCCCGCGGACTCCCAGTGCTTAGCTTTCTGTTGGGCCCCCGTAGCCGGAGCACCCTCAAAGTACTTAGAAAACCGCTCGGACCTCTTCGTCTCACCTACCGCTGGGCTCTTCCCTTCCAGCCAGTTGGTGAGGCGGATCCGCCGATCGCTCATGGTCCGCTCCGACATGTTCTTGCAAAACGCACAGTCCTTTCTCCACGTGCTTTTTGATTTTTTGTGAAGGCAGTAGAAGCATCCAGAATGCTCGTCCTCCTTGAAAACATTTTGCAATCCGCATCCAGGGCAGTTCCTGAACAGCTTAGATCCGGGTGTCGAGCTTCCTTTGTCCTTGGCCATGTCCACGGGTTAGGCCTCAAGGTCTTCTGGAATCTTCCAAGAAGCGTACTCAATGAAAACTTTGCCCTTGAGGGGTGTAGAAATTTCCGAAATGGGTCCCCGTTGATCGGAAGTAGAAACGGTGGAGCTTGAGGCTCGATTGACTGAAAAAAAGATTAAACTCTTTGAAAAAACGCAAAAAAACGCAGTAAAAGCTCGAGAGCTATAGCACGAGGACTCCCAACACTTGAACATGCGGTAAAAATCTGAGGATGGCTGCCAGGGGAGGGGCTTAGGGAGAGGGCAGTCATTGGCTGGGGGCAGTATGACCCAGAGACCAGTGATTGGTTACTAAGAAAGACAGATCGGAAATGAAACTGATAGATGTTTTCTTTTTTTTCTTTCATGAGCATGTGAATCCATGCCAGGCCCCATGCTGGAGGAAAAGTCTGCAATTTCCCGCCATAATCTTTGGTTGGTGGCTGCCAGCATAGCATCAGAGCTGGCCTGATTTATATGTAAAAGAGGTGTTGGAATAGAGTTTCTTGCCATACGCCTCCAAGATCATCTTCTTGCCTAGCAGCGCCGCAGAGGAAGAGGCTGAGGACGACTGGGGTTTGGAGAATAGTGATGCAGCAGCGATCACTGATGAGTGTGGCTGAGGGTGGGCCAAGAGCAAGAGTGTATCCACCGCCACTTGCCTGTACTTGGCGTCCAGGTGTCGATTGACCGGCTGGGCCGAGTGGGGTTTGAGCCAGCCCTTGTTGGCCACGGAGACTACATCTGTCTACATGGGAATCCCCGATTTGGCAGAGGGGCATTGTGTGAGGACTTCAGCCAGAACTCCCTCTGCCAGCTGCTCCACCTCGGGTTGGGGCATGCCCAGATACTCTGCCAGACCAGCAAGACATTCGTGGAAGACCCTGGCTGAGGATGGCGTGTCTAGATTCTACTCCTCATCTGTATCCTGCAGATCTGGACGATCCTGAGTAGTTGGCGTCAGAGGCTGGGGAGGCGGCGTAGGTTGCGGTGTTGGCTGCAGAGCCAGAGGAGGCTGCTGCACTGGGGTCTGGGGGCCCAATGTGAGTCTGTGGTGCCGCTAGCATGGCGGGAATGACTTCCCCTGATGGAGTCTTTGAGGATAACCCCCAACCGAGGTGACTTCATGAGGCAGAGGAACCTCTCGAAAAAAACATCCTCGCTGACTGAAGCGGTGGCAGGGGGTGCCGACAGGGTAGTGGGGGGCTGCTGGTGCTGCTGCATACCCTGGCCATACGGACGCAAAGGAAAGCTGGAATGTGCATAAGTGGGGTAGGCTGTAGGCCACATACCTGATTGAAGCCAGTCCCATCTTGACACTTCACTGAATTCCTGGAAAGGCGTTAGACGGGTGCCTCTTTCTAGGGCGGCGGCCATTTTGTCAGGCTGACTGCCATGTGCCTGCGACGTACTGCTCGACCCGCTGGGCCCGGCCTCCTCCAGGACTCGTGTGTGGATCACAAGGCCAACCCTGCTCCTCGAGCCTAGGCCCAGTAGGTTTGACACCCTCGACCCAGGGGTTGGTAGAGCTGCGTTTTGGTGCCCCCTCAGATGCATTTCCGGTATTAGGGTGTAGCCCCTCGGCCATGGTGCGGTACAAGGGCAGAGCCCCTTGGGTGAAGACCCGGTAAAAGAACCTTCTGGTCCCTCAATACTGTCATCGGTGGGATCTGAGGAGCCCTCGGCCCAGAGGACGGTAGCTGCAGAGGCCTCGGTGCAAGCGTTGGTAGAAGGACCTGACCGGTCATTCCGGCGTGGGAGAGTCCCTGGGAAGGAGTCTCCCTTGCGGGGTGCGATGGAGAATATCAGCCCTACCTTGGGCCTGGCTTGATGTTTCACGAAGTTCTTGAGGTCCTCCGGAGGAGACTTCTGGAAGAGCTCCCTCCACCTGACTAGTCTGTTCTTGAGCGTTTGAGGACAGCGAGCCACACGCTGAACAAGCTTGCCAACCGTGGTCTAGACCAGGGCAACATAGGCAGAGGGCATGGGGGTCTGTAGTTGGGAATAGGCAGTTTCAGGCTTGACACCTGCTGAACCCAGTAGAAGTCGACATGAGCCAGGGAGGGGTGAGACGCCCGAGGACAGAGTACCTGAATGACAAAAAGAAAGAAGACCAGTATCCGCACATGGAATAACATGGCCGAAGCCAAACCCAGGAGCGCTGGTGAATTCGGCCCGTTCCAGTCGACGCGGAAAAGGGGACTGAGGTGTGGCGCCAGAGGGCGGAGTCAGGGCAGCGCATGGTCCCTGGGCCGCACCCCCACGCACCATTAAATTTAAAGGGGGAAGGTTTTTTTCTGGTGAAAAAGCTTCAGCCTCCCGTCCCTTATGGAAGGGATGCCCATACAGTATGGAGGAAAGGGGATGGGACATAAGAGTACGTACAGTAAGTATCTCATGGAGCAAAACACGAGGACTGTCAACACTTGAACGTGGGGTAAAAATCTGAAGATGGCTGCCAGAGGAGGGGTTTAGGAATAGGGCAGTATGACCCAGAGTATAGTGATTGGTTTAGAGGAGAAATACAGTTTGTAAGTGAAAGTGAAAACAGTTTTTTCCTTTTACCGAGGATTCCCAGCCTGACGGGGAATATTCCAGAGCATGTGAATCCATGCCAGACCCCATGCTGTAGAGTGAGCATGCATGCAATGAGGTAGACCACAGAAGGACCTGCAATGTTTAGGGACATTGGCAAACTCTGAGCTTTCCCATCTGGTAAAGCTTGGAGTTTGATCAATCAAGGTAGACAATGTGTGCTTAACTGGGTACTAATTTTCAGTATGTACTGCTTGGACTATCAATGGATATTGCGGTTTGTGAACTCTATTTTATACCACTCTGCTCCCCTCCCAACAGTGAAGCAAAATTGCTTGGTCAGGTTTACCAGTTGAGATTGGACTAACTTGCTGACAAGTCCTGCACACATGTAGCGGTTGGACTCTATAAACCTCTCACCATTGGTATACAAAACAACCTTTGTTATCAAGGAAAATGTTAATCGATGTTTCCTTGCGTAGTTTTAAGTCGTGATAGGTGTGCCGTGCACATGTGTGGAAAAACTCTGACATTTAAATTGGCACATGTGACAAGGTCAGTACTCTAGCCTTGTAAAGAAGGGCTAGGTGCCCCTCTCGGTGCAAGGCCTACCAGGAAGAAATCCAAAGCCAGTTTTATCCCGATCATGGCATTTGAGAGGGCCCCAATTCAACCACCTCCCCCTTGTGCCAGCATGTTTCTGTGCAGCCCACATATGACTCAAGCCATGACTCCATTACAAGATGCTTGCCAGTGTTTCTCTATTCGATTTCTTCTAGAGACAAGTCATCAGAACAAGAGACCAAAAATTACAGTAGTGACTAGAGTACTCAGTCCAGAGTCTCCTTTCCTCCATCCTTCTGTGCGTCCCCCAACATGTGGACGACACAGGAACATTTGGCAGCGAAAAATTGAGGTTCCCCTTCAAATTTATTGTAGCGCGCTGGGACACAGCCTTGTGCGTCAGAATGCCCTGCCAAGGACCCGCCCTCTGGCGCCTCACCTCAGTCCCCTTTGAACACATCAGACGCTTTGATACCTGGTCACTCTCAGTACATATTAGCCCTTGGCATACTAGCGGGGGAAGGCAGGTGGGATGTATGGATGAGAGTAGAGTATGGACTAGGAGTACTATAGTCAATACGGCGAGTAACTTTAATTACTCATAAGTCATGTCTCCTTTCCTCCATCCTTGTGGGCAATTCAGCCAAACAAGAAAATACGGTGAAGCAGTGATAACCGGTCTCATTCTAGGATGAAGCAAAACGTTTCTTCAGAACCGCCTGACCAAACTCTGCATCACACCTGGAGCTAGTATGCAGTGCTCACAGGTGGCCCAAGTAGCCGCCTTGCTGATGACATCCCAAGAAGTAGGTCTCTGAAACGCGACGGCTGTGGCCTTAGATCGGACTGTATAGGCATGAATCCTCTTTGGACCACGTTTGCCCATGGCCGTGTACCCCTCCGAAATAGCCGGAACCATTCAACAGGCGATGGAAGCCTTGGAAGCCGGAGAGCCGGAGGGATGAGCCCACAAAAGTCACAAACAATGCCTCAGACTTCCGGAAGGATTTTGTTTGAGATCAAACTTGAGGACCCTCTTGAGGTCCAAGGAATGTAGGCCCCTCTCTGCCTGACTTGGCAGGCAAATCTCTTGATTCAGATGAAATGGAGAGACCACCTTGGAAAAGAAGTTTGGGTGAGTGCGCAAGATGACCTTGTCGTCGTGAAACGTGGTGAAGGGCTTGCACGAAGACAACGCCTGCAGCGTACTAACCCTGCGAGCAGAGATGAGAGCTACCAGTAGAACTGTTTTTAGTATCACCAAGCGGATTTTAGCAGAGATTATCGGCTCGAAAGGCGTGTGCTGCAAAGCTGCAAGAACCACATTGAGGTCTCAAACCTTGTTGCAAACTATGCACCCCCTTAAAGTGGGCCTTAACCACCGGATATGCCGCTGAATATGCATGCTTGGGGGAATTCTAGTAAGCCCCAATGGCTGCCAAGTAAGTGCAGCAAGTATCCACTTGGACTTCAGAGGGAGCCAGGTGTGCTGCAAAAGCCAGTCTGTCATCCAGAGGACAGGTGACAGGGTCCAAACCCTTGTCTCGAGCCCAATGGCAGAACCTAGTCCATTTGCTCTTATACTGGGACCAAGTGGAGGGCCTGCTGAATAATGTCCCAGTTGGCATCCGAAAATTGAGCATGCAGAGCCTCATCTGGTCAGGAACCAGGCCACCAGGGCCACCTTTACTGGGTCTGGATGTTCCACTGCCCTGCCCTGCTACATTATGAAGCCCCTTGCTGGAGATCGTAAGGTGGACAGAACCTTGGAAGAACTGCAGCAGTTCTGAAAACTAGGGTCTCAAAGGCCAGTGGGGGCAAATCAGGAGGAGCCCGCAACCCACTGAAGCTCGAAACCTGCGGAGGGTCCATTGGAGCAGAGTGGTTCGTGGGAATGCATAACACCTGCAGCCATGCCAACAGATCTGGAAGGCGTCTACAAGAGACCCCAGAACCCGTTCTGCCCATGAAGCAAACTGGGGGCACTCGGAATTCAGAGGGGATGCAAACAAATACAGGTACGTGAATCCCCAACGCTGGAACAGCAGTGTTAAACCCCAAGCAGCTCAGCTGATCTGCTTCTGCATTGCTGTCCCCCAGGAGGTGGACTGCTGAAATCCAAAGTCCCTCCGCCAGAGACCATTCCCAGATTGATACCGCCTCCATGCGGAGGGGGGAGGAGGGGCGGCTGGAACAGATGCCACCCTGCTTGTTTGTAGTAGAATTGTCCCTCCTGACCAAAATAGGTCCTTGAGGGCCAGGCCCACTGGCATGAACGCGAGCAGATTGATATGCAGGAGGGCTTCCGTCCTGGACCATGCACTATGAATCACGTAGGCCTCCAGAGAATCCCCCCAGCCTGAAAGAGAGGAGTGTCCTCACCACAAGGGTATGCTCTGGTCGGGTGAATGAGGCTCCCAGTGAAACATTGCCATCCACCAGCAAAGATCGGGCAGCAAGAGCCGTGGTATTGGGATCTTGTCTGACTGAGTCCCCTCTCCTGATCCAAATTGGTCGCCAGGTGGAGCTGGAGGTGCCTCGTCTTGCTACAAACGTGCTGTACAATGAGCATGCAGAAGGCCATCAGGCCCAGAATGTGCTGGAACCACCATGCAGAGTTGGTTGAGTTTGCCAGAAAGTGCACCACCGGCTAGCGGGGTGACAGGAGCCTCTTGGGCGAATGGAACACCCGCTGAACAGTAGTGTTCCAATGCACCCCTAGGAAGACCAGCTCCAGAGATGGGCACAACTGTAACTTCTTCGGGTTGAGGGAGTACACCAGCTGATGAAGGATATCCACCAATCTCTGCCAGGATAGCAACACCTGCTTGGGTGACCCCACCCTCACCACCCAGTAGTCCAAATAAGGGTACATATGATGGCCCTTCAAGCAGAGAAGGCCCGCCACATCATTCATCAACTTTAAGACACAGGGGGCCGGGTTTAGACCCAAGGGCAGCACCTTGTACTAAAAGTGGTAAAAAATAATCGTGAACCGCAGAAACTTTCCGATGCAGTTGGTAGATGGGTTCATGGAGGTACACATCCTTGAGGTCCAGGGAACACATCCAGTCCCCCGCACTCAGACTCTGCTATGTGTACAGGCGTAATCATCATGAAGCATTCCAGCGGTAAGGATAGATTTAGAAATTACAGGTCCAGGACATCCCCCTCAGGTCAGCCTAATTGTTCTTGGGTACTGCGAAAATCCCAGAATAGTACCCGCAGCCTCTGTATTTAAGGAACCGATTAGATAGCCTGTATCTTCATGAGCAAAAGAACCTCCTGTAAAAGAGCCAGGGACCTGATCTGACCAAGAGGAGGAGAGGATGGTTAAAGGGAAAGGAAGAGGAAGATTGAAGCCTGTGGAGACTATGGATAGAATCCACAGGCTGTTGACAGATGCTTCCAGGTGCCCTGGAAAAGAGCCAAGCGGGCCCCCCCACAGTCTAGCTGTGTTCCCGGACCTTGACGCCACTGCTTCTTGGCATCAGAGGCAGCAGCAGAGGAGGGGGAGTAGAAAAACCCACGTGAGGTACTCTGCTGCTTCCTCCTGCTGTTGCTGGGTGATCTGTCAGGCCTCTGTGTACCGCAGTCCTGAAACTCCTTGAAGACTGAGAAAGCACAGTGTTTGAACTCAGTCCTGCCCTGGGACTGAGTGAAGGATTTCGGTCCAGGTTTTGTCAAGATGGCCAAGGACTTGGCGGTTTGAGTGGGGGTTTTCTTCTTTGTCAACTAGTCATCGGTTGACTAATGAAAAAGGTCCATGCCTTTGAAGGGCAGATCCAGGATTTGCTCCTGCACATCAGATGAAATATTAGTGGCGCGCATCCACTCTGCCCTTCTCATCTCGACACCAAGGCACAGCCATCAGCTGGGTGTGTCTATGTGGGAGACCGAAGATTCAATAAGGTCCTGTGCAATGGCCTGGGCATCTGCCAGACCAGCCTTGAAGGAGGCTTGCTTGTCCGAAGGGAGGTCGGGCAGAAATACACCAAGCTTCTGCCACAGTTTCTGGTTAGCGCAGCCAAGAGGGAGTGTGCATTGGCTTGCCGCAGAGGCAGTCCTAAACTGGAACAGCGGTGCTTTCCGAAAGACTCCAGAACCATCCTTGGACAGTAAACTGGATGTGGTTCCTGTGGAGGAAGACAACGAAGACTTTGGCTTCGAATATGAGGCCCCAGTCACAATTGAAGAATGCGGCTGCGGGTGGGAGGCCAGGAGGAGTGGCTCCTGATCAGTCAGCCTGAACCTGCTGTGCAGCTTCTTGTTCATCTGGGAGTTGGCCCTGGGCTTCTCCCAGACCTTTCGCACCACCTGCAGGACATCCCTCTGAAGAGGGATGTCAGAGCAGACCATAGTGCACTTAGCCAAAACCTCTGCTAGCACTCCAGACTCCTGGGGGGCTTCCTCGGGCAGAGGGACCCACAAGAACTCAGTCAGGCCCTGAAGGCGGTCATGAAAGGCCCTAGCTTATGCCTATTCATCATCATCACCCAACCCCCTTTTTTAATTTTTTTTTTTTTTTTTTTTTACAAAGAGAGGGTCGTCCGGGCCCTGGGACACAGGTATCGACAGGGCCCTCTCCCCCAAGTCTGGAGCAAAACACAAATCCAACAGCTTTGGAGGGTGAGGCATTGGTGGTACAGAAAGATGTGGAGGGGTCTCAACAGCCAGTAGGGCCTGGACTGGGGGAGGGACCAGCACTGGAACCGGCAGTGCTGGAGGAACCAGAGGGGTACCCAGAGGAGGGGACCAGGGAGGTGTCACCTGTGGGATGACCTTCACTTTATCTTTCAGGAGCCCCTTCATCTGAGGGGAATGCATGAGGAAGAGGAATTGTTCGAAGACTCAGTACTCGCAAGCCATCAGGTCCCTAGGGGCCCAGCCCTCCGAGGAACTGAATCTCCTCTCCTTGTCAAAGCGCCTGAGGCGTCTAGCCATAAGGCTGCGATGAGTAGATGTACCCCATAGGAGACCAGATCTGTACCGTACAATCCGCTACCGAAGGTGACTGGGATCTTCCTACAGAACCCACTCAATGGGCGATAGCCCGGCCAGCCCCGAGTTAGATCCAAGCTGTCCGCTGGCCTAGCAGGCTGTGCCACGTGCTTATCCACCATTTTGAAGCCTTGCACCACGCCCTCTGCAGGAGGGCGCAAAGGCCCTGAGCGTCAAGTGGCCTCAGACATGGGAAGATACACCTTGGGTCTTGCACCCGCAGCAGTAGCGTCGATGTCAGAGATCACTCTGGTAGGCGCTGAGCCCTCAGCCGAATGGCCGGTAGTCGCAACACCCTGACTCATGACCTCAGAGTGGGCTCTGGTAGGATGGACGCCCTCGGCACCTGTGCCAGTAGCTGTAATGGATCACGCTCAGGACAGACTCTTTGAGATGGCACTTGAAAATCCCTTACCCCTTGTGGGTGAAGAAGCCAATCTTGATCACCCCTCCAAGGAGAGCTGGCTGGACCCCTGAGCTAATAGGTTTGGGAGCAGGTAGTCTGGATGGCCTTAGGTCTGCCCCCGGAAGAGCCCCTCGGCTTGGCAGTCGGTAGTCTTAAGAAGCCTCAGGCCTGCCAGAACTTGAATCCAAGGATCTACGTGGGAACCCCAGGAAAGGAGTTGCTACGATGTGGAGCCATGCTGAATAGAGGGCCTACCTTGTCTTAAATGAGAGGTCCAGAAGACGAAGTCCTTAAGGTGGGGGCAAAGTGTGGAGGAAGATCAGTCTCCACACAACAGATTCCTCAATGCCCTGTGTCCAAGAGCGCTGCAAGCCGAAGATGCATCCCCACCGGTGGTCAGGCCCCAAACACTCACGACAGAGTGCATGGGGGTCCGATGCAATCGCATGAGGCACATCTCATGAATATTCATGCAGCCAACATGCACCGGAGGAGGTGGAGCATCGAAGGGAAGTTAAATAAGATTGGAAAATAAAAATGGGGAGCAGCAGAAAGCTAAAAAAGTCTCTGTACTAGCTGCCAGGTCCGACATCGTCCGTGCGGAAAAAGGGACTGGGGTGAGGCACCAGAGGGCGGAGCCTCAACAGGGCGTTCCCACGCCCCTGTGCACTATACTAAATTTAAAAGGGGAAGCTCAATTTCTCACCGTCAGATTCCAGTACCTTCCCAATGTTGGGGGATGCCGACAAGGATGAAGTAAATGGGACGGGACATATGAGTAAGCATTGCAAAGCAAATCTGGATTCAGTGTCCTGTAGTTCGGAGATGGAGCCAGACACCCGACCACTATCGATCAACAGTGGTCAGCTCCATAGAAAGAAACGCCCAGAAGAATGAAGGGCTGCCACGGCACCCAGACAGACTTGCGTCCCAAAGTTAGTCGAGCACAATCAGGGAAAGAACTGCGAAGAGAAGCTGCATTCACACATGAACAGAGCAGGGAGCAGGCAGAGCTTCCAGTCGTGCTCCTGGTAATACTAAGAAAGTCCCTAGGCCAAAGAGGTAGCTCCAAGAATCCCTCCTCAGTGCAATTAACACAAGGGTACCAGGCCTCGATCCCGAAGCATAAACACGTACACTTGTCAGCCCGGGCTGCCAGTGCTGTTGCGAGGGGGACACGTGCAGAAAAAGGGGCAGGGCTTAGACCTCTACTTCTGGCTTTCTGCTTTTCAAAACACTCCTCGAGTGCGGAAGATCGGGAGCGATAGGGCAAGGAGAGAAAATCAATGCCATGTGAGAAGGGGGATATGAGTAAGCCGGGAGTACACGTTTTGTGGGTGAGGTCAGAGGAGAAGGTGGACGACCAAGAGACATAAGTGTTATGTTAGGTTGATTTATACTGCGTACCTCTACTACCCAAGGGCAGCCTCCAGGCGCTCCTCATTATACAGAGTGAAAGAAGGGGGCCTGGGCAGTGCAGACAAGGGAAGAGTAACATAAAAGGGTGAAGGTGGGACCTAGAAAGTGTGAAAGACAGTGGAGGGGCAAAGGAGAGAGTAAAGGTGGGAGGAGAGAATGAGGGTAGAGGGAGAAAAGCACAGGTGAGAGGAGATTGTGAGCGCAAAAGGAAATGTTGAAACCACGAGGGTACCTGCAAGGCACAATTCCCAAATCCCAGTAGAACATCTAAAACACCATTGGATAAAGTATGGAAAGTTAGAAAGTCCATGAGGCAGCTTGGCTAGAGGAGGCGCATCTTGCCTAACATATAAATGATTAGGGAGCACAGTTAGGGAGTAGCTGCTAATATAGACTACAAAATGACAGCCCTAGGGCTAGAAAAGAAAACAATAAAGACCCTTGAACCGCCTCAGAGTTGGATTGATTCTTGTTCTACCTGTGACACAAGCCTGACCTAACCCAAGAGGCTGTCACACCGTGCACAATCACGCCAATGGTGCTAATGGGCCATGGTGCAAATTGTGTACATCAGACTTGGAGTAGTTTCTGGAAAAGACAAGCACAGCTGGAACTGCTAAACTCAAAAAGAATTAAGTAAAAGGCATAAGAGGAGCAAATTGGGAGGCCAACTGAAAAGGAGAAATAATAGAATACGAATGCCTCAATTTAAACAAGAAGCTTGTCACAGCAAATCCAGAGTTCATGTGAGAGGCAAACAGTATAGATAAATGGGTGAGGACTACAGGGGAGGGAAGTCCATAGCTGCTGGAGGTCTGCAGGGATAGCCATAATCCATTACCATGCATACAAGTTGGCTTCCTTTATCATATCAATGTACACTATAAACGGATACCTAATATGCAGTTTGAGGTGGTTGCAGGCAACAATAGGCAACAGAAAATTGCAGAACCATCACCTAAATGAAAAATATCTCAAGTAAAAAGAAAGAAAATGGAGGAAAGAACCTTTAACAGTGAAGCAGCGATACAGACCAATAGAGCCGTAAGATTTTTATCACTACTGGGGGGTTTCTATTTTTAACTCGCACATAGCAGAATAAAACACATCTTGATGCTGTGCTTACATTAAGAAGCATATATGATATGAGAAAGCGATGTAGTGCTGATTAATGCATTGGAATAAATAGGTTTTTAAAGCTTTACAGAATAGGACAATCTACAGATTTTTAGACATCCTCCTTTAGATTTCCTCCTTCCTCTCTGAGTGGGCTGACCTCTCCTCCTCACTCCTGTCCTCAAACACTCAACTCCTCCTTCTTGGCGACTTCAACATCCACCTTAATGCCACCAGTCCCCCCACTTGTCTCTTTTGTGACCTCTGCGACTCTCTCTCACTCTCTATTCTCCCGTCTGGGCCTACTCACTCTGCTGGGCACACTCTTGATGCTCTGATCTCTTCTGACCTTCCCCTCTCTGTCCCTCTCTCCACTCCTCTCTCCTGGAGCGATCACGTTCTCCTATCCTCCCACCTCACCCTCCCTACCCCTCAGGCAAAGCCACCCTCTTCACTGCCACCCACCTTCTCGGTCATCCGACCCATGAAGCGTGTGTCAGTTGAGGCTTTTGCTGCTACCTTCTCTCCCCCCCTGCCCCTTCGGCTGACTCCCACCCTGACACAGCCCTCTCCATGCTCCACTCTGCTATATCTGCTACTCTTGATATCCTTGCCCCCGTCATGCGAATCCGCCTGAAGCCCAAAGCCAAATGTAACTCCTGGTATGACTCGGATCTCGTCACCCTAAAACGCAAGTGCAGGGTTGCTGAGAGGAAATGGCGTGCTTCATGTTCATCCTCTGACAAACTGGCCTGCCGCCTGCTTCAAAGGCAGTACCGGCTCTCCGTTCTCACCAAGAAGAGAGCCCTTATCCAATCCCGCATCTCTGCGGCATCAAACAACTCCGCCGAACTCTTTAAAATCTGCAAGGAGCTGTCCAACCCTGTTGCAGTCTCTACCTCTCCTGTCCCCTCCCAGGCCCTCTGCACTGCACTGGCCTCTCACTTCATCTCTAAAACTCAGGACATCCTGTCCTCCCTGTCCTCGCTCTCCTCCCCTCACCTCCCTCCCCCCCTACCCAGCTCTTCCTCTGGCCCTTCTGCGGTCAACCCTCCTCCCTCTTTCTCTGCCTTTCCAGCCTTCTCTGCTGGCGAGGTTTCCAGACAAGTGCGATCAATGAAAGTCTCGTCTAAACAGGTTCACCCCTGTTCCTCCAAAACTATCAAGGACCACATCGACTCCCTGGCTCCTGCCCTGGCTGACTTTTGCAACCACTCCTTCGCCTCTGGAGTCTTCCCTTCCCCCCTCAAGCACTCCCTTGTGCACCCTCTTCTCAAGAAACCCTCTTCCGACCCCTCCTGCCCGGCTAACTATCGCCCTATCTCCATCACTCCCTTCCTGGGCAAGCTCCTGGAGAAACTGGCCATCTCCCAGCTTAACCTCCATGCTGAATCTGTTGGTAGTCTTCATGACCATCAATCTGGCTTCAGAGCTGCCAGAAGCACGGAAACTGCTCTTCTGAACATCCGTGAAGACCTGCTCCTGAACCTCGATTCCAACACTCCGTGTGTTCTCATTCTGCTCGATCTCTCCTCTGCCTTTGACACTGTCAACCATGCCATCCTGCTCAACCGTCTCCGGGAAAACCTGGGTATCACTGGTCAGGCTCTGACGTGGCTGACCTCTTTCCTTTCAAATCGACCCTCCCAGGTCCAACTGGGGTCCTTCCTCTCCGACATCTTTTTCTCCACCTGTGGTGTCCCCCAGGGATCTAATCTCTCTCCCGGGCTGTTCAACCAGTATCTGGCTCTCCTTGGCCACCGCATCGCCGCTCTCTGCCCTAATTTCCAGTGCTATGCGGACGATACCCAGCTCATTTTCAGGCTACCCTCAGCCTCCCCCTCTCCTTCCCTCATCTCTGCCTGTCTGTCTGCTATCCAAGAATGGTGTGCCGCCAATGACCTCTGCCTTAATGCCAGTAAGACTGAGATTCTACTCATCGGTACTCCCACTCCCTCCTTCCCTGCAGCTCTCTGGCCTGCCTCCCCTGGCCCCCTCCCTGCTCCTACCTGCAAGGCAAAAAACCTTGGGGTCATCTTCGACTCCACACTCTCCTTCTCTCCTCATATTTCTGACGTCGCCAAGAGGTCACACTACCAGCTGCACCTCCTCAGAGGTATTCTTCCCTTCCTCTCCTTCCCCCAGAAGCTCACTGTCTCCCGAGCCCTGGTTCTCTCGAAGCTGGATTACTGTAACAGCCTCTATCTTAATCTGCCTGCCTCCACTCTCCGCCCTCTGCAACTCATCCAGAACAGAACTGCGAGACTTGTCCTTGGCCTCAAGCCCAGGGACCGTATCTCTCCAGGACTGAAATCTCTACACTGGCTCCCAGTGGCTGCGAGGATAAAGTTCAAAACCCTTTGCATTGTCCACAAGGCCTTCTGGGGCCTGGGTCCTAAATACCTTCAACTCTCTCTTCCCAAATATCTTCCTCCCCGAGCCCTTCGCTCATCCGCCTCCAACTCCCTCATGGTCAGCCGCTTCTCGAAGCAACGAGCTGGGGGTAGATCTCTCTCCGCGGCAGGGGCCTCCCTCTGGAACAGCCTTCCTGCCTCCCTGAAACTTGAGGAGAACCACCTCCGGTTCCGGAAGCACCTCAAAACCTTCCTCTTTGCTTCTGCTTTCTCTCTCCCTCTCCCCTGCTGAACAGCTAATTAAATTCTTCACTAAACTGCACTGATCCTGCAACTTGACCACTCTAAACTGCCTTCGGTCCTGGTCCCAGTCACTGATCCCCTGGAACCCCTCTGCACTACGGGACTGTCTCTGTATCCCTACAGCCCCCCCCCTTCCCCAGCACTTGCTCTGCACTTACCTTGCACTTGCCACTAGCTGGCCCTTTTTTATTTATTACTTACGCCACTTACCTTTACTGCACTCCCCCCCCCTCCCCTTGCACTTTTCCCCCCTCCCCCACCCCTGCACTTGCGCGATCGGAATGACACCTGGCCTAGTAGGATCGTTTGTTTTGTCTCCCCTTGTTCCTCCCCTCCCTGCCTCGTCGCGCCTTGAAACACCTGTGTATAGGCGCGTTACAAATATCATATCACATACCAGTGTAGGATACGTTGCCATGCTACAGAATGTGCCCTTGAAGGTAAAGGAACCAAACTTCATATTCCACCACTTTAATTTGCTTGTCCAAATAACTCAAAAATGTATGTCAAATTTAATTTATTGACCACTGTATTACAGTTAAATAAATGGAGCAATGTGTGACCATATTGTGGAGCCGCAACTGAAACAAAGTCATTTGGTGCTGGATCAAAATGAAAAATAACTATTTATAGAGCATAAGCTAGCTAACATATCAGTTTTTATTTTAAAATAATCTAGGATCCAGCAAAGCCATTGATGTTCAAATGCAACTCTCGAGTTGTCATTAGCCAACGTAGATCTGTGACATACAAGTGAATCAACCAACTGCTACCAACAAATTAAAGAATACCTTAAAGTTAATAGAAAATCTCAAATGCTAAAAACTGAGAAATCACTAAATATATTGAACCTACAAAAGTCAATGGAACGAGAAAGAACAATCAGAACTCTGGCCTTTATAAATGGACACTTAATTACTTCTTCATAACTTGACCAGAACACTATCCTTGAAATACAAATATCTTCTCAAACATGACATTAATCCTCTAAGGTCAAAGAGGATCATAGGGACCTTTGCATTGCTCAATTGTTATTATAATAAACCACTAACTATGAAAACCTGCAGAAAATATTTCAATTTGACTCAAAATAAGCAGATGCCCCAAGACAGCTGCTATTCTTTTATTAGCAAATGTGCCAGCAACCAAAATAAAGTGACCTATTGGATTAAACATTTTTTAAACAATTTCTAGCTTTGTAGCTTGTCAGTTATGAGACAGTAAAGGAGCAGTGTTGCAGAAAACTAAGAATTGTGAAATAATGCAGCCTTTGTATTCCTCATTAATCAAGTATTCACAGCACAAAAACTAGATCCTCTCAACATTTCACTTGATGAATGGCTCAAGATGGGTATAGAGGGATACAAAAGTGCACTGAGTTGGTGAAAAACGTTGATTAACTTCAACAAAATGTTAACTTGTTACACAAATTGAACACATTTTAGAACAAATGTTTTAATTTTAATGTTTAATTCATTACTTGTGAAGAACCTCTTCAAGAAACTGAGAATCAATAACCTGCTGCGACAAGCAAAGACAGGACAGGGACAGACATTAAACAAGTTAGTCCTTTTAGATCCAATGCCCATTGCCTTCTCCTAAAATCAATTGAAGGCACTAAACATATGCAGAGTGGGACAACTACATCTTTTTCATACGTAATTGTTTCAAAAGATGTGACAAAGTCACACCAAACGCAGTGAAGATCAACGATTGACATTCAAATTGAAGCGAACATGTGAATGGTGTCACACATTAAATTAGCAGCTGAACACCAATCAATTTTGAACAGAAAAAATAACAAAAGTATCTGAACAAAGCAAGATTGTCAGTAAATATTTATCACAAGACCTCTATGTGCATGAAGCACCAATCAATGAAGGAAATGCTGCCCTAGTACTTTACAATTTAAAGTCAGTGCATTTTTAGATATAAAAATAAACTTTAGATTTACCAGTATAAAAAGAATAACATGATTGTAAACGAAGGCAAGTAGAAAACACTGAAGGTTCGAACGATAAACACCTACAACCTTGGCACCCAGATGCATTGACCTTTGAGTACCAAGTATGTCATTAGTCTGGCTTCATTTTTATTCAAAATAAAAGATACTCACATGACATGGAATGCACTAATACTCAAAACCCTATGTCAACTGCTGCCTATGTACAGTAAAGGGGTTCTCTGTTAGAAATGGAATGTACGTACATGTGTTAACCTTCATTTTTTTTCTGGTAACTGCATCATAATACACCACTGTGGAATGACTACAGTTTTTGTATATTATATATCTATAGATCTATCTCTATAAGAGAGAAAACAGTACAATCATTTAATAAAGCATCTCTTCATCTGCAACTGTGTGGCCCGTTTCCAAAGGTAAGTGCATCACCTTACAAATTCAATTATAACATATGTAATCTGTAAAATTCCCCTTTCAGTTACAGGTACACAGAAAATGCCACTCTGAAGTTGAAACAATTATTAAGTCACCCAATACATATCAATAAATTCTACCAGAGCTGATAGACGATGACTTGCCACCTCGGGACCCACCACGCCCTTGAACCCCAGAGCCACTTCGCCCTCTTGGTACTGGACGTCTTCTATTATCTGGCTGATAACGACTTTCCCGATCATCTTCCCCTGCCAGCGACCAATCACTCAATTCATCTTTTCTTTCAGATTCAGTTTCCGAAGGATTAGACAGTTCAGAATTTGTACCTTCCAAAGCAAAGACAAATTCACATTTGTCACATTGAAGAGAACAAGCAAAATGAAAACAGTTTGGTGCAAAATGAAAAGTAGCAGAATTAGGTACAATTACAGTCAAATTGGAGACATTAACATGGCATCAGATATAATCTAAGAACTTTAGCATGCACTACCATTGCACTTCTATGTAGTATACAATCTCAATTAGAGGAGGAACATATTTTTAAGCTGGCCAAAACACTGCACTAAACCATGCATGCTCAGATCATTTTAATATCATTTCAATAATAAATATAGGTCAACACTATTAGCACTATATTGCACACCAACAAATGAAACTAAATCCTGCGAATTAGAGCTTGGAAGAATCTTGGGGCCAGATCTCCCGTTTGCTCTCCTCAGAAGGAAGGCATTTGCATCTCGAACTTCTATCCTACTACCTTTTTATCTTTGGTATATGGAAGTCCTTCCACACTCTGACTTAGAGGGATTAGGTAGAAATAGAGCCTTGCCGCAATCAGGACATTCATCAATGATGCACCTCGATTCACCAGGCCATACTATCAGGACATTTGCTAAAGGTATTTGTTGCCAGATAACTTTGTTTTGAAATGGATAAAAATGATGT
This sequence comes from Ambystoma mexicanum, assembly GCF_040938575.1. Lineage (NCBI taxonomy): Eukaryota > Metazoa > Chordata > Amphibia > Caudata > Ambystomatidae > Ambystoma > Ambystoma mexicanum. Next base: position 914,301,498 of record NC_090932.1, read on the forward strand.
GCATGTTTGTGCAGCCGGATTAATAGGTAAATGTCTTTTGGGTTTTAAAAAAGGGGGTCTGAGGAGTGGATCAGACGGAGCACTCCATTACTCTTAACTAATACAGATAAACAAATGATTCAATGGACCAATACCCCCGTTGTGAATTGATCAGAGAACGTGGAAATGTGCACCCACATAAAATGAGGCGCGATAAATTATTTGTAAACGTGCAGTCCTTACTGAAATGATATGAGTAGAAAAACGAAAATAAAAAGGAAAAAAAAACTGGGTTTTCATTTATATATTTTCTGCCTGCACTTTTAAATGCAGAAAATAATTGCATTTTTGAGCTATCCAGAAAACTATTGTAATGAAAACTGTTGAAAAACAAAGGTATTCTATGGGGTTTCATAGCTGGCGGCCAAACAATAAGGAGAGTAGCGCTTGTGTCCAGACCAAGCACAGTTGATCAAAAGGAGAAAACTAGCATGGGCAGTACCACGCAAAGCGTGCTTTTCATTTTCATAAATAAGCTTCCATGGCTCTGCAAATGTAAAGCAGTATTACAACTGAAAGGCACGAATGAACAGAAAGTTGCTGACAAAATAAAAAGCAAGTAACGCATTAATTTGCCCATAAGTAATGAATGCTTAACTATTGCAATACATTTATAATAAATTACCATAACCCGATGTATAATTGGGTCCCCTGCGACCTCGACCTCTTCCACTATATGACCTTCCACCACGAACAGAGGAAACAGTACTTTCATCCGTAGTATAGCCTTTCTCCTTTTCAATTCCTCTACTAGATGGCGGTCTGAAGCCCATACCAATCTGGCGCAACTGCTCATCAATTTGCAGCCTCTCCATCCTTAGTTGCTCTACCTCCTGAGTAAAAATCAAATAATATTGCACGATTACACTATGCAAAAATAAATTTCAAATGCAAGTGCAAAGTGTGAGATGAATGCATACTAAAAAATGAAACTTGCATAAAAGTTGCAATGAGAAAACATAAAACACTGTACCTTTAAGTAAGCAATATGGTATTCTAACAGAACTTGCACGTTTCCAATGCTTTCCTTAGTGCCAACAAATACAAATGGAACCATTCCCTGAAAGAAAAACATATAAACTTTAAAGGCATTATCCGTCAGACACATTGAAAGGACTAGGGCATGTATTAACATTCAAAGCACACGTTTTAAAGAGGCTAAAAACATATCCAGTAAACATTGCTTGTTTTACAGATTTGTTTTAACTGACATTCGGAGATACCATACTAAAATCAAAAGGGAATGGGACAAACAATGAAATGACTATTACATTTCATCACTGCCTTTCTGTGTCACCTTACCTCGCAGTACAGTGTCATAATACTATTAAATTCCACATTTTCATTCTTTCCATTAGTCGTTAAAACGCATTTAGAAACTCAAGTGAAAACTTAACTCACATCTTCTCTCGGTAGTTTGTTTTCATTGTCCCCTTCAATTCTCACCCTAACTACTCCCGATTTGTCCACAATTTCTTGAATCACTTTTCCATTTTTTCCAATCACCTTTCCTGTAACAAAATACATGTTTAAAATTGAAAATCGAAGTGTCATCACGGTTTCATAATTACAAAAAAGACTAACGGAAAACTGCACCATACATTTATAATCAATCTGCATGTAAACATTGATAGCAAATACATCATTTTTCAAAATGTACGTCAGAAAGATCAGTTTATTTACACGTTATTATCTACAGTCACTTCAAAGGCAACAGAGCCAAAATCCACCAGTCTAAAAATGAAAGAACTCCCTCAGAATTGCTGAGTAGGACAAAAAGGTGTGCTCAATTCATACATGTAGAAAAAATTATAAGTTACTCACTGTAGTGACTAACATACTCCTTAGTTCCCTTTCCTCGGTACTGCATGAGCGTCCCTTACAAAGGACTGGAGACAGAACCTTTTCACCAGAGAAAACCTTCTTCCCCTTTAAATGTAGAGGCATGCGGGAGTGCGGCCCTGGGAGCATGTGCTGCCCCGACTCCAGCGCCACACCTCAGTGCCCATTGACGCGTCGACAATAGATTTAACATTGCCTAATGACACCATTATAAAAGGGGGGAAGATGGTGGGACGTAAGGATGAAAGAGAAGAACAAGTTACTCCTTACCTGGTAACTTTCTTTCGATGGGATGTTCCACCGACGTATTCCTGATCTATGATATTTGTATCTCCAGCTTGCTGGCCTCGGAAACATTTTTTGCCAGTAGAGGGCGCTGTGCGTCGACATCCGTCGAGTAGGTGTTCCTCGACAGCCACCGTATCGAAGCAGACGTCATCATGCCCATGAATGGCCACGCGCAGCATCCGTTGCTCAGTTCCGTTTTGTAGAGTAAGGTAGTTATTGCATGAATGGTTACTACCCTTGAAGGAGCGATAGATGCAACCACAAGGGAAATGTTACTGCTGGATGGATGGGAGGGGCGATAAGGGATACGTCGGAGGAACATCCCATCGAAAGAACGTTACCAGGTAAGGAGTAACTTGTTCTTCGAAGGGATTGTGTCCTCCAACGTATTCCTTATCTATGATAGACTCCCATAGCAGTGGTATGTAATTGTAGGCGGGAGTAAGAGAAACCCTGTTACTCTTTAAGAATGAACAGAGTGTAACACAGCTTTGCCAAATCTAGTCTCTTGACTAGAGGAGGAATCCAGGCTATAAAATTTGGTAAAGGTATGTGCGGACGACCATGTGGCAGCCGCAAATATGTCTCTAATTGGTACCCCTCTTTGAAGAGCTGAGGAGGCTGCGATACCCCTGGTCGAATGAGCCCTTAAATTTTGAGGGGCTCTTTCCCTGCCAGTTTGTAGCATTGCAGAATGGCTAAAATAATCCATCTGGAGATGGTTTGTTTGGTTATTGGTAATCCCAACTTATGTCCTGCGTAACCTACAAAGAGTTGGTCTGCTTGTCTAATTTTAGCAAGTCTACTGATATAAAAACTCAAGGCTTGCTTAGGGTCCAGCCCCCCGGATGGGGAGGAGGATAGAATGAAGGCAAAAGTAATCTTCGGAGTAGTGTGAAATTCAGAAACTACCTTTGGGAGGAAGTTAGGCTTCACCTGTAGAACAACTTTGTCCTTGTGAAAAATTGTATGAGGAGGTTTACAAGATAGGGCTTGTATCTCGCTAACCCTTCTAGCAGATGTTAATGCTACCAATAAAACAGTTTTGAAGGTGAGAAGCTTCAATGAACAAGAGTGGAGTGGTTCAAAGGGAGCACCCTTTAGGAAGTTTAAAACTAGATTTAAGTCCCATAAGGGAACTTGGAACGGTCTTGGAGGGTAAACAGTAGTTAGACCTTTCAGGTATTGTATTACCAATGGAATTTTGAAATACGATGGCTCCTCTGCAGTGCGCTTAAAGATCGATAGCGCTGCGAGATAGCCCTTAATAGTGCCAACTTGAAGGCCTGAATTTGCCAAATAAAGGAAGAAGGATAACACCGCAGGTGTACCACATGAAAAGGGTTCGATATTCTTTTTTCTGCACCAGCTGCAAAATATATTTCAACGGCAGTGTTATAGAGTCTTAGTTGCTGGCCTTCTGGCCGAAAGCAACACCTCCATGACGTCATCTGGAAGGTCCCAATCCTTGTACCTCAACCTTTCAGATACCAAGCGTGAAGGCTGAGGGTCTTGATGGCTGGATGGAGAACCTGACCTCCCTTCTGCGAGAGAAGATCCTCTCTGCACGGTAGACGAATTGGAGGATGGATGGACATGTCCAGAAGGTCCGGGTACCACGTTCTCCTGGCCCAATCCGGGGCAATTAGGATCATGGTCTTCCGAAACCTTCTCAACCTCCTGATCATTTGAGGAATGACAGGGACCGGAGGAAACGCGTACAGAAGTGGGAACTCCCAGTCCACTACGAACGCGTCTCCTAGAGCTCCTCTCGGGGGAAATTGCCTTGAGCAAAATTTGTCGCACTTCCTGTTGATACTGGTGGCGAACAGATCCACTTGAGGGGTTCCCCAAAGGGCGAAGATCTCTTGAAGGACTTCCTGAGCTATCTCCCACTCGTGGGAGACTGTGTTCTGCCTGCTCAGAGCGTCCGCTGTCAAGTTCTTCTCTCCGGCTAGGTGAATTGCCGATAGAGAGATTCCTTCCTGAATTGCCCATAACCAGAGCTGCATCACCTCTCTGCACAGTGGCAGTGACCCTACGCCGCCTCTTTTGTTGAGGTAGTGCATGGCCACTGTATTGTCCGTCATTATCAGGACGTTTCTCCCCCGTACAGACGGCAGAAAAGCCTTTAGTGCCAGTCTGATGGCTCTCAGCTCCAACAGGTTGATGTGTAGTCTGGACTCCGATGGAGACCAACAACCGCTGATGGTCAAGTCGTTGGCATGGGCTCCCCACCCCGTGAGTGAGGCGTCTGTGACTACTGTTATCTCCGGCCATGGTTGCCAAAACAGTTCTCCTTTCAAGATGTTCTCTGGAGAGGCCCACCATTGAAGGTCGTGGGCTACCTTGTCCAGAATCCGGAGGAGATCTGTCATCCTCCCTGAGAATTGTGACCACTGAGTCCTCAGTGCCCATTGAAGGGATCTCATTCTCAGGCGAGACTCTGGCACAAGGGATATGCAGGATGCCATGAGGCCTAGCAACCTCAAAACGTCGTAGGCTGGGAGACGTTGGGCATTTTGAAACCTGGTGACCATCTGCAGAATATCTTGAGCCCTCACCTCTGGTGGCGAGGCTTTTCCCAGGGACGTGTCCAGGACTGCTCCAATGAACTGGAGTCTCTGTTTTGGTATCATCTGTGACTTCTTTAAATTGAGGGAGAAGCCCAGCTTGTGAAGGAAGTGGCAGACATAATCTAGTTGGATCCGAGCTTGTTCCGAAGAAACTGCTCTGATCAACCAATCGTCCAGGTAGGGGTAGACTTGAATCCCTTCCCTCCTTAGACTTGCAGCCACAACCGACATTAGCTTGGTGAAGTCCCTCAGGGCGGAGGTCAGCCAAATGGCAGAACTCGAAATTGATAATGAGAGTTGCCAATTGCGAACCTCAGGTACCTCCTGTGCTTGGGATGGATTGGCACATGGAAATAAGCATCCTGAAGGTCCAGAGATACCAACCAGTCCTGAAGCTGAAGGGCCTGAAGGATCTGAGAGAGAGTTACCATCTTGAACTTGTCCTTCCTGAGGAACTTGTTCAATTCTCGTAAGTCCAGGATGGGTCTCAGTCCTCCGTCCTTCTTTGGTATGAGAAAGTAGGGGGGAGTACCAGCCCTTGTTCCTGTCCGCTACAGGTACCGGTTCTATGGCACCTTTCTCTAGCAGGTCTACAATTTCCTGCAAGAGGAGCGGATCCGGCACTTTCAGAGAGCTGTTCCCCGGTGGATGCTAGCCGGAAGCGGCTTGTGCTGGCCCTCGTATGCTTCTTTGCTGGCTGAGACCATCCAGCGGGAGATGGAGGCCTTGGAAGCCTGATAGCTTGGTCTTGCACCTCCGAAAGTGACAAATAGGGCGTCTGATTTGCAGAAGCCCTTGGTCCGGTCAAGGTAGAATTTCAGGGCACGCCTGACATATAGGCAGTGCAGAACTCTCAGCGCCTCGGCCTTAGGATCTGCAAAAAACATAGGAAGGACTATTTACTCGTTCAAATGGAAAGCTGACGGCACCGTAGGCAGAAATGGTGGGTGTGTTCGCAGGACTACTTTGTGAAAGTTAATATTTGGTTCTGAGGCGACCAGCGTCTGGATTTCGCTGACTCTGCGAGCTGAGGTGAGGCCGACCAGTAAGGCTGCCTTAATGGTGACCAACCTGATGTCCGCGGATGCCATTATCTCAAACGGTTTGTGTGCCAGGACGCCCAAGACTATATTCAGATCCTATACGGGGTGTGGCCTCTTGATGGGCGGGTAGAGCCTTGCGAGCCCCTTCAAATGTTTGACAATCGGATTGGAGGAAGAGGAGAAGACCCCCTCCTCCGAATTCATGTAAACTCCGATGGCTGCAGGGTAAGTGTTTGTAAGCGGGGTGGATGACCCTGCCCCCATGCTGCGCCAGAAGATGTGCTGGGCCCACCGGAAGGTGAATAGGAGGCATCTCTAAGAGGCTGAGCAGCTCCAAGAACCATGGCCTGGCTGGCCACCAGGGAGCTATTAGGATAATGTTGAGCTGGCGAGACTCCTTGATCTTGCAAATCACTCTATGAATCAGCGGAGTGGGTGGGAAGGCATACGCTGTCATACCGTTAGTCCGAAATGCGTTGCCCTGGCAGCCGGGGCCCTGCCCATGCCAGGAGGCGAACTGAGGGCACTTCTTGTTGTGCATGGTGGCAAAAAGGTCCACCTGGGGGAGACCCCATCTGTTGAAGATCTCCTGAATAACTAGGTTGTTTAGCTGCCACTCGTAATTGTCCGCTCCCAACCTGCTGAGGCTGTGCGCCTCCAGGTTGGATTCCCCCGGAAGGTGGACTGCTGTGAGGTAGATGTCATTTTCCAGGGCCCAATCCCACATGCCGAATGCCAGTCTGCACAGTGAGGGGATCTGGTGCCTCCCTGCTTGTTGACATAGTACATGCTGGTCGAGTTGTCCGTCTGGATGAGGACAACCCTGCCCCTGAGAAGGGGAAGGAATGCTCTGAGCGCTACCCAGATGGAATTCAGCTCCAACCAACTGATGTGGTATTCCTGCTCCTGTCGAGTCCAGGTGCCACAGACGGAGAGATCATCCAGGGTGGCCCCCCCCAGCCCTCGAGCAAGGAGTCCCTGGTGATGGTAACCTTTGGGGGGGGAGGCCGGAAGGGCTTGCCCGTCCGCAGGTTGCAGTAACTGGACCACCATGTGAGGTCCTGGCGGAGAGATAGAGGAACATCTCGGATTGAGAGCCTCGCTCCTGGTTCCATGAAGCCGCAAAGTGCAGCTGAATCCTCCTCAGTCTCGTGTGGGGGACGGCTAACAGGACCGCTGCCAAGAGACCCAGAAGATGTTGGTACCACCAGGACGAGCTCACCTCTCTGCTGAGGAAGTGAGTTGTGGCCCTCCTGATGGCCGCGATCTTGTCCTCCATTTTTGATTGTGTTCTGTATGGTTTTCTGCCCAGGAGTCCATGTGGGACTCCTGGCAGTGCAGCACTTCCTGTTTTTGGTTTGGTGTACAGACCCATGGGATACCCTTATGGCACCCATGGGTGGGGGTACAACCCTGTGCCCCTAGTGTATGTTTTTGGGCACCTGTTGGTGGCCCACAGAGCAGGGTATGGGTTGGTGGCAGCTCCAGGATGAATTTGACAGGTGCTCCGAGTATCCTCCATTTTGGGATACCCAGGCCTTGCCATTGGAATCAGTTGATTCCCGATAAGAAACAAGATGGCCCCTGTGGCCTCTTGCTTTCTATTGCCCGTTACCTTGTTGGGAAGCCCTGACTGACTGTTGGGTGGAAATTCCAAATATGGTGTTTTTCTGAAGTCCAGTCCAGACTGGTGGGACCTGGGTGAATGGAGCGTGTGACCAATATGCACTTCTTGTTGTGGATGTCTGGTTTCTGGTATGAGAGACAAAGACTGAGACAGCCCTGCCCGAAACTGGCCTGAATGCAGTATGTAGTGTTGAATGGCTGGGTACCCATTCCTTGTTGTGAGTGTCTGAGACGGAGGAGGATGGCCTGAATGCACTGTGTGCCTGATTGGCTGACTGACTGCATGAATGCCCTTCTGTATGATTGGCTGCTGAGTGTGACCCAGCAGTGTGGATGAGAGACAGGATAGTATGTCTGGGGACCTCTCACCACTGCAAATTGTTCAGAAGCTGTGTCTACACTTTTAAGAGTAACCTGAACTGCTGATCCTCGACGCCCAGCTGGAAGAAGACGACTTGCTGTTGCATTTGCTTCGACCTGAACTGAAAGCTGCCGAATTCGTCAAAGACTGATCCGAGAGAGGACCTGGTAAGGCGCCCGCTTCCCGTACTCCGAGGGACCATCGAGCACTGCTGACCTTCGCGGAAGCTCCCTGGGATTCAGACCCTCGAAAGGCTGCCGAACGGAGACGGGACCGCCGAGGAGATCGAAGTGAAGCACCAGGACTTCGCCGCCGTCGAAGTCCATTGCCGTCGACCAGGGTTCTCAGGTTTGTGTAACCGCTGGAGGCCTGTCGAAGCTGTGTTGCCCCAGAAGAGGGGACCGCTTGACGCCATGCCACCAACATCCGTAGCCGCCCGCTCCTTTGCCTAAGAACATTTGAATCGAAGGACTCCCTTGCCTGCACCGACGACCCTTTTATCCTGCCAGAGAGAGTCAAGGCCGCCGACGCGCCGAGGAGTATCCGCCAGTGGGTTTCCCGCCACCTGAAGGCCACAAAGACTTCGATGACTCGACGCCCTTGCTGGGCCACAGTTCTTCTGAAACTCTTTGCGGTCCAGAACTATCAAACGCCGAGGTGCCCCGCACACCTCATCCTCGCAGGACATCGCCGACAAGCACTGCCTGGGTCGACGCCGTGGTCTCGGCACCCTCGAACTCATCATCAACGCCAAGTTCACTTTCTTCGACGCCTCTCGACGATCCGTGACTCCTGCTTGAAAGGGGGTCACTCAGGAAGGATCCATCGACGCTTCTTCGAAGAACCTGCTCCACCAGGTACATTGGGGGGTAAACACGTTATAGGAGGAAATAAGACTATTGAGCAATATATGGACTGGACTTGTGCTATATCTTTATTTTACAGGTTGCCCAGGTGGGGGAGGGGGATCTCCACACAACTGTGTTTAGGTAACTGACTGTCATGATGCCTACCTCCAAGGAGCCAGGTCCGACCCAGCAACCCCAGAGGCAGGCATCATTCCCCCCAGGGAAGTGCCAGTGGGCCCAAGCTGGGGCCCTTTGGACACAAGGCGCCAGGCTCATGTTGGACCCCTGTCCTGGCGCCTTAGGCGCCAGGCTGATAAAGCTAGACATGTGTTCACGTGTTTTAATGTGCACTTACCTGATGCAGACCATGCTGCTACATCCAGGCCCAGGCCTGAATGGAACTACTTTACCTGTGGGACTACTTTCCCCTGGGTGTGGTCAGGGAAGGATACATACCTGATCGGTGGAAGGATACATACCTGGAACTTCTTCCAAAGCTATTTAAACCACGCCCGATCAGCAACTCACGCTTCGCGTTGTTCTGCTCCTCGCAGCTGGACGCTCACCGTGTCAGCTCCTGCATCTGGACTTCAGCCACGCCTGTCAGCATCCTGGGTCACCTGCTAAGAGAGAATTGGAGAGAAAGAAGACTTTACCTGCTAAAGCTGCATCACAGAGACATCACACCGTCGATCCTGAAGGGAAGACCTTTTTAAAAGCATTTCGCTTTGATCGCTGCAGCGCTGCATTTCACTCACCTTTCCTGGGCACCTCCATCTTCAGCAGCGATCATCCGGATCCGCAGCCACTTCCCAGAGCCTAGAGAGAAAAAGACAAGAACACAAGGTGAGAGAAGGAAGGGAATAGGAAAAGCTCACTTACCTGCTGGGTCATTCCCATTTCATTTCGGGTCCTGCCGCTTCCTGGCATTCCGGACCCCGGCCCCTATGGGGAAAAAAGACAAAGACATTGAATGAGCGAATGCAAAGACATTACCCGAACGCTCATCCAGAACTTACCTGTCATTTACTGGAACTGCACGTTTCACTTCGGGTCGGCGCCATATCTCCGGCATTCCGAACCCCGGCCCCTAAGGGGAAAAAGACATAAGCGTTAGCGCTTGCTGCAATAAGACAATGAACATTATTATTAAGCTTGAACTTTTGAACTTGCTACAGAACTCTTACAGCGCCTTACCTGAATAGTCAAGCTTATTTGAACTCCCATCAAACCTCAATCCAGTGAAGTAACTGGGTTTCAACGCGCCCCTGCATCTGAAGCAGGATGGAGAACTAATCCTTCCAGACCCTAAGGTGAGACTTCACGGGGAATCGTGAAAGGGTATCGTGGAGGGTTGGAAGGGAGTGGAAGACTTGAGCATTATTCCGTCAGTAGGTAATACTCCCTTTTCACGAACAGGGTAATATTCCTGCGAGCCAGAGAAGCCAGAGTAGAGGGGCCCTACCTGTCCATCTTCAGAGTCCTGCGCTTCACCATTGAAGAAGCATCAGCACTCGAAGCCAGACCTGCGCCTCCGTGGGAATCAGGTGAGCGTGACACTGACTCAGTATTCTGCCTATTGTTTCAACCATCTTGCTTTCCCTCCTCTCTCTATTGCTTGTTCCCTTTTTATGGATCTGTGTGACATTTTAACAGTATAGTTGATGCACTTTAAAGAGGTCTGATAATATTGGTGGTACCACTTTAGAATTGTATATATTTGCCCTTGTTGACTTCTGAGTACAAAGTAAGTTATTGTGATAGTGTACATACCTTTGAATATTAATTATATAAAGACTGTTTTCAGTAATACAGTGTGTGGACATTCCTTTGTGGGGGCTTGGGGACTACACTGTACTTAAGAACCAGCCTGCATCACCTCCTGAGGAGCTAGGCCTCGATTGCTCGACCACGTACCAATAGAGAATCTTGGCTGGGCTCCTCTGTGCCTCTCCTCTACCATACAGAGAGCAGAAGTACAGACACCCCCTCCAGTCTTTACAAATGGAAACACCTTCTCTGAGCATGCGTCCCAGATGAGGCCCAAGAATTTCTGTCTGCATGGGCTGCAGCTACGACTTCCTGAGATTGAGCGAAAAGCCCAGATTGTGCAGTGTGTTGATAAGGAAATGTGAAGAGTGGTGAACCGCTTCTGGAGCTGTAGCCCTGACGAGCCAGTCGTCGAGGTATGGGTAGATGTGGAGGCCCTGCACTCTGAGGATGGCAGCCACTGTATTCATGAGTCTGGAAAAGACGCTGGGGGACAAGTTGAGGCCAAATGGAAGGACCTTGTATTGGAAATGGTAACCCATGATCCTGAACTGTAGGAAAGAACGATGGGGCTGCCAAATCGGGATGTGGGGGTCCTTCAGATCCAGGGAGCACATCCAGTCTCCCCTTGCACAATGTCTCCGCTCTAAAAGGTGGTGCAACCATCTTGAATTTTGTAGAGGTAAGGACAGGTTGAGAGTGGAAAGGTCTAGCACAACTCATGCCTGCCTGGTTCTTTTTCTGAATGGCGAAAATCCTGGAGTAAACACGCTGGGACGGGACTTCCTCCACTGCCCGGCTCTACGAGCGACTGGATCTCCGCCAGAAGATTTGTTGTCCCAACCTGTGGAAGTGGAAGGGATGAGGGAGGAGAGGATGGAATGGGCAGGCGGTACCCCATAGATACTACGTATAGGATCCAGGGGTCCATGAAATTCTGGTGCCAGAAATGTGCAAGGAGAGCAAGCCTGCTCCCACCGGAAACACATGGACCCGAAAGGGCATGTCATGCCTTCTTTCCCTGGGAGGCTGAGGCGGGGGGACTGAAAAAAGCCCTACACCCCCTTTTTGTTGTTTGCGCTGGCTCTGAGATGGTGAGTGGTCCGGCTGCTTAGATATGCGTTTCTGGAAGTCGCGGAACATTCCATATGTACGACCCTTCTCTGAGCGTTGCTGAGATTGGGTGTAAGATTTGGGAATGGACCTTGTAAGAATGGACAAAGACTTTGCCGTTTGTGAGCTGTTCTTTTTGTCCAGCTCTTCATCCGTAGAGGAGTGGAAGAGGCCCCCTCCTCCGCCGAACAGTAGATCTAGAATGCGCTCCTGGACGTCCAGGTTGAACTTCGTTGCCCAGAGCAAGGCTGTGCACCTCATGTCCGTGGCAATGCAGATGGCCCGGCCCGAGGTATCGATATGCGCCACATTGGATTCCATGCGGTCATGCGCCACGAGCTTGGCCTCCGCTAGCCCCGCCTTAAAGCGAGATTGGCATTGGGAGGGGAGTTCCGGGAGGAAGTCCGCAATTTCCTGCCATAACTGTTGGTTGGCGGCAGCCAGCATAGCATCTGCGTTGGCCTGACGCAGGTGCAAGGAGGCGTTGGAGTAGATCTTCTTGCCGTAGGCCTCCAAGATCTTCTCCTTGCCTAGCAGTGCCGTAAAGGAGGAGGCTGAGGACGACTGAGGGTTGGATTAAAGTGATGCCGCAGCGATCATCGAGGAGTGTGACTGAGGATGGGTCGAGAGCAAGAGAGCGTCGCCTTCCATCTGCCTGTACTTGGCGTCCAGGCGTCAGTTGACCGGCTGGACTGAGTGGGGCTTGAGCCAACCCTTCTTGGCCAGGGAGACTACATTGGTTTGCAGTGGAATCCCCATGTTGGCAGAGGGGCTTCTTGTGAAGACTTCAGCCAGAACCCCCTCTGCCGGCTGTTCAACCTCGGGCTGAGGGAGGCCTAGGTACTCCGTCAGGCCAGCAAGACGTTCATGGAAGGTCCTGGCTGAGGATGGCGTGTCCGGGTCCTCCTCCTCGTTGTCCATGTCCTGCAGATCCAGAGGATCTCTAGGAGGAGGAGGTGTAGATGGCGCCGGAGGCTGGAGTACAGAGACCGCAGCCAGAGGCTGAGGTGGCGGAGGTTGCGGAGTTGGCTGTGGAGCCGGAGGAGGCAGCTGCACCGGGGTCAGGGAGCCCGATGGAGGAGTCTGTGGTGCCGCTAGCATGGCGGGGATGACTTCCCTGACTGCGTCCTTGATGATAACCCCCATCTGAGGAGACCTCCTGAGACAAGGAATTTATTGAAGAGCAGCTCCTCACTGGCCAAAGAGGTGGCAGGGGGTACCGACGGGGTAGTGGGGCACTGCTGGAGCCGCTGCATACCCGGTCCGTATGGATACATGCGAAAGTTGCCCTGCGCATATGAAGGGTAGACTGTAGGCCACGTACCTGGTTGCGACCAGTCCCACCTTGACACTTGTTCTTCGCCAAATTCGTGGAATGGCCTTTGACGGGTACTCCTGTCTCGGCGGCAGCCATTTTGTCGAGCTGCCTGCCACGTGCCTGCAACGTGCCCGAGACGTACTGGCCAGCCCATTGGGTCCAGCCTCGTCCAAAACTCTTGCGTGTGGATCACAAGACCTACCGTGCTCCTCGGGTCTCAGCCCGGTAGGTGTGACACCCTCGACCTGGGGGTCGGTAGAGCTGCGTTTAGGCACCCCCTCGGACGTGTTGCCGGTATTAGGGCATAGCCCCGTGGACGTATTTCTGGTGTCAGGGCGTAGCCCCTCGGCCATTGTGCCAGTAGAAGGGCGTAGACCCAGTACAAGAACCTTCCAGTCCCTCAACACTGCGGATCCTCCCGGACAAGGACCCCTCAACCTGAAGGCCGGTAGCTGTAGCAGCCTCAGTGCATGTGCCGGTGGAAGGACCTGACTGGTCCCTCCCGCGCGGGAGTGTCCCTGGGAAGGAGTCTCCCTTGCGGGGTGCGCTGGAAAATATCGGCCCTACCTTGGACTTGGGACGATGCTTCACAAAGTTCTTGAGATCCTCTGGAGGTGACTTCTGGAAGAGCTCCCTCCACCTTGCTAGTCTGTTCTTCAGCGCCTTCGAGGACAGCGAGTCACACACCGAATGATTACCAACTGTGGTCTGGGCCAAGGCAACGTAGGCAGAGGGTGTGGGGGTCTGAAGTTGGGAAGAGACTGTTGCAGGATGGACACCTGCTGCACCCTGTAGAAGTCGACATGCGGCGGGGAGGAGCATGATGCCCGAGGACCAAGTACCTGAATTATATAAAAGACAAAGACGACAAAGAGAAGAAGTATCCGCATGTGGAAATACATGGCCGAAGCCAAACCCAGGAGTGCTGGTGAATTCGGGCCGCTCCCGTCGACGCGGAAAAGGGGACTGAGGTGTGGCGCCAGAGTCAGGGCAGCGCATGCTCCTTGGGCCGCGCCCCTGCACACCTCTAAATTTAAAGGGGAAGAAGGGTTTTTCTGGTGAAAAAGGTTCAGTCTCCCGTCCTTTGGAAGGGACGCCCATACAGTATGGAGGAAAGAGGACGGGACGTAAGAGTAAGAGGTCTATGGACTAGGATTACAGTAGTCACTATGAGTAACTCACAATCTTACGACCTGTCCCATTTTCATCATATATATGGGAGATTTTTCAAAGCACTTGAATTTACATGTGGTTGTTTATCTCTTTTACTATTTAAGAGGCTTAAGACGTGCACTGTCGTTGTGACAATTTTTAATGAGACCAATGGGTTTATGAATCTTCTGGTTTTGTTTGAGGACTTTCCAAAGTAATTTTTAATGGTTTCATTTTTAATTGCAATATTGTTGATTGTTAAATTTGCTGTGTTTTATGGTTTGTTTTGCTTTACCGAAAGAAACTTTTTTGATGACATGTGGTTGGCAACTTATTAGCTAAACAGATTTTGCAAGACTGGCTGACTAAGCAGTGTAAGATCTTGTGTGGACATCGAGAGAATAGTGCCTGCAGAACGTAGGGAAAGAGGCCCATGTGGCCGTTGATAAGGACGTGTTTCGGGAAGCTTATGGAGCTGGCCTTCACGCAAAACACAGTAGCACGAAGACAACTAGTCGGGGGGTATGTTATACCATTTGTAGGCTTCAAGGAGGACCCTATCCAACCAGCAGTGGTAGATTTTGAGGCCCGTTTACTGGCTTCCATAAGGCCCGTATATTATGAAAAAGCAGGTCAAAAGTTCTAATCTCCCTGGTTCGCTGTAGAGAGTTTAAGGACTTTGCGAACATCCAGGCAAATAAAAGTCCTCCCAGCATCCGACGCTGGATTGCAGATTTCTTGGTTAATTGAACATCAGACACTATTTTGGCCAAAAAGCCAGATGTGTACTCAACATAACTTTGGCTTTATGGAAGACCTTAAACGGTTCCAAATCAAGATAGGGCTTGCAGCTTGCACTCTCCCCTAACTGATATTATGCCCACTAGAAAAGCAGTCTTCCAGTAAACTAAGATCATGTCTACTGTAGCCAAGACCTCAGAACATACAATCTGGTTTTTGTGTTAAGGGCAATATTCAAATACCAGGAAGGTTGAGGAGGCCTAACCAGAAGGTACAACCACAAAAGGTATGTGTAAGAAGGGCTTTTCAAAGCCACTATCTGTGGCAGTACTTAAAAAAGCTCACTAATGGTTAGCAATGTTATTCATAAACGAGTTGAGTTCAGGCCCTCTCTTGTAGCGTAGTCCAAGCAGCAAGGCTACACTAAGGAGGAAGGTGGCACTGTTGTGTTGTATAGTTAACAATTGGCAGAAAAACTACTAAAAAGTGGCGACCCACACAAGTATAAAAATAACACTATTATAGAATTGCACTAATCGTGACGGACGCATCACTCACGGGATGGGGAGCGCATGCCAACAAGTTGACTATCAGTGGTCGTTGGTCTCCGGAGTCCAGACTCCATATCAATTTGTTGGAGTTGAGGGTCGTTAGGCTTGCCCTGAAGGCTTTTCTGCCGACTGTGCGAGGGAAGAATGTCCTGATTCTGACGGACAACACAGTGGCCATGCACTATGTCAACAAAAAGGGGGGGCGGGGGGGGCAGGGTCCCTTCCTCTGTGCAGGGAGGCGATGCAGCTCTGGTTCTGGGCCATCCAGCAGTAAGTTTCTATCTCGGCTGTTCAACTGGCTGGAGACAAACGAGACGGCGGACGCTCTGAGCAGGCAGAGCGCGATCTCTCACGAGTGGGAGCTGTCTCAGGAGATTCTCCTGGAGATCTTTGCCCTTTGGGGGACCCCTCAAGTGGATCTCTTCGCCTCCAGTGTCAACCGGAAGTGCGAAAGGTTCTGCTTGCGGGAATTTCCTCCAAAAGGAGCCTTAGGAGATGCGTTAGTGGTCCTTCCCACTGCTGTACGTGTTTCCTCCAGCCAGTTACCTTCGGCCAGGGTAGCCAAAATGGAGCCCACTTCATCAGATTGCCTTCGACGGCCCACCACAGAAGGTCCTGGGCGACCGAGGGCGGCACCTGAACTGGGTCTGACATCCTGCCGGAGGACTGTGACCATTGCATATTGAGGGCCCATTACAGAGATCTCATCCGCAACCTGACCTCTGGCACCAGAACAACGCAGGATGCCATGAGGCCGAGCCACCTCAAGAACTCGAACGCCGGGAGACTATGGACGTGTTGAAACTTCCACCATCTGCTCAATGTGATGAACCCGCACCTGTGGAGGAAAACACTGCCCCAGGGATGTGCCGAGCACTGCTCCGATGTACTGGAGCCGCTGGGTTGGCATCAAATGGGACTTCAAGTTGAGGGAGAAGCCCAGCTTGTGAAGGGAGTGGCAGGTGACGGACAGATGATCCAGGATGAGCTCGGAAGAGCTGCTTGGGAGAGCGCGCCCTGATCAACCAATTGTCCAAGTAGGGGTGGATGTGAATCTCCCCCCCCCCCTTTCCTGAGATACGCTGCCACCACCACCATGAGTTTGGTGAAGACCCTCGGGGCGGAGGTCAATCTGAACGGCAGGAACCAAAACTGAAAGTGCGAGTCTCCAACCACGAACTTCAGGTACTTCTTGTGCTTGGGATGGATCGGCACATGAAAGTAAGCGTCCTTGAGGTTGAGAGACACCAACCAGTCCTGAAGTTAAAGGGCCTGGAGGACTTGAGAAAGAGTGACCATCTTGAACTTGTCCTTCCTGAGGAGCTTGTTCAAACCGAGCAAGTCCATGATGGGTCTCAATCCCCCGTCTTTCTTTGAAATCAAAAAATAAAAGGGTATACCATCCCTTGTTCCTCTCCGCTACAGGCACCAGTTCTATGGCACCTCTCTCTGTCAGGGACTGAATTTCCTGCGCAAGGAGCGGATCTGGACACTTCAAAGAGAGATTCCCTGGTGGATTATCGTGAGGCCTCTGCCAGAAAGAAAGACAGACATGGGCTATGATCTCCAGAACCCACACATCTGAAGTAATGGCACACCATTTTACAAGATGCTGCGCCAGCCTTCCCCCAACCGGCGGACCATGGGACATTGCCTCATGAGTGCGCTGAAGCGGCTGCGGCAGTGCCTGAGGGCAAAGAGGCAACTGCCCGAGGGGCCTTGGCACCTCGAGTACCCTGTTTTCCACCTCTGGCACTCCTACGGTGGCCCCCTTGACTTGCAGCTCCTCTCGATTTACTAAAGCCTGAGCAATATCCAAAAGGAACCTCCCCTCCACTGCTGTCCCGTAGGACAAAAAGGCAGAGGTTGGCGAAATACAGCGCTCAATGACTTTGCTGCAGCTTTTGAGGTCTGCAACCTCTCAAGGCTCTTGTCAGCCTTGCTGCCAAAAAGATGTTCACCATCAAAGGGCAGGTTGAGGAGCCGGGCTTGCACATCAACCACGCACACCTGCGTATTACGGTGCTCGCCGCCATGGACCGGCTGACACAATCCACCATGTCCAGACCCGACTGAAAAGACTCACACACAGCATCCTTGCCATCCTGTATAATAGCAAGAAAACATCCCGTTCCTCCCCTTTGGGAATATGTTCAGCCGCCAATGAAATACAGTTCCACAGAGTGTGCGTGAAACGTGACCAGGCACGGAACAGAGCACTGCGACTGAAAAATCGCCATCATCTCCTGCCGGAACGAATCCCATTCCTCAGGAGTGGCATGCTTGTTGAGACAAGCAATCCGCCGAGTCCTCGTACTGGCACCTTATCTCGAGGGTCACGGAATACTTGGGGCGGTCTGCACCGCCTGTGGATTTTCTGCAGGATGACCTGACGGACATCCTCGACCAAGGTCCTCCAACTGACCCGGTACTGCCTTTCCATATGGCTTTGCAAAGAAGGGTGGCGGCGGCTTAGACTGCCCCGGAGAGTCTCCCGGCAGTAAGCAAATCTTTGCAGAGAAAATACCGCCCAGCCAGTAGCGACCCCTGTTACTTGACCACGCACCCTACTCCAGAGAGTTTGGGGGTGCATGCGGCTACGGCCCCAGCAAAGCAGGCATCGTACCCTACCATCCCTCTTGATAGGGACGACAAGCGTTTTGATGGCTGGGCGAAGAAAGTGTTTTCTTCAGGGGGTATGGCTTTACAGGCAGCCAACTCCGTGTGTGCCTTGTCACGTTTCACGCACACTCTGTGGAACTGTATTTCATTGGCGGCTGAACATATTCCCGAAGGGGACGAACGGGATGGTTTTTTTGCTATTATACAGGATGGCAAGGATGCTATGTGTGAGTCCGTTCAGTCGGGTCTGGACATGGCGGATTGTGTCAGCCGGTCCATGGCGGCGAGCACCATAATACGCAGGTTTGCGTGGTTGCGGAAGTCAGGCTTTGCTCCTGATGTGCAAGCCCGGCTCCTCAACATGCCCTTTGATGGTGAACATATTTTTGGCAGCAAGGCTGACGAGAGCCTTGAGAGGTTGCAGACCTCAAAAGCCGCAGCAAAGTCATTGAGCGCTGCAGTTCATCAACTCCGCCTTTTCATCCTAGGGGACAGCAGTGGAGGGGAGGTTCCTTTGGATATTACTCATGCTTTAGTAAATCGAGAGGAGCTGCAAGTCAAGGGGCCACCGTAGGAGTGCTAGAGGTGGAAAACAGGGTACTCGAGGTGCCAAGGCTGCTCGGGCAGTTGCCTCTTTGCCCTCAAGCGCTGACGCAGCAGAGCAGACGGGCGGAGTCCTCAGATGAGGAGGGGGAAGGCGACCTGTGACGGCGCTTCCGTGAGTGCCTCGAAGAGGCAGAGGAATGGCGAGACCGACTCCTGGACCGAGACCCCCCGGACTCACGACAACAATGTGGAGAGTCGCCCCTCAAATCGTCCGTCGAAATTCTAGTGGATCACGACTTCCAGGGCTTGGCCACCTTACCCACCGACAGCTGCTTCTTTCACTCTCACAAGGCCTTCGATGTAAGCGACTGGCAGTTGACAGTCATCCGTATCGTGGTCCTCCCCGAGGCACCAGAGGCAAGCGTTGTGCGTGTCCGTCAATGACATCTTGGACCCGCAAACCCGACACTTCTTAAAACCCGAACGTGGGGTGGAGAAAGCCAAAGACATGTTAACACACAAACAAACAGGTTTGAAGAACCGAAAGAACAGGACTCAGTTGAACCGAGGCACGTCGAGATCTCCGAAGCGAACACGTTCGCAGAAAAAACGGAACTGAGGCTAAGGGGCGACGTGCGTCCTATTTATGACATCCGGTGACGTCGGCTCGATGGAGGCCCTCGAGGACAGCGTATTGACATCGACGCAAGATGCAGACGCCGAAAATGTTCCGAAGCAGCACAGCTGTGGTGATTACTGTCAAAGATATGGAATACGTCGGAGGACCCAATCCCCTTGAAGCCGTTGTTATACACTGTTGCATTTCACACATTTAAAAGCCTTAGAAAGTATGTATTCAAAGTTATAACTACCTGTATTAGCTTTTGCTCATTGGTTTTAAACATGTGTTGGATCTTTACTGGACCCCTTTATAGTTTTTAGAACATTGCTGTTCCATTTCTAGAGTACCATATTGTAGACATGTATAGACCCATGAGTAAAGTAGATATTTCTCAATAAATCTACCAAGTGACCTTACTTTTATAGTTTTGTGTGCTTTTGAGTGACTAGCGGCGACTTCTACCAATCCACCCCCCTCCTAAGAATGAATTCAGACTACTCAGTGTTGGGATGCGCGTCCAGCTCCCATGCCCTCCCTAACTATTTAGGTAGCGGAAAATATATTAGTGCTCGAGAAAGTGAACGTGTGCGGCTGCAGGGGGGTGGAACAGGTGAGGGTGCAATAACAGGTGCTTTGTACTGATCATGAAAATATACGTAGGCCCAGGTAAAGGGCAGAGCGCTACTGAAGTACAATAGTTAAACTGTAGTGCACAAGAATGAAAACTGGTCCCACACGTGAGAAATACTGAAGCACTGCCATATTGGAAGTGTGGCCTAGTATGTTGAAGGCCCTGTTTAAAGAAGCAGCATAGTGGGGTAAAAGAGTTTGAATCACCTTCCCACCCCAATTCCCAGCACTAAAACTGAGCACAGAGGCCTTCAAAAATGTAATTGTATAGAGCTGTGGGCCTGCGAAACCAGAAAGGAATGTGAATGGTCAGGGCTGTGGCCATCTCTAAGAACTAACACATGGGAGCTGGGGTAAAGGTCTTGAGCTGCCAAAAGACCTGGCCTAGATTTAGAGCACTAGCACCCCCTAGAAATAATAATGGCCATCCTGTTTGAACTGCCAGACGCCCATAAAAACAGAATACCTAAATCCATCTGAATTTGGCTCATTAGTGTGGTCCTCAAGAGTCCCAGGAGACGCTCTGGGGAGGAGCAGCTGATAAGTGGGGAGCAGGGAGTGAAGCATTGCGCGATTTGTGAGACGAGGAGCAAGAGGCAATGACAACAAATGTAGTCCCACAATGGGGAGGCATGGTGGGTGCACCTGCAAGTCTGGTTTCAAGAGAAGCACACCATTATTCTCAGGGGGCCAATTTGACCTCAGAGGTATTCACTGAGCATAACCAGGTGCACACCATGTGACTAGGCCCATGGAGAGTGTAACATTCTAGACAGCCTGCCAATCAGGTAGCGGGAATCCAAGATGACGGAGTAGGGGAATCACTCGTTACAGGGCAGGGGTACATTAGAATGTGGCCAATCGTTCAAGGGACTACAGGGGAGGACTGGTAGGTTGGATATAGGTGGCAACCAATGAGGGTGGGGCATGAACACTGTATAAGGAAAGACATTGTCAATGTTGCACACAATGTATTGTGTGCATCCCTAATGACAATATCTTTCCTTTATAACTCCATGGTTGCTTTGAATTAATGGAGAGCTCAGCGTCCGTTTGGTTCACAGCAAGTGTAGCGCAAGTACAGATGTGATAAAGCAGAAACCGCGATAACCCAGAAAAACATCTATGCACCTTCTACTCCAGTAGGGGAGGAAGGGTGCGCACATGTGAATCTAAGCATATACAAGCACCAGAAATACGATTACGGTGAGTAATGTATTTGTTGGGCAAGATTGTATGCAGTACGCTGTTGGAGACTGCACCAGCCTTGTTCTCTTCACAATAGTTAACCCAACCTTTGGTAGAAGCATGTACTACACAAGTTGGCAGAGTGACTGAGCAACCAGGCTTATCTCAAGAGGGGTCAATGTGAGCTGTAGGGTTGTAACAGAGATTCAGTGACAAGTATCCAAATAAACAATTACAGTCTAGGTTTGATTAAACAATTATTTATTAAACAGTCAGTTGAATAAGCCTTCTTTAGAAGGGAGCAAATGTATGTAACGAAAATATACTTAAAAATACACTAGTTTCTGTAAATCAGTAGATACCCATGTGGGATGGCACACAGACACTTACTACACCCTGAGATGACTTACATAACTAGGACACTGTGGACACCGATTTATCACTTGCACATTTAGAGCAAATCTGAGATTAGTGTCAACAAATAGTCTTAAGCAGGTAATTACTTTTTGAACCCCCCCAATGCAAAGTAAATTAACCCTTTCCCAGCTACACAAGTTATAGAATGTGTGGCATTTGTTGAGGATAGTTAAGGCACAAAGTCAGAGGATAGAATTGTCTTTCAGGGAGCCTGGACAGCAAATGTAAATTGAGCAAACATCTAGGGGAGCTGAAGCACATCATGAAGGTAAGTAAAAAGTCTTGCACAATGTTTTAGAAGTATTTTTAGAGAATGAAAATAACTGTAGTGCCACAAGCTGGGAGGCTTAAGGGGAAAACCTGCAAGCAACTCGGCAAAGGTAACCAAGACAAGTTTCAACCGCTTTGGAGTTGAATGGTGACACGATTTGAAACCTTTTGGAGGTTTGAGTGTCCGAGGATAGACGCAACGCTTTGGGAATATCAAGAACACGCAATAAGAAGTAAATAACCAACGGCATTGATGATGTATAGTGATTGAAGGAAGTCATATATTTGAAGTACTACCTACCTGGGTGAGATTTCCTTGGAGGGAAACAGAGACAAAAAGGTTGCATGTCCGTTATGGGAGGTGATTAAAAGACACCAATCCAGAGACTACTTGGTTGTGAGTCTGGCTTTGACCTAGTCAAACAGGATAGTAGGCACCAGTGAAGGATTCATCCCGTTACATCTATCTGCATCCCCAGAGTTACTGCATGGGGATTTAAAATGGCTCACTCCGGTCCAGGCGTGACCGTTAGATTTAGCCTGATGTCCTGAGGAAGGTCCAAAGAAGAAAAGGACAGCATTGTTGTCCATTTGAACGAAACACATGTTGACGACCACACAAACTGTTTGCAAATTATTAACAAACCGCTAAAAAGATAACATTTGTGTAACATTTGGTATTGTTATACTATGTCAAATAGACTGTTATGGTTTTATGTACGTATGTATAAATGAGGGATGGAGAGTATTGAGTTGTGAAAGAATTGTGACTGTTTTGTAATAAACTTTTTTTTTTTAAGGATACTTACATATTGAGGTTTATATGTTAATTATTTAATAACATTTGTACTAATTGAGATAGTGAGTTGTGTCACCCTGATCCACTTCCACTGGTCCATGCCCTGTTTTCTCCATGTATTTTTCCTGAAGGACCAAGGATTGTGTTGCAGGAAAACCCCTTTTGTATAAAATGTATCAACTGAGAACTAGCAAGGCTACACAACAAGAGGTAAATCCCCTTAGTTTTACAGTACCTTAGGTCTGAAGAAATTGGTTCCAACTGGCTTCTGTTCCTGTGCAGGTCTGCAGATCATGTTGTTCCGGGCCTCAGTCATGGGCACAAGAGGGAGGACATCTGGCTACTCCTGCACTACGAATTTGGTCAGCGGCAGCAATGGGTAAACTTCAGATCAGCAGCACTTCACGGTTTCAGCTTCTCGCGGCTCTCGCAAATAGCACCACCGTGGTTCTCGGATACCTTTATGGACTTTCCTCGCATCTGGGGTCCAGCACTCTGTTGAGGTGGCTCAGGCCTGGTCAGTCTTGCTTCATGGGAGTCCGGAGGATCTC
Source organism: Ambystoma mexicanum (assembly GCF_040938575.1). NCBI lineage: Eukaryota > Metazoa > Chordata > Amphibia > Caudata > Ambystomatidae > Ambystoma > Ambystoma mexicanum. The sequence goes on from NC_090932.1 coordinate 914,324,411, forward strand.
CTGCAGCTCGGGTCCGACTTATAGACGACAGTCTATTCTGGTGTTCCTCTCCCTGGCAATCTGTTCCTGCAGCAGCAATGGAAGTACAGCCAGCTCCGAGAGCATGTCCAGATGAGTTCGTCTTGGGGTCGATTTGTCCCATCAACCAAAGGGAAGAAGTCGTCCTTTGCAGGGCTTCTCTATTCGAGGCGAATTCAGAGCTTCAGCACAGCAGCAGGGCTGCACCAGGCAAACCAAAGGTCCAGTAGTTGCAGCATGCATCTCTTCCAAGTTCTTCTTCGGATTCCTTCGTCCAGTGGTCGACTCTGCCTTCCAATCAAAAAGCCTGGCCTTTTATGCAGAGGGCGTTTCAGGCACCTCCCTCACTTCCTGCCCATGCTAGACACAGGCTTCACTGGTGAATCCTGCCAAAGACAAAACAAACAAAGGGACCAAACCTGGTTTGGCGCGCAGAGTAAATCTCAAGAAGGACCTTTCCAACAAGAAATGGCGAAAAAAGAAGACTGGGCCATTTTGACAAAATGGGCATCCATGGGTGCGATACTGCAGCTGAGGATTCAGCCTGCGGTAAAAACACACAATGGTAGGAAAACAAAGCACTGCCACCAGCCATTAATTGTAGAAAGGATAACATAAAAATGTTACATGTGACGATATACAAAGGGGATACTAAGTAACCCCCCATCACCCCATTGTAAGATAGTGTCTGCTGGGTCTATAAAAGATACAAATGTAAGGAAAGTCAATTTCACTTCACTACTCTTGGAAACAGTAGTTATCCAAGGAAATGTATTTTAAACCTTAGTAGAGATCCAAAGTATCTCTCTGACACTTCACTGAGGGTGCTGTGTATCACAATGTAAAACGATTATGCCTATGGAGTTTGTCAGACTCCACAGCCAGAAGAAACGCAGTGTTCAAATCAAATAAAAATGCATGAGAGCGTGGGAAAAAGGTCTCACTCGCTTCAGGATAAAATGAAAAGCCCTAAAGTCCAGCAAAAGAGTTGGGGGTCTCTGAGGTAGAAGGGAATTAGCACATTTCGGAGAATTCTCCCTAACACTCACCCCCTACTCCCCAGACTAAGGGACAGGAGGATTTAATCTACTCCTGGATGAATATCCTAATCCAGTCAGCCATACTTTCTGGAGAAACCATCAGCATTTTGCTGATTACACCCGGACCAGTGTTCTATGGTGAAATCAAACCGCTGGAGGCTGATTGAACATCTTAACAATTTAGGATTCTCCCCCTTCATCTGCATTAACCATCTCAAGGGTTGGAGCTCCGTTTGAAACACAAAAGTAGATCCATACATGTATGCTCTAAACTTCTTCAAAGACCACACAATGGCAAAACATTTGCTTTCAATTGTTACTCACCTTGTCTCCCGGTCCTACAATTTCCTACTCATGAAACAGGTGGGATGTTCCCTGCCTTTCTCATCCAGCTGACTCAAAACTGCACCTGTTCCTGTATTTGAAGCATCAGTTTGTACAATAAATTATTTGTTGTAGTCATGAGCGCTCAAGACTGGAGCTTAACAAAGGACTAAGTCCTTCACATGCTTGAGTGCACTCCTCATTCCACCTGACCTTCTTGGTGAATTTGGGTGAGGAGATCACATTCAAGGGAGAAGCTATGGTCCCATAGTTCTCAATGAAGTTACTATAGTAACCAGTGAGACCAAGGAAGGCTCTCACTTGGGTTTGAGTAGTAGGGGTGGCCCAGTCTTGTACAGCTTGTACTTTCTAGGCAATGGCCTTATTTCACCTCCTAACTCATGACCAAGGCAGACCACTTCACTCTGACCAATTTGACATTTGGTTGCCTTTATGGACAGATGGGCCTGTTCAAGAGCTTGCAAAACATATCCAAGGTGGTCAAGATGGTCTTCCAAAGTGGGGCTGAACACTGCAATGTCATCCAAGTATGCCATGCAGAAGTTCTCCATCCCATTCAGAACATGATTCACCAGCCTCTGAAATTTAGCAGGTGCATTTTGTAGCCCAAAGGGCATAACCTTAAACTGGTAGAGGCCTCCAGGGGTTGAAAATGCAGTGTTCTCCTTGGCATGGTCTGTCAGAGCTATTTGCCAATAGCCTGATGTTAGGTCAGATGTACTGAGGAACTTGGCTGAACCAAGCTTGTCCACCAGGTCATCTGGCCTAGGTAAAGGATGGGCATCAGGGGTGGTGACTGCATTAAGAGCTCTATAATCCAAACAGAACCTCAACTCCTTGGATCGGGTCTTTGGCACTAGTAAAACAGGACTAGCCCAAGGACTTGTAGATGGCTTTATTACCTCAAGATCAAGTATCTTCTTAACCTCTTCCTTTATATGGGTTCTTACAAGGTCTGACATTCAGTAACCCCTGCTTTTGACAGGTAGACAGTCACCAGTGAGGCTATCATGCTGGCCCCAAGGATGGTGTTAGTGAAAACAGGGAGGCAAACTGATTCAACAGAAATTTGCACTCCTCCTGTTGCAGAATCAGATCAGAAAAGAGATTAACTCCTATTTTTCCATCTAAAGGTTGTCCCTCAAGAAGGTCCGGTAGAGGTGCACTCTCCTCCTTCTCTTGATCAAATGCCAAAAGCAAAGCTCAGAATTCTGGTCTGGAAACATAGGCCTTTAGGCGGTTAGTATGAAAGACCCTAGGGGCCTCCTAGGGAATGCCCAAGTCCACTAAATAATTGACCTCTCCAAGTTTGCCCACAACCTTGAATCCATTTGTCCTCCAAGGCCCTCTGCCTTGTAGGTATCATTACTAAAACAAACTAGAACAAGCTGGTCTGGAGTAAACTCCACAATGTTCTTCTGGTCATGCCAATGTTTGACCAGAGCCTGACCTGCTTTCAAGTTATCAGGAGCTTCTGTCATCATTTGTGCCAATCTCCTTTGGAGGCCTAGCACAGTCAGTGACTCTCACTGGCTTGAAGGAAGGAGCACTCTCCAACTCTTCCTTGATTTGGGCCAATGGACATCTAACGGGATTACCATAGAGCAGCTGAAAGGGGCTGAAACCAATCCCTTCTTGAGGGACTTCTCTATAAGCAAAGAGAAGGCATAGCAGTACAAGGTCACACTTTCGTTTAAGGGTTCCTCTAAAGCACCAATCATGCTCTTCATGGTTCTGTTAAACCTCTCCTCCAACCTATTGGTTTGGGGATGGTAGGCTGTTGAGAACTTGTACGTCACTCCACAGTTTTTCCACATGGTCTGCATGTAGTGGGACATAAAATGTGTCACCCTGTCTGAGATGACCTCCTTAGGAAAACCTACCCGAGGGCCTTACCCACTGCCAGAGCAGTATGTCCTCATAGGTATGGCTTCAGGATACGTGGTAGCAGGGTCTACAACAACCAATATAAATTGGTTGCCTAAAGATTTGGGAGGGGTCAAGGGGAACAACAATGTCAATCCCTACCCTCTCAAAAGGAACTTCCACCACTGGGAAAGGCACCAAGGATGCCACGTTCTTGGATCCATTCTTGCCAGAAGTCTGACAAGTTTGACAGCTTCTACAGAATTTATCTACATCAGACCCCCATCTTGGACCAGTAGAAAGACAGATATCTCCTCTCTTTGGTCTTCTTAAAACTTAATTGACCAGCCAGAGGAATCTCATGTGCTAACTGTAGAAACTGGGGTCTCACCACCTGGGACCTACAAGTCTAGCTTCTCATGTACATTTTTTATGTTACCCTTTCCTCGATGAATGGCTGGTGGCAGTGGTTTACTTTTAACTACCGTTGTGTGCATTTACTGAGGGCTGCGTTCACAGCTGCAGTAAAGCATCCAAGGGTGCAATTTTTGTCAAAATGGGCCGAGTCTTCTTTTTTCATGATTTCTTTGTGGAAAGGTTCTTCAGATTTACTCTGCGTGCCAAACCAGGTGGTCTGTTTTGTCTTTGTCGGGATTCACGAGGGAAGCCCGTATCTGGCTCCAGGGTGTCTGGCAGGGGCAGGAAGCTAGGGATTTGCCCGAAATCCTACCTACCACCTAGGAGACAGGAATGCATTCTTATTTGATTGGCCAGCTGGCTGTCCGGCAAGGACAGCCACCATGCTGGGTGACTGACAGCTAGGCTGGAATGAATGGGAGAAACCTGCATAAAAGGCAAGGCTTTTTGGCTTGGAAGGTAGAGTGTATCACTGGACGAAGCAATCCGAAGAAGAACTTGGTAGTTACGCCTGCTGCAACTCCTGGACCGTTTTTTTGCCCATTGAAGCCCGGCTGCAATGCTGAAGCTCTGAATTAAGATCGACAGAATCCCCGCAAGGACAAATTCTCACCTATAGTTGGTGGGAACAATCAACTCCAAAGTAAAACACCTCGACATCCTCTCAAGCTACTTGAATTTCCACTGCAGTCGCTGCTGGAACCGAATAGCCAGGGAGAGGAACACCAGATCGTGTGCGTTGCATTTTAGCTGACTAAGAGCTCCAGGAATATCCTCCGGACTCCCAAGAAGCGGCACTGACCGTACCTGAGCCACAGAGTGCTGGACCCCAGATGCAAGAAAAGCCCATCTCGACAGCCAGGAACCGCTGTGTTGCTATTTGCGATAGACGCGAGGAGCTAAAACACGAAAGTGCCACTTGTTTGAAGATTGCCGGTTGCAGCCGGTGACCGTCCCATTGCAGTGCAGGAGTCCCCAGAAGTCTTCCCTCTTGTCCCCACGAATGGGGAACAGGAACACCAGGATCTGCAGAGCTGCACTGGAACAGAAGCCACCTGCTGCACTTTTCAACCTAAAGATACTGTACAGTCTTAAGAGAACTTACCTCTTGTGGTGCCATCTTGCTTGATCTCAGTTGAGACTCGTTTCGGTTGCTCTTGTAAAGTTGCTTGCATCTTATCCTACTCACAGGACCAACAGCTTGTGGCCCTACATTTGATTCAACTTTTGCTAGAAAGATTTCTAAAACATTGTGCAAGACTTTTACTTACCTGCAAGAAGTGCTTCAGTTCACCTTGACTTTTGCTAACTTAACATTGGCTGGCCTGGCTCCCTGAACGACTATTCTCTCTTCTGCTTATGGGTTTTGCCTTCCTTCCAGGACAGGAAAGGGTTAACTGACTTTGCGTTAGTGGGATTGAGGGGGGTTGAAAGTACTTACCTGGTTGAAAATAATTGTGTGAACACTGGTCTTATTCTAAAACCTCTTTTTTGGCACTCCTCAAGTATACTCTAAATGCAACAGTGATATAATAATGTCCACAACATCCTAGCTATCTAAGTCACGTGAGGGTGTAGGTAGTGTCTGTGAGCCATCCCAAATGGGCAACTTGCTGATTTAGAAAACTAAGTGTGGATTTTTGAAGTGTATTTGTGTGTTGCTTTATATTGCTCCCTTCTGAAGAAGGCGTACTCTAAACAATTATTAATTTAACAGTCAGGTAATCAATAAACCTTGTGTGTAAGTTTATTTGAATACTTGTCACTGTGAATCTCTGTTTAACTCCCCCAGAGCTCACATTGACCCCTCTTGAGATAAACCTGGCTGGTCAACACTCTACCAACCTGTGTAGTACAGACTTCTACCAAAGGTTGGGTTCCTATTGCCAGGAGGTCAGGGTTGTTGTAGTGCACCCAAAGGGTACTGCATACAATATTGCTTAAAAAATACCTTTAGTACGAGTTGGAGAGTTGATGTGCTGGATAAGGCCTTGTTCAGTGATGGTGTTAGCTAGTGAGGTAGCATGTCTTTGAAGTCGTTGAAACTTAGATTAAAGTCACCTAGTACTATCGTTTGAGAGGTAGGTTTTGTATTTATGGTAATTTTTGAGGTGATAACTTCCTCAAATGTTGAAATAGGGCCGGGTGGTCTATAAATAAGGTGCATGGCGGTGATAGTACAAAAAGATGTGAGGTAGTTTAATTGACAACAACTCACCTGAAGAGAAGGGAAGATGAGGAAGGACCCTTAATCCCAGATTAGTTTTAGCAATGAAGGCAATACTGCATCCACAGGCATTTTCTCTATCTTGTCTAAATATGGTGATGTTTTTTGGTATAGCTATAGAGAGCGTGGGGCCTGCAGCTGTATGAAACCAGGTTTCAGTTATGGCTAAAAAGTCTAATTGGTTACAGACGATTATGTCCGCAAGGTCTAGTGCATGGGCTACCATGGATCTAGCATTTATATGAGGAATGTCAATATCGGTTAGGTTGGGTGGATGGCACATAGTCTCCTGTAGTGTTAGTCTATCAGTAAGAGTAAAGGTATTGGACTTTTGTTTAGTTATCTTTTTAGGATAAAGTATTGAGTGGTCTGTCACAGTCATTGATTAGTGGATGATATGCCATTTGTAATCTAGATCCTAGTCTGAGGTTTCCGACATTAGTAGGGCATGGTTGGCTCGGTGTCAGTCTAGTGGCGTATAGTTGTATCCACTGGAGTGGTGATAATGGGCAAGTGGGGCAGGCGGCTAACTTCTCCACAGTGATGGGAATGTCAGGAACAGGTTGGAATGGTGGCAAGAATATGGTAGGTGTGATATCAGCTGATGGAGGCAGAGGAGTGGTCATGGTGAGCGGGAGCCGGTATTTATGTGATGGGCCACTTGTAATAGCTGCCACCAAAGGTATTGTGTAATAAAATTGCGGCAAAAATGTCGCTGGTAAAATAAAAATAAAAAAATTGCGGGAAAAATGCTGTGGTTTGATCCGGTAAAGGTGTACCCCATTATACCATTTAAGGGGGCCGGGGGTGTCCCCAGCTCCCCTTAAATGGCATAATGGGTGCAGGGATTGCAGGGGTGTCCCCCGCATCCGTTACATGATAGTGGCGCAAAAAACCACGGCACATTTTCCCCAATATTTTGTATTCGCTGCCATTTTTGCCACGAGTTTAAGGCATGGAACCCCACCAACTTGATGTGTGGTTGGGGTTTTGCCATGGTGGTAGTAGTGAGTAAAGGCAGTGAGAGGGTCATGCAAGAGCTGAGTAGTGGGAGTATGCATGCAATAAAGGTCATGAAATGGTGCATGACTTGATGATGAGTACAACTGGGTGTGTGTGAAGTGACAAAGATTCTGTTGGGAGACAGTGACATGCAAGTATTCATAAGAGGATACTGATGAGTGCAGTATATTTTATAGAAGGTCTTAAATATGAACTGTGTCACATGTTGGTGAGTGATAAGGTTATGTCTGCTCAAATAAATAAGGATAAACGGCAGATGGTCAGACAGTGTAAGTATATGGCTGGCACTGTATGTTTCAGTAGGCACTGGTGTAGAATTGGTTACTATCGATAAGTGACACCAAAGTTTATAAGTTAAGTGGAGCAATGTTAAGTGTCAGCTGTTGGCTATCAAAGTTTAGCAGTTAAACAAAACAGAAATATCAGTATACAGACGTTAAACAATACAGTATTATAGGATAGTTCCTGGCAAAGGCAGGTATAATGCAGACTGGCGTAAGTGGGCGCCGCAGCATAGGTATTACCAGCCGTTAGTGGGGTACGTGTACCGCCAATTAAGCAACAATTAGTGAGTAACTATTGTACTGGGTGATCAACACGAGAGAGTTAGTGGTTACCATGTGTTAAAGCATGGCTCGCGGGGGGCAGCATTAAAATAGCATGTGGCATACATACGAATCAGTTGAGACACCCTACATACATAAAGGCAATGACTGGTGAAAGGCTGTGCTTAGGAACAGTTAGAATCATGACATGTGGATAAAAACGGTACTTGGAAGACAGCAGGCATCAGGATCACAACTAGCCTAGTACGTTATAGACAGTCATAGTAATCTTAGGATCAGAATGTTAAAATGAGGGTACACAATTGCAAATGTTTTTCAGCTTACCACATAGCATGTAATGGTCGGTAGGCAATGTAGTTACAATCACGAGCAGTCACTCGAACGTGTTCAGAAAGTTGGAATGGGGCCACTTAGTTCGCTGTGGTATTGGGAATAGTTAGATGCCAGTGCATGAGTGGATGGGGCATAGAAGGCAGAGGTGCGCACCCCGTGGCCCTAACGTCCCGGACAGACCGAGATGAGGGGGTCTTATGCAACGGGGCCTTAGGCGAGGGGGCCGGCTGTTAAAATGGATTTCTGAACTCTGTCCTGGAGGCGCAGAGGTTCAGAAGGCCAACCTAGCTTCTTGGAACAGGGTAACCTCTGGACAAGCCAGACCAATCAGGGTAGCGATCGCAGCGGTCAAGACTAGGTCTCAAGAGGGGTGAGGGTGACTGAAAGCCCGCAATGAGCACACAAAGCAAGGACACTTACAAATTACTCCAAACAGGTGTTATATTAAAAATATATACACAAATACTCCGCAGCTTCCACTAGATGTCGGTCTATGCACAGCATGTGATCTAAGCAGATTCCACAAGCCTCAGAAATACAAATACAAACGAGTCTAACGAGTTAGACGCACGAAATGTGTAGACCACCTAGATGGGGAGGAAAACAGGCAGTGCGAATAATAATTAGACCCAGTCCGCCTTCAGAGGCACCTAACTAAAAGGAAGTCCAAGCCCTACGAAGAGTGGAGCCTTGTGCTCAAAAGTACCTGCACACGCTGGTGCCAACAGGCAAAAAGGGGAGTCTCTTCGAGGGAATCAGGCAGTTTAGTTCGGTGAACAAATGAAGATGAACAGAGCTCTGTGACTCAAGAGCAGCCTCCACTGTGGGCAGAAGCAGAGCGCGAGTACGGAAAGGCATGCTGTTAGACACAGCGGGGAAAAGCTATGGGCTCCTGCAGGAGGGCGACCAGTTCCTAGCGATGCTACTCACCGGTCCCTGATGCAAACAGACCCAGGCTTCTCTGCGTCAGTTTCAGTGCTGGCAGGTTCAGATAGGGGCAGGGGACGTCTCGTCGTCGTGTAGATTCCGCAGCAGCAGAAGTTCAGTTGAGGGCGTCCCAAACACAGTAAACCCGCACAGTTTGTTACCACAGCAGGGCAACGGCGAGGCCGTGTGTATTTCAGCCCAATGTACACTACTCACTTCAGACCTGGGAATGCCAAGTGTACGAATCCTGTGAGAGTGACAAGGACTCGTGATACAACACAACCTGACGGCGGTTACAGAGCAAGACTCCTGGGTAGGCTGGTCAGTCTGCTGGATGTCCCAGAGACACTTCCGAAGGCTTACGTGCAGGAGATGGTGAAGATGCCGAGAATAGTTGTTCCCACTATTCCAAGGGTCGAAGTAGCAGTACAGGCCTTCTTGTTCGATCAGAGGTAGAAAGGGTTTCACACAGCGGCAGCAGTGCAGAGGAGCAGTCCTTCAGCGGGTCACCACTGATTCCTCGGTTCAGCCTCGTGGTTGCAGGATACTTGGCTCCTGTATTCCTTTGTTCGTGAGAACTCAGGAGATCGACCTGGTAGTGGCGTTTCCAGCCCCCTCTTATCCACGGTTCCCTTCGCGCCAAAACGGAGGGGACCCAATGGGAGATCTGCTCATAAAACTCTCGCACCATCTGTGGACCTCATCACGGACCACGGGGGTCCCAGGCATTCACACCACCCTAGACTCTCTGGCGCCCAGGATGTTTATTGGGACCAGACACCGAAGCCCCCATCCTGGAGGCACACACCAGGCCTGTAGAAGCCCGCAAAAGCATCTGTGTTTCGCGGGAAAGTACATGCCCAAATAAGGAAGGCCCCGGGTCGGCTCGACCTGGGGGAGGTGAAGGTGGCAAGACGGTCAGCAGACAGGACAAAGAGCCTCGTGGTCTGGCCATTTTGGGAGCCAGGCCACCATTTTGGGCTAAGCGTGAGAAACGCGCTTAAAACGCCAAAAGGAGCTCAAAAACACAAGAAACGATCGCTGCCAACAATCCCGTCCGTGATTCACTTGCACCGTTCATTTACAATCCAAAGAGAGTATTTAGGGCCTGTAGAAGACTAGAGACCCAAGAGATCCTTAGCTAACAGTGCCCTCTTGTGCCATGTTGCGCGAAAGCTGCAACATGATAAAGCAACTACGGAAAACAACGTTTCCCGGTACTGACTGTCTTAAGGGCATGTCAGTTTCCCTGTAAGAATGGAGCGAAAGCCCAGAGGAGTGCGGCAGAAGGCTTCACTTCTCTGGCAAAGTCTAGATCATGGTGAAAATAACAGCAAAAAGTTTAGGGGTTGCCACATAGAAGGAAAACTACCCACAATTAAGAAATCTTTCCCAACACCGGCTTTTGCCTTCCGGCTACCCTTGTGTCCTATAGATACACTTGGATTGGTTGCTAGGCAACCTAGGGTAAACAAAGTGGGCCTCGGTGCAAAAGCCATCTTGGAGGCCGTGAGTGTGAACCATGTAGGGGGCCACAGAGCAGCAGCTCCAGGTGGGTTATGGCGGCCAAGCTGAATGACATCTTGGTCTCAAACCAGGTGGGAGACTTCAAAAAAATATATCAGATGCTGTAGTCGGCTGTTTTTCACTGGGCCAGAGTGGAAGCGGATCGTGGGGAAGTCAAGCTGCTCCTGTAGCAGTCACGCGGCATGTTGTTAGGAGTACAGCTACCCCAGAATCCTTGCTAGTTGCCCTTTTGGCAACCCACAAGTCAGCAGCCTTTGCTAACACTTTGGGATAAATCTCTTGCGTCAGCCAAGAGTTGGCTCAGCTCAGGAGAGCAGGCATCAAAAATCAAATTTAACAAAAACAGATTTCTCATTCCTTCAAAGGTGTTCACTCTGTAACCCTTAACCCAACCATCGAAGCTTTTCAAACATTCACACCCCCAGGTTGCCCAAGGGGTACCATCAGTCTTTTTGAGGGTCCAACACCTCTCAAGGTACTTGGAAGGAGTTTTCCCAAATCTGGCCGTCAAGGCCAGCTGAACATTCTCATACATTTTCCAAGTTCACCCACCTCCATTACAGCATCAGTTGCAACCTGGGGAAGCCTAGACAAAAGACAGGGAATCAGTGGATTCCCTGTGAGACCCTGAATCCCATGATTGTATTCAAAGGCACCCAAACAATCAAAAATATCAAGTTTAACATCATACATACTCCCTGCTTCTTCAGGCAGGTGAGGCCTCTTGGGACTAGAAGACCTAGAGGACTCTGGGAGGGAAGAATTTTCCTGAGACAATCTTTTCATTTCAAGAGCATGCTGCATTTCCATTTCCCGGAGCTTGATGTCCTGATTTTTGGCTTCAGTTTCAGCTTTCAACCTTTTGAATTCCAATTCAAGAGAGACATATTCTGGACTCAGTGTTGGACCTTGTGGGTTTCCAGTGGACATGGTTTGAGGCAAAAGGGCAGACTGTGGCAAAGACTAGCTCCTAATTCAGGGACTCTTCTACCTCCCCGGCTCCTCTTGTACATTAGAGTTAGACTATCATCCTCATTATCAATTTCCACACTTCTTGGGTTAGTAGGTGTTGTAGGCCTACGACCCAAACTTTGGTGATTCAACAACCTTGTAATCAACTCATTGTTCTTTCCTTTTACAGTACAATTCCTGACTTTACACATTTCTTTCAGTTGATCTACTGTTAAAATAACCAGGGCTTCCTGAGTGAAGTTATCCATATTTGGCATGGTACAATTGTTGTTCTGATGGAGCTTAGCCTTGTGGGGTTTTAGTTGAACACAAGCAAAGCAAAATACTCAATGTAACAAGTCTACAAAAGATCCTTACTGCCTGCCACCAGTGTTAGGCAATACTGAATGTAGTAACCCTGTGGGAGACTACACCAGCCTTGTTCTCTTGGCAATAGGTAACCAAACCTTTGGTACAAGTCTGTACTACACAAGTTGGTAGAGTGACTGAGCAGCCAGGCTTATCTCAAGAGGGGTCAATGTGAGCTCGAGGGTTGCAACAGAGTTTCACAGTGACAAGTTTTCAAATAACACTTATACTCAAGGTTTTGTCATTAAATAATTATGAATTAATTTAGCAGTTCGTTTTAGAATAAGCCTTCTTTAGAAGGGAGCAATTGGCAACAATGAAAATACACTTCAAAATACACTCCTTCAGTTTAATCAAGTAACGTATATACCCTTTTGGGATGGCACACAGATATTCCTACACCCTGAGGTGACTTAAATAGTTCCGACACTGGACATTAATATGTCCCTTTTCACACTGAAATGGTAATGCTGAAGTGGTGGCAAAAAGGAAAAAGGTTAGGGAAGGAAACCATGTTTAACAAGTTTCTCAAACGGGTAAGCACGTTTGAACACCGCCCCCCCCCCCGCTAAGTAGATTAACCCCTTCCCAGCTATACAAGTAAGCTATGTATGATTTTTTGGAGTGTTAGTTGAACACAAAGTCAGAGGGTAAGAAGAGTCTTTCAGGGAGCCAGGACAACCAATGTCACTTGAGCAAAGTCTAGGGGAGCGGAGGTACTTTTGAAGGTAGGTAAAAAGTCTTGCACAATGTTAAATAGAGTTTTGTTATAAAAGAAATCCCTGTTGGGCCACAAGCTGGAACGCTTGTGTAGGGCAAAGCTGCAAGCAACTATGCAAAGGGCAGCCAATGCAAGTATCCAGTGAGAACAGACAAGCTACAGACACAAGAGGCAAGTACCACTTATTTTAAAGTACCTTAGGTCTGCAGAAATGGTTCCAACTGGCTTCTGTTCTTCTTGTAGTTCCTTCAGATCCTGTTCCTGGGTCTCAGTCATGGGGACAAGAGGGAGGACATCTAGTGACTCCTGCACTACGAATTGAAGGTTGGCGGCAGCCACAGATGCAATAAAGATCAGCAGCACTTTGCGGTTTCAGCTTCTCGCTAATACCACCACCGCAGTTCTTGGACACCTTGTGGACTTTCCTTGCTACTGGGGTCCAGCATTCTGTTGAGATGGCTCAGGCTTGGTCACCGCTGCTTTGAGGGAGTCCGGAGGATCTTCCTGGAGATCGTGTCCGGCTTAAAAACGATGCACTCGATTCTGGTTTTCCAGTCTCCTGGCACTCTGTTCCTTCAGCAGCAATGTAAGTACAGCCAGCAGAGAGGGGTTTCAGTTGAGTTCGTCTAGGGGTCGATTGGTCTCACCAATCCAAGGGGAAAAGTCGTTCTTTCCAGGCTTCTCTAGTCGATGTCGAAATAGGAGTTTCAGCACTGCAGCAGGGCTTCACTGGGCAAACCAACGGTCCAGGAGTTGCAGCAAGTGTCTCTTACAGATTCTTTCTTCAGTTCCTGTGTCCAGTGGTCGACTCTGCCTTCCTTGCAAAAGACCTTGCCCTTTATGCAAGTCATTCCCATTCATTTGCAGCCTAGCTATCACTCACACAGCAGGGTGGCTGTCGTTCAAGGACAGCCAGCCAGCCAATCACCTTTGAGTGTATTCCTGTAACCAAGGAGACTAAGCAGAGGTAGTTCCGGGCACCTCCCTTGCTTCCTGCCCTGCCAGACACGCTGGAGGCAGAGGCGGGCTTCACTAGTGAATCCCGCCAAAGACAAAATGAACAAAGGGACCAAACCTGGTTTGGCGTGCAGAGTAAATCTCAAGAAGGACCACTCCAACAAGAAATGGTGAAAAAAGACGACCAGGCCCTTTTGACAAAATGGGCACCCATTGGTGCAGTACTGCAGCTGAGAATTCAGCCTGGGGTAAAAACACAATGGTTTGAAAAAATAAACCACTGCCACCAGTCATTCATTGTAGAAAGGGTAAAATAAAAATATTACATGAGAAGATAGACAAAGGGGATACTAAGTAACCCCTCCAGCACCCTATTGTATGATTCTCAAAGTCACTGGGCCTTGTAAGATTGTTATTTTTGTTCTCCCCTGTTCCCCTCCCTTGCTCGCTCTGAAACACTTGTGTACGAACGCGATAGAAATAAAATATATCAGTGTGTGCTGGGTCTCAAAAGAAAAATATAAGTAAAGTCAATTTCATTTCACTACTCTTGGAAACCGTAGTTTATCCAAGAGAAGGTATTTAAACCTTATCAGAAATTTTAAGGATTTCTATGTGACATTTGCACTGATGGTGCTGTGTGTCACAGTGTAAAAAGATGCCTATGGAGTTTGTCAGACACCAAAAGAAACAGAGTTTGAATTAAAGAAAAATATGAGAGTGGGAAAAAGGTCTCACTCTCTCCAGGATAAAAATTACAAGTCCTAAAGTCCAGCAAATGAGCTGGGGGTCTCTTAGGTAGAAGGGCATGAAAACAGAATTGAGAATTCTCCTCAACAGTGCTTTATAACCTCTTGTGTGGACTGTTAACCCTTGAGGATTCACTAAAAATGAACCAAATCAAGACAGATAATATCCAGAGCAAATTTCTCCCCAAATAAACGAGAACAATCTTGGACTTGTAGCACTGGTTTGATAACGCTTTAAGCAGATTATATGGGTCCTAGAATGCAAAACAAGAGGGGACTACTAGCAGCTCTAAAATTACATGGGGCATGCACATGTCAATTGTTTTATATTTGTCAATAGAGAAAAAGGGGGTCAAGAAAAAACGGTTGCATTACATATGTTGTGTTCAATTTTTCACTATACAATTGAGAATCAAGTGAATAAGTTACCGTCATTCAGTAGACTTTAGAAAATTACTTGATGTTAAAATATTGGTGGCAGCACTAGCCAAAGATGAGGTGATGTCCCTTTTTAGAATTCCATTTCATAGCAGCACATGTGAATTTCTCAAACTATACACCACATTAAACCAAGACCAACTTTCAGAAACATAAAACACTTTTCAACATGGTTACATACCTACAAGGTTCCTAGGGACCTGGATAAAGTCTTCCACAAATTCTAAATAGCTTCTTGCTTTCTTAACTGCTTCTGCACTCTGAAAAAAGAGGAGCAGTTCAGTCATTTACATCTTGTTAACACAGACAGTACCACTGAGGAATCATTTTGTATGTGGCACACACACACACACAGTAATGATTAAATTAAGACTTTCAAGCTGAAAGACAAACTGAATACAAATGTGTCACTCGATTATACGCTTCTCCTTGTGACTGTAGATACCTGTGACTGCAAAAGAAGTGCAACGAAGTGTGACATGGATTTGTGCAGTCCTATAAATGATCTCAGGCCCAAATAACCAGACAGACTCAAAGAATATGGCAAAATACTACTTTATTATCAGCTCAATAAAGTAGAGAAACCTGGTGAAAAAACAGATTGCAGCTCACACACTCTCCAAGCATTTTGATTTACACAAAAGGATTTATAGCTCAATGTACGTCACCTATGACGTCATCCCACGTGGCAAACCGTAAAACCCTATCAAACTGAGGACTGGTTAGGGGAACATATATACCTATAGCTTACTTAGGGTTATAACATCATTGGCTGCCCCTTATCAAGTAAGCTAGGTAAGACTTTCATAGCAATGATTAAATCTTCCTGACCTGTGTCAACCCCAGAACTTTTTGCATTTACTGGTGGATTATTTGTCCTTATCCCTGTGAGTAGGAACCTTTTTCCACACTCACAATCTTTTACTCTTTTTATGGGTGTCATTCTTAAATTTCTTTATAGTGTCTTTTGAAAATTATCCTCTTTGACAACTTATTGGCAATAAGTGCCTTTTGTTGCAGGGTTGTCCTAGGGGCTCTGCTTTTAACTTTCTCTGGCTAACCTTGTGAGAACTACAGTTCCCAAGGGTAGAAATGACCTTTGGATACCTTTGACATTTTATTAGGTGAGACCAGCAACCCCCACCTTATGTCGAGTGCTGGGGAGATACTGAGCATCCCCTTTCTCCTTTTAAATGTAACATTTATGTCACAAGGACAACCTTACCTTTAATGGCTGGTGGTAGTGAACCTTTTTTATTAATTTGGTGCATCTTTACTGCGGGCTATTTGCACAGCCCGATAAAGGCACCCATAGGTGTTCATTTTACCAAAATGGCCCCGTTTTCTTTTTTCGCCATTTTCGTGTTCCTTGTCTTTCTTTTTCCTTCCCCTGACCTCCAGGGCGGGAAATTCCTTTGTGTGATTTTTATCTTGAGCGGGAATGCTGTGGACTCCTCACCCAGGCTCCAGTGTGTCTGTGAAGGCAGGAATTGAGGCAGGAGTCCAAAACTATGCAGCCCTTTGACTTCCAGCCCATCTGTGAGAATCCAATTCACACTGGGCGGCTGGCTGTCCTAAAAGGACAGCCAACGCCCCCAGATTTGAATATTGCAGGGCTGTTTCATTGGCTGGGTACCTGCATATTAGTCTGATCTTGGGAGCTGAAGAAGTAGTCGACCACTGGAACCAAAACCAAAGAGTAAGATGAAGAATTTGCAGCAGACGATTTCGAGCAACCATAGAGCCTGCTGTGTAGCCAGAGACTGCTGTCACCTGTCCTTCCAATCAACCTGGTGACTCCGAAAACGATGAGCCAGAGACTTGTGAGACCTACTAGACTCAAGACTAGCTGCATTTTGAGCCATGACCACGCGTGCTGTGACTTTGCGGGGCTGCAAAACCCCAATACTTTGAGACCTCTAGCAATTGTCCGGTGCACGGTCTACCAAATGCAGAATCTCGCTGAACCTTCGTGGGTATCCTACTGGATCTACCAAATGCAAGATTCTAGTCCAAAAAGTCTCCTCACCAGGGTGCTGGACCTTGCAAACGAGGAGCACCCACCCAGCAATATTCTGCCTTCAGTACTACAGAAAAAGTGCCAAATCCACAGAGCTGCATCCAGCCGCGAGGAAAACCTTGCCTAGAGCCTTAACCATGATCCTTGCTGCAAAAGTCCCATCAATTCCTGTTTGCTGTCTTCTTGATTAAGGAATTCAACTACCACGTTTTTTTGGCTGCAGATCCTGAAGTCGTCCTGCTGAAAAATCTCCTTCTGTGCTGAAGTACTGTGCTGGCTTGGGTATTTACTTACCTTACGTCTGTAGTGATTCCTGTGTAGTTTTGGGGTGTTTACTGTGATTGAGAGGTCTCTCGCCCAGTTGTTAGGGAGAATTCTAATTTCTGTGCCAATTCCCTTCAACCATAAAGACAGCAAGTTCTTTTACTGGACTTTAAGACTTAATTTTTATCCTGGAGAGTGTGACCTTTTTCCCACTCTCTCATGTATTTTTTATCTGATTTGGACGGTTTATTTTGGTTTTGGAGTCTGGCAAACTCCATAGGCATCTACCCCATTGTATTGTGACACACAGCACCTTCAGTGCAGTGTCAAAGAGAAGTCCTTTGGATTTCTCATAAGGTTTAAATACCTTCTCTTGGGGGGGAACTACTGTTCCCAAGAGTAGTAAAACGAAATTGACTTTACGTACCTGTTTTTCCTATGTAGGTCCAGTACACCCCATTTTATGTGGAAGTACTGGGGGGTTACTTAGCCTCTTTTCCTACTTACTCATGTAACATGTTTAATGTTACCATCACTACTTTTAATGGCTGGTGGCAGTGGTTTAATATGCCTACCATTGTGCATTTTTAATGTAGGCTGAATCCTCAGCTGCAGTATTGTACCCCTGGGTGCCCATTTTATAAAAATGGCCCAGTCTTCTTTTTTCACCATTTCTTGCTTGTGAGGTCGGTCTTGCGCTAAAATAGGTGTACCCCTTTTGTTCGTTTTGCATTTGGTGGGCTTCAGTGCTGAAACCCGCCTCAAGCTCCAATGTGTCTGGCAGGGCAGGAAGTGAGGGAGGTGCCCGATACTCTGTGTCCTTAGCCTCCTTGGTTACCTGAATGCACCCAATGGTGATTTGCTGTCTGTCCTTGCAAGACAGCCACCCTGCTGTGTGAGCGACCGCTAGGCTGTGCATGAATGGGAGAAACCTGCTAAAAGGCTGGGTCTCCTGAACAGAAGGGAGAGTCGACCACTGGACAAAACATCAGAAGACAAACTGGAAGAGAAGCTTGCTGCAACCTCCTGGACCGTTGGTTTGCCCAGTGAAGCCCTGGTGCAGGGCTGAAGCACCGAATTTCGTATTGACTAGAAAAGCCCAGAATGGCCAACTTCTTCCCTTGGGTTGGTGGGACCAACTGATCCCAAGACAAACTTTGCTGGAACCCCTCTGCTTGCTGGCTGTACTTCCTTGCTACTGCTGGAACCGAGTGCCAGGGGTCAGGAACACCAGAAAGGAGTGCAGGGTCGTAAAACCAGAAGATCCTGAGGACCCTCCCGAAGCAGGACCACCAAAGCCTGAGCAACCTCAACATAGTGCTGGACGCCAGATGCAAGGTGTGCCCATAAGGTGTCCAAGAACCGTGGTGGTGCTATTGACCGGTTGCTGAAACCACAAAGTGCCGCTGATTTGGAAAGAGCGCATTGCCGCTGCCGCCGACCTTCAAAGTGCAGAGCAGGAGTCCTCTAGACTTCCTCCCTCTTGTCCCCACGACTGAGGCCCAGGAACCCAGGAAGTGCAGGACTGCAACCAGAACAAAAGCTAGCTGGATCCTCTTCTTCCATCCTAAGGTACCGTCTTGACAAAAGGGGTACCTACCTTTTTAGTCTGTAGCTTGTTTGTCTCACTGAAGACTTGCAGTAGCTGCTTTTTATGCAGAGTTGCTTGCAGATTTGCCCTTCACAAGCCTTACAGCTTGTGGCCCAACAGTGATTCTTTTTCTACAAACTTTCTAAATAACATTGTGCAAGACTTTTGTGCTATCTGAAGAAGTGCCTCAGCTCCCTAGATATTGTCTCAAATGACAATGGCTGTCCTGGCTCCCTGCAGACTCTTCAGGCCCATTGACTTTGGTTTTAACTATCCCTCAGAGGTAGGTTTAACTTGTACTGCTAGGAAAGGTTTAACCTACACTACACATTGGAAAGATTGCAAAGTATTCACATATTTTGAGAACATATTAACCTTTTTCCTTCCCTAACCTTTTCCTTTGCCACAACCTCAGTATTGCTTTAAGTGTAAAAAGTGATATACCAGTGTCCACAGTGTCCTAGCTATTGAAGTCACCTCAGGGTGTAGGAAGTGTGCGTGTGTGACATCCCAAAAAGGTATCTACCTGCTTAACTTAAATCTGAGGAAGCGTTATGAAGTGTATGTTTATTGTTGCATATTGCCCTTTCTAAAGGCGGCTCATTTAAAACCAACCATTAAATGGCATGAATTACTCACCGTAATAGCATTTCAGATGATTGTATATGCTTAGATTCACATGCTGTGCATATGGTCCGACATCCAGTGGTAACCGCAACGTATTGCATCTTGTCTTTCGGGGACCGAAAGTGGACGTCGGCACAGGCGTGTCTGTAACACTATCCCTATTGTGGCGTGTGGTGTACCCAAATCCCTCATGCGCCGAGGTCTGTCCGATTTTATTTTTTCTGCCATGAGGGAGCGCAAGGCTCTTGTGAGTGAGTACATGAAGAGAAAGCAGTAAGACGTCCATGTTCCTTCCACCCCGAGACGGGAGGCAGGGAGGGCGCATGTGAATCTAAGCAGATACAATCATCAGGAATGCTATTACGGTGAGTAATGCATGTCTTCTGATGCTTGTTAGTCTTCTTAGAATCACATGCTGTGCCTAGACTAGCGAGCAGTACCCGGAGTTGGAGGTGGGTTGTGAGAAGGAACAGTAGAGAAAAGATGTCTTAATACTGCTTGTCCCCCCCCCTGAGAATCAGATCTGGAATGAGTGTCTAGGCAATAATGTTTTGTACAGGTGTGTACAGAATTCCAGGTTGCCGCTTTGCAAATGGACTCTAGGGGAACATTTGTAATGAATGCTATGGAAGACCCAATGCCCCGAGTAGAGTGTGCTCTAGGCTTGAAGGCCAGTTCTCTCTTTGCCAGAGTGTAACAGTGTGATGCATTTGACAATCCACCTTGAGATAGAGAAGGAGCTCCTCTCTCCAAATCAGCTATCAGCTGCCACTGAAACGAAAAACTGGTTTGTCTTCCTCAGTGGTTTCATTCTTTCCAGGTAAAACATGACTGCCCTGCGCACATCTAGTGTGTGTAGGCTTCTTTTGACCATGCTAGTGGGATTCTGGAAGAAAGTGGGTAGTTCGAACGATTGCTTCACATGGAACTTCGAGATTCATTTAGGCGCAAATCTGGGATGAGTGCGCACTACCTTATCCCTGTGGACTGTAACAAAAGGGTCTAGAACAGAAAGGGCATGTAGTTTGCCAACCCTTCTAATAGAAGTGATAGCCACTAGGAAGGCCTTCTCGTAAGTAAGGTATTTTAGACTTGCTTTATGCATTGGCTCAAAGGGAGATCCCATGAGTCTAGATAAAGCCACATTTAGATCCCATACAGGAGCTGGGTGAGAAATGGGGGGATGGATTCTCTTGACCCCTTCCATAAAGGCCTTAATAACCAGTATTTTCCACCATGACACTTTCTATTGTGACGTGTGTAGGCTGAGAGAGCAGCAAGATGAACCTTTAGGGAATTGAATACCAGTCATGCGTCTAACAAATGGGTTAGGTACAGCACAATGTGTGTGTTGGTGAGCAATTAATGGGATTGACGCCCCTGGTATTACACCAGATGACAAAGCGTTTCCATTTACTGGAATAGCAATAGCGGGTGTTAGGTTTCCTAACTTCCCCGAGTATGTCCATGCATCTCTGAGGGAGTTGTAGGTGTCCAAACTCTATGACCTCAGGAGCCATGCTGCTAAGTTCAGAGTTTGTGGGCATGGGTGTAGGGTCTCCCCCCTGTCCTAAGACAACATGTTGTACGGGCAGGGTAGTTTTACTGTTGGGTAGAGGGACATTTCCATTAGATGAGTGAACCAGGGTTGGCAAGCCCACATGAGGGCCACCAATATCATGGTGACTGGTTCCTGGTGAATCTTGTACACCATCCTTTTGAGTAGGGGAGTCGGGGGGATGGGGGAAGCGTAGACACATTTCAGAGTCCGTTCCCTTTGGAGAGGTTCTGGGGTACCTGGAGGTGTAGTCCTGGCATTGGGGTTCTCCTGAGTTGCGAACAGGTCGATCTCTAAGAAGCCCCATTCTGCGAAGACGTTGGAGACAATGTCTTCGTGCAGACGCCATTCGTATTGTACGGACAGTGGGAAATCTCTGCTGAGCACGTCTGCCAGAAGATCGTGTTCCCATGGAACGTGTTGAGACAACAGAAACATCTTGTGTTTGAGAGCCCACATCCAAAAGTTTTGGGACAGCTTGGATAGCCCTGGAGAGTCTGTGCCCCCTTTTTTGTTTAGGTAAGACATGGCTGTGGTGCTGTCTGTCAGAACCAGAACTGTCTTTCCTTGTAGTTGAGTCTGAAAGGCTTTTAGTGCTTTGAACACTGCTAAAAGCTCAAGCAGATGTATATGGTTGTATGCTACTTGTGGGGACCACACTCCATGTGCTGTCTGTTGAAGCAGCTGAGTTCCCCCCCCCCCCCCCAACACTGTGAGAGGAGTCTGTTGTGAGAGTGGCTTCCACTGTGGGGGGGAGGGGGGTGGTGAAGGACAACCCTTCAAGAGGTCTTCCCTCGACCACCACTGCAGAGAGAGAACAAGGGCTGGCGAGACAACTACCAGGTCTTCCCATTGTCCACTGGCTGGTGACCCACACTTGCATGGGACGCATGCGCAGCCGCGCGTGGGGAACCAAGTGTATGCATGACACCATCATACCTAGCAGCTGCATGGCCTTGCGTACTGTCTCCTCCCGACTGGCTATATATTGAGGGATCTGAAAAAGCATGTTCTGAACCCTCTCGTTGGAGAGAAAGACGAGGCCATCCTTCGTCTGGATTAGAGCCCCCAGAAATTGTTTTACTTGACTGGGGAATACACTTGACTTCTCATTGAGAGAATCCCAGACTGAACAAAAGGTCTGCGGTCCGCTGAGTGTTCAAAAAGCATGTGTCGTAAGAGTCCCCTGTTACGAGCCAGTCGTCGAGGTAATTGTAAGTCTGCGCAGGTGTGCTGCCACTACAGCCAGGACCTTTGTAAACACCCTTAGCGCCGAGGCAATGCCGAAGGGGAGCACCTTGAATTGGTAGTCTGTCCTCCATCGTGAACCTTAGATATTTCCTGTGCGCTGGCAACATTGAAATATGAAAGTATGCATCTTTCATGTCCAGTGTTGCCATGTGGTCCCCCTGTTTCAAAAGTGGGATCACTTCCTGTGGCGTTACCATACAAAACTTTTGAGGTTTTAGAAATTTGTTCGCTGGGCGCAGGTCTAGAACAGGGCGCATGGTGAGGTCCTTTTTGGGTAAAAGGAATTACACTGAATAAATACCCTTGTTTACCTGAGGAATAGGGACGGCTTCCATGGCGTCCTTTCCCAGAAGTGCTTCCACTTCTTGAATCAGGATCTGCAGATGGTCCGTCGTGAGGAGTCGTGAAGATGGCGGTCTGAACTGTGGTGGTCGGGCGAATTCCACGCAGTACCCGTGGCCGACTGTCTTTATGACCCACTGGTCTGAATTTATCCCCTCCCAGGCCGCAAGGAAATACGTTAAGCGCCCCCGACCGGGGTACCATAGGAGGGGACCTGGATCCGTTGGTCATTTCTGACCAGAGGCTGCGGCTCCTCTTGAGTTGAGGCCTCCGCTTCTGTCGCTTCGTTGACCCCCTAGGTGGGTAGTTGGCGGGGCTTCTGGTTGCTTGTCCAGGTTTCCAGTTTCCCGTATTGTAGTTATTTTGACCTGAATGGGATTGGCCTCGAAAGGACAGACTACAACCACCTCCCTCTGGGGGAGGCGGGGGGGCTTCTGAATTATTTGTTGTAAGGACTTAAGAGTTTCATGCTCTTTCTTGGCCGTCTCCAGAGCATCGTTGACCGCTTTACCGAAGAGATTGGTCTCTTCGATGGGTTTGTTGATAAGAGAGGCCTGTGTTTCAGGCCGCAACTGTGAGTTGCAGAGCCAAGCGTGCCGCTTGAGTAGTGTGCCCTGGGCCAGGGACCTGCCTGCAGTCTCAGTGTCCAGAGTGTTTTTAATTATATTTTGATTTACCTGCCTGCCCTCGGCCACGATGGTGAGTAGTCTGGACCTAGCGAGTTCAGGAACCTCCTGGAGACCGTCTACAAGGTTCCATTGTGTGTCTGCATAACTGGCAAGCAGTGTAATGTTATTTGCTATGCTTGTGGTGTATGCAGCTGCTGAGGTAACACGTTTACCTGAGGCATACAACCTTTTAGATTCCTTATCCGGAGGTGCCTCCCCCGTAGCAAGGGGTACTCCTGCCCCTTTCCGGGTGGCAGTGACCACAAAGGAGTCGGGGTGGTGTGGCCTTTAATATATTGAGGATCAGTAGGAGATGGCCGAAATAGTTTCTCCACTCTTGGATTCATTGCCCGGGTCTGTGCTGGTGTGACCAGGAAGTGGGCCAACCTTCTTTTAACAGAGTTCAGAGGAATGGCTTGGCTTGAAGGGGGTTTCTCCTTAAGATTGTCCTCCACATGATCTTGTTCAGGTACCGCCTCTTGGGTGGTGATCTTAAAGTGCTCTGCCGCCTTTCTTAACATGGCATTGAAAGCCATTTGATCGTCCACAGGCAAGGGCTGGCGGACCTGAGTTGTGGGAGGGGAATCCAGGCATAGGACATCAGTGTCCTGATCTTGTAGAGGGAGCACCCATGGCTCTGTCTCCACTTGCTGGGTCTCCTCCCAGTTGCCCATGGCATCCGTCTAGTCATCAGGGTAGTCTTGCAGGAAGGAAGGGTTGTTTTCCTCGTCATAAATGTCTTGGAAAGTGTCCATCTGGACCACATCTTCATGTTGGACAGAACCCGAAGGGTCTTGAGAGTCAAGATTTTCATGGAAACGTGAAGCTGACACTAAAAGAGGGTCTTCACGAGATCTCTTGGGGGAAGGATGCTCTGAGTGCGAGAATCCTTTCTAGGCGGTCCATGCATCGTTCAAACTACTCCCTGGTCCACGTAGATGAACCAGAAGGGAAATAAGGTGGAAAAACCTTGCCTTCTCGTTGGCATCGAAATTTGTCCCTAAGGGTGTTGGACAGAGGCTCCTGACTTTCCCCGTAGGTTTTGCGAGTACTGGGGCTCCATGGCGTGTCTTTAGACCTGTCCGCGGCACGCTCCATGCGTTTCGACGGTGTCTTAGGCGTCAGCCCTACTGCCGAAGTAATCCTCGCAAGACTGTCCTCAATCACTGCTGAATCGGCGCGAGTGAACGGGTCAGCGGTAGATTTACCACCTACCGCGGCATCAGAGGGCCTAGCGGTAGTTTTTTCACCTGCAGAAAGGCTAGGAGGCCTAGGGGTAGGTCGGATGGTCGCACTTCGTAGTGTAAACCCGATTTAGGGGTAGCGCCCTTAACTTTGGAATGCCCAGTCGCAAGCCGCTGCTGTGGTTGCGGGGAAGGCTGCTGATCTACCAGATCAGCAGATTCTGTCAAAATTTTCGGCGGTCCTGTTGGCGCTTTGACCTTTTTCGATGGAACTGTCGAAATCGGTGATGGGGTTGTTTGCTTAGTGTGTGGTTTCTGTACGCCCTTGTCTCCAGGTGCTGTCCCCAAAGTGAGACTTACGTCAGGCCTAGAGGGGTCGGGGACAGGCGTGGCGGCCATAGAAGCATCCGCCTCAAGGTCGATGACATCCGACAGATGTCTGGTCATCATCAGTGCCCCCGCCACTTTCGGCAGGTGTGGAGGTGGGGGGAGAGGGTTCAGTCCGCGACATAGCATACGCGGCCCACCACTTTACAAAGCACTCCTTAAGGGTCTTAGGCCGAAGGAGCTTACAGGCCAAATACAGCTTCTCGTCGTGATCTAGGGGTAGACAAGAATGACACGTACTGTGCTCGTCTTTCCACGGGTACCTGACCCTACACTTACGGCAGAACCTAAATGGTGTCCTTTTCATAGCGAAAGGTATAGACAAAGATGACCAGACCTAGAAGGGTAAAGGAGAGACATAATTAAAGATATGGGCACCCTGACCCCACTCTCCCTACTGTGTAGGCCGGCCAGAGGGCCCGGCCGCATGGATGGCTCCGCTGCCGGATCTTAGGCGCTGAAATCCACCGCCGTAGAAACTTCCCGCAGTTCGCCGAAGTTGCTTGAATCGCTGTCAGTGACTTATGGGGAAATAACCGACAAAGCCGGTATAAAGATAAACAATGTGTCCTATGAAGAGCTACGTTATAGGCGACCAGTTATCTGGACGGGAAAAAACAATCTGAGGGACCTCGGCACGTGAGGGATTTTTGGTACACTACACGTCACAGACACGCCTATGCCGACGTCCCCTTTTGGTCCCCGGTAGACAAGTTGCAATACTCCACGGTTACCACTGGATGTCAGACCATATGCACAGCATGTGATTCTAAGCAGATTAACAAGCATCAGAAAATTATTTTACTAGAAAACCATGACAGTGTTTGTTGTATACTTGTAACTGTGAATCTCTATGTCGCATCTCTACAGCTCACATTTACCCCTCTTGAGTTAAGTCTGGCTGCTCAGTCACTCTACCAACTTGTGTAGTACAGACCTATACCAATAGGTGGGCTACCTATTACCAAGCGCGCAAGGCTGGTGTAGTCTCCCACAGGGTTAGTACATACAATCTTGTCTAACAGTTCACCCAGGCCCACTGCTGGAATCCTCCTAGGGTACATTCTCAAGTCCCTGGACCCTCAACTAACGCTAAAGTGAAATACTTGTTTGGACATTCTTATGGAACTCTGAACTTTGCATGCAACTGAGCCCCATCTCACCCTGCCTACAGCTGGCTCCTAGACCTCTAGGGTCCCTCTTCTGCCTCTGCAAAAACTCATGTACTAGAATTGGGAAGGGCTGGATACTGTAAGGGGTCTGCCTTGAAAAGTAAAACAAGTGTTGAAAAGTTTACTTGTAAATGAGTTTGTTAACTTTAAACTCATGAGTGAATAATTACTAAACGTTATTACTTAACTTATATATGTTCTGCCATTCTGAAAAAAACATATATAGGATTTACTTACCTTGAATAAGCTGCGTGCCTTCTTAAATAAGTATTCTCAAAGTATTACTTTCCTTAAAAACTGTTTCGCCATTCTAACACAGTATTTATTTTATTGATTTATTTGCATTTGTATAGCGCGCATTGGCCCTAGGGCATCGTGGCGCTTTTAAGGATACTTGCTTAGAAAAAGAGCATAGCTTATAGGGTTACAAGAGCATACAGCAGTTTAGACATACATTTCAATTACGGATTGGGCAATTAACATGGATGAACCCAAAGGTCAGGTAAGGTATGTCTGAAGTGTCTAAGGTGGCTGGCCTAGTAGAATAGTTGAGTTTTCAGAAACTTGCGGAAGGCTGAGAGTCAGGTCTCTTTCCCGAGTGTTGGTGGTAGTGCATTCCAATTTTTTGGTGCCAAGACTGCAAAGCTGGCGCCTCCAGCTTTGGCTCTTTTAAAGGTTGGGATGGCGAGCAGGTTGCAGTGTTGGGTGCGTGTAGGCCTTTCTGAAGTGGCGCGGTGAATGGTTTCTGAGAGGTACGGAGGTGCTGTGTTTGCTAGGCAGGCATGTGTAATGGAAAGGGCTTTGAATAGGATGCGCTCTCTGACTGGGAGCCAATGGGCGTCTTTCCGGGCTTGGGAGATGTGCTCCCTTTTTGGAATGCTAAAGGCTGCCCTGAGGGCATTGTTTTGAGTGGTTTGGAGTTTAAGTTATTGGCTGAAGTGCCTAAGAAGAGGACATTGCAGTAGTCCAATCTAGTCCCTACTGTGGCTCTGGCTATGGACAGGCAGTTTTGAGGTGAGAGATAAGGTTTGACAACATTTATGATTTTGGTGGTAAGAGCTGCCGAAGATGTGATGGCGCTGACTTGTGACATGGATAGGGTGGAGTCTATGTGTACTCCCAGTGTTTTGGCTGTTTTTGATGTGGTGATGGGAGTGTTGTCTATGATGGAGGAGTATTTGCTGTCCAATTTATTGAGTGTTTGTTTGGTACCTACTATGAGTATTTCAGTCTTGTCTCCGTTGAGACAGAGGCCGTTAGCCGCCATCCAGGCTTGGATGATGGCATAGATCTCACTTATCTTAGCAGTGTCCTGTTCATAGGAGCTGGTGAGTGGGAGTAGTACTTGCGTATCATTGGCATAATTTACACCAATTATGCCGTGATCGAGGTTGTTGAAGAGAGGGAGGGTAAAAATGTTGTAGAGAGTCGGTGACGCGCAGGAACCCTGCGGAACTCCGCAATGGATGGGTGTGGGGGTGGCGCATGCTTGGTCTGACAATATCCTCATTAGCATTCCCTCAAAGAAGGAGGTGATCCATGTGGTAGCTTGCTGTGAGTTGCCTTCTTGAGGTGTCTACATAGGGTCATGTGATCTACCAGATCGAAGGCTGCAGGTCAAGCAGCAAGAGTAGCGCTGGTTTGCCTTTGTCTGGGGTTTGTTCAATTTGCATTTTTAGGTCGAGTAGGGCGGTTTCCATTCCATGCCTTGGCCGGAAACCTGATTGCCTCTTGCCCAGGATTAGTTTTCTTCCAGAAATTGTTCTATCTGAAGGTATGCTGCTTTGTCCAGTATCTTAAGCAGGAATGGGACGGTTGTTATGGGTCTATAATTATTGGGCATGTCCGGGTCAAGTGAAGGTTTTTTTGAGTAATGGGCGGACCCAGGCTTCTTTGAGAGCAGGGGGGACTATGCCGGTGGATTGAGAAGCATTAATGATGGCTGTAATCAGTGGTGCTAGTGGTTCTCTGCACTCTTTGATGAGTGCTGCAGGGCAAATGTCGCCCTTGCATGAGGAGGGCTTGATGCGTTCCATGATGGCTGTGACTTCTGAGTCAGTGTCTGGTCTGAAGGAGAAGACTTTAGAGTCTTTGCTGTCATGAGCGAGAGCTGGGCTTTGGGGGGGCTTGGTGATAGGCAGGGCACTGAGGTGTTTTTTATTTTCTCTTTGAGTGTGTCTATTTTGAGTAACATGGCTGTTTGTATATTACACCATGTTTCGTCTTTGAGTATTGGTAGGTGGGCAGGCAAGCTCTTTGTAGATGGCGAATAGTTCCTTTGCGTCAGAATGAGCGTTTTTAATTCTGGAGTTGTATGATGCAGCTTTGGCTAATGTGATTTCTTTTTTGTAGCGGGCGGCAAGGGATTTGTAGGCCTCTAGCGTGGGTTGGGTCGGGCATGCTTTCCATGTGGTGAGTGCCGTTTGTTTTAAGGATCTCAGGTCTAGTATCTCTTGGGTGAACCATGAGTTGGAGTGCTTCCGCATTTTGGCTTTTTTCTTGGTTAGAGATGAAATGGCGTCTATGGCTGTTTTGATAACTATGTTGTATGTGTCAACTAGTGCTACCGGGTCTGTAGAGAAGGGAGGCCTCAAGACTGATGCAGCCTCTAGGACAGGGAGCATTCTTTTCTTAGTGAGGAGTCTGGCTGATCTAGTAGTAGCTGAGGGTATGGGTGCCATGGGTTTGGGTGGCTGTGGTTGGGATAAAGAAGTGTATGAGGAAGTGGTCAGTCCAAGGGCATGGCGTGATGGAGCTGATGTCTATGTCACAATTGTGGTCTGATATCCAGTCCAGTACTCGCCCCCTTTGGTATGTGTAGGGTCGGTGACTCTTTGGATGAAGTTTAGGTCATGAAGAGCTTTGTAAAGGGCTTTGCTTTGTTTGTCCTTGGGGTCTGGGAGGCCAAGATTAAGGTCTCCTAGGACGATAGTTTTGCTATTGTTTTTCAGGTTGTGTCCCATCTGGTGCAGCAGGTTAGGTTTGAATTCTAGTAGTGGGCCTGGCGGGCGGTATATGGCAAGTATGGTGATTGGTTCGTTAGCAGAGACTGCAAGCTTGATAGTGCATCGGTGTGTTCTTCGAAAGTAGTGCTGATTTGTCTTATGGTCAATGAGTCTTTGGCGATGATCGCCACCCCCCCTCCTTTGTTGGTAGTTCTGTCTTTGTGGAACATAGTGTAGCCTGGTGGGAGTGAGAGGCAGATCGAGGGGCCAGAGGCTTCATGAAGCCATGTTTCAGTGAGGGTAAGGATGTCTTATGTCAAGGTCGGTGATCAGGTCATGAATCTCTGTGGCGTGAGCCGGGAGTGACCAGACGTTGATTAGGGCTCACTTGAGGGGTGCGTGTATAGAGGCTATAGGTGCAACTCTGTTTTTGCTGGGCTTGGCTGCGATAGCTGTGGTGTCAGAGGAGGGTGTTGATGTAAAATTGGATGGGGTGGGAATTTCGGGCTTGTGTGCGGCAGGTGTGGTGGCGTGTGGTTTATTCTTGGGCGATATGTATCTGTGGTGGGAGCGGATTCCTAGGAGTTTGTTTCTCGTGGATGTGGGTCTGGGGTGGGAACTGGGAGTCTGGGAAGTGTTAGAGCTGCAGCTGGTCTTGGTTTGTGGCCTGTTATGTGAGTTGGTAGGCAGCGCGTGTTCTGAGGGTGTTTGTGTGAGCAAGTCAGTCGAGGATCTATTAAAGGGGGGTAGAAAGGGTGTAGGGGGTATGTTCTCAGAGAGTGGTAGGGCCTGTGGCGCCATATGGGCAGTGATGATTCAAACAGGTCCGTGTGGCAGGTTGGCGGGCGTAGGACCTAGTAGAGCCTAATCACATCAGCATGTTCGAGCTAAGACGCACAGGGTACAGACAGGGCAGAATCACAATAGTACATTCTGAGTTGGAGGTATATGGTGCACACAGTGCAGAATCACAATCACGTTTTGAATTTGAGGCACAGGGAGCAAACAGGCAAAATCACAATAGCATGTTTTGAATTTGAGGCACAGGGAGCAAACAGGCAAAATCACAATAGCACGTTTTGAATTTGAGGCACAGGGAGCAAACAGGCAAAATCACAATAGCACGTTTGGGGCATGCTCCTACGGCGCAGTGATGTGGGATCTGAAGGGAGATGCATGTAGCTGCACAGATAGTAGACAATTTGATCGACAAGGCAGAACAGGACAGTCTCGTCAGCAGAATGTGTGTATCAATAGAGCAAATATGCTATGGCAGAGTTGGTGACATACAGGTGACTAGTACATTCATGCATGTTAAGATAATGACATTAGTGATAATGTTTACGAGCAGACTGAGTTAATGCAAATACATAGGACGCATGGTACATATCACAACTGCGTGCGCTCGAGGATCAGTAGAAAGAGCATTACAGTAGTTTGAATCTATGCTGCCGCGCAAGCAGAGGTAGGGTAGAGTGTTGGAGATGGAGCAAGTCAAACAGGGGAGAAGGACAGTAGATCCGAGTGTGGAGCAGGTGGGGTGCACCTACACGCAGAATGCGGACAGGAGGCACTCAGGCAGAAAGGGAGGGGGTTGGGTGCACAACTTCCCGTGATGCAGGCAGGAGATGTAATGTCAAGTATGAAGCTGAGAGGGTGCACCACGAGACGGCGAGCAAGCAGGAGACACACAGTTAGGGCCTAAGAAGAGCCGGCTGAAGTACAGCGCAGGTTGAAAAGAAGTTGCCAGGCTTGGTGAGGGTTGTAGGGTGCAGCACTAGGCAGTGTGCACGCAGGAGCCACACAGTCGGGAGCAGTCCAAGCAGAGTCGGTTAAAGTCGAGCACAGGAAGCAGAGACTTAGCTGGATTAAGTGCAGGTTGAAGGGTGCAGCACTAGGCAGTGTGCATGCAGGAACCACACAGTCAGGAGCAGCCCAGGAAGCGCCGGTTAAAGTCGAGCACAAGAAGAGGAATCTTTGCCGGATTATGTGCAGGTTGAGAATGCAGCACTAGGCAGTTGCTTGCAGGAGCCACACAGTCAGGAGGAGCTCAGGAAGCGCCGGTTAAAGTCGAGCACAAGAAGAGGAATCTTTGCCGTATTTGTATTTAGCACTTCCCTCGCCTCTGGGCGTCGTGCGCACTGGAGCCGGTAAAGCAGCTGGATGTGTGAACTACAGCGTGGTGGAGAGTCACTTTGGTATCTAAGCTGCTGCAGAAGGATTATCCTCAGGTATGGGTCTTTCTGGCTGTAATGAGTGGCGCATCTGCATGTGTCGCGTGATAGCCGTCACGCAATCACGCGACAAAATTTACAAAAAATGTACAGTAGGTAAAGGGTTAACTTACTCACGAATTGGGTCACCCTCTTCCAAAAGTAATGTTTTTGGTTTCACTTTATTATTCTTGTTAGGATAATTGCACGATTGTCCCCAATTGGTATTGCTTCCCCCGACTTGCTTTTAGACTGCCCAGAATAAGTCTGCCTAGGTCATATTTACATTTTAGGTTGCTGTTGGGTCGTGACAAAAGTACTGAGGTTTTACTTACCTTGAGCATAACGGTTATCCTAAAATATGTTAGTTATTGCTACCCTCAGTCTGTGAACTGAAAAGCAACTGCAATGGAATATTACACCCCAAGGTCCAACTCCCCTACAATAACTTATCCTGAATCACAGTTACAGGTGTTTTACTTTGTTAGGGAGATTCATCATTTGTATGCTTCAACCCCTCTCGTAGAGAGACCCACAGCACATTAGCTGGACTTCTGGACCTTTTTCTTTCAACCCTGAATGAGTGGAGCCCTTTTTCCACTCATTTATTCTTATGGGCTCTGTATTTTGGAACTCTATTCTTTGCTGTTTACCTGTACTAAGGACTCTCTGCTCCATATCTCTTCAAGGCATCTCTGTTTTTATAACTGCAGCACATAGCTCCGTATGGGCAGTGTTACTGGGGACCCTTAGGGTCCTCCTATAAGATTACCTTTACCTATATCCTTAAGTAAACTACAGTCCTTAAAGTGTTTCTCCCAAACCCTATAGTCTGAGATTGGCACACACAATCTTCAGTGAAGTGCCAAAGGGATACTTAGTATCACCCTTCTCTCTACTCCTGTGATTTTTTTTTTAGTCACATGGACAACCACCTAGTTCTGGCTGGTGGCAGTGGACATGTTCTACCAACTATTGTGTATTTTTGTCATGATCTCTGCTTCCAAAAGGTCAGGGTTTTCCCAACTCCCTTGGAAGCAGATCCATAACCCAGGTTCCGAGTGCCAACCAGTCCCAATTGGGACCTTTTGGACCCAGTCCTGGCGCCAGTGGCACCAGGCTCATAAATATGCCCAGTCCCAGCGCTGGAAGCGCCGGGCTCATAATGCTTGGGTGGACTTACCTGCAGCAGACCATGCTGCTTACTTGCCTGCCAGTTGAGCCTCTGATCCTCTTCTCTTTGGAACTACTTTTCCTGTTGGGTGGGGCAGGAGCCACTCCCTAGATTCAGAACACTGGAACTCTTCTGGAAAGCAGGAACTCTTTTCTTACCTAGGCGTGGCTGTGGAAGGAGACACCTAAGCACTACAGGAGGCTATTTAAACCACACCCGATGGATGAATCTTGCTTTGCGTTATTCTGCATCCTCTGCAGCAGAACGCTCATCATGTCTTCTGCATCTGATCGTGGGCCTAAGGAAAAAGGCTTACCATCCTGAATCCAGTCTTCAGCAACACCTATAAAGACAAGAAAGAACAGGTTAGCATTACGGTCTTCAGTGACAGCTCTTCACTTACCTGGTCCATCGGCTGTCACCAACGCCTCGCGCTGCATTCCGGAATCTGAAAGACAAAGGCTTACCTACTCTTCGTGCGCTCCGGAGGTCTTCACACTGCATTCCGGCATCTGAAAGACAAAAGCTTACCAACTCTTCGCACGCTCCGGAGGCCTTCGGCGCTGCATCCCGCATCTGAAAGACAAAACAAGGTGTGTTTAAAGACATTGGGGAACTTTAATACTCACGTGCCATTACTCCTTTCCACATCTAACCCAGTGGGTATTCCGGCACCCTGCAGCCGCTCCGAACTTGTACCTGCAAAATAAAAGACAGTTAGAGCGCATTGTGAAGCAGGCAACAAGCGCTTACTTACGTGCTTCCAGGCGCTTCTATTCATCACACGGGCTCCATCTTCAACTCACTTCAGCCCGTCATCCGCCATCGCCGGAACCCTGCAAAACAAGAAACATCATTACTAAAGACTTTAAAAACATTAGAATTACTCGAAACTTACCGTTCGTGCAGTAAACGACGAACAGCAGTCCTCTGAAGTCAAGAGGCCTGCTCCCCTTATCCAGTGAAGAAACTGGTTACAGCACCCTGCCCCGAGGCAGATGGAGAGCACAGCGTTCACTTACCTAAGGTGAGAGCGTTAACCATTGGGGTTCTACAGGAGAAGAGAAAGGGAAGAAGAGAGAGACATTCAACAACCCAGTTCCTTAATCCCATATTTTCTACCTGCAGACATCTTACCCTTCGAGTCAAACATACAGTGCACAGAGGTCCAGCCCAAAGAGCCAGCCGTGTGTTACACATCACCTTTGAAGATACGGTATACGCCCAGTCAAGACCGGCGCCTCTACGGGAATCAGGTGAGCGTTACAGAACGCAAAGCCTACCACAAAACTCCCGTCCAGGCGCTATGGAAACCTCGGATACCGACCAGCTAGCCCAGTTACTTGGGGAACTAAGGGCAGAAGTGCATGCAGCCCGTCAGGAAACGAACGCTCTAAGAAGGGAACTGATTATTTCCAAGGAGCGAACAGATGATCTCGCTAGACAATTGCTACAGTCACAAGCCGGACAGACCCCGTTACCCGCATCTGGGGGAAATCTTCCTTCTACATCCTCTGTGAATCCAGTGCAGATCAACCTACCTGGGAATGTACCTCTGGCTCCGCCCGAACGATTTTCTGGTGACCCAAAGAGGTTTGCAGTATTCATCAATCAGTGCCGGTTGCATTTCTTATGCCGGCCAGCAGCCTTTCCAACTGATCAAGCTAAAGTAGCTTTCGTACCTTAGTGGCAATGCGGCAGACTGGTTGATCCCTCTAGTAAATCAAGATGATCCGGTCCTCCATAATTTTCAAGCTTTTCAGCTCAGTATGGAAAAACTGTTCGCAAGCCATTCACAGGGGCAGGCCTTGGACAATGAGCTTCTTTCGTTGCGACAAGGTAATCAAGACCTTTTGGCTTATATTGCGTCTTTCAACAGACTGATAGTGGAAACTCAATGGCCTGAGGACAAAAGGATTACGCTGTTTTATAGAGGTCTACGTGGAGAGCTCAAAGATGTGTTAGCCCAAGTAGTGAATCCCCCACAAGATTGTTCGGACTATATAGACTTAGTCGTTCAAATAGATCACAGACTGCAGAACAGGAAGGACGATCGTTCCAAGTTTGATGCTCGAGTATTTTCCAAACCGCCAACTCCTTCCAAAGGAGTAGACTCCGGGGAACCCATGCAAATAGGGGGTCTGAAAGGTCCTCTAACACAAAAGGAGCGGGAAAGGAGAAAACAGTTGCAATTATGCCTCTATTGCGGAAACTCAGGGCACTTTCTTCAAGACTGTCCGGTGAAACCTGCCAAGAAGGCAGTAGGAGCTGCAGTTACCAAAGTTACAAACTCTGAGCAGGGAAACGACCTCGCCCGACAAGAATAGAGGTCCTCTTGCCGAGCGTGAAAACCAGTTCCGTGACCTCGCATTTCGTGATACCTATGGTCCTCATTAGCCCTGATAATCCGGATCGATTACATGCAATTGAAGCTTACGTCGACAGCGGTGCCATCGGCAATTATGTGGATCATGAAATGGTTTTGAGGATGAATCTAACTCTTTGTCCCAAGGCTGTAAAGGACGTCATTACTACGGTGGATGGTACGGAGATAGCCTCCGGGCCAGTAACGCATACCACTCAAGAGGTGACGCTAGTAAGTCAAGATGGACACCATGAGAAGATCGTGTTCGATGTGATCAAGGCCCCTCAGTTTCAGATTATTCTAGGAATACCTTGGTTAGAGAAACACAATCCTCTGATCGATTGGCGAGCAAGAACGGTCCAGTTTCCAGAATGTGTCTCTACTTGTCACCCTCCACCTGGTGTTGCACTGGCAGCAATTTCTTCAGAGACTCCCCAGTTACCTCCCGAATACCTAGAATACCAAGATGTTTTCCGGAAGGATCAGGCTAACTCTCTACCTCCTCATAGGTCTTATGACTGCCAGATAGACCTGATACCTGGATCTACTCCTCCTTGTAGTAGAATTTATGCCCTCACCGAGCCTGAGAACCTTCACCTTCGACAATACCTGGATCAATACCTGGCAAATGGGTTTATTCGTCCTTCCAAGTCCCCTGCTTCTTCAGCTTTGTTCTTCGTTCCAAAAAAGGAAGGAGACCTTAGAACTTGTATAGATTATCGCTCCCTGAACCAGATCACCGTTAAGAATAGATATCCGTTACCTTTGATCCCTGAACTCCTGGACCAAGTCAGAAAAGCATGCATATATACAAAGCTGGATCTTAGAGGAGCTTACCACTTGGTACGAGTAAAAGAGGGCGATGAATGGAAGACGGCCTTCCGCACCAAGTATGGGCTATTTGAATATCAGGTCATGCCCTTCGGACTTTGCAATGCCCCGGCCGCCTTTCAATATTTTATGAAGGATGTCCTCAGACAGCTCATAGATGTGTGTGTTGTTGTTTACATTGACGACATCCTCGTTTATTCTTCATCAGAATCTGAACATCGGAAACACGTGAAAATGGTCCTCGAAAGATTGCGTCAACACAAACTTTTCGCTAAGTTGGAAAAATGTGTTTTCAACGTGACTGAAGTTGAATTCTTGGGATTCATATTATCACCTGGCGGAGTGCGTATGGATTCAAAGAAGGTCGATGCAGTTCTCAAATGGCCATCACCATCCTCCGTAAAAGGTGTGCAAAGCATGTTAGGCTTCGCTAACTTTTACCGCAGGTTTATCCCCGAATTCTCTCGAATAGTCCAGCCAATCACTGCCTTGTTAAAGAAAAACAAACGTTTTGAATGGTCTACCGAGGCGGAACAAGCCTTCCAGGATTTGAAGACTAAATTTATCTCTGCACCAATCTTAAAACACCCTCGCCCCGAACTCCCCTACATCGTGGAAACTGATGCTTCAAGCCTTGCCATGGGGGCAGTTCTATCACAAAAGGATTCGGTAACCAATCAGTTGCATCCCGTGGCATTTTGGTCCCGCAAATTCTCGCCTCCTGAAATCAATTACACAATTACTGACAAGGAACTTCTGGCTATCAAGTCTGCCTTTAAGGCTTGGCGGCATTATCTGCTGGGGGCCCGACACACCGTTACTGTGATTACGGATCACCGAAACCTACAATATTTGAAAACCGCAAAAGCCCAATCCTCTAGACAACTCCGTTGGGCATTATTCTTTGCCGAGTTTGACTTCATAATTACCTATCGACCTGGTACAAAGAACGGTAAAGCTGATGCCCTTTCTCGGATGGGAGTGGAAGAACACTTGATCAACCCTAAACCTGTACCAATCATTCCCGAACAAAGAATTCTGGGTGTAATCGCCACAGAATCCATAGAGGAAGTTAAGGATAAAGCCAGGCAACTTGTAACTCCAGCAGACATACAGAATTGGCATCTGCAGGGAAAGGACTTTGCAGTAAAGGACAACTTATTGTATTTCCAAGAACGATTATACCTACCCAGCACAGATTTACAGAAAAAAGTAATCTCTTGTTATCATGATTCTTTAATGGAAGGACATCCCGGTATGGCCAAGATCTCAGAAAAGATCAAGCGCTACTTCTGGTGGCCGTCTTGGAAAAAAGATATCAGAGACTTTATAATGTCCTGTGGAGTATGCGCCCAAAACAAGAGTCAAAAGGAAAGACCAGCAGGCCTCTTACGCCCTATTGACATCCCACCTCGCCCTTGGCATACGCTTTCTATGGACTTCATCACCGATCTACCTCCATGCTCCGGATACAATACGATTCTAGTAATCATGGACTTATTCTCCAAGATGGCGCATTTCATTCCGCTCAAAGGCTTGCCAACAGCAGCAACTCTGGCCCGAGAATTTCTCGAAAACATCGTCCGACTGCACGGTTTTCCTTCGGTTCTAATTTCGGATCGAGGTAGTCAATTTATTTCTCATTTTTGGCGAAGTTGCTGTCGGTCGGCTCAAATTGATGTGAGACTATCGACCAGTCACCACCCTCAGACCGACGGACAAACCGAGAGGACCAATCAAACTCTGGAACAGTATTTACGCTGCATGCTGCAACAAACTGAAAAAACTTGGAAAGGCATCCTTTGGATAGCCGAATATGCCTACAATAACTCTGTCCATTCGGGAACTGGGAAAACCCCGTTTTTTCTTTTGTACGCAGTCACCCTCGAACCTCGGAGTTGGATCCCCTCCAAGATCTTGAAACACCAGCAGTAGACTACCTGCATTCTACAATCACCCAAGCCTTTAAGGAAGCTGTTTCTCACCTTCAAAGGGCTAAAAAACAATACAAGAAAGGAGCAGATCAACATCGGAAGGAAGCCCCTCAATATCAAGTAGGGGATCAAGTCTGGTTATCCACCAAATATCTACCTCTAAAAGGGCCACGCACATTCAACCCAAGATACCTTGGTCCCTATTCCATCACTACCATAGTAAACCCAGTAGCGTTCAAGTTGCACTTGCCCCCGCACATGAAGATACATCCGGTCTTCCACGTCTCTCTATTAAAACCTGTGCAACCTCAAACCCGACTAACTAAATCTCCAAAACCTATCCTAGTTGATGGAGAACTCGAGTTTGAAGTCAAAAGCATTCTGGACTCCAAGATCTCCAAATCTAAACTATTTTACCTAATTGACTGGAAAGGCTACGGCCCCCAAGAGAGATCCTGGGAACCTGCTGAATATGTCCACGCTCCTCGCCTAATCAAAAGATTTCACCGAACATTTCCTGACAAGCCAAAACCCCCGGAGAAGCCCGGTTTGGGAGGGGCCTTGAGGGGGGGGTACTGTCATGATCTCTGCTTCCAAAAGGTCAGGGTTTTCCCAACTCCCTTGGAAGCAGATCCATAACCCAGATTCCGAGTGCCAACCAGTCCCAATTGGGACCTTTTGGACCCAGTCCTGGCGCCAGTGGCACCAGGCTCATAAATATGCCCAGTCCCAGCGCTGGAAGTGCCGGGCTCATAATGCTTGGGTGGACTTACCTGCAGCAGACCATGCTGCTTACTTGCCTGCCAGCTGAGCCTCTGATCCTCTTCTGTTTGGAACTACTTTTCCTGTTGGGTGGGGCAGGAGCCACTCCCTAGGTTCAGAACACTGGAACTCTTCTGGAAAGCAGGAACTCTTTTCTTACCTAGGCGTGGCTGTGGAAGGACACACCTAAGCACTACAGGAGGCTATTTAAACCACACCCGATGGATGAATCTTGCTTTGCGTTATTCTGCATCCTCTGCAGCAGAACGCTCATCGTGTCTTCTGCATCTGATCCTGGGCCTAAGGAAAAAGGCTTACCATCCTGAATCCAGTCTTCAGCAACACCTATAAAGACAAGAAAGAACAGGTTAGCATTACGGTCTTCAGTGACAGCTCTTCACTTACCTGGTCCATCGGCTGTCACCAACGCCTCGTGCTGCATTCCGGCATCTGAAAGACAAAGGCTTACCTACTCTTCGTGCGCTCCGGAGGTCTTCACACTGCATTCTGGCATCTGAAAGACAAAAGCTTACTAACTCTTTGCACGCTCCGGAGGCCTTCGGCGCTGCATCCCGCATCTGAAAGACAAAACAAGGTGCGTTTAAAGACATTGGGGAACTTTAATACTCACGTGCCATTACTCCTTTCCACATCTAACCCAGTGGGTATTCCGGCACCCTGCAGCCGCTCCGAACATGTACCTGCAAAATAAAAGACAGTTAGAGCGCATCGTGAAGCAGGCAACAAGCGCTTACTTACGTGCTTCCAGGCGCTTCTATTCATCACACGGGCTCCATCTTCAACTCACTTCAGCCTGTCATCCGCCATCGCCGGAACCCTGCAAAACAAGAAACATCATTACTAAAGACTTTAAAGACATTAGAATTACTCGAAACTTACCGTTCGTGCAGTAAACGACGGACAGCAGTCCTCTGAAGTCAAGAGGCCTGCTCCCCTTATCCAGTGAAGAAACTGGTTACAGCACCCTGCCCCGAGGCAGATGGAGAGCACGGCGTTCACTTACCTAAGGTGAGAGCGTTAACCATTGGGGTTCTACAGGAGAAGAGAAAGGGAAGAAGAGAGAGACATTCAACAACCCAGTTCCTTAATCCCATATTTTCTATCTGCAGACATCTTACCCTTCGAGTCAAACATACAGTGCACAGAGGTCCAGCCCAAAGAGCCAGCCGTGTGTTACACATCACCTTTGAAGATACGGTATACGCCCAGTCAAGACCGGCGCCTCTACGGGAATCAGGTGAGCGTTACAATTTTTTATACCGAGGCTATGCCCATAGCCTTGGTAGTGCATATAGGGGCACCCAAGTACCTCCCTTCTTTTTCACCATTACTACCATGGCTGTCCCTGGTTAGCCCTTCTACCATTATGGGAGGGGAATGTCTGTGTGTGCTTTGCCTTTGGTGGGAACCAGTAGGTATCCCTGCCTAGGCTCTCCCTGTCCTTTGTCTGCCAGAGTGCCTGAATAGGTCCAGCTCCCACAAGGAGTGCAGAGGAGCCTGTGCTGGAACTGAGTAACCGAAGAAGACAACCAGCAACGCCTGTAGACCCTTTGCAAGACCTTGAAGCGACCACTGCTGTCCGGACCCAGTTTTCTATGCAACTGAGGAGCACCTAAGAAGACGACTCCTTCCCTTTGGCTGGTGGGAACCACCAGTCCCAAGACGAACTTTGAAACAAGGCAATTCCCAAGGTCGTAAGAGCTTACAGAGCTGCGGAACCCTAATACCAGGAGACCTGCTGCCCATTCAGTGGATAGTCGTGGAAAGGCTGAATTCGTCCAAATCTTTGCTCAACCAGTAAGAACACTCCAGGGATCTGATCCAACTCGCCCATACACCCTTCTCCAGAGTGTGGGACTGCAGGAAGTTAATAAGATTGACCGGGTGATACGCATCCTTTATTGGTGCTGCTGAAAAGGTGCCCGTTAGGCAATTGTGTATGTAGTAACCCTGTGGGAGACTACACCAGCCTTGTCTTCTTGGGAATAAGACACCCAACCTTTGGTATAAGTCTGTACTACACAAGTTGGTAGAGTGACTGAGCAGCCAGGCTCATCTCTAGAGGGCTCAATGTGAGCTCTAGGGTTGCAACATAGAGTTTCACAGTGACAAGTATTCAAATCTTCTAGCCAAGGTTTCTTGATTAAATAATTATTCATTAATTTAACAGTCCGTTTTAAAATAAGCCTTTTTTAGAAAGAAGCAATTGGCAACAATAAAAATAAACTTCACAATACACTCCTTTAGTTCAATCAAGTAAATTAGATACCCTTTTCGGACGGCTGTTGGGGAGAATTCCCAAAAATTTGCTAATTCCCCTCACCTTAGAGACCCCCAACAACTTTGCTGGATTTTGAGGACTTTATTTTTTTACCTGGAAAGAGTGTGAGCCTCCCCCCCCCCCCCCACTCTATCATGTATGTTTTACTCTTGTGTTCTTTGATAATGGAGTTTTAAGATAACTCCATAGGCATCTTTTCATGTGTGTTACACAGCACCCTCAGTGCAGTGACACGACTGTCTTTTTAGAATTCACAAAGATTTAAATATCTTTTCTGGGATAAACTACTGTTTCCCAGAGAATGTAAGGTTAAATTGACTACAAGTCTCTTTAAATTCCTAGACCGAGCACACACTATCTTCCTATAGAGTGCTGGAGGGGTTACCTATTATCCCCTATGTCTAGAAACTCATGTAGCAGTCAAATGGTACCCTTTTCTATCAAAATGGCTGGTGGCAGTGGTTTTACAACGAACTACCATGATTTATTCTGACCACAAACACCAGTAACTAAAAATCGCGGGAGCCATGGTTTTCAAGATGGCGCCTTAAGGCCCTTTATTTAAACAGGTCCTGGTCTTTTTTTCGCCATTTGTTTGGGAAAGGTCCTTCTAGTCTTTGTCTCTGCGCGCCAAACCAGGTTTGGTCCCTTTGTTTCTATGATTTTGGCGGGCTTCAGGACTGAAAACCGCCTCCGGCTCCAGAGTGTCTGGGGTAGGCAGGAAGTGAGGTACGTACCCGAAACTCCCTGTGCTTAGTGTCCTAGGAGACCCAAATGCACTCTGGTGATTGGCTGGCTGACTGGCAAGCACAGCCACCCTGCTGGGTGAGTGACAGCTAGGCTGGAATGAATGGGAGAACTGAATAAAAGGTGAGTCATTTGGTTTGGAAGGCAGAGTCGACCACTGGCCGAAGGAACCGA
Source organism: Ambystoma mexicanum (assembly GCF_040938575.1). NCBI lineage: Eukaryota > Metazoa > Chordata > Amphibia > Caudata > Ambystomatidae > Ambystoma > Ambystoma mexicanum. Next base: position 914,365,396 of record NC_090932.1, read on the forward strand.
AGAGCTTTAAGAGGACGCCTACTGCAACTCCTGGACCATTGGTTTGCCCGGTGAAGCCCTGCTGCAGTGACTACTTGCCAAGTTCGCATCGGCAGAGAAGCCCTGTGTTAGGTAAGATTTGCACAGAACTGATGAATCTTCCTTTCCTGGTCCAACCCCAGAACCATTTGCTTTATTAGTGGAATATTTTTCATTAATACCTCAGCGAGTGGGAACCTTTTTCTACACTCACATAATCTTTAACTCTTTTTGTGGGTGTAATTTTTAAGACTCTCCATAGTGTCTTTTTAAAGTTATCATCTTTAACAACTTATTGGCAATAAGTGCCTGTTGTTGCTGGGTTGCCCTAGGGCCTCCACTTTTAACTTTCTTGTGCGAACCTTGACTGAACTGCAGTTCACAAGGGTAGAAATGATCTTTGGATCCCTTTTACATTTTGTTAGGTGAAACCAGCACAACCCACCTTATGTGGAGCGCTGGGGATAAACAATATATCCCCTTTCACACTAAAACTCTAACAATAGTGTTACAGTGACAAGCTTACCTTCAATGGCTAGTAGCAATAATACCTTGTATTAATTTGGTGCACCTTTACCGCGAGCTGTGTTCACAGCTGCAGTAAAGGAACCTAAGGGTGTCCATTTTTACCAGAATGGCCCCGGTCTTCTTTTTTTGCCATTTTAGTGTTTGTCGTTTCATGTTCCTTCCCCTGACATCCAGGGCGGGAAATTCCTTTGTGTGATTTTTGTCTTTGGCAGGAGTCCCCTGGACCCCCCACCCAGGCTCCAGTCTGTCTGTGACAACAGGAAGTGAGGGAGGTGTCCAAACCTCCCCAGCCCTTTGTCTTACACCTTGCTTGAATGGGGACAAGCCCCAGTGGGGGGCTGGCTGTACTGATTGGACAACCAGACAGCCCCTCCTTGTAAAATGTTGTAATTCCTGATAAATACTGTGAACCTGGAAGCTGAAGATATGTCAACCACTGGAACTTAAACCGAAGAGGATGACGAAGGAAAAGCGGCAGAAACAATTTCTAGCGACCGGAGAGCATGCTGTGTAACCGGAGCCTGCTGTAGCCCTTTATTCCAATCGACCTGGGAACTCCGAAAACGACGACCCCAACCCAGAGCCTGATGAGACCCACTAGACTCAAGACGACCTCCATTTTGAGCCATCCCACGCATTGCTGCAACCTTGCGTTGTTGCAATACCCCAAAACCCTGGGACCTCAAGCCATCGTGTGGTGCAGTCTTCCAAATTCCAAATCTCAATGACACTTCTTGAGCATCCTGGTGGCTCTCCAGAGGCACGAATTGAGTCCAAAAAGTTGCCGCACCACACTGCTGGACCTTTAAAACGATGAGAATTCAACCGCGATTTTCGGCCTTCTTCTGTGCTCCTTGAAAAGGCGCCAAATCCGCAGAACCGCATTCAGCCACTAGGGAAACCTTGCCTAGAGCCCTCTTCATCGATCCCTGCTGCAAAGTCCCTTCTGAGGTCTTGTTTTCAGTCTCCACAACAAGGAATCCACTGAACGGGTATTTGGCTGCAGACTCTGAAGTTCTCCTGCTGCAAAATCTTCAATGCTGAGGTAATGTGTTGGCTTGGGTATGTACTTACCTTAAGCTTGTTAGGATTTCTGTATAGCTATGTGGTGTGTTCTGTGATTGGGGGGTCCCTCGTCCAGTACACCCAGTCCCACTGCTAGAATCCTGCTAGGGTATCTTCTGCAGAGCCCCTGGACCCTCTTCTAACTCTAAAGTGAAGTACTTCCCTGTTTGCCCAGTTTTCCTAAGGAACTCTGACCTTTGCTACTAAATAACCTATCCTGACACTGCCTGTTGATCACTAGTCCTAGTGACCCCCCTTCTGCCACTGAGAACTCTCATGCTCCAAGAATAAGGGAAAGACTGTCAAGGGATTGGGACTTCTGCCTAGAAAAGAAAATGTTTTTTTAAAATGACTTACTTGTAAAGAGTCGTTTGGTAACTGTAATTCTAAGAGTGAACAGTCACAAAAGTTCTTACTGATCTTGAATGTGTGATGAGCTATTCTTTAAAGTATGGTTAACATCTTTTCTTCCTTAGCCACTGTTTTGCCAGCCTAACAGAAAGTAGATGTGAAAGTATTTTACTCTCCTGTGATTAGGTTGTGCCTCTTCCCAAAAGTAAAGTGTTTTTATCACCAGATTAGTCCCATGAGGATAATTGTATGAGGGTCCCCCCAACTGGATATTGCTTCCCCTGACTTGCTGCTATCCTGTCCTTAGTCTTCATTAGGTTGTTGCCTACCTAGTATAACTATTCAGTAAAGTGTAACATTGGGTTTTACTTCCTCCTCCATTGCGAGGTTAAACAAAGTATATAAGTTTTACTTACCTTGTGTTAGCTGTGTGTCATCCAGAAATAAGTTGAGTTACTGCTTACCTCAATCTGGGGTTCCCCGATTTCAAAAACACCTGTAATTGTATATTACATCTTTAGGTTTTACTCACCTAGTAGAACTGTATTATGACAAAAGTAGTTATAAGTTTTTACTGCACTTAGAATACGTTTTTCGCTGTTCATCAAAAGTATATTGTCCAGTTGACTGATTACGTGATTTGTGCTGAGAATCATTATACAACTGAAAGGGTCTACTGCCCTTGCATTACTGAATGTAATTGTAAAAAGTAACCATTGGTTTTTATTCCCCAAGAATAGGCTTGACCTATACTGAATGTGTATGAAAAGGTTTGGACTTCCCTAGAACTACTGTTAGGTACTTCAAATAAGGTCTATACTTGGGTCTGTGTACTTTCAAGTATAGTGTTGTGATTTCACATAATGTGTTGGTACTTACTTACCCCCTAGATTTATCTGGGCCTACCTATATTTAAATAAATCCTTTATTTTTACAAAACATAGGGTTTCTTTGGATCATTTGTATGACCATTTCACTTGTACTGATTCTACAGCCCTCTCTCCCTCCTAAAATAAGCCTGGCTGCTCTGTCTACGCTACCATATACTCAGGTGGTACAGCCTTATACTAAGAGTGGAGTCTTGTACTGCCTCAGTTGAATGGTTTTACTAAGCCCTTAATTGGACTTGTCCTAACACCCTGCAAGGAAACTACTCCCTTTGAGTTGGTAGGACCAATCAACTCCCAAGTAAGCCACCTGGACACCCCTCTCAGAGCTGGTTGAAGTTCCTCAGAGTTGCTGCAGGAAAACCTTAGAGCCCGGGAGAGGGACACCAGATTATGTGCATTGCTTGTAAGCTGGCCTAAAGCTTTTGGAAGATCCTCTGGACTACCACGAAGCAGGACTGGCCAAGCCTGATCTCCCCCCCCAACCCTCAGTCAAGTGCGGGACCGCAGATGTGAGGAAAGTCCACCTTGACAGCAAGGGACCGCGCTTATTGCTATGTGCTGTAGCGCAAGGAGATGAAACGCGATATAGCCACTGAAAGTAAAGTTTGCCGGTTGACAGTACTGGTGTAGTGCAGGAGCCCCCCGATGTCCTGCCTCTTGTCCCCATGACTGAGGTCCAGGAACAGCGAGATCTGAAGAGCTGCACAGGAACAGAAGTCTTCAGCTGTATCTTTTTCTGCTTTACCAAGGTCCTGTAAAACAAGTCTAAGGAACTTACCCTCTTACTGTGGAAGTGCCTGTAACTTCTATAACTCACAAGTCTAATCAGCTTGTGGCCCTACATTTGAATGTTCTTTTTATCAAATACTCTTAAGAACTTGTGCAAAGACTTTTCCATTTGATTACCTGAAGTGCTGCATCCTATACAAAGACTTTTGCCCATTGACATTGGCTTAGCCTATTTGAATTGAATGACTTCTAAGTGCTATCTGAAAGTATTTGCCTTCCTTATGAATATTTGTAATTTTGTGCGTTCTAATAACCTTTTCCTTTTACCAACTTTTTAAGAGTGTTCTGAATGCCAACAGTAAGATATTAATGCTTTGTGGGGATGACAAATCCGTGGATTGGTTTGGCGCTGGTTGGATATGTTAGTCCATAGTGTCCCAGTTTGTGCGGGTTGGTTAAATCAATGATCACGTCTATTGTTTTGGCATTACAAGCGTTATTTATTTCTTGGTTGGTTGGCACCTAAATCCTAACACCACCAATGACTTACAATCACCCCTCCCAAACAAGCAGTTGTCCCCAGAACTCTCAGTCATGGAAGACGAGGGGACGGAGGATGCTTGCTCGCTGAAGAGAAAGGACGGGGTGCTCCCACCACTGTCAGTCAGTTCCCAACCAACCTCTTTGTCCATTTCCCTAAAAAACACACAGGTAACGGGCTATGGAGGTGAAACGCCAACGTTTAAACCGCTTCTAGAGGCCGGGGGAAGAGGGAGTGCAGATTCCATTCCAACCTCAAGGGATCTATTTACCTTTGGAACTGAGTCCCCGCTCAGTCAGAAATCTTCATGCAACAATCCAATTGCCAAAAGTTGAAACATGCTGGGACTTACAACAACCCTAGGTTCCTATTCAGACATTTACACCACAAGTGGCACAACGTAACGTGGGCACAGATTCAACTACTGCCGCCCTACCACTTGGCCCTTCACATATGGCCTTGGGAAAGGGTCTGGAGGCTCTTTCAAATGCAAAGGAAACTTCTTTTCACCAAAGACTTGCGCCATAGAAGTACGGGGGGAACTTTAGTAGAGCCCCACAATTGAAAGCCCGAAGGCAGGCACCATTTCCTAGCAAAAGACAACGCTGTACAGCTTCCTTGTCGGACAAAGATCTTTTGTTGGACTTAGCAGACTCACAGGTCGAACATCAGACGCAAGGAGAGGCGCAAATTGACGCAAAATTGATTTCAGCATTTGCTATCACGATGTCTCCTTTCATGAAATTAATTGAGACTCAGAACAAACTACTTCAAGACAACACCACAGTACTCGCCATGATGCATTCAAAGTAAATTTTAGTTGAAGGGTTCATCTCAGCTCTGCAGTCCAACTTGGACAAAACACTGATCAAATTACACAAATCTTTAAGAGCATACTGGACCCCATCATTCTACAAAAAGAAAAACGGCGAGCTGACAGGCTAAGCTGTAACTCGTCAATAAGTGGCCAAACAAACCCCATACGTATTGAAGACCCGGTCTCTCCTACTTTAAAAGACCCATCACCTCCAATTATGCCTGTAAGGGAGGTCTCAACACTAGTCACAACAAAAGATGCATCAACGGCTACTGACAAGTACCTGGTGACTGGACCAAATACGGAGAACAGCTCCTGATCTCAACAGGGCAAAGGCCTTTACCCAGCCTCTGCCAGTCGCCAATTAAAACCTACAATATGTTCAAAGTCCAAAACAAAGGTTCAAGGAGTATGCATAGTCCAGACATGATTCTCAATAAAAAGGGACCCAACACTTACCTGAAGAAACAACAACCTTCAGAACTAAAGGCCTTGGAGAATACTGCAGCCATAGATCTGGCTAAAAAGTGTTTGTAGAAAGTGCAAGCAAAACAAATTCAGCCTGCCGAGAAACATACAAATATTAGGAAAAGGGGCAGATGTATCTAGGACATTGTCAAACACAAAAGGTCCTCCACTTCAAACTGGGATGGACCAAGATACAGCTAGTGAAGAGGAATTTGAATACGTTTCATCTGTCAGTGACACAGACAACGACCTGATTAATCTGTCCACTTACTCAGCAACCACAGGTTCAAAGGGCAACGAGTCTAACAAATACCAGCAGAAGGACACCAGTGGTCCACCCCAAAGGGGCCTGGCAAACCAGAGTGACACACCTAAGGCTCCTATAGTGTGTAAGAGGAAAACGTGGAGGAGGATTCCAACAGGTATGGGGAATCGGGACCCCTGGCAGAGACAGAGAAAAAGGCTAAGACAACTTCCAAATGGAGGTCTAAATTAAACAACAATGTGCAAACTTCTGATTACTCTTCGGACCCAGGAGAAGAAAATTCTCACATTGAATGTGAAGCACATTTTCTGACAATGGAGCAGAAGAGAACCATGGCAGCCCAGAGGAAACCGACGGAGGGGGAGGGCAATTACTCAAGTAAGTTCCCAGGGAGTTTTCAGGGAGTACTACCTGGCGGCCAAAGACAATCTGAGTCATGGGCTGAAAACAGCAAGACGGCTGGAGTTGTTACGAAGGCAAAACAAGTCACAACGAACAACACTAGCAACTCCTTGCAATTCAAGGTATTTAAATTATTCCTGGCAAGAACCCTAGGATTTCCGGACAATTTAATCATGAACAGAAACAATGTAATGAGGCTTTTGCGAAGCGTACAGGCTTTGGATCAAGTCAATTCAAAGGACATTGACCCAATTGAATTTCCAAGTGAGTCAAGTTTTGACAATGTGATTTTGCACATATCACAAAATACTAAAAATTTACTCATTAAAAAAGGGCCAAAACTGAACTCCCACGGCTTTACACTGAAGGAACTGGACAACCAAATCATAAGTACAAGCGAAATTCCTCATCAGTCTGTGGGAGAGAGCAAAAAGGCCGTCCCCAAAGTAAAGTCTGCGGTCCCGAAACTTACAGGAAATAGCTACAAAGAGGGAACAGACAACCTTAAAATTGGTTTCCATTTGGGCAGCAGGCGGGTTTACCTTGAAGAAAACGGTGGGTCAAAAGGTCGACAGTGACGAAGACTGGAGTTGGCTAGCTGGAGCACTGGCAGGTCCACTATAATGCCAGAATACGATTGACACTATCCCCTGTAGGACCAAGAAAATAGTTAGTTGGAATACTAGGGGTTTTGCGCCCTTGTTTGGCCGGATTGAAATAAACGTAACAAAATACGACCTCATATGTCTCCAGGAGACCTGGTTAAGGGAGACACCTGCTTTTGAAGGTTATGAGGTACACATAACCCAGCAACAAAGGGGGGAAAAGGTCGTCCCAGGGCAGGACTCCGAACGGCCATAACAAAAAAAAGATTTAGTGGCCTAAAGGTAACTAGTTCCACAGACTTAAGTACTGAAATCCAATTTACTATAGCACAAACTACTTTTCCCCCCATCGGGAATCAAACCGGACGCTCCCAATTTGCAATATATATTGGAGAATTTGCCTAGGGTTGAACCAAAATACTAAAAATACCTTGTTAAGGGAAATCGATGAGGCATGGTCAACTTGGCCAAATTTGGCGATACTTCTCTGTGGAGACTTCAATATGGAGTGTTTCGACAAACAAGGTGTTAAAATAGAAGTGCTTCCAAATAGATGCTTCAGGGAATGCAAGAAGGGGTCTGGATTTGGAAGAGGAATTAACAGAAAGAAACATCCACATGGTCAACGGTAACCTCAAGGGAGACAAACCAGCGGCTGGAACATGGAAGCGGGGGACTCAAACAAGTACTATCGATTACATTTTTGCTACAGAAGACCTATTAGCAAAACTGTTCTCATTAAAAGCCCTACCAACAGATCTAAGCGATCACAACCTTGTAACATTCCTGCTGACCTTGAATTCAGATCCACACTGTATCAGAGGGGGCATACTCTAATATCCAGACTTTTTACTGGCTTTTAGAGAAAAGCAGGTTGCTTCCAAGAGGCCCGTCTTCTTACCCAAGTACGCCTATAACGAACAGGTCGCTGAAAGAAAGCGAGAGGTAAATAGACTTGGGAGATTGGTGAAAAAATACAAAACTACTCACAAACTAACTGTTTAAAAAAGCTAAAAACAACTTTAAGAACTGGTTACATCAACATAAACAACTAATCATTCACTACAAATACAAATCCAGCAAGAAGGGGGGGCGTGGCAACAAGGCCATGTGAGGAGATGTATTCCATGAGGGGCTGCAGTGATCCGTCCAGAAAAGTGCCGATGTAGGTGCCTGGGATAGCTGAAAATGCATGTACATGCATGCGAATATATGGAGCGCACTTGTTGAGAATCTGATGCCCACAGAACGTGTGTGAACAAAGTTCTGTACACGACGGGATCTACGGTGGCCCAGGACACGAGACGAAACAAAATGGCAGCCTGGCCATAAGAACAAAGGAACCCATCGCGAAAAGCAAGCTCCACGACTACGGAGCAGTGAGGGCGATGTTCGTGCCCAGCAAGTTAGGGAAGCACATAGCAGTGCCCATATATGGAGATAGAAGGCAAGCAGGGCTTCTACGTCTGTACCCACAACTGAGCGGTGTGTGCGTGGTGCCCAGTGCGCAGAGGTGAGGCTCCATAGAAGGATCGTCTCCGAAGCCGGTCAAGAACGGCTGTTCGTCGCTGCTGTGGGAGATGCGCATACGAGCGCTGCTGCCCCACGAGAGGACTGGCCACATGGCTACGACCCCGGCGTCTGCATAGCACCGGGGTCGATCCATTGTAGCAAGCGGCCGCTCAAATCGGAGCAGGAGGCAGGAGCGGGCTGAGCACATGGCTGCAGCCCTTGCGTCTGAAGGGCACCGGCGCTGATATGCTGTAGCAGGCAGCTGCTCGAACAATCAGAGCGGGGGGGGGGGGGGCAGGTCTACATAAGAAATCCAGTGGACGGGAGGATCAAGCTCGGAGAGACACGCTATGGGAGGTGCTCACATAACAAAAGCAGCTTTATCTTGAGAATTAGGGTGACACCACAGATGTACAAATAGTGAATGGCTGCAGAGGACTATTGACAACTGGCAGTGGGTCCGGATGCTACAGGCACAATCAGAGGGGCGGCTTGTAACATTTGCATTGAGAAACACAGAGCTACGCCGTTGCGCAGGACAAGGTAGTGCTGCATCACAGGGCGCCCCCAAATGCCACACACCTTGGTAATCAGGCCCACTAACATACCACACTGAAGATCACCGACAGGAGCTGGCACCTACACGCACGAAACGGCAGAGGCATGGATACGAATGCTCAGAACCAAGCGACAAAGGGCATGCCGAGCATGCGCCGGCCCGCAGCCAATATAGTCTATTAAGCGCCCTATGTAGTCTTGGAGATAGCATTGGGGTGCTATAGAGATAACAGAAAGGAACTGACCCTGCAGAACACCAATATTTTAATTTCTGGCTTCCTTCAGATACCTGTACAACCGCTGCTGGGACCTAATGGAGTGTGCATAGGTAGGCGGAGTATGGCCAAGCTCGGACTCCTCGTAACTGGTCAGCGCATACAGCAGTGAAGCTGCGAGGAGTGTCGCCATACTTTAGGGTGGCCGGATCCCCATGCCATTACAGGAGTCCCCGGCAATAGTCCCCGTGAGGTGACGGAGGAGTCGGACCGACTAAGCGGAGGGAACTACGTCAGAGAGCATCTGCGGACGCCCGCCGGGGCGACGAACAGCCCAGAGGGCATGCAGAGAGGAGCACCTTGTAAAAGCAAGGGAATATCGAGACTGAGTACCACAAAAGGAAATACACCAAACGCGGGCTATAAAGATTCACAGATCTTTAATACTGCGCAGTTACAAAGAAACACAGATCTGATACAGATAGCTATCTGGCTCTCGACACCCCGCAATGAGTACCAGTCCGTCAGAGTGAGGAGGGAGAGAGCTGGACATCTAAACATTAACATTTTTATACATTTCCTACAATATTGTCCAGCCCCTCTAAAGGTTAATAATCTGCGGTCTAGAGTTCGTGGCGAGTTCACATATAGCTCATACAATAATATGCACATGGATTACATAGGTTTGTGTTTCCAACAAGTTACAATGGCGAAGTGTATTCCTGGATTTAGCAGTGAGCCTTAGTACATATCCCTTCACAATGTAGTTATGCCAGTGTCCACGCTCGACATTTACATAACATTGTCCTCGATGTGTATTTGTGGATGAAGCTTATTAGTGCAGACAATCCTGGGACAACAAGTCATGCTTGGGGCAAGGTGTCATTACCTAGTCTAAACAGTCGGCCCTCGGACAATCTAACCATTAACAAAGGCTCAAAGGTCGGGAAGGCTCGGTTGCAAGTTAGAAACAGTGTCCACCATTTTAGAACAGAGAATCACATACAAACAGAAATCAAAATGGCGGACGATTCTAAAATGGCGGCAAAGTCGATCTAAAATCAGAACTTTGCAACGCGGATTTCTTCGCAGAGTGACTAGGCTTAGGCCACTATAAATCAGGAGGCGGCATGATATGATTTCCCGTTTAACAACCTGAGGGGCTTGTGGAGGCGCTGGAAGGACACAATCCACTCCAGGCATAGACTTAGCAGCATATGGGAGCCCCCAATCTGGCCCATCCGGGTTCCATTACTAACCGTGGAACGACCCGGAGGAGCCAAAGACCAAACGTCGGGGCGCCCACATAAATACGCACAGTAACATCAGGATGGCCAACAAACTGGCTAAAACAAAGGGCAAACAACCCACACTTGAGGAATACGCCATAACACCGCCTGTGGCAGAAGGGGCCAGGAGTAAGGAGAGGACCCCCACGGGGGTCACTGATGCCACAAACAAAGATCAGCAGATCCTTGAAGCAATTGCGGACCTGAAAGTAGCATGGGAAACCAAACTGCAATCGGCCATGGTCGAACTGAAGGCGGCACTGGAGCTAAAAGTAGGGGCAGTACAGGAGGAGGTGAATCTCCTCCGGCAAGACGTCAGGGTGCTAGCAGAACGCACAGGCGACCTGGAGAAGGAAGTAGCCCCGAACACAGCTGCATGCGTATCCCACAAATCCGAGATCCATATCTTAGAACAATGCGTGGGCAAACAGGAAACAGGGCAGAGGAGGCGGAGGGACGCACCCGGAGGAACAATATATGCATTGTATGATTGCCGGAAGGAGCAGAGGGACCCAACCCCACGGAATACACTGAAACAATGCTGCTGCAAGAGATAACCGGAGGGGTGCCGATTCAAGGATTTGCAGGGGAACGGGCGCACAGGGCCCTGACCAGGAGGCCTCCACCAGGGCCCCCCCTTGTAACCCTCCCTGCACTGCTCTCCCCCTCTATCCCCCCAGGAGGCCAATAATTGACAAGATCCTGAACTATCGAGACCGGGAAAAAAAATCCTAGAGCATTTCCCGAAGGGAGGCACTATACAAAGGGCACCAGCAAACATAACGGCATACCCGGATTACACCCTGCAGGTACAACGACGCATGAACTTCTGTGCAGTGAAAAGAAGATTGCGAGAAGCAGGCTACAAGAATATGTTGATCTATCCTACATAACTGAAAGTGTTCCACAAAACCAGAGCACTGTTTTTCGATACTCCGGAGGATGCCTCAGAATGGCTTGACACACAGAGCTGCCCCCGGAATCGGGTATCCAGAAGGAAGATGGCGCAGTTAAGTAACATGGAGACTGCGGTACCCGGGGTGTTACTGTCTCAGACACTGGGACAAGAATTTAAGACAGGGCAAAGACTGCCTGAGCAGGGCGACCTGGGTTGTATATATATGATCCTTTGAGCACGGAAATGTATTGCTAGAGTAGGAGCCTAATATAACCAGCTCTCACACCCCCACGTATAGACCAGTTAGGTTACGGGTAGATCGGCGACACCCTGCTGGGTTCCTGGTTTCGGCATTCCGAGGCAGGACCAAATGTGGGGGGAGCCTGAGATCCAGGGATGGAGCTGGGCACCAGTTGGGGACGGGGAGGGAGGTAAGGGGATGTGTGCAGTGAACATAGTTGGGGGGGGGTTAGTTGGAGTGTATGTTGAATTGGGGAGGGTTATGAGCCCATATTCATGCCAAACTAGACTGGAGAGAACAACCGGGAGGGAGGAGGAGGGAGGGAGGAACAAACCACGCATGGCAATGGGATGCCTTAGAAAAGTAACCTGGAACATGAGAGGCCTCAACAGCTACCTGAAGAGGAATAAGGTAATGATGTACTTGAGAAGGCAGAAAGTGGACGTAGCATTACTGCAGGAAACCCACCTCAATACGGAGAAATTAGAAGTGGTTAGGAAAAAGTGGAGAGGGACCACCACGGGAGCGGCATATGCTTATGCAAGGGGGTGGTCACGTGGGTGGCACCTCATGTACCGTTTGTTGCTTCAGGCCACAGCAGACCCAGATGGAAGAATGATAGTGGTGCGCGGGATGCTGGAAAACCGAGAATTGAGCATCATAAATTCATATGTCCCTAACAAGGACACGGCAGCCTATTTCAAGGCCCTATATGGTAAAATTAGCCCCCTGTTGGGGGGTGCGATTTTATGGGGAGGGGATTTTAACTGTATGTCACACCCCAAAATGGACAGGTCAGACAGTAAATCAGATAGACCCACCCTGGCTGCGAAAGCATTACAAGCCCTACTGAGAGATTTTGAACTAGAGATATCTGGCGACAGCAACACCCGAAAGATAAGCATTATTCACACTAAGCGGCCCCACACAATCTGTACACGAGATTGGATTATATGTTTGTTGCCTCGAAACTTGTAGGAGAAATGATAGGCTTGGAATACAAGGCAAGAATACTATCGGACCACCCCCCCTGGTCTTGGAGTGGAGACACCAGCCTAGAGCAAGAATCCCGACATGGAGGCTCAGAGCCGAGGCGCTGCAAGACTCTGTATTCCGCAAGGATCTAAGGGAGGCAACTGTTGAGTATTTTAATACCAACACAGGGAGCGTGCAGTCAGAAGGAAACTTATGGGAGCCGTTCAAAGTGGTAGTACGGGGTGCAACCATTTCCAAATCCCGAGGGCTCCAAGGGGGCATAGAGGGAGAGCTGCAGGAGACCGAGAAGGAGCTGGAAGAAATTATGCTGAGTGGGAGCACCTCACAGGAGGACGCCGAATGGGTGAATTCATTACTACAAACTAGCAGGGAGCACTGGGATAGACTATGTAAATTGAACTATAAAAAATATATCGAAAGGCAACATGCGGGGGGAGACAAACCGGGAAGGCTGCTAGGATGGTTATACAAGAATGAGACGCCAAGACCAGTGGTCAGAGAGCTAAAGGGGGAAGAAGGCCAGACCTGGGACACCCAAGAGGGAGTTAACAAGGGGTTCCTTAGATTCTTCAAACGCCTCTACAAGGACACGGGGGAGGAGATGGGTCGGGAGATTCAGGAAACACTGGAAGACATAGGATTACCCAAATTAAACCATGAGGAGCGGGAGGACCTGGACGCCCCAATCAAAATAGAAAAACTTGAGAGAGTGATTCAGCACCTATCCACATGCAAGGCTCCGGGGTCGGACGGGCTCCCGAGTGAATTTTACAAAACATAAGCAGGAGGTACTCCCCCCGCTGCTCGCCATGCTAAATGAAGTGCTCGAACGAGGGAGGTTTCCGGAGTCTGAGGGAGGCGGTGGTTATTCCGCTCCTAAAACCTGGCAAGCCAAGCATGGATTGTGGGTCATATAGACCCCTATCTATGCTCAACCAAGACAGCAAGATCCTCACGGCAACATTGGCAAACAGGCTCAAACGAGTTATTGACGAACTTAAACATCCCCCGATCAAACAGGCTACGTTCCAGGCAGGAATATAACCAACAATCACAGGAGACTCCACCATATCATAGAACAGACGGAGAAGGAGCCCGGCGAAATGGTAATAGTCTCGTTAAATGCCATAAAGGTCTTCGACTCTGTGAGGTGGCCATGGTTGATGGCGGTCTTGAAAGAATAAGGGAAGTGGCTGGGGTCCCTGAGGTAAGTCAAAATGGTATACAGCTCCCCAATCGCCAGGGTCAAAACGGGCGCAATAATCTCAGACAAATGGCAACTTAGTAGGAGCACTAGACAGGGCTGTCCCTGGTCGCCCATGCTGTACATCCTCGCATTAGAACCATTACAATCTGCCTCAGGCAACAGTACAGGGAGATAGGGATCCACACGAAGGGGGGACCACACCCAATATCATTGTACGCCGATGATATGTTGCTATACTTGCGCTTCCCAGAAGAAAACCTACAATATGTCCTGGAGGTGATGGAACACTACACCACCCTCTAGGGAATAGCAGTAAACCCCAAGAAATCGAGCATGTTCCCTCTGGGGAGGTATGGGGGGGGGGGCCCGCACAGGAAACTACGGGTTTTGACGATACCCTGGCAGACCAGGACATTCCGATACTTGGGAATTGACATACCACACGGCCGCAGAGGAACACAAATATAACACGGAAAGGGCAGTGGAAGGCATCAAGAATAGTATGGGGTTCTCGTCCGAGCTTCCCCTGGCCATGGTGGGTGGGGCAGCTTTGATTAAGATGGTGGTCCTGCCGAGGTTGGTACACTTTTTCACAAACATCCCATACCTGCTCCCCAAACGCTTCTTCTTGAAACTCCACAGCTTATGCAGGGTTTTCACATGGCATAACTCCAGGAACAGGGTAGCGCTTTGGAAGTTGCAAAACTCGTGTGACAGAGGGGGCATAAACCTACCGAATTTTGAGATATACTACCTGGCGGGACAGCTCCAGTATGTGGCTAGATGGTTGCCCGAAGAAGAGACGGCTGAAGCCAGGCTACTGTGCAAGGATTCCGCCCCCTTTTTTCTTAGAGAAGTGGTGTGGTTGCCTAATTCAAAGACGCAAGGAAGAGCGAGATTGCTGGAACTGGGCTGGAAAAATATGGAGCAAAGCATGCCAAATAGTGGTAAACCCGACCCCATGCTCCCTGCATGTGCCGCTAGTGGCGCTATGCAGGGAGGACTCTCGCAAATGTTCAAAGGGATCCGTAGATACTGGGAACCGATGGACCTCGCGACCCTCAGAGACAAATGGCAAGAGAGGGAGGTACTAGATTTCCAGGGGTTAATGGAGGACACCGGGGTACATAAAGGCCAATATATTGCATATACAAGAATTGTCAAACGTGTGCGAGAAAGGTGGCCTGAGGCAGTGCTAGTGGAGCAACCCGATACGGTCATTGAGACAATGTATGATATTTCGGAGGGTGGCCACGAAATATCCTGTATTTATGAACTATTGATGACCAAGGTGGGCAAGGAGTTGCTCCAACTGAGGAGGGACTGGGAGGAGGAGGTGGGAGAACCTATTCAGGATGGACAATGGGATAAGGCTCAAAGGAATCATAAGAAAGTGTCCCGCAATGCAAAACTACAGCAGATCCAGTTATATGTTACCCACAGGGCATATATGACCCCTAGAAAAATTGCCAAATTTGGAAGTTTGGTGACACAGAAATGCCCAAGGTGCGGGGAGGTGGAAGCTGGGATGATGCACATGTTTTGGGCATGTCCGGAGGTGGGCAGATTCTGGACGGAGGTTAAACTACGCCTGGCCCAAAAAGGGATTACGCTGTAGGTTGAGTCAGTTTGGGCATGCATGCTGGGGGTTTTGCCAGACCAAGCAACCAGAAGCATATTAGTAAGAGGAAAGACCTGGCCTACATCCTGGCCAAAAAGAGAATTGCAATGGGCTGGAAAGCAGCCCAAAGACCCAGAATAGAGACCTGGTGGGCGGACTTCCTGAAGTGGGCAGAGGCAGAGACGGCACTTGGTATGAAGCAATCAGTAGGGGAGGGGAGGATAGGAGAAAGCGGGACCCCTGATAGCGTGGAGACAAGTGGTGGCCACGATGGTGGGACCCTCCCAGGCCGAACTCCGTGAAGACGATACGAGTGGGAACAATGAGGAAGACAAACTCGGAGCTACACAAACAGTGGCATTGAAGTAGGGGCTCGAGTTAAGGGGGCGGCAAGGGGAAGGACTGTGACGCATAACACGTGAATACAACGATGTGAAGCTTATACGTGAATGTCCTAAACGTTTGTAAAGTTTGGTGTGTTGTTAATAACAATAATAAAAATGGTTTAACAAAAAAAGTACAGCAAGAAGGTGAAACAATGCTGCAGCTTGCCACTCAGAAAAACACAGCAGGTGTGTGGAAGTTAATAACGAATTGAACACCCCGGAGGGCTCAAAAACTACAAACGCAGTGTCTACGCAGGTGTGGGAGGAGCACTTTAAATGCTTATATGCATCCAAAGGGAGGGGGGGGGAGCAAATCGAGTTACTAACACGCACAGAAGCCTCATGGGACTTTAAATTTGACCATCAACTGTGGTAAGGGTGAAGAAAATTCCATCTTGGACCCGTTCCATAGTTGTTCCCATCTTTAAGAGGGGTGATAGGGCCAATCCTTGCAACTACAGGCCCATCATCCTTCTTGATGTGGTGGGCAAGATATTTGCAGCAATCATTTTGCAACACCTCAACGAATGGAGTGTGAAGTCCAACCATCAGGAACAGTGGCAGTCCGGCTTCCGAAAAGGGATAGGCACCAATCTAAACATCTTCATTATAAATACACTCAAGTGCCTGGTCCACCAGAAAAGGATACGGGCAATTTACATCGCATCGATTGACCTGGAACAGGCTTTCAATTCAGTTGACCGTAGAATTCTGTGGCATAAATTGAAGAAATGGGGTTGTCCCCAAGCTTTGAGAGAACCTATGCAAGAACTTCACAGGGATACCACTTTAAAAATCAGGCTGGACAGAAAGGGTCTATTGTCCGATGAAATCCACTCTGAAAACGGGCTAAAGAAGGGCTGTTTGGCACCAGCAGTTTTTTGCCATTTCATATCTGACATGGCCGAAGCTTTTATAAAAACCAGATCCTTTCCGCTGAAAATTGCCGGACACTCTGTGGGACTACTATTTGCGGATGATTTGTTACTGCTCGACCAGACAGAAATCGGGTTGCCGAGACAACTGACGGACTTGTCTCATTACATTCACAAAAATGCACTAAAGATAAATGCTAAAAAATCCAAAATACTGATTTTGGGAGACAATGGCAGTGCCAGAAAGCGGAAGAAATGGACCTGGTCATTATATGGAGAACAAATACCAGTCATTGGTTCAATGGTGAACCTAGGAAACAACTTGAGTGAGTGGCTTTTCTATCATCAAGAAGGCTATAGAAGGGAATCAGGTTCCAATTCTAAAGTCCTGGCATGAGTCCCGTTTTTCAATACTGTCCAACATCACCCTCTCGGGAAAGACACTTATCGAAAATCCAATGAGGGTGAAGGAACAAGTTACTTAACTGTAACTGTTGTTCTCCAGCATGGGTCTGGCATGGATTCACATGCTCCTGAATATTCCCCGTCGTCAGGCTGGGAATCCTCGGTAAAGAAAAAACCAGTATCAGTTTCGTTTCTGATCTGTCTTTCGTAGTAATAACCAATCACTGGTCTCTGCGTCATACTGACCACAGCCAATGACTGCCCTCTACCTAAGCACCGCCTCCGGCAGCCATCTTCAGATTTGGAAGCACGTGAAGTGGCAGTATGACCAAGTGAAGAGCCGCAGAGGGGTAGGCGGGAGGGTTTGCATGTGAATCCATGCCAGACCCATGCTGGAGAACAACAGTTACAGGTAAGTAACTTGTTCCTTCTCCAGCATGGGGTCTGGCATGGATTCACATGCTCATGAATAAAGAATACATAGCAGTACACACATGCACAACCACGGGAGGTGGCAAAGGCTCAACATTAAGCATTGCATCAAACTCAACATTAAGCATCTTACCTCCTCACCAGGCTCACCTCAGGCAAACAGGTTGCGCAGCACTGCTTGGCCGACCCTGGACTCCTCCCTGGAATCCCGATCGACGCAGTAGAACTTCGTGAAGGTGTGCGTCGACCTCCACGTAGCAGTCCTGCATATGTCCAGCAGGGGCACACCAGAAAGGAACGCCGTGGTAGCTGCGATCGCTCTGGTGGAATGGGCTCTCGGACGGCCGGGCAGCGGTCGGTTTGCCAACCGATGACAGTACATGATACAGCCGGAGAGCCATCTGGAAATGGAAGCCTTCGAGAGAGCCTTCCCCTGATTGACAGGTCCAAAGTTCACAAAGAGTTGTGACGTCTTCTGAAAACACTTTGTGCGGTCCACGTAGAACTTCAGCGCTCTAGCCACATCCAGCGAGTGCAATGTCCTCTCAGCCGGCGGCGAAGGCGACGGGAAGAATACAGGCAACACAAAGGGTTCGTTGAGATGGAAGTCCGACGGTACCTTGGGCATGAAGGAGGGGTGCGTCCTGAGCACTACCCTCGTGTCATGAAAAGTCAAGTACGGGGCCTTGCAGGAAAGGGCCTGGATCTCTCCCACCCGTCGTGCGGAGGTGATGGCCACAAGAAACGCTGTTTTCCACGACAGAAACTTCAACGGGGCCGAGTACAGAGGCTCGAACGGAGGTCCCATGAGCTTGGTCAGCACCACGTTGAGCTCCCACGCCGGGGCCGGAGCCTTCACCGGCGGGAACGATCTGAACAGTCCCTTCATGAACTCTTTCACCAGACGATGAGACCACAAGGACGT
Source organism: Ambystoma mexicanum (assembly GCF_040938575.1). NCBI lineage: Eukaryota > Metazoa > Chordata > Amphibia > Caudata > Ambystomatidae > Ambystoma > Ambystoma mexicanum. Next base: position 914,383,635 of record NC_090932.1, read on the forward strand.
CCGTCCCGTGGTTCTGGTGTATCGGGAGATCGCAGCAAGATGAATCTTGATGGACGCGTGTGCCAGTCCAGCATTAGCCAGCGTCAGCAGGTACGGCAGAACTTGGGGAGCCGTAATCCGTAGAGGGTTAATCTTCTGTGCGTGGCACCAGACAGAGAACCTCTTCCATTTGTGTCCGTAGCATTTAAGAGTCGAGGACGCCCTGGCCTTTGCAAGAACCTCTCTGCAGTCGGCCAGTATGTCGTATCCTCCAAACTCTAGCGCTGCAGGAGCCAGGCCTGCAAGTTCAGCGATTTCGGGTCGTGGTGGAGGATGGCGCCTCCTTCCCTGGAGAGCAGATCCGCGTCCACCGGCAGCTTGATTGGCGGGGACGCTGACAAGTCCAGAAGGTCCGGGAACCATATCTGCCTCGGCCACGCAGGTGCGACGAGGATCATCCTGCACCGTGACCTCTTGAGCTGGTTGACGAGCCGGATTAGCAGTGGCAAAGGAGGGAACGCGTAGAGGAACAGGCCCTCCCAGGGGAGCGAGAAAGCATCGCCCATGCTCCTCGCCTGGGGAAACCTGCTGGCGAACCTCCGGCACTTGGAGTTCGTCGCCGTCGCGAACAGGTCGATCTGGGGTGTGCCCCACCGTCGGAAGAGGCGATCCACTAGATCCTGCCGTAGTTCCCACTCGTGGCACGAGCGCAGCTCCCTGCTGAGTGAGTCGGCGATGGTGTTTCTTATCCCTGCCAGATGAAACGGCACCAGAAATATCCCTTGGGCGACTGCCCAATGCCACAGGTCCTGCGCCTCCTTGGACAGTGCTGGGGACCTGGTTCCGCCCTGTTTTCTGATGTAAAACATGGTGGTGGTGTTGTCGGTGAAGATCCTCACCACCTTGCCCTTGAGGGACGGAAGGAATGACCTGAGGGCCCAAAACACTGCACGGAGCTCCAGGACGTTGATATGTAAGGATTTCTCCGTCGGGAGCCAAAGTCCCCTTGCGTGCAGATTTTCGGTGTGCGCTCCCCACCCTTCCAGGGAGGCATCCGTGGTCACTGTCTCCTGGTGGGCTGGGGTCTGGAAGTCCATGCCCGCCGTCAGATGCGCGCGGGTGCCCCACCACCGGATCGCTTGTCGGAAACTCTCGTCGAGTGTGATCCTTTCCTCGAAGCTGCCCGTTGTTTGGATCCAGCGCGCGTCCAGGAACTCCTGCAACGGGCGCATCCGGAGCCTGCACATGGGAATGAGGTAGATGCAGGAAGACATCATTCCGAGGAGGGACTTGATGGACCTCACCTTGGCCGCGTCGGCCACCAACATCCGCTGCACCTTGCCCAGGATGGTCCTGGTCCTCTCCTCCGACGGGGAGGCCAGAAGGGACACTGTGTTGAGCCTCGCTCCCAGAAACAGAGTGTCTTGCGCGGGTACCAGGTGGGATTTGGCGTAGTTCACGGAGAATCCCAGGTCCGTGAGAAGTTGGACGGTCCTTGCCGTGTGAACCACGGCGAGCTCCCTTGTCTTGGCCCAGATGAGCCAGTCGTCCAAGTAGGGGTAGACGTGGATCCCTTCGCGGCGCAGCTGAGCCGCCACCGGTGCGAGGCACTTGGTGAACACCCTGGGTGCCGACCGTAGACCGAAGGGGAGGGCTTTGAACTGGTAATGCCGCCCTTGGACCACAAACCTGAGGAATTTTCGGTGCCCCTTCAAGATGGGAATATGGAAGTAGGCATCCTCCAAATCCAACGACGACAGGAAGTCTCCTTCCTCCAGCTGACCCAGGACGTGCTGGAGGGTGACCATCCGGAACTTTTGCGTCTTGATGAACTTGTTCAGACGTCGCAGGTCCAGGATGGGGCGCCATCCCCCCGTCTTCTTCTTCACGAGGAAGTATCTCGAGTAGACTCCGGAGCCCCGAAGCCTCTTTGGGACGAGTTCGATGGCGCCCTTCTTGAGCATCGCCTTCACCTCCAGGAGAAGTTGAGGGACGTGAAGTTCTTTCCTGGCCACGGGGGGGACGCGCGGACACTTTCTTTGAAACTCGAGCGTGTGGCCCCGGGCCAAGGCGTCCAGCACCCAACGGTCGGTGGAGATGGACTCCCACACGCTGACGAAGCTCGCCAGCCGGCCTCCCACCGGGGTGCTTCGGTGGGGGCCCGACCCCCCGGCCGGTTCAATCCTGCTTCGACGAGGCTTTAGCGCCTTGTCCTTGGCGACGACGGCGGGGTCCGCCAGGCTTGCCTCGTCCTCTGTAGGCCTCCTGAGATGACGAGCGGGCCGCTTGATGGTAGGAGGAGAAACCGCCGCCGGAACCTTTGGAGGCAGCCTTGCCTCCGCTGCTCTGAAAGGGCGTCCGTCGCTGTTGCAGAACTCCAAGGGCCCGGGACGTCTCGGTGTCCGCTTTAATGGCCTGAAGGGAATCGTCCACCGTCTTCCAAAACAGGTTGTTCCCATCGAAGGGCATGTCCAGGACTCTGGCCTGAACGTCTTGACGGAAGTCCGTAGCCTTGAGCCATCCACGCCGCCTAAGGCAAACGCCATTGCCCAACTGGCGGAACCCAGTGTCGGCGATGTCCGTCGCAACGGTAATGGCGTGGTCCGAAGCCATCTCACCTTCCTGCAGGATCTCCAGGGCCTCTGCCCTCTTGTCGTCCGGCAAGAAGTCCAGCAGGGGAGCCAGTTTGTACCAGAGCTCCCTGTCGTATCGGGCCACGATAGCCAAGGCGTTGGCAGCTTTAATCGTCGTCGCTGCAGACGAGATGACTCTGCGTCCCATAGCGTCCAATTTCTTTCCCTCGCCGTCCGGTGGGGAAGTCGATGTGGAGGCCGCACCCCCCCCGCTTTTTTCCTGGCCGCCGCAGAGACGACGGAGTCCGGAGTAGGCTGCGCCCGGAGGCACAGGGGGGGCCGTGTCCGGGACCCGGTACTTTTTCTCGTACCGGTCTCTTCTAGCTGGCGTCGTGGACGGGTTCTTGAGGAGGGTGAGGCCCTCATCCCAAATATCGTCCAATAGAGGCACCGCGAGGACCGTCTTCCTCTTGGCCTCGCGCCGCTGATAAAGGAAACCTTCCTTCTTCTCCTCAGGGCAGAGTTGGAAAAGCTCGGATGCCCTGGCGATCATTGAGTGGAACGATCCAATCTCGTCGGGCGGAGAAGCCCTGGTGGGAGGCGACGACGGTACATCCTCGTCGTATACCTCGTCGTCCGTACCCGTCGCTGCCGTGTCAGTCCCCGTATCACCCGTATCATCCCCTCGGGTGGACGGGGAGGAGGGCTGGAAGGGGCGCGACGGCTGAAAAGGAGGTGGAGGGTGGATCCTTCTTTTCTTGGTAGGGGGAACACCAGAAGGTCCCGGTTCTGGGTCCCCCGACGGGAGAGGTTCCGTCGGCAACGGTAGTCTCGTCCTTATCTCAGAGCATAAGGACTGTATAGCCAACAAAATGGCCGCCGAGTTGTCTCGCGGCGCTGGCAGAGGGAAATCCGACGGGAGATCAGGGGCCCCGTCGGTACCCTCGATGATGTCGTCGCCTGCGTCGGGATCCATCCCGACGGGCCGGTCTTCTTCCACGCCGAGGCCGTGGCTTAAGACCTCGACCAGTTCCTCCTCCGAGGTTGAGGCCGAATCTACGACGACGCCCTGCCCCCCCTTTTTCTTCCCCACGGGGGATTTCACGGGGGTCCTATCGATGGGCACAAAAGGACTCCCTCCGAGGTGGCAGGGAGACTCTGAGCCCCGAGGTCGCCACCACTGGTGTAGCCTCCACAGGCTGAGCCAGGGCCGCCGCGACAGTTTCGATAGAGGGCTTGGCCGGATGGATTAAGGCCTTCACCACCTTAGGTGCGCTCACCGCCTTATCCTTGAGCGGGGGGACACTGCCTCACTCCCCCTCCGCCTTCGAGCTCGACCGGGGCCTCTCCAGGAGCTTCGCCGGGTGCTCGGCCTTCCTCTTACCCGACCCAGAGCGTTGGCTCGTGGTTGATGGTGCCGGGAAGGGTGCGCCCTGCCTGGCGCCCGTAGTGCCCGACCGTTCGGCGCTCCCGGTGCCAGCGGACTCGCGGTGCTTGGCCTTATGTTGGACCCCCGTCGCCGGGGCGTCCTCAAAGGTCTTAGAACACCGCACGGATTTCTTCCTTTTCTTCTCGCCGGACGGGCTCTTCCCTTCTAGCCAGTTGGCGAGACGTTGATGGCGGTCCTTCATGGTCCGCTCCGACATGTTGCCGCAAAACGCACAGTCCTTCTCCACGTGCGTCTTGTCCTCATGTAGGCAGTAAAGACAAAAAGAGTGTTCGTCCTCCTTGAAGACGTTCTGCAGCTGGTATCCAGGGCAGACCCTGAACAGCTTTCCGGGCGTCGAGCTTCCCTTCTCCTGGGCCATGGCCGGGCCTGAGAAACTTCTGGAGTCCTCCAAAAGCGTAGCTCGACGAAATCTTCACCCTTGAAGGGCGCAGACGAATCCGAAACGGGTCCCGGTTGATCGGATGGTGAGTCGGTGGAGCTTGAGGCTCTTTTGACCGAAAAAACGAAGTTTTTGAGAAAAAAACATGAAAAAATAGCACTAACTCTCGAGAGCAATAGCACGAGGATCCCAACACATGAACGTGCGGTAAAAATCTAAAGATGGCTGCCGGAGGCGGTCCTTAGGTAGAGGGCAGTCATTGGCTGTGGTCAGTATGACGCAGAGACCAGTGATTGGTTATTACTACGAAAGACAGATCAGAAACGAAACCGATACTGGTTTTTTCTTTACCGAGGATTCCCAGCCTGACGACGGGGAATATTCATGAGCATGTGAATCCATGCCAGACCCCATGCTGGAGAAGTACAAGCTATTGGACCTGTACTGGATCCGGACCGAGTAGAAAGTTAAATCTTACAAACTGTATGTTGACGAACCTGAGGAACACTACAGAAGAGGATTTGTTATGTCCTGCTTGGCCAGATTTCCCTCACAATTGGAGCCGCAACATTTCTTAAGACTTTGTTTGAACCTCTATCCAACACCGGAGGTCACAGCAAGAAGATTAAAGGCCCAGGAAGACAGAATCTTGAACTGCCGATTGTGCAATAAAAGTACTGAGACCTTACAGCACCTAGTACTAGTGTGGGAGTCCCTAAATTATATGAGAAACAAACTCCTGGGGAGATTCATCGAGGAATCAACAACAAAATTGCAGGAGGATTGGTGGGCTTGCATAAGATGGGGTGGTCGGCTCTCTCTATCATTAGCCGTACTCCAGTTTGTTAGGAGAATCTTCTTAATCATGGAGGACATTGAAAATCCAACGATTGGATGAAACAAACTTTTTTTTTAAAAAATTCTCTTTTGGGGCCTTTGAGGAGTTTAAGGACTTTTTATGTTTTCTGCTTTTTCTGTTTTTGATCTGAACGTATTTGAAAGTAATTAATGCATGTTTTTGTATATCGTTGCATCTAAGGTTTAATTAAAACTAAGTGATGTGTAAAAAAAAAAAAAAAGTTCACAAGTTGTCCTAAAACCATGGTGGTGCTATTAGCGAGAAGCTGAAACCGTGAAGTGCCACTGATCTGAATTGCTCCCATTGTTGCTGCCGACCTTCAATTCGTAGTGCAGGAGTCCCCATGCGTCTTTCCTCTTGTCCCCACGACCGAGGCCCAAGAACAACGGGATCTGCAGGAACTACAAGAAGAACAGAAGCCAGCTGGAACCATTTCTTCAGACCTAAAGTACTGTGAACTAAGGGGTACTTGCCTCTTGTGTGTGTAGATGGCTTGCTCTCTGTTGAGACTTGCATTGGCTGCCCTTTGCTGAGTTGCTTGCAGCTCTGCCCTTCACAAGCCTCCCAGCTTACAGGGATTTCTTTTGGAACAAAATTCTATAACATTGTGCAAGACTTTAACCTACCTTCAAGAAGTGCCTCAGCTACCTTAGACTTTGCTCAAGTGACATTGGCTGTCCTGGCTCCCTGAAAGAGACGTCTTACCCTCTGACTTTGTGTTAAACTATCCCTCCAAAAAGTCCTACATACCTTACTTGTATGGCTGGGAAAGGGTTAATCTACTTTGCATTACCTGTTTGAGAAACGTGTTAACCATTGTTTCCTTCCCTAACATTTTCCTTTTTGCCACAACTTCAGTATTACCATTCAAGTGTGAAAAGTAATATATGAATGTCCACAGTGTCCCAACTATTGGAGTCACCTCAGGGTGTAGGAAGTATGTGTGCCATGGTTAGGCATAATTGCATGCAGTACCCTCTGAGACCACTTCATACAATTAGGACTACAGGTGTAAGCAAAAACCAACCTTTGGTATAAGTCTGTACTACACAGTTTGTGGTAGCGAGCTGAGCAGCCAGGCTTATCTCGAGAGGGACTGAACAGTAAAAGAGATTACACAGATGTCTTACAGTCACAGTGGTTCAAGTAGACACTTCCACTCGAGGTTTCTTGGTAAAACACTTATTAATTTATTACACAGTCATTTAGAAAAAATTCACCAGAAGGAGGAGACTTAATATTATACACAAACACACTTCAATATCAAACCAATAAGTTTCTGAACAAATTAGGCTCCCCTGAAATAGGAGCAAAATAGCATTTCAGTTACTTTCAATGGGATTAAAAAGACAAGTCAGCAGAATAGATCACAAATACTTTCTTAGGCAGTGCAAATAGTTTTAGCTCACTAGAGGACTCGATTCAGTTCAATAGGCCTAGACCAAAGTCAACGGACTAGTGTCTTGGATAGGAAAGAGCAGTTCTTGAAGTAAATGGTAAAGTCTTTGCCAAAGTTCTCAGAAGTAGTTTGTACAAAAAAGAATATGTTGGGTCACAAGCTGATTAGGCCTGCAAGTTGGGAAAGTTCCACAAACTTTTACCACGACGGAGGCGTTCTCTCAATCGGGTTGGCACAGTACCTTAATATGAAGCAAAAGATGCAGCTGAAGACGTTGGTTCCTGGCAGTTCTTGCAGATCTCACTGTCCCTAAGCCTCAATCGCGGGGACAAGAGGGTCGACGTCTGGGGACTCCTGCACTGCACGGGATCGTCGAAAAACGCTGACAAAATGGAGTCACTTCAGTTCGAGTAGCTGTAATTCAAGCACACAAGCTGGTGTCCCTCCCCCTGGTTAATCCTAACCAGCTGAGAATGGTATCTAGGTGGTTTACAAGTTGTTTGGTGCCACCAACTCCAAGGAATGGGCTTCTCTGTCAAGATGAACTTGGCAATTTGGACCTGCAGCAAGAATTCACCAGGCAAACCAATGGTCCAGGAGTTGCAGCAGCCGTCCTCTTCCAGCTCGTCTTCGGTTCTTTCGTTCCAGTGGTCAACTCTGCTTTCCAGTCCAGGAGACTCGCCAAAGGCGAAATGAACAAAGAGACCAAACCTGGTTTGGCGCGCAGAGAAACTCTCTAGAAGGACCTTTCCACAAAGACCCAGTGAAAAAAAGGCGATCGGGCACCATTTTAGCAAAGATGGCTGGATGCCATTTTGAAAACGATGGCTCCCGCGGTTAACATTACCGAGTCTGAACGGTTTCGGTAGATTTAAACCTAGGTAGTTCAAAACAAAACCACTGCCACCAGCCAGTCAATTGAGGAAAGGGTAACATAAAAAATGTTACATGAGCATTTGGACACAGGGGATACTAATTAACTCCTCAAACACTCTATTGTAAGATAGCATTGTACTTACTATAGCCAGCACACCCCAAGTAAAATCAATTTCACTTTACTGCTCTGGGAAACAGTAATTGATCCCAGAGAAGGTATTTAAACCTTGGGAAGTCTGAAAGCCACCCCTGTGCTACTGCACCACTGAAGATGCTGTGTGACAATTGTAAAAAATGATGCCTATGGAGTTGGTTAGACTCCATAATCAAAAGAAACGGAGGTAAAATTCACATTTTAATACATGACAGAGTGGGAAAAAGGGTCACACTCTCTCCAGGTTAAAAAAAATCAAGTCCTCAAAATCCAGCAAAGTTGCTCAGAGTCTCTAAGATGGAGGGACGTAACATTTTTGAGAATTCTCCCCGACAGTAGAAAAAAATAAACCACTGCCACCAGCCATTAATTGTAGAAAGGGCAACATAAAAATGTTACATTAGAAGATAGACAAAGGGGATATTAAGTAACCCCTCCAGCACCCTATTGTAAAATAGTGTGTGCTGGGTCTATAATCGATGCAAATGTAAGTAAAGTCAATTTCACTTCACTACGCTTGGAAACAGTAGTTCTCCAAGAGAAGGTATTTAAACCTTGGCACAGATCCAAAGGATCTCTCTGACACTGCACTGAGGGTGTGGTGTGTCACAATGTAAACAATGCCTATGGAGTTTGTCAGACTCCAAAACTAAAAGAAACAGTCTCCGAAAGAAAAATGCAAGAATGGGAAAAAGGTCTTGCTCTCTTCAGGATAAAAATTGAAAGTCCAGCAACAGAGCTAGGGGTCTCAAAGGTAGAAGGGAATTAGCACATCTCTGAGAATTCTCCCTCACAGTGCCAAAAGAGCATAGTGAACCAAGAAGTTTCTGAATGACGTGCTACAGGTCCTCCCTCGAGACTGCTGCTGGGTGTTACGGAGAATTCTCATAAATGTGCTAAGTCCCTTCACCTAAGAGACCCCCAGCAACTTTGCTAGATTTTGAGGACTTGATTTTTTTACCTGGAAAGAGTGTGAGCCTTTTTTCCCCCACTCATGTATTTTGATGTGCGTTTTACTCTGGTGTTCTTTGATTTTGGAGTTTTAGATAACTCCATAGGCATTATGTTTTCATGTGTGTTACACAGCACCCTCAGTGCAGTGACACAGGGACGCTTTTCAGGCTGTCCCACAGTTTAAAAACATTCTCTGGGATAAACTACGGTTTTCCAGAGAATGTAAGGTTAAATGGACTTTACTAGTCTTTTTAAAAATTCCTAGACCCAGCACACACTATCTTCCTATAGAGTGCTGGAGGGGTTACCTAGTATGCCCTCCGTCTAAAAAATCATGTAGCAGTCAAACGCTACCCTTTCCTATCAAAATGGCTGGTGGCAGTGGTTTTACAACAAACTACCATGATTTTTCCCAACCGCGAACACCGGTAGCTAAAAATCGCAGGAGCCATGTTTTTCAAGATGGCGCCTCAAGCCCCTTTGTTTAAACAGGTCCCGGTCTTCCTTTTTCGCCAATTCTTTTTGGAAGGGTCCTTCTAGTGTTTGTCTCTGCGCGCCAAACCAGGTTTGGTCCCTTTGTTTCAATGCCTTTGGTGGGCTTCAGGACTAAAGACTGCCTCTGGCGCCCGAGTGTCTGGGGTGGGCAGGAAGTGAGGGAGGTGCCTGAAACTTCCTGTGCTTAGTCTCCTAGGAGACCCAAATGCACTCTGTGTGATTGGCTGGCTAACTGTCCTGCAAGAACAGCCACCCTGCTGGGTGAGTGGCAGCTAGGCTGTAATGAAAGGAAGAAAACTGTTTAAAAGGCGAGTCTCTTGGACTGAAAGGCAGAGTCGACCACTGGAACGAAAGAACCGAAGACGAGCTGGAAGAGGACGGCTGCTGCAACTACTGGAGCGTTGGTTTGTCCGGTGGAGCCCTGTTGCAGGTCCGAATCGGTAAGTTCATCTCGACAGAGAAGCCCCTTCAAGGACGACTTCTTCCTTTGAGTTGGTTGGACCAATCAACTCTTAAGCCACCTGGATACCATTCTCGGAGCTGGTTAGGATTAACCAGGGGGAAGGACACCAGCTTGTGTGCTTGAAGAAACAGCAACCGGAATCGAAGAATTGCCAATTTGACAGCTTTGTGACCAGTCCTTATGCAGTGCAGGAGTCCCCCGACGCCCTCCCTCTTGTACCCATGACCGAGGCTCAGGAACAGTGAGATCTGCAGAAACTGCCAGGAACAGAAGGGAATAGTTTCTTACCTGTAACTCCATTTCTCCAGCATTGGTATCTTTCATGGATTCACATGCTTTGAATATTCCCCGTCGTCAGGCTGGGAATCCCCGGTACATTATATAGACCCTTTCCCGTAGGAAAACTTTTTCGACGCTTATGCGTCCTATCCACCTCGTTTTGTATCATGCGTGCCCGTGCCGTCAGGACGTCATGATATAAATACAGGCCCCGCCCCCGCGCTCCCTCAGATTTCGGCCCCCAAAGTAGTGGGGGAACCGGTTTGCATGATCAGGGGAGGCAGGTGGGCGCATGTGAATCCATGAAAGATACCAATGCTGGAGAAATGGAGTTACAGGTAAGAAACTATTCCCTTCTCCAGCATTGGATCTTTCATGGATTCACATGCTTTGAATAGATTACATAGCAGTACTACCCCCAAGAGGAGGTGTGCATGCAAACCCCTATACATTCTTCGCAAAAGGCCGTTCCCTAAGATTATGTATACATCAGTAATAGTTTACATAGGGAAAAAACGGACCACATACAGTCATAAATTCCACAGGATGCCACCCCGCAGCCGGGGCTTACCTTACTGGAATAGGTGTCGAAGCACCGCCTGTCCCATCCGGGTGTCTTCGGCATGTTGCTGCGACAGGCAGTAATGGCGGGTAAAGGTGTGTGTAGTCGCCCAGGTAGCCGCCATGCAGATGTCCCCTAGAGGGACTCCGGCCCACAGTGCCGTCGACGATGCCGCTGCTCTAGTTGAATGAGCTCTTGGCCGTCGTAGAAGAGGCTTCCCTGCCTTGGAATGGCAGTACGAGATGGTAGATGACACCCATCTTGAAAGTCCTTGCTTTGAAATGGCTTTTCCTCTAGCACCCAACCCATAGGCCACAAACAGCTGTCTCGTTTCTCTGAACGGTTGCGTACGATGAAGATAAAACTTGAGAGCCCTTTTTACATCCAATGTGTGTAGCATGCGCTCCGCTCCCGAGCATGGCTCCGGAAAAAACGTAGGCAACACGATAGAAGAGTGTTTATGAAACACCGAAGGAGCTTTTGGTATGAACTGTGGGTTAGTGGCTAGGACTACCTTGGTCTTGAAAAATCGTAAGTATGGTGGGTCCACCATTAGAGCCTGAACTTCTGAGATACGTCGGGCTGAAGTGATGGCCACCAGGAAGGCCAATTTCCACGACAGAAACTTCAGAGACGATGATGACATTGGCTCAAACGGAGGTTTCATAAGAGACGTTAAGATCAGATTGAGGCTCCACTCCGGTGGAAATTTCTTCTCTGGAGGGAAACTCCGAAAGAGGCCTTTAAGGAAGTGCTTAATCAGGCGGTCGCTGAACAATGGTGCCGAGTGCCGTCGACGAGTAAACCTGGAAATGGCTGCTAGGTGTACTTTTATTGACGACACCGACAGGCCCATTTGAGCTAATAACAGCAAGTATGGAAGGAGCTGTTCCGGCCTAATCGATTGCGGGGCCAAACCTGGTTGATCCTCACACCATTGACAGAACCTTTTCCATTTGTACGCGTATGAGGCGTTTGTGGAAGGTGCTCTTGCCGCTTGCAGGATACGTCGACAGTCCTCCGGAATCGTTAGCCGACCAAATTCGGCGAAGTCAGGAGCCAGGCCGTCAACTTGAGGCTGTCCGGGTCGTGATGCCAAACGACACCCTCCTGTCGAGACAGAAGGTCGGGGGTCTTCTGGAATCTCATCGGTTCCGCCGCCGCTAAGTGTAGTAGGTCTGAAAACCACACTTGTCTGGCCCAGTATGGGGCCACCAGAATTACCCGACATGGGTACCTGAGGATCCATTGCAACGTCCTCCTGACAAGGGGAAAAGGAGGAAATGCGTACAGGAATTTGTTCGTCCATGGGAATGAGAACGCATCCCCCAGTGAGCCCTGCTGAGGCCATCTGCTTGCGTACTGATGGCATTTCTTGTTGTTCTTCGTTGCAAACAGGTCTATGGAAGGGTGTCCCCATTCCTTGAATACTTGTTGAAGTTGTTGGTCGTTCAGCACCCATTCGTGAACTTCGTTCATTTCTCTGCTGAGGGCATCGGCTTCCACGTTTTTCACTCCTGGTAGGTGAAATGCTAAGATTTGTATGTTGTGTTGAAGGGCCCAATGCCAGATTTTCTGTGCCTCTGTCGATAGGGACCTGGAACGTGTCCCTCCTTGTTTCCTCAAGTAGAACATCGTAGTGGTGTTGTCCGTCATGACACGCACCACCGAGTCCCTCAGTTGCGGAAGAAAAGACTTCAGAGCCCATCGCACTGCTCTCAGTTCTAGCAGGTTGATATGCAGGGAGGACTCCTGCAAAGACCACTGGCCTTGTACCTGTAACATATCCAGATGAGCTCCCCATCCGCTCAGCGATGCATCCGTCACCACCGTCTTTTGGAACTCTGGTTCCAGTAGAGGCATCCCTCTCGTTAGGTGAGTAGACACTTTCCACCAGCCGAGTGCTTGAACTAGTTGTTCGTCGACGACCAGTCTGTCGGACCAGCGACCTCTGCTCTGTGCCCAACGGTCCGCTAGAAATTCCTGGCAAGGCCTCATAAACAGACGGCAGTTGTTTATTAACGGAATGCAGGACGACATGGTCCCTAGCAGGGACATGTACTTGCGCACAGAGACTCTGGTACCGCCGCTCCATTCCGACGCCTTGTTTTGAAGTTTCTGAATTCTTTCGCTGGATGGTTTCACCAGGCTTGTGTGCGTATGAAACTCCGCTCCTAGAAAGACCAAGGTCCTCGAAGGCTCTACTGAGGACTTGTTGAAGTTTATTGCGAAGCCCAGTTCCTGTAAGATGGACATTGTGGCTCGTAGACTGTCTCGTGTTTGTTCCTTGGATGACCCTCTGATTAGCCAGTCGTCTAGATATGGATAGACATGATGACCATCCTTCCTTAAATGGGCCGCTATAGGGGCCAAGCACTTGGTGAACGTCCTGGGGGAGGACTTGAGCCCGAACGGGAGGACCTTGAACTGAAAATGCTTTCTCCCGACGACGAATCTTAAATATCTCCTGTGTCGTGGGCGTATTGGGATGTGAAAATAAGCATCCTGAAGGTCTAGTGAAGAGAGATAGTCCATGGGTTGCACCGATCTGATAACCTCTTGGAGTTTTAGCATTTTGAATTTTTGGCTCTTTAGCCACTTGTTGAGTACCCTCAGGTCGAGAATGGGCCTCCATTTGCCGTTTGGCTTTTTGACAACAAAGAACCTGGAATAAACTCCTTGGCCTTCCTGTGCCACAGGAACTCTCTCTACCGCCCCTTTTCGCAACATAAGCTCCGCCTCTTGTCGTAGGATTTGGAGGTGGGGCTGTGTCGAGAATAAAGGAGGAAGACGCGGAGGCTTGTCTTTGAATTGCAGCGCATGACCCATGCGAATCGTGTCTAGGACCCATCGATCTTTGGTGATGCATTTCCATCGGTCGAAGTGATGAGAGACTCGACCCCCCAGGACGTTCCGAAGGCCGTCATTGGTTGCTGGTTTGCTTGTTCTTCGTTGACGACGGACCTGAGCCTCGCCGCCTGGAGGCTTGATAGTCCCTGCTTCCACGTGCCGACTGGGACGCTCGTCTGAACCCTTGTGAAGAGTACGAGGGCCTGTTAAATCCACGGTCCCTCGAGGCTCCAAAGCGGGAGTTTCCAGAAGCACCTCTGAAAGGGCGAAAAGAGCGAAAATTTCTACCCGTTTGAAGGGCGCCGAGGGACCTAGCAGTATCCGTGTCTTCTTTCATCCCTTTCAGCGCTTCATCAACCTTTTCGCCAAACAGGTGCTCCCCTTCGCATGGCATGTCCAGGACTTTGTACTGTACTTCAGGACGGAAAGTAGTACATTTGAGCCACGCTTGTCGACGAAGCACTACTCCATGGTTGATTTGTTTGAAACCAGACTCTGCTAGGTCCACTGCGATATTAATAGCGTGGTTCGAGGCCTCCTCGCCGTCCCGCACCAGTAACATAGCTGCTTTTCGGTGTTCGTCTGGCAGGTGTTCTAGGATAGGGGCTAATTTGTGCCACATTTCCCTATCATATCGTGACACGATCGCTAAGGAATTGGCTGCTCTTACTGTCGTCGCTCCGACCGAGAGCACCTTCTTTCCAAATGCGTCCTGCCTCCTAGCCTCGCTTTCCGGTGGCGTTGAACATTTTTGCTGGACCCTGGCCTTCCTAGCTGCTGCCGCCGACACCACCGAGTCAGACAAAGGCTGTGATGTTAGACATTTTGGAGTGGACTCCGGAGCTTTAAACTTTTTCTCGATCCGTCCCTTTATGGCTGGTTCCGAGAACGGATGGCGCATCGTTTTGAGACCTTCTTGCCACACGTGGTCAAGGATTGGGATGGCAAATACCGATTTTCTCCTTTGACCCATATGGTCAAAAAGGAAACAGTCTTTCCTCTGCTCCTCAGGAATCAAGCCGAATTCGGAACACGCTTTCCCCATCATTGCATGGAAGGCTCCCACATCATCAGGGGGAGATGGCTGTGTCTGGCTCCTCGTAGACTCCAATTCTACATCCGAATTCCATGTCGGGTCCCTCGACGGTGACAGGGAGATGTCTGACCCAGAGTCATCATGTATAGAGTCGGACTCCGACAACTCACCCTCCTCCTGAGCTCGAGGACGATCTTTTACCGCCTGGGGAGCCGATGGGTGATTCGTCGACGAGCGAGCCGTACAAGTTTGCTCGTCGACGGAAGGTACAGACAGAAGTGACGATGACGTCCCAGGTTGAGGGAACTGGGTATCCAGCCGCTGTAGTAGCTTCTGAAGAGTATTAAGCACATCCAGAGACAAAACTGTCTGGGGGTTCAGCAACGTGGATGATATAGGTACCATACCCCCGCTCGCACTCGTCGCCGTCGTCGTCGACGTGGAAGGCCGTAAGCCTAAATCCAATGGCTGCAGAACCATGTCACCTTCCCCTTCCGCCGAGCAGGCCGTGTCTGGCTGCAGTAAGACCTCAGGGGGGATCGGGTCATAGACCTCAGGCAGCCAAGCCATAGACTGAGTTTCCGTCGACGAAGGAATCCCAACCGCTGCTGCTTGAACGGTAATAGGCATCGTCAATGACACCGAGGTCGACGAGGAAGTCGTCGTCGTCGAGCCTTTAGACTTCGTTGTCGATTTTGATGCCGACTTCCCGGCTGAAGCTTCTCGACTCACGGAAGACCTGGGACGGTCCCCTGAGGAGGATTTAGACAGCGCCAGCCTCTCCGTCTTAGATGATGAGGAGGAGGAGGGCTTTTTATGAGATGAGGAGGATCCAGCATGTTTCCCCTTATGCTTGTCCTCAGGGCGAATTTCTGCTGGCCGCACCTTCTTCGATGGAGGCTCCGACTTGCTCCTGGAGGCCGTGGAGCCAACTTCCGAAGCCGGGTAGGCACCCGCTCCGTCATTAAGCCAGTCGACCAGCCTTCTTTTACGGTCCTTAAGGGTTTTTTGGGAGAAACCCTGGCATATCTCACATGTATCCGCCGTGTGGTGCGGGTGGAGACAGTAGATACAGTCCATGTGGCCGTCTCCTTCATAAACCTTTTTGAGGCCACAGGTTGCACATGGGCGAAATAACGCCTTTCCAGACATAATTCTCCAGATTTGAACTTCGCTTACGCGAAACAGACAAAAAAACAATCTAGTTATCACTAGTAGTAACACGAAGATCCCACTGCTTTGAAAGACGGTTGAAATCTGAGGGAGCGCGGGGGCGGGGCCTGTATTTATATCATGACGTCCTGACGGCACGGGCACGCATGATACAAAACGAGGTGGATAGGACGCATAAGCGTCGAAAAAGTTTTCCTACGGGAAAGGGTCTATATAATGTACCGGGGATTCCCAGCCTGACGACGGGGAATATTCAAAGCATGTGAATCCATGAAAGATCCAATGCTGGAGAAATCTACTGCTGCATCTTTTTCTTCAATATAAAGGTACTGTGAAAACCCGACCAAGAGAACTTACCTCTCACTGCGAAAGTGCGTACAACTTTGGCAACTTGAAGTCCTAGTCAGTTTGTGACCCGACATACAAACCTTTCTTTAGTGAACTACTTCTAGGAACCGTGGCAAAGACTTTTCCGTTTGAAATACCAGAACCGTTTTTACCTATACAAGACATTAGTCGATTGACTTTGGGCTACCTGTTGCATTGCATCAAATCCTCTGGTGAACTCAAACTATTTGCACTGTTTAAGAGTAACTAATATTCGTTTAACTTATGCCTTTTTGCTCCCAGTTCAATGCTATTTTTGGCTCCTACTTCAAGGGAGCTCAACTGCTTAGTTTCACTATTGTATTATAAGTATTGTGTGATATTGTTTGCCTCATTTAGTGAATGCTTTATAAATGATTGTGTAATAAATTAAGACGTGTTTTTACCAAGAAACCTTGAGTCCAAGTGTCTATCTGAACACTTGTCATTGTAGACCTTTGTGCAATACCCTTACAAGCTCACATTCCCTCTTGAGATCAGCCTGGCTGCTCAGCTCGCTACCAAAAACTGTGTGGTACATACTTATACCAAAGGTTGGTTTTGCTTACACCTGTAGTCATAGTTGTGTGTAGTGGTCCCAGAGGGTACTGCATGCAAACTCTGCCTAACACTGAGACACCCCATCCATTGGCCTGCCTTTCGTCATCAGACCAAGGAATACGGAGGTCGGGTCCAGAGCTGCAACATCGCATAGCATCCAGTGCGAACACTTACTTCAAACCTAAGGTACTGTGGGGAAAAAGGCATTGCTTACCTGATTCCAAGAAGTCGCTCGTGAGCGCTGAGTGCACACAGAGGTTTCCAGGGCAACGTCCTCTCATCTCTGACCCAAACAGCTGCTTGTGTCCCTTTTCTCAAGTCCATTTTAAGGTCTTCTCTGTTAGTTTCCAACTTGCTACTTCAATAACTTTAGACAGTGGAAGAAACACACAGGAACTCTTCCCTATTCACTGTTTGCAAACACTTCAAGCCTCTCTGACATCTCTTTAGCTAGAGTTGTGTTTTTGGACTTAAAAGGCTTGCTAAGCAAAGACACCATCTCTAGACCCTTCAACCAAGCTCATGTTGCACAAGCCACTTATTTTCCTCCCTTTAAGTGACGTTCCTATATGTGTTTGCAGAGTAAATGCATTACCTTAGGACCTGTTAAAAACCCCATGAGTGCGCAATTAGTAATAATACGACAACCTTGTCTTTTCCCTTTCTAACGTTGCTACAAAAGTAACCGTGAACAAACACAAAAGTGAAAGTGCCATTTGAAGTGTATTATCTAGTATTCCCAAGTCTTCTACTGTAAACGTCAGAAGTATTTAAAGTGATTCTGAGATATATATATATATATATATATTACTCACCGTAATCTTATTCCTGGTGCTTGTATCTGCTTAGATTCACATGCTGTGCATAGGCCGACATCTAGTGGAAGCTGCAGAGTATTACAGTTTGTTTTTCGAAACTCGAAAATGGGCATCGACACAGGGCGTGCCAGTAATACTATCCTTAGTGTGACGTCCACTGTACCCATGATCCCTCACGCGTGTAGGACCCTCAGATTGTATTTTTTCCTGACATGAGGTAGCATGAAGAGAAGCGCGAGTACAGATGATCAAAGCAGATATAAAGAAAGGTAAGACTACAAGCATCCATGCGCCTTTTCTCAGAGGGGAGGAAGGGTGGGTCGCATGTGAATCTAAGCAGATACAAGCATCAGAAATACGATTACGGTGAGTAATGCATCCCTTCTGAGGCTTGTGGAATGTGCTTAGATCACATGCTGTGCATAGATTAGCGAGCAGTACCTGAAGGAGGTGGGATGTGAGAAGGGTCATGAGCAAATAAATGTCTTAGAACCGCTTGTCCCACTTGGGTATCTGTCTTGGAATGGGTGTCAATGCAGTAGTGCTGAGTAAAAGTGTGAATAGAGCTCCAAGTAGCTGCTTTGCAAATTGTGTCAAGGGGGACATTTGCAATGAAAGACAGAGTGGCCCCAATGCCTCTAGTAGAGTGGGCTCTTGGTGTGAAAGGCAGAGTCTTTCCAGAAAGGGAGTAACACAGCTGGATACACTTAATAACCCACTTAGAGATGGCACCTTTAGAGACGCTATCCCCCCTCTCTGCCTGTAGCTACGGAGACAAACAGTTGGTCTGTCTTCCTTAGCGGTCTGGTCTTGTTTACATAGTAGAGGACCGCCCTACGCACATCTAGGGTGTGTAGTTTCACCTCAGCCGAGCTCTGTGGGTCTTGGAAGAAAGCCGGAAACTCGATGGACTGGTTCACGTGGAATTTAGAAATAAACTTAGGTGAGAACCTAGGGTGTGTGCGTAAAACCAGTTTACTTTATGGACAGTAAAGAAAGGATCTTGCACTGACAGAGCCTTAATTTCACTGACCCTTCTTATAGATGTAATAGCTACTAAGAAGGCTTTCTCATAAGTCAGGTGTTTGAGACTGCTTTTATGCATGGGCTTGAATGGGGGGCCCATGAATTTAGATAGCACCACGTTAAGGTCCCATCCTGGTGGTGGGTTAGAAATAGGAGGGTGAAGTCTCTTTACTCCTTCCATGAAGGCTTTAAGTACTGGTACTTTCCACCACGACACCTTGTTATGGGAAGTGGTGTATGCTGACAGAGCTGCCAGGTGTACCTTCAGCGAGTTAAAAACCAGTCCTGCATCCAGCAGGTGGGGCATGTATGTAACAATAGTGGAAGGAGTGCAATCAACTGGGTTGATTTGTTAATTCTGGCACCAGATAACAAATCTCTTCCATTTGTCAAAGTAGCAGTGCCTCGTGTTTGGCTTCCTAGATTCCTTTAGGATGTCCATACACCTCTGTGGTAAATTGAGATGTCCAAACTATGATCTCAGGTGCCATGCTGCCAGGTTCATTGAGTTGGGTTGAGGATGCACTGTTTGGCCTTGGTGCTGGGACAGTAGGTTGTACCAGGTTGGCAGTTTAATCGGTTCGCACACCGCTAATCTGCGTAAGTGTGGGAACCACGGTTGTCTCGCCCACATGGGAGCAACCAGGACGAGCGTCATCGACTCTGTGTTCATCTTGTTGACCACCTTCCTGATGAGGAGTTGGTGGAAAAGCGTACGCAAACATTGCTGACCAGTTCATCCACAGGGCGTTCCCCTGGGAGTCTGGTTGGGGGAACCTGGATGCAAATCCTGGGCATTGTCTGTTTTCGCTTGTGGCGAATTACTCTACAGTGGGGACACCCCACTGAGAGAAAATATCTTCTACAACCTCTCTGTGTAGACACCATTCGTATTCTTCTGGGAGGGGGTCTCTGCTTAGAGCATCCCCTAGAGAATTGAGATCCCCTGGAACATGTTGCGATGACAGGAAGATGTTCCGTCTGAGTGCCCATATCCAAATTTTCTGGGCAAGCTTGGACAGATTTGGCGAACAAGTCCCTCCCTGCTTGTTCAGGTAAAACATGGCTATAGTGCTGTCCATCCGGATTTGCACTGACAGATTTAGCAGGTAGGGCTCGAACGCTTGAAGCGCTCTGAATACTGCCAGAAGGTCTAGCAGGTTGATCTGATTCTTGGCCACTGAGGGAGACCAGAGACCCTGAGCTGTGTGGTGGAGATGGTCAGCTCCCCACCCTGTTAGGCATGCATTGGTTGTGACTACCGCCTGTATCTCGGGATCCTAAAAGGGTTTCCCCTTGGACAGATTTTCTCTTGCCCACCAGTTTAGGCTTTGTACAAGTGTTGGCGAAGCGACCACTAGATCGTCCCACTGACCACTTACCTGAGACCACTGTTTCGCCAACCATTCCTGCATGGGACGCATGCGCAGGTGCGCGTGGGGGACCAGGTGAATACATGACGCCATCATGCCCAGCAACCGCATTGCTTTGCGTACCATTATCTGGCGACCGGACTGATATTGTGGAATTTGTAGCAGTATATTCCGAATTCTTTCCTCGGAAGGAAAGGTCAACCCCTCTTGAGTGTCTAGGATAGCTCCTAGGAATTGTTTGGAGGTGCTTGGCACTAGACTTCGTTTATTGAGAAGCCCAATTCGAAGAGGAGGTCGATTGTCCTTTGAATGTTTGTTCTGCAAATTACTGGGGTCTCCCCGTGATGAGCCAGTCGTCCAGGTAAGGGTACACTGGGATTGCCTCCCTGTGTAGGTGTGCTGCCGCCACCGCCAGTACCTTGGTAAATACCCTTGGAGCCGAAGCTATCCCGAAGGGCAGTACCTTGAACTGGTAGTGCCGACTGTCCACCTTGAAGCGCAAGTACTTTCTGTGCGCTGGGAACATGGAAATATGAAAATAGGCGTTTTTCACGTCCAATGTTGCCATGTAATCCCCTTTTTTTAGGAGGGGGATTACCTCTTGGAAAGTAGTCATGCAAAATTTTTGGGGCTCGACATACTTGTTTGCAGGCCGTAAGTCCAATACTGGGCACATTGTCAAATCTTTTTTTGGCACAAGGAAGTAAGTTGAATAAATACTCTTGTTTACCTGTTGTCCCGGGACGGGTTCTATCTCCTCAAGGAGGATCTTCTGGTGTTCCAAAGAATGTATTCTTTGCCGTGGAGGATGGTTCCGGGGACGCTCTAACAGTTCTATGCAATACCCTGCGGATACTGTGGACAGCACCCATCTGTCTGATGTGATCCCTTCCCAAACTTGGGTGAAGTTGGAAATGCGTCCGCCTACTGGAGTTGCGTGAGAAGGGACCCTGAATAGAGCGTCACTGTTTTGGTGGAGGCGTGCCGCCTCCTTTACTGGGACTGCCTCTACCTTTACCACGTCCTCTTATTACCCCTGCCGTAACCCTGGGTAGACTGTTGGTCATTATTGTTCCACGGTGTACCCTGCCCCTGGGAATAGTTAGATCCTCTCTGGGAATTTTGGCCGCGTGGGCGACGAAAATTGCCATTCCCTCTCTGATTAGGTGGTTTATTGGTTAGTTGGCCTAGGGAATTGAGTGTCTCATACTCGTCCTTGCCATTTTTGAACGCATCCTTGACCGCCTTACCAAACAACGATGATGCTTGGGTTTCAGCTTTGTATCCAGACTGCCGTAACCAAGCGTGTCTCTTGATAACAATTCCTTCTGCTATCAACCTGCCGGCGTTATCCGCGGCATCAAAGGTTGCTTTTAAAATGCAACCGGACACGGCTCTTCCCTCTGCCGCAACTCGTGCCAACTGGCTCTTTAAGGGTTCTGGGGCGGAGTCTATGAGTGCCACAACCTCTTCCCACTGATGGCAGTTGTAGCTGGCCAACAGGGTGGTGGAGTTGGCAATCCTTTCCTGGTAGGCGGACGTGGAGGCTACTTTCCTGCCCAAACCATACAGTTTCTTGCTCTCCTTGTCGGGAGGAGCTTCGGACGATGACAAGGGTGTTCCAGCCCTCTTACGGGTGTTAAAATACAGTGGGTCTGATTGGGCTGCCCTGAAAAGTTTCTCAATCCTGGGGTTCACCACCCTGGTGAGGTTAGGATTTAAAAGTGAAGGGTCTATTCTTCTCTGAATAGACTTAAGAATAGGGATGGCCTGAGCAACAGGCCTCCTTTCTCCCACTAACTCTTCGGCGAAGTCCCTCTCCTCTTGAGCACCCTGGGTGTCAATGTGGAAATGTTCTGCCGCTCGGGACAGAACTTCATTCAGGAGAGGTTGATTGTCGACAGGGGAGTCGGTAATAAGGGGTTCTTTCTCTACCGGGGAATCTACTCTGTAGGTCTCAGTGTCTTCCTCTTCCTCTTCTTGGTCCTCATCGTCCCCATAGTAGCCCGTACCAGTTTGCTCTTCCAACATGCCCAAATCTGGATCCTCACAAAAGGATGCATCTCCTTGATATTGAGAGTAGGGCTGTATATAGAAGGGGTCCGAAGACCGTGCTGGGGCTTCAAACCGGGACTTCTTACTTGGAGGTATTGGATCCTTAGAGCCTGAGGGTGCTGACCCATCGGGAGTATAGGAGAGAAAGGGTTCAGGGTTTTTTTGCGTAAAAATCTGCCAATGAAGACATCCTTGACATTACCCTGTCTATGCCATCACTAGACCATTCTCTAGAACTGGGAATGATCCTTTCTGGGGCTTTCTCCGCCTTATCCTGACTAGACTTACTGGTTTTAGCAGGGATCCTTGGGATAACAGAGGACTGGCACTTGTCTGTCTGTTTATGTGTAGTGGGAAGTGTGTGAGGAGGCTGAGACTGCTTCCTCTGTTTTCCCCCCTATCGTGGGCGGAAGAGTGTTTCCCTGCTTTTTCGCCCCTTCGGAGCCTTCCGACGGCTGGCGTCGAGGTTCGGGGGTAGTGTCCCTATCTTTAGAATGTGGAGGTAGGGACTCAGGAGCCGCCGTTATGCGGTCTGCGGGCGCCGACTCCTGGAGTGTGGTCTGGGAATGGAAGTCGGCTTCGTCTTCAGACGATCGAACTTCCATTACCTTGGGGAGCGAGGCACTCTTGGCAACAATGGATGATTGCCTGGAGTCATGCGGCGATCTAGATCGAGAACGCCCAGAGGACACTGATTCGGACCGTTCTCTATGTACCTCTTTCCGAGAACTCGACATGCGCGTCGAGTCTCGGTTGGACTTCATGTGCTTTGTGGAAGTGCTGCGGGTAGCCATTGTGTCGCTGGGGGTCATCCCCATAGCCCCCCTGCCGTAGGACCTTCCGAGGTCGGGGACTTGCGCTCGGCTGTCTCTTGACGCCACGTTGCCCTCGCCGTCTGAAAGCACGGCGTCGCTGCTATCGCTGAAGGCGCCCTCCGCTGCCATGGCCTCCTGACGCCTGTCATGGTGGCCCAACGCTTGATCAAACGGTCCTTAAGGGTTTTCGGTTTAAACCTACTACACGCTCTGCAGTTCGCCTCGGGGTGGTCCCTCGGCAAGCAGAAATTGCACGTGGCGTGTCGGTCAACCCAAGGGTACTTGCGGTTGCACTTGGGGCACAATTGGAAAGGGGTACCCTCCATACGCGGCCGGCGTCGAGTGTGAAGCTCGGTGACTCGACGTTGGGGTGGAGAATGGGGAAAATATAACGATATTTTGCAAAAGTATGGCTAAGGCCAGGGAACTCTGAAATGCTTCCGACCAGTATGGCGGAAAAAAACCATCTGAGGGTCCTACACGTGTGAGGGATCATAGGTACAGTGGACGTCACACTAGGGATAGTATTACTGGCACGCCCTGTGTCGACGCCCATTTTCGAGTTTCGAAAAACAAACTAATACTCTGCAGCTTTCACTAGATGTCGGCCTATGCACAGCATGTGATTTAAGCAGATTCCACAAGCCTCAAAAAAAAAAAAAAAAAAATATATATATATATATATATATACGCTTCTTTGTAGTGCCTGTCTAGCTACGATTCAGTGTACTTACCTACAGCTCACATCTTCCCCTTAAGCTAAGCCCAACTGCTCTGCCACACTACCAAGGTCCTGAGCTAGTACAGATGGATATCAAGATTTGGGAATCTACAAGCCAATGGGATAGCTTACTAAAGTCATACTGCCACTAGGACTTTAGGAAAAACTCCCCTAACATACTGTTCCTAGAATAAGTGTTACACTATTCAGAGATGTACATTGTCCAGATAACTCACTGTGCGAGTTCCTGATGAGCCTCACAGTACAACTGATAGGGTCTACTACCCTGGTATTACAAGTAATCTAAAACTAACTACTGGTTTTGACTTCCCTAGAACTACCGTTAGGTGTTCTAAATTAGGTTATATGCTTTGGTCTGTGTATCTTCAAGCAGATTGTTGTGTTTTTCTATAATGTGTTTATATGATCTGTGATGGTACTTATTTCACCCAAGATTTATCTGGGCCTATTTGTATTTAAATAAACCATTTATTTGTACAATAAATAGTGTTTCAGTGTTTCTTTGGACCATTTGTATTACAATTTCTTTGTACTGATTCTACAGCCATCTCTCCCTCCTAAGATAAGCCTGGCTGCTCTGTCTACTCTACCATATACTCAGGTGGTACAGCCTTATACTAAGAGTGGAGTCTTGTACCGGTCAGTTGAATGATTTTACTAAGCCCTTAGTTGGAATTCAAAAACTGTCCCAACAAACACGCCTTGAACTAACTCAAACTTCATATAGTACAGCTAATAACAGAATAACAGTTGCAGAAGCCAATCCGCAGCTATGTATATTCCATTATTACATAGGCCCTTCATGATTCGTTGGCATTCTCTTCCAACTTTGCACATTCGGCTCGTTAGCAGAACGTAAGCAAAATGAAAACCCAGGGGCGTGGAACATCAGACTACTGTTTGCTTGGCCAATTAGTCCACCATCTCATTAGTTAGGCTTCTTTTTCGTAGTTGACCTTGGTGACTGTTCTCTTCTTCGGAACTTTAAAGGGAGTGAAGGTACATTGATATCTTTGTCTGGAGCTTAATGAATGGGCCTTGTATTTGTAAAGCGCACCTGGCCCTAAAGCATCTATGTGCATATCTTGATACAGTTACATATGGACAAAAGGTACAAATTACAAGCATTTACATGATAGCATGAATGGGAAGTAAACAGTCTGAATAAATAGTAAGCAGGAAAGTAAACGGCAATACATAACGGAAGCAACTGTAAAAGGAGGTAAAAAAGCAAGTTTAAAAAAAAAAAGCGCAGATAGAAGGACCAAAGGTAAGTGATCTGTAGTGTGGTGCAGAGTTGATGTGGAGTGTACAGTTTATGTATCTTGGGTTGCCAGCCATATCTTGGCTGTGTGCTTAAAAGAGTGGAAGGAGGGATCATTCCTGATCAGATTGGGCAGGGATTTCCTAAGTTTAGCGGCGAGGACAGGGAAGCTCACCCTGCCAGCTTTTTGGCCTTGGTTCCTAATCTTGCATCTTGTGTGAGGAGACCACGATTTGTCCATTCTGACCTTCTATTTAGAGCCATTTGATGTAATTATACTGGGTGCTATTACTCCTCTTGGCCTCTGTAAACTGCATCTTTGATTGTTACTTGGCACTTGTAAATGTTCACTCCTTTGCTTAATCGAAGAGAAATGTCATATGTACATGGGTTATCCTCTTTGACTCCTTTTGTACCTTGCAATTGCTTTTTGCTGTGGCATCCTTGATCCCTAGCAAAGCAAATATTTGTTCTTGCACATAGTTGTATTCCAGTGACCATCAGTTCTGCAGCCTTGGCCCCTCTCCTTCAGGCTTCTTGCTTACTATTTATATAGAGTCGACGTCCATTTTCTCATCATAGCTGCTTTATCCTTGTTGAAGCTATAGATCTACCTTCCGTTTCTGCATGTATGCCATTGACTGCATCTTTTCTCACTTATCTTCTCAGTGTATATGGTTTTCTTTGCAGTCACATATATGTTCACTTTGTCACTTCAGTTACATCTTCATTCATTAAGTATTCACATATCATTTCAGTATTTCCTGTGTCTTCTCTTCATGATTCCATGTTACAGTTGTCGGACTTCACTTGTAGCTCTATGTCCAATGGTGTCTGCAGGCATCCTTCTACCATGTCAGTTTGAGGGTACATTCCATGGGGTTGTCTGAGCACGTAACATCCCTCATATCTTCAATGCAGTATTGGGATGATACCTGGTGTCATGCAGTGTATTCTTGTTCTTCCAATATGACCGTGGTGAGGGGGGGCAGGCACTATTGGGGGGGCAGGCACTATTGGTGACGTGTACATCTGCCTCTGTACAGATTGATCGTCTTATAGACCCAATTAAAATGCCATGGAGCTTGAGTCTCTCAAACAAAATCCGAAAGGAGAAAGTGCAGCGAGATCTGAAGATAGATCTGAGAGGACTCGACCTATAAAACATCAACAACTCTGAATACAATACCAATTTCAAAATGCTAAATGAGTTCTACAGTGAGAAACCCATGAAGTAGAATGTACCAATAGACTGATAGAGGGCTAATATGAATTTAAAAGAATATTTTCTTACAATGATTTCCAAAATATTGCCTACCTCGCCATAAATTCGAAAAGTGCCTGTGTCTTCATCCAGTTCAATCGCAGTCACTCCCGGAACTTTCCGAGCTTGCTGAATGGTGATACCATGTGTTCCTATTGCCAGGCCCATTAAATCTTCTCGGACTGTAAATTCCTCATGAAACGCTGCTGCAAGTTGTTTGGTGCACTGCGGGAAGAATAGGAGATGATTAAACAGGATTAGAACACCATGTAAATGCAAAATATGATTTTGATACTGACTTTAAAAAAAACATGGACTATGCTAACAAATGTAATGAACACGAAAGAATAACAGAAGCAAAATGTGGGATTACTTGGCATTGGGGAAAAATCAATTGCTCCCCAGTTGTACCCATAAAGAATGGAAACATGCAGTTTGTGTGTGGGTAACCAAACTAGTTGTAATTCATGATTGAGACCCCACAATTAATTTGACCTAACAGCCCATTATTTTTCCCCAGAAACCTAGAACAAGCATACGAAACATAACAGTGGGTTGGGGTTTCACTGCCAAATATGCCATTTTTATATGTATTTTACCTGTCCTATGGAGTTTATTTTACTCCATAACTCTTAAGGCATCTGTATTTTACTATTGCAGCACACAGCTCCCTAAGGGCAGTATTGCTGGGGACCCTTAGGGCCCTCCTTTGAGATTCTTTTCTTTATCTTAGAGTAACTACAGTTCTAGACTTCGTATCTCCCCTAAAACTTTATAGTCGGAGAGATTGGCGCACACCACCTTATGTGGAGTGCCAAAGGGATACCTAGTATACCCCTTCTGACTTTTTAGTCACATAGACAATCTCATAGTTATGTCTGGTGGCAGTGGACGTGTTCTACCAACTATTGTGTAATTTTCTACTGCAGGCTATGTCTATAGCCCCGGTAGTGCACAAAAGGGGCACGCAAGTATTAATTTGGGGCCTCACTTCTTTTCTCACCATTATTAATATGGTTGTTCTTTGTTAGGCCTACCCCCTCCCAGAATGGTAGATGGGCTGTGTGCGGATTTTGCTTTTGGCAGGAACCGTCGAGTGTCCCTGCCTAGGCTCCATAGTGTCTGGGCAGGCAGGAAGTGGGAGATGAGTTTTCCAACCCCCTGTCTTGTCTGTCAGAGTGCCTGAATAGAACAGCTCCCACAGGGTGTCTGTCTGTCCCGATTGGACAGCAAAACACCCCTTTCTGTAAACTGATGAGGAAGATTGGAGAGGAGGGAGTGCTGAAACCGTATGAAAGGTGAGGCTCCTGGAGGGAAAAGCAAGACAACCACTGGATGCTGAAGCAACTGAAGATTACCAGAGACGCATGCACACCCTTTGCAACACTGAAGCAACCACTGGTGTGCAGACCTAGTTCCTTCCGTTTGACTGGTGGGAACAACCCATCCCAAGACGAACATTGATTGATTGGAGCCATCTCCCGAGGTCCTGTGAGTTGCCAGAGCTCCGGAACCCCAATAACAGGAGACTTGCTGTCCATTTTGTGTGAATCGTAGTGGAAAGGCCAAATCCGTCCAGGTTTTATTACACAGCACACTCCAGCCAGGGACTCCTTCCCCGACAATGAAAGCACTTTTTAATTTAATAAACCACAGGTTATTTTCTGTTTGAGTAGGCCTCCACCCTTCGACCCAACATCCACAAACAACCAGTGCCACAATGGACCAGGAATCAGGCCGGTGTGTATCAATAAGATATTTATTAATTTAATATGTAATGAAACAGAAAAATCAAACAATCTCACAGCCGCTAATATGTTGTGGTAACACAATGCACTAATCTCTACAAAACAATTCAGTGATGATATACTGTTACAATTCTCACAATCTTTACTGGCAACACAGAAAAAGAGCAATTTTAGAAATAGAGAACACCAATGGTTTGGCACTCACCCCTGTAACACTCACCCCCCAAACACGAGCTAACTTGATTTCGTTGAATGGAAGGCAGTGGCAAGGAGTAAGGATAGAGAGAAAATTGGGATGGGAAGCCAGCAAAGAAAGTGAAAACTTGTGTTTGAGTAGTAATCAAAATGCAATTTTGCCGTTTTTCTCCACACGGCTATGGGACAGAATTAAAGGAAATGCGTGTTGCTACACTTCAGGAGATGGGGAAGCTTAGAGACACACTACGGCGACATAGAAACAAAGTAGGAAAATCCGTTTTGGGGAGGATGCACATGCAAAAGGAAAAAAAGCAAATGGACATTTGTTTTACACTGGATTTACAATGACAGGCAGCTCAGGGAAGGGGTATAGCTCAAAATAGGAAAATTGGTTTTCATTGACACGGTCAGAGACAAATAACAGACTTGTAGGCAAAAAGGGATTACTCTCAATGGGACTATGGTTTGGGGTTTTAAAAGGACAGATGCAACTAGGAATTTTAAGGGTAATGCACACAATACACTGGAAAATTCGGTTTTCAGTTACAAGGAGACTAATTCTTTTGAGGCAACACTTTAATGACTAATTATTAAAGAAAGACAACAGGGACAAGGGGGTTACATTTCAAATTTCGAATTTTAACCAACTTGTACAGTGAATCTCATTGGGAATTAATTGATTTACTTAAGAATATGCTAAGGATTTACAGACAGAGCTTTACCAAAGGGAATATGCTAACATACACATGCTAAACACAGATTCTTCTATGGGAGGTTTTCAATGGAGTTTTCAATTAGGTTGCCAGTGGGTGTTTTTCCAATGGGTTATTCAATGGGTGAAAATCTACAACAACGAAGGGCCTGTGCAATTTAAGGCTGGGGTTATTTGCTACTTACAAAGTAAGCCTTGGTTTGGGATTCTGGGAAATCCGCTGGATCTCAGGACCCTCTAGACACCTAGCTAAGTGGTCTGGTTACTGCACTCTCCTTGGTAGGGTTCAGCCTCCTCCTCTCTGTCCTTCTGTCTCCCCAGATATTTTGTTTCCCCTGACTTAGTACAGTCCCCCTTATATAGCCCAAATGACATTCACTTTACAATCTAGGGGGAGTAACTCCATAAGACACGCATTACTTACCATAATAGCATTTCTGATGATTGTATCTTCTTAGACTCACATGCTGTGCTTATGGTCCGACATCCAGTGGTAACCGCAGAGCATTGCATCTGGTCTTTCGGGAACCGAAAGGGGACGTCGTCATAGGCGTGTCTGTAACACTATCCCTATCGTGACGTGTAGTGTACACTGTAGTGTAGCCGAGGTCCCTACGATTGTATTTTTTCTGCCATGAGGGAGACCAAGTCTATAGTGAGTGAGTACATAAAGAGAGAAAGTAGTAAGACATCTATGTTTGTTCCACCCCGAGCAGGGAGGTAGAGAGGGCACATGTGAATCTAAGCAGATACAATCATAAGAAATGCTACTACGGTAAGTAATGCATGTATTCTGATGCTTGTTAATCTGCTTAGAATCACATGCTGTGCATAGACTAGCAAGCAGTACCCGGAGTTGGAGGTGGGTTGTGAGCAGGAACAGTAGAGAAAAGATGTCTTAGTACTGCTTGTCCCACCTGAGAATCAGACCTAGAATGAGTGTCTAGGCAATAGTGTTTTGTAAAGGTGTGTACAGAACTCCAGGTTGCTGCTTTGCAATGGACTCCAGAGGAACATTTGCAATGAATGCTATGGATTCCCCAGTGCCTCGAGTAGAATGTGCTCTAGGCTTGAAGGGAAGTTCTCTCTTAGCAAGAGTGTAACATAGTGTGATGCATTTGACAATCCACCTTGAGATAGCTGATTTAGAGACAGGATCCCCTTCTCTACCAGCTGCCACTGAAACAAAGATTTGTTTAGTCTTCCTTAGTGGATTAGTTCTTTCCAGGTAAAACATGACTGCCCTGCGCACGTCTAGTGTGTGAAGGCTTCTTTCGGCCATGTTAGTAGGGTTCTGGAAGAAAGTGGGTAGTTCGATTGATTGGTTCACATGGAACTTTGAGATGAATTTAGGAGCAAACCTGGGATGTGTGCGCAGAACTACCTTATCTTTGTGGACTGTAACAAAGGGGTCTAGAACGGAAAGAGCCTGTAGTTCGCTAACCCTTCTGATTGAAGTGATAGCCACTAGAAAGGCTGTCTTATGTTTGTTTGTTTATTTATATGGCGCACCGGACCAGAAGGTATGAGGGCGCAAACATTACAAGTATATTCTCAACTTAGTATAAGTCAGGTCTTTCAGACTTGCTTTATGCGTAGGCTCAAAGGGAGCTCCCATGAGCCTGGTCAAAACCACATTCAGATCCCATCCAGGGGCTGGGTGAGAGATGGGAGGATATATTCTCTTAACCCCTTCCACAAAGGCTTTAATCACCGGTATTTTCCACCACAATACCTTTTGTTGCGATGTGGTGTAGGCTGACAGAGCCGCCAGATGAACCTTTAGGGAATTGAAGACTAACCCAGTGTCCAACAGGTGGGTTAGATACAGCACAATGTGCGAGGATGAGCAATCGATGGGATTGACGCACTTGGAATTGCACCAGATGACAAAACGTTTCCATTTGCTAGCATAGCAATAACGTGTATTAGTTTTTCTCGCCTCCCTGAGTATGTCCATGCACCTCTGAGGGAGTTGCAGGTGTCCAAATGCTATGATCACAGGAGCCAGGCTGCTAAGTTCAGAGTTTGTGGGCATGGGTGAAGGGTCTCCCCCCTGTCCTGAGACAACATGTTGTACGGGCAGGAAAGCTTGATTGGTGGGGAGAGGGACATTTCCATCAGGTGAGCGAACCAGGGTTGGCGGGCCCACATGGGGGCCACCAGTATCATGGTAACTGGTTCCTGGTGCATCTTGTGCATTATCTTGTTGAGAAGGGGAGTTGGGGGAGGGGATGTGTGGGGTGCGTAGACAAATTTCCCCGACCATGTTATCCAGAGACCGTTCCGCTTGGATCGGTTCTGGGGGTACCTGGAGGCGTAGTCTTAGCACTGGGCGCTCTCCTGAGTAGCGAACAGGTCGATCTCTGGGAACCCCCATTCTGCTAAAAAGTTGGACACAATGTATTTGTGCAGTCGCCATTCGTATTCTTCGGGCAGAGGGAAATCTCTGCGGAGTACGTCTGCTAGAAGATTGAGTTCCCCTGGACCATGCTGGGACAAGAGAAACATCTTGTGTCTGAGAGCCCATTTCCAAATGTTTTGGGACAGCTTGGATAGCCCTGAAGAGTGAGTTCCCCCTGTTTGTTCAGGTAATGCATAGCGGTAGTGCTGTCTGTTAGAATCAGCAATGTCTTCCCTTGCAGTTGTACCTGAAAGGCTTTCAAAACCTTGAACACTGCTAAGAGCTCCAGTAGGTTTATATTGTTGGACGTTACTGGAGGAGACCAAACTGTGTGCTGTCTGCTGAAGCAGATGAGTTTACCACCCTCTAAGAGATGCGTTTGTCGTGAGAGTGGCTCCCACTGCAGGGGTGGTGAAGGTCTTCCCGCTTCAAGAGGTTTTCTATTGACCACTACTGCAAAGAGAGAACGAGGGCTGGCGAGACAACTACCAGATCTTCCCATTGTCCGCTGGCCTGACACCACTCCCTGTTGAGCCACTCTTGCTTGGGACGCATGCGCAGCCGCGCGTGGTGAACCAAGTATATATGCATGACGCCATCATCCCTTGCAAACGCATGGCTTTGCGTACCGTCACCTCCCGACTTGCTACATATTGAGGGATCTGAGAAAGCATGTTCTGAACCCTATCATTGGAGGGGAAGGCGACGTCGTCTTCCGTCCGAATCAGAGATCCCTGAAATTGTTTCACCTGGCTGGGGACCAAACTGGATTTGTTTTCTTTGATTGAGAAACCCAGGCTGAAGAGGAGATCTACTGTTTTTTGGGTGTTCGAAAAACAAGCGAACGAGTCCCCCGTGATGAGCCAGTCGTCGAGGTAAGGGTAAACTGGGACTAATAGTCAGCGCAGGTGTGTCGCTGCCAGGACTTTGGTAAACACCCTTGGCGCCGAGGCGATGCCGAAGGGGAGTACCTTGAACTGGTAATGCCTGTCCTGGATCATGAACCGCAGATATTTCCTGTGCGCTGGCAACATTGAAATATGAAAGTATGCCTCTTTCATGCCCACTGTTGCCATGAAGTCCCCTTGTTTCAGCAATGGGATCACCTCCTGCAGTGTTACCATACAAAACATCTGGGGTTTTATAAACTTGTTCGCTGGGCGCAGGTCTAGAACAGGGCGCATGGTGAGATCCTTTTTGGGTACAAGGAAGTACACTGAATAAATACCCTTGTTTACCTGAACAATAGGGACGGCTATGGCGTCCTTTCTTGAAGGGTTTGCACCTCTTGCAGTAGGATTTGCAGGTGGTCCAGCGTCAGGCGTCTTGATCTTGGCGGTCTGTATTGGGGTGGTCGGGAAAATTCTATACAGTACCCGTGGGCGACCGTCTTTAGAACCCACTGGTCTGTTATCCCCTCTTATGCAATAAGGAAAGATGTTATACATCCCCCCCAAGCCCCCCATCTGGGGTTTCATGGTAGGGGACCTGGATTCGTAGGTCATTTCGAACCACAGGCCGTGGCGCCTCTGAGGTTGGAACCTTGCCCTCTACCTTTCCCACGCTGCTGTCCTCTGGGTGTGTAAGAGGCAGAGGTGTTAGACCCTTGTGCCGAAAACCACTGGTTTCCTGCATTATACTGGGTTTGGGAAAAACGAAATTGGCCACGAAAGGACAGACGGGAGCCGCTTCCTCTGAGGAGAGGGTTTCTGGGTAATCTGTTGAAGAGTGTCTCATGCTCCTTCTTGGCTGTTTCAAGAGCATTGCCCACTGCCTTACCAAACAGGTTGGTTTCCTCATCAGGCTTGTTAATTAGAGATGCTTGGGTCTCTGACTTGAAACCAGAGTTCCTTAGCCATGCATTTCTCTTGAGCAAGGTACCTTGCGCTAGGATTCTCCCCACCGTTTCGGCAGCGTCCAGAGTGTTTTTGAGCACATTCTGGTTTACCTGCTTGCCTTCGGAAATGATGGCAAGCAACTTAGTCCTTGCAGGTTCTGGCACTTCCTGGGGGCCTTCTTGGAGAAGGTTCCACTGGACGTCCGCATAGCTGGCCAATAGCTTGGTGTTATTGGCTATACGTGTGGTAAACGCAGCAGACGTCATTATTCTTTAGCCCAGTGCATAAAATCTCTTGGATTCCTCATCAGGCTGTGCTTCTCCTGTAGACAGGAAAACACCAGCCCGTTTCCTAGTGGTGGTAACCACTAATGAATCCGGCATGACATGACCCTTGATATAGGCAGTGTTGTTGGAGAAGGGCGAAACAGTTTCTCCACCCTAGGGTTTACCGCCCTGGTCTGGGCCGGTGTCCATAAAGAAGGTGCTGGTGATGGAGTTCAACAAGTGGATGGATTGGCTGGCCAGAGGTTTTTCTTTCAGTATATCCGCCACAAAATCAGAGTCTGGTAAGGCCTCTTGAGTGGCGATCTGAAAATGGTCAGTCGCCTTCAAGATGGCGTTGAACGCCATCTGATCGTCCACTGGGGAGGGGCTTGCCGAGCTGGAGTGGAGGGGGGTATCTAAACATAGAACATCAGGGTCCTGGATGGGAGTAGGGGACGTCCAGGGCTGAGCATCAACCTGACGGCTGTCCTCCCAATTGTCCATAAGACTAGTCTGATCATCCACATTGTAGTTTACCAGAAAGGTGCCATCTTCATCCTGGTCAAACGTGTCCATAACATCCTCATCTGTGAGGACACAAGTAAACTCGTCATGTGGATCCTCCTCCAAGGTCCTTCGAAACTTAGATACATGGGTAGAAGGAAAGTCTTCGAGGTCTCGGGAGCAAGGGCCTCAGAATAGGAGACAAATTTCTCTAATCTGTCCATACATCCTTCAAATTTCTCCCTGGTCCATGAGGATGAACCAGAGGGATCCAGGGGAGGAAAGGGCTCATCTTCCCTGTGGTGTCGGGATTTTTTTCCCCTAATGTGCCCGATAAAGGCACAGGACTCAACGTAGACCTCGCAGGGTTCCAGGCGTTGTGGCGTGTCTTTCGACTAGTCTCTCAGTGTGTTTTACCGCCTCCTTTGACCGCTCCTTCAGTTTAACTGCCGAAGTAATCCTAGCGATGCTATCGGCAATGGTAGGAGAATCCGGGCGGTCTGCCGGTTGAACCGGAGGATGAGCAGAGGATTTCGCCGCCACCAGGCCCACCGGAGGCTGAACAGAAGATTTCAATGCCACCAGATGAACCGGGGGCTGAGCAGTGGAATTCCTTGCCACCTGGCCCTTAAGTGACGTCTGCACGTCGTCCTGGAGCGCTTCGACGTCCACGTGTCTTTTGGGGTTAGCGCTCTTCACTTTGGAGTGCCCAGTCGCAGGCCGCGGCTGTGGTTGCGGGTAAGACTGCCAATCATAGACAGTCTCCGAAGTAGAACCTTGGGTTGTGCGTTTGGTGTTATAATCGTGTGCGCCCGTCGCCGGGTGTTTTCTCCTTAGCGTAACTCAAGTCAGGCCTGATGGGGTCGGGGACGGGCGTCGTGGACCGAGAGTGGTCCGCAGTCAGGTCAATGGCTTCCAACACGGAGGCCTGGTCATCGCTAGTTCACCCATAACGTTCGGCGGTTGCATCAGCAGGGGGGGGGGGGGGTTTGGAGAACATTCGGCCTGCGACATAAATGGCGTCTTTTCCATAGAGAAAGATAATTATAGTGATGACGAAACCCAGAGTACACAGAGAGTGAAAGAGGAGAGGCATACTTGTAAAGGATATATCCACCCCGACCCCATTCTCCCTTCTGTGTAGGCTGGCCGGAAGGCCGGCCACTTGGACGGCAGCCCCGCTGGGATCAAAAGGCATCCAAAGTCCACAGCAGTCTTTGGCGTTGTTGCACAGGATTCAACAATCAAAGTGACTTAATGGGAATAACGACAAAGTCGATAATGACAATAACGCTATCTCTATGTAAGAGGGCGACCAGTAATCTGGGTGGAAAAAAACAATCTGAAGGACCTTGGCGCGTGAGGGATTTTGGGTACACTACACATCACGTTAGGGATAGTGTTACAGACACACCTATGCCGACGTCCCCTTTTGATTCTCTAAAGACAATATGCAATACTCTGCGGTTATCACTGGATGTCGGAACCATATGAACAGTATGTGATTCTAAGCAGATTAACAAGCATCAGAACTATATTTACAGGTTGCCCAGGTGGGGGAATCCTCACACAGAACTGTCTTTTGGTAGGGCGCCAGTATTCTGCCTATTGTTTTAATCAACCTGGTTGCCTCCTATGTCTATTGTTGGTTCACATTATTAACTGATTTGTATGAGATTTGAACGGGGTACAGTTGATGCATTTTAATGGAATCAAAGAGTAATTGTAGTACCACATAGAAACTGTGCTCAAATTAATCTAAAATGGTAAATATGTACAAAGGGTGTTATTGTTATGGTGTACATAGCTTGAATCTTATTTATATAAAGAACTGTGCTTTCTCCAACAAGGTGTGCGGACATTCCTTTGTGGGTCCTCGGGGACTACACTGTATTTACAAAAGAGCATGCATCACCTCCTGAGAGCTTAAGCCTCGATTGCTCGTCCAACGTTACCAAATAGAGAATCTTGGCTGGGAACCTCTGTGCCTCTAATCTGGCATATAGAGAGCAGGAGTACAGATACCCGCCTCTAGTCTTTACAGTAGGCAGGGTTCAGTTAAGGTGAGAAGCCATCCAAGCTCGGTGCAATTGTTAACCAAGTTTCCTACAGATCATGTAGAGTTCAACGGAGAGTATATATGGGTCTCTGCAAAGATGGGAGGATCCTCTGGTGTTCCAAAAAGCCATCCTTCAGGGAGTTACTCAAGGTTAGGTAAGAATTGATGTAGTAACACTGAGACTACGCAACAGTTATCTCCTTGGTATTCGGTAACCCACCTTTTAGTATAGGTCTGTACTTGACAAGTTGGCAGTGTGACTGAGAAGCCAGGCCTCTCTCAAGAGGGGTAAATGTGAGCTGTAGCAATAAAATTCGTAAATGCAGGTAACCAAGCAACACAAACTCAAGGTTTCAGTTATAGATCATTAAGTTAACATCAATTGTTAAGTAAGCATTCGTTAAAAAGGCAATTGATGTAACAAGGTAAATATACTTTAAAACACTTTTCAGGATCAGAACAACTTTAGTACATACTCTTTAGATATGCTTTTTACAAACTTCATGCGCCCTGAGGTGACTTCATTCACAAGGACAGTAAGGGCATTGTATATATCACACTGAACACATGGCAGATTCTTAGTTTGCAGAATGGAAAGGTTGAAGCAAGGAAAGGTTAAACAGGTGCTCAATATAGGCGAGGACACTTAAATCTTCCAATGAGATCTAGACAAGCCTTTCCCAGGAATAACAGTCTAAAACAAGTTACCACCCATGAGGGACAGAAATATCAAAGTCAATGCACTAGAAGAGTCTGCACAGTCTATGAAGCTGAGGCACTTCTTAGATAAAAAGTAATCGGGGAGCAAGTCCAGTAGTGGGGCCAACTTGAACCACAGCTCCCAGTCGTATCTGGCCACGATCGCGAGGGCGTTGGTGGCCTTGATGGTCGGCGCCTCAGAGTAGATAACCTTTCGACCAATCGAATCCAACTTCTTCCTCCACCCCTCCAGACAACAAAGGAAAGAGGGACGCCAAGCCCGACTACTTCTTCCTGACTGTCCGGCACCCTGTACTTTTTTTCCAGCCAGTCTCTCTTCGCTGGGCCTGTAGAGGGGTTCTTCATCAACGCCAGCCCGTCATCCCAAACATCGTCCAGGAGAGGAACAAAAAGGATGGTCTTCCTCTTTGTCTCCCGGCGCTGATACAAGAAGCCTTCCTTCTGCTCCTCCGGTGTGAGCTGGAACAGCTCTGGTGCTCGGGCGAGCATCGCATGGAAAGACCCCACCTCGTCCGGTGGAGACACTCTAGGAGGGGGTGACGGTAGGTACCCTATCCCCGCCATTGTCATCTGTGTCCGTTGCTGCTGTGTCCGTCTCCCTCAGGGGAGAGAGGGGCAATGGAGAAGGGGGTGAAGGGTGGTATGGAGGTGTAACATTGTAAAGACTGGAAGGGGGAGGGGGGTCTGTACCTCTGCTCTCTATATGGTAGAGGAAAGGCACAGAGGACCCTAGCCAAGATTCTCTCTAGTTGGTAGCAATGGACGAGCAATCAAGGCCTAGCTTCTCAGGAGGTGATGCAGGCTGGTTCCCAAGTGCAATGTATTCCCCAAGCACCCACAAAGGAATGTCCACACACTGTATTAGTTAAAACAGTCTTTATATAATTAAGGTTCAAGGTTATATACACAATCACAATAACTCACTTTGTGCTCAGTCAATCTACAATGGCAAATATATACAGTTCTAAGTGGTACCACAATTATCAGATTTCATTAAAGTGCATCAACTGTACTCTGGTTAAATGTCACACAAATCGCTTAATAAAGGTAACCAACAATAAATATAAGAGGAAAGCAGTTGGTTAGAACAATTGGCAGAATACTGGCCCCGTTACCTAGACACAGTTCTGTGTGGAGATCCCCCCCAACTTGGGCAACCTGTAAAGTCAAGATATACCACAAGCCCAGTCCATATATTGTTCAATTAGTCTTTTTTCCATCTATAATGTTTCTACAACCCCAATGTACCTGGAATAGCAGAGTTCCTCGAGGAGGCGTCGAGGGATCCTTCTTGCGCGACTCCCTTTAAAGCAGGAGCCACGGATCGTCGATGGACCTCGAAGAAAGTGAACTCAGCGTCGAGAATCCTCGATGGAAGTTCGACGGTGTTGAGGCAGCAGCTTCGGTCCTGGCAGTGCTCGTCGACGACGAGTCGAAGACATTCTGCAAGGAAAAGGTGTGCACCTCGATGTCGAGAGTTCAGTAGCGCAAAGAGTTTGTGAAGAACTGTGGCCCAGCAAGGGCTTAGAGTCGTCCAGTGTCTCTACGGTCTTTGGGTGGTGGGAAACCCACCGGCGGATGCTCCTCGGCATGTCGACGGCCTGGCCTTCTCCGGCAGGATAAGGCAGGCACCGGTGCGGACAAGCGCGTCCGTGAATCAAAAGTCTTAGGAAAAGGAGCGTGCGGTTCCAGTCGTCGATGGCACGGCGTCAAGCGGTCCCCACTTCTGGGCAACATGGATTCACCTTAACTACACTGCCCAAGTTTGTACATTCTTGAATAGCCAATGAGGCAGTCAAAGTGGCTTTCCGGCTCTGTACCAAGGACTTCAACTGTAACAGATCCACCAGTGAACCAAATAGGCACTTTTAATCGGCCATTTCCAAGTCCAAGGCCTCCTGAAGCTTCTTCTGGATCTGATTCGAGCATGCCACCTCTTGGACCCATTCTGTTTTGCAGAGATGTGATGAAGATTTCATTATATAGGATTTTGGAATGGATCATAGCTAAAAGGGTGGCCTGACCTTTACTATTCTCATTCATCGTTTCATACAGTTTCAGGAAGGTGGCCAATGAGCTGGTTAGTGCTGCCATAACATTGCAGTGAGTATTAGAATCCGTAGAATTTAATGAGGGAACTCGGCCCCAAAGCATTTTGGGAGAAAACGAATACCTCCACAGGTGAAGCAGATGTATCAGATTGCTCGCACCGAGCGACCCCCAACGACAAGCGGGAGTCCATTGAAAAAAAAAATAAGCCTTTGGTGGTCATTTTACTGATCCTGGCCTCAGGCATCCTTACCCATACCGTTGCGCCCCACTTGCATTGATCATCCTTGGCAAGAGTAGGATAGAATTCATCATTGGGCCCTTGCATTGGAGGTCTCCTAGTAGGGCCATACCAGAGTTGTCAGGGTTGCTTCGGATGGGTTGTTACTAGAGATCGAGTCACTCAATGGAGTCTCCTCCAAGCGAGCGGATGCGTTTTAGAGTTTACTTTTTTAAAAAGATTGTGCAACCAGGAAACTCCCCTGTTTGTCTGAAGATCTTGAAGCTAGCTGGGAGGTATCCATTTCTGGGTGAGTTCGCTTGACAGAATCAGGGATTAATTCTGTACAAATAGATTCAAGCAAGCTATGTCATTTCCGGGAGCGCTAGGATTACCCCCTGGTCACACTGGTGTCCAGCCTGGACCTGCTCATGATATACGATATTGAGTGCCGGTTGAGTCATCTGGGCCTCCCTCACCTGTCTGCGCAAGTTGGGCCGGCGCACCCATGGGTGCTTTACCGTGGCTGCAAACGCAGCCTGTAGTAAAAACACACAATGGTAGTAAAAAGTAAACCACTGCCAACAGCCATTCATTGAGGAAAGGGCAACATGAAAATGTTACATGAGAAGCTAGACAAAGGGGAAACTAAGTAACCCCTCCAGCCCCCTATTGTAAGATAGTGTGTGCTGGGTCTAGAAAGTTACAAATTTAAGTAAAGTTAGTTTTCACTTTACTGCTCTGGGAAACAGTACTTTATCCCAGAGAAGATATTTAAACCTTGGGGAAATCTGAAAGACTTCCCTGTGTCACTGCACTGAAGGTGCTGTGTGACAATGTAAAAGATGATGCCTATGGAGTTTGGCAGACTCCACAACCAGAAGAAACACAGATTAAAATCACATTAAAAATACATGAGAGAGTGGGGAAAAGGGTCTCACTCTCCGGGTTACAAATTCAAGTTCTCAAAATAGTTGCTGGGGGTCTCTAAGGTAGAGAGGAATTAGCACATTTCTGAGAATTCGCTCTAACAGTCGGGGAGACCGATAGACCGGTCTGTGTTAGCACCAAGGTTGTGAGCAGCAACATTATATGGAGAAATCTGAGGAGAACAGTGTGTGAAGCGCATGTGATGAGCGACGCAAATGTAATCGAACAGCAAATAAGTCATTGAACTTTTGAAGCCAAGATAAATGCTGTAGACAGAGTGGTCTGGCGCCACGTGGGTGCTCATTGGAGGGTCTCCGTTGGGTATCCAACAGAGGTGCCAAATGTAAAAAGGAATTGTGAAATTGAAGTGGTCCTGCAACTGGTCAAGCCAAACCCTGTGCACATTCTAAAGTCTTGCATAGTTAATAAAAAGTTAAATTGATCTGAGCCCGGCCAAGGGAGACTAATTTTGCAAGAGGGATCTGAGCCCAGTTGAGCAGGATCCGGGGGTTGAGAGTCACCCTAGAAAGAATATTCTCTGAACATTGAAAAGGGGATCTGAGCCAGGAAGAAGGGGGATCCAGGGTAAACAGTGAGTAACCGGAATTGAGTGCTTGTAAAAGGAAAGACACTTTGTTTTGGTACATCAGGCCTTCTGAATCAAGAGACCTTGATAACTAAAGAGATTTGGACACAGAAGGCCCCGAGGCTGGTAAATTGAACTGTATCCTTGTGCTGAAGAAGCCAGAGCGTGTGGCAGGCTCTTGTGAACGGCATTGTCCGATGCAGAAAACATGGGGTAGAGAGGCCAACAGCCTGAACATCCCGACATATCATTTTTGTGAACACTTTGTTCTTTTTCACAAACACTTCCCCACACCATTTGTATTTTGAGGTAAGGGTATGGCATTTTTTTTTTTAATTTTTTTTTTTAGTATAGGCTTTTTATTTTGACGAGACTCCACTAGAAATGCATTATTATTTGATGGTCGTAGCCTGCTCCAATCTGTAGATTTAGGATTAGATAGGTGTTGATCACACCCTTGTTGCAGTTCAGTAAACACCCTTGAACTGTGGTAACTTGTGTTGGTCTTACTGTTGATACAATGCCTCCTTACGGTACCCAGGGACTGAGTGGTATCTGTGCCCGTTTTGATGGCTAACAGTGTCTCGTCTCCCTCCTCTGCCCCCCCACCAACCCCTAAAGAGGTCCACCCCATCAAGAGGCATGTCTATAACCTTCAACTGTACCTCAGGGAAAATGTTTGTGGCATTTAAGACTACTCGGTTGCCCACCTGTTCGAAGCCTGTTTCAGCAATGTCTAGAGACACAGTGATGGCATGATCTGAGGCCGTTTCCCCCTCGTGCAGCAAAGCAATAGCCTAATCTCGTTTGTTATTAGCAGGAAGTCCAAGATGGGGCCATCTTGTACCATAACTCCCCGTCGTACCTGGAGAGAATGACCACGGAATTGGCTGTGTTAATGGTTTTTGCGACTGTAGTAATTACTCGCTTTCCAAAAGCATCTAGCTGCTCACCTTCCTTGTCCAGGGCACCATGCAAGGGAAGAACGGGTTGACTGAGTGCTTTGAGGCAGTAGATACCACAGATTCTGAGCCCGGGTTAGGGAGATTTCTCATATTTATACCAAATCCCCTCTACCTGCGAGACCCCCAGCACTTTTTGCTGGACTTCCTAATCTTTTGCTTTTGAATGAGGGGAGCCTTTTCCCCCTCATTCATTCTTTCTGCATTGACCATGGGAACCCTGTTAATTGTGTTTTTACTTTGATTTATGGAGTCTTGCTTTCCTCCATAATTTTTAAAGGCATCAGTGTTTCACTTTTGCAGCACACAGCACCTTACGCGCAGTGTTGCTGGGAGCCCTTTGTGCTCTCCTTTTTATATTCTTTTGTTTGCCTTAATAACTACTGTTCAAGTTTGGTGGGTCGGGGAAATACTGGTTTATCCTTCTTCGCATTTCCTTACCCATGTGGAATGCTGAGGGATAACCTGGTATCCCATTTCTCACTGCTCCTGTACCATTTTGGTTACAGTGACGGGCATAGGCTCATGGCTGCTGGCAGTGGACGTGTTCTACTGACTTTTGTGCAGGTTTTACCCACAGGCTGTCTCCACAGCTGAGATTATATACAGAAGGGTCACCATTGACCAAGAATGGTGGCTTCTTTCTTTTATCGCCATCTCTTGCGTGCTTGCCTTTCTTGGTCCTTCTGCCATTTGGCATGTGGGAAGGTTTGTGTAGCCTTCTGCGGCTCCAGTGTGTCTGCGAGGACAGGAAGCAAGGGAGGAACCCGAATCTCTGCTATCCTTTGTCTTGTGGTGTGCCTGAAAGAAACAGACTCCCACTGATAGGACAGCCACTGACCCCTTTATCTAAACTGCAGGGAGAGTTTGCAGAGGATGTGCGAATTCCTGATAAAAGGCTATGATCTGGAGGCAGAAGGCAAGTCCACCAATTGCACAACAGACGAACCGAAGAAGACTACCAGAGACGCCTGCAGCCCCTTCCAGCAACCGCAAAGAGACCCCTGCTGTCCTGACCCAGCTTTCAAATCGACAGGGGAGCTCCAAAGAGAATTACTCATTTCCTTTGGCTGGGGAGAACAAGAAGCCATAAAATGACCTGCAAGACTAGCCATCCCCAACGTGCTGTGACCTTCCTGGGCTGCAAACCACCAATACCAAGGGACCTCCCACCTCACACCATAATTCAGTGCATAATCTTCCCGTGAACAAATCCTCCCAGAACTTGGCGAGCTCCAGTTCGACCTCCAAAGACAAGATGCCCCTCCTCAAAGTCCCCTCAACTAGAGTGCAGGACCGAAGAAACAAGGCGGATTGACTGGTTGTAAGGAACAAGTTATTTAGAAGTAACTTAGTTCTCCAGCATGAGTCATCTCTCTAAGAACATACCTGAAAAAATGGAGTGATCACTCCCTGCTAAAATATCAATACAACAAATGCTGTTCCCCATACAAAAAAGCTCTGGATTTCCCTGTGGAGGTCTCCGTTAGGAAGAATTCTCAGAAATGTGCTAATTCCCTTCTACCTTAGAGACCCCCAGCACTTTTGCTGGACTTTACGACTTTTAATCTGCAGAGAGTGAGAGCGTGTTCCCACTCATGTATTTTTTCTGTGATTTGGACCCTCTTTCTTTTGACTTTGGAGTCTGAAAATCTATAGGCATCTTTACATTGTGACACACAGCACCTTCAGTGCAGTGGCACAGGGAAGTCTCTTCGATTTCCCAAAGGTTTAAATAGCTTCTCTTGGCGAAACTACTGTTTCCAAGAGCAGTAAAGTGAAATTAACTTTACTTACATTTTGTAACTTTTTAGACCCAGCAGACACTTATCTTACCATAGGTTGCTGGAGGGGTTACTTCGTATCCCCTTGGTCTAGTTTCTCATGTAACATTTTATGTTACCCTTTCTGCAAACAATAGCTGGTGGCAGTGGTTTAATTTTTTCCTACCATTGTGTGTTTTTACCACAGGCTCCGTTTGCAGCTGCAGTAAGGCACCCATGGTTGCCCATTTTGTCCAAATGCATCCTGCCCTCTTATTGTGTTTCTGTAATTAGAATTGTGTTTTTTCTTGTGTGAGCGATGTGCCCAGCGCTCCCTTCCCCTTGTCACGCCCCCTCCCACCATCGGCTATCTGTTCCTCAGCGAGAGCAAGGACCTAGTCCTGGGCTTGCTCCTCGCCACTTTTCCATCGTGGCTCCGAGGTGAGGCATCCATTGCATCCTGCCACCTTATTGAGTTTCTGTGATTAGAATTGTGTTTATTCGAAGCGTGGCTAGGCGGCACACCATGCGGACGTGTCTCCTCTGAGCTCCGCTCTGAAGCGCCCAAGTCTGCCAATTTGGCCCGCTTATATGAAGAATTTCCGCCCCACATGAATATGGAAATGAAAAGATATGCTGTCGAGGCCACTAGCGGGTTTGGAAGGCTGAAGCCTCTTGTTTAGAGCACTTTCGGAGCCGCGGATCCCA
Source organism: Ambystoma mexicanum (assembly GCF_040938575.1). Lineage (NCBI taxonomy): Eukaryota > Metazoa > Chordata > Amphibia > Caudata > Ambystomatidae > Ambystoma > Ambystoma mexicanum. The sequence goes on from NC_090932.1 coordinate 914,427,067, forward strand.
GCGCCGGGAAAGCCAAAATGGCAGAGCACGCCATCTCGGGCAACCCCTGAGGGGGGATCCCTCACTCGAGCCGTGCCGGAATCGGGACCCTGGTGGATGGCCCCTGTTTCAGCAACAGACGCCGAGTATCAATGGAGGACTGAACACACAGATTACAAAGAGCCCTGCAGGAGCGCTATGCCTGAGGTGAAAGAAACTGAAACGCATCGGCTGTAGCAAAGCCCCGGTGGGGGGAGTGCGTGGGGAGAGCCCACTGTCTCCTTGGTCCAATCAACACTGCGGCATCGGCCCTGACCACCCTTGTGAGCTCGGGGCGGCACAGGTGGAGAACGGCGGCATCTGGGAGGAGCCTCCCTCGCGAAATGGAAAGGCATCTGATCCCCCGGCTGACTCCGGAAGAACGGAGAGGACTGGGGTTCTTCACTGTCTCCCCGGCCCCCTGCAGCACCACAGCGCTAGGCCTGTCGGCCCCTGGGAGCTCCGCTCAGGGTCCAGACAGGTGAGTCTGGCCAAGCTGCCGCAGACCACCCCCCCCCGGCTGGCAGACGGGTGAAAAACACTGGCCCCGCAAGTAAGTCTCTATGGCCTCAGGCCCCAACAACAATGCTGCGTTCGCCCTGCCCGCCTCTGGGAGCGCTGCTAGGGGCGGCGCGGTGCAGGGATGGCAGAATTCGGTGGGACCCCCGCTCACGCAGGCCAGCGCTCACGCAGGCCAAAGAGAGGACACTCTGTTGGAGGGAGCGGCGGTCTCACTGGCCCTCCGGCTCTGGAGGCAGCGCTGCACCCCCTGTGTCTGCACTTGGGAGATCTATTTAGAGGGCTCCACAGAGAAGGGCCCACCCTGCTTCATCGGCCCAGATTCACTTGCGGCACCTCCCCCGAGGGATCAAGATTATAGCCTAGTGTACTGGGGGGCCCACCCTGCTTCCTAAAATCTGCAGTGGACTTGGGTGGATCCACACGACTCCCGTGGGTGCCTGACAACAGACAGAGAGAGTAACCTGGACATGTACAGAGCTTTGAAGGGCCACGAATAAACACAGCTGGGGCTGTGTGGGTGCCCTGGGAAACGGTGGGGAGTTTGGGCTTGGTGACGGGGAAAGCTCTACTGCTAAGAAGAGTTTTAAGGAGTGACCCAGCGGCTTGGATTGGATCCCTCGAGATATAACTGCCTGCACACATTAGTTTAAAAGCTCATAAGAACAACAAAGCACATGCTGAGAGATCCTGCATCTCCCTCTCCTCAGGCACTTTGGTTTACCACGTGGAGCCAAACAAGTGACATCTGCAGCACCGCCAGGGGATGCCCAAAACGGGGACTAGAAAGAAAATACACAGTATACAAGCTTATCTGACGCCACAGCCTAGAGATCCACCCACTACGAACACTACCACAGTTGCAATTATCCCAGCTTCAACCCCGGAGCTGATCTCTAACATGGCTGTGTCCAGGGAGGATTTGGAAAGTATGTTTAAGTCCTTTAATCAAGACATCACCCAAGAAATTAAGAAGGAGATCAAAACCTCCAAGGACTCCCGGGCCCAGTCGCTGGCAGAACTTACTTCCCACCTTGGGGGGCTAGAATCCAGAGTTAATGACCTGGAGAACGTTACCTGTGTGCAATCCCATGACACGGAAGCCTTGGCGGGAAGAGTAAGGGTCATTGAGGAACATCTAGAGGACATTTGGGCAAAACAGGCTGATTTGGAAAATAGGTCGAGACGAAACGTACGCCTCCGTGGGGTGCCCGGGAAGATTCCCGACCGGGACCTGGCAGAATAGGTTGAGACGTTCCTTAGGGCCCTTTTGGAGTGGCCATCAAATGAAGATTTAAAATTGGACAGAACCCACCGTGTGTATTCTTCAGCTCAGATGAAGAAAAACTTACCTCCAGATGTGCTTACCCGGGTGCATTTCTACCGTCAGAAGGAAGACATCATGGCGGCAGCCAGGGACTCAGACTCAATTCGATTTCAGGGCACTGATACACAGCTATTTCAGGATCTGGCCCCATACACCTTGGCACGTAGACGGCGCCTGCACAGAGTGACACCCTGGTTGAGAGATCGGAAGATCCGTTATCGTTGGGGGTTCCCGTGTAAGCTGATGTTTGAACTCCACAATCAACACCACATAATATCCTCGGAGGAAGAAGCGAAAAGCCTGATGGAGGGAACACCCGATGGCGTGGACCACAACCCACGGTCCAAAGCCTAGGAGGGGGAGATCCCGTCGCAGGCCGCAGCCCGCTATAGACCCGAGCGGAGAATCCGAGTTAAAGAAAACAACTCCATCGCTAGCATCGTCGGAAGAGAAAGGTTGGGCCGAGATTTGTACAGGTTGAAGGCAAGAGGTCCAATTTTCACTTATTCGGGAGACGGTACGCCGCGGGGACGCCGCATGATCCCTGCCATGACCCGATGAGGAAGACTCGTCGGTGGAGTGGGGAGCATAGTTCGCACTGGATGATTCCCTCTCTGCACCTGAATGATACCTGCAAATGCTTCACCTGAGGCCTAAAATAAGACTGCAGACAGGGACCAATCCCTCTATGTTGAACTTCAGTTTACTTACGGTACTTACTTGTTACCTCCGAATCCTGGCTAAGTTTCTTTTGGGTATTAGTAATTCTGTTAGAAGCCGACTTGGGCGTCAGATTGGATGGCGCCTGGCAGAGTTTTTACTTAGTTTAAATTACCTTGGGGACTACGAACGATGCAATTTTTGATGGAAACAATTAGCTTAATTGGTATTATATGCCTTTATTATAAGTTCCTTTTTGAGTTTTTTATGTATTGCTCATCTCCGACACTGGCAGAGAGATTATGTTTTGTTTCCCCACAGCCCTCATTCCGGTTGCACCGCTGTATTCTACCTAAGAAAATGTATCACTCCGGCGCTGGCCGGGAGACTCAACTTGGTGCAGAAACCCGAGTGACCGTACCATGGCAACCCCTAGCTATAAATTCATCTCACTTAATGTGCAGGGTCTGAATTCCCCCTTGAAACGTAAAGCACTCCTCCACAGACAGAAGTCCTTAGATGCATCCTTTCTGTTTCTCCAAGAGACCCACCTACGCCCGGCGGATGAATTCCGCCTGAATGATAGACTTTATCCCATTAGATTGTTTGCATCGCGCGGTCTGAAGAAGCAAGGGGTTGCCATTTTGGTGCGCAAGGGGATCTCTTAAGTCTGACGGAGAGGTTCGAGATGAGGAGGGGAGGTTTTTGCTGGTTAACGCCACACTAGACGGCCGCAAAGTCACCCTGGTCTCCATCTATGGCCCAAGCACTAATCAAAGTTAGTTCTTCACAAAGTTTTCTAAAGCTCTATTTGACCACGCCGAGGGGGAGGTGATTCTAGGAGGAGATTTTAATGCTGTAATCAACCCCTTGGTTGACAAAACACTACCACCAACAGTACATGATGGGAACAACTTCAAGGCTCTCACCTCCGTGCTGAAAGATCATTCTTTGAGGTGTGGCGATACTGTCATCAGGACGAAAAGAATTACACATTTTTCAGCAGTACATGGGGGATTCTCAAGACTAGATATGTTTTTTATAGCTGACTCGTTGATTCAAAATGTATTGGAGGTAGAAATACTCCCAAAGGCATTAGCGGATCACTCCCCGGTCCTGTTGTCCATTACTCCCCTCCGAACCACCCCCCTACGGAACCCCCCTGGAGGCTAAATGACTTTCTACTAGACGATCCAATGATTCGTGCTCACATTAGAGAAACTATGTAGTTATATTACAGCGAAAATGACACGGGAGAGATGGGCTGGGGGACTATCTGGGAAGCAGGTAAAACGGTACTCGGGGGCCATCTAATCGAACAGGCAGCACAACGCGGGAGAGCTAGGAAACTTTTGCGGGAGCAATTAGAGGGGGAAGTTCTCAGACTTGAAGGGGCACATAAGAAGAAACCCTCTCGGCGCACATTAAGAGACCTGAGGATGGCTAAAAAAGCGTTGGAAGCGCATCATGTGGGGAGGGCGGCCTATGGTAAGATGCACACCAAACAATTTTTTTTACACAAAAGGGAATAAAGTGAACAGATTACTAGCGGCTAAATTAGGAAAGCAGACCAGACAAAACAGAATAGACTTTCTGAGAGAAATCAGGCAAAGGCACATACTCGGAGGAGGGCAAATGCCGCATCATAGAAGAATTTTTCAAGGAACATGCGACCCCACATGTTGGGAACCCGCAGCTCACTAAAGAGTTTATAGACAAAGCGGAGCTCCCACAGCTACCCCAATCCCTAAGGGAAACTCTAGAAGCTCCAATATCGGGGGGAGGAAGTGGAATTTGTCATCAAAACTCTCCCTATTGGCAAGGCTCCGGGCCGAGACAGATTCACAAACAAATTCTATAAAACCTTTGCAAAAGAACTAACACTGCATATTACTAAACTATTCAATATTCTATGGGAATCAGGATCAGTTACACAATCTATGGCCGAATCATACACCACCCTAATTCTAAAACCCGGAAAAGATCCGGCAGATTGTGCTTCCTATCGGCCCATAGCCTTGCTCAATACTGACGCCAAGCTGTTCAGCAAAATCATAGCGCGTCGTCTGGGGGAGGTATTACCTACGTTAATAGACCGAGATCAGACAGGCTTTATCCAGGGCCGATCTACCCATGATAACATTCATAGAGCAATAGATTAAATAGCCCTAGCCCCCTCCATATAAGGCCCTCTTTCTCTGTTATCACTAGACGCCCATCGGGCCTTTGACAGCATGTCATGGGACTACCTACACTTAGTCCTGAAGGGCTTTGGTTTTGGCTCGCATTTCTCCAAGCTGATCTTGGCCAACTTCCAGATCCCCTCCAACCAAATTCGAGTCAACGCTCATTGGACTCCACAGATACCTCTTGGCAGAGAAACTTACCCTAGCAATGGAACCGCTATCCCAACATATCCACCTACATCCCGAAATCCAAGGGTTCGAAGTAAAAGATCAGAATCACAAAGTCGCGTTATATGCAGACGATGTGCTCTGCTTTTTGAGAGAGGCTCAGACCTCGGTCCCTTCGCTCATGGCCCCGCTTGATAGATTTGCGCAGATCTCTGGTTTCTCAATAAACGCGGCCAAATCAGGGGCTGAATTTATCTGAAACACCTGATGTACTAAATGCCTTGCAGAATATATATTCCCTTAGGTGGGTAACCTCCAAAATAACATATCTGGGGGTGCACTTAACTTCTAATTACTCTGGGTTGTTGAGGGCCAATATTCCCCCGCTAATAAAAGAAGCAAAGGAGTAAGATATCATGGCTGGGGCGAATGACAGCCGTTAAAATGACCCTGCTACCCCCGACTCCTTTATGCATTGCAGGCGCTCCCAGTCCATATTCCAGAGCGAGATTTACAAGATTCGCAGAAAGAGATATGCCGATTTATCTGGCAGTGCAAAACTACCAGATTTCAGCGCAAGATCCTTATCAGAGGTAGGCAGCTTGGAGGCTTAGGGGTCCCCTCTATTTTAAGATACTATCGATCATCTCAAATCGCCCCCACCCTGGGTTGGGCTATCCAAGAGGATCCCCCCAAATGGCAGGACATAGAACAGTTATTTGCCGGGGCTCCCGTCTCCTACCTCCCTCTCCTGCCGTGGGACGCATGGGCCTCTCAACTTCCACTTCTCCCAACTACGAGCTCCACACTTAGATGCTGGGATAGGCAGATCACCTTAAGGGGGTTGACCCCGGGTCTGGGCCCCATGACCCCGATCACACAGAACCCTGCCTTCACTCCGGGGCTTCATCCTAGATCATTCCATAACTGGTCAGGAAGAAAGACCTTGAGGCTGCAGGAGATATTTGTCGACCGTATCCCCTTGACCTTTATTCAATGTAAGGAGAAATTTAACCTCCCAGAAACCGAAAGGTTTAAATACATACAACTCAGGCACTGGGTCACAAACCCGTCTGTTAAAAAAGCTGCTATCCGGCCTCCCACAGGCATAGAGCTAACTGCTGCAGAAGGTCAACGCTCCCACAAAGTAGCAACATGCTACCGTCTCATAGAAATAGCCCCAGAGGAGGAAAGAATTACCTTACACGTAAGCATGGGAGAGGGAGTTGGGGAGGGAAATAGCTCCTGAATCATGGTAAAGAATCTGGGACAGAGCATACAAGTCTTCTAGATGCACAACGGTTAGGGAATACGCAATTAAAAAATGCCATCGATGGTATTTCACGCCGCAGAGGTTGCACACTATGAATGTAGACTACCCTGATATTTGCTGGCATGGGTGTGGGGCGAAAGGAGACTTGGGACACATGTGGTGGCACTGCCCGATTATTCAGTCCTTCTGGCTGGAGATTCGATCCAAAATTAAGGACATCTGTGGATCCCTCCTCCCCATGGACCCGTTAGTGATGGTGTTGGGCGACTCCCCTGAGGATGGATCATATCCACAATCTGGTCCCAGAGCGCAGCTAATTACCCAACTACTGATGGCGGCCCGCCTTATGAGCAAGCGATTCTGGAAAGAACCTGAGGGTCCCCACATTGCACATTGGTGGGTCAAGGTCTGGGAACACTTGGGAATGGAGAAGCCAACAGCCGCAAGAGAACCGAACAGACACATTACGACAAATTTGGGGCCCATTTGTAGATCATGTGGAGGAAAGGGAACACATGTTCTTCCAACCAAGACTGGTCAAATGTCTTCAGCCCTGAAGGGCTTAGAGTGAGGAAAGGACCCTATCGAAACTGGTACCAGAACGGGAGGAGGATACTGGGCACCTAGGGTAATGCCCGGATCATAGGGGAATGCCGGTGAACGTTTTTCCCTTTTTTTTTTTTCTCTTTTTCTCTTTCTTTTCCCTTTAATGAAGAACACTACAGAACATACAACTGCAATAATACATCCCCAAGGGTACTTGCGATATCACTAATGGAATTATAGTTGTTAAAATGAAATGTGAATCCATTGTTGTAAATTAATTGGTCACAGCGACAAATTGCTGGGGTTTATTAAGTTGGTGAATTTGACGGAATTGTTGAATTGCAACCAAATAACGTTGCCTCTGTTTTATATCGTTAAGATCTCAATGTGCATGGATGTTTCAATAAAAAGATTTACAAAAAAAAAAGAATTGCATTTATTCGATATTCAGTGTTAATAACGAAAAAGGAATAACGACAAACAATTCAAACACCTTGATTTTTAAATAAAAGTATATGTGGGGTAAGGGATTAAAAGGGGTGGGGTGGTTGGGCGGAGGGTACAAAGGCTGTAGAAACAGGGGGTAGGAGGGAACCCACAAATAAAAAAAAACAAAGTTATTTAAGTGTGTGAAGGCTCTGTCCTTGCCCAGTGTTTCTTCCGTGTTGTCTGCATCCTCACCTTGTCCCACCCCCCTCCCCAATTACAACCTTGACTTGCTTAGGTGATTCCCTCAGACAACCCACTGCCCGTTGTAGTGCCCTGCAGACAAATACCTGTGGCAAAGGACAGCTCTCACAGAAGCAGCTCCTGATGGCGTCTGCCAGTGTCAGCCTGGGAAGAAAGGCACCTGCAGCTGTCAACCCGCTTCGACTGATAAATTACAGTAGGCCACAGGTTGCAGCAATCACTGCACCCCACTAAACTGACCAATTACCCTATTGTTCATATTGTAACATATTAAACTGTATTGCCTGCCCATTTCTCTAGGACTAAAATTTGCTTCTTCCTTTGACATTGTTGTCCGCTTTGAAACTGGGCCTTTTTCCCTCTTTTTAGGAAAGTCAAAACTGGGTGTTTACAGTGCGCTCCCCCGCCGTCTTCCGCCCACACTGCTCCTGCTTTCCCCTGTGGTGTGTTGCCTGCTTGGTGCATTGTGTGTTCCTCTTTCTGTATGATCCTACCCTCTGTTGCCTCCTGTGGTGCTCAGCTTTGGGCTGCGATACTTTCCTCCTGCACGCTCCCTTCTCGCGTTGCGGCACCCTCTATTGTACTCTCAATCTTTACCATTTTCTCAAACTGCTTCTCTACCGCCTATCTTATACCAAGTCTGGTAGGAAATATGTCAAGAAGAATATCCTGGTTCCAACCCTGGCCTCCCCATCGCCGATACCCACATCAGCGCGTCTTCCTGACAGACCATAAGCGGTATCCTATTTGTCGTTGCCTCTCCAGAGCTATGGACCCCTTGTATGGTCTTGGCTCCCTCTCCCATCTCTTCCTTGCCCATTAATGGTGACACTCGGTGGGAGGTCCTCTTTGTGTTCTTCCACTCTTCCAAGACCATCATTAATGTCCATCTGAATGGCACCTTCTTGGTCTAGGGCCTCAGCCCAATCTCCTCCTTTTCTAAAAGGCGTCTCCCACATCTAATCAACTTCCTTCTCCCGCTACTCCTACTAGCACCTCTCCGATTGTTTTTTCGCCGCCTCTCTGGCACCTTTCCCCTCCTCTCTGGCTAATATGCCACCACCTGCTAACACCTGTGCCAACTCTCTGGTCCCTCTACCACCTTCACTGGGTGTACCTCAAGCCTGTACCCCCACCCTGGAAGTCTTTCAAGTGTGGCAACCTGCTCCACATCACTACTCTAAACTCTCGCTCTGTCAAAAACTCCCCCACATCTGCCACCTCCTTGAAGAACTTGGCCTGATGTCCTCGCCCTCACAGAGACATGGTTCATGGCCAGCTCTCACCTGTTTTGACACTCTGCTCCCTGATGGCTCCAAGATCCTCTCTGAGTCCAGCACCAACCCAGAGGTGGAGTAGCTCTGATCTGACTGCGGTGGATCCCTGATTCTGTCATTCCTACAAAGGCCTACTCCCCCTTTGAATGCCTGGTCTGCAGGCTATCTTTCCCAGCCTCTCTCTGACTGTGGCCACCATCTACAGGCCACCTGACCAGGTTGCCCTTTTTCTCTCAGAATGGGCTGACCCCTCGCCTTTACTTGCCTCTACCTCTAAACTTCTCCTCGGAGACCTCAATATCAACTTGGATGCTTCTAATCCCTCCTATGGGCTCTTTATAGTCCGACACATTTTGCCGGACACACCTTGGATGTTCTCATCTTTTCTGACATGCCCCTCTCACCACTCCTCTCTTAGACTGACCACTGTTTTCCTCTCACCTGAAACTGTCCCTCAGGTAAAGCCCACCCCAGTACTGCCACCTACCTTCTCGGTCATTCGACCCACGAAGCGTGCGTCAGTGGATGCCTTTCCACTGCTTTTTGTGCTCCTCCTACTCCTACTCCAGCGGCTGACTCACTCCGACACCGACCTTTCTAAATCCAAGCATGCGTCTCTGCGGCCTCCAACAACACGGCCAAACTCTGTACTGCTCTGGCTTCTCACTTCACCAGCAAAATTCAGGACATCCTGTCCTCGCTCTCCTCTTCCTCTCCCTCTCCTTTTCCATCTACCTCTTTTGGCCCCCCCCTCTGGCCGCCACTTCCTCTCACCCTCCTTTCCTCTCTTTCTCTCTGACAACACCAGACGATGTTTCTAGACACGTTCGGTCTATGAAGTGTCGTACAAACATGTGCCCCCCTGCTCCTCCAGAACCATCAAGGAACATATGCACACCCTTGCTCCAGCCTTGGCCGATTTCTGCAATCACTTTCGCCACTGGATCTCTCCCTTCTCCCCTCTAGTACTCTTGTGCACCCCCTTCTTAAAGCCGTCTACCTGCCCAGCAAGCATCACTTGATCACCATCACTCCTTTTCCTGGGCAAACTCCTGGAAAAATCTACCTATCTCCCATCTTACGCTCCACACTGAATCTGTTGGTTGTCACCATGACCATCGGTCTGGCTTCAGAGCAGCCAGAGGCATGGAAACTGCTCTCCTGAACACCCGTGAAGATCTACTCTCGAATCTTCACTCCAACCTTCCTTCTGTCCTCATCCTCCTTGACCTTTCTTCTGCTTTTGACATGGTCAATCACACCATCCTGAATGGGCATCATGGATCAATCCCTGGAGTGGTTGACCACCTTCCTACTGGACAACCCTCCCAGGTCCTTCCTCTCCACCACCTCTCTCTCTCTCTCTCTCTCCACATGTGGTGTTCCACAGCACTCCTTCCTCTCCGCCTGGCTCTTCAATGTCTACTTGGCCCCCTTGATCTCTACTTTTTCTCCTCTTTCAGTATCATGTGGATGACACTTCTCTTTCAGGCTCCATTCAGCCTTCTCTCTCGCTCATTCCTGACGGTCTATCTGTGATTCAGGATTGGTGCGCCTCCAACGATCTCTGCCTTAAAGCCAGTAAGACTGAGATCCTTCTCATTGGGACTCCTGCTCCCGCTTTCCCCCTCACTCTGGCCGCCCTCCTTTGAAACTCTGCTTGCCATCCTGTGAGGGACAAAAACTTGGTGTCAACTAAGACTCCACTGTTCTTCTCCCTTCACATCACAGACCTTGCCAAGAAGGCCCACTAACAGCTGCACCACCTCAGAGGTATTCTTCCCTTTCTCATTTCCCCCAGAAGTTCAGTCTCCAGAGCCCTGGTTCTCTCTAAACAGGACTACTGCAACAGCCTCTTTCTCAAACAGGACTTGGCCACAAGCCCAGGGACTGTATCTCCCCAGCCCTGAATCTCTCCACTGGCTCCCAGTGGGTACAAGGATCAAGTTTAAGATGATCTGCAACATCCACAAGCCGTTCTGGGGCCAGGTGTAACGCTCACCTGATTCCCACAGAGGCGCTGATCCCGGCTGGGCTGCTATCGTTTCTTCAATTGAGAAGCGTAGAGCTTGGACGACTCTCAGGACTGGGCTTCCTCTTATCGAATGTCTGACTTGCAGGGTAAGTTTTCTGCAGGTGGAAGAAAAAGGGTTAATCACCGTTTGATGGGATTCCTTCTCCCACCAATCGCCAGTTTCTCCCACAGCCTAGCTTTCTACTTGTCTCGGCGAGCTCTCACCTTAGGCGTATAAATGCTGAGCTCTCCATCCTGCGTCTGGTGCAGGGGTGCGTGGATTCCAGTTACGTCACTGGATGAGTTCAGTGTTGATGCTCAAGTCTTTTGCGGCCATAGTTGTGGCACTGGTGCTGGGATGCCGAAGAGCGATGCTGCCGTTACTGCACGAGCGGATGCCTGTAAGTATACTGTAGTCTTTAGGCTTTAAAAGATGGGCACCTCAATAACGTCCCTTTTCCTTTGTTTCAGGCCTCCGGATGCTGTGGGCGTAGTTTTCCGTTGCCGCTGCACGTGCCGATGCACGCAAGTATAATGTTCGTTGGCCGCTTTTAATGGCACCTCTAATAATGTCCTTTTTCTAGTTTTCAGGTGTCGGGATGCTGCGGGCTTTATATCCGTTGCCACTGCACGTGCCGATGCACGTAAGTATAATGATCGTTGGCCGCTTTTAATGGCACCTCTAATAATGTCCTTTTTCTACTTTTCAGATGCTGCGGTTGATGCGGCCGCTTCTGCGCGTGCAAAAACTGGTAAGTTAAGATGAATGTGACTGCCTTCACCCGAACCCCTTTTTAATTATGTCCTTTGCCTTTCAGGTGCAGAGAAGCTGCCGAAGAGAAGGCCGCGTTTAGCTCCGTTGCAATCACGGATGGATCAGGTAAGCGGGCGCGGCTGCGAGCAAGTTGCACTTTTCTAACCTTATGTTTATTCTTAGCATGTTTTGCCGGTGACTGGATTCCGGGATCTGGTAAGTATTGTTCTGTGTCTTTCTTCATCCACAGGTTGCTGCGCGGAAGCTGAAGATGACTCTGGACCTGGAATGCAGGAGCCGACTCGATGAGCGTCCTGCTGCTGCTGCTGCAGAATAACGCGAAGCACGTGTTTTCCATCGGGCGTGGTTTAAATAGCAGAGAAGTGCTTCCAGTGTGTGTTCTTCCATCGGTTCCACCCAGGTAAGAAAAAGAGTTCCTGAATGGAGGGAATAGTTCCTCCCAGCCCTGATGGTTGGGGACTTCAACCAGACTGGATTGTTCTGGGTAGATATGCAGCATGGTCTGCCTCAGGTAAGTCCACCCAAGCATTATTACACTGTTTATCAATATGAGCCCGGCGCCTATGGCGCCGGGACTGAAACCCTTCATGAGCCTGGCGCCAAAGGCGCCAGGACACGGTCCAAAGGGCCCCTGTAGGGGTCTGCTGGGTCCGGAGTAGTGGAAGACGGGTCTGCTTCCGAGGGCGCTGGGCCAGTCCTGGCCCCTCGGGAGTAGCGCCCATGACACCAGGGCCCACACAACATCCAACTCGCTTTCAAAATACCTTCCTTCTCAAGCCCTTTGCTCAGCTACCTCCAACTCGGATGGTCAGACACTTCTCCAGGCAGAGAGTAGGGGGTAGATCTCTCTCCTCTGCAGGGGTCTCCCTCTGGAATGGCCTCTATGCCGCTCTGAAACTGGAGCCGGACCACCTGAAGTTTCGAAACCAGCTCAAGTCCTTGCTTTTCTCCTCTGCTTTCGCCCTCTCCCTCCCCTACTGACCTACTGGATTTCAGGTACCTTCAGAGGCTCACTGGGTACCAGACTCCATTATCAGTCTCCCTTGCACTGCCTATCGGCCTACTGCGCATTTGGGGGCTCTAACCTTTAGAGTCCTCCTTCCTCTGTGCACTTACCCAGAGCCGCGCTGCCATAACTGCACTTTATTAAGAACAATGCTGCCCTGATTGTACTTTCCCCCTTCCCTCTCCTTGGTACTCCCGACCAACCTCCCCCTTACCCTGCAATTTGCGTTGTCGCACTTGCACGATCTGAATGACACAAGGCCTATTAAGATAGTTTGTCCTGTCCTCCCTCTGTCTTCCACCCCGTGTCTTGGCGTGTCGAGAATACTGTACAGGCACGTTATAAATGACATATCATAACTGTGCCAGCCAGTCCAGGAGGACGGAGTCATTCTCCTGGACTAAGAACATTGGTACAACGGTTTAGTTACAAGTGCAAGGGACAAAGATAGGGGCATTTTGAAAAAGGATGGTGACTCTTCAAGTTAATAAGACATCCTGACAAACTCATTGGTACTTTAGTTGAGGCAGGGAAGCCCCTCTTCGAGTTAAAGAAAGTTAGGTTTTCTCTTTATTTTCATTTCAAATAAAAGTTTATAGCAACCACTATACCACCTGTGTCAGTCTCCTCCTTTTCTGCACCCTTAAATATGTATTTCTTTATTTTCATGTGTATAGCGCACTTACAGCCCAGAGGCATTCAGGCGCTGTTACAAGAGATTTGTAGGAATTTTGAATTAGTGGTGACATGTGACCAAGGTGGTCTCTTAGGTACAGGTACTTTGATAGTGGGCGACTTAATACGCAGTTACAATAGTTATATACATCAGAGTTTACATAGCAGAACTTCCTATGGATTATACATCGCAGTCCTTATAACAACAATGATAGCGGACTCATACAATTTAAACGAAAAGCTTGGTTTTGATTGCTTTGCGGAATGCTTGGTGGGACTATCGTTCTTAGGTGTGTGGGAAGGGAATTCCAGTGGTAGGCGCCATTGTGGGAAAGCTAGAGCCACCGGCACAGACTTTCCTTGTCTTGGGAGTGCGAATCATGATCGAATAACCTTGTCTCAAAGGTCTTGTAGAAGTGTGTATGGAAATTCTTTGAGCTAGGTAGGGAGTTGCGAGATCCTGGAGGCATTTATGCGTGAAGACAATTCTCTTTGACAGGAAGCCAATGGACCCACCTTATCACTTCCGAAATGTGGTCTTTCCTTGAAGTTCCTGTGGCGGCCCTAAGGGCATTGTTCTGGACCATTTGGAGCTTAGCCAGGTTTTTATACTAAGTCCCCACGAGGAGGGCATTGCAATAGTCCAGCCTAGATCCAATTATTGCCCTGCCAATGGTAAGGCAGTTCTGTCGAGATAAGAAAGGTCTAGCAGCATTAAGAATTTTAGAATAGTAGGCAGATGAGGGGGCAATGGCGTTGACCTGCCTGTCCATGGTCAGATCAGAGTCTAGGTAAACTCCAAGTGTCTTAACATTGTATGAAACCTTGATGGGAATATTGTCGATAGTGAAGGAGAGGTACTGCTGGTCGAGATTGCCCAAGGTAGTGGGTGAACTGATTAATAGGAGTTCAGTTTTCTCACTATTAAGGCAGAGCCAATTATCAGCCATCCAGGACTGAATAGTAGAGTATATGTTGGTGAGAGTAGTCCTATCTTCCTGGTAGTTGCCAGTGAGTGGGATCAACACCTGGGTGTCATCTGCATAGTTGGTATATGAGATGCCCAGGGAGTTGAGGATGCTGAACAGAGGTCTCGTGAAAAGGTTATAGAGAGTGGGCACAATAAAGGAGCCTTGTGGGACTTCACATTTGATGTGGCTAGGGGTGGCACAAGCTGCGTCTGGAAAGACTTTCATGGCCCTTTCTTGAAGGAAGGAAGTGATCCAAGCGCATGCTTTTGGAGGAGAAGTTAGCCGCTGAAGCAAGATGGCTGCAGAGTGTGTCATGGTCAACCAGGTCGAAGGCTGCAGATAAATCAAGGAGCAAGAGGAGTACAAGTTTGCCTGAGTCTCTGAGATCGTCCATTTGATTTTTTAGGTCTTGGAGGGCCGTTTCCGTGCCATGTCATGGGCGGAAGCCAGACTGGCGCAGGTCGAAGAGACTCTTTTCTTCCAGGTATTTCTTGACTTGCAGGTAGGCTGCTTTGTCTAGAATTTTTTAGTAGGAAGGGGACGGTGGTGATGGGCCTATAGTTTCCTGGAACTGTTGGATTAAGGGATGGTTTAAGGAGCGGGCGTACCCAGGCTTCCTTAAGTCCGGTAGGGACATGGCCAGATTGGAAGGAGGAGTTAATGACGGCAGTTGGGAATGGGGCGAGGATGGTAGTTGGGTCTTTGATCAATTGGGACAGGCAGGCATCACCCTTGCAGTTGGAAGGTTTGATAGATTTGAGCAACATTAGAACTTCTGTCTCGGTCATGTCTTTAAAGTCAAATGGTGCGTCGGGGTTGGATGTGGTTTCGGGAGGCCCTTTACAGTGCAGGTTGTTTATGAGGTGACTGAGGGCTTTTTGATGTCACCGGATTTTAGTTTGTAGCATATTCAGTTTGTCTAGCATAGCGGACTGAATGCTATTGCTATTCATCCTTGAGGAGAGTGGGGGGTGATGGGGGGTGTGGATGGTTTCTCCAGCTCTCTGAAAACAGTGAATATTTCTCTAGACCCCGATTTGGCATCAACGATCCTTGCGTTGAATGGTGAGGTTTTGTCCTGGATTATGTTAGCTTTATACGTTTTGAAGATAACTTTGAAAGCATTCCTGGTGGCTTCTGAGGGATTAGCTTTCCTGACGGAGAGTGCCAGCCTTTTTTTGGAGCGCAAGTCAAGCAGCTCCTTAGAGAACCAAGCGTTGGAATGTTTTACCTTTTTGGCTTTCTTTAGAGAGAGGGGTGCACTCGCGTCCACAGCCTGGGTGACAATGTGTTTGAAAGTACTAGCCAGGATTTCGGGGTTGTTGGAGAAGGGAGCCTGCAGGGTGGGCACCGTTAGGAAGGGTGCAATATTGTCTGCTGTCAATTGACGTGAACTTCTCGCTAGCGCCTCCGGGCAAGGTGTAACCTGCTTAGAGGGCCCTTTTTTTGGTAATGAGGTTAAACTGAATATAGTGGTGGTCAGACCAAGGGATAGGAGTCTTAGCGGTTATTTGGATAGTGCAGTTATGCTGGCTGATCCAGTCCAAAGTGCGCGCTTTGACGTGTGTCGGTTCATGAATGGTTTGGGAGAAGCCAAATGTGGAGAGAGCTTTAAAGTGTGGGCATGGGAGTCCTCAGGGTCATTGAGGCCTAGATTCAAGTCGCCAAAGAGCAGGACTTGGGAGGTCTTTTTTTTTTAATTCAAGTTTATTAATTTTAACATCAGAAGTGTACCAGATGGTAGATGCATAGTTGAGCATATATAATTACAACAAAAGAGTATTGCATCCCACCTGAGTAACCTAACAACAAAATACAATGAAATACGCATCTCCCTCTGACGGGTAAACAACATAACTCCCATCCCCATCCCCCTCCCCAGGTCCTTGCTTTTAGCACTTCCAGGGTGCGGCGGTTGTTGCAGTGAACTAAAACAGACGGTGCAATGTTTATCGATGGTCGTTGCTGTCGAGATGAGTTACTTGCGAGATTTGTGACAGGCACAGGTATTAGGCAACTTAGTATTCAGTTTTCATACATTGGTAGGACTGGGTAGCAGGGGCTTTCAATGACTAGGTGATGAGTCTGTGGATTCTGTGACTGGTCTCGAGATATAGTGGCTTGTGAAGTCACTCCAAATTTCCTCATGTCTCGCGGCCTTGCCGTGGAGGGCCGCCGTTATTTTCTCCATTGTATAGATATTCATAGCTATATTCAGCCAGTCTTTTTCGTTTGGCAGTCTTGGGGATTTCCATTTGATAACTAGGCCTACTCTAGCTGCCAGTAGCAAGGGAGACACTATTCCTTTCACCCGCACCAATTCGTCGTCTTCCTCTTCAAGACCAAACAGCATCAGGAGGGGGGATGGTTCTCTTACTATGCCATCTAGTTGCTTAATCCATCCTAGGACCTCTTGCCAGTAGGTGCGCACTTTAGGGCACTTCCACCACATATGCCAATAGTCAGCATCCATGCTGCAGTGTCGCCAGAATCTTGGGCTGGATGTTTGAAACATTTTAGACAGCCTATATGGATCGTACTGCCAACGGTGGAGAAGTTTCACTGCATGTAGCTTGTATTGGGTGGCAATTGACACCTTGGGCTGGCGTTGCACAGATTCTGTCCCAGGCCTGCTGATCGAATTCTCTGTCGAAATCTTTTTCCCATTTTCCCTTGAGGCGGAGGCTTGGAGATTGGTCTTTGGTGATTAATGCCTTGTACATGCAGGATATTAATCCCTTGGACGAGTTGGTTGTGTTAAGGATTGTTTCGAAGGGTGTCAGTTCTCTTCGTATGGTAGCCTTCAATTCTTCTCTCGATAACACTCCTTTCAATCGAAGGTATAGGAAGATTGGAATCGGGTGGATTTGGAGGGCGTCCTCTAGTTCTGTGATAGATATAAATTTCTCTTTTCTCCACAGTTGGCCAACTCTCTCTAGTCCGGCATCAAACCAGGTTTGGTACCTGGCATGTTCGGGGATTGTTTCGCGGATCCCAGGGGACCAGAGGTGGCTCAGAGGGGAGGGCCATGTTGTGACTCCAGTCATGTCCTTTCCCTTCCTCCGGATGTTCCACATAGGGCCTAATATGGGGTGATCACGCAGGCGCTTTGTGAGCTTCGATCTAGGGACCCATAACCACTCTGCGAGAGTCACGTAGATCAGGTTATCATTGTCTAGCTGAACCCACTGAAGGTCTTGTCTGTCCCGAGATGTGGGATGAGGATTCTGAGTTGAGTTGCTTGATAGTATTTCCCTATATCAGGAAGTCCAACTCCTCCCATTTCCTTCGGAAGTATCAGGATATCATACGGTATTCGGGGTTTCTTTCCATCCCAGAGGAATTTCAGTATGGTTCTCTTGATCGCTCTAAAGAAGTGTTCCGGGATTGTGATGGGGAGGACCTGGGATGGGTATAAGAAACGTGGGAGAGTCACCACCTTGATCGCATTCAGGCGTCCCATCCAGGAGATTGTGAGTGGTTTCCATTTCAAGAGATCAGCTTTGAGGGCGACGAGAAGTTGGGGGAAGTTTGCTTCGTAGAGTTGTGCCAGGTCTCTGGTTATGTTAATCCCAAGGTAGCGCAGTGTGGAGTCCTCCATGGTCAGGCCAAGGTGTTCGAGCTCTGTGTGTTGCTCTGGGGAGGGTTCGTGAAGTGGAAAGAGGACGGATTTAGTTCTATTGATCTTAAAGCCAGAGAGTGTCCCATATTCCACTATGAGGTGGATCGCACAAGGGATTGATGAGAGCGGGTGCAGCACATGGAGCAGGATGTCGTCCGCGTACAGGGCCAGTTTCTATTCTCTACCATTCACTCGGATGCCTTCCACGGCAGCGTCCGCCCGGAGAGCTTGGGCAAGTGGTTCCAGGGACAGCGCAAAAAGTATCGCCGAGAGGGGGCAACCTTGTCTCGTCCCTCTGGTGAGCGGGAACCAGCGAGAAAATGGAGAGTTCACCATTACAGAGGCTTTCGGGGTCGTGTAGACCGCTTTGATTGCCCGTCGGAGGGTGGGGCCCAGACCTATTTGCTTCAACGTGGCCTTCAGGTAGTGCCATTCAACTCTATCAAACGCCTTCTCGGCAACGATTGATAGCAATGCCTGCATATCTGGAGATGTTTTGGCCTTGTGTATTAGGTGGAGGGTTTTGCGTGTGGAGTCTGCACCTTGTCTACTGAGGATAAAGCCAACCTGATTGCTGTGGATTATCAAGGGCATGTGTGATTCTAGGCGTGCTGTGAGAATCCTCGTGTAGATTTTGGCGTCAATTTTCAAAAGGGATATCGGACGATATGAGGCAGAGTGTTTAGGGTCTTTTCCTTCCTTGGGGATAACTGCTATCAAAGCTTCCAAAAAAGATTCGGGGGCCACCCCAGAGAGAAGAATGTTGTTGAAGAGGTCAACCATAAACGGGAGTAAGGCGTTCTGAAAGGTCTTATAGAACCCTGCTGTATATCCATCGTTCCCGGGAGCCTTCCCAGCTGGAAGCCTTTTAATTGCGGCCTCCACTTCTTCAGCCGTGATGGGGGTATCCATGGCTTGGGCTATGTCCGATGGGAGGGATGGCATGGATACTTTGGACAAATAGTCTGTGATGGCTCCTGCGTGTGGTGCAGCCTGTGATGTATATAGTTTCTCGTAAAAATTGGCAAAGATTTCGCGGATATTGGGGGGGTGATGGTCATGGGGTGAGCCTTCATGTATGGTAGGCACCCACCGCTCACAGCGCTGTCCGCGGAGTCTCACAGCGAGTAAGGCCCCAGCCTTATTTCCATGTTCTAGTGTTTCTGTTTCAGACATTGGAGTTTGTACACAATATCCCCTGTTTCAAGCTGTCTCAGTTCTTCCCTTTTGGCAAAGGCTTGTTCAATCTTGTGTAGTCTATCGGAAGTCGCAGATTGGGCCATACGATCCAGTTGGGCGATTTCACTCCTAAGTTTACTTTCTAGGAGTTGGCGTTCTCTATTCTTCGCTGCTCCCTCTCTGATGAGGACTCTCTCCATGTGGCTTTGCCTGCCTCCCAAACTGTGTGGAGACGTCGCCTGTATTGTTGTATTCGAAGTAATGGGTGATATCCTGCTCCAACAGTTCCCGGAAGATTGGATCCTTGAAAAGCGATTTGTTACAACGCCATTTGGAGCTCTTCCGAGGGAGAGCCACCTGGTCGAGAAGGACTGTCACCATATCATGATCCGACCACATAACAGGAGATATGCTGGCTTCTATCGTTGCTGCGGTGAGTGTAGCCGTTAAGTATACATAGTCTATCCTGGAGTACGTGGCGTGCGGTGTCGAAAAGAAGGTGAAGCCTGTTTGAGTCGGGTTCATATATCTCCATGCGTCTAAGATTGTAGACATCCATCAAGTCCGCACTGCCGAGTGGGAGGGTTGTGGAAGGGTTGCCTGCTTGCTTATCCACTTCTGGGTCCATCCAGGTGTTGAGGTCGCCTCCCAGGATCACTTCACCCTCCGCTTCAGTCATAACCTTGGAGATCGTTTGCTGGAGAAACCGGGATTGGCCAGTGTTGGGTGCATACACGGATGCAAGTGTGATTATAGTGCATTTTATCTTGCCAACCAACAGGATTGCCCTGCCGCTCACGTCTGACCAGGATCTCAGGAGCTCAAATTGTATTGTCTCGTTGATCAGAATGCCCACTCCAGCTTTCTTCAGCGGGCCGAAGCCCCAATGCTCCGTACCTAGTTTGGGGTAGAGGACCCTCCGTTCCTCGCCTTTACAATACCGGGTTTATTGTAGGAAAAGTACATCCAATCTTGCTCTCTTGAACTCTCGGGATACCAACGATCTCTTAGTGGGGGAGTTGAGACCCTTAACATTGAGTGTGCCAATTTTAAGAGTGCCATGCCTGTCACATGATTCGTTACGACCGCTGAACATTGCTGAGATCTGTAAATTCGGTATGCACATCGCATTGTCTATTGCGATTGGTCGCCGCTGTGGAAGTATACTGATAAGATGTTTCGAGCCAAATAGGGCTTTGAAGTTTCGGTCATCCCACCAGTGTCGATAGCGTCCGCGTCAGACCAGGCATACACAGCAGGCCCAATGTCGGACCGCCCTTGAGGGTCGCAGCCACGCAACCCCCATCGTACATGATACCAAACTAACATTTTGAGCCCCTTCCTCCCCAATTTTAAAGAAATCAACATCAATTATAATTTAACAAGCAACAACAACTGTTATCATTAGAAGAAAATTGTTACGATACATGCGGTTTCCGGATTCATCGTCCGCCAGCCAGTCATTCGTTATGAAATGAGTAGTAAGCTCATTGTGGGCAGAGTGCGGCTGCAAGGAAGTATTACACTATCACCAGGCGCAAAGTCTCCAACCCATTGGTCCTGGACGGACAGCTCCAGAACGAGAGTTGAGTGCGTATCGTCTCATTTATTGCTGTCTGGGGTATCGTCAGGACGTCTATATTTTCTGGATCCCTTGACTCTTTGTCTTTTCGGGCCCCGAGGCCCCAATTTTGCTCTGTCCTGTGATAATTCATCATGCGATCCCTCACGTGAGTCAGTGCCGAGGAGATCCGAGATACAATCTCGAATTTCGTCTTCAGAGCGAAGCGCTATCTGCCTGCTTCCATGTTCGAAGGTGAGAGAGAAGGGGTATCCCCACCTGTATCTTGTGCCTTGGACCTTAAGCCATTTTGTAAGGGGACTGCAGAGACGTCGTAGGGCATGGGTAAGGGATGAGAGGTCTTGGAAGATAGTTATTTGAGCTCCTCCAAGGGTGAGGGTATCGCTTGACCTGGCCTTCGTAAGAATTCTTGCTCTATCTTGATACCGATGAAATCTGGCTAGTACAGATCTCGGGCCTCCTGGGGGGCCACCAGCTCTATGTATCCGTTCTATTGTGGGTTTGTCAACATTCTCGTCAGCGACTAAAATCCTGATAATGTCATGTAGGGTTTGTTTGAGGTCTTCTTCTGTTTCACCCTCACGTTCTGGAATCCCAAAAAATCTCAAGTTTTTACGCCTTTCCCTGTTTTCCAAATCGTCAATTTTCAGACAAATGTCCTCCTTTTTTTCCCTATGTTTCGCATTCTGAGTTCCAGTTGGGTCTCCAATGTGTGAATTGAAGCTTGATTATTTTCGACGCCTTCTAGTCTCTGCTCGATGCTATCTACCCTCTGGGTCATTTTGTCGATCTTGCCTCATAGGTTAGGCCCCATATTTCTGATCTCACTTAGGAGGGTGGCTATGTCTCCCTTGGTGGCAGCTGCTCCCGCCTCCGGGGACTCAGCCGACATTTTGGCGTTGGTATCCGAGTCCAAACGCGGAGAGATGTAGGCTTATTTGGCGAGTCTGGTTTTGGTGTTCATGCGATGTGTGGATGCGAAGAGGCACACGCCACTAGAGTGGGGGCCCTACCCTCTGCACCGAGAGTTCAAATTACTGCTAGCGTAGGGTGTAGAGCAATGTCTCAAGTATCCTGTGAGGCCGACTTATCACGCTGGGAGGAGGCACACGCCCTGGGGTCAGGGGCCCTACCCTCCGCTTGTGTCACACTCTCGTCGCGTTGGCCTTGATCTTGGCCGTCCAGAGGTCTCTAAGGCGTCACAAGAGCTGTGTGGTTCAGTATATAGGTCCTGGCACAGTTTGGTGGTGGGGGGTTCATTGGTGAACAGCCTGGGTCTCAGCGAGGACTCGAGGGAGGCGTCTAGAGGAGGGCACACGCCCCAGGAGTGGGGGCCCAACCCTCTATGTTGGCCCCGGTGCGGGGTGCAAATTCCTTGCTGTAGTCGTTGGGGTCCTGGTAGAGTAGTTCAGCCAAGGTGGTGGAGCGAGTCTCTAGGCGCGGTTACACCATCGGGAGGCGCCTGGCGTGGGGTACTTGGTTAGGTAACGGAGTCTGCATCCTACACATAGGGGGGACATGGGGTTCAATGGTGCCTGGGGGTGGGTTGTCACAAATGGGTCCTCCGTAGGATGTCGTGGCGTTCGCCACACGATGGAGGGTCGGCGCAAACGACCGTGGGATCGTGATCCAAGTGCGAGTCTAAAGACCTCAGATGGAGGAAGACAATGGGGGCCAGGTTGCCCAGGCCAACATCCGCAGATTCCACGTGGGGGGTGTGGGCCCGCTCTGAGTGAGCCTTTTAATGAGCAGAGGGAGAAGGAGGTCTCATCCCCGTGGGCCAAGGAACACTGCCCACGGGTGGTGCGTAGGGCGGGGGCGCCTCCTCAGAGACGTGTCAGTGGGGGCTGTGGGGAGGCTACAGGGGTTGTGGGCAGAGGGCACTCACCCATATGGTCCTGTGCAGTCGAGAGGCGCCTGCGGTGGAGCACTTATTTGGGAGGCAGGCTCCGTGTGTGGTCTGTTCAGGAGCAGTAGGGGTTTATAGCCCCATGTGTAAGCTCAGGGAGACAATCCCTAGGCCCCTCACGCAGCGTCGCTGGGCTACCCTCGTGGGTTGGTGGGCGGCGTCAGTTCAGGTGGGCCACCTCGGGCCTATGGGGCATTGGCGCCTGGTGGTGCCGTTCTGCTGGGGTTGGTGTCGTGGCGGCCACTCGGAGGTGGGCCGATTCTGTGAACTGCGGGATCGGGGGGAGGGGGATGTACAGGCCGCCCAAGCCAGCACCTGCGGACTCCACGTGGGGGGTGCGGCTGGCGGTCGCGTGTCGGGCGCGATCCGACTAGACCCCGTATGTGGGCGGGCGAGAAGTCTTAACCCCGCGGGCTGGGTAACACCGCCCGCGGGAAGTGTCAGGCTGGAAGCGCAATCTCGGAGATGTGGCTCGGGGGCCGTGGGGGATTCTCCCTGGGTACAATCACCCGGATAGCTGTTCGGCTGTGCCTCGGCGCCGGGGGCTTGGTAGCCCGCTTTGCGTACAGGGCGCTCCCGGCTTGCGGAAACCACAGGGGAATGGGCGGCCTGCTAGGCTCGGGAACTCCGCAGAGGGATGGTGGGCGGGGGCAAGCCGCTCCGGATATCTCGCGGCTGTGGTGCTTGTCCGAGACGCTGCATCGAGCACCCAGAGGGGGAGGCTCGGGCCGGGGCGATTTTACAAGAAAGGCTGCTCCGATTTTCTTCGGATTTTCGCTCCGGGGGTGGGGGCCACCTTCAGCAAGCCTCGACCGTCGTCGTGCGGGTAGGGGGGGCAAAAGTGGAGGCTCAAAAGCACTTTTGGGGTCTGGGGAGCAGAGCTCACATGGAGAGGATCTGCATCCGTGCGCCCCCTGGCGGCCAATCCGGGAGGTCTTTTTAATGTTGTCAGACAAGGAGAGGATGAAGTTCTCCGGGAAGTCCTCAATATGAACTGGGAGTCGATAAACAATATGCATGGAGATGGTGCAGTTGTGCGAGATGTTAATTTTGAGAAAGAGGTAGTCACAGTTGTTGCTATGTTGCCCTTCGGCTTCCCTGACATTGAAAGCTTCCCTAGCGATGAGGGCGACACCCCCTGCCTCTCTGGTGAGTTCGGTCTTTCCTAAATATCGTACAACCTGTAGGGATGGCTAGTGAGAGTGCATTATATCGAGGGGGTGGGTGGGAACCGAGCGTGCATTAATCAGTGCACAGATGAGAGTGGGGGTTGGATGGGATGTGGATGTAGATCATGTATCAGGGGTACAGCAGATGGTGCAGACATGGTTGGAATAACAGTATTAACAGTGGCAGATAGTAACAAAGGTACAAGTGGCACAGCAGGCATGCAAGGCATTACATTTTCAACACTGACAGATAGTGGGCAAGGAACCACATAAGGCGCAGGCATGGAGGGCATTACATTTTCAGGATTGGCCGATAGTGGGCAAGGTAGCAAATATGGTGCATGCATGGAAGACATTACATTTTCAACACTGGCAGATAGTGGGACAGGTACCCCATATGGAACAGGCATGGAGGGCATTACATTGACAACACTGGCAGATAGTGGGCAAGGTACCACATATAGCGCAGGCATGGAGGGCATTACATTGAAGGTGTCAGCAGGGGGGGGTAAGGGGTGGCACGTACATGGTAGCAGGCGAGTGCATCGGAGTGGCATCAGCTGAGTGGGTTGGTGTGCAGGCTTCAGGCGGTGCCTTCAAGGATGATCGAAAGCTCAGAGGTAGTGTCAGGTCAGGGTTGACCAAAGGGGAAAAACCGGACCCTTGGATGAGACTGATGCAAATGTCAGTGGGACTGATACAGCTGTCCAGAAGCCGCAGAGAATCCTTACAGGTAATAGGATTTGGCGGGAGTAATGGGGCCGTACTTCGGGAGGTGTAGGCAGGTGCTGCAGCCGCGATGCAGGGGGTAACTGTAGGCGCAGGGCATGTTGGGGAGGCGGCAGTGATGGCCACCGTAGGCAGCCTTAGGTTACGGCGGCGAAGGGAGGCAGATGTTGGGAGTCTGCCTCCCACCCTCCAATTGCAGTTGCGTGTCCAAGGCGAGTAGTAGAGGGTGAGGGGGTTTGAGGTGCACGTCCGGAGTCGCGTGTTTCTAGTGCTGTAATGGGGGGGGGTCGCAAGGAGTGGGTGGTATGCTCTCTGCCAAGGTGGTTAGAATCAGGTTGGCAGACATCTTCATGACGGGTGTGTATCCCGGTCATTTGTTGTGACTTCATGAGTTACATGAGGCGGTAAAAAAAAAAACACACCTCTCCTCACATGTAGCTTGTGCTGGCTTTCCTTGGGGGCTAGAGCCTTGCGCTGCTACCATAGGGTTCCAAGTAGATGTAGATGGTCTACCTCCCAAACGACCATACTGAAAATCACTTCCCTCTGAGGGACTCTGGTTGCATAGGGTAAAGCAGAATACAATGGTGCTTTCGATGGGCACCTGTCGCCACTGAAGACAGATTGTAAGTAGGTTGTGCACGTCACATTTAGGCGCCCCCTCAGGTATGGGTCTGGTATCACAGCTTTATAACACCCCTCGGACCGATGTCCGGTACTAGAAGTAGCCAATCCCTTGACCTGGTAGGATCCAAAGACACCACAGTGCATGCACGGTTAGCCTGAGAAGCCTCAGGTGAAGTGTCGGTATGACTATCTCTAGGACCCCTCTAAGGGGAATAAGTCAGTTGAGGCAATGAAGAAAATTGATTTACCCATTTGACTTTTTGTCTTGTGACGTGCAAAGTCTGAGGTGATCCGGAGGTGACCGACTGAGAGAAGATCTAACTGGATAACAGATTTTTGGGAGTGCATGCGCCACACCCCACCGGTGATGGGGCCCCAGGCACTCCAAACAGAGCAAATGGGGGTCCGATGCCAGGAAGGATCCCTCGCAGGAGGAGCATAGAGTGAAACCACTTGCAACTGACATACACCGGTGAGCGGGCAGTGAAAAAATGCATTAAAACTAATATGCAGGGATGCCCATTCATTAAGGAGGAAAGAGGGACGGGAAGAGTATCATTAGGAATAACGGTTATGATGCCTATAGGAAGTGCAAAAATGCCAGACACACTAGCTGCATTCTCAGAACATTCTATCAAATCTCAGTGGAGTAGGGAGGTTGTGTCTTGGTTGGTTGACAAGCCATTCATAAAGCACTCATACCCATCCACAATAACAGTACTACCAGCATCTCCTCCCTATACTAAGTTGCTCGACAGTTACCAGTAGAAGACTACACGCTATGAGGACAACCTATTCCTCAGTAACAGGTGAACTGGGGAGGAGTGAGGGAACTAGGTCACCAGCTTACTGAACAGTAAGGAGCAGAAACTTTCAACCATGTCTCACACCATATGTGCCAGCACTGTTAGGTACTAAAGATTGGTCGTCCCCAGAGATCCCTTTAATGGATGAAAATCTTGAAAATACAGGTTTCCACATCTTACAACCTACTGATATTTATTTTCAATATATTTCAGCTAAAAAAATAACTAACAAAATACAATTAAAAAAAAAAAAAAAAAAAAAAAAAAAAAAATCGCACACAGGCCAAAGACTTCCAACACCCGTTTCAAAACCCATTTTGAGTATCAATGCACATTTATTGCAATCTGCCTTCACTAAAGAGTTTGCATTCGTGAAATGTTCCACTGTAGAATATAACCGAACTAAATGATTTACCTCTAGATGTTTTGTGGCTTCCTCATTTCTTGACATTAGCATGATTTTTGTGCGAATACTCCGTAAATGCATATCACTTAGTATGTTCACTCTCTTGACAGTTGCGTCACTTCCAGACTATGAAAAGTAAATAAAATATAAACAATAAAAATAAACACAAAACATGCTTTAATTACAGCAATAAAAAGATACCCAAACAAAAAGACAGCAACCAGAGACACTGTTACAGAGGCAAACCACCAAAGAAGCAGGATCCTCAAGCGTAAACCGTTTGCATAACAAGTATCATTGATTGGGAAAGAATAATATCATGCGCATTAGATACTGTTTAAGGTACAAGCAACAGACGGCACAACCTTAAAAAGTTGCAACTAAGGTGAACAACATTTGCAATGGGAAAATATCAAACATGGAGTTGTTGGTGAGCTTCTCCCTTTCTGATGTCATCCCATGCTACATTGGTCTTACCTATTGATACCAAGACAGTGGTACAGAGACAAGTTTATGAAGTTAGGCAGTGACACAAAATTGAAAATTGTTATGTTGAAAGCCAAACAGAATGGGTGACAGTTCAAATTAGTAATGAGTTTCTATATTTTCAGCAGTTGCACAATAGTCCTCACTAAAAAGTGTTAGAATTTGTTTTCCGGTGTGGACAGTTAAAGACAAGATTCCAGACTAGCTTTCTTCCATTTATGTTTAGAGGACATCACTTGTAACCAACGTTAGAATATGAATCCAAGCAATAAAAGTTAAGCCTTACAGTGATTTTGTTAGTAGAAGTTATTGTATACAAGACCATCTCTTAAATAGCTTTTTTTTTAACCAGTCCTGACTTTTTAGTGGGAAGTAAATGTAGCCTTCAGCTTCAAGCCATTGTCATTTTGCTAATTTTGTCATGGGGAAACTGATCAGTCCTACAGACTATCAGTACTGGGAAACTGTTTCCCTTTGTTTTTACCCGTTAGGTAACATTTTGACAGTGCACACAGCATCTTAGAATGCAATGCAGTGGGGATACTTTTGTATCATCCTAGTCATTCACACTTGGGATTTTTGGTTACTTTTCTATGTGCCAAAAGACAAGCTGGTGGCAGCAGATCATTTTTTACCATGTTTGCATTATCTTTAGTGTGCACATTCGTGTTAACCGCATCTGGCTACTAAAACGTAGCTAGTGCCCTAAAATGGCAGTGGCATGAGATTTTTCACTTGTGCTTTGGCAATATTGTTTTGCCTTCTTCCTGCCATCTCAGGTCAGGAAATACTGGTGTCCCGATCTACAGCCGAGGCAGCAACGACCTCAACATAAGTGCCGTACATGTAGGGCTGAAGCGTGTAACCTTCGTACTGTTGAGATTGCATACATTCAGCAACTTCTGAAAGTAAGAATTACAGTGTAAAGCACAGGTTAACCTGCAAGTGTTTAATAATGGAGTATTGTTTGATATTGCTACCTTCTTATTTCATTTCATAGCGTGTGTTTTTGCGCCTATAATAAATAGTATTTTTTTACTTGCACGTCTCAATTGAATTATTGTGTGCTTCACTGCATGGACTCATTGTGGACCACCGACTACACACTCCCTTTTTCCTAAGCCTTGACCACTCTCCATTCTTACCTTGATTTGGTTTGGCTAACCTCTCAGAATTCTCCTGTTCACTATAACGAGGGTGGCCTAAAATCTGTCCACCAGGACAGATTCTAGAAATTAAAGTTACTCACCGTAGTGAATAGAGTACTCATAGTCCTAAGTCCCCTTTCCTCCAACCGTGTAGGCGTCCCACAACATGGGGATGGCACCTGACCCTTTGGCAGCGGAAAATGGAGCTTCCCCTTTAAATTTAGTGTAGAACATGGGGTGCGGCCTCAGGGGCAGGACCGCCCGGCACCTCACCTCTGTCCCCTTTGAACACATCTGACGCTTGGATACTTGACTACAATTACATGTTAACCATTGGCATACTAGCATCGGAACGCAGGTGGGATGTATGAGGGAAGGAGACTAGGGACTAAATTTTAATTGCTCCTACAACCCCCCTCCCCCATCCCCTTTCCTACATCCTTGAGGGTGATATCACCGAACAAGAACATAGGATGGAGCAATGAACCTGGGTCATATCCAAGACGAATTGAAATGAAATATTATTTCTACCGCGCTTGTACACAAGTGTTTCAGAGCACAGCAAGGGAGGAGAGGGGAACAGTGGAGAAAAAAACAACGATCTTACTAGGCCCAGTGACATTGAGAATGCGCAAGTGCATGGGAGAGGGGAAAAGTGCAAGGAAGGGGGGAGAAGTGGAAAGTGAGAAGCAAAGCAGAAACATATAAACAATAAATAAATAATAAAGGCGACAAACAGCGGTAGTATAACCAGCAAGTGGCAAGTGCTGGGTTTAAGGCAGCAGACAGGGTTGGTCTGATAAGTGCAGGAAGAAAAAAGGGGGGGGTGTATGGGTACAGATAGAGACCCCAGTGCAAGGGGTGGCCAGAGGCAGTGCGGGAGGGTGGCAGGGTGAGCAGGTACCTGGGCCCAGAAGACAGGGTGGCCAGGGTGCTGAGAGAGAACAGATCAGCAGGGGGGAGGGGTGGCGAAGGCAGAAGCAAAGAGGAAGGTCTTGAGGTGCTCCCGGAACAGGAGACGGTTCTTCTCAAGTTTCAGAGGTAGGCCCCAGCCGAAGACAGATCTACCTCTAGCTCATTACTTTGAAAAACGACTGACCCTGAGAATGTTAGAGGTAGAGGAGCGAAGAGCTCGAGAGGGGAGGCATTTGTGGAGGGATCGATCTATGGGGTGCATTTATGGCCATGAAACAGAAATCCCCAGTCACCTGAAAAGCTGCATAAAACATTGCCACAAAAAACAGCTGTGCTTTGCTTTCCCTGGCACATGTGTGGCAAGCATTTGAACAATGCATTGAAAAACAGCCCTGCATGTGTTGCTCCTTCATCTGAATAACACAAAGTTATGCACTGCATTGAAGAATGGCTGTTTGCTTTATTCCATCTGAATGACAAAAAGTTAGGCACCACATAAAAAAAGGCCTCGTCTTACTGTTAATTCACATGAGAGGCAAGGATTTCAACTTTGCAACCCAACATAGCTTTTGTTTTCCCTTTCATGTGAACAGCAGCGCTCTAAACATTGCAAATGAAAAAACGGCTTGGCTTTTTCTTTTTCTCCTGTGTCAAATCAAAGGACCCTGTGCAGGGGCCCAACACACTGTGTCCATGGGCCAATAGTAAATGCAAATCCATTTGAAAGGACAAATAAAACAGAACCACATTTCAAACATTAAATGCAATACAGCTTGCACACGTGAAAAAGTAAGAAAAATTACTTTTAAAAGCCACTGTGAAAAGGATAGCTTTGCTCGCACAGAAATGTCAGTGAAATATGTTGTGGGTGGGTGGGTGGGTTGGCTAAGCAATGTACATTTTGTTTGTCCCCACAAGACTTCAATCCCCTTGGAAGAGGCGCAGAATACCAGTAAAACCCATTTTTTTTTGGCTCGGGCAGAACTTCTCAACTGAATGCCTTGCCTCCCACTGGAAGTCGCACCTATAAGTGAACCATTCCGCAATGACGTGATGTGGCGGAGGGCGTTCTAATTCTCTGCTCCGCCAGACTGCAAGGCAATACTAGCAGAGCGGACAAAAAAGCAGGTGTGGCTAGAGCTTGACCAAGAAGTTAGAGTTCCTCCAGCACCCACTACAAACTGACAAACTTCGACCCATATGTGACAGATCCTCCAAATTGACATTAAAGGATTGATTCATTTTAGGCATTTTTCCCAGCACTCGGAATAAGAAATTTCGTTTTATGGCATTTTTCCATGCAATTTCCAGGAGGTTGTTAAGAGACTAAGTGCACGTTTCTAGGACTTTGTGGACTGAAATGGCCAGTTAAGACGCTGTTCTGGCTGATTTAAAAATGGGACAAATATGAAAGTTGGTGGGAAGATGGGAAATGAGAGTATGAACATGTTGAATCATTTGCACAGTTATAATTTATGCATTTCATGAAAAGGACAAAAATGTGTCAAAGGGCCATTCTACCTCGCACAGAGTTGGCGATTGGTTTGCCTAATTCCCTGTGACCCACTGAAACCGCATATCTATTTCTTATGGCGATGCTAGGATCAGTTTGAAGTTATGATACATAACTCAGTTTTGCTAAAAGGTGGACCTGAGAAACAAAGAACTGTAATAAATGACAAACAGACAGATGGTTCTCCCGCCCCTTGACTCAATGATGCCAGGGTGCAGGGAGAGGAATGGTAGATTGTCCTATCAGAGGATTTGGGTAATTATAGAATACTCCCACTAGATTGTAAAGTGAATGATGTAATTTGGGCTACATAAAGGGGGGGACTGTACTACACACACACACACACATACACAAGAATCCGGGGAGACAGGAGAAAGAGGACAGAGGGAAAGCTGAACCTTATCTTGGAGAGTGCAGAGACCAGACCCCTTGCCTAGCTGTCCAGAGTATCCTGAGATCCAGCCTGGCTGTCCAGAATCCTAACCAGGAGAGTGCAGAGACCAGACCCCTTGCCTAGCTGTCCAGAGGGTCCTGAGATCCAACTGACTTTCCAGAATCCCAAACCAAGGCTTACTTTGTACGTAGCAAATAACTCGAGCCCTAAATTGCATAATCATTTCCTGTTTGCAAACATAAGCCCATAGAAAATCACATTGAAAGTCCCAAATTGCCAGTATAAGTCATTCACCTTTCCATAGAAGAATCTATATTAGCCTGTGTATGTTAGCATATTCTCTGTGATAAATCTCTCATTTGTCTGTATAAATCCATAGCATTATTTTGAAGTAAATCCATTAATTTCACATTGAAATTCACGGTACGCGTTGGTTAAAATTTGAAATTAAACCCCTTGTGTCTTTCTTTAATAAATATAATCATTAAAGTATAGCCTCAGCAGAATTAGTCTGTGTAACTGAAAACTGAATTTGCCCGTGTATTGTGTGCATTACCCCACAAACTCCTAACTTGCATCTGCACCTGTAAAAACCCCAAACAGTAGTCCCACTGAGAGCGACCCCTTTTGCCTAGAATCCCATCTGTTATGTGCCTCTGTCCTTGTCGGTGAAAACAGATTTCAGATGTTGACAGCTAAACACATTCCTTAGCTGCATGTCATTCTAAATCCTGTGTAAAACTAATTTCCATTTGGCGTTTGTATTTTTTCCTTTTGTATTTGCTTTCTCCCAAAATTGATTTCCCTACCTTATTTCCACGTTGTTCTATGTACTAATTAGTAGTCTCTAAGCTTCCCTATCTCTTTCTTTTTGAGTAACAGTCGAGCAGTAATCCGATTTTCTCTTTCTAGCCTTACTCCTTGCCACTGCCTTCCATTCAAAGAGAATTAAGTTAGCTGATGTTTGGGGGCAAGTGTGGCGGAGGAGTGCTAGACATTAGCGCCATCACTCGATTTAAAGCAGTTATTTTTCCTGTTTTGCAATTAAAGATCAGTGTGAACTGTGTAAGGATTTCTGAACCAATTGTTCTGTAGGAATCATTGCATTTGTATTGCCACAACATTGATGGCTGTTGTAAAATTGTTTGATTCTTCTTTTTCATGAGACTATAAATTAATAAATATCTTGATACCCACCGACCGGGTTTCTAGTCCATTGCGACACAGAGTGTTTGTGAAGGTTGGGTGAGAGACGGGTTGGGGGCCTACTCAAATAAAATAACCCGTGTTTTTTTTCAAGATAAAAGCGTTTTTATTGTGTTCCACATTCATTGTCGGGGGAGGAGTCACTGGCTGGAGTATGCCTTGTAATAAAACAGTGACAGACCCAGGCACCAGAAAGCCTTGTGGACAATGCAGAGGGTTTTGAATGTAATCCTTGCATCTACTGGGAACCAATGGAGAGATTTCAGAGCTAGAGAGATACGATTCCAGGGCTTGAGGCCAAGGACAAGTCTCACAGTCCTCTTCTGGATTAGTTGCAGAGGGCATTGAGTAGAAGCAGGTGGATTTAGAAAGAGGCTGTTACAATAGTCCAACCTAAAGAACCAGAGCTTTAGAGATAGTGAGCTTCTGGGGGAAGGAGTGGAATGGCAGAGGAGGTGCAGTAGGAAGTTTGACTTTTTAGAGACATCAAGGATGTGGGGGGAGAAGGAAAGTGTCGAGTCAAAGATGACCCAGAGGTTCTTAGCCTCGTAGCTGGGGGTATGAGGAGGGCCAAGGGAGGCC
Organism: Ambystoma mexicanum; assembly: GCF_040938575.1. Taxonomy (NCBI): domain Eukaryota; kingdom Metazoa; phylum Chordata; class Amphibia; order Caudata; family Ambystomatidae; genus Ambystoma; species Ambystoma mexicanum. The sequence goes on from NC_090932.1 coordinate 914,459,445, forward strand.
AGCCAGAGTGAGGGGAAAGGATGATGAAGGTGTGCCGAGGAGGAGGATCTCTGTCTTGCTGGCATCCAGACAAAGATCGTTGGCGGCACACCAATCCTGAATGGCAGTTAGGCAATCATATGAGAGAAGGAGAGGAGATGGCCGAGGGCAGCCTGAAAATGAGTTAAGTGTCGTCAGCATAGCCCTGAAAATTAGAGGAGAAAATGGCAATGCAGTGGGCGAGAGCTGCCAGGTATTGGTTGAAAAGCCAGGGCGAGAGGTTAGACCCCTGGGGAACACCACATGTTGAGACGGAGACAGATGATAGGAAGGACCCACATTTGACCTGGGAGGTCCAATTAGAGGCACAGAGGTCAGACAGGCCAGAGCCTGATCGGCGATATCCACGTTATCACGTAGACAGTTGAGCAGGATGGTATGGTTGACCGTGTCGAAGGCAGAAGAGGGATCGAGTAGTAGGAGGACTGAGTAAAAAGGTTCTTCAGAACTGCCTGACCAAACTCAGCATCGCGTCTGGAGCTGGTGTCCAGTGAGTAGTGCTTACAGAAGGCCGACAGAGTGGTCTGAGTAGCCACCTTGCTGAGGACATCCCAAATAGCAGGTCTCTGAAAGGCAACAACTGTGGCCTTGGCTCTGATCGAATGGGCAAGAATCCCTGCAGGAAAAGGTTTGCCATGCCCTCATATGGGCCCAAAATGGCCTGGACCATCCAACGGGCGATGGAAGCCTGAGAGCCATGGTAGGAGCCACTAAAAGTCAAACACGTCCTGAAGGATTTCATCCGAGAGAGAGAAAACTTGGACTCTTGAAGTCCAAGGAATGCAGGGCCCGGATTGCGGGTTCAAGAAGAACACCAGCAGGCAAATCTCCTGGTTCAGATGCAATGGAGAGACCACCTTGGGCAAGAAGTTTGCCAAATAAGTGGCCAAATAAGTGCAGCAAGTATCCACCTGAACTCCAGAACGAGCCAGGTGTGCTGAAAAAGCCAGTACATCTTCCAGGGGACAGGATCCAGATCCTTGTCACAAGCCCAATGGCAGAACCTAGTCCATTTACTCTTGTACTGTGAGCGAATCGAAGGCCTACTGGTCTGCTGAATGATGTCCCAGTCATACTAAAAGAAGCCTCAGCTGATCAGGAACCAGGGCGCCTGCGCCAGCTTGGCCGGGTCCCGATTCTCTACTGCCCTGCCCTGCCCCGCTGCATCAGGAATCCCATGGCTGGAGATTGGAAGGGACCCTGGGAGCACAACTGCAGCAGATCTGAAAACCAGGGTCTCAAAGGCCAACGGAGGGTAATCATGAAGAGGCACCCACCCATCCAAGCCCAGAACTTGCAGAGGGTCTATTGGAGCAGAGGGGTGGAAGGGAATGCATAAGACTTGCGGCCGTGCCAACAGGTCTGGAAGGCATCTCCCAGAGACGCCCGTCCTGTCCATGAAGCAAACTGGGGGCACTTAAAATCCAGAGGAGATGCAAACAAATACAAGTTTGCGAACCCCCAGCACTGGAAAAGGGGCAACAAGAAGTCTGTGTGCAACTCCCACGAATCACACAGCCCTCCAGAGTATGTATTTATTTAAATGTGTATAGCGTGCAAACAGGTCAAGGGCATCGAGGCACTGTTACATGTAAGGAGCTTAGTTACTTTGGATTCAATACAGTTTAATTGCATACATTAGACATTTTATGCATTTTAGCAAAGTATAAAACAAAGTAGCCCACCAGCCCGAAAGGGAGTAGTCAGTCGTCACCCTCAGGGTAGGCTCTGGTCGGGTGAAGGGGGCTCCCACTGAAACAGTGCCATCCATCAGCGAAGATCGGGCAGTAGGCACGGTGGTATTGGAACCCTGTCCGACTGAGACTCCGTCTCTTGAACGGAATTGGCTGCCAGGTGGAGCTGGAGACGTTTAAACTTGAGGCGAGCATGCTGTACAGCGAGCATGCAGGAGGCCATCAGGCCCAGAATGTGATGGAACCACCATGCCAAGGTGGTAGAGTTGGCCCGAAAGTCCCCCAGCACCTTGCAGCGGGACAGAAGCCTCTCGGGCGAAGGGGACATCCGCTGAACTGTAGCGCTTCAATGCACCCCTAAGACGACCAGTACCTAAAATGGGCACAACTGATTTCCTCTGCTTTAGGGAGAACCCCAGCTGATGAAGGATATCCGCCAATCTCTGGCAGTAGTGTACCACCCCTTTGGGTGACCACGGCCTCACCAGCCAGTCCTCCAAATAAGGATACAGATTATCACCCTCCAAGCAGAGAAGGTCCGCCACTACGTTCATCAACTCAATGAAAATACGAGTGGCCGAGGTCAGGCCGAAAGGCAGCGCCTTGTACTGAAAGTGATATGATAATCATGAACCGCAGAAACGTCACATACAGTTGGTAGATGTTTAACAGGCAGGTAGGCATCCTTGAGGTACAGGGAACACAGCCAGTCCCCTGCACACAGAGACTTGGCTATGTGCGCGGGAGTAATCATCTTGAAGCGCTCCAGCAGTAAAGACAGATTTGGAAATGACAGGTCCAGGACAACACTCAGGAAAGAGAAAATACTTCTATCGCCTGCATTGCCAAGAGCGAAAGGACCTCCTGTAAAAGAGTGGGAGTCTGATCTGACGAAGGAGGAGGAGGATGGCAGAGGCAAAGGAAGACTGTGGAGACTACAGATAGGATCCACTGGTTGCTGAAAAGACCCTTCCAGGTGTCCTGGAACAAAGCCAAACGGCCCCCCACAGCTGAGCTGTGCTCCCCGACATTGATGTCACTGCTTCTTGGCGTCAGAGGCGGGGGCAGAGGAAGAACATCCAGTCGAAACAACGTTACCAGTTGTTAAGTAACTTGTTCTTCGAATGGATTGTGCCCTCCAACATATTCCACATCTCTTTGACAAGACTCCCACAGCAGTATCAGTATTTGGAGGAGGGAGAAGAATTTAGATATACCGAATCAGATGGCAGAATAAAGCTCTGGTTTACCAAAGGCCATATCTCGACCATGGAAAATATCCAGGGAGTAATGCTTGACAAAGTTGTGGATGGAAGACCACGTTGCAGCCTCACAAATGTTCTTAACATGAACTCCCCGTTGCAGGGCTGTGGATGTACCCACGCCCCTGGTGGAGTGAGCTCGCAAACCCTCAGGAGGGTCCTTGCCAGCCAATCTGTAACATTCAACAATGGTGAGGATAATCCCCCAGGACAAGGCCTGTTTGGTAACAGCCTGTCCCAATCAGTGTCCAGTTTATCCCACAAAAAGTTGGTCGTCCACTCTGACCGTGGACATCCGAGAAATATAAAAGCTCAAAGCTCTCCTAGGGTCCAACCTATGGAGTCTCTTCCTGACCATGAGGAGGAGGATAGAAAGCAGGAAGTACCACCTTCTGGCTCAAATGAAACTCAGACACTACCTTAGGTAGGAAGGATGGACCTACCAAGAGTACAACCCTATCATTGTGGAACACAGTAAAGGGTGGCTTAGATGAAAATGCCTGCAACTCGCTCACTCTGCGAGCAGATCTAACTGCAATCAAGAAAACCGTCTTGAAGGTCAACAGTCTCAAAGGACAAGAGTGCAAAGGTTCAAATGGAGCACCCATCAAGAATTTCAAGACTAAATTCAGATTCCAAATCGGCACCTGAAAAGCGGATTGCGGGAACACCTTTGTATACCCTTTTAGAAACTGGGTAATCAAAGGAATCTTAAGAAAAGAGCACTTCGTAGTAGTGCTTGAAAATAGTTAGCGCTGCCAGGTAACCTTTAAAGGTACCCACTTGAAGATCCTTATGGGCCAAAGAAAGAACCATCAGAATGGAACACTGAAAAGGATCGACATTGTGTCCTTTGCACCAGTCGCAAAACATGTGCCAACAGTACAGGGATTTGGTTGCCGGACACCTGGACGAAAGCAACACCTCGATCACATCATGCGGGAGGTTCCAATTGTATATCTCAACCTTTCAGAAACCATGCGTGAAGGTTGAGAGTCTTGACCTCTGAATGGAGTGAACCCCTCGCGCGAGAGACGATCCTCTCTGTGGGGAAGATGGTGTGGAGGACAGATGGCCATTTCTAGAAGGTTCAGGTGCCACACTCTCCTGGCCCAATCCGAAGCAATTAGGATCATGTGGGATCCGAACCTCCACAACCTCCTTAGAACCTGAGGAAGGACGGGGACCGGAGGAAACGAGTACAGAAGTGGGAATGACCAATCCATGACGAACGCTTCCCCTAAAGCTCCTCACGGAGGAAATTCCCTCGAGCAATATGTCCTGCACTTTCGGTTGCCACCAGTCATGAACAGATCCACTTGAGGGGTTCCCCAAAGGGCGATGATCTCCTGAAGGACCTCCTGAGCTAACTCCCACTCGTGGGAGACCACGCTCTGCTTGCTCATAGTGTCCGCCACCGCATTCTCCTCTCCAGCCAGATGAACTGCCGAGAGTGAGATTCCGTGCTTATCGCCCAGAACCAGAGCTGCATCGCCTCTCTGCACAGCGGGAGTGACCCTACATCTCCCTTTTTGTTGAGGTAATGCATGGCCACTGTGTTGTCCATCATGATCAGTACACTCTTCCCTTGCACAAACAGCTGAAAAGCCTTCAGGACTAGCCTGAAGGCCCTTAGCTCCAAAAGATTTTCTGTGGAGTTTGTACTCCAACGGAGACCAACGACCGCTGGTGGTCAGCTCGTTGGCGTGAGCACCCCATCCTGTGAGAGAAGCATCCGTTACTACCGTCACCACTGGCCACAGTTGCCAAAAAGGCTCTCCCTTCATCAGATTCCCTTTGCTGGCCCACCACAGAAGATCCTGTGCGACAGAGTGGAATCTGAGGGAGATCTGACATTTTGCCTGAGAATTGGAACCACTGCTTCTTGAGAGCCCATAGAAGGGATCTCATCCTCAGTCTGGCCTTTGGTACCAGCAAAATGCAGGATACCAGGAGGCTGAGCAACCTTAAGAATTCGAAAGCCGGCAGACTGTGGGCCTGTTGACATCTGTTGACCATCTGGACAATGTGATGAGCCCTCACCTTGGGTGGCGAACACTTCCCATGGATGTGTCTAATACAGCCCCAATCTAGTGGAGCTGTTGGGAAGGTGTCATATGCAACTTATTGAAATTGAGGGAGAAGCTCAGCTTGTGAAGGGAGTGGCAGGTGAGGCTGAGATGATCCAAGGCTTGTTCGGGAGAACACACTCTGATCAGCCAGTCATCCAGGTAGGGGTAGACATGAACCCCCCCCCCCACTCCGATAGGTCCTGTGGCACCAACCAATTCTGAAGTCGAAGAGCCTGAAAGACCTGAGAAAGTGACCATCTAGAACGTGTCCTTCCTGAGGAACTTGTTCAAGCAACGCAAGTCCAAGATGGGTCTCAGTCCTCTGTCTGTCTTGGGAATCAAAAAATATGGGGAATACCAGCCCTCGTTCCTCTCTGCCACACGCATTAATTCTATAGCGCCTTTCTCCAGCAGGGTCAAGATTTCCTCCACAAGGAGTAGGCGTAGCCGTGGGCTATTGTTTCCAGAACCCACGCATCTGAAGTAATGGCTCGCCACTCTTCGAGATGCTGAGACAATCTGGCCCCAACCGGCGAACAATGAGACCTGGCCTCATAGCCGCTTTGGAGCGGCAGCGCCTGGAGGCAAAGAGGCAGCTACTTGAGCGGCTTTGGCACCTCTTCCCAGTCCACCACGAGGAACTTTACGGTGACCCCCTTTGACTGGCCAGCCTCTCGCTCTACCAAAAGAGGAGTAGTAACTAAAGGAACAACCCCTCCACTGCTGTCCCCTAGGAGGGAATGGCGGAAGTTGACGCAGAGCTGTGCCCAAAGATTTAGCAGCTGCTTTGGAGGTCTGCAACCTCTCAAGGCTCTCATCAGCCTTGCTGCCAAACAAATGAGAACCGTCAAAGGGCATGTTGTGAAGACGGCCTGCACATCTGGTGCAAACCCCGACTTCCGCAAGCACAAAAACCTGCTTATCACGGTTCTCACAGCCATGGACTGGCTGACACCAACAGCCGTGTCCAACCTAGACTGAAGGGATTCACACATGGCATCCTTGCCATCCTGCACAATAGCAAGAAACCCATCCCTTTCTTCCCCTTCGGGAATATGCTCAGCTGCCAGAAAGACAATTTCACAGAGTGTGTGAAAATTTAGCTGAGGCACAGGTGGAGTTAGCCCATTTCAGTGCCATACTCCCAGCCGAAAATACCTTGCGTACCCAGCCTTCAAAGCGGTTGTCGTCCCTATCAGGAGAGATGGTAAGGTACGCCGCCTGCCTCGAGGTGGCCGTGGCCGCCTGAACCACCAAACTCTCATGAGTGGGGTGTGTGGATAGATAGCTGGGGGTCGCTACTGGATGGGCGGTATTTCTTAGTCAACGACTTGTTGACTGCCGGAAGAGGGGTGTTCCAAGTAGCAGCCACCCTTCTCTGTAACGCCATGTGAAAAGGCAACACCTGGTCAGTGGAGGGACCCTGATCTAAAATGTTAGTCATGTCATCCTGAAGGAATTCAACTGGAGGGCCGGACCACCCTAGGTAATCCGTAACTCTCGACATTAACCTCCTATAGGAGGATTCGGCATGAGCCCCAGGCTCTTGCCTACCAAACTCCATTTCAGGAGATGTGTCAAGGCCACTGGTATCATTTAAAGACTGACGCACATCCTCCATTTCACGGTCCTCAGAAAAAATGTCAGAACCTTCAGAAGTTTCACTAGGAACAACAAAAGGCTCCAACTCCACATCAGACCTTTCCTCATCCTCATTATGTTCTGTAGAGAATGGAATAACTCCTTCCTAGGTACAGGAGCAGACCTGGATTCAAGAATAGGCCTCACAGTCTTAGAGCCTTTCTCTGAGGATCCACAGCCACAGGGGCCTCCAACAGTACATTTTGGCATTTAGGCCCCGATGGCGTTGTGTACCTAAGGCTCCGAGGGCCTGACCGAGGGCACAGCTCAGAAAGCCTTTTAGGCAAAGTTTGAATGCAGTACACTCTGGGAACACTAAAAGCAACTAGGACTACAGGTATAGGACACCAGGTAGAAGCCTGTACTACACAGTGTGAGTGAGGTGTTGAGCAGCCAGGCTCATCTCAAGAGGGGAAATGTGAGCAGTAGTGGAGTTACAAAGATTCACAGTTACAGGTATTCAAATAAACTCTTACACTCAAGGTTTCTTGCATAAACAATTTATCAGTCAGTTATAAAGCCTTCTTCAGAAGGGAGCAATAGAATAGTAACACAAATATACTTCAATACTGTACACTCTGAGTTTCTGAGTCAGACGAGACCCTTTTGGGATGGGCCACCGACAACCTACACCCACATGCGACTTCAGTAACATGGGTGCTGGGGACATCAATATCTTACTGTTGGCATTCTGAACACTCTTAAAAAGTTGGTAAAAGGAAAAGGTTATTAGAACACAAGAAATTACAAACATTCATAAGCAGGGCAAATACTTTTAGATAGCATTTAGAAGAGTCATTCAATTAAAAAAGGCTAAGCCAAAGTCAATGGGCAAAAGTCTTTGTATAGGATGCAGCACTTCAGGTAAGCAAATGGAGAAGTATTTGCACAAGTTCCTAGGAGTCTTTGATAAAAAGAAGAATCAAATGTAGGGCCACAAGCTGATTAGACTTGTGACTTGTAGAAGTTACAAGCACTTCCACAGTAAGAGGCAAGTTCTCTTAGACTTGTTTTACAGTACCTTGGTAAAGCTGAAAAGATGCATCTAAAGACTTCTTCCTGTGAAGCTCTGCAGATCTCACGGTTCCTGGGCCTCAGTTGTGGGGACAAGAAGGGACTCTTGCATTACACCAGTACTGTCAAAACTACTACAAGTACTTTCAGTGGCTGTTTCGCGGTTCACAGGCTTGGTCAGTCTTGCTTCGTGGGAGTGCAGAGGATCTTCCAAAAGATTTAGAGGAAAGGGTAACATAAAAAATGTTACATGAGCATTTAGACACAGGTAATACCAAGTAACCCTCCAGCACTCTATTGTAAAATAGGGTGAGCTGGGTCTAGTAAGTACAATGCTAAGTAAAGTCAATTTCACATTACTGCTCTGGGAAACAGTAGTTGATCCTAGAGAAGGTATTTAAATCTTGGGAAGTCTAAAAGACTTCCCTGGGGCACTGCACTGAAGGTGCTGTGTGACAATTGTAAAAGATAATGCCTATGGAGTTGGTTAGACTCCATAACCAAAAGAAACACATAGGTAAAATTGACATTTAAATACATGAGAGAGTAAGGAAACAAGGGTCCACTCTCTAGTAAAAAAAAAATGAAGTCCTCAAAATCCAGCCAAGTTACTGGGGGTCTCTAAGGTGGAGGGAATTAACACATTTTTGAGAATTTTCCTTAACACAGCCGCACTTGATGGACAGAGCGCCAACGGTGTCGACGCCTTCCTTGACACCTTTCCAGACTTAGACGGTCTCGTCGGGGACAAAGGTCGTGACCTGAATCTGGCACGTCTCTGGCGATCTACCAGAGCCTTGTCCGAACGGGAACTCGATGGTTCTCAATGTTTATCGCGCCAACTGCCCGGGCCCAAGGGCGCGCGAGCGTCGGATCGAGACCGTTTGATAATACGCCGCGGGAAATGTTGGAAGGGAACTTGACAGCTGAGGATATTGGAGAAGCAATTAAGGCTATGGCGACCTCCAAGGCTCCCAGCAACGATGGGCTGCCCCCGGAATTCTACAAGATATATAGCTCGGAATTGACTCCAGTAATCTTAGACATATTGGAGAACTTCGCAAAAGTGTCAGGTATCTCTTAGCAGGGAGAAATCTTGCATATTTCCACTGGCTAGATTGGCTGGGAAAACTGTTGAGGAAATCCTGGAAGTGGTACTCAGGTGGCAGCTGCGGTCCTTCAGATATTTAGGAGTGCATGTATGGCACATACCAGAGTAGATGCATGTGGGCAACACCGAATTGGCTACTAGGGGACTCAGGAAGTCTATGAAATTTTGGTCAAAACTGCCCCCATCAGTGATGGGTAGGATGGCCATCACCAAGATGATCATCCTGCCGAGATTCCTATATTTTTTCAGAACATTCACTACTATATGCCGGCTTCCTTCTTTCACCTACTGGAGAAGCTACTAAGGGAGCTTATTTGGAGATCGAGTAGGTGCAAACTCTCCCTGATTACACTCATGTTACCGTACAAGGTGGGTGGGGTGCAATTACCAGACCTCGAGAGATTACCTGGCAGCACAACTCAGCTTTGTGGCCAAGTGGCTTGAAGACGAGACCACTTAGGAAACAGGACTGACAAAGCAGCTAGTGGCACCTGCTACCCTGAAAGAAATACTATGGGTCCTGCTGGGGTGCTTGGGTAGTGTCCCGATGGTGGTGAAGTTCGGCATGAAAGTATGGAACAGGGCCCTGAAACTGCAGGGACAAGTGCATCCCTACTCACCCGAGACCCCGATTGCGGCGGATGGTCGCGCAAACAGAACGGACCTGTCAATTGTGCAGCAATGGGAAAGATACAGTATTTGCACATGGGGGACACGTATGAGGAAGGCTTGTTTAGGGAATTTGAAGATTATGAAGGAGAAAGAAGGGTTACCTAAAGGCCAGTTCCTATGGCATCAGAGAATCAGAAATTTGGCAATTTGGGGGACCGATGGAGACCAGTGTCTAGACTATGTAGCACACTAGCGGATAGCCCCAATCACAGAAGTGCAGTGTTAATACACAGGAGGGGTGGGGGGAGAATGACCTGGGGACCCCCGTTACAGATAAGGAATGGGAAAGGATATTGATGTACCCCCGGGAATTGTCCAGAAGGAACAAGTTACTTACCTGTAACTGTTGTTCTCCAGCATGGGTCTGGCATGGATTCACATGCGCATGGATTCACATGCTCATGAATATTCCCCGTCGTCAGGCTGGGAATCCTCGGTAAAGAAAAAACCAGTATCAGTTTCGTTTCTGATCTGTCTTTCGTAGTAATAACCGATCACTGGTCTCTGCGTCATACTGACCACAGCCAATGACTGCCCTCTACCTAAGCACCGCCTCTGGCAGCCATCTTCAGATTTGGAAGCACGTGAAGTGCCGCAGAGGGGTAGGCGGGAGGGTTCGCATGTGAATCCATGCCAGACCCATGCTGGAAAACAACAGTTACAGGTAAGTAACTTGTTCCTTCTCCAGCATGGGGTCTGGCATGGATTCACATGCTCATGAATAAAGAATACATAGCAGTACACACATGCACAACCACGGGAGGTGGCAAAGGCTCAACATTAAGCATTGCATCAAACTCAACATTAAGCATCTTACCTCCTCACCAGGCTCACCTCAGGCAAACAGGTTGCGCAGCACTGCTTGGCCGACCCTGGACTCCTCCCTGGAATCCCGATCGACGCAGTAGAACTTCGTGAAGGTGTGCGTCGACCTCCACGTAGCAGCCCTGCGTATGTCCAGCAGGGGCACACCAGAAAGGAACGCCGTGGTAGCTGCGATCGCTCTGGTGGAATGGGCTCTCGGACGGCCAGGCAGCGGTCGGTTTGCCAACCGATGACAGTACATGATACAGCCGGAGAGCCATCTGGAAATGGAAGCCTTCGAGAGAGCCTTCCCCTGATTGACAGGTCCAAAGTTCACAAAGAGTTGTGACGTCTTCTGAAAACACTTCGTGCGGTCCACGTAGAACTTCAGTGCTCTAGCCACATCCAGCGAGTGCAAAGTCCTCTCAGCCGGCGACGAAGGCGACGGGAAGAATACAGGCAACACCAAGGGTTCGTTGAGGTGGAAGTCCGACGGTACCTTGGGCATGAAGGAGGGGTGCGTCCTGAGCACTACCCTCGTGTCGTGAAAAGTCAAGTACGGGGCCTTGCAGGAAAGGGCCTGGATCTCTCCCACCCGTCGTGCGGAGGTGATGGCCACAAGAAACGCTGTTTTCCACGACAGAAACTTCAACGGGGCCGATTGCAGAGGCTCGAACGGAGGTCCCATGAGCTTGGTCAGCACCACGTTGAGCTCCCACGCCGGGGCCGGAGTCTTCACCGGCGGGAACGATCGGAACAGTCCCTTCATGAAGTCTTTCACCAGACGATGAGACCACAAGGACGTCCGCCCCGTGGTTCTGGTGTATCGGGAGATCGCAGCAAGATGAATCTTGATGGACGCGTGTGCCAGTCCAGCTTTGGCCAGCGTCAGCAGGTACGGCAGTACTTGGGGAGCCGTAATCCGTAGAGGGTTAATCTTCTGTGCGTGGCACCAGACAGAGAACCTCTTCCATTTGTGCCCGTAGCATTTAAGAGTCGAGGACGCCCTGGCCTTTGCAAGAACCTCTCTGCAGTCGGCCGGAATGTCGTATCCTCCAAACTCTAGCGCTGCAGGAGCCAGGCCTGCAAGTTCAGCGATTTCGGGTCGTGGTGGAGGATGGCGCCTCCTTCCCTGGAGAGCAGATCCGCGTCCACCGGCAGCTTGATTGGCGGGGACGCTGACAAGTCCAGAAGGTCCGGGAACCATATCTGCCTCGGCCACGCAGGTGCGACGAGGATCATCCTGCACCGTGACCTCTTGAGCTGGTTGACGAGCCGGATTAGCAGTGGCAAAGGAGGGAACGCGTAGAGGAACAGGCCCTCCCAGGGGAACGAGAAAGCATCGCCCATGCTCCTCGCCTGGGCAAACGTGCTGGCGAACCTCCGGCACTTGAGTTCGTCGCCGTCGCGAACAGGTCGATCTGGGGTGTGCCCCACCATCGGAAGAGGCGATCCACTAGATCCTGCCGTAGTTCCCACTCGTGGCACGAGCGCAGCTCCCTGCTGAGTGAGTCGGCGATGGTGTTTTTTATCCCTGCCAGATGAAGCGGCACCAGAAACATCCCTTGGGCGACTGCCCAATGCCACAGGTCCTGCGCCTCCTTGGACAGTGCTGGGGACCTGGTTCCGCCCTGTTTCCTGATGTAAAACATGGTGGTGGTGTTGTCGGTGAAGATCCTCACCACCTTGCCCTTGAGGGACGGAAGGAAGGACCCGAGGGCCCAAAACACTGCACGGAGCTCCAGGACGTTGATATGTAGGGATTTCTCCGTCGGGAGCCAAAGGCCTCTTGCGTGCAGATTTTCGATGTGCGCTCCCCACCCTTCCAGGGAGGCATCCGTGGTCAATGTCTCCTGGTGGGCTGGGGTCTGGAAGTCCATGCCCGCCGTCAGATGCGCGCGGGTGCCCCACCACCGGATCGCTCGTCGGAAACTCTCGTCGAGTGTGATCCTTTCCTCGAAGCTGCCCGTCGTTTGGATCCAGCGCGCGTCCAGGAACTCCTGCAACGGGCGCATCCGGAGCCTGCACATGGGAATGAGGTAGATGCAGGAAGACATCATTCCGAGGAGGGACTTGATGGACCTCACCTTGGCCGCGTCGGCCACCAACATCCGCTGCACCTTGCCCAGGATGGTCCTGGTCCTCTCCTCCGACGGGGAGGCCAGAAGGGACACTGTGTTGAGCCTCGCTCCCAGAAACAGAGCGTCTTGCGCGGGCACCAGGTGGGATTTGGCGTAGTTCACGGAGAATCCCAGGTCCGTGAGAAATTGGACGGTCCTTGCCGTGTGAACCACGGCGAGCTCCCTTGTCTTGGCTCGGATGAGACAGTCGTCCAGGTAGGGGTAGACGTGGATCCTTCGCGGCGCAGCTGAGCCGCCACCGGTGCGAGGCACTTGGTGAACACCCTGGGTGCCGACCGTAGACCGAAGGGGAGGGCTTTGAACTGGTAATGACGCCCTTGGACCACAAACCTGAGGAATTTTCGGTGCCCCTTCAAGATGGGAATATGGAAGTAGGCATCCTCCAAATCCAACGACGACAGGAAGTCTCCTTCCTCCAGCTGACCCAGGACGTGCTGGAGGGTGACCATCCGGAACTTTTGCGCCTTGATGAACTTGTTCAGACGTCGCAGGTCCAGGACGGGGCGCCATCCCCCCGTCTTCTTCTTCACAAGGAAGTATCTCGAGTAGACTCCGGAGCCCCGAAGCCTCTTTGGGACGAGTTCGATGGCGCCCTTCTTGAGCATCGCCTTCACCTCCAGGAGAAGTTGAGGGACGTGAAGTTCTTTCCTGGCCACGGGGGGGACGCGCGGACACTTTCTTTGAAACTCGAGCGCGTGGCCCCGGGCCAAGGCGTCCAGCACCCAACGGTCGGTGGAGATGGACTCCCACACGCTGACGAAGCTCGCCAGCCGGCCTCCCACCGGGGTGCTTCGGTAGGGCCCGACCCCCCGGCCGGTTCAATCCTGCTTCGATGAGGCTTTAGCGCCTTGTCCTTGGCGACGACGGCGGGGTCCGCCAGACTTGCCTCGTCCTCTGTAGGCCTCCTGAGACGACAAGCGGGCCGCTTGACGGTAGGAGGAGAAACCGCCGCCGGAACCTTTGGGGGCGCCCTTGCCTCCGCTGCTCCGAAAGGGCGTCCGTCGTTGTTGCAGAACTCCAAGGGCCCGGGCCGTCTCGGTGTCCGCTTTAATGGCCTGAAGGGAATCGTCCACTGTTTTCCCAAACAGGTTGTTCCCATCGAAGGGCATGTCCAGGACTCTGGTCTGAACGTCTTGACGGAAGTCCGTAGCCTTGAGCCATCCACGCCGCCTAAGGCAAACGCCGTTGCCCAACTGGCGGAACCCAGTGTCGGCGATGTCCGTCGCAACGGTAATGGCGTGGTCCGAAGCCACCTCACCTTCCTGCAGGATCTCCAGGGCCTCTGCCCTCTTGTCGTCCGGCAAGAAGTCCAGCAGGGGAGCCAGTTTGTACCAGAGCGCCCTGTCGTATCGGGCCACGATAGCCAAGGCGTTGGCAGCTTTAATCGTCATCGCTGCAGACGAGATGACTCTGCGTCCCATAGCGTCCAATTTCTTTCCCTCGCCGTCCGGTGGGGAAGTCTATGTGGAGGCCGCACCCCCCCCCCCCCGCTTCTTTCCTGGCCGCCGCGGAGACGACGGAGTCCGGGGTAGGCTGCGCCCGGAGGCACAGGGGGGCCGTGTCCGGGACCCGGTACTTTTTCTCGTACCGGTCTCTTCTAGCTGGCGTCGTGGAAGGGTTCTTGAGGAGGGTGAGGCCCTCATCCCAAATGTCGTCCAATAGAGGCACCGCGAGGACCGTCTTCCTCTTGGCCTCGCGCCGCTGATAAAAGAAACCTTCCTTCTTCTTCTCCTCAGGGCAGAGTTGGAAAAGCTCGGATGCCCTGGCGATCATTGAGTGGAACGATCCAATCTCGTCGGGCGGAGAAGCCCTGGTGGGAGGCGACGACGGTACATCCTCGTCGTATACCTCGTCGTCTGTACCCGTCGCTGCCGTGTCAGTCCCCGTATCATCCCCTCGGGTGGACGGGGAGGAGGGCTGGAAGGGGCGCGACGGCTGAAAAGGAGGTGGAGGGTGGATCCTTCTTTTCTTGGTAGGGGGACCCGGCTGGGTCCCCCGACGGGAGAGGTTCCGTCGGCAACGGTAATCTCGTCCTTATCTCTGAGCATAAGGACTGTATAGCCAACAAAATGGCCGCCGAGTTGTCTCGCGGCGCTGGCAGAGGGGAATCCGACGGGCGATCAGGGGCCCAGTCGGTACCCTCGACGATGTCGTCGTCCCCTGCGTCGGGATCCATCCCGACGGGCCGGTCTTCTTCCACGCCGAGGCCGTGGCTTAAGACCTCGACCAGCTCCTCCTCCGAGGTTGAGGCCGAATCTACGACGACGCCCTGCCCCCCCTTTTTCTTCCCCACAGGGGATTTCACGGGGGTCCTATCGATGGGCACAAAAGAGGACTCCCTCCGAGGTGGCAGGGAGACTCTGAGCCCCGAGGTCGCCACCACTGGTGTAGCCTCCACAGGCTGAGCCAGGGCCGCAGCGACAGTTTCGATAGAGGGCTTGGCCGGATGGATTAAGGCCTTCACCACCTTAGGTGCGCTCACCGCCTTATCCTTGAGGGGGGGGGGACACTGCCTCGCTCCCCCTCCGCCTTCGAGCTCGACCGGGGCCTCTCCAGGAGCTTCGCCGGGTGCTCGGCCTTCCTCTTACTCGACCCAGAGCGTTGGCTCGTGGTTGATGGTGCCGGGGAGGGTGCGCCCTGCCTGGCGCCCGTAGAGCCCGACCGTTCGGCACTCCCGGTGCCAGCGGACTCGCGGTGCTTGGCCTTATGTTGGACCCCCGTCGCCGGAGCGTCCTCAAAGGTCTTAGAAGACCGCTCGGATTTCTTCCTCTTCTTCTCGCCGGACGGGCTCTTCCCTTCTAGCCAGTTGGCGAGACGTTGATGGCGGTCCTTCATGGTCCGTTCCGACATGTTGCCGCAAAACGCACAGTCCTTCTCCACGTGCGTCTTGTCCTCATGTAGGCAGTAAAGACAAAAACAGTGTTCGTCCTCCTTGAAGACGTTCTGCAGCTGGCATCCAGGGCAGACCCTGAACAGCTTTCCGGGCGTCGAGCTTCCCTTCTCCTGGGCCATGACCGGGCCTGAGAAACTTCTGGAGTCCTCCAAAAGCGTAGCTCGACGAAATCTTCACCCTTGACGGGCGCAGACGAATCCGAAACGGGTCCCCGTTGATCGGATGGAGAGTCGGTGGAGCTTGAGGCTCTTTTGACCGAAAAAAACGAAGTTTTTGAGAAAAAACGTGAAAAAATAGCACTAACGCTCGAGAGCAATAGCACGAGGATCCCAACACATGAACGTGCGGTAAAAATCTGAAGATGGCTGCCAGAGGCGGTGCTTAGGTAGAGGGCAGTCATTGGCTGTGGTCAGTATGACCCAGAGACCAGTGATTGGTTATTACTACGAAAGACAGATCAGAAACGAAACTGATACTGGTTTTTTCTTTACCGAGGATTCCCAGCCTGACGACGGGGAATATTCATGAGCATGTGAATCCATGCCAGACCCCATGCTGGAGAAATGCCCGATTACGGCTTATTCAATTAAATGTTTTGTACAAGACGTACAAGACTTACATGACGCCAGGCAGAATAGCTCAATTTAACAATAACACGCGTCCATGGTGAAGATTGGAAGGGGCAGAAATGGTACACATGTTTTGGGGGTGCGTGAAAGTACGAGGCTTCTGGGCTAAGATTGAACAAACATGTAGAAAAGCTGAATGGTGAGGTATGATTGGTCACCAAAGGAAAGCCTCCTGGGGCCTACTCAAGAATAGGTAAAATTAGGCATCTGGTCAAACTTATGGACATGGCTTGTATATCGGCCAAAAGGTCTATTGCAATGGCATGGAAGGATGCGAGGGGACCACAATACATTAGATGGTATAGGGAGCTGGAATACTGGGCACGGGCAGAAACTAGAGTGTGCAGTGACGGGGGTCGCCAGAGCGGGGAAGATGCGAGCCCAGCATACGAAGCCTGGAAAATGTTAATTTGGGAAGTGTTCCATCCCTCGGATGACAAGCCCCATTAACAAGTAATGATCATATCTGAGTCACCCCAGATTTGCTGCAGAACACACTATCAAAATTAGGAACGTCAGACCAGCACTGGTCAGCCACCATCAAAAGCAAAAAGTAATTTGACACCAACTCCTTAGACTTCGAGAACAAATGAATGATCACCCTGAACAAATGCAATTTCAATGGTGAAGACTGTTTGCTGTTTGTTATTGTTATAAAACCAAGTTAGATGTTAGTTTGTCATTAAATGCATGTACTGAGAGGATATTATGTTGTGACGCTAAAGGATATGTGATGGTTACAAATGCCAATAAAAACATTTAAAATTAAATGGTGCTCATGTCCGATGAGTCTCGGTATTGTACCCTTCATGCATTCCAAACTAGTGTTGAACAATTATTAAAAAGGTAATCCGTCATGTGCATTGTTATTCAATGTCACTACTGGATACCTTGCCTTCTTCCATAGATCATCTGCTTGCGCTCCTAATAGTGAGGCAAATAAACTCTTCACGTCGCCCACAGCTAAAGTAGCTCCTGTGGTCTGTTTAACTCCTATCCATTTACCCGCTCCTGTTGTCAGAGATGGTAAACTATTCATTACATTGTTCTCATCTATGTGTGGTCATACCTCTTTTGTACCGATATATCCCTCCTTCCCTTCTGCTACAAATACCCACCCTGGTATTCGTCTATAAAGAGAGGCCCTCTGTTCCGCTATCTGTGGTTCCTCAAGTTCAACTTAATTAATCGCATCGTCGCCACCCAAATCTACATTCTCCCAAACTTCTCCAATATCCACATCCACTAAATCAGAGTCAACGTTGTCACTGTGCAACTGTTTGTTTGAACACTCGCCCTGTTCCTCTATTGTCTGTTCATTTATGCAAGGATCCTGAATTATTTTATTGTCCATTTTAAACAAAATCTGTCCTGCCCTCCATTTGTCTGTAGTTACCGCCGCCCCATCGCCTTGCCCCACTCTAGCTCTTGCCAATTCTGCCTGAGTTTCCTTTAATTACACTTCTACATTTCACAGCGTTTGATTTTCTACCTGCAAAACAAGTGGGACTCTCGTCCAGTCTTTAGGTGGGTCTTGCTCATTTTTATTTTCCTCCAAAGGGGTGCGGGGCTGGTGCACATTTGGGATTTGTATAGCCTGTTGCAGACTACAACGGATAGTGTCAACATAACATCTGTGGGTGCAGGGGCCCATACAGAGGGGCAGTGTGCGTATTTCAATGTTCACCTTTTTATTTCCATTTTTAAAATCGACTCTTCCTCAAATATTTTCACAATTCTATAATACTTAACCCATTTTTTCCCTTTATATTTAGCCGTTAGATGTGCATACATGTTTTGTTTATGTGTGCTTTCCGCGGGCTGAGATTGAAACATCTGCCCTGCTATTTCATGTATCCATTCCTTATGATATTGAATTATTTTCTACCTATACTGAGGAAAGTATTTACATATGCGTACTAGTGGGGAGTAATTATATTGTAAAGTGTGGATAGCTCAGTAGCAATGTGTGTCTGTGAAGCAAGACAACGCAGTGCAACACAGGTTTGCATCCCAATCCCACGTTTAGAAACCAATCTCTGGTATTAAGTGCGTTATAAAAAATAAATCATAATGTATACATGTCAGTAGCAAATTGTAATCCTTATTACCCAAAGCGCTTGTTAATATACACACTACACTCAAATCTTTAACTCCGAATACTTTCAAAACCACCAATAAACCGCAGCCTACAATATATTTTCAAAAAAGCTACATTTTATACAAGACAGTTATCAATAACTCAAGTGTACACTTCCTCAGCTTCTACAACGCGAGAGCATCCACATCTCCTCACAGCCCCTTAAGCAGGACTGAGGGAAACCTCACCTCCTCACACCCCCTTAACCGGGACGGAGGGAAAACCACACCACCTCTGCCTCTATAAGGCAAGGTTATCCACACCTCCTCACGCCCCTTGTCCAGGACGAAGGGCAAACTACATCTTCTTATGAAGCACTGCCCTTTCTCTTATACAGTATCCATTCCTTAATATTTCACCATAAATCCACTAACTATAAAATTGGTCTTCCCATTTACTGGGTGTATTCTTTTCAACTCAAAACTCCTTCTCCCCTCTCAATAAAACCACCACTTTTTCACACTGCTGCATTTTTCATGCACGTTCTAGGTTTCTCCAAGGTCCACAGTGCAGAGCCTCTGCTTGCAACTGCCTGCCTCACCCTGCTGAGTGGGCCACCAGCGGGATCGTGCGGGTGTCCTCAGAACTCTGCACCCGCTCGCCTCCTCGTGTGTGTGTCAAGGGAAATCTATCTAGACAGACAGACGCTGCTGGCCAAGGTGTGCAGCAAGGAGCCCTCTGCCTTCCAAGGATGCTGGAATCCCTTTGTGCTCTACAAATCTATTAATACACGCAAAACCAGACCATTACCAAGAAATAAGGAAGTGCACCAAGTGCAAGAAAAAACTGCTTTATTCACTTCATCAGAAACAAAGAGTTGGCAAGCAAGATACAAAAAACCCCACAAGCATTATAATGCGAAAAACCACATCTGCATAGTTACAAAAAATAATACATATAGCATTTTCTATAATGGACTACACTTATCAAAACCCCTACAGATCTTTATACATTGCAGTCCACCATTGCCCCTCCCCCAAGTACAGTTATCACGATCACATTACCGCAGGATTTGTTGGTTGGCACACTGCATACTGACAGTGATAAGAATACTCACCTACCATTGGATGGCACCGTTTAAGGTAGTCTTGAATGTTGCAACTGTCCTAGACAGTCCAATGTATTTCATTTGTGGTCTGGCAATAGAGAGATCAAACGCCCGCTTTCCAAGAACAAAACAATCCATCTAATTTCTCATGCCAGGGCCCCATTTGCCCCAAACTTTATATTGTTAGCAACTGTTGTCTTGATACTGGCTAATGAAGCAGGTTACTAAAATTTTAATTGGGTCACCGGATGAATAATAGTCTTTTATGGGGCTCTGTCTGCCGAGGATCATTTCTATTTTACTGCATTTAGTACAGGGTGTAGTGCAACTACTTGGCTATAGGGGGCACTGTGTAGCCAACTTAGTTTAGTGTCTTTGGCAATATTTCTTCTTGGGGAACCATGCAGCTGGCAATCAAGGCTTCTGTATGTTTATTCAATTATTTCTACTCTTGTATCATGGGAATATCACTTTTGTCGCTCCGTCGAGCACCATCTTATACTCCCTTCTACTGTAACCTTGGCTGTCTCATACTTTCAGGCGAGAATAACAAAGTTATTCACTGTAGGGACTACCTTACTCCTAGCCTGTAGTCTTCTTTATTCCATACTTTTTGACAGTTTGTACTTCGGTACGGGACCAGAGCACTTGAAGCATCAAAAAAACGATTTTGTTCTCCTTTTATTTTTACATGGGGCCACCACACGCAGCCGTAACCTCGCCTTCCTGAACTCAGCCCCGCGCATCGCCCTTCAGTCCTTTCCTATCACCAAAGTCGAAGGACCATAAGAAAAATATAGGAAGCTTTTAAGAGGGGGCGGTGGGTGGGCATTTGGAAGAAAGGGGACTATGGACTATGAAGTAAGGTAGTCACTACGGTGAGTAACTTTGTTATACTCCTACTTCCAGTCTCCTTTCCTCCATACTTTTGGGAGATTCACAAGCACTGGCAAGAAACGAGAGGATGACATTTCCCTTAGTTGAACACGTTTTTAAGAACTGCCTGGCCAAACTGGGCATAAGCCTGGGAGCTCAGGTCAAGACAATAGTGTGTACAAAAAGCAGAGGAAGAAGCCCACGTAGTAGCCTTGGCTATAGTCTCACATGGGACATATTTCTGGAAGGCAACAGCCGCCGCTTTGCTATGGACCAAATGTGCATGAACGCCCTTTGGGGGCTGTAGGCCTTGAATTGTATAAGCCTCAGATAAATGTAGCGATCCATCGTGAGATGGATGCTTTTGAAGCCAGTTTCCCTTTTGGGTCCCCGAAAAGTAAAAATTGTGAGGAGCTTCTGAATTTGCTTGTTCTGTCAAGGTAAAACTTCATCATTACCACAAAGTAGGGGGGACCCTTTGTGGGCAAACGTGGTTAGGGTCAAGATATATTGTAAAGAACAACAAATATGACCACATTGCAGAACAACTCAATGTGTTGTATCTATTCAAATCAATTAATAGATTTGGTAGTGTGCTGGAGAAGTCACGAAGAGTATCCCATATGTTTCTCAACTATTTATTGGGGTAGTGTACATATCCAACAAAAAACATGTGTTGCATAATGTGAATTGTGAAACAGATGTGGAGTCAAGACAATAAATGATATAGATCACACAGTATATTGACATGAATGACAAAAGCAAGTAAAATACAAGATGTAACCATAGATCAAATTCAAACAAAACATAACATGCATACAATAGTTGTTGCTCCCAAAATTGTGATTTGCTATATGGTGTATTTTACATTACCCTCGATTGCTCGGCACGATTCAACCGTGCTCATGCCGAAAAACTACATTCAGGGTACTCGTATCATTACCACGGATGTTTTAGGCACAATCAATCAATGATCATGTCTAACAGAACTGCCTTCATGCACGATTCCAATCAAAGGTTTGACAGTGCCCCTCTTTGTCTCATGGGCATAAAAACAAGTTTTGGTGTGCCGTGGATGGTGGTGTCTTTCAAAGCCTTTCAAAGGGCAGAAAAAACCCTAGGGGGCAGAAGAAAAGGGGGAAATTAATATTTAAAAGAAGTTTTTTTATTGTGAAACACTGATGATGAGATCTACTTCATAAATAATTTTGCCTAGCCCTTAGTTTTTCAAAATAGCACTAAATCACTTGCCCTGTATCCCGTGCAGGGATGTGCTGTGTTATGGCCACAATTGTGGGTTCCTCACGGCGGCTGGGAATGGAAAACCCCTCCTTCCGGGTGCAATTCAGCTATAAAGCTCTGGAAAATAGGGGTTGTAGACCAATCTACATATTAAAAAAGGAGGATGCTCTCAGTTTAGGAAGTAGTGGGCAGGACAACAAATGTACAACCGAACAGCAGTACATGACTAGCCTGAAATGGGTATATGGGTTGCACATCTAGAGGGTAATACCTTATGAAGTACTGCTTCTAGTATCCAGAGCGGCAGAAATCAATGGCTCGTCCCTGAATTCAAAGCTTTTCAGTTAGGACCCCATTGTCAGTGACGGAATGGACCTCCTGCAAGGAAGCAGAGATAGTTTTTCCAGATTACTCTACTTAGTCAGCTGGGTTTGTTGATGCAGCATCAGCTATCAAACTAATGGGGGCTGAAGTCCCTACGTTTATGTAGTTAAAAGTAGCTAAAGTAAATTTTGCCACATGTCAAAAAATAACGTGGGAGAATACAGTGCCATACCATTTCCTTCACTTGTCTGCAGCAGCGCATGATTAGTAAAAACGGCAAGCAGACTGCTGATTGATGTGGCATGGACGTCAGCTAGTCATCGGGGATAGTGTCTGTAAATGTTAGCATGGCAATAAAAGCGCTCCGGCCGCTAGTTTCACAGTTGCTGGCCGTGTGAATGAAGTGAATTGTCATAGATTATCTTGCGATCTAGCCGTCTGTTGATGAAAACGTTCCGCATGCAGAGCAGAGTGCATCTGTTGTCCAGTCTTGTGAAAAGCCCTGCTCTTCTGACATCCAGGTTATGTAGAATCCTTTTTGCATCAGAGACAGGGGTCGGAAAAAAACAGGGAGGGGATATTGACTGATTTCTGTGTAAATCCGCAACAGTTTGCTGAAGGAAAGAAGGATGAGTGCGAAGCACAACCTTATCCTTGTGAAAGGTCAAGAACGTGTGGTCGACAGAGCTTGACACTCGCGTATTCTTCTCGCAGATGTTACAGAAATTAAAACAACCACTTTCCAGGAGAGAAACTTAAGCTCAGTAGTGGCCAATGGTTCAAAAGCCTTGTGAAGGCAGTAAGGACCACGTTTAGATCCCATTCTGGGTGAGGAGGCCTGACCGGCGGGAAGAGGTGAAGGAGACTTGCAAAATGCCTCTGGATTTGTCAGATAAAAAAAGCAATCATCTGTAGAAAGATATGCTGAAATGGCAGACAGATATGCTGTACATGCTAAGAAGTGGATGCCAGAGGCCGCAAGGTCCGATATAAAAGACAAGATACAGTCCACAGAAGCATGTAGAGTATCAAGCTGTGTAGCGAGACACCAATGACAAAAAACAAGCCTTTTACTTTTGTACTGCACTCTTGTAGAGGGCTTACGTGCTACCTGGATTATGCACATATTATCCTCCAAAAGGCTATATTGCGCTAAGGCCCTGAACTCGGCACCAGGCCGCCAAAATGAAGGATTGTGGGGAACTGTGGTAACTTTGTTGGGTCGCACATGGATAGGTGCAGAAGCTCCAAGAACCAGAACTTGGCTGGCCACCAAGGAGATATGAACAGCTGAGTGCAGTTGGAGGCACTCCTGAGCTTCCAGAACGAAAGATGAATAAACGGCAGAGGAGGAAAGGCATAAGCCTTCATGTTGTCCCACAGAATCTCAAGCGCATCCCCCAAGGAAGATGCTCCCAGACCGTCCCTGGAAGCTTAGAGTGGTAGTTCTCAGTTGGTCGCAGTCCCAAAGAGGTCACTGAACTGGTGGACCCCAGCCCTTTAAGACGAGGTAGCAATACCCTTGAGATGGATGGGGATGCAGAAGTTACTCAAACATCAATAATCTAAATGGCTCAGGTAGTTGGCAAAAAGGTATCAGTTTTAATATCAATCATCTAAAACAGGGGGTACAACGGACATCTCAGAGTAAGATTTCACAATGCATCTTTAAAAAAAAGCATTGTTTTATAGCAGAAAATCATCATTGATGACGTCAAGCAACGTATTACTAACGTCATCCTACGTGGCAAACTACAAAACCCTACTGAAGAAAGTGATAGGACTGGAGGGAACAACCAAGTATACGATCCATACTCATCTAAGAGAGTGAAGAAAAGTGATAGGTTTCTTATCAGGTGGGGCAACTAAGCTCTCCCCTTAAACAGGTCACTATGAACGTCACTAGATACACAACGTCCCATTGGTTACACAAACTATAAGACCCTTAATCACACTTCCACCTACCATTGCTTGGCACTCTAACCTCTGTCAGTACTTTTCCACCTACGTTAGCAGCATGCAGGCTGGTTTTCCAGGTGCTGGTGAGCTAGACTAAACCATAGCTTCCCACCAATTAGCATATTCATCTATCATCACCTCAGTGGTCTGCTGTCAATTAAGGCTTTGAACTTGTCCTTGGGAGTGTTCTTTTGTTCTGGAGAATTCAGGGGAGAGAAGGCACGGTCTGCCCTCATGCGTAGGTGTGACTATCATGTTCCTCCAACTTAATTCTTCCACGTGACTTAAGACCACCAAAAAAAAAAAAAAATAATCAAGCTTCAGAGCATTAAAAATATTTTCCTAATAGACCTCTGATGTCTTCCTTGTTTTTGTCCATGTCTTCTGAACAAGAGTTTTGTTATTTCACACTATTTGTATCCAATGTATGCTCACCCCAACCTGATAAGACCTTGGCTTCTTGGGGCTCCTCCGGCCTTGCCTTTCTGAGATCTGCTTCTGTAAGTCAAGCGCTTTTTTTTTTTTTTTTTTTTTTTTTAACTGCGACACACTGGAATAGAGGCCTTCCTTCCCTGGTCCAGTTCTGCTTTAATACAAACTTTAATCTGCTTTAATGGAAACATCCATTCTTTACTCACTTCAACATATATATGTATATGTTGGCGCATGCCGCAATCTACTCACTATAAAGCTATGTTGGGGAGAATTCTCATAAATGTGCCAATTCCCTCTACCTTAGAGCCCTCCAGCTCTTTTGCTAAACTTTGGTACTTTGAACTTTTTCATTTTAATGTGTTTTCTGTGTTTGTTTCTTTTGAATATGGAGTCTAACCAACTCCATAGGCATCATCTTTTCATTTGTGTCACAAGGAAGCCTTTTAGGCTGTCCTAAGATTTAAATACCTTCTCTGGGATAAACTACCTTTTCCCAAAGAAAGTAAAGTGAAATTGACTTTACCAGTCTTCAAATTCCTAGACCCAGCACACCCCATTTTACAATGGAGTGCTGGAGGGGTTACCTAATATCCGCTGTGTCTAGAAACTCCTGTAGCAGTCAAATGCTATCCTTTCCTCTTGAAATGGCTGGTGGCAGTGGTTTTGTAATGAACTACCACGATTTTTCCCGACCGCGAACACCGGTAATGAAAATACACAGGAGCTATGTTTTTCAAGATGGGGTTTGAGCCCCCTTTGTTCAAACAGGTTCCAGTCTTGGGGGCCTGGCCAGCAGCGAAGCAATGCAGACGTGAGCCTTCTTTGCTCCCGCGGCCGCCTGCACACATCCTGATAATCCAGCCTAACACCAAATAATTGTCGATAACCAAGAGACCATCACTGGTGCTATACACTCTGCTACACCTGTGGCTGGTGAAATCTGCAAAAACCGCAGACGCTTTGCAGAGTAAACGGCTTTTGAAAACTCATCACGGAGTTCGGAGAAGGAAACCAAGATGGCCACCCGGTGCGGCCCGTTTGAGGCCCGGCACAAAGAGAAGCTATGCGGTACACAGCTTAAGTGCAGCGATAGCCCGAGTGGAAGTCAGGGCGGAATCCTGGAAGAACCGTCACCACTGGCGCAGAACAACCGTGGCGACATCTCAAGTCCCACCTGCAACCACAGCAGTGTCCCGCCGCGACACGCTAGCGGTACCTCTTGGAGATCATCCGCCGGCCCTAAGCGGGGGGCTGCTGGTGGAACAAGAGAACGAGTAGCGGCGTAACAAGACCGGACAGCTGAGGCTGTGGACCCCTGAGAGCGCGGCAGCGCGCACGGAACAATCACCCGAAGGAGCTGCTCTGCGGCGAAGTGCACTGCTGCGGGG
Source organism: Ambystoma mexicanum (assembly GCF_040938575.1). Classification (NCBI taxonomy): domain Eukaryota; kingdom Metazoa; phylum Chordata; class Amphibia; order Caudata; family Ambystomatidae; genus Ambystoma; species Ambystoma mexicanum. The sequence goes on from NC_090932.1 coordinate 914,484,829, forward strand.
TGACCGCGACCACTGCCTCGAACCGCAGTGGCCCGGGGGCTGGGGCTGCCTTTTGTGTTGCTTGTGATACCAACAGGCATTCAGCGCCCTCCACACACAGATAAGGACAACCGCAAATAGGAGAAATTACGCCCAAACTGCAACGTCCAGCACACGATTGCAGCAAAGAGCCCGATCCCAAGAACGTGGGCCCGGCACACGAGGGACAATCGGCAGCCAGCCATTCATGGCCCCAGGAATCCACAGGCACCTCGTGGGGTGAAAGTGGCTTGCAAACCCTGCCCGGCGGTGAAGCAATACAGCCAGAACAGACGAGAACGGGGATGGTGTGCTACATCCCACTCTGCGTGAGCCGCCTGCAGAGGGACAACAACACTGAAAGGAATCTCCGGAGTCCCCTACAAGAAACCATACACAAGACCAGCAATACGCATCCTGATGGAGGGGAACTCCACATAGCGGAGCAGTGCAAAACTTATCTGCAAAACCATGAAGACCCAGATCACCGGATCCCACAGTCCCGAATCCGCTGGGCGGCCCAGGAACAGCACTCCTGAGCGGAGGAGAGGACTGGGAGAGCGCACTGCTGGTGCCCCGAGGCGAACCACTGAGCTGGGAAAGGTGTCACACCCTGGGGCAAACAGCCGAAGATGACAGAGACAAAAATCCACAGCATTTACACTATTAAGCGGCTAAAAGTTCCCGGATGTAATGAAAACAGACACTTAGTGAGATTACATCAGTGCAAGGGCGCAAGAGTGGGATACCAAGAGCACTAAAGAGGCCGGGAATTCTCGAATGACAAAACAAAGGTTTATTGCTCACTAAAACAAAAGCATCCCCAAATAAACGAGCCACCTAACCTGAGAGACACTTGCAAAGTACCATGCTGACTCACCATTCATCTGGAAGAACACTGAAGGGATGACTGGGGTACTACAATATAGAAGTGTACTGCCCCCTGGAGCCCAGCGTGGTGGCCGTGGGGTGCCCCACCGGACCAACCTAGGTGTTAGCTTGTGCCCTACCACTGGCTCAACAGCACCCCTCCAAAGAGGAAACACATGGTAACAAAAAGGAAGGCCTGTAGCGAACCTGCTACCCGAAGCAGCACAGCCCCAGAGTGAGGTCTGAAGAATAAAAGGAATGCAGAGACCCCAGCATTACCATAAGACATGCTGCGATCCCCGATTACCAACCTTGGCATTGCAACCAAAGGGAAACTCTCCCCTACTATAGCCCAGGGCTGTTATCCTACAGGCAACGACAGCGGTCCACGACACTTCAATAGGAAGGTGTTCGCACCCAACAAGGATGAAGTCCGCATTTATCATGGGCAAAGACAAAACCAGGAAAAACACTGTACAACACAAAATGGACCAATATACTACATCGAGCACACAAAGTCAGCGAAAGCTGGACCCAACCATCGGTGCCCCTAGTCTATATCCTTGAAAGATGTCATGGCCGCCATAGTAGACTCACGTGCCTCTATGAGCAGAAAATAGACGGCTTAAGCATGGATGTATCGCTCCTTCATCACGACCTGCAAAAACTGACGTCTTGCACTGGGGAAGCGGAGCAACCCATTTCCAACATCGAAGACGGAATATGTGACCTACAACATCAACTGGTCAGTGTCAAAACAGAACTCAAAACAATGGCTGACCAGGTGGATGAGAGTGAAGGCCCGTCGATGCGCAACGTCAAGATCCTCAGTTTGCCTGAAAACACAGAAGGGGCAAACATGGAGACATTCCTCAAAAAATGGCTAATAGAAATGTTCGAACCGGACTCCTTTTCCAAATTTTTCTCGATCGAGAGAGCGCATCGCATGCCCTCTGGAAAACCGATCCCAGGTGCACCCTCCCAAACAGTGATTGCGAAACTCCTCAACTATCGGGATCGTGATGCACTACTCCAGAGAGCAAGAGCCAAGGGCACGCTCACTTACAATGGCGAGAAAATTGCCTTCTTCCCCGACTACACAAGGGAGGTTCAGAAAGCTAGACAATCTTTTGATCAACTGAAGAAAACTGCAGGTCCTCAATGTTAAATATGGCCTCCTCTTCCCGGCCCAGCTCAAAATATATTACAATGGAACAACCGTCCACTTTAATGACCCAAAGGAAGCCTGGAGATGGGCAGAGCAGCACATCGATGGAGACTGGAGAACTCTGAGAAACAACAGACAGAGGAACCCTCGGGCCCGACAAGAACGAGGTCCACCACCGTCACAACCACCAGTGGTGGTGGTCTCCCATGAGGAAGAGATTGGATGATCGTGGGCGATATTCACCAAACATGGAATGTACGATAGTACATGCTCACCAAAGATCGTAACATCATGGCGGCCGCTGTGAAGGTGGACACTCCTCCCGCACAATGTTTATTTGTTTACCTGTTGGCTACGATGGCCGGCTTTAGTTGTTGTGAGATATTCAGGCGACAGATACTTCTAGTTGGGTGGAGTACAGGGAGGGGGATGGGTTGGTTAATTGTATATATGTTTGCGATTAAGTGGGTCCGGAAGAACAAACCTGCATATCCTGTAAGAGTCCTACACAGCGTAAAGCGAATACCACTGCATCCACGTGCAATGCGCGAGAAAACACATACTGCCCCGAACACCACATTGAATGGCCCTTATCAGTACTGAGGTCAGACCTCTCAGGTTTCTGACCTGGAATGTCAATGAACTGGGTGGAGGGATCAAGAGGCGACTAGTCATGCAATCTGTAAACAGGAACACGCCGGATATAGTCTTTCTGACCGAGACACATCTCACAGGTACCACATGTAATCTGTTCAAACGCACCAACTACAGACTACCAGTACATGCTGGGTTCACTATGGGCTCCTATGGCGTCCTTATTTTAGTACACAAAAGATTACCTTTTGCTCTCACAAATGTCATACAAGACACCACTGGTACATTTACATATATCGCGGGATCCCTGTGGAACATGACCATTGCAATGCTGGCGATTTATGCGCCACCAGCACTATTACCTGCGCTTATAACTGACATCACGTCCATAATCACCAAGGATGAATCTGATCTGGTTAATCCTTGGTGGGGACTTCAATGAAGTTATGGGTGTAGAAACAGACGGCACACATTTAAGGGGGTGAAACCCTGCTACCCGTACCAGACTTGCTAAATTTGCTGCAGCGCTAGGACTGCGCGATGTGTGGAGAGACTTGCATCCAGGCGCGAGGGAATATTCATTTCACTCTGGAGCACACGCTTCACTGTCACGCCTGGACTATTTCTTTCTCCCAGCACCAGATATACAGAGGGCTTCCAGTGCGACTCTACTACCCCGAGGCATATCAGATCACTCCCCCTTACTGATTGAACTACACACAACTGGGCCACGCCCCCCTCCCACATGGCGTTTGAACAACTATTACTTGGGATTCCCAGAGCTCCTAGAACAAATACAATTAGCTACGACAATGTACTTTGAAGGTTCAGTTGATGATCCGAATGTACTATGGGAGGCCTTTAAACCGGTACTACGCGGTGAGATCATCTCTTGGACCGCTGCACAAGAAAAAACACAACGGAAACTGCTTGAAGCCGAACAGGACACAGGCTGAAACAAACCACTTGACCCTCGACAAGCCAGACACCCACTGCTTGTTGACACTAGCTCAAAAACGCCTTCAAAATATAGTGCTAGACTGTGCCAAACAGGCCCAAAGAACGATGCAGCCCAGGATATATGAAACGGGTGACAAAGCGGGTAAAGTGCTGGCATGGCTAGAAAAAAGACAAAGGTAGTCGCCAAGTTCGATCGATCACAACAGAGAGTTCGAAACCACTGATGAATGATCGAGATATAGCGGAAGGATTCGCTTCCTATTATGCGGAACTATATAAATCTCCCATGACACCAATCAACACCTCCATATTGCACGAAAATACTCTTTCTGCCCTTAATGCAGAACAGACCCTTTTAGAAAAAGATATCACGGAAGAAGAGTTAGTAACAGCCATGTCTCAACTCCAAGCTGGGAAAACACCAGGTCCGAATGGCTTTCCGATAGAAGTGTGGCACAAACTGGGAACAAATATAATTGGCCCACATCTGTTACAAATGTTTTCACATTCCAAAACCCAAGGCTCTCTGCCCGCGGATCTCCGGAGAACCACGATAGTTGTAATCCTGAAAGCGGACAAACCACCGGACCGCTGCAGTTCTTACAGACCTATCTCCCTTATCAATAGCGAGACCAAAATCCTCACGAAGGTGCTCGCAAACAGATTGCATCAAGTCATAACCTCACTGATTCACCCCAATCAATGTGGATTCATGCCACAGAGGTCTACCCGAATGAACATACATAGACTGCACTCAGCACTAGAAAGAGCCCCCGCCCTACAAAGCCCCCTAGCGTTGCTCGCAATAGACTTTGAAAAAGCTTTTGATTCGGTACATTGGGAGGCTATACGGGAGATAATGCGTCGCATGGGTTTCAGGCTCCAAAACATGAGCCGGGTCCAGATACTATCTGAGTCCCCATAGGCAGAAATGCAAGTCAATGGATGGCCCTCAAGACCTTTCAAACTGGGAAAGGGAACTAGACAAGGGTGCCCCCTATCTGCAATGATTATTGCATTGGCCAGTGAGCCCCTGGCTGTACTGTTACGAATATCAACATTGTGGACTGGTTTCCGCTGGGCGGACGATTGGGAGGATAACGTTTCTTTATATGCGGATGATCTGCTTATTTATCTGAAAGACCTGCACAACTCCTGCCCTATAATAACGAGATTATTCAACAGCTATGGAGCATTTCGTTGACTACGAGTGAACTGGTCCAAATCGATACTATTCCCAATAGATAAATTGAACTTCAAGGCTCCGGATAACTGTCCGTACCGAATCGTGATGACTCAATTCCGTTATCTTGACAAATCACAAATGATCTGGGGGAATATGTGGATAAAAACCTCCACCCGATTATGGCAAGGTTCACAGATTATGTCTGTCACTGGGTCTCCCTTCCGTTAACCCCATTAGGTAGAGCTGCACTCTTCAAGATGGCCCTCCCCCGCTTCCTATACATCTTACAAAATGCTCTGCTACACATCCCACTGGAAGAATTTCAAAAATTCATCCGCGTACTCTGGAAACTGGTGCGGTGGACACCCACGCATTGCATTGAGTACCCTTCAACATTCCATATGGTAAGGAGGGATCTGTCTCCCACGCCTACAGTCCTATTACTGGGCCAGTAAAATGGCCGTGGTTAATGATATGCTGCATGGAGATACATTACTGCCACACAACAAGGTAGAAAATGCTGAGGGGCAAGGTAGAACCCAACTTGAGCACCTTTATAGAACAACAAGCCTTGGAACCCCCCCCAGTCCATGCTGTCCCATTTCTCACGGGTTTGGAAAGCAGCACACAAATACATAGGTTGGGAGGCGAAAATCACTCCACTACAACCATTGTGGGGAAACGGAAACCTTCTTGAGGTGAGCAAACTCCCGAGATGGCACAGTTGGGTGAACCGGGGAATCACCACAGTTGGGGATATCACTACTGACGGTACGGTACGTTGGTGCCTTTCAAATCTTTAGTATCCCGCTTTCGCTTCCCACTCATTGAGCACAATCACTACACAACTGCATCATGCATTAAGATCCCACCTCCCAGAGTTAGCAGATATGCCGGAAAGCACCCCTCTTGAGAGAAACATAGTACAGGCAAATATTGGCACCAAAACAACATCCACAATGCATAATGTCATAACCTCCTTTGCCACCACTGAATTATTGAGCCTGAAAACGAAATGGGAAGAGATGTCGGAACCATACAACCAAAAGACTGGGTGACGACTCATGTACCCCATGAGATAGCAATCTCTGCTATACTCCGACTCATACAGCTCAAAATCCCACACAGGATATATTCCCTAGGGTTCCACTTTACAGATGGGGGAAAATTACTGACCCGCTCTGTCTATGTTGTAAAAGGGGAGCGGGGGCACTTTCTTTCACATATTGTGGGGATGTGATAGAATCCAGCAGTAGTAGCAACAATGCTGCAACGAAGTCACACAAGCACTTGGGAATGAGATTTGCAGAGACCCGAAACTGTTGCTGCTTGGGATGGAGGGAGGAGGATTTATCCAAATATGAAAAAATGTTTTTGTCAACCACAGCATTAATCAAAAGGAACATTGCGAAGCTGTGGGGCTCTGCAACAAACCCACACTATGAACAATGGATTGCGGACGTGAATATGTGCATCATGATGGAACACAGGGTATACACAGCTAGACGCTGCCCAAGAAAAGCTGAAAAATATGGCAAAGATGGCAAGATATGCAGTGAACATTGCAGCCGTTTGAGTGATTAACATAGATTGCGAGGTGTGGGACACAACCTGAAAAATGTTTTCTGCGAATGGTGGAAGAGCTTTCGAGACCCAATTTTACAAGTTTGAGTGATAACATGTTAAAGGTCAATCCGACCTAAGTTTGATCTTGATGCTTTGTTTGTAAATGTTATAAATGCCAAAACAATAAAATGTTTAAAAAAAAAAAGGTCCCTGTCTTTTTTTGGAAAGGTCCTTCTAGAGTTTGTCTCTGCGCACCAAACCAAGTTTGGTCCCTTTGTTCCTACGCCTGCGGCGGGCTTCAGGACTGAAGACCGCCTCTGGCGCCTGAGTGTCTGGGGTGGGCAGGAAGTGAGGGAGGTGCCCGAAACTCCCTGTGCTTAGTCTCCTAGGAGACCCAAATGCACTCTGGCATGATTGGCTGGCTGACTGACTGTCCGGCAAGGATAACCACCCTGCTGGGTGAGTGACAGCTAAGCTGGAATGAATGGTAGAGAACTGTATAAAAGGCAAGTCTTTTGGCTTGGAAGGCAGAGTCGACCACTGGAACAACGGCTGCTGCAACTCTTGGACCGTTAGTTTGCCCAGGGAAGCCCTGCTGCAGTCCAAATCGCCAAATTATCTCGACAGAAGCACCCACAAGGACGACTTCTCGCTTTGAGTTGGTGGGACCAATCAACTTCATACTAAGCCACCTGGATACCATTCTCGGAGCTGGGTGTATTTGCTGCCGAGTGCTGCAGGAAACTGAATAGCCAGCGAGAGGGACCCCAGTTTGTGTGCTTGACTACAGCTACCGGAATTGAAGATTTGTCATTTGCCAGCTTTTTGACCAGTCCCAGTGCAAGAGTCGCCCAACGTCCTCCCTCTTATCCCCAAGACTGAGGCTCACAAACAGCGAGATCTGCAAGAACTCCCAGGAACATCAGCTGCATCTTTTCTTCATTATAAAGTACTGTGAAAACCCGACCAAGAGAACTTACCTCGAATTGCAAAAGTGCTACTTTGGCAACTTGCAGGCATAGTCAGCTTGTGATCCAACAAACAAATCTTTCTTTTAGGACTACTTCTGAAAACCTTGGCAAAGACTTTTCTGTTTAACTACCAGAACTGCTTTATCCTATACAAGACTTTAGCCCATTGACTTTGGCCTAACCTATTGCATTAAATTGACTCCTCTGGTAAACTCAGACTATTTGCCCCGTTTAAGAGTAACTAATCTTTTTATTAACCTATGGCTTTTTGCTCCTACTTCAAAGTACTCCGAATGCCATTTTGCTCCTCCTTCAAAGTAGTTTAAATGCCTCAGAAACGTACAGTGTAAAGTACTGAAGTATATTTGTGTGCGAGATACATTGCCTCCTTCTAGTGAATGTTTTATAACTGACTTTGAAATAAATAAGTGTTCTACCAAGAAACCTTGAGTGTAAGAGTTTATTTGAACACTTGTGATTGTAGACCTCTGTGTAACATCATTACAGCTCACATTACCCTCTTGAGATAAGCCTGGCTGCTCAGCAGCGCTACCAAAACTGTGTAGTGCAGACTTATACCAAAGGTTGATTTTGCTTACACTTGTAGTCCTATGTCACGCTCACCTGGTCTCCTCGGGGGCGTCACTCGATGATGCAGGAATGGTGTCTGCCCTGGCGTTACACAGCTGGATGGGGAGACTTGCACGTGTCTTCTCCTTCCCTGTCACTTCCCCGAATGCTTTTGCCTACAAGGTCGAAATAGGATGTTAGCATCGTGAGGAGTGGGGTTGAGTTCCCACCTCCCAAAACCTCCTAATGCCCCCTTCTCTGCTTCAGCCTCACCTTGGTTTGTTTAGTGGTGGACTCTCCGTCCTGCGATCTCTTGCAGGGGCGCAATATGACAGTCTCTCCCTGGATCAAGTTCCTTCACTGATCCTGTGGGGGTGTAGCAGAGTCTTGAATTGCTTGACTCAGCAGGTAAGTCTCTATACCAATAGATGCTTGGAATAGTTGCTTAAATATCTTTATTACCCAAGTTTTAACCTTGTATTCACCTTTCTTTCATGCGCGGTCTTGAGCAGTTTTTTTAATGAGGATTTGACTCGTCCTTCAACGCGGAGCAGATTCTATGCAGTTGAGTATAACGTTCGTGAGTGGCGCCGAATGTCTCTATAATTGTTTCTTCCCGTGCGCGACTAACCTGCTGTGTTCTTTTCTTTCCTGCAAACAGGTGCAGCGTGGCTCCGCAGCGGTTATCGTAGGAACTGCTGCAGAGGAATCCCAAGGGAAGCGGTCTCTGGGTGAGTATCAGATGTTCTTGCAGATGCTTCCTTTTCTGCAGAGGCGGCGAACTGAAGAGCACCTAAAGGAGCGGCCGCTCGGATGGAATCCTTCAGGTAAGGTCGAAAACTCAGTATTAATTCCCGTTTCTGCTCTTCTTCTGTTCTCAGGTTCTGATGGATGGAAGTTCCAGAACGGGCGTGGCTGCTGGCGTTCAGGTACTAGAGCTAAGCAGACACGGTGAGCGTTACGCTGCAGGAGTGCAGAATAACGCAAAGCATGTTCTGTGGGTAGGGTGTGGCTTAAATAGCCTTGTAAGTAGTTCCAATAAAATAGTCCCTCCAGCCTCATTATGCAATAACAGGTAAAGTAGTCCCACAGCCACACCCAGGATAAGCCAGATGATTCAGCCCCCTTTGACTGGGCTGTATGTGGTCCCATGTAGTGCATTACCAGATGGAAAATTATGAGCCTGGCGCCAACGGCACCAGGACTGAGTCCAGGAAGTCCTTGGACTACCCTTTTGGGCTTTATAAGCCCTGATGGGTGTCAGTGACGGAGAAAGGCCCGCCAGCTCCAAGTGTTTTGGAGCACGCACCACGACATTCTAGTTGTGTGTAGTGGTCCCCAAGGGCACTGCATACAAACTTTGCCTAACAAGCCAGCCTCAAGAATACTAATTCTGCTTATGTTTCTTTGTATCTGTACACGTGTAAAATAACTTGATATCTTCATTGTTTCTGCAGCATAAGTTTCTTCATCTTGATCCCAAGATCTCACTTATCTTTGATCCTTTCTTGATGCCTTTTAGAATATTGGCATTCCCTCGTCTCTGCAGCTCTTCCCTGTAAGTCAGCCTTCATGTGACGTCACCATTCTTCACTTCCATGTATTGGTCCTGCTTCTTCCAGGATTTCATTCAAATGGCCATCATACTGTCTCACATGAAGGTATGGCTTTCTCAATGGGAACCTTGCTTCCAGGATTCTCTTTGGTATCAGTATTTTCACTGGTACTGCATGTGTCTCACACTCTGGTTCCCAACTTATAGGAAATATGGGAAAAGTGGTTGAGGTGGGGGTACTTGGCTCCTTCTATACACCACCGTTTGAGAACCCCATGGCAGTAAAGGCTTGCTAAGAACATTGCCATTTCCCACTCGTAATTCGCCACAGACTGGCGGCTCAGATTAACTACCGCAACATTGATCTGTCCCGGAATGTGCATGGTCTCTAGCCAGACATTGTTTTGGACTGCCCAATTCCAAATCTGGATAGCTAGAACCACCAGAGGCTGCACCCTGGTGCCCCTGTGCTGACATAGAACACAGCAACAGAATTGCCTGTGCAAATTCACACTACCCTGTTGATGATAGAAGGCTGGAAAGCTTTCAATGACAGGAAAATCGCCAGGAGTTCTAGGTAGTTGATATGAGACATACTGTCTTGGGGTGTCCGCAGATGGTAGACCTTGAGATGACCCAACATAGGTCCCCACCCTAAAAGGGAGGAGTCCGTTGTAACCCGGGACCTGTGGTAAAGGCTGCTGGAAGGAGGTTCCCACTGAGAGGTTGTCCACCATTGAAGATCCGACATCATGGAAGATGGGATCAGTATAATTTTGGAGTCTTGCTGGTTCCAAGCTTTGGACCAACTCTGCAGCACTAGTTGTGTGCGCCTCATTTTCAGTCTTGCAAGAGGCAGAGCTAGAACACATGAAGCCATCAGGCCAAGAAGTCTCTGGAACTATCAAGCTGATCTGTGGCAGGAGCTCAGGAAAAGATGCCACGTGGTTGATAAATCTGCAATTCTGTCATCTGTAGGAAAACGCTGGCACTGAGAGTATCCCAACGGAAACCTTGAAATATCAGGTCTTGAACAACAGTCAGACGATTTCTGCCAGCTCACAACAGCCACAGTTGGAAAAGGAGCTGGAGGAGAGACTGAAGATTGCCTGTCACAGCCCGGGGCAAGGACTCAGCGGAAGACAATCTTCTAAATATGGATATACATGAACTCCCTGCATTCTGAGGAATGCTGCGATGACCGCCATCATCTTCGTAAAGATCTGCTGTACTGAGCTAAGACCAAATGGGAGCACTCGATATTGGAAATGCTACGTTCCCACAGAAAACCAAAGGTATTTCCGATATGGGGGCCAGATCGAATGTGCATATAATCATCCTGGAGATCTACCACACTGAGCCAATCGCCTTTAAGGAGAGAGGACCTTATCGGGCTGGGCATAATCATCTTGAATTTCTCTTGGGGAAGGAAAAGGTTGAAGTTGGAGAGGTTGAGGATTGTGTGCAGGCCAGCCTGGTTGGGTTAGGGCACAGTAAACAGACGGGAGTAATAGCCCTATCCCCTGGCTCCCACAAGGGAACAGGTTCCACTGCTTTCAAGATCAGACAGAAGTTTTGGTAACTTGGCTCTGAGGGAAGGAGAACCAGTCTGCTGAAAAGAAGGATGTAAAGGTGAGGTATGTGGGAGGGGAAGGCGGAAGTCTGCTCGGGAGACTGATAAAACACATCAGTTTTCTATGATGATATTCCATGTCTCAAGAGGAGACAATATAACACCCTCTCACTGTAGTCTCATGTGACCGATGGAAAAACATATGGATGGTTATTGGGGGCGAGACCTCCTGTTGCAGAGGAGGCAGCTGATGACCGAGAGAAAAACCGGCCACTTTGTCTTTGCTGCTGGAGTCGAGGTCCACCAGAGGAACCTTCTTCTCAGCGTGCTCGATGTTCCTGGAACCCTCTAAATCCTGTAATGGACCTTGTCTGGGTCCCCAACCTCTGCATTGGCCATCTTAGTTGGAGGTTGTTTTGCTAGGACCGACAAAGATTTAGCAGTCAAAGTGATTGCCGGTGTCATTTTGAAGTTCCTAGTCTGTGGAGGAGAGGAAAAGCTCTTTCCATTCAAAGGGGAGGTCCAGTATCTTATCCTGAACCTCTTGAGAACTGTGTCGTGTGAAGCCACGCCTGGTGGGAAATGTCTATTCCAACCATAAGGCCCCGAATGGACAGGTCTACATGATGGGCTACGGGCTCCAGCAGGTCCTGAACCAGAACCTTGGTGGTGGATAGGCCTTCTTTAAAGTCTTCTAGCCTGTCCTGTGGGATACAATCTTGAAATTCTGAAAGCTCTCTCCACAGCTTGAGGTTTGCCGCAGCAAGAATCATTTCCGTATTCGCATGACGCAGCTGAAGACCTGCATTGGAAAATACTTTATTCCCAATGCCATCTAGAATTTTGTGCTCCTTGGGCAGGACCTGAGAGTCAGACGTAGAGGATGTTGAAGAAGGCTTAGCCTGTTTAGCTACTGCCACTACCGTTGATGAAATAAGCAGACATGCAGTCGAGGGTATGTCTTCTGATGAGTTGAACTTATAGCGAGCGTCAATTTTTCTATTTACCTACTGCCCGGAATGAGGTTTTTCCCAGACCATATGGGCTTAGCAAGCACATCTTTTTGAAGAAAAAGACCTGTGTTCTCCTGTGCAGTAAGAGTTAACGCTCCTGAGAGAACTCCTCCTTGTGGGGCGGCAGCTCAGGCTTTGGAATTTCCAGCAACGCCAACATATCCAAAACCCGATCATGAAATGCCCTGACTGACTAAATGGAGCAGGTCTTGGGCACATCCATTTGCACAACTGGCATCGAAAGAACTAGTGAAAGCGGAAGCAATTTGGCAGTGTAGGAGTGGGCCCGACTGAAAGCAAAGAAGGCACTACCGAAACCTGCTGAGGAGAAGGAGCAGGCTGTGGCTCGAGAGGCTTAGGATATATTTCTTTGAACAAATCCTTAAAGTAAGCCTCCTTCAGGTCCGAGTGCATGAGGGCAGGAATATGCGAAAGAACGCGTCCTCAGAGGAAGGTGTAGACAGAGGAGTGGGTAAAGGCTGCTCTGGAGGGGCATACCCCTCCAAGATTACAATGAGGCTGGTTGCCAAGATGGCCCTCCTTCAGCTGGTTCCACATAAACTAAAGGAGCGGACGTAGGAGGAAGCAAGACTGTGCAGCAACAGAAACCTTGTACGCCAGTCAGCTGGTGGGCAAAAAGGGTTTCTATTATCTGCGTTTTGTGCAAAAGGCTGTTCACCCGAAAAATAGGCCCCTCTGTACTAGCCATTGAGAACGTTGGTTTGGAGGAGCTCGTCAAAATGGCTGCCTCAGGCCACGTGGGTTGTGCTGCCATTTTGTCACTGCTTGAAGTGATCTGTGTCACAGGTTTTTGTGAGGCCATTGTCATTCACAGGGCTTGTAGGGATTTGACAGGGAACATTGGCAGAACCAGTGCTAGAAAATCTGGAATGCTTTTCAGCCCATTTAGTGTCGGCAGAAGTATTAGCCCTCTGTGAGGGAGCCTTGGCAGGGACAGTGCTTAAAGAGTTAGGACCCTTGCACGCCTTCTTTGTCCCCCCACAGCAGGACTGGTACGACCACAAGATTGCTTGTGGTAAAGCTTAGGGTCGGTCACACATGGTAGCCAGAGTCCCTAAATGGGACCACACGATCCTGCTGGTTTTGATTATAGTCCCTATTTGGGGGATCCTCGGGCGTGACCCCAGTATTGTTAGTCACTTTGCAGAAAGACTCAAGACTAGGCTTGGTATGTTTAGTCCCAGAATGGGAAACCTCGTGAATAACCCTGGTTAAAGTATCCCCAGAAACGGCAGACTTCGCCTTGGGCCCCAGATGGGGAACATCGGAAGAAAATCTAGCCGTTTTAGCCCACTGTCAGGGAGCCTCAGAGAAAACTCTGGAATCCAGGTTAGATCCCTTTCGGGACTTATGACCAGCCCTTGGTCATAGGGTTCACTAATCAAGGACACTCAGGACAGGTACTCTTAGTGGTTACTTTATTAGCTTCATAGTTACAGGATCAGATGTCATCAAGTCATTGAGAGATCAAGAGGAGCAAGGATAATTGAGCCCACTGGCTCCCACCACCCAGGCTCACATTCTAACGGCCTGGGTTAGAACCAATTCAACTCCAAACATTCTAACCTCATACTCCACACTCAGAACCTACATTCTGATGATGACACCAATCCTGGCACAGCACACATGCAAGCATAAGAGCCAACCCTAACGCCTCCTTTCCTACAACAAACACACCTCAAGCTCACCTGGAGGAAGTAACCCCAACACCACCTCCTCTTGCATAAAGACAAACCCACTACCAAACACTTTCAAACATCAGAACACTCCTCACTCTCAACCATGTTCCACTAGCACCTTGGGAAGTTTACCAACAGGCGTAACTAACATCCTACGACAGACCCAGCCGCCACAACTAACGCTCCTAACCAATCAAAACACCACAAAGCACCTTCCGTTCCCCCTGCCACAAAGGAGCCTCGAACTGCCACTTTCGAGCACTAACTCCCAAAACTGGGAAAAACCAGGTACTATCGTAACCACACAAAACACTAACAACCCAACAATCTACCCGAGTCAACAAGGAACTACACTCACAACTCATACTGCTATTAAATACAATCAGAAATTCAAGCAAACACAGCCATACCAATCACCACTCACTCATCCAATCACACCAATAAATAAAGGCAACCAGCTGTCACTAAAACAACCACCACTAGCCCTAGCTACAAATGTTGGCCAGACACTTGAGCCCTTCTAAACAATTAATTCAAAACAACCCAAAGTGAACACAGCTGCAGATGAAACGTTGCCAGGCTTCTTAAATTGATCAAGAGAAAACCCAAGAACAATTACCTAAAAGTTCCAGAAAAGAGAACAAAAAATGCAATGTTGCCTGCATCTTCAGAATTTCAAACAAAATCCCTGGACCCATAAGGTCACCAAAAACAACATAAAAGCTTCACACCGCTTTCAGGCATTAGTCCCCTGCTAGATACCTCTGGACCCCACAGAGTCACAAACCACCACAACATCAAAGCTTCGCAAAGCTTCTGGTACTAGTCTCCTACTAGATACCTCTGGACCCCGCAGAGTCACTAACCAACACCCATCAAAGCTCCAACAAGTTTCCATACTAGCCAGCCACTAGTATTTTCATATCTGACCTCACAGGGCCACACACACACACGCACACACCACCAACTCCGCAGAGTTCCTTGACCACTCCTTGGTCATGCACTAAACTGACTCAAAACACACATACTACTCCAGAACATACATCAGACACAAGATACACACAACCCACACATAGAAAGTTAACTGCTAAGCAGAGCTGCAGTCGCTCTAGCAGTCATCATGGGTTGCACATCCATACACGCACAAACAAAACATCACACCTACAATGCCTCAAATCTGGTTATACTAAGCATTGCAGTGTCATATGTATAATCACATTATAAATTGCAGATCTCATTTCCTAAAAGTCCATGTTGCCAAAGCACAGAAAACTGCTGAAATGTCTCAAATGGTTATTCTAAACACATTGAGAAATACATTGGCACAATACAATTTATTCATGCATGTCATATGTCCTAAAGGTCCATGTTGCCTTTGTCCAGCCAAATCTACGATCCTGAAATCCCTCAAAGCGTTATACTAAGCATAATAGGACTATTAAAACACTGTCTTGATAGTACACCTCAACCCACATCATATGTGCCACTCAAAAACAAAACCTGTTGAAATATCAGAGTGGCAACAGACTTTAGATGATTCCTAAAAGTCCATGTAGCTAACTAGGAAATTACACACAATTACATTTCACAAACCGCAACTCTTACATTCAACAGCATCACCCTCTGACACTAACAACAACCATACCAACACCCACTCAAGTGTACCATTGCCACAAAACAATATTATTCGGAGCTAAAACCCCCAGGCATCGGTCGCTTGAAGACCAGCCTTGCCCCACAGAATAAACATTTCATATGTGAACAAAGAAATTACTGCAGTAACACAATGGAGCATAATGCACATTAGCACAGAGTCTCACTTGATCACTGCACGCCCGACCCGACCTGTGGTGGCAACGCTGCACTTCTGAAGCACTAACTATGTTGACCCTGTTCCAAGCCAGCTAAATGATTCGACCTGCTCGCCTGGCGACACTCTCCTCACATGGAAAGCGCTGAAACTACACATCCCCCAGCCGCTCTAACAGACACGACCTTCTGGGATTGACTTCCTGATGACGTTGGGACGCACCAACAGGTCCCTTACTTTAAAAGAATTACATGTTTTCTCCGGTCTCTTCAAGCCGCGTACAGCAAACGCCAGAACGGCGAACTCCAGTGCTATTCCGGACACAAATTCAGGTAACCACAGAGTTCCAAAGTGAATCGCCATCACCTACTGCCAGGGTGAGGACATCAATCACCCTCTGGTTTCCACAAGTAAAAGATCTCTTCTGGCACCAGGGGTCCAACGGACATAGAAGTCCACACAGTTATAAACTGCCAAGGGCTGATCTCCATTAACTACACAGCCCGCACAGCTATCATGATGAGGAACGCAGTCTCCGATCACTCCAGAAAGTCATACTTATGCTTTCCTGATACCAGCAGCACTTCTTTTCCCTCATCAACGAGCCACCTTTACACAACTACAGCTGCTACTAGCTGGGCAGGTAACTCACCCACGTGACGCACAGCCTTGGGACAGGCTGCCTCTGAAAGCCTGAAACAGCCCTGGGCACTTCTATTCTCCTGACACTCAGGCAGCCTTTAATGACACGGCATGGGCTCCAGCAGGTCGCACTCCCTAGGGGTTTCCTTGGACAGGCTGCCCCTTACAGCCCTGGGTGGTGGGCACTAAGGAGTCCATGGGGGGCAGTGGGCTCTCTCCCTTTCCTTGCATTCACTTGTCCTCTTGCCTGCACCCCCCGCAGCAGAGTCTCTCCTCCTCTTACGCATGACATCACACATGTACCTGTTTATCTCTCTTCTTCACTTGGCTTCACCTTCACCACTTTTGGACCATCCTCGTCGCCAATTGTTATGACCAGCCCTTAGTCATAGGGTTCACTCATCAAGGAGACTCGGGATACTCAGGACAGGTACTCCTAGTAGTTACTTTATTAGCTTCATAGTTACAGGATCAGATGTCATCAAGTCATTTAGAGATCAAGAGGAACAAGGATAATTGAGCCCACTGGCTCCCACAACCCAGGCTCACATATTCTAACTGCCTGGGTTAGAACCAATACAACTCCAAACATTTTAACCTCACACTCCACACTCACAGCCTACATTCTGATGATGACATCAATCCTGGCACAGCACACATGCAAGCATAAGAGCCAACCCTAACAGGACACCTCAGGGTGAACTCTGGTACAAAAGCGACTTGGACCCCTCCCGGAACTAGAAGACCCCGGGAAGGAGTTCCCTGGCTGGGGTGCCCTAAAAAGGAAGGAACTCACCAGACGCTTCCTTTTTTCATGATGAACTGCTGTAACCTCGGAGGAGGAAACCGTTGGAACCCCTCCTCCCACCTGACAAGCCTATGCTGGAGTGGCTGGAAGGAGAGAGAGTCGCAGTAAAGACAAGAGTTCCACCAATGTTCTGGACCCAAGCACTCCAGAACGAGAGAGACGTTTCCATGAACAAGACACAAATCCCTGACAGGATTCCCTGACAGGAATCCCTGACGCTCTGGCATAGACAGAGGAGAAGACAGCCGTGGAACCGGAGCAGGAAGATAAAGGACAAGTAGAAAAAAAACAAAATTCCCCACAATGCAAGTGCGTCCGACCCAGACGAGAAAAGGACCAAAGGGCGAAGTGGAGAGCAGGAAGGCGGGGGTTGCGGCCGCATACAGTCGCCCCGCGTAAAAATAAAAAGGACAAAAAGTAGTTTGATGCTTCAAAGTGCTCCGGTCTCGTCCCGAAGGGCGGAGTGTCCCAAAAGTATCGAGGAAAGGGGACGGGTATAGATTGTCATTAAGTTGGACAAATCCAAGCACGCAGTGTAGCAGCTCTAAAACAACACGTTGTGCAGTTTCTAGTGGCACCTTTGCTACAAAATGGCAAAACGTCTGCTAAATGCTACATTACAGTTCATCAGGAATACTGTTTCTTTGTGTATGTATCCCTTAGTAATCTTCCCAGTGTATTCAGCACTCTATTTCTCAGTGATGATCTCAGTGTATGCTGCAACCTAACTCCCTGAATGTGGGACAACTACCTATAGTGTTGCAGACTAATTCTATTCTACTTCTATTTTAACAGATACAACACTTGGCCCTATTCTACTTGTGTTAGTGTGTTGCTTGTATTCAGGATTCAATGTCAGCCGATCCTATACCAGTACCCTTAGGCGTTCCGCAAGGTTCCTGCCGATCACCCACACTCTATAATGCCTATACCAAGCTGCTATTTGCTGCTTTGGACGCAATGGGTGTCATCTACACAAACTTCGCATCTCACACTCAGATCCTTATTCCTTTAACAGGCAACCATGAGCAAGATGCACTGCTCAGTAACCAAATGTATGCAATAATTCAAAAATGGATGGCCCATAACAGCCTCTGCCTCAATAATAAAACAGAGCTACTCCTATTTGGATCACCCGCAAGAATCAATTCCTTACAGTCTGCCTGTGCCTCATTCACCATTGATGGCACCACGATCCCGGTACTCAAACAAGTCAAAACCCTCAGGGTCTATCTAGACGCTAATCTCACCAAGTCTAAACAAGTCAACACTCTCTCTTCAGCCACCTCTTATACAGCCAAGCTCATTTCACTCAGCCGCAAATTCCCCACACCAAAAATAAAAAAAACTGTCACCCTAGCGAGAGCACTAACACTTTCAAAGCTAGACTATGGCAATGTCCTTTTAGGCACCTCTAACGCCAGTCTGATTAAACTCCAACTCCTGCTAAATAAAGCCCTGACAGCAGCACTAGGTATAAAAAAAGACTGAACACATCTCCAATATTAGCAGAGACAACCACTGGCTCCCCATTAAGGCAAGAATTATCTTCAAAACCCTTTGCATTACTCACAAATGCATTGCCAACAAAGCCCCCCCAAATACATTAACAATCTAGTATTGATAAAACCCTACTCCAGATCACTCCGATCTAGCAACCATTCCCACCTTGAAATACCATGTTATAAAAGCTCTAGAGTGGGGAGTAGCAGCTGAAAAGTCCTAGCAACAAGACACTGGATCTCCCTCCCTTTCATCATAAAAAATGAAGATTCCTACCAGCAATTAAAAGAAAATCACTGAAAACCTGGCTCTAACCAATTCTAATCAACACTAACACACCTTATTCTTGCACGTCACCAGGAATTGACCCTGTAGTTCTTCCTCACTTGTACTGTGTCTTCCCACCAAGCTCCCTGTTCTCTTTAGATTACTATGCTCTCATTTTCTGCTTGTTCGCATTTATGTATTCATAATAATTTTTAAGATTGTAATAACCAAAATGTCTAACTACGCTGTGATACCTCAGTGTCTTGGCCTATAACAAATGTAATAAATAAAGAAAGAAATAAAGAAATTAACAGTTCGGGCAGATAAAAGGCCTAAAACCATTCATTAAGTGAACTTGCTTATCTTATATTTACATCCGCGTTTTGGGGGGCAGTGCATAGCGGGATGTTTGCCACATTTGCACAATCACATCATTGTCAGATGGTGGGCCTTGCGCCGAAGCAGCTGGAAGGCATACACAGAAAATGAAGGCTTGCCTCCTGCACACTACAATTAGGACAGGGAATTACTGTTGGAACCTGCGTGTGTCAAGCCTCAGTCCAAAACCAGTGGAAGCCACAGCAATGCTCAGTTAACTGGCACAAACAAAGATCACAGAGGTGGGCCCAAATGCCTGATAAAGGCTCCAATTAAGCTGACTGACTTATCAGAGAGCCGTTCCTGTACCCTAGACAGACCCAAACATCAAGCATAGGAAATTAAATGTTTCCCTGTAAGCAAAAATGTAATCATAAAGTTACTGACTAGCATTGAAATACCATTCTTTCCCTCGGTTCCAATGCTGCAGGGAACATTTCTTAGTACGACTCACCCCTGCGCAGCCCAGAGAAGTCTGTGGATACCAAATGACATCGTAACACTACATAATTGATGGTGCAGACTGCACGGAGTGGAAAACAAATGAGCAGCATTCTCCCAGCCTCACATGTTTTACAAAATTGCAAGTTACACGCAGCTAAGGCATTAAGGAAACCAGCAATTCCAACTCCATATTCACATGCTGATGGAACATAGTGAACCAGATTAAGTGGTAGCAGCATTTCAACAGGCGGGAGAGACGCCCCACAGGTCAATGTCCTTTCTACAATCCAAAAAGGCAGCAGCCCTTCATGTAACGTTAAGTCATCCTCCCTTCTTCACATGGACATCACATTGCCAAATCAAAGAGCAGCCCATTCCTCGGTGCATAGCTATTTCTCACATCAGTAAGCCCGGTCCAAGGGCAGGCAACACCCTACTATAAAGGGCTACCCGTTCAGTCTGACAGTGTAGGGAGTACGGAGAAGGTGTTTAGCAGAGTGGCAAGATAGGAGAGAGCTGGAGATATGAGCGAGTCTGGAGAACATTGTGGGAAATAGCCGTAATCTGGAAAAGAGCTGTGAGGCGGTTGGAGGAAGTTGGCCATCTGAGAAAGAGGGACAGCAATCAAGTGGTTGGAGGAGAATTGGCTGTTTTGACCACGTTGGCCCTTTGTGAGCCAACATGGCAGCCACCATATTGGTTTAAACTGGTTGAAACCAATGCAGGTTCTTGTGCCAGTTAGGTCTGATTTTCTATAATCTGGCCTGGTGGACAGATGTATAGAAGGCCAAACTAGTATTGTGACAAGGACAACTCTGGGAGCTGTAGCCAAACCAGTTCAAGGTAGCAAGGCCAGTGGTCTAGGCTAAGTCTCAAGAGGTGGTGAGCTTATAAGGGATCCACATTAAGCACACACGGTGAAACAGTCAAGGAACTGACTTAATTGCCCCTTAGGGCGTGATTCCCTACCCACAACCCCTCCCCCCTCCCCTCGACCCTAGGTATGGCTGTGTGGTGTGGGCACAGAATCAAAAGTCTTAAGTTATGATGAGAGGCGCCTCATGGGTTCCAGCCTAGTCCTTTGACAGTTTCCCTGCGTGTTTGCACCTCTTGTTATAATTGACCAAAATTCAGCCAGAGAATATTGTGTAGTTCGTTTTGACTCAGAGACCTCACTTAGAAGCATTACTCAAAAATATGAAGCTGACATTGGAAGATAGCAAGTCAATATATTTAATATTTCTGATCTCTACCAACTTTGATCATCATTACACCTGCTATGATTAACGCAGTAAAAACATAGCATACTGTTAGATAGAGAGCAAGCATTGTTGCATAAGCTATAAGCATGATTCGCATTTAACAAAGATAAAGTACAATTCCTCATTCTGAAACACCAGCTTGAGCAATCATGGAGTTCATGTTATGTTTGTCTAAGCTATACTATGTTATGATCAGGAGTGGAGTGACATAATAAAACAAGCCGTCAGTCTAACATATGCAAGAGAGGTTCAACCAACACACTTGAAACTCAGTCTCCTGGGCTTGCTGCTCCGACCTGCTAGCGACTGCTTTTCCCAACACCCCACGATCTCTTGGTCGGCCTGCTGCGGTATTCTTGTATCCTTAAGTCTGTTGTGCATTTATATTAACACCCTACATGTACTATGTGCGTCACTTCCGCGATCTGGAGAGAAAGTCTAGAGTCTGAATCTGCTCTTATAATTCGGTTTGCAGTGCACCCATTATTTACCTATGTGAGAACCCAAGTGAAAGGTGATGTCCTTGCTCCTTGATTATTCCCATTGAAATGCAAGCCTTCCGCTCGACGAACAGGCAGGGTGCTTTGTTTTTCCTAGCCTACTTCGACTGCCATTATATCGAATGCTTTTTCTGAAAGCGTTTGAATGAGACTATAATGGACGCTTTAACCACACATGAAGTCTGGTACCCTGCTTACTGTCTATGGCTGCTTTCTGCTACAAGCCCATCTAACACAGGAAGCTGATAATTGTGGTTGGCTTAAGGAGGAAAATGTTCACCTTTAGCTGACCCCAACGGCAAGTGCCTGTGGGTTTACAGTTTAGTGTCCGATTCTGTCTTCTGAAAGCTACATTTGCATTGTGTGGGAATTAGTGTTTTTTGCCCAAAGAACATCCATAGCTTATTACTATGCTGGTGTCAAGACCACATGTATTTTCAAGGCATTAAGTCGTTGAAGACCAACGGCTGCTAATCTGTGGTTAGGAAGAGGCATCTATCATGTCTTGTTAATCACTTTCGCTAGAGCCACGGAACAAGCCATGTGCTCGCTTTCGGAGGAACTCACAATCGTTGTCTATCAATGACAATATATTGTCTACAGTAAATTTCTTATTTTGTCTTTTGACCCTGGCCTTTGTCGTATGTGCAACCGTGTACTTTGTATGCAGTGAGTGAAGTGGTCTAATCTGTGGCACACCTGCCTTAACTTGTTTGTAACCTTTGTAAATCATGACAAAACACACAAACGGGTATAAAAATAGGTCTTTGCTCATGGCCAAATAACAGTGTAAAATGGCTAGTACCAGTTAATACCATCACACAACACTAATAAGATTTAAGTTAATTACCTGTAACTATTGTTCTCCAGCATGGGTCTAGCACGGATTCACATGCTCATGAATATTCCCAGTCGTCACCTCCTGTGATTGTGTAATGTTGTATTGCTATATATTCTTTATTCATGAGCATGTGAATCCATGCTGGAGAACAAAAGTTACAGTAAGTAACTTGTTCCTTTTCCAGCATGGAGTCTAGCATGGATTCACATGCTCATGAATAAAGAATATATACCAATACAACATTACACAATCACAAGAGGTGGCAAGGCTCAACAGAAGCAATTAACTCTTACCTCTGGAACAGGCCCACCTCAAACAAACATGTTGCGTAGCACTGCCTGGCCAACTCTTGGCTCCTCCCTGGAATCCCTGTTGACACAGTAGAACTTTGTGAAGATGTGTGTGGACCTCCACATAGCAGCCCTGCAGATATCCAGCAGGGGCACACCATAGAGGAATGCTGTCATTGTATCAATCGCTCTCATTGAGTGGGCTCTCGGACGGCCGAGCAGCTGTCGCATCACCAACCAATGACAGTGCGTGATGCAGCCGGAGAGCCACCTTGAAATGGAAGCCTTGGACCTGGCCTTCCCATGGTTCACAGGACCAAAGTTCACAAATAGTTGTGAAGTCTTCGAAAACTCTTTGTGCATGTCATGTAGAACTTCAGGACACAAGCAACGACCAGTGAGTGCAAAGCCCTTTCCGCCAGCAACACAGGTTTCGGGATGGAAAAAGCGAACGCTGAAGGCTCATTGAGGTGGAACTCTGACGGAACCTTTGGTATTAAAGAGGGGTGCACACGCAGTACCACACTTGATTCGTGGAAAGTAAGGTACAGTTGCTTGTAGGATAGAGACTGGACCTCTCCTACACGTCTGGCAGAGGTGATGGCCACAAGGAAAGCGGTCTTCCACGAGAGAAACTTGAGTGGGGCCTGATGCACAGGCTAGAAGGGAGCGCCCATGAGCCTCATCAGGACCACGTTGAGGTTTGCATGCCAGAGCAGGAGCCTTCACCGGCAGGAAAGATTGGGAAAGTCCTTTGAGAAACTCGACTAGTCTGTGGGAGCAGAGCGAGGATCTTCCTCATAGGGATCTGGTGTAGCACGAGATAGCTGCCAGATGAACCTTGATGAAGCCGTGCACCAGACCAGCCTTTGCCAAGGATAGCAAGTATGGAAGATGTTCGGCAAGATTGTATGTAGTAACCCTGTGGGAGACTACAGGCTACACCAGTCTTGTCCTCTTGGCAATAGGTAACCCCAACCTTTGGTATAGGCCTGTACTACACAAGTTGGTAGAGTGTCTGAGCATATGGGCTTATGTCAACAGGGGTCAATGTGAACTGTAAGGTTGTAACAGATTCACAGGGACATGTATTCAAATAACACTTGCACTCAAGGTTTCGTGATTAAAATAATTTTTCATCAATGTAACAGTCCATTTTAAAATAAGCCTTCTTTAGAAGGGAGAAATATGCAACACTTAAATACACTTCAACAATACACTCCTTCAGTTCAATAATGTAAGTAGACACCCTTTTGGGATGACACACAGCTACTTCCTACACCCTGAGGTGACTTCTATAGTTAGGATACTGTGAATATTCATATATCACTTTTCACACTTAAATGGTAATACTGAAGTTATGGCAAAAAGGAAAAGATTAGGGAAGGAAACCAAGGTTAACAAGTTGCTCAAACAGGTAAGCACATTTCAATCGCCCAGTGAAGTATAGGTTAACCCTTTCCCAGCTATACAAGTAAGGTATGTATGACTATTTGGAGGGACATATCAACACAAAGTCAGAGGGTAAGAAGGCTTCAGGGAGCCACGACAGCCAAGGTCAATTGAACAAAGTCATTGATCGCCTTGACGACATGGGTGTCATCTACACAAACTACGTAGATGACGCCCAGGTCCTCATCACTATCAGGACACTACGCCAACGACACCAAATTAATTAACATCCATTTGGAAATCCAGGTCTGGATGGCAACACATAGCCTATGCCTTAATGACGAAAAAACAGAGCTCCTGATCGTAGGCACCCAAGCTCGTCTGAACAAACTTGACCCTCAGTACTTGTCCTTCATCATTGATGGTAATACAATCAAAGTTGCAAAAGAAAGACGCTTGGTGTCTACCTCGACTCCACCTTATCTATAAAAAACAAGTGAGTGCCATTGCCTCATCAACTGCTTACACTAAAACTAATCAATACCTGTAAGTCCTACTTACCCCACTGCCAGTTGCCTGATATTAGCCAGAGCTCTAGCTCTATCCAAAATAGATTACTGCAACACACTCTTCTCAGGTACCTCTGAAATGAATCTCAATAGACTCTAGGTCTTACAAAATAACTCCTTAAGATCCGCCCTAAACATCCAAAGATCCAACCACATCTCCAGCCACAGCCAAAATTCTAACTGGCTCCCAGTGCGCAGCAGAATCTCACGCCGCACCCTGGCAATCACCCACCAATTTATCTCACACCGCTCCCAAATACCTCTCAGACAAGTTCTCCCTAAATCACGCCACCCGCCCTACCAGATCATCCAACACTCACAGTCTCACAGTCCCCAGATTCAGCCTCAAAACCGCAGTAGGAGCAAGCTTCCCTGTGCAAGCGGCCAACGTCTGGAACTCGCTATCCCCTTCCATCAGACTAGAACCATCCTTCAATGCCTTCAAAACTAACGTCAAACTCTGGCTGACTGATAAGTCCTCCAACTACTGAGCCCAAACACGCCTGCACCACTATCATCCTGCATCACATCCCCTTGCTTGGCCAAATATCCTGCGGCTCCCCACCTCACCCATACCTGCCTTAAATGGTCAGACTAATATTTAACCTAGTCGACCTGTCACTTTTATTGTATATATCTATACTTATTTTGAAGGTCCGACCAATATGTAAATTGGAACCTATGTCGACCCTTCCGCCATTACTGTACCTATCTGTTATGTAAATATGTATGTACCATTGATCTCTGCCTGCATCATGTTAAGTTTTCCAGCACCCAGTTAACTAAGAGTTAGGTGCGCGATACAAATAATAAACAAATGACATGCATTATTTACCGTAAAAGCATTTCTGATGATTGTATCTGCTTAGATTCACATGCTGTGCATATGGTCCAACATCCAGTGGTAACCGCGGAGTATTGCATCTTGTCTTTCGGAGGACCGAAAGGGGACGTCGGCATAGGCGTGTCTGAAACACTATCCCTATCGTGACGTGTGTAGTACCCAAAATTCCTCATGCGCCGAGGTCCCTCCGATTGTATTTTTTCTGCCATGAGGGAGCCCAAGGCTATAGTGAGTACATGAAGAGAGAAAGTAGTAAGAAGTCTATGTTCCTTCCACCCCGAGCGGGGAGGCAGGGAGGGCACATGTGAATCTGAGCAGATACAATCATCAAAAATGCTTTTACCGTAAGTAATGCATGTCTTCTGATGCTTGTTAATCTGCTTAGAATCACATGCTGTGCATAGACTAGCGAGCAGTACCCGGAGTTGGAGGTGGGTTGTGAGAAGGAGCAGTAGAAAAAAGATGTCTTAGTACTGCTTGTCCCACCTGAGAATCAGACCTAGAACGAGTGTCTAGGCAATAGTGTTTTGTAAAGGTCTGTACAGAACTCCAGGTTGCCGCTTTGCAAATGGACTCTAGGGGAACATTTGCAATGAATGCTATGGATGCCCCAGTGCCTCGAGTAGAATGTGCTCTAGGCTTGAAGGGCAGTTCTATCTTTGCCAGAGCGTAACCTAGTGTGATGCATTTGACAATCCACCTTGATATTGCTGATTTAGAGACAGGGTCCCCTTCTCTACCAGCTGCCACTGAAACAAAAAATGGTTTAGTTTTCCTCAGTGGTTTAGTTCTATCCATGTAGAACATGACTGCTCTGCGCACATGTAGTGTGTGAAGGCTTCTTTCGGCCATGTTAGTAGGTCTCTGGAAGAACATGGGTAGTTCGATTGACTGGTTCAAATGGAACTTTGAAATAAATTTCGGCGCAAATCTGGGATGAGTGCACAGAACTACTTTATCTTTGTGGACTGTAACAAAGGGGTCCAAGACCGAGAGGGCCTGTAGTTCGTTAACTCTTCTGATAGAAGTGATAGCTACTAGAAAGGCTGTCTTGTAAGTCAGGTCTTTCAGACTAGCTTTATGCATAGGCTCAAACGGGGGTCCCATGGGCCTAGTTAAAACCACATTTAGATCCCACCCAGGAGTTGGGCGAGTGATGGGGGCAATACATTCTTTTAACCCCTTCCATAAAGGCTTTAATCACAGGTATTTTCCACCACAACACCTTCTGCTGTGACGTGGTGTAGGCTGACGACGCCGCTAGGTGAACCTTTAAGGAATTGAAGACTAACCCAGAGTCCAACAGATGGGTTAGATATAACACAATGTGTGAAGGCGAACAATCGGTGGGATTGACGCCTTTGGAACTGCACCAAATGACAAAACGTTTCCATTTGCTGGCATAGCAATAACGTGTGTTAGGCTTTCTTGCCTCCCTCAGTACGTCCATGCATATTTGAGGGAGTTGCAGATGTCCAAACTCTAGGACTTCAGGAGCCAGGCTGCTAAGTTCAGAGTTTGTGGGCATGGGTGCAGTCTCTCCCCCCTGTCCTGAGACATGGTGTACGGGCAGGGCAGCTTGACTGGTGGGGAGAGGGACATTTCCATCAGGTGCGCGAACCAGGTTTGGCGGGCCCACATGGGAGCCACCAGAATCATGGTGACTGGTTCCTGGTGCATCTTGTGCACTATCTTGTTCAGAAGGGGAGTCCGGGGGGAAAAGCGTAAACACATTTCCCCGACCAAGTTATCCAGAGACCGTTCCCCTTGGATGGGTTCTGGGGGTACCTGGAGGCGTAATCTGGGCATTGGGCGTTCTGCTGAGAAGCGAACAAGTCGATCTCTGGAAACCCCCATTCTGCGAAGACGTTGGATACAATGTCTTCATGCAGACGCCATTCGTATTCTTCTGGCAGAGGAAAATCTCTGCTGAGTACGTCTGCCAGAAGATTGAGTTCCCCTGGAACATGTTGGGATATCAGGAACATCTTGTGTTTGAGAGCCCATATCCAATTAACAGCTTGGATAGCCCTGGAGAGCGAGTGCCCGCCTGCTTCTTCAGATAATACATTGCTGTTGTGCTGTCGGTTAGGACCAGCACTGTCTTCCCTTGCAGTTGCTCCTGAAAGGCCTTCAATGCTTTGAACACTGCTAGAAGCTCCAGTAGGTTTAAATGGTTGGACGCTACCTGAGGGGACCACACTAAGTGCGCTGTCTGTTGAAGCAGGTGAGCCCCCCCCAGCCTGTGAGAGATACGTCTGTCATGAGAGTGGCTTCCACTGCAAGGGTGGTGAAGGTTTTCCCCTTCAAGAGGTTCTCCCTCGACCACCACTGCAGAGAGAGAACGAGGGCTGGCGAGACAACTAACAGATCTTCCCATTGTCCACTGGCCTGACACCACTGGCTGTTGAGCCACTCCTGCATGGGACGCATGCGCAGCCGCGCGTGGGGGACCAAGTATATGCATGACGCCATCATCCCTAGCAAACGCATAGCTTTGCGTACCATTACCTTCCGACTAGCTACATACTGAGGAACTTGAGAGAGCATGTTCTGAACCCTCTCGCTGGAAGGGAAGACAAGACCGTCTTCCGTGCGAATTAGAGCCCCCAGGAACTGTTTTACTTGGCTGGGGACTAAGCTGGATTTATTTTCGTTGATAGAAAATCCTAGGCTGAAAAGTAGGCCTACTGTCTTTTGGGTGTTCGAAAAACAAACGTCGAACGAGTCCCTTGTGATGAACCAATCGTCGAGGTAAAGGTAAACTGGAACTGAAAGTCTGCGCAGGTGTGCTGCTGCCACTGCCAGGACCTTGGTAAACACCCATGGCGCCGAGGCTATGCCGAAGGGGAGTACCTTGAACTGGTAGTGTTTGTCCTGAATCACAAACCTTAGTAATTTTCTGTGCGCTGGCAGCATTGAAGTATGAAAGTATGCATCTTTCATAGCCAATGTTGTCATGAAGTGTTAACATGCAGAACTTCTGGGGCTTTATGAACTTGTTCGCTGGGCGCAGGTCTAGAACAGGACGCATGGTGAGATCCTTTTTGGGTACAAGGAAGTATATTGAATAAATATCCTTGTTTACCTGAAGAATCGGGACGGCTTGGATGGCGTCCTTTCCCAGCAGCGCCTCCACCTCTTGGACCAGGATCTGCAGATGTTCCGGTGAAAGGCGTTGAGGTTTCGGCGGTCTGAACTGTGGGGGTCGGGCGAATTCCACGCAATAACCGTGGGCGACCGTCTTTAATACCCACTCGTCTGAAGTTATCCCCTCCCATGCCTTGAGGAAAGATGTTAATCGCCCCCCGACCGGGGAGACATGGGAGGGGACCTGAACTTGGTGGTCATTTCTGACCCGAGGTTGACGCACCTCTGGAATTGGAGCCTCTGCCTCTATTCTTTCCGCGCTTCTGACCCCTCTGGGGGTAGTTAAGTGGGGCTTGCACCCGGTTGACTTGCGTTGAAGTTGCCTGTGCCGAAATTATTTTGAGCGGCGCGGGCTTGTCCTCTAAAGGACCGCTGAGAATTGCTGCCCCTCTGTGAAGAGGGTTTTTGGGAAATTTGGTGCAGCGACTTAATAGTCTCATGCTCCTTCTTGGCTGTCTCCAACGCACCGTCTACCGCCTTCCCGAAGAGGTTGGCCTCTTTTAGGGGTTTATGGATGATGGATGCCTGGGTCTCAGGCCTGAAACCTGACGTGCGCAGCCACGCGTGTCTCTTTAGGAGAGTACCCTGTGCGAGAGACCTGCCTGCTGTCTCTGCAGAGTCCAGGATATTCTTTACAACATTTTGATTGGCAAGTTCACCCTCTGAGACAATGGCGAGAAGCTTGGCTCTGGTTGGTTCCAGAACCTCCTGGAGGCCTTCCTGGAGTAGGTTCAATTGGGCGCCGAGGTAGCTTGCCAGTAACGTTGTGTTATTGGCAATCCGGACGGTATAAGCAGCCGCCGACGTGACCCGTTTGCCTAAGGCATACAACCTTTTGGACTCCTTGTCCGGGGGTGACTCTCCCGTGGCAAGGGGAACCCCTGCTCTCTTGCGAGTGTTGGTCACCACCAGCGAGTCTGGGATTGCGTGCCCTTTGATGTAAAGCGGGTCAGTGGGCGAGGGCCGGAAGAGTTTTTCGACCCTTGGGTTCACAGCTCTCGTCTGAGCTGGTGTGAGTAAAGAGGGGGCCAGCCGTCTCTTTACAGAACTCAACAGAGGGATAGACTGGCTAGCCGGAGGCTTGTCATTAACAATGTTTTCCGCAAAATCCTGTTCAGGCAATGCCTCAATCGTGGCAATTTTAAAGAATTTCGCTGCTTTTTTCAACGTGTTGTTGAAAGCCATTTGATCATCCACCGGGGGAGCCTGCCTAACCAGTGTGGATGGGGGAGAGTTGAGGCAAACTATATCAGAATTGTGATTGTCCTGCTGGGTGTCCTCCCAGTTGTCCATTGCACCTTGATCTTCCCCATAATTGTCCAGAAAAGAAGTCTCCTCTTCTTCTGTATAGATATCTCCATACGTGTCCTTCTGGACATCTTCTTGATAATCAACATAGTGTTGAACATCTAGGTGTTGGGCAACTTGTGTATGAGGGTTAGGGTCTACCCGAGCTTTTTTCGGCGGAGGTTGATCAGGAGCACCGAAAACCTGCTGCAGCCGATCCATATACCCCTCAAATTGTTCCGTGGTCCACTTGGATGACCCAAATAGACCCAGCTGAGCAGGAACCGGGTCCTCCGCCCTAAGGCGTTCAGAGGATCTCCTCAGGGTGCTTGAGAGGGGTACCTGGCTCTCTTCGTAAGAGTCCTCAGGATCATCTTCCAAAACTGTGGAAAACCTTTCGGCGGATTGGCCCATAACTGTGGGCGAAACCGGTGCTAGGCCCACCGCCGTAGCAATCCTGTTGAATCTCTTACTGATAGTTAACAAATCTTCGGGGGACAACGCCTCCGATGATGGCTTCCCGGGTAGAGGCCTAGTTAGAGGCCTACTTGTAGTTTTCGGGCCTGCACGGGCCTTGGAAACCTTGAAAGTCGTCGAAGTTTCTTGTTCAGAAACTTCGGCGTGTGTAGTTTGGGGAGTAGCACCTTTGTTAAGTTTATTAAGCCCAGTCATGCGCTGCTGCGGATGCGGGGAAGGCTTTGTATCAGATCGATCCGATGGCGCTTGCGCCTTCTTCGGCGTCGAAGAGGCCGCTTGGGTTGTGTGGTGCGATTGTACGCCCCTGTCACCGGGTGTGATCCCTGTAGCAAGACCGGAGTTGAGCCTGGAAGGGTCGGAGACGGGCGTGGCAGCTCTAGAATCGTCCGCCTCAAGGTCTACAACGTCCGCGTTGGACGTTTGGTCATCCGATGTACCCCCGTCACTCTCGGCTGGTGTTGCGGCAGAGGAGGGAGGCTCCACGCGTGACATACCGTATGCGGCCCACTGCTTCAACCGGCGCTCCTTAAGGGATTAGGTTTAGGAGTTTATACGCCGAACACCGCTTTAGTGCTCTAGGGGGAGACAAGCGTACACGAAGTGTGCTCGTCTTTCCACGGATATCTGACCCTTCACAGAGGGCAGAATCTTATTGGAGTCCTTTCCATAGCAGAAGGGAAGGGTGACCAGACCAAAAAGGAAAGAAGTGGAAAAGAGGAAAGACATCATAGCAGTATGGCAAACCCCAAGCCCACTCTCCCTACTGGCCCAGCCACGTGGAGGTCCGAACGCCAGATCTTAGGTGCCGGAACCACAGCCGTAGACGGTTCCCCGTAGTCTTCGTCAAAGATGTTCTTGATGGACAAAATGACTTAACGGGCAATAAACCGACAATTCGGTAAGATAAACAATGTCTCATGAAGAGCTCTGCTATAGGGCGACCAGTTATCTGGGCGGAAAAAAACAATCTGAGGGACCTCGGTGCGTGAGGGATTTTGGGTACTACACACGTCACGATAGGGATAGTGTTTCAGACACGCCTATGCCGACGTCCCCTTTTGGTCCCCCAAAGACAAGATGCAATACTTCGCGGTTACCACTGGATGTCGGACCATATGCACAGCATGTGATTCTAAGCAGATTAACAAGCATCAGAAACAAAAATACAAATACTAGAGTCTAGGGGAGCTGAGTCACTTCTTGTAGATCGCACAAAAGTCTAGCACAATGTTAGAGAGTTTAGTTGAAAAAAGAATAATTGTTGGGCCAAACGATGGGAGGCTTGTGAAGGGCAAAGCTGCAAGCATTGGCTGCGCTTTGCAGAGTTGCAAGTCTCCAGTGAGATCAAGCAAGTTACATACAAGAGGCAAGTACCCCAAGTTTTACAGTACCTGTAGTCTGAAGAAACGGTTCCAGCTGGCTTCTGTTCCTGTTGTAGTCCTGCAGATCCGGTTATTCCTGGGCCTCAGTTGTGGGGACAAGAGGGAGGACGTCTGGGGACTCCTGCACTACAGTTGGAAGGTCGGTGGCAGCAATGTGGACAATTCAGATCAGCGGCACTTCACGGTTTCAGCTGCTTGCAAATAGCACCAGCACGGTTCTTGGACACCTTGAGGACTTTCCTTGTTTCTGGGGTCCAGCACGCTGTTGAGGTGGCTCAGGCTTAGTTAGTCCGGCTTCGAGGGAGTCTTGAAGATCTTCCTGGAGCTCGGGTCCAGCTTAGAGGTGATGCACTCGATACTGGTGTACCTGTTCCCTGGCACTCTGTTCCTGCAGCAGCTATGAAGTAAAGCCAGCAGAGAGGGGTTCCAGTCAAGTTAGTCTTGGGGCGGATTGGTCCCACCAACCCAAGGGGAGGAGAAGTCCTTTCCGGGCTTCAATAGTCAGTTAGAAATTCAGAGCTGCAGCACTGCAGCAGGGCTTCACCGGGCAAACCAAGGGTCCAGGAGGGTGCAGCATGCTTCTCTTACATTTTCATCTTCGGTTCCTTCATCTAGTGGTCGACACTGCATTCCTTGCAAGAGACCTCGCCCTTTAATGCAAGTTTCTCCCATTCGTAGCCTAGCTGTTAATTAAACACCAGGGGGGCTGTCCTCTAAGGACAGCCAGCCAGCCAGCCAATCACCTTTGGGTGTATTCCTGTAACCAAGGAGACTAAGCAGAGGGAGTTTTGGGAACCTCCCTCTCTTCTTGCCCTGCCAGACACGCTGGAGTCAGATGCAGGCTTCACCAGTGAATTCCAACAAAGACAAAACCAACAAAGGGGCCAAACCTGGTTTGGCGCCCACAGTAAATCTCAAGAAGAACCTTCCCAAAAAGAAATGGCGAAAAAAGAAGACCAGGGCTATTTTGACAAAATGGGGACCCATGGGTGCAATAGTACAGCTGCTAATGCAGCCTGCGGTAAAAACGCACAATGGTGGGGAAAAGTAAACCACTGTCACCAGCCATCAATTGTAGAAAGGGTAACAAAATGTTATATGATAAGGTAGACAAAGGGGATACTAAGTAACCCCTCCGGCACTCTAAGAGAGTGGGTGCTGGGCCTACAAAGAGAAAAAGGGAATTAAAGTCAATTTCACTTTAGTACTCCTGGAAACAGTAGTTTTTCCAAGAGAAGGTATTTAAACCTTAGCAGAAATCCAAAGACTTTCTCTGTGGCACTGCACTGAGGGTGTTGTATGTCACAATGTAAAAAGATTATGCCTATGGCTTTTGTCAGACTCCAAAACCAAAAGAAACACTGGGTTAAAATCAAAGAAAAATACGAGAGAGTGGGATAAAGGTCTCTCTCTCCAGGATAAAAATGAAAAGTCGTAAAGTCCAGCAAAAGAGCTGGGGGTCTCTAAGGTAGAAGGGAATTAACACAGAATTCAGAATTCTCCCTAACAGAACTGTGGAGCCGTGACCTTCAGAGGGGTAATCTCCTGCGACCTGCCCCACATAGCAGAACAATTCCACTTACAGCTATAGCACTTTAAGGTCGACAACACCCTAGCCTTGGCAAGGACCTTCCTGCAGTTCCCTGGTAACTCATAACCTCCACACTCTGAGGCTGTAGGAGCCAAGCCTTCCGGTTCATCAATCCTGGGTCGTGATTAAGTATTGCGCTTCCTTCTCTGGTGCGAAGATCCAGAACCACCGGCAACTTGACTGCAGACACCACTGACAGGCTGAGAAGTTCTGGGTACCAAATCTGCCTCAGCCACCGGGGCAATGAGTATCATCATTGGCACTGTCAGTGTGTTGATGAGTTGTAGCAGGAGAAGGAACATGGAAGGTGTGTACAGAACGCCCCGCCCCACCAGCCAAGGAGAACGTGTCCAAGCTCCTTGGATGGTGGAAACTGCTGGTGAACTTCTGGCATTTGGGGTTCACCGCCGTCGCAAACTGATCGATCTGGGGTCTGCCCCATTCAGTGAATAGGCGGTACAACTGATCCTGACAAACCTTCCACTCAGGACAGGAGTGGACTTCCCTCCAGAGGGAGTCTGCAATGGTGTCCTTCACTCCAGCTAGGCGAAAGGGTACGAGCAACATTCCCTGTCCGACGGCCCAGTGCCATAAGTTCTGGGCCTCTTTGGAGAGCGCCGGGGATCGAGTGCCCGCCCTGCTTCCCGATGTATGCCATGGTGGTGGTGTCCGAGAAGATACTCACCACCTTGCCTTTCAGAGACGGTAGGAACGACTTGAGGGCCCAGAACACCACCCGTAGCTCCAGGACACTGATATGGCGATCATTCTCCTCCGGCAGCCACAGTCCTCTGGCGTGCAGATGTCCAGTGTGTGATCCCCAACCTTCCAGGGAGTGTGGTAATGTCTGCTGGTATTGGAGGTTTTGAGATCCTGTGCCTTGGGTGATGCGATTGTGGTGGGGGGTTATGCTTCCACAACTATCGCTCGTCATAACTCCTCCTTGAGAGGGTTTACTTGTGAGGGTATCCTCACTGACTGCGCTCACCTCTTAAAAGATATAATGGTCCAAACATTGTTGAATTATAAAAGGCACTTCAACTGGACCATCGCAAGGACATTAGATTCATTGGATTACAATAGATAAAACCACATGCAAGAGGTGGAGACAGAGAATTGATGCTACGACAACAAGAAGCACGCATGATATGTAAAGTACGCTGTCTTTGTCTCTGACAAACAAGAGCATGAGCTCAAGGTATTTTTATAAACAAATTGCTGTCCATAACCGAAATGCTTTTTCAATCCATTGGGATTTTCAAAAATAACATTCATTCAGTCCTGGTCTTTCTTGCAAAGTAATCAGCACTAAAAAATTTAAGGTAATCCCTGCGACTGTAACCAGCTGCTAATCACACCACAATCTGGTCTAGCATCAATATGCATACCTCAACACTGCCGTGTTAAGGACTATTAGTTCTACTTTTTCACCCAGAGAGTTTCATCCCAGCGTCGCTCGGGCTGGGGATTTGGTATAGTAAAACTAACAAGACGCATACTTTTGGGTTCACTTTAGCACACGAAAGTTCGAGCAATAGTCGAAAAAAAACAGATTTTGAAACACCAAGTGCATGCTTTAATATTAGTCTCCTTCAGCAGCCTCAGCCAAATTTGTACTTTATACTCATATTATTTTCACAACTATTTTAGTATTTTGGAAAAAACTATAGGCTGCTTAGCAACATAAATCATCTGACTGGTCACTTGACCAGAAGTAACATTTGGACCCCATAGCAACGGGCATTTACAGCCGATGCATCCACGCTTTTCAACGGCGTATCGCTATTGATCAAACAATAAAGAGAATTCTCTATAATACTGTACGTTTTCACTATTTACAGCAAAACTTGTACCTTATACACCAACAATGAAGTCACAAAGTACAGAACTCTATACTGAGAATTTGATTATCTAGGTTTTCCGGGACTTTTGTAGATTGCTAGGCAACAAGTAACATGTGACTGGTCATTTGACCAGAAGTAACTCTTGGATCGCTTAGCAACCGGCATTCATAGCCGATGCATTCACGCGCTATCTGAGCAAATAATCCGGAGAATCTAAATGAGCACAACAATGCGATATATTTGGTAAGTGATATTCGATCAAACTTGTTTCAAGTACTTAGGATATAACAACTACAATTTATGTTATCCAATAATCCATACGCACTGGCGCAGCCCTGAGACTTTCCTTTTGCCATTTCAGATCCTGGCTAATTAGAATGGTGACAATGCCGCTATTTTCTACAAAAAACATGCTTATAGCCAGAAAACGCATATTAAGGTCTGCGAGTTTCAGGTAACCTGTTAACATACAATACTATTACTGAAACCTGATCCCTGGTGAAACCTATTAGTGAAGCCATATAGGTGCTGTAATCAACATAAAAAGGTCAGAAACCGGACTTACCGCAGCACTAATTCTTCTCTCCCCCCTTAATTTGGTCTTTTCACTACAGTTAACAAGCGTCCCCTTTTGAGTATGACTAAGCACGCAAATAGCAAAAAATACAGCAAGTGCTGTATTATGTAGTCTACAACCTATTGGTTTGATTCAGAGCATGAGATTTCAAAAAAACTACAGGTAATCGTAAACCTTACAATATTAATAATATTTAAATTTTACTGTGCTCTGGGTGAAAAATGACAGTTAACTTTTTTTAAAAGGAAGGAAAAAGTCTAACATGTACGTTACAGTAGACACAACTTAGGATAACCAAAATGTACTATGTAATTTACCTTTGAGAACATAAAATTGCAAGCTAATTATACATATTTTGACTTTGAAATAGCATGTCTACAATGTAAAGTAATACTCTTGCTCCGTTCAATTTTTCTGACCTTATCTCTTTTTGTCTTCCCTTTTGTTTTCACTTTTCTTGATACTAAACTAGACTGAAAGATTGTGTTTTCCAAAGATGTTTCAACTAAGCTTTATGTATATAGGATGAAAAAATCAAAGTGACTATCTTGGGTTAAAAGTATCATTGTACGCCCGGAGGACGACCTTGGAAGGTCGAAACACGTGTTGGCGTGGATCAAAAATCAGTTATATCCACCTATTTGGCGTGTCCTGGCTCAAAAATCCGTTATATCCACGTTTTTTACTACAAATTGAGTTTGCTATATTAACTGATGTACAAGGATCAAATTTGACAAACAAGGGTGATGGCAATATTCATATTCTTATGTCCTTTAACTTGAACATGGTATACATGATGGTTTTGATACTTTTATAACAAATCTCAACAGGGAAAATATACCAATATTATTACTCTATTCTTTGTCTTTTCTGAGATCAACTATAAATAAACCAAGCACTCACCAAGTGCCTTTATAATTCAACAATGTTTGGACCATTATATCTTAAGAGGTGAGCGCAGTCAGTGAGGATACCCTCACAAGTAAACACAACATATTGTAGGTGATAGTGAAAAATCACCTAACCATCCCCACGGCTGCAGCACACATATGCTGACTGTTTGCTTACCTAACTCAGACAAGGATTGCGCACTTCCAGCATAGGGTCTTTTCAGAAAAACTCACGCCCACCTTGAGAGGGATCTTGTCCATGAAACCTCCGGACAACTGTATCCAGCGGGTATCCAGGAATTCTTGTAGGGGTCGCATCTGCAGTCAGCAGAGGCGGACGAGGTAGATGCAGGACAACATGCCCAGTAACGACTTTATGGCGTGCACCTTGGCAGTCTAGGCAGACGATAGCCGTTGCACCTTTCCCTGAATGGCTGCCAGCCTCTCTTCTGAGGGAAATGTTAGACAAGACGCTGTGTGGAGTCTGGAGCCTACAGTGAATTCTGCAATGGCGTTAAGCAGGACTTCGGATAGTTGACCGGGAACCCCAGATCCGTCAACAGCCGGAAGGTCGCCTTAGTGAGCTCCCGTGAGCAGGCGTGAATCAGCCAGACATCCAGGTACAGCAATATATGTATTCCCTGTAGACGTAGATAGGCAGCCACTGGTCCCAGGCACTTCATGGGCCGACTTCAAGCCGAATGGTAGGGCCTTGAACTGGTAGTGCTGGCCCTGCACCACGAAATGTAGAAATTTCCGATGTTTGTGAAAGGGGATGTGGAAATATGCATTCTCCAGGTAAAACAATGTCAAGAAGTCTCCTTTTTCCAGTGGCCGAGCACGTCGTGCTGCAACGTGACCATCCTGAATTTCTGGGACTTTATATTTGTTCTGACGTCACAGGTCCAGGATGGGCCACGAACCCCTCCCCCCCCTCCTCCCTGTCTTCTTTCTGACTAGAAAGTATCTGGAATAAACTCCGGAGCCCCATAGCTGTTGGGGAACTAGCTCTATCGCCCATTTTCGTAGCATGGCTCGTACCTCTTCCAGAGGCTGAGGGATGTGCTGTTTCTGCTGGGGAACCAGCGGAATACGAGCACATCTGCATTGAACTCCACGGTGTCCCCCTCTGGGCATCCGGCACCCATCTGTCAGTGGTGATCTGTCCCCACCTGCTGATGAACCTCGTCACCCGGCCTCCCATCGTTGCGCACGAGTGAGGGCCCGATGTCTTAGCCGGTTCAGGCCAGCTTGGGCGACGGCGATGCTGTCCTCCGCTACTGTTGGCCTGGCAGTGACCTCTGTAGGCTTCTTGCGTTGAGGATCGGGAAGGCTGTCTGTACGACGTAGAGAACCCCTTCAATGACCTGCCCAATTTTTAAATGGAGGAGTGTGGGGTACATTTACCCAATCAGCAGAATTCCCCTGCATCACCATTCTGCACTTCAGCATTTACCAGCAAAATGGCTGGGCTGGCATGTTGCGCACCATCACCTTGCCTTAAAAAATGCGTTTTGCAGTCACCAAAATAATGGCTGCACCGTCATTACCAAGCACACATGGGGCAAGATGGAACCGGGAACACAGCAAGAAAACCTGCCAGTGCGTTTACTGATGTCCACCAAAGAAGAGCTGAAAAACAGCGCTGCTTGCTCCAAAATTTACCATGAAAAAGGAAATATTTTGCATTAAAATGATGGAACCTGATGCCCTTTTTCATCTGTTCAACAATACGCAGTCCTGATCCAGTGAGACCCAGCCATATTCAGGTTGTGCTCCAGCAAAAGAAAGCATTTTTCACTGAATTACAGGCTGTGTCGGGCAACAATCTGTGAAATCACAAACAACTTTATTCCCAGCCCTACAGAAAATCCCAGATAAACTCTTCGAAAGAAACCCTATATCTCTGTGCATATGTCAGTTTCAAGGGATCTTTATTTGGACAGATGCCTGTGCATTAGAAACTTGACTGGGGCTTTGGAAAGATTCAGAAAATAAATGTTAGAAGGCCGCGATTGCAAGTGACATCCCAGCAGAATTAACTATGTGTAAAAAGGGTTGATTTTGCAAACAAGAAACAGGTCTGTTTTAAAAGTGTAATGTTGAATAAGGGCCTGTCCTTGGCAAGAAATGTAAGGGGGGTTTGTTTAAAATCTAATATAATGTTTTATTCCAACAGCCTTGCCTTTTGGGCTCAGGAAAAATAAATAAAAATGCATTGGCTGTACTGGGGAACCAGCCAAACAGGTTTTCGTGCTTGGCTTCAAAGGACATTTGTGTAATGGCAACAGGACAGGAGTGGCCTTCCCCCAGAAGGAGCCACCCCCCTTGAAACATTGAATGGACCAAGAGGAAGCATATCACACGCTTGTCAGACTTTGTGTCTGGGCTTGAGCCTGCGAGTTCCAGGACACTTGGGTGTGAAATTGCAAAAAACACCTCCCCTCAACTTCAACTGGGGGGCTTCAAAGCCAGCTCCAGAGCAGCCTTGGAAGTTATGCCCTTATTTGGGGACAATGCTGGCCATCTGGCACCAAAGACCATTTTAATAATAAACTTTAAGACTTAATCTCTGCAACCGGACCACGCCGGTGTCATGATCTCTGCTTCCACAAGATCAGGACTTGCCCGACTCCCTTGGAAGCAGACCCATAACCCCGGTTCCGAGTGCCAGCCGGTCCCAATTGGGACCTTTTGGACCCTGTCCTGGCGCCAGTGGCACCAGGCTCATAAAGATGCCCAGTCCCAGCGCTGGAAGCGCCGGGCTCATAATGCTTGGGTGGACTTACCTGCAGCAGACCATGCTGCTTACTTGCCTGCCAGTTGAACCCCTGATCCTCTTCTGTTTGGGACTACTTTTCCTGTTGGGTGGGGCAGGAGCCACTCCCTAGGTTCAGAACACTGGAACTCTTCTGGAAAGCAGGAACTCTTTTCTTACTTAGGCGTGGCTGTGGAAGGAGACACCTAAGCACTACAGGAGGCTATTTAAACCACACCCGATGGATGAATCTTGCTTTGCGTTATTCTGCATTCTCTGCAGCAGAACGCTCATCGTGTCTTCTGCTTCTGATCCTGGGCCTAAGGGAACAAAGGCTTACCATCCTGGAATCCAGTCTTCAGCAGCACCTGTAAAGACAAAGAAAGAACAGGTTAGCACTACGGTCTTCAGTGGCAGCGCATCTCTTACCTGGTCCATCGGCTGTCACCAACGCATCGCGCTCCATTCCGGCATCTGAAAAACAAAGGCTTACCTACTCTTCGCACGCTCCGGAGGCCTTCGGCGCTGCATCCCGCATCTGAAAGACAAAAGAAGGTGCGTTTAAAGACATTGGGCAACTTTATTA
Organism: Ambystoma mexicanum; assembly: GCF_040938575.1. Classification (NCBI taxonomy): domain Eukaryota; kingdom Metazoa; phylum Chordata; class Amphibia; order Caudata; family Ambystomatidae; genus Ambystoma; species Ambystoma mexicanum. Next base: position 914,524,665 of record NC_090932.1, read on the forward strand.
CTCACGTGCCATTACTCCTTCCCACGCCAAATCCAGTGGGTATTCCAGCACCCTTCAGCTTCTCTAAAGCTCTGAACTTGTACCTGCAAGATAAAAGGGACAGTTAGTGCGCATCGTGAAGCAGGCTACAAGCGCTTACTTAGGTGCTTCCAGGCGCTTCTATTCCTCACACGGGTTCGATCCTCAACTCTCATCAGCCCGCCATCCCCGGAACCCTGCAAAACAAGAGATATCATTACAAAAGACTTTTAAGACATTTGAAGTGCCCAGAACTTACCGTTCGTGCAGTTAACGACGGACAGCAGTCCTCTGAGGTCAAGAGGCCTGCACCCTTATCCAGTGAATAAACTGGTTACGGCACCCTGCCCCGAGGCAGATGGAGAGCTCGGCGTTCACTTACCTAAGGTGAGGGTGTTAACCTTTGGGGTTCTACAGGAGAAGAGAAAGGGAAGAGGAGAGAGGCACCCAATAACCCCAGTTCATAAAGCCCATATTTTCTATCTGCAGACATCTTACTCTTCGAGTCAGACATACAGTGCACAGAGGTCCAGCCCAAAGAGCCAACCGTGTGTTACACATCACCTTTGAAGATACTGCATTCACCCAGTCAAGACCGGCGCCTCTGCGGGAATCAGGTGAGCGTTACAGCCGGAATGTAAACGTTTTACAGTTTAAATGCAATTTTGGTGGCTTTAAATTAAGAAGTGGTAGCCTTATCTAGCATGGTGGGGACTGAAATGATGGATAATTGTACATTCTGAGGAAAGTGTATATGGTGCCACTTTGAAATTCAATACTAATATGCCTTATGATAATATTTCTACATGTATAAAGTTATAGAATTTTAGATAGAATATGTCTCACTGAAAATGACGGAAAATTATTAGGACGAAACAAAGTCCTACAAACGTGGGAGTATTATACTCTGTGTGGAATATGTAATGTGCCTATATGATTTGTGTAAGCGACACTACTGTAAAAATGTGCGATGTCCTAAAGTTATTTTGGCAAAAGTGAATGCGGGATGGCTTTGTACCTCAAAAACACATCCCATAAAACTCAGTCCTCTCCTTCAGTTCATTCTGCCTCTAAGGAGGAGGTGACATAACATAGGCTGACCTATCCAGCTCTTAGGGGTAGGTCTAGCTTATTCTGCCCAACAATAAATCCTGTAATGTCACCCGCCTTATAAAAAGGTAGAGGCTCACAGAAACAAGGGACAGACTCTTCTGAATTTACCAGCTGCTGCATATCCAGACTTTTCATATTCATCGTGCTGCTTCTAGATCCACCCTGCAGATTCCAGACTGCACTGCCAGGAAAGGGACAGTTGGTTCAGGACCTCCTATCCAGGCAGAACCACCTTTCAGAACTAAACCCCATAACAAAATCCCACTAAATTCAAGGAGAAAGGGGAAAGGGTGGCTGAGCCTGCTTTGGGATTCTCCAGTGCCGCCTGCTTGCCCTGCTACCCACTCCACCCAGCTGAGGCATCGCTGTACCGTGACCAGACCTTTGGCCAGCTGTCTTTTGCCAGGAGAGTCTGCCGCGGTGACCAGATCCTTTGAGTCCAAAAACCCAGTTGGCTGTACCAAACCCCAAACTTAAGCGCTGATTGTGAGTATTTCCCCATCCCATAGTAACACATAGTATACCCTATCTTGATACCTTGTCTTTGTTCCACTCTTAGTAATCCCATCAATACCCCGATAACTTGTTTAAGATAATCCAAATACTGTGTGTATTCTGTTCCTTGATTTCCTTGTTTTAGAATAATTCTTCCATCCATTTTCATCTTGTTTATTTTGAATAATTTAAATTAATTCCCACGTAGAGCTCAACGCGGGGTGAAAAGGTTAACCTTGCAAATTAACCTTGGAGCATACCGTGTCTTTCTTTAACAACCTAGTTATTAGATCAAGTTTAAGTGAAATGTTTCCTTCCCTTTTTAAACCGATTTTATTTTCTCAAATCCGAATTTAATTTCACCTTGAAAATCTCATCCAGTTCTCCAGCTAGAGTCCCTCTTTCACTCTCCCATCATCCCTGTGATGTGCATCTATCACCCAGCCTTAAAACCGCATTGCGATCCTGTCTATTTCACCTGTTTTTCAAACAATTTTTGACATTTAAACCAGTGTAATTTAGCAAATGCAAATTGTGTGTGTGATTCTGGCTGCACTGTGTTGTCACTCCAAAGTGGATTTTTTGAACTGTATGCCCTGTATTGATAACTTGCCTTGTAGTTGCTAGTGTTATTACTTCCGTGATACTGTGATAAATCATATTTACTTCATTTATTCAACCGCACATTTAAATGAATTATTTATCAATTCTGAGTGTCATTTTTATGCAATTGCAAAGGTTTTCCAACCTGATTTTGCCTCTCATTTCGTGAGGGAAGATCAGAGTCTAATTCTGTTTGCTACCTAGTATTCCTGACTCTGTGCTGCTCCTCTCTATCCAATCATTCACTCAATTAGCTGGGGTTTGTGGGAGCATTGCAGGGGGGAAACCTAACTCAGGTGCTACCTACCCGAACAGTAACATTTCCCCTATTCATCTGTGCTTTGGATATGTTCTAGTAGAAGGTCAACCAAGTGTATTTCATCAGTTTACATTGTAATTATCACCCCATCCCATTGGTGATTGCTGCCCAACATTAAAATTGTGTTTTTCTGTGAATCTAAAATAAATAAATATTGCATTCCCACCAACCAGCCTGGTTCATGGTCCATTGTGACCCGAGGTATTTGTAAAAGGGGGTGTAAGACGGGTTGGGTGCCAGCTCAATGTGAATTCAAGAAAATAAAGGAAAAGCATTCTAATTGAGCGCTACATCCTAGGCTAAGGGCAAGGGGCCTGGTCCGGTGTGTGACGCCCGATTAGAATCTTTAACAGGAGCAAAAAGAAGAGTGGTGGTGTTGGAAGGTGCCGAAGGATCAGGCCGTCTCCGTATCCGCTTTGATGGCCTGGAGGGACTCGTCAACGGCCTTCCCAAACAGATTTTCCCCATCGAAGGGCATGTCGAGCAGCTTTGCTTGGACCTCCTGAAGGAAACCTTCACTGGCTCCCGGTTGGTTTACGGATTAAATTCAAATCCCACTATCATCCACAAGGCTGTCTGGGGCTGAAGACCACACTATCTGCAACACTCTCTTACTAAATATTCCCCCTCCAGACCCCTGCACTCCTCTGGCACAAAAAGCATTTTGCTAAACAGAAGGCATCTTGTCGATCTTTCCTCTGATGGCCTCCTTCTTTGGAGCCACCCCCTCCCTCCTCTTCAGGAACAGGACTTTCTTAAATTCCAGAAGCTCCTCAAGACTTTTCTCTTTACCTCTTCCTTCCCATCCACTCCCCTCTGCTAATCACACAGTTGCATGTTTGGTGTGCAGGGCCCTTGTGCATCTTTGGAGGCCAGACCTCCCTCACCAAATTGCCCCCAGCCTTCCATCTTCCTCAGCACTTGCCTCAGCTCACCCTCCTCCATGGTGGCTCGCACTTAACATACATTGCACTTCACCTGTTGTTCAACCAGGAGCACCACCGCACCTATCCCCATTCCCCCCCCCCCTCCCTGTTGCCCTGTGGGCACTTTGAACAGTATTCACTTCCTGTATAAGCGCCCAAACAAACAAAAAAAAGTTTGTGGCCTTCACCCATCCCTGCCGACGAAGGCCGACACCATTCCCCATTTGCCAGAACCCTGTGTCGGCAATGCCCAACGCCACAGTGACGGTGTGGTCCGATGCCCCGCACCTCACCTTTTTTCCTCCTTGAGGGTTCTGAACCGGGACCTGTGCCAGTATCTTCACCCCTTCAGGCGTACCTGCAGACTTAGCCAAAGTCTGCAGTGGTGTCGCACCATGGGGGCAGGGACACTTCCTACAAGGGTGGCTCCCACAGCGCAGAATGAGCACCCTTATCTTCCATGGTAATAGTAGCCAGAGTTGCCAATGAAGTCTTTTGCCTGTGCCGGTTGAGCCAGTGTGGGATTCTCTGTCCGCAGCAGCTCAGATTTCTCCCGTAGTTTAGCCAGGGTAGATGACTTCTTTGAAGATGAGCTTGATTTACCAGGTTACTCACCGTAGTGACCACCTTACTCCTAGTCCATAGTCCCCTTTCCTCCATACTTGTGGGGCATCTCTCCGTCCTGTGGGACGGGACCGGAGCACTTTGTAAAAAGCATCCACATTTTTCCAAAAATGTGTCCTTCCTCTCTTGCCTGCGCGGGGCCCGGCACGCGGCCGTAACCCCGCCCACCTTGGCTCCGCCCCGCGCTTTGCCCCTCAGTCCTTTTCTTTGCCAGGTCAGAGACCCATTACCAATAACAGAGGAACCTTATTAGAGGGGACGGCGGGCAGGCGTATGGAGGAAAGGGGACTATGGACTAGGAGTAAGGTGGTCACTACGGTGAGTAACCTGGTAATACACCTACGTCCCGTCCCCTTTCCTCCATACTTGTGGGAGATTCCCAAGCACTCCTTACAGGAACTACGGGTGGATGGAAATACCCCTTACTGAAAAAGGTTCTTCAGCACAGCCTGACCAAACTGAGCATCAGCTCTAGAACTCATATCGAGGCAGTAATGGTTACAGAAAGCAGATGGAGAGGCCCAAGTAGCTGCCCTAGCGATGGACTCCCAGGGAACATACTTCTGAAAAGCAACCGCAGCTGCCTTTCCCCGCACCAGGTGTGCATGAATACCTTTAGGAGGTTTCAGCTTTTGGATAGTGAAAGACTCCGTGATGCAGGCGGCAATCCACCCAGAAATAGTTGCCTTAGACGCCTGCTTGCCTTGAGGGTTGCCAAAAGTCACAAAAAGTTGAGAAGAACTTCTAAGCTCAGAGGTCCTATCCAGGTAGAACTTAAGAGCTCTTCGGACATCAAGACAGTGTAGAACCCTCTCCGCCTCAGAGGCGAGGTTCGGAAAAAAAAGACCGGTAGGGAGATCGATTTATTCAAATGGAATTCAGTCACTACCTTCGGCAGAAAAGCCGGATTAGTTTGAAGGACTACCTTGTCCTTGTGAAAGACCAAGAAAGGATGCTCCACCGACAATGCCTGGAGCTCACTCACTCTCCTTGCCGATATGACGGCGACCAAAAAGGACACTTTCCAAGACAAGTACTTGAGGTCCACAGTAGCCATTGGCTCAAAGGGTTTATGGCACAGCGCCATCAGGACAACATTCAGGTCCCATAGCGGGTGCGGATTACGAACTGGAGGGTAAAGGCGTGTTAAACCAGCAAAATGCCTCTTTCCCACTGGGTTACTCAGAGAAAACGAACACAGATCCGTAGAAAGATAAGCGGAGACCGATGAAAGGTAAGTCCTGCATGACAGAACATGAACCCCTGACTCTGCTAGGGAGGACACGAAGGACAACACCGTGTCAACCGTGGCCCCCCCTTGGATCCAATTTCTTCTCTAGACACCAATGACAGAACCTGAGCCATTTACTCTTGTACTGAGATCTGGTCGAGGGTTTTCTGGCTGCCTGGATAATATGCATGTTATCCGCAGAAAATTCAGATGCTCTAAAGACCTGAACTCAGGCACCAGGCCGCCAAGCTGAGTGATTGTGGGGAGGGGTGCCACATCTGCTGTTCCCCTTGGTGAAGAAGATCGGGAGTTACTGGTAACCTGATCGGCGGACACACCGACAGGTGTTGAAGTTCTGAGAACCAAAACCCAGCCGGTCACCACAGAGCTATCAGTAGAAGAGAACAGTTGACAGAACTCTTCAACTTCCAAATTGCTCGATGAACCAGAGGAAGAGGCGGGAAGGCGTAAGCTCTCACGTTGTGCCATGGGATCTCAAGTGCGTCCCCCAGAGAGGAGGCTCGCAGCGCCCCTCTGGAGGCATACTGAGGAAGCTTCTTGTCCATCGCTGTGGCGAAGAGGTCCACCTCCGGTGTGCCCCAACGCGAGAAAATCCATGATAGGATCTCCACCTTCAACTCCCACTCATAGCCGACCACTGTCCGCTGGCTGAGGGCATCCGCTCTGACATTCAGCCGGCCTGGATGTGCACTACAAGCAGCCAGACCCCATGAAGCACGGCCCACTCCCAAATCTGAATGGCCAGATCCAGGAGAGGGGGAGACTTCGTTCCCCCCTGCTTGTTTATGTAGTACATTGACACCACACTGTCCGTTTTTATGGGGACCACCTTGTTTACAATGAGAGGTCTGAAGGCCTTGAGCGCCAGAAAAATCAGCAGAAGCTCCAAATGATTTATGTGCAGGAGCTTGTCCTGAGGCGACCAGAGGTCCGAGACCTGAAGGAGATCTAACGTCGCACCCCACCCAAGGAGGGAGGAGTCCGTTGTGATCGTCACCATAGGGACCGGGTCCTGAAACCCCACGCCCCCAGACAGATTGCTGAGAGATTACCACCAGTCCAGGTCCACTCTCATGGAATCCGGAATCATTATCCGCATGGAGTCTGGGTCCACTGCCTAACGCCATGAATTCCGAAGGGCCATCTGGGTCCGTCTCATTTTGAGATGAGCAAGAGGAAGAGCCAGTACACACGAGGCCATGAGGCCGAGAAGCCTCTGGAACCACCAGGCCAACATACTCTCCGACTGCGCAAACATCTGACACGTGGCTAACAGATCCGCCATTCTGTCCCCGGTCAGGTATACTCTGCAGTTGATCGTGTTCCAACGAAAACCCAGAAAAATCAGGTCCTTAGAGACCGTCATGGAGGATTTCCGCCAGCCCAAAATAGAACAGGAGCTGAAGGAGAGACTGGAAGTTGCCCGCTGCCGCCAGCGGACAAGGGCTGCGTAAGAGCCAATCGTCCAAATAAGGATACACATGGATACCCTGAAGACGAAGATAGGCCGCAATCACCAACATCATCTTCGTGAAGACACGCAGCGCCGAGCTGAGGCCAAAAGGAAGCACCCGAAACTGGAAGTGCTCCTCTCCCAAAGAGAACCGGAGGTACCTCCTGTGTGGAGCCCAAATCAGGATATGCATGTACGCGTCCTGAAGATCCACTACGCTGAGCCAGTCGCCCATCTGCAAAGAGGAGCGTATCTGGCTGGGCGTGATCATCTTGAATTTCTCTTGGGGTAGAAAGAGGTTGAACTGGGAAAGGTCTAGGATGATGCGCAGGCCAGCCTGGTTGGGTTTGGGCACCGTAAACAGCCGGGAGTAGAAGCCCTCCCCTCGCTCCCCAAAGGGAACGGGTTCCAAAGCCCTGAGGTCCAGGAGTTTCTGAACCTCGGCGTTGAGAGAGGGCGAGCCCAACGGCTGAAAAGGAGGGTTGAGGGGTGGGGTAGGGTGTAAAGGTAAGCGGAAGCCCGCCCGAGCGACTGACAAGACCCATCTGTCTTCTGTGATGGTCTGCCACGCCTCCTAATGAGACGCAATGCGCTTCTGCGATTCTTGCGGTCGAGGAATCCCCTAATACCAGAGGAAGGTCGCCCTTGCGACAACAGCCTTTGAGCCTTGAAGGGAGGTTTAACCAGAACAGACAATGACTTAGCCGTCTGAGTGCTATCCTTGGTTTTGGTGAGCTCTACATCAGTAGAATGAAAAAGCTCCTTACCATCGAATGGAAGATCCAATACTTTGTCTTGCACTTCCTTCGAAAACTTAGTGGCATGCAACCACGCTTGCCTCGAGGTATCAACCCCGAGCATCATGCCCCGAGCCGAGGTGTCTACGTGATGAGCCGCAGCCTCCAGGAGATCCTGGGCCAAGACCCTGGCATCGGAAAGGCCACCTCTGAAGTCTTCCAACTTCTCGACCGGAATGTGCTCCTCAAACTCAGACAGACCTTTCCACATCCCCATGTTAGCTCCCGCCAAAATCAATTCGGCATTGGCATGCCTGAGCTGCAAGGCCGAATTGGCAAAGATCTTCCTCCCTAGGGAGTCCAGGAGTTTGTCCTCCTTTCCCAATACTTGAGTAGCCGTCGCAGAAGAGGATGCTGCAGGTCTGGACTGCAACGTGGCCGCAGCCACCACTGTGGAGGAGGGAGGTGGACAAGACGATAAGGCCACTTCCTCCGAAGAGTGCAGCCTGTACCTTGCGTCAATCTTTTTATTGACAAAAAGTCCTGAGTGTGGCTTCTCCCAGACTCTTCGGACCTCGGCCAAAACATCCTGCTGCAGGAAAAGGCTGGTACGCTCCAAAGGAGACAGGGTGAACGCCCCAGAAAGCACGCCCTCCTGTGGAGCAGGTGCCTCGGGAACTGGAACATCTAAGAAATTCATCATGTCCAGTACTCGGTCATGAAAAGCTCTAACAGAGCAGGGAAGGTCCTCGTTGTCCTGCTCGCCTTGAGGGTCATCTGACAGGTCAGGATCCTGCTGAACCGTGTCAGGCACTGCCTTGTCCACTGGGGATAATGGTGGCAAAGGTGGAAGAGCAGGGGCAGGCACCGCGGGCAAAGGAGGCGCCAGCGGAACCACCAGAGGAACGGGTGGAGCCGGGGGCGCTGGTGGACAAATTTCCTTAAAAAGCCCTTTGAAATACTCCCTCATGGGGTCGGTGCGCATAAGCGTTTAAAATTTATTGAAAAAAAGCGTCCTCAGGAGATTGCTTCGGAACCTGAGGAAGCCTCTCATGCGGTGGACAAACCCAGGGACGTAACGGAGAAGGGTGCCACGCCTCCGCCGACGTATCCACATAAATCAAAGGGGCCGTCCCTGCAGGCAACGAAACATTGTGCGGAAGAGGCATCCGGGCGTTCCAATCATAAATGGGCCGGTAAGGATACACACAAGTGACCTTAGGTTCACCCAAAGGACCGAACCCTACACCAGGGGCCGATGGCGTAGTTGTAGGGGTAGTCCCTAAAATGGCCGGCGTGGTCGTTGCGGGAACGGCCGCCATTTTGTCTTCATCTGAGGGGAACTGCGGCACGTGAAGAGGTGAGGCAGGGGTCCCCGTCGATGTATCAGGGGTCTTAATTTTAGCCTTAACATAAGGAACCTCGGCAGAGCCGGTACTATGAAGCCTGGAATGTTTCTGCAACATACCAACCGCCAACTGAGCCTTCGAAGGAAGGACCTCGGCACTGCCGGTAAAAGAAGAACCTTGCTTCTTTGCCCCCTCAACAGATCTGGTATCACCACAAGAGCGGGAACTGTGAGAAACCGCTTTCACCGACAGGGCCCTGATCGGCCCCTCAGAACTGTTGGTAGCCTTAGCCTCTGTACGAGGGACCTCGGGCCTAGGCCCGGTAATAGCCTTATCGGCACGGGCCTCGAACACCCGTTCAGTAACCACAAGCCCAGCCAAGGCCTTGGGGCGCACCCCGGTCTTGTTTTTGAGGGAAGCCGAAAGAGGCCTCAGAGCAAGCTCCGGTATCCTGTGACTCAGCAGAACTGGGTCTACAAAGAGACCCCACAGGAGGGGCCTCGGAAGTTACTCCGGTGTACACAGGCCCCTTACGGAGACCCTCGGAGAAAACTCTGGTAGAATTATTAGGCCCGACAGGCACCTCAGGGCGAACCCCGGTGACACAGCGATCAACGCCCCTCCCGGCTCGAGAGGAACCCAGAAAGGTATCCCCCCGGCCGATGTTGAAGAGCCCGGATGAAAGGGAGTCACAGTAAAAACAGGAGTCCCCACAGTGTTCCGGACCCAAACACTCTAAACAAAGAGGATGGGGATCCGCCCTCGCGAAGCGACGATGACAAGAAGAACAGTCTGGAAAGTCTAATTTAAAAGACAAACAGACTAGAAGATGAACGCTAGCGAGAGCCAGAGAGGAAAACAGGGAAGAAAATCTTCCGAGGATGCAAGTGCATCCGGCCCCGATCGAGCGGAGAAAAGGGCTGAGGGGCGATGCGTGGGGCAGAGCCAAGGTGGGCAGGGTTACGGCCGCATGCCGGGCCGCGCGCAGGAAAGAGAGGAAGGACAAATATTTGGAAAAATGTGGATGCGTTTTTCAAAGTGCTCCGGTCCCGTCCCACAGGACGGAGAGATGTCCCACAAGTATGGAGGAAAGGGGACAGGACGTAGGAGTAGGTAGGCTACAAATAAAGGGGAAAGGGGATGCCGATTGTGCCCTATCCACTTTGGGACCCGCTTCCGCAGCGAACCCGCTGGACTCTAACTTGCAGATCTTGGGCCCCCGCCTAGGCGCCCTCAAAGGATTTAGAAGACCGCTCCTCGAACCGGCTGGTCCTGGACAAGGCATGACCCTGCTTGGAGCACAGATCAGAGGCCTTGGTGTTAAGCCATGCCGCCAGCCTACTATGTCTGTCCTTCGTTTTCTTAGAGAAACCGAGGCATATCTCGCGCTCTACCTCCTTATGGTCTGGGTGTACGTAGTAGAGGCATTCCAGGTGCTAGTCCTTCACAAACATTACGTGGCCCACATTTGGTGCAGGGCCTGAAGAGGGACCTACCCTCCTCCTCACTCATGGTCGGAGGGCGTGAAGTAGGCTTAAGATGGCCTTCAAGAATCTTCAATGAATCCTAGCCCTTGAGGGGCACAGACCTTCGCCGACAACTGGACCCCGCTGCTGGCAGATGAAGGAAAGAGCACACAGGCTGTTTGAAACAAAAATGGAATCTTTTCTCATCTGAAAAACACAAAAAAAACAAACAAATAGCTCAGACAGCAACTCGATGACTCCCAACACTGAAGCGTGCAGTAAAAATCTGAAGATGGCTGCCAGAGAAGGTTAGGGAGAGGACTGTCATTGGATGGGGGCAGTATGACCCAAAGGACAGACTGGTTTAGAGGAGAAATAGATTTTTTTAAAAGTGAAAGTTAAACTTTTTTATTGAGAATTTCCAGTCAGATGACGGGGAATATTCATGAGCATGTGAATCCATTCCAGGCCCCATGCAGGAGAATAGCTACATATGCACAATCAACGGTGTAGTGCAAAATACATAAACCCCTGAAAAGGAAGGTACAGAGTAGTATAAGCACTACAAGTCCACAGATCTACAGTCCTAACTTCCGAGGTCCATCCTTAAGATGTATGGGGCCTTGTGACCAAAAGTTCAGCAGTTTCATACAGTTTTGCGATTCTGGACTAAAGGAAGGTAGGGTCTCTGGGGTTCAATGAAAAGGTTTAGGGTACAGGTTAATCTAACAAAACGGGCCGCCAACTTTCGGAGTGCTTGTGTGAACAAGCAATGGCAAAGCCAAACTATCACAAAGGTTATCAGTTACGGGTTCAGGTAAGTATTGCTATGCTCCCCCATACTCTGATTCTTCATGGAACTTGGCAGGTCTGCTGAAGATGGTCCGTGGTCGCTTTTCGCGTCGTTAGCCTCAGCCCTTGATCCCCAGGGGCTGCAGGTTTGAGCACTCCTACGGTCGGCGACTAATACTGGTGCAAGGTCTTCCAGTCCAGAAATGCAAAAGAAAGGATTGCAGGGTCCCTCTTCAGGCCAGGACTGGACACAAAAGCAGTTTCAGGAGACAGCCACTGATGCACAGTGACACAAAGGGATTCACTTGCTGTGTTCAGACTTTGCCTCCTATCTCAGGTCCCCTTGATGCTAGGACCACAACATTTTGCAGAGGTAACTCTTGTTGCAGAAGCTGAAGATCCGCCCAAGTTCCAGGGCAGAACTCGGAACGATGACGTCTGCAGCACGGTAGCCCAAACTCAAAGCCACTGGGCGGACCAGAGGCAGTTCTGATGGCTCTTTGTAGGACTCTGAGTGGAGAGAACATCCATTGTCGACGTCAGCTCTAGGGGTCGTGGCTCCTTCGAGGGGACTGCTGAAGATCACCTACAAGACAGGCCTCGTTAAGGACAGCAGCAGAAGTTGCTCGCCAAGCTTTCTTTCAGCAGGTCTACGGTCTCCTCACGGTCTTGCAGCTGGAAAGGAGTCTTGGCTCCTTTGGTTTCTTCCAGGATCTCTCTAGAGTGGGTGCAGGAGTCCTCTTACCATAAAAGCCAGGTAAAAGCTGAAACTCCCACTAGTCAATGACAGATCTGGCCCACACACACCCACCCCAGCAAGGCGGCAAGACTCATGCATACCACTCACACAATGAAACCAGTTTGTGGATTGGGACCAGACAGTCCCAGCCCACTTCCTGGCAGCCAACACACATAGCCCTTCAGTAGCCAGCCAAAAGCCTGTTTTCCTGTGCTCTGGAGGTCCATATAAGGTCATGAAGATGGGTCAAACGTAAACAAACGATGGCCAAAGGACAAGCAAAAAACCTTGTGGCATGGCCATGTTTGACCACTACAAGGGGAGTTCTGCGAGTTTCTCTACTACCAGCCTATATCCCGGGTTAGAGATTAACCAGTCTCTTTATCTCATCATCCTTTCACAGAAGAGAAATGTCCACTACATATCGGTCTTTGTAATGCCCAAGGGCAGTCCAGCACCGAAATGCCTGGCAATTCTCTCCTGGACAAGAGTACCAAAGCAACCCCAGGCACGTGTTGGGGCTCGTCAGCTGGCAACACTGGCTGGGTACCGTGGTTTTCTTCCTGAATGATTCTGCTCCATCCCCAAATCAGATTGGTCCAGTATGACATGCTTGAACTATTTCCTGGGCCACTTGACACTAGTTTCCTGCTGTTAACTGCCATTGTCTGCTGCACTGGTTCTAGAATGTGCTGCATGGAAGGGGTTTGGGACACGAACACCCAACCTGGTCTGCTCTTAGGGCCATCCTAGAGGGTCCTCAGAAGTTAGCCCTGCATTGGGATCATTTTCTGCTGTACCCCATCCCCTAACCCCCTCCAAGCACACCTATCAGTCAGAATTATCTTTAGACTCCTCAGTCTTCCCTTTGCTCCTGGCATGAAGGGTATATTTGAGGGAAGGCAGTTTCTTTCATTGCTCATGGGGATCTAGGGGGTTGGGAGGGTCGCCCTTGCTCAACTTTCTAGCCCCTGTACACCATACCTGGAAAAGAAACATTTGCTTACTCGGGTTGTTTCGCTATTTACGCTGAAGCAGTCGCCGTTAAGTACTTACCTCTGGATCCTGGGGTGGACAAGCATTCAGGATACTCAACCCAAATAACTTCTGGCCTGGGGTACAGATTATTTGGTGGGGAGTATCAACCACAATTTCCAATGACTTACATTGGGACTTGGGAGTGGCTGGCAGATTCATGCTCCTCTGTATCTTCCTTTGGGGCTTCTGGTTCATCGCATATCTTGGTATCTCATCATGCGTAATAAAAGATTAATTGTGGTCCCCTGTGGTTGTTTGATTCAGAATCTGTGACTGTGGGAATAACAGGGTAGCTGAGTGGAAATGGAATTAGTCAGCGAACCATCTGACAAACTGGCCTACCGCCTCCTTCAAGGCAATATCGACTTTGTATCTGCTCCAAAGAAAAATAAATGTCTATTAAAGCTCCTATCTCTGCAGCATCAAGCAACAGAGATGAACTTTTCAGAGTCTGTAAGGAACTGGCCAATCCTGCAGGAGCCTCTTTGGTCACACCCACCCAGGACCTTTGCTCGACCCTGGCTGCACACTTCATCACAAAGACCGAAGACATCCTTTCCTCCCTTCCTTCCACACCAAAGCATACACCAACACCGGAGTATCCCTTGCCCCCCCCATCCACTTCCCCTTTCTTCTCGCTCACCTGTCTCACCCGATGAGGTCGCCAGACAAGTCCGGTCTATGAAGGCTTCATCCAAAGAGGTGGACCCCTGCTGCTCCAAAACCATTAAGGACAACATTGACACCCTCGCCCCAGCCCTGGCTGATCTCTGCAATCTCTCCTTTTCCACTGACGTTTTCCCAACAGCTCTGAAACACTCCCTTGTGTACGCTCTGCTCAAGAAACCCTCTTCCGACCCCTCTACTCCGGCAAACTACCGCCCTATCTCTATCACTCCTTTCCAGGGCAAACTCCTGGCGAAGTTGGCCATCTCTCAGTTGACCCTCCACACTGAATCTATTGGGTGTTTCCACGACCATCAGTCTGGCTTTTAGAACTTCCAGAGGCACGGAAACTGCTCTTCTGAACACCCATGAAGACCTGCTCTCAAACCATGACACTAACACCCATGCTTGTCCTCATTCTGCTTGACCTCTCATCTGCTTTCAACATGGTTAACAACATCCTGATTGCACGTCTGCGTGGCACCCTGGAAATCACAGGTCAGGCTCTGGCGTGGTTAACCTCCTTTCTCTCCCGACTGCCCAATCCCAGGTAGAACTCAGACTTTCTCTCGACTATCGCTCTCTCAATATGTGGCGTCCGCCAGGGGTCCTGGTCCCTCCCTCCTCCTCCCTCCTCCTCCCTCCTCCTCCCTCCTCCTCCCTCCTCCTCCCTCCTCCTCCCTCCTCCTCCCTCCTCCTCCCTCCTCCTCCCTCCTCCTCCCTCCTCCTCCCTCCTCCTCCCTCCTCCTCCCTCCCTCCTCCTCCCTCCTCCTCCCTCCTCCTCCCTCCTCCTCCCTCCTCCTCCCTCCCTCCTCCCTCCCTCCTCCCTCCCTCCTCCTCCCTCCTCCTCCCTCCTCCTCCCTCCTCCTCCCTCCTCCTCCTCCCTCCTCCTCCCTCCTCCTCCCTCCTCCCTCCTCCTCCCTCCTCCTCCCTCCTCCTCCCTCCTCCTCCTCCTCCTCCTCCTCCTCCTCGTTAGGCAGAAACCTGTGCAGTTCCCTTAGGGACCACTGCAAAAGATTTAGGACTACAGATGGTTGGCAGTAAACCCAATTGGTAGCAGTCTGTACCACCCAGATTTACCTGCTAGCTGTGGCTGAACAGTCAGACTTCTCTCAAGACGAGTTAGGCAGTATATAGAGTATACACAATAGGTACAGAGATACAGAAGCACAAGCAAACACTGACCAGAGCTTTGGTGTAAAAGTATATAATTATTTAAAGACACTTGTAAATTACACTAGCACAAAAGAGGTAAGTAAATTCAACACACAGTCACTATTATATATATAGAACCCTAATTACTTATTAGACAAGTCAATGAGAAACACCACTTATTTTCAGACAGAGGTGAGCGCTTAGCATAAGATGGCACTCTAATAAGTTATTTAAAAAGGGAGGGAAAAAGGCAGAGTTATGAAGCACACAAATTTCAATACTTTTCAAAGAACCACAGAGAGGCAGGTTTAGGCAAAGTCTACTGGAGAGCAAGGAAGTTCAAATGCCAGGCCCACTCAGAGAGAGCAAGCGAAATGTGTCCAGGATCACACAGTGAGGTTATGCCCAAAGAGTCTTTGTAGAAAGTTCCCAAAAGATTGAGATTAAGTCAGGAAAAGATAGTTACCAGGTCCCAGGCTAACCCAGGTTAGAAAGTCGAGGATTTACTGTCACCCCCGAACGATCTGTCGCAAGGGAAGCCAGGCGGGACACAATACCTGAAAGTGGGAAGAACTCTCCAGCGGGGGCAGTTGTTCCTGGCAGCGGGTGCAAGTCAGTGTTTCGTCCACAGGAAGAGGAGGTCTCGACGTGGAGGAAAGCTGAAGGTCGTTGCACCGCCAGGGAAGAAACCAGCCGCAGAGTTTCCCAGTTACAAGGTACCACCCTTTTCTTCGCGGTAGTGGTAAACCGTGGTATTCCGGTTGCCGGGGTGCTTGGCACGGGCAAGGCGGCCACAAGGCGAAAAGACGGGCAAACTGGTTATCCCCACCAGTCAAAGGAAGAAGCCTCTCCGGACTGGAGATCTCCTCTGTCGTCGGGAAAAGTGGTGAGACGGTTCAGCAGAGCTCCACCGGTGGTGTCGTCATTGCAGGTCGGCTCTGCTTCTCCCTCATCGAATACTTTAGGTCCTGTGGCGACTTCTGAAGTTCCAGTCCCCAAAGCCCTGCTTTTATGCAGAAAACCCCCATTCATTCAGCTTAGCTTTTACTCAAACATGCTAAGTGGTGAGCCGGGCGGCTCACCACTGGGCCAATCACAAGAGTGTGACTTGAGTTGCCGAGGAAACTCAGTCCAGGGTGCCTAAACCTCCTCCCAAACCCCCTGTGGTACGCAGACAGAGTGGCACCACTTTTGGAGGCTTCTGTGGAGAAGCCCGCCAAAAAGTGGAACAAAGGGCTCGACTTGGGTTGGAGTCACAGAAGCGAACACAAATGCCATTTTGGAACCAAGTTTCGGCAAAAAATACCAACCATTGAATTTATATTAATTTAATAAACCGGCGGTATGTTCGAAGCTATATTAAAAAGTGGTAGCCTCGAACAATGGGAAAATCCCATAGGAATATATTCGCGGTCAAATATAAAAAGTAGTATCCACTGCCACCAGCCAAAACTCGGTCGGGGGGACTGGACAGTGCCCCCTCGAACAACAGACCCCGGGGCAATCGAATTGCCCCGACCAGTACTTCCACAATAGGATGGTTTGTACTGGTTCTGTTCACAATTTGAGACTAGTAAAGCCAATGGTGACTTTACATGCCTTGGGAGACAGACAGGTCCCAGGGTATGGAGCCTATGTTGGGGGGTCGCTTCGACACCCCTGGGTTACAGCACGGAGGGTGCTGTGTAACCCACATACCAAAAACACATGAAGCCCTATGGGGTAAAGGACTCCATAGCCATAAAACACATACAAAGTCAAAGGAACACCTCAAATCATGTCTAAGAGTGGGAGGAAAAAGAGTCTCACTCTTAGGAGAAAAAATAAACCCCAAAAATCCAGCAAAGCTGCTGGGGGACTCACTAGGTTTGGGAAATTAGCCTTTACAGAGAATTCTCCCCAACACTCCTCCTCCTCACTCATATCTGGTTGTCTGTCCGTTATTCAGTCATGGAGTGCTGCAAATGACATTTGCCTCAATGCCAGTAAGACTGAGATAGGTTGCATTGGGACTCCCTGCTCATGCCTTCCCACTTTCACTCTGGCCGGCCTCCCTTGGCCCTGCGCCTGCACCCACCTCCAAGGCTAAAAACCTTGGTGTCATCTTTCACTCCACGCTCTCCTTCTCCTCTCACATTTCGGACATCTCTAAAAACTATCAGCTACACCTCCTCAGAGGTACTATACCTTTTCCCACTTCCCCCAGCGGCTCACTGTCTCGAGAACCCTGGTTCTCTCTAAGCTGGACAACTGCAACAGCCTCTTCCTCAACCTCCCTGCTTCTGCCCTGCACCTTCTGCAACTCATCCAGAACAGAACTGCAAGACTTATCCTTGGCCTCAAGCCCAAGGACCGCATCTCTCCAGTGCTGAAATCTTCACTCGCTCACTGTGACTGCAGGGATCAAGTTCAAGACCCTCTGCGTTATCCACAAGGCTTTCTGGGACCTGGGACTTGCCTATCTGCAACGTTCCCTACCTAAATACTGTCCCTCCCGAGCCCTCCGCTCATCTACCTCCAACCTTCTGCGAGTGAGACGGGTCTCCAAGCAGAGATTTGGAGGGCGATCCTTATCTTCAGCAGAGGCCTCCCTCTGGAATATCCTCCCTGCCGCCCACAGACTTGAGTTTGATCTAAAATTCTGGAAACTCCTCAAGACCTACCTCTCCTCTTTCTTCTCTCGCCCTATACCTTGCTAACCTAGCTCTCCGCTCTCCCTCTCCTTTTTCTTAAAGCTTGCTGACTGGCCGCCTTGTGTACCTCAGAGTCCTACAGGTCCCTGGCACCCCGCCAGTCTTCTCTCACACTTGCCCCAGGGCCCTGCCCTCGACTCACCCTCACTGCACTTGAGAAATGACCCAAGAGTGGCTCTCTCTGCACTTTGGGCAATCTTCACTAACTTGGTGCACTTGGACCTCCACCTCCCTGTAACTGTCTGTGCACTTGCACAATCCTAATGCACCATGCCTGAAGATAGTCAGTCTGTTCTCCCCTGCCTTCACCCCTTAATTACACTTGGTAAAACTGCAGAATCAGGCCTACTCGTCGTCTCTCAACTGTTAATTGTACTATATATATGCACTTACCCTGCCTGTGCAGACTATCGTCTCAGAATTTCAAGGGCTCTGAACGACTGCTTTGCCCCATGTTCCCAACCTCCTTGAGCGCTTTGAAACACTTGCCTTCTGTATATGTGCTTTATAAATAAACATTACCATCAGACATGCACCATTAAAGCTTAAAGAAGATGGTGTTCTCCCATTGATTTCTATGGAACTTTCTACAGGTCCTAAAAGGGACTGTGGGGGTACTTGTATACCACCTGGGAATTCTTCCTGTATCCACAAGCGTTTCAGTGATCAACAAAAAACTGATTTTTAATATATTTTTAAAGTCATGCAATGCATTTTATCTCATTGTTAATATACTATTATACTGGAGCACATTTTGTTGACTGTGTTAATATGTTTGCCTTCCCATATAACAGGTTATTTGGCAGTGTTCATTATCTGTAGAGGGGCTCCCAGACCTCTTTGCGCATTTTTAGGTGTTTTGGGCATCACCCTAAATTACCCAGGGTAATCCAGACGTGGACCCCTTGCTCATTGTGATTAGAGAAGCACAGCTTCACCTCACTGATTAGGAGTGACTAGGCCGAAACACTTGTCTGGGGTTGCTGTTGGTACTCTTGTTCAGAGGAGAATTGCCTAGCAATTCGGTGCTGGACAACTACTGATATGCAAATTGATATTTCTCCTCTGTGAAAGGTACAGTGAGCTGAAATGTGGTTGTAGACCCTCTGGATTTGGCACCTTCCCATAAAACAGGTTATTTGGCCGTGTTAGTTTGCGGTAGAGGGGCTCCCAGACCACTTGGTGCATGTTTTCTTGAATTGTATTACAAAGTTAATTGTTACTAAAAATGTATCTTTACTTACTAAAGGCCTTCGACTATGGTTTTGAAATGTCTCATACCCTCCATAAATGTTTTATTACCATGTGTGCATTTGTAATATTTTTAGTACTATTCTCTGGTCTAGAGGCCGAAAATGAATGTGGTCGCTGGTCTAGGACCTACCATGTATGAGGGGTGTGTTGCCTATTTAGGGCACTCTAATTGTGTAAGCCCATAGACAATTTTACCCGTTTTGCTAGGCTATCTTGCTATCTTCCCTGCCCACCCCGTTACTTCATTTTGCGTGACTATCCGAGATTGTGGACCCACATCTAGGCAGTGGGGAGAGTCTTCTTAGACATGTACTGTTTATTATACATACTATGCATTTTTTAATACCATGTCCAAAGTACTTGAACAGTTTAAATACATTTGTTATGTTGCATATATAGATCTATTTTTTCAAGCTATTAGAGTAGTGCATTTACTAGAGGTAAGCATGTGGACGAATTCTACCTCCGTCAGCCTGGTCGCTCTGTCCACGTTACTTGCCAAAGGAGATTTTGTGCTCCCTTTCTTGCCAGTTGTGCTAGCCCCACCTAACCACCATTAAGATAAGTGATTTTAGATCCCACAGAGTTGTGTAAAAACTACCTTAACAAAAGTTTGCAAAACCAAGTGGCTCATCTTTTTAAAATCGACTTCTAGTCCAAACGGTTTCTTGCTTCGTCCACAGCCACTTTGCCCTCCCATTTCATGCCTCCCTGTAACTTATGTCTCCTACCTGTGCCCTCCACCACTAAGCATAGTTTTTTCAAGGTTGGCTTCACACTCTGTTAATGCAGTCACATATAAAAATACATGATAGAAACAGAAAAAATGTAACTGCTATAAACCATATCCAAAGGTTTTGAAGAATCCAGACATTTAGCAACAGATACCTTCCTCAAATGTTTAAGGACAAAAAAGAAATTTGGTGTATTTGTTTTGGTTTATTACAAACCTTTACAAAATTCAAACAATAAATTCATCAACAACAAATCACATGTACATTACTTTAAAAACAACAAAATCATTTGAGATTTCATAACGTAAGTTTACATAGCAAGTATATCAAACATTAAAAAGTTCATACCAAATTTAAGAGACAATTATGCTTTAACACAAATCACATTTTTCAAAAAGGCAGTTACACGTAAAATTAAGGTTGTCGAATTCTCATGCATCTTTCTATACCATATTAATTCTCTATTAACAGAGCAAGTTGAACTTACAAATTGTGCAAAATAATTAATCCTTTGACTTAGAAGGGCAGAACAGATGAGTAAAATGTGTTGAAGTGTCTCCTCAACACCCTCCACTTTACAGTAAATACACCATTTACATCCTTCGTGAGACTTGCATCTAATATTGATTATCTGGTTAGTCTGCATAACGTTCATCCTAAAACGCATATAATCATTATGTATCCTACTACATGGATACTTCATCAAGTATCCAAAGAATTTCCAAAACAAATAAGCCTGATTATACAATTTCGAGTCAGATATTGTATTTAGTGTATTTTGCAAATCATTATCCTGAAGAATTGTTTTCATTTTCTCAGGTTTAACATTATAGAAACAGACATTCCTAGATTTCGTAAGATATTGTCAGTCTCAGTACTCATAAAAGCGCATGATTTTTCAGTTCCAGCACAAACAGAGATCCCTATCCCTATCCCTATTAATTGTACATTTCCTCCATAATAGAAGTATTTTCCAAATTACAAGGGATTTGAGGGATTGAAGGCTAAATTTGTATTGTACATGTTCCATTGGGATGCATTTGGGAAGGAAAAACAAAATACCCCTCCATAAACTGCCCTCCAACAACTTCAAGTATTCCATAAAATCGAAAGCAAAAAATTCCAAACCATATAATAGCCGCGGGAGAACTTGAATATCAAATTCCCTCAATGGCGTCATGGAGAACTTTCCAAAATGTGTTTCAATACTACGCATTTGCCGTAATGCTATTTCTGCTTTTAGCTTCAATTGGTTTTTAATTAAAGCAATCGAACCCGTGCCAGAAAAGCAGTAACCCAGATATTTAAGGGCACTTTGACATTTAATGTGTTTGCCTTTGCAATACCACGTATAAGAGCTTTGGAGCTTATTAGGTTTACCCATGCGTATAGTAATGGTTTTGGTGGGATTGATTTTTAGATGTAGCTCAGAAATGAATTTTTCAAATTCCTTAATCGTTGTAAACCCACCTTTGTGTTCTCAAGTAGCAAAAAAAATTGTCCGCGTAGGCAAGCCACACGATACAGACATTACTAAATTTAGGAGAGACTAAACCTTTATTAGCGAAAGACCCTTCAGCTCCACTAACAGAGATTGAATTTTGTGGGAGCTAACATACAGCCTTGACGTAAGCCGTTGGTAATAACCATCTGAGATGATAACAGCCCCTCTGAATTTAAACAGACCTTTAACCTTGTATCTGTATATAAAGCTCTTACAATCTCCAACAAGTGTTTCGGCATAACCAGATCGCACGCATCTTTCTCCATAAAGTCGACCTGTCTACAAGATCAAAAGCAATGCGGAGATCCATGGAGGCAATAAATGTAGGCCTTGCTCCCTTTATCATTGCTTTGTCTTGCAGACATCGTAGGATCAAACCCCAAAATCTGTACCAATAACACCAGAATTTGATTTGCATTAATCAATTCCTGAATATCAGCCAACACCATAGACGCTAAAATATTGGAATCTGGATCAGCAATTGCAATGGGTCTGTAACTTGGGGGACTCCAACGTGGAACTTTTTATAAAAACCGGTAAGACAATGGACACTCTCCAAGATTGTGGAATAGTCTTAGTCATCAAAACATCATTAAACAGAATACAGAGAATACTAGCCCAATATGCACGATTAGACTTCAAAACTTTGTTGGACAAATTGTTAGGGCCTGGAACTCCAGAATTTTTAGATCCCTTAATTAGACCAGACACTATTTGTATCATCAAGAGTCCATTCTGGTTTGACCTCGAAAGCTATCTTAGCGATCTGCTCCCCACCTTTGAAGATGCTAGCAAAATGTCCCAACCATGCCCCTTCTGAAATTGGATTTAAGCTCAGATCTTTCTGTGAGTGGTCTGTACTGTTAATAAGATTCCAGAAATTGGCTGAATTGTATCCCCTTAAAGATTTCAACATACCTTCCCCATCTAATTGAGATCTTCTGCCTCTATGATTGACCAGCCCATTTTTATAATTTTCTTTGTTGATCATGACCAATATCTTAGGTTCATACGTCCCCGGTTATAAGTCACAGAATCTCTTTCTGCATAAGTGTTTTCTGTTCATGTACCTGTTACGCTCACCTGGTATCCACAGGGACGCCACCCAGCCCTGGTTGGATGATTTGCACTCTCGAACCCTCTCCCGGTCCCTTGGTAAGGGCTCTGGTTAAAGATGGGTCTGCAATATAGGAGAGCTGGATTCAATACCAGATTGTCTTTATGTTTTCGCTCCTCCCTTGGCCTCAACTCCTTCCTCCCCTTGGGCCCTCTCCTCACCTTAATATTGTGAAAGGTGGATTCTCCGTCCTGCTCCTTGTGGCAGGGGCGCGTAGATGGGGGGCGAGCAGCGACCAAGTTACTTCACTGGTGCAAGCCACCCCTGTGGTAATCCAGGCCTACTGCGACTCCGTAGGTTTGCTGCTTTACAGTCTTTATATGCAGTTCTTGTGTTCCTCTTAGTTCGAATTATAATGTCTTTCTTCTTTCCTTTTAGGTATGGAAAGGTATTTCGGTGTTGTCATGCAGTTTGAAGATGAGCATGGGCCGGTAGTCCTGTCCTGTGAGTAATGCGCGATGCGCCATGCCGTGCCGTTTCGCCTTTTGTATTGCTAACCTGTGTCTTTTCTCTCCTAGTAAGGTTGTGATGTTCCTCTGCGAGAGGCGTGATGTTCCAGCAATGATACTTACCAGGAGAGGACTACCCAGGTAAGAATTGTGTGGCTTTCTTCATTCTGGAGGAAACATGAGTAAACGCTTACTAATGCTGTCTTTCTTTCTCCTCTTTCCAGGTTATAGTATTCCAGGATGCCTGCGGTGCCGGATGATGGAGTTCGTACCTTCAGGTGAGTGGAACTGAAGTCGGCGATGGATTGAAGACAGGATACTGTTCCAGATAGGTTTCATAGTGTTCTTTCCCTCTCTGCAGGTCCTTAGTTTCAGGTAAGCTGGCATCAAAGAACTGGACACAGTGAGCATTACGCTGCCCACAGCAGAATAACGCAAAGCATGTTCTGCTGTTTGGGTGCGGTTTAAATAGTCTCAGGTAAAAAAGTCCAGGTAAAATAGTCCCAGGCCTGCCACACCCAAAAGACTAGACTGCATAGCTCAGTTCCTGGTAACTGAGCTATGTGTGCGCCTTCATGTTGGCTGAATCCCCCCGCCCCCCAAGTTAAATAGTCTCAAGTACATAGTCCCATTCTAATGTTGGTCTTCATGATGGTTATGCCAGGACTGACTCCAAGAGAGTCTTGGGTGAGGTTTTAAGGCCTTTGACCTGGCCCTAACTGGAAGGCTGACTTGCCAGTGAGGTCCAGGGGCAAGGGTCATGACAGTACCTCAATATCCATATTGTGTCTATTGTTTTATTTATTTATTCACATTTGTTGAGTGCACAGGCAGCCCGGGGGCATCGTGGCACTTGTTACAGAAGTTGAACATGACTTATTTACATGCAAGAGAAAGTCATTGCTTAGTTACAGGAAGGCATATAGCGAGGCAGGCTATGCATAAAGATGAGTTAGCGAAGGAAGAGAGAAAACTGGGAGAAGAAAGGCAGTGTTTAGTTAAACAGGGCAGTTTTTAAATTTTTGCGGAAGGTAGCGAGAGAAGTTTCGGCTCAGAGTGCAATGGGTAGTGCATTCCATAGCTTAGGGGCAAGATAGGGGAAGCTTATTCCTCCTGCTCTGGCTCTTTTGATTCGTGGGACCCTGAGTTGGTTGGTGTGACACTGTCTGGTAGGTCTGGTTGAGTGGGTTCTGGTAAGAGTGTCAGAAAGGTATGAGGGGACTCAGTGTTGATACATTTGCGTGTGGTTGTAAGAATTTTAAATGTGATACGGTCTTTAACTGGGAGCCAATGTGCCGTTTTTCTATCTTGTGTGATGTGGTCTCTTTTAGGTATATTGAGGGCTGCTCTAAGTTCGTCGTTTTGGGTAGTTAGGAGTCGGTTTAGTTTTTTTTTTTTTAAGTGCCAGCCAATAGCACTTTACAATAATCTAATTTGGTTCCAATGGTGGCTCTGGCAATAGAGAGGCAGTTATCTTGGGTTAAGAATGGTTTAAAGGCATTAATGAGCTTAGTGCTGAGGGCGGAGGCAGAGAATGGCGTGGACTTGCTTGGCCATCGACAGTGAGGCGTCAATGTGGACTCCTAGTGTTTTGACATAGGATAAAACTGGGATGACAATGGTCTATGCAGAAATTGGAGTAGAGTGAGGCGAGATTGGCGAGTGTGGACTTTTGACCAAGGATGAGGATTACGTTCTTGTCTCCATTGAGACAGACCATTTGTGGCCATCCAGGCTTGGATGGTGGAGAAGATATGCTGTAGTGTAGCAGCATCTTTGTGGTAGGAACGAGTAAGGGGAAGGAGCACTTGGGTATCATCAGAGTAGTTTGTATATGTGATTCCCAAGTGCATCCAGCTTGTCAAGGAGAAGTTTGGTGAAAAGATTGTAGAGGGTAGGAGCCGTACAGGAACCCTGCGGGACGCCACAGTGGACGATGGTGGGCTCTGTGTTTACTGTATTGGAGAACACTCATCACTCTTCCTTCGAGGAAGGAGGTGATCCAGGTCGCAGCTTGCTTGGAGAAGTGCGCAGCATGTGTGAGGTGGTTTGTGAGGGTGTGCTGATCAACCAGGTTGAACGCAGCTGAGATGTCTAGGAGGAGCAAGAGGGCAGGCTTACCATTGTCTAGGATCTGCGTGATTTGGTTCTTCAAGTCTAGTAAGGTGGTTTCAGTACTGTGTCCTTTACGGAAGCCTGACTGCCTCTTTCCTAAGATAGTTATTCCCAAGGTATAGCTGGCTCTGCATGTGTGCGGCTTTGTCTAAGATTTTAGGAGAAATTGAACCGTTGTGATGGGTCGATAGTTAGGTTGGGCAGGGTCTAACATTGTTTTTTTTTTTTTTAAGAGCGGGTGCACCCAAGCCTCTTTAAGGCTCTCAGGGACATTGCCTGTATTGAAGGAGGCATTGATGAACGCCGTAAGGAGTGGAGCGAGATGCTCTGCACAATCCTTAATGATGTTAGGGGGGCATATATCGCCTTTGCATTGTGAAGGTTTGAGATGTTTGAGGATGTGTAGGAAATCTGTTTCTGTGATTTGAGAGAAATTGAATTTGGGAGAGTGATTGTTTTTGGAGGTATTCCGAGTGTGTGTCTGGTGGATATGAAGAGCCTTGTAATGTTCTGCTATTTTATTTTGGGGAAGGTCCATTTTTTTTAGCATAGCCGCTTGTTTGCTTTTGCCCCAAGCTTCATCTTTAACGATCTCATCGGTGCAAATAGGAGGAATGGTAAGCTCTTTAAAGATGGCGAAGAGTTCTTTCGAATGGGAGTTGGCTTCTGTGATGCACTGATTGTAAGTTTCGGATTTAGCCTTAAAGATGGAGTCTTTGTATTTTTTAGCAATGCTTAGGAAGCTTGTTTTGGTGGCGTCGCAGGGTTAATCCTAGACGTAACATTATTACCAGATTCAGTGTCAGTGTTTAAAGTAAAT
The DNA here is from genome assembly GCF_040938575.1 of Ambystoma mexicanum. NCBI lineage: Eukaryota > Metazoa > Chordata > Amphibia > Caudata > Ambystomatidae > Ambystoma > Ambystoma mexicanum. The sequence goes on from NC_090932.1 coordinate 914,550,096, forward strand.
AATAGAAATGAGGAATATTGCTTTAAAATGAGATAAAAATCAAAGTCAACTGCAAACATTACAAAACTTGGTCCAGAACTCTGGGAACTCATGGGTGATCAAGGAAAACAGGGGCAGGAAAGGACCCCACAGTCAATTTTAAAAAATTTCAAGTTCACAGTTCCACTGGAATTAATGGGAAAGGGTAACAGGTCAACCCACCTAATGGAGGTAAGTGATCTACCCTACAGATGCTGCCACATGCAACCCCAAGAAAGGCCTTTGGAGACACAAAAAGAAGTGTTCCAGAATTCAGAAGATTGACCCAGGCCCCAGAGGAAAAAGTAGCTGAACAGTGAGGACCAACCATAGTACTCTGTAGGAAATGAGTAAAGACACACCTTCAAAGAATCTCTGCCACAGACCAGGAAAACACCAGAGGTTGAGTATCCCAAATAACAGACCACTCCAGGACCCGAAAGGTAAGTACTCACATTGGTGGCTTTGTCAAAAACTGCTTCAGCAACCTGAAGCAAGCTAGTAAGTGTACTGCTCTTTTTCACAGGTGCAGTTTTAAAGATTCCGTTACCTGGGATTTGAACATTGGACCAACGATCAACCAAGTGACCAAGAAAAGGCACAAAGGCTCTTGCCAAGAACCGGGAACATCAAGCTTGCATCAAAGATTTCTCAAGAACCACCCCAGGAAGACTCTGGAACCTGTGAAAATATCTCCCAGCAGCCCGACTAACAAAAAGCAGCAGCAGCAAATGTTCTCAGAACTGGAGTTAATTAGTAAGAGCACCAAGTCAGTGTTTTCAGGAGACAAAAAGGCAACGCTCAAAGCACATCTACCACATCAATACAGTACTGAGTTTCCTACGGATAAATGGTATGTTATAGAGAAAGAAAATGAATCACCATTTCGGCAGTTCCCACTTTGCTTAAATATACAGGCATAGAACAAAAGTAGGATGCTGTTCAGATGGATTTCTAATCTGACGTGGTGGACAGAGTTCAGGAGGCCACCCTAGCTGTAGTAAACAGGGGAAACTTCTAGGAGTTTAGCCAAACCAATAAAGGTAGGATGGAGAGGGGTCAAGTCTCCGGAGAAGTGAGTGGGGTCAGGGGTCCACAATGAGTTCACACAGTGAAGCACACAATAATTGAATTGAGACAGGCAAGTACAAAAATACTCCTAGGCACAGAAACGCACACCAAGAAATGAAATCAGAAGGTAGTAATATCACACAATACTCAATTATCAAACACTATGTACAGTCACCATTAGGTTTGTAGGAATGCATTCAATAACTTGGACAGCCAAAAAGAAAGTAGTAATAATGCAGAATGAAACCAGTTCACAAGTATTATGCCCTAACGTTATAAGTCCAATTCCTATGATGTATGTGGCCTTGTGCCCAAAAGGCATTAAGCTTCTTATGGTAGGGGACACATGCAGGAAGAGTTCTTGTGGTGGTGAAAATATTCCAGAAGATATTCAACAAGTTACAGGTATGTAAAATATTATCCCCATCTTTCGGATACAAGCTATTAGGTCCCACGATCAAAAAGCGATGGAACGGAACAGCCAAAGTTTGTTCTAAGGCTTACTCTAAGGAGAGCAGAAGGGAGTTCAATGCATTGTAATTACTAACCCCCACCCGAATCAGATTTCTGGGGTGACTGTGGGTATCTGTGGGTTGCTTAAGGTAGGTTTTCTCACCTTTTGTTCCGGTGCAGGATGTCTACGGGTTGCGAGTCCAAGGATTTTTCCCAGTCGACTGCTGGTGAAGGATGCAACCCCTGGCGAAGAAGGCAAGCAGAAGTCAGTGAAGCAGGACTCTTGTGGACACCTCAAAGGACACATGGGCGACTTCCACAGTCACCACACACAGACGATGGCAGTAGTCTCTACAGTCGCAGTTGAAGACCATCCAGAGCAGGATCCCTTGAAGCTGGGAATCAAACTTGACAGGAAGGCGACTTGTGGCACACGCTGGCAGCAACTGGAGTTCCAGAAACGAACGCAGAACATCGACAATTCTCCCGAGGTAGCCCACTGGAAAGTTGGTCAGTCCAACAGTTGCTACAGACACAGTTCTGAAGGCTCATGATGGCTGAATCCTCAAAAATGCATCGAGACCGGTTGGTTCCGCCAGTCCAAAGGTTGGAGCACAGTAGAGGGCTTTCGCAGATCAGGTAGTCCAGCAGGGCTTCACCGGGCAAAGAGCAGGAAGAGATGCCAGGCCTCTTTGGAAATCGTCCACAGATCTTCAGTCAGCTGCTCTTCTACACAGGATACTTGGCTCCAACGCTGATCTGATGAAATGGCTGAAGGAGTCGCCCTCTTATCGTAAATCCTGGCTGTAAACAAGTCCAAGCCCACCAATGGTAAGGATCTGCACCATTCAAGCAGCCAACAGTGGCCTAATCAGGGACATCTGAGTTTCATTCATGGCCAACACCTAGACTTTCAGGCACCCCAGATGTGGATTTAATTATTAAGAGCACCAAGTCAGTGTTGGATAAAGCAATACTTTCTTTTTAAAAAAAAAATTGAAAAACCAGATCCATTTGGTTTTTAGAAGACAAAGCAACAGTCAAAGCATATCTACAACATCAATACAGTACCAAGTTTGCTACGGACAACTATAGTATATGATAATTATGCAAGAAAATGAATCACCCAACTCAAATATCGGCAGCTCCCACTTCCCTTAAATATACAGGCATGGAATAAATGTAGGACACGGTTCAGATGGATTTATAAAAACTGAACTGTGGACATATGTAGTGAGCAGGGGTAACATCTGGGAGTTTAGCCAAACCAGTCCAAGTAGCATGGAGAGTGGTCAATGTAAGGGAAAACTCATTTCTGTACTAATTCCCTTCAACCTTAAAGACTCCCAGCTCTTATGCTGGACTTTAGGACTTCCAATTTTTATCCTGGAGTGAGTGGGACTTTTTTCCCCACTCATGTATTTTTGATCTGATATGGGCTCTATGGTTCTTTTTTTGGAGTCTGAAACTCCATAGGCATCTACCTTTTGTATTGTGACACAACGCACTTCAGTGCAGCGTCCCAGAAAAGGCCTTTGGATTTCTCAAAAGGTTTAAATACCTTCTCTTGGGTGAACTACTGCTCCGAAGAGTATTAAAGTGAAATTGATTTTACTTACCTGTTTTTCCTATGTAGGTCCAGCACACCACCTCTTGTGTGGAAGTGTTGGGGGTTACTTAGCAGCCCCTTTTCCTACTTACTCAAGTGAAACGAATGTAGGTTACCCTCACTACTTTTACTGGCTGGTGGCAGTGGTTTCATTTTCCTACCACTGTGCGTTTCTGCCGCAGACTGAATCCTCAGCTGCAGTAGTGCACTCATGGGTGCCCATTTTGTCAAACTGGCCCCGGTCTTTTTTCACCATTTCTTTCTTTTGAGGTCTTTCTTGGGTTTTACTCTGTGCGCCACACCAGGTTTATCCTTTTTGTTCGTTTGGTTCGTTTTGCCTTTGGAGGGCTTCAATGCTGAAACGCGATCCTGGCTCCAGTGTGTCTGGCAGGGCAGGAAGCGAGGGAGGTGCCCAAAACCGCAAGAAGGCCAGAGGACAAGGCCTGCACTCCTCTTTGCAGCTCCGCTGCGAGTGCCTCCATCAGCTGTGCTCGATCAGCTGTCTGCTGACTTTCATCTTCTTTTCAGAGCCCCAGCTGATCCAGCGCGTCTCGCGCATATTGCAAAGGCCTCCACCATGGAAGGCATGATCACCGCCTACAATGCTTTTAAAAAAGCATCTTTTGAATCTCCCGCCGAATCGATGCCGCTTCCCTCCCGCAGCCTGATACGGCTTCCCGCCCTGCCGGCTCCACCCCCGCCACCATAAAGGGAGACGGGGCTCACCGCCAGGCGAAGCCGCGAGGAGAAGGCCAGAGGACAAGGCCTGCACTCCTCTTTGCAGCTCTTCGCTGCTCGTCTGCCATTTGCCACAATACTATGCAACATCACAGAGGTAAGGAGCTTGCCCACTGCCTCCTCCTACACCAAGACTTGGCCACCAGGAGCTCCAGACTACGTGCTCGCGCTATAGAGCCCACCATCAGCTCCAATCCCCTTCCCACTAACATCCGCAATGCGCGGCTATGCTCCCGTATCTCGCAACCCACCCCACCCACTTACATGGCCATACTCAGGCGGTTAACCACAAAGCCTAAAGCCTTCTCAATTACCCCCTTTACAGTAGCAAATGGTACACTCCACCCCACCCCTAATTGTACCACCTCTACCCGCAATTTCTCCCCATCCGTGCCCACCACCACTGAAACTGCTCCCACCAGTGCAAAATGTGTGATATGCAATTCTTCTACCCCCATTGTGAATGCTATTGTGCCAAATGTGATCTCACCTGTGCCCACCACCACTGAAACTGCGCCCCCCTGTGCAAAAAGTGGGATATGCAATTCTTCTACCCCCATTGTGAACGCTATTGTGCCAAATGTGATCTCACCTGTGCCCACCACCACTGAAACTGCGCCCCCCAGTGCAAAATGTGTGATATGCAATTCTTCTACCCCCATTGTGACTGCTACTATGCCAAAAGTGATCTCACCTGTGCCCACCACCACTGAAACTGCGCCCCCCAGTGCAAAATGTGTGATATGCAATTCGTCTACCCCCATTGTGAATGGTATTGTGCCAAATGTGATCTCACCTGTGCCCACCACCTCAAACTGCGCCCCCCAGTGCAAAATGTGTGATATGCAATTCTTCTACCCCCAATGTGAATGCTATTGTGCCACATGTGATCTCACCTGTGCCCACCACTGCAAAATGTGTGATATGCAATTCTTCTACCCCCATGGTGAATGCTATTGTGCCAAATGTGATCTCACCTGTGCCCACCACTTCTAAAACTGCGCCCCCCAACGCTAAATATATGATATGCAATTCCTCTACTGCCCCCCACCACAACGCCACTGGAGCCCCCAGCTCCACACCGACCATGCCCATCACCTCACCCTCTCCTCCCACAGACCCCTCCCTAGTCGTCACAGAACCCCACCTCAAAGGCGCCATGATCAATGCTAGATCCATCAGCGCCCACGCTCTAGACATTCACGACCTCATAACCACCCATGACCTTGACCTGCTCATGATATCAGAAACCTGGCTACACGATGCCTCTGGCCCTGCGCTCTCCCTGGCACTCCCTTCTAACTACTCCATCACCAGACAAGATCGCCCCTCTAAAGGTGGAGGTGTCGCAATCATCGCTAAGGACTGCTATAGTATTAGAAAGGTAGAAAAATCCCTACACAGCAACAACGACTACCTCCAAGTCAAAATTATCCTCTCCCCCAACTGTACCATTACCGCTCATATTGTCTATCGCCCTCCTGGCCCAATAGAAGACTTCCAAGCCGCCCTCATCCATCTCCTATCTGACAACCTCAAAAAACATTCGAAAGCCATTCTCCTTGGGGACGTCAACCTAGGCCTCCAGGATAAAAAGGACCCAGCAGCCAAATCCTTTGACTCAGCCCTAACAACACTAGGCTATAAGAACACCATCTTTAGCCCAGCGCACACTCCGGGCAGAACACTCGACTGGATTGCTCAGCACAACTGCCCACTCATCATCACTGGAAACACTCCTACCCCATGGTCTGACCACCATATCATCACATTTAGCATCCTCACCACCAGCTCCTCTACCCCGCCACCCCAACCCCTACCACCTTGCCTCACAAGAAGCTCCCGCCAGCTCACTAAGGAAAGACTACTGCCCTTCCTCCAAGGCCCAGCCTTCAGACCACCTTTTTCCACAGACCCAGAAACTCTTGCATCAACCTACGATGCTGCCATTAAAGCAGCTATCAACTCCATTGCCCCACTAAAACCCTGTAAATACAAACCCACCACCCACTCTAACTCCTGGTTCACCCCAGACTTGCTCGCACTCCGAAACGAGAAAAAGGCAGCACTTACTCAGTGGCAAATGTCCCACACTGACAAAGACAAGCTGATCTTTAAAGCCTGCTCTACGCAGTACAAAAAAGCTATCACCCGGGCAAAATCCAAATCTTTTGAATCCAGAATTTCGGAAGCCCAATCCAGCACAAAAGAAATCTTTGCAATTTTTAGGGAGCTAGAGACTCCTACTCCCACCCCCCAGAACTTCACCAAAGACAAAGCGTGGTGCGACTAAATTCAAAAGGCAATGCTAACAAAACTGAGCCGCCTCCAAAGCAAAATACTAGCTACCAAACAAGCCCTGCCCAATACTCATATCCCTGTCCCACCACCAGCCCAAGACCCTCCCCAACCCTTCTCCTTCAAATCCATACGGGAAAAGGACATCATTAACATAATGAAGAACATCAAAGCATCCAACTGTAAAGGTGATGCCTGCCCAGCCACTCTCATCAAGGACTGCACTGAAGCGCTTGCTCCCTTCCTGACAGCATTTGTTAATGCCTCCTTCGCAACAGGGAAAGTGCCCACCTCCCTCAAGGAAGCATGGGTCCGCCCCCTCTTAAAAAAAACCATATCTCGACCCCACCTCCCCCAACAACTATAGACCCATCACCACTGTCCCTTTCCTCCTCAAAATACTCGACAAAGCAGCCTATCTGCAGGTTCAGCACTTCATCGAAGAAAACAAACTCCTGGGACTCCGCCAATCTGGCTTCCGCTCTAGACATGGGACTGAAACTGCCCTACTTGACCTGAAAAACCAAATGGACGATGCCATAGACATGGGCAAACCAGCTCTTCTCCTACTCCTTGACTTATCTGCAGCGTTCGATCTCGTAGATCATGACGTCCTTTGCCATCATCTCTCCTCCACTGCCAAGTTCTCCCCTGACGCCACAGCATGGATCACATCCTTCCTACAAGACAGAACCATGCAAGTATTCTCCGACCTAGCCTCTGCCTCACCCACTACCATACTCTTTGGCGTGCCCCAAGGCTCATGCCTCTCCCCCACACTCTACAACATCTTCACACAACCCCTCTTCCTCATCCTCGACGCTATGGGTATATCCTACACTAACTACGCGGACGATACCCAGATCCTCCTTACCCTCACAGGCAACTACGACACTGACTCCATGACCCTTAACAACCTCTACAACACCATCCAAGCCTGGATGGCAGACAATGGACTATGCCTCAACTCTGACAAGACAGAACTCCTACTGGTAGGTTCCCCCGAAACGCTAAAAAAACTTGACTCCCAATTCAGTCACTTCACCATCGACACCATCAAAATACCTGTTTCAGACTCAGTCAAAACTCTTGGAGTCTATCTAGACTCTAACCTTTCCATGGACAGACAAGTCAACGCCATTGCCTCCTCAGCCGCATATCATGCTAAACTGATCAACGCAGTCAGGCCTTTCCTCTCCAAAGAGAACTGCACAAACATAGCCAGAGCCATCACCGGCTCCAGGCTAGACTACTGCAACATACTCTTCCTAGGAAACTCAAAAAGAAACTTGGAGAGGCTACAAGTCATCCAGAATAGTGCTCTCCGAGCAGCCCAAGGTATTGCCAAAAGGGACCACATCTCGGAAGCCAGAAAACTAGCCCACTGGCTCCCAATAAAGGAGAGAATAATTTTCAAAGCGCTCACACTGACACACAAATGCATCCATCTCACTGCCCCCGACTACCTCTCACAAAGAATCCACTCCGTCGCCTCTACAAGACCAACAAGATCACCCTACACCAACATGCTCTCTGTGCCACTAGTAAAAAGATCCAGAGCAGGTGGATCCAGCTTCCCCTATCTCGCACCCACTCACTGGAATGCCCCAACTCCCACCATCCGCAGTGAGCCCTCCCTCCTAGCCTTCCGCAAAGCATTGAAAACCACCCTTTTCTCATAAAGTCCCTCACAGCAGCATAATACCAACCATAGGACCCACTGCCTAAGTTGTATTGACCAAACGCATAAGCTGTAATGATAACCTTGCTTGTTCCTATCTGTAATATGCCTCTTACTGATACCATGCCTGTAACTAAGCTCATGCAAGTAACAGCGCCTCAATGCCCCTGGGCTGCTTGCGCGCTATACAAATTTAAATAAATAAATAAAAACACCCCGTCCATAGTCTCCTTGGTTAGCTGAATGCACCCAGTGCTGTTGTGTGAGTGACAGCTAGGCTGTGCTGAATGGGAAAAACCTGCATTAAAGGCAAGTCTTCTTGAACTAAAGGCAGAGTCGACCACTGGACGAAACATCCAACGAAGGAAACTGGAAGAGAAGCTTGCTGCACCCTCCTGGACCGTTTGTATTTGTATTTTATTTGTATAGCGCGCTAGGCCCGAGGGAAACCAGGCGCATATCTTAAGGCACAAGGTACAAAGAAATGGCATTGATACAGTTAGAGGCAGGCAAAGATTATATTCACAGGTGCATATCTTAAGGCACAAAGGTACAAAGAAATGGCATTGATACAGTTAGAGGCAGGCAAAGATTATATTCACAGGTGCATATCTTAAGGCACAAAGGTACAAAAGTGGCATGGCTACCGGTACAGGCAAACAATAAAAGTTCACAAGCAAAAGTGCCGGTAGTGCATGAGTAGTGGAGCAGGTGGCTTAGGCTGGTAGTGAGTGAGGTGCAGAGGATAGCCATAGCTTGGCTTTATGTTTAAAGAGCAGGGCGGACGGGAGGGTTCTGATGGATAGTGGCAGAGTGTTCCAAAGTTTGGATACGAGGACTGTGAAGCTGACGCCTCCGACAGTCTGCAAGTTGTATTTCGGAATAGTAAGCGATTGTGCTTGGGCAGATCTTAGTGTCCGTGAGGGGATGTATTGAGAGAAGCGGGAAGTTAAGTAGGTAGGGGCCTGGTTGTAAACACATTTGTGAGTGAGAGTCAGTGATTTGAGCGAGATTCTTTGGGCGACAGAGAGCCCGTGTAAGCTCTTCGTGGTCTCAGAGATGTGCGCCGACATAGGAATGGCGAGGGCTGCTTTGATCGCCTTGTTTTGGGCGATCTGAAGGTTGTTGAGGTTATGTTGGTTAGTACCTTGATAAAGTGCGTTGCAGTAATCAAGTTTAGACATAGCCAATGTCCTGGCGAGAGTAATGCAGTTCTGGGTAGAGAGGAATGGGCGGCAGCCTGTAATCAACTTACAAGTGTAGGCTGATGCAGCAGCGACTGCGTTAGTTTGTCGGTTAAGGGACAGTGTGGAATCTAGGTAGATACCCAGAGTTTTGGTCTCTTTAGCCACTTTGATGGAATTACCATCAATGTTGAAAGTGCTGAAGGACGGGTCAAGCTTGCTAAGTCTTTGTTGGGTACCAAGGCTGAGGAGCTCTGTCTTGTTATCATTGAGACAGAGCTCATGATGTGACATCCATGCTTGGACGACTTGGTATACATCGTTCAAAGCTTTGGCGTCTGCAATGTAGTCACCAGTGATGGGGATGAGTATCTGGGTGTCATCCGCGTAGTTGGTGTAGGTGACACCCAGATAGTCAAGTACATCGAACAAAGGCTTGGTGAAAACATTGTAGAGCGTAGGAGATACGCACAATCCTTGGGGAACTCCACAAGGGACCGGAGATGGGTCAGCAGAGTCCGTGGGTGAGAATACGCCTGAGTCTATTGTCAAGGAAGGATCTGATCCAGTTAGTGGCACTTTCAGAAAAGTGGGCAGCAGATTTCAGGTGTTGGCATAGGATTTGGTGATTGACCAGATCGAAGGCCACAGAGAGCTCCAAGAGTAGTAGTAGTAGGGCTAGTTTGCCATTATCTTTTAAGTCCTCTATTTGAGTTTTCAGATCTAATAAGGCTGTTTATGTCCCATGCCTGGGTCTGAAACCAGATTGTCTTGTGTCAAGTAAGTTATTAGTCTCCAAATACTTCTGTATCTGGAGGTAGGCCGCTCTAGCTAAGATTTTTAGGAGGAACGGAACCGTTGTGATTGGTCTGAAATGAGTTGGTATGGACGGATCAAGTATTGTCTTTTTCAGCAGAGGGATGACCCAGGCGTCCTTAAGGTTGTTGGGCGCAATTCCGGATTGAAATGAGGAATTAATGAAGGTGGTAATGAAGGGAGCAGGGTCGTGGGCAGATTCCTTAATGATAGGGGCCGGGCATGAATCCCCTTGGCAGTTAGACGGTTTAAGGTTGCTGATCATTTTTTCAACCTCAGAGATAGTAGAACTGCCCGGTGTAGCCCTGCTGCAGTGCTGAAGCTCCAATTCCAAATTTCGACTAAAGAAGCCCCGGAACGGACAACTTCTACCCTTCGGTTGGTGGGACCAACTAACCCCAAGACAAACCTTCCTGGAGGACCTTCCCCAACTGGCTGTACTTTTCTGCTGCTGCAGGAAAAGAGTGCCAGGCATCGGGAAATCCATAGTCTAGTGCATCGTCTTTAAGCCGGACCAGAGCTCCAGAAAGATCCCGAGGACCCTCCGAAAGCAGGACAACCCAAGCCCGAGTCACCTCACCAGAGTGCTGGACTCCAGAAACAAGGGAAGCCTATCATGTGTCCAAGATCCGCAGTTGTGCTATTTACCGGTAGCTGAAACCGCGAAGTGCAGTTGATCTGAAAAGAGTCCGTAGCCGCAGACAACCTTCAAACTGCAATGCAGGAGTCCTCTAGACGTCCTCCCTCTTGTCCCCACAAATGAGGACCAGGATCTGCAAGACTGCAACCAGAACAAAAGCCCGCTGGATCTTCTTCTTCAAGACTAAGGTACTGTGCTGACTAAGGGGTACTCACCTCTTGTCTGTAGCTTGCATGTTCCCACTGGAGCCTTGCAGTAGCTGCTTTTTGCAGAGAGGATTCCTTCTCTGCCCTTCACAAGTCTAACCGCTTGTCCCCCAACAGGTATTCTTTTTCTACAAACTCTCTAAAAACATTGTGCAAGACATTTGTGCTATCTAAAGAAGTGCCTCGGCTCCAGAGACATTGTTCAAATTGACTTTGGCTGTACTGGCTCCCTGCAGACTCTTCTGACCCATTGACTTTGGTTTTAACTGGCCCTCATAGGTGGTGCATAAGTTTAACATGTATTGCTGGGAAAGATCTAATCTAGACTTCATTGTGAGACTGAAAAGTATTCACATGCTCTGACAATCTTTACCTTTTCCTTCCCTAACCTTTTCCACAACCTCAGAATATTATCAAGTACAAAAAGTGATCTAGAATTGCCAAATCCGTCCTATTGATATTGATATTTTATTTCTATCGTGCTCGTACACAAGTGTTTCAGAGCGCGACAAGGGAGGGGAACAGGGGAGAACAAAACAACGATCTTACTAGGCCCAGTGACATTGAGAACGCGCAAGTGCATGGGAGAGGGGGAGGGGAAAAGTACATGGGAAGGGGGAGAAGTGGAAAGTGTGGAGCAAAGGAGAAAATGATAACAATAAATAATAAAGGCAACAAACCGTGGTAGTGCAGCCAGCAATTGGCAAGTGCTGGGTTTAAGGCAGCATACAGGGTAGGTCTGATAAGTGCAGGAAGAAAGGGGGGGGGGGGGGGGGAGTTTGTGGGGACTGTATGGGTACAGATACAGACCCCAGTGCAAGGGGTGGCATGGAGGCAGTGCGGGAGGGTGGCATGGTGAGCAGGTACCTGGGCACGCAGGAAGAGGGTGGCCAGGTGCACGGTGCCAAGAGAGAACAGATCAGCAGGGTGAGGGGGAGCGAAGGCAGAAGCAAAGTGGAAGGTCTTGAGGTGCTTCCAAAACCGGAGATGGTGCAGCTTAAGTTTTAGAGTGGCAGGGAGGCTGTTCCAGAGGGAGGCCCCAGCCGAAGACAGATCTACCCCCAGCTCGTTTCTACTCCTAGTAATTGAAGTCACCTCAGGGTGTAGAAGTATGTGTGAGGCTTCCCAAAAGGGAATCTACTTGCTTATCTTAAATTTGAGGAAGTGTTATGAAGTGTATTTGTATTGTTGCACATTGCCCTTTTTAAAGTAGGCTTATTTAAAACTGACTGTAAAATAATGATTTCATTAGAAAACCTTAAGAGTGTAAGTGATTTGTATACTTGTATTTATGGATTTCAATGATACAGCTCACATTTACCACTCTTGAGAGAAGTCTGGCTGCTCAGTCACTCTAATAACTTGTGTAGTACAGACCAAGATGACAAGACTGGTGTAGTCTCCCACACGGTTACTGCATACATTCCTGTTTAACAGTCAAGCCTCAGGAGAGGTGAGTGAGGTCGAGGGTCCACAATGTGTCCACACAGTGAAATATGCAAGGATTACACTTAGTAAGTATAAAAATACTAGCTATATTATAAGCCCAAAAACACACACTAGGAAAATGATACAATAATAAAATTATAAAACATTTATACAGTCACAGTTAGTCAATGCAAAGTATACATTTCACCCCCCGTTAGGACTGATTTTCTATACTCTGGCCTGGTGAACAGATATATAGAAGGCCAACCTATATTGTGACAAGGACAACTCTCTGAGCTGTAGCCAAACCAGTTCAAGGTAGCAGTGACGAGAGGTCTAGGCTAAGTCTCAAGAGATGGCATGCTTGTAAAGGGTCCAAAATGAGTACACACAATGGGAATCACAGATTACACTTAAACATGTATAAAAATACAGTTATTTATTCATGGCCAAATAGCACTATGTAAAATGACTAACAGGTACCAGTATCTCACAACACCGATAATAGATTACATATATACAGTCACTAGAGTAGGGCATAATACATATCAAACCCCTGTAAATGAAAGTATAGATTAGGGTATGCACCACAGGTCCACAGAGAATTAATCCCAATTTCCAAAGTCCTTCCCTAAATTGTCTGGGGTCTTATGCCCAAATGTTCGAGAAAGGTTCTAACACAGTTTGTCATGCAAGTCCCCAACTTTCAGAAGGCTTGCACGAGTAAGCTATGGCAAAGCGAAGTATAGCAAATGTTTTATAAGTTAGGAAAACTTTTAAAGAGCATTTAGGGGCAGGCAACAACCACTAACTCACCACCCGAATTCAGATTCTTTACAGGACTTGGCAGGTCAATGGAAGAAGGTCCAAAGTTGTTTTTCCCGCCATCAGTCTGAGTCCTTGATTCACAGGGGTTGCAGATTCGAACTGATCTCCGGTAAGTTTGTTTCGCTGGTGCAAGGACTGTCGGATGAAGAATGCAGAAAAACCCGATGCGGGACACCTCTCAGGTAAGCTGTTTTGGATGGTGCTCACCGCAGCACGGCGAAGCAAAGAGGCTCACTTGTCGCTGTCAGACATTCCCTCCCATCTCAGGTCCCCCTGAGGATAGGACTAGGATTTCGCAGAGGTAAGTCTTGTAGGACAAGCAGAGGATCCCCTAAGTTCCAGGCCTCAGCGCGGAACGGCGGCGACGGCAGCACGGTAGCCAAAACCCAGAGCTGGTCAACCACAGGACGGTCAAGTGACACTTGGAACGGCTCGTCTTCACAGGGTACCGAGCAGACATCAGGAATGGATGTTCCCTCCACGGGTCGCAGCTCCCTTGCAGGACTGCTGAAGATCAATAGCAAGACGGGGTTCCTTTGGCACAGCAGCAGAAGATGGGTGCCAGGCCTCCTCCAGACGGGTCTCCGGTCTCTTCACAGGTCTCTGTAAAGACTGGGAGGGGAGTGTCTTTACCCCTCTCTATATGGTAGAGTGGAAGCACAGGGCACCCCAGCAAAGATTCTCTTTTTCGGTAGCTATGGGCGAGCAATTAAGGCTCAAGCTCTCAGGAGGTGATGCAAGTACAGTGTAGTCCCAAAGCACCCACAAAGGAATGCCCACACACTATGTTAGTGAAAACACAGTCTTTATATAAATAAGGTTCACGTTATGTACACAATAACTCACTTTGTGCTCCGACAATTCTAAAATGGTAAATATATACAGTTCTAGGTGGTACCACGATTACTCTGATTCCATTAAAATACATCAACTGTACTCAGTTCAAATAGCATACGAATCAACAGAGCAAAACGATATCATCCATAGATTTAGGAGGAAAACAAGTTAGACAATTGGCAGAATACTGGGCCACTACCACTAGGCACAGTTCTGTATGAGGATCCCCCCACCTGGACATGGAGGCCTTGTTCCTCCAATGCATTTCCAGCATCAAAGTCTCACAGCTGGACATGAGTCTTTGCTCCTTCAGGTTACTCCAGGATCTCAAAATAGTGGATGCAGCGGTCCTCTTATCCTAAAAGCCAGGTAAGTGCCAAAACACCCACTAGCCAAAAAGCAAACTAGCCCCACACACCCCAGCAGCGGTCAAATCAGGACCACTGGCGGGAACAATGGCATAACACTCAGACACACTGAAACCAGTTTGTGTATTGGGACCAGACAGTCCCAGCCCACATCCTGCCAGCAAAAACACATAGCCCTCCAGTAGCCTGCCAAAAGCCTCTGCTTTCCTAGGCACTCAAAGTCTATTTAACGATTTTCCGGGTTTCAGAGGCCAGGAAGAAGGCTAAAAAACAAGATGGCTAAAGGACAAGTGAAAAACCTCGTGCCATGGCCATGTGTGACCACTATTATGCTGAAGTGCACGAAATCCCGACACTGTGGAGCAGGGAATTACCACATCTATAATAGCAGAAAAGAGATCCAGGGGGAATCATTGTATAAATCCGTATAAAAAATATTTAAGATACAAAAATGATTCACTGAAATAACTAATGAATCAAAGACAAGCAGTCCAGTTAAATTGCAAGTAAAATCACAACTATAAAAATGCAAATGATGTCAATCATTTCCACACAATACTCCTTAATCTTTCAGCAACAATACTTCTGCAATCACACACACATCTCAAAGATGACATTTAATAACACCAATTAATTAACAATATACAAAAATATATGTATGTTGTCTTTTTGGAGTGGATCTTGATGACTTAAGTGGAGCACAAGCACATCTCCAAGACTATTTCAGGACTGCCCGATTTTGACGTATAGGTGTGGTTTCACCACGTCTTCATCAGCGGACCAATTACACACTACAATAAAAAAAATGTTAATATATATATACACACATATATATATATATACACACACACACATTTTATTTTATTTATTTATTTTTTATACTCTGCCCACGGTAGTGGCTAGTGGCCCTGTAGTTATGATTAAGTTGCTAAACCCATAGGAAGAGCACTTTTTAGGCGGCTTATAACTTCGCTCCCCCTGGACGAATCCACACCAAACTTTGCAGAAAAAGTATGGTACAGAGAAGTTTGGTGAGGTTTGGTCCAGGGGGGGCAAAGTTTATAGGGGGGTCCCAAAATAATGTTAAGGCTTATAAATGAGGTGCCATTTGACGAATCTACACTTCATTTGGCAAACTGATAATAGATCTAGATATACATGTTTTTGCGAAGCTTGGTGGGATTCTGTCAAGAGGGAGCAAAATTAGAGGGGGGTCACAAAATATTGTAAAGGCTTATAAATGTGGTGCCATTTGACAAATCTAGACAAAGGTTTGCAAAAAGTTTATAGATCTAGATATAGATGTTTTCGTAAAAGTCTGAATGGATTTTGTCAAGTGGGGGCTAGGCTATATGACGATTGTACATGCATACATTTGACACTTGAAAAAATTCAACATGGGTGGATTTCCAGCAAACTTGCGTAAAGGAGCATTGGCAAGGACCTACAAGCATGGTTTTGCAAATGTGCTAGTGTTTTTTTATTTGGCAAGTGTCATAACGTAGCTACAAAAAATAGTGGTATACCTTTAGTGACTGAGGGGTAGCCTGTGGCCATGGGCAGTGGCCAGATTGTCCGGGTCATGGAATAAGGTCATGATCCAGACAATCTGGTTACTGGCCATGACCACAAGGGACAAAACATAGGATTAAAGTGTCCATGTCCACCTGGGACTGGCTTTGCGGTAAAGTTATTCGAAATTAGGTAGATCTGAAAGGGAAGAAAAATGTGCTTGTGGTAATACGGTCATAGGGTTCTCTTTTTGCCTTCTGCAGGCTGCCATGGAAAGTGAAAAATCCTTTTTTTAGTACCCCAGGTTCCAGCTTTGGGAACCTAGGGTGCGAATGGCTTTCATCCCCCATTTGAGGGGCTGGAATAGGGGTATAATGGTCCAAAGACCTCGTTATCCACCCTCGCTTCGCTTGCGATGATAACTTGGGCTGCTAGGCTGGTATCCACCGTTCCAGTCCCTGGAACGGAGGATGAACGCCACAATATCCCCATTAGCATAATACAAAATGCAAATGGAAATGTTGGAAAATCTTATTGAGTCTATGTACTTTACTGAGAAACAAAGTAGACTGAGTCTACACATGTTTTCTTTAGTTCTATTTTTTTTAACTGTGAAAGGTGGTTCCTAAAGGAATATGTCTTTAGTTGTTTTTGGATGTATTTTTTTTGGCATGAGAGCTGAGAACGAAAGGTAGGGAGGGAAATGAGGGAAGAGGAACCAAACACTAATATGGATGGCTAGGTGGACAAGGGAAAATGTTGCATGTGTGTTATTTCTAAGGTAGGGGGCAGTGTTTCTCATGCTCCTGGATTACAGCAGTGGCTCTTGGTGAGTAGGGATGGCATTAGCTGATGCCATTTTAAGATAAATAGTTTTGCTAAAAGTATGTACTGTGTACTAGATTGTTAATGGATAATGAGTAGGATTAGGTGTTGGAACTGTGCAAGGGAAATTTTGAAGTTGAAAGTTCCTAGATCAGTAGAAAATGCAGTTCTGAACTGTCCGCGAAGCAGAGATCTTATCGTGAAGTGCGGACGGGTTCTCAGACACGTCATCTTGCCGCACGCCAGCGTATGGTCATGTGGTACTGTCCGGAAGGTCCGCTATGAAGTCAGATGTTCGTAGACGTCTACGGATGCAAAACTAGTTGAAATAGTTGCAAAAAGTGTATGGCAGTGTAAAAAATGATTCCAGAAGGTGGGAAATGGCAGAGTTTTAAAGTGACACTTTGTAAATTGGACACAAACATTGCTATATTGGGTAAGTATGATATTAGTAAGTTGTAGGAAAATAGCATGCACTGGTAAAAACCTATGAAATTCACTGAAAAAAACTTTGTTGAAGGGACGTTATGGTTTCAAGTAAAATCTAAAAACCCCAGAAATTAGTCAGCTATAGTAAGCTAAACAACCATAACTCACGCCACCACCGTGCACTGCTAAGACTAACACGCAGGACAAAGATGACATCACAAATGTCATTACTGATGACATCACATATCTGAGCCACTTGTTTCCGTTTATTGACATATATAGGCCAGGTGGTTTTGTTCACTGACAGTTAATTGAAAAAGGTGCTGTATATCTAGACGTTAACCTGGTCATATGTTCTTTAAGTACTTTCGTTAGGGTTTGGTCTCAGCTCATGGTGCACATACATGGGGAAATGAGCAGGCCTCAAAAACACAATTCATGTGTATACATAAAGATAAAATGTAATGTCATTAACATTTTGTGATGATGCAGTTTGTCTTCCTTACTTTAGTTTTCCTGTATGTGCCTCTGATTTGTATGCATTGTGGTTCTTCATATGTGTTGTTTGTACCAGCACAAGTGCTGCAAGTCTTGAATTGTTAGCTAGTTATTACATGTTTAACATTAATCAAAACTCTGATACAGTAGCATTCGTTATTGTACTATCCAAAATTACAAGATTATAAATAGTGTACTTCTATGGTGCATGCTGCAGTCATTGCCTATGGTTATATAGGATTAGATTTCTGTATTAAACGACAACACTCCAATACAACATTAGATGAGTACATTCATGATAGGTCTCCCGATCACCCCTGACATCTTGTTACCAACAATATAAACAAGTCCTTGTAGGGACTTTTCATCAAAATGTATTTCACATGTGATGTCATCAGTGATGTCATCAATGGCATTTGTGATGTCATCTTTGATGTCCTGGGTGTTAGTCTTAGCAGTGCACGGTGGTGGTGCGAGTTATAGTTGTTTTCCTTACCATAACTGGCGAATTTGTGGTTTTTTGATTTTACTTGAAACCATAACGTCCCTTTAACAAAGATAAGATAGATATGACAATGCATTACTTACCGCAAAAGCATTTCTGATGGTTGTATCTGCTTAGATTCACATGCTGTGCATAGGTCCGACATCCAGTGGTCACTGCGGAGTATTGCATTTTGTTTTTCGTAGTCGAAAAGGGGACGTCGACAAGGCGTGTCTGTAACACTATTCCTATAGTGACGTGCGTTGTACCCACAATCCCTCAAGCGTCGAGGTCCCTCTGTTTGTATTTTTCTGCCCTGAGGGAGCCTTCTAGACGTGAGTGAGTACAGAAAAGAGAGAAATATAGAAAAGGATGTCTATGTTCCTTCCATCCGAGCGGGGAGGAAGGGTGGGCGCATGTGAATCTAAGCAGATACAACCATCAGAAATGCTTTTACGGTAAGTAATGCATTGTCTTCTGATGTTTGTTAATCTGCTTAGAATCACATGCTGTGCATAGACTAGCGAGCAGTACCCGGAGTTGGCGGTGGGTTATGAGAAGGAACAGTAGAGAAAAGATGTATTAATACTGCCTGTCCCACCTGGGAGTCAGATTTAGAGTGTGCATCTAGACGGTAGTGTTTTGTAAAGGTGTGCACAGAACTCCAGGTAGCCGCTTTGCAGATGGACTCAAGGGGAACAATTGCAATGAATGCTATGGAAGCCCCAGTGCCTCGAGTGGAATGTGCTCTTGGCTTGAAGGGTAGTTCTCTCTTAGCAAGAGTGTAACAGAGAGTGATGCATTGAACAATCCATCTAGATATAGTGGACTTTGAAACTGCATCTCCTTCTCTTCCTGCTGCCACCGAGACAAAGAACTGATTAGTCTTTCTTAGTGGTCTGGTTCTTTCCATGTAGAACATGACAGCTCTGCGTACATCCAGTGTATGCATACTTTTTTCTCCCAAGCTGGAAGGGTTTTGAAAGAACGTTGGTAGTTCTATTGACTGGTTTACATGAAATTTCGATATGAATTTTGGTGCAAACCTTGGGTGTGTGCGTAGAACCACCTTATCCGTGTGAACTGTTACGAAGGGGTCTAGTACAGAAAGAGCCTGTAGTTCACTTACTCTCCTAATGGAGGTGATAGCTATTAGGAAAGCAGTCTTAAGAGTGAGGTCTTTAAGAGTTGCCTTGTGCATGGGTTCAAAAGGCGGGCCCATGAGTCTAGAAAGTACCACATTTAAGTCCCATCTGGGAACTGGGTTAGCTATCGGAGGGTGTATTCTCTTTACCCCCTCCATGAAGGCCTTGATAACTGGTATCTTCCACCACGACACTAAGTTGGGAAGTGGTGTATGCAGAAAGTGCCGCTAGGTGGACTTTAATGGATTTGAAGACTAGACCTGAATCCAGTAAATGGGTCAAGTACAGAACAATGTTAGTGGGAGAGCAGTCAACTGGGTTGATGCTCTTAATTCTACACCAGATGACAAATCTTTTCCACTTGCTAGAATAGCAGTGGCGAGTATTAGGTTTTCTGGCTTCCCTGAGGATGTCCATACATCTCTGCGGGAGTTGTAAATGTCTAAATTCTACGATCTCAGGAGGTAGGCTGCTAAGTTCATGGTCTGAGGGCATGGATGCAGTGTCCTGCCCTTGTCCTGTGACAGCATGTTGTACGGGCAGGGAAGTTTCACTGGGGGAGATAGGGACATCTCCATCAAGTGAGCGAACCATGGCTGCCGGGCCCACATTGGGGCCACTAGTATCATGGTAACCTGCTCCTGGTGCATCTTGTGCACCACTTTGTTGAGAAGGGGAGTTGGGGGGAAAGGCGTAAACAAATTTCCCTGACCGTTGAATCGACAGACTGTTCCCCTTGGACTGGTTCAGGGGGTACCTGGAGGCGTAACTTTGGCATTGTGAGTTTTCCATAGTTGCGAACAGGTCTATTTCCCGGAATCCCCATTGCGTGAGGACGTCTAAGACGATGTCTTCGTGCAATTGCCATTCGTACTCTTCGGGCAGGGGGAAGTCTCTGCTGAGTTTGTCTGCTAACAGATTGAGTTCCCCTGGTACATGTTGTGATAATAGGAACATGTTGTGTTTGAGAGCCCACTTCCATATATTCTGGGACAGCTTGGACAGTCCTGGAGAGTGAGTGCCCCCTTGCTTGTTGAGGTAGTACATGGCTGTGGTGCTGTCTGCGAGGACCATCACTGTCTTTCCTTGTAGGTGTTCCTGAAAGACCTTCAGTGCTTTGAACACCGCTAGAAGTTCCAGCAGGTTTATATGCTTGGATGCTACGCTCGTAGTCCACGCTCCATGAGCAGTCTGATGGGATAGGTGAGCCCCCCATCCTTTGAGGGATGCGTCTGTGGTTAGAGTGGCTTCCACTGCGGGTGTGACAAAGGTTTTCCCTAATAACAGGTTCTCTTTTGTCCACCACCGTAGCGAGAGAACTAAGGCCTGCGAGACCACCACTAGATCGTCCCATTGTCCGCTGGCCTGACACCACTGGCTGTTGAGCCACTCTTGCATTGGGCGCATGCGCAGGTGCGCGTGAGGTACCAAATAAATACATGACGCCATCATCCCTAGCAAGCGCATTGCTTTGCGTACCGTCACCTCTCGACCTGCCACATAATGGGGGATCTGAAACAGCATGTTTTGGACCCTCTCGTTGGAGGGGAAGACGAGGCCTTCCTTTGTTCGAATTAGAGCCCCTAAAAAATGTTTGACTTGGCTGGGGTCTAAGCTGGACTTCTTTTCGTTGATGGAGAAGCCCAGTTGGTACAAAAGGTCTACGGTCTTTTGGGTATTGGAGAAGCATGTTTTGTAAGAATCCCCTGTTATGAGCCAGTCGTCGAGGTAAGGGTATACCGGGATGGATAACCTGCGCAGGTGGGCCGCTGCTACTGCCAGTACTTTTGTGAATACCCTTGGTGCAGAAGCTATCCCGAAGGGTATTACTCTGAACTGGTAGTGTTTGTTCTCTATCTTGAACCTGAGGTATTTTGGGGTTTGACAAAGTTGTTCGTTGGGCGCAGATCTAATACAGGGCGCATGGTTAAGTCCTTTTTGGGTACAAGGAAGTACACTGAATAAATACCTTTTGTTACCTGAGATAGGGGAACAGCCTCTATAGCTTCTTTTTTCAGTAGCTCTTCTACTTCTTGAAGAAGAATGGTGAGGTGTTCCGGTGTTATGCGTCGGTTCCGCGGGGGTCTGTACTTCGGGGAACCGTTGAATTCGATGCAGTATCCGTGGGCTATGGTGGATAATACCCAGCGGTCTGACGATATTCCCTCCCATGCTGATAGGAACGATGTTAGCCGGCCCCCGACCGGTGATGCATGGGAGGGGGCCCGAATCTTCGGGTCATTTATTGGTATTGGGCGTGGAACCTTTGGGGCTGGAGCCGCGACCTCTTCCTTTGCCACGCCGTTGGCCTCTTTGACTGAACTGGGTGTTGTTACCCTGGTTAGAGGGCCAGTTGGTAGCAGAGTAAAATTGCTGTTGGTTTTGCTGCTGGCGAAGGCCACGAAAGGAGCGTCTATTGCTATAGCCGCGTCTGTTAGGGGGCCTAGAAATTTGGTCAAGAGTCTTGATGGTATCAAACTCTTTCTTCGCATGTTCTAGGGCCTCATCAACTGCTTTCCCAAACAGATGCGTTTGTTCTATGGGCTTATTTATCAAGGTTGCTTGGGTTTCCGGCTTAAATCCTGAATTGCGTAGCCAGACATGGCGTTTGAGAAGTATTCCCTGAACCAGGGAACGGCCAGCTGTCTCTGCGGCATCTAAGGAGTTCTTTACGATGCCCTGGTTTACAAGAGTTCCCTCTGATATTATAGCTAACAGGCGTGAACGCAGGGGTTCTGGTGCGTCCTCTGCTTCGCTGCGCAGCTTGCTCCACTGTGCATCCGCGTAGCTAGCTAGTAGGGAATTGTTATTTGCAATCCTAGTTGAGAAGGCGGCGGAGGTCGTGATTCTCTTTCCAAGTGCATAGAGCTTCTTGCCCTCTTTGTCAGGTGGTGCCTCACTAGTGGATAGTGGTACCCCCGCTCTTTTTCTTGTATTAGTAACTACGAGGGAGAAGGGTGAAAGACATCAGGGTCTGAGTGCACTGATGGGGATTGCCAAGGCTGCACTGATGGGGATTGCCAGGGCTGTGAGGTAGCTGTATCTTCTTCAAAAGCTCCTGCAGTAGTGTAAGGATCTTCTTCGAACCCCTCTTCCTCATGTTCTTCCTCTCCACCCAAACAATCCTCATCTTCCTGGAGGTATTGCTCCTCTTCAGTGAGGTCATATACGTCTGTGGAAGGGGGAAACAGCCTAGGAATCTTGACCCTAGGGTCATCCTGGGGCCATTCTCTTTGTCTTGTGTGTGGGTGGGTCTTGGCTTCCCAAAAACCTTTCCATTTTCTCCATACAAGAATGGAGTCTTTCAAGGGTCTCATGGGGTACCCCTGAATAGTCTAGAGGGGGGAAATCAGTGTTTTCAGCTTCAAAACGCTTAGAACGCTCCCACAACGTCGAGGAGAGGTTCCCGTCTCCCTCTGAAAAGCCCTCCGGTAGTTCAGAAGTGCCCTTAGATGAAGGGGGCTGTTCCTGGCTACTTTTGTGCTTTTTCGGCGCGGTATTCGACGTTTGTTTCGTCGTCTGCGTGCGTTTGTCTTCGGAAACAATTCTCGCCAGGCTCTCGACAACGAGTTTGTCAGTCGAGGGCTCTGGTGTCGACGTTGCCTGCGTTGCGCGTTGTTCCTCGACGGCCGCTCTATGGAGCGTTACGTCGGATGATTTTGAGGTAGCGCCCGTGTTTGATGAAAGCCCAATCGCTGGTCGCGGCTGCATTTGCGGGTGGGGCTTGAGACCTTTACGGTCTGAAGTAGACGCCGGAGTGCCCTGCGTCCCCTTCAGCGCTGATGGATCCTTCGTCCTCGACGAAGAAGAGCCGTGGGTTGTGTGTTTAGTCTTATGGGGTCTATGTGCGTCCTTGTCACCGGGGTGTTCATCCCCATAAGCAGGGCGTGAGCCGAGCCCGTCGGGGGCGGGGACGGACGTCGAGGAGCGCAAGCGCTCCTTCTGGGGGTTAATGACTTCGGTGACGGACGTCGAGTTATCACCCTCCTCGTCACTTTCTGTAACAGCGGCGGCGGGTGAGGAAACTGACTTCGACATAGCGTAGTCCGCCCACCTCTTAACTTTTCGTTCTTTAAGAGTTCTTGGTTTCAAGAGCTTACAGGCCGCGCAGCTGTCCTCTTTATGATCTAGGGGCAAGCAACGATTACAGAGCTTGTGTTTATCCTTCCAAGTGTATTTGCCCCTACAGTGTGGGCAAAACTTAAAAGGTGTCCTCTCCATAGCTGAGGCAATAATAACTGGTGATAACCCCAAGGGAAAGATAGGGGAGAAAGACAGACATTCTCAAAGAGAAGATAAAAGTTCGAACCCCCAACTCTCCCTACTGTATGTTGGCTGGCGAGGCCAGGCCACGTGTTCAGCAGCGCCGAAGGATCTCCTCCGCCTCTTCCCCTCCGTCGAAAACTTGCTCGGCGGAGAAACAGCTTCACAGCTAACGTCGAGGGGAGGGATGTTTAACAATATAATAAGTATAAGGACATAGGTCCGTAGTAAGTATTAGCAATGTCTCTCTAGGAGCTCCGCGTAAGGCGACCAGAAGCTGGGCGGAAAAAAACAATCTGAGGGACCTCGACGCGTGTTACAAATGCGCCTTGTCGACGTCCCCTTTTCGACTACGAAAAACAAAATGCAATACTCCGCAGTGACCACTGGATGTCGGACCTATGCACAGCATGTGATTCTAAGCAGATTAACAAACATCAGAAATATATATATATATCTATCTATCAGGCGCAACAGCACTCCGGCTATAATTGTCTTGAAAAACCTCATAAATCCACACACACACACACACACACACACACACACACGTGTTAACTGTGCAGCCAGGAAGTCCTTTATTGGTGAAAAGGGTATGTGGACAAGGAAGGCAGCAGCAGCAGCTATTTACAGGTAAGAACAACGCGTTTCACCCTACTCGGGCTTCGTCTGGTATGTGTCATGGAGAGAGGACTGCATTATTATAGCCAGGTAGTATAAGTCCATCTTCACTTATTAGCACTCTTGTGTGTTGGTGTAGTGTCAAACATTTTTCTATAGAAACAGGCGGCCATAATTAAGTGTCTTTAAACAATGCTTTCATTCTATTTGAATGCTTGACATGTAAACAATGCAGATAACGAATTTATGTTATGCATGTCCAATAATTTTCACAACGTTTCATTATTACTAAAGTGCTCAGTGCTTATGATAACAATGATGTATTAAATTAATAGCAATGCTTTCATTCTATTTAGAGGTCTATTGGTACGTAATAAAAGAGAAAGTAATTTCTTTGCTTGTTTTGTAATATTCGTTGAATTACATTACCCCAAGTGGGTATAACAAAATGCTTTGTACTAATAATGACATCATAATGACCCCTAAGAGACATTTGTTTGTGTAGCGATGTTATTGCGTTATTACAGTCAATGTTATATATTAAAGTGCTATATGCTGGAAAAAAATATTACAGTGATGACCCCTGAGAGCCATATGTTTGTATGGCTGTGTTAAAGTACACAGTGCCTTGTTGTTACAGTGGATGTTGTATACTAAAGTGCTATGTGCTATAAAAAACACAGTTGGACTGCTAAACATGTAAATGCTATATGCTCTTAGTGTGAATATTACAGAACAGAGGATAAACTATGGGTTGGAATTAGAGGCTGTGTGCTACCCTTACAGGTGCCTCTAAAGTATTAAAAAAACAACTGGAATTCAACATTTGATTTAAAGTAGACACTATGTTGGCCTTGTGGTGCCTCTATGATGTGACTGGGCCAGCTTCATTTTTATAAAAAGAAAATCATTAGTGCGAGTGAAAAACTGTGCGTTACCCTTGCGTGCATCTTACTCAGATTACAAATTCAAAGGATATTTCTTTAGGTAGCAATATTAGATAGGAGACTGTATATTACCCTCACAAGGCTGAAAGTTAAAGTGCATTATGCTTAACAAACAGGTCTCAGATTAAAACCAAGGGTTAACCTTAATTACAGAATTATCTCCAAAAGTAATATATTGATAATGTTCAAAATTCTTTTGCCTCATTAAACTTCACATATACATGACTAAGGCACATTGTAAGCCAAAAACTGCAGCATACTTTGTCTATAAATGCACATTATTCTCTCCTATTTACAAATGATAAAATCGTGCGTGTGAAAAAACTGTTAAAAAACCAATAAGAATAAAGTGCAAAACACTGCAAACAGATGTTTGGATGTCTAATCCGTACTTAGTGTACTATTAACCCCTACGTATCCTTTTTGCACACAGAGAAATGTAATTTCTAAGAGTCTCGTCAAAAAACCTAGGATAAACAGTGTGTATACTAGATAAACCAATGAAAATGTTGAGTGAAGAATGGAAGTTTGTAATACACCTTCATTTTCAAATTTACCTCAACATTTGAAATACATTTTACTCAACTTAATGGGTCTGATTGTAAAAAAACAGTGCATTTATCAGGCTGATCAGGTTTTTAGGATGCCAAGAATACATATAGTTCTTTGTTACGATTGTGACCTCCCGGAAACTTGGTGTTGAAATCCACTATGTATCTTGATTCCATTTCTCTCAATTTTCGTAGTCTGTCCCCACCTCTTGGGTGTGCTTCCACTGTGTCTAAAATAAAATATTTAAATGATCCAATGTCATTTTGATGAATGTCTTCAAAGTGTTTTGCAAGTGGATAGGACATATTGTGATTTTTGATTGCACGTAAGTGTTTTAGTATCCATAGCTTAGCTTGCAGTTTTGTGCTACCAATATACCACAAATTACATGCACATGTGCTCCTCAAGTAGATGACAAATTTTGTGGAGCATCTCAAATCTAGTCTAATCTGGATTGGCATTCATTCCAAAACGACATGCTTTGCATTTGGCACAAGTGTAAAAACCTGGTAGTCTTCTTGTTAACCAGGTATTGGAGCTTTGTTTTTTAGATGACTGAAACATACTAGGTTACAGTTTAGTTGGTATTGATGGTGGTTTCCTATAAGTTATTGTAGCATGTGTCGGCAGATGTGGACCGATGTCAGAATCTCGTTTCAAAAGATACCAATACTTGTTCAAAATATGTTTTGTTTCTTTGGCTCTGGAATTGTACATAGTAATGAATCTAATAATGGAGTCCTCTTTCTGTTGATCTTTTGTCTGTTCTTTGTGTGAGCTATTTTTAGCTAGAATCATTTCTAGACTTTTATTACAGTTACGATCATAGGCTTCACTTATGATTCCTTTCTTATGTCCTCGCTTCAAAAATCTTGCTGCAGTCTTTTTTGCATTGATCTCCCACACTTCATTCTCGCTACAATTCCTTTTGATCCTTAAGAACGCACCGTACGGAATGCTATTCTTGAGGCATTGTGGGTGAGCACTTGTTGCATGCAGAAGTGTGTTGGTGCTTGTTTCTTTTCTATGTACTTCTGTACTTAAGCTGGTTCCAATAACTTTTACTTTTATGTCCAAATAGACTATTTCAGACGACTTGTGTTGTTCTGTACATTTCAGATTATGTTGGTTTTGGTTCAAGCTCTGAAAGAAACAAGTCCATTCGTTTGCCGTTCCATTCCAAATGATGAATACATCATCAATATATCTTTGCCACATAATTACTTTGTCTGTATATTTCTTCTGGCTGTCGCTGGAAAAAAGTTCCTCCTCCCTCGCACCCATGTATAGATTTGCAAAGGTTGGGGCTACTGCTGTGCCCATTGCTCTTCCGCAAATTTGATTATAGTACATGGAATCAAACATGAAGGAATTGTGGGTCAAAATGAAAGACAACACATCCACCAGCATACAGGAGTGTTCTCGATAGCTTAGCGATCTGGTGGACAGAAATCTTTTGACCGCCATCTATGCCCTTGGAATGTGAAATACAGGTATATAGGGAAACCACGTCCAATGTAACCAAAAGAAAATCCGGTTGCCAAGGAATGCGGGCAATTTGGTTAAAAAATGCTGTCGTATCCTTGGTATAAGATGGTAAAGTTTCCACAAATGGGAATAAAAAAATTGTCTACATATTTCGAGGTGTTTTCTAGTAAGGAGTCTATTGATGCCACAATCGGTCTTCCGGGTGGTCGGGACATTGATTTATTGATCTTGGGTATAAAATGTATAATTGGAGTCTTAGGATGATCCTTTGTTGAGAATACTTTCTCTTTCATTGTGATGAGATCCAAATTATACCATTTGTCCAACATAGTATCATATTGTGCTTTATATCCTGGATACGGATCACTGGGTAGTCTGACATAGCTACTGGTGTCTTTCAATTGTCTTTCTGCCTCCCTCGGATAGTCTTTGATGTTGAGAACTACAACATTGCCATCTTTGTCTGAAGACCTTATTATGATGATTGGTCTGCTTGTAGATTTTCTATGGCTATATGTTGCAGTTAAATAGATTATATTTCAATGTACCTTTTCCAGGTTCAGATGACAGTTTGAGGTCATCCACAAGGTCCTCAAATAAATCTATTGTAGGACATAGAATATTATATATAGGATACATTACTCACCATAATCGTATTTCTGATGCTTGTATCTGCTTAGATTCACATGCTGTGCATAGGCCGACATCTAGTGGAAGCTGCGGAGTATTACTGTTTGTTTTTCGAAAACTCGAAAATGGGCGTCGACACAGGGCATGCCAGTAATACTATCCCTAGTGTGACTTCCACTGTACCCATGATCCGTCACGCGTGTAGGACCCTCAGTTTGTATTTTTTCTGACATGAGGTAGCATGAGGAGTAGCGCGAGTACAGATTATCCAAGCAGATAGAAAGAGAAGACTACAAGCATCCATGCGCTTTCTCTCAGAGGGGAGGAAGGGTGGGCACATGTGAATCGAAGCAGATACAAGCATCAGAAGAACAAGTTACTCTCTTACCCTTTAACGTTCTTTCGATGGGATGGTTCGACGACGTATTCCATATCTATGACGGTAATCACCACAGCTGTGCTGCTTCGGAAAATCTTTTGGCGTCTGCGTCCTGCGTCAATGACGTCGATACGCCATCCTCGAGGGCCTCCGTCGAGCCAACGTCACCGGATGTTATAAGTAGGACAAAACGCCCGCAGCCTCAGTTGTAGTTTTTTCCCAGAACGTGTGGCACCAATCTACTGACAATAGGACCACAGAAAGCCTTGCGGAAACGTAAGCTGCAATCGCATAAGAAATTCTGTAGCGGGGAAGGCAGGGAGGGAGCGATATGGAATACGTCGTCGGACCATCCCATCGAGAGAACGTTACCAGGTAAGAGAGTAACTTGTTCTTCGAGGGGATTGGGTCCTCCGACGTATTCCATATCTACGACATACTCCCAAAGCAGTACCAACGTAAGGCGGTGGGAAAAGAATTTAGAATATACAAATTTAGAATGCCCAATCAAATTGCAGAGTAAAGGACCACCTTGCCAAAGGCCAGATCCTGCCCATGGATAGAATCAGGGAGTAGTGACGTACAA
This sequence comes from Ambystoma mexicanum, assembly GCF_040938575.1. Taxonomy (NCBI): domain Eukaryota; kingdom Metazoa; phylum Chordata; class Amphibia; order Caudata; family Ambystomatidae; genus Ambystoma; species Ambystoma mexicanum. Next base: position 914,578,627 of record NC_090932.1, read on the forward strand.
AAGTATGGACCGAAGCCAAAGTGGCTGCATCACAGATGCTACGACTAGAAACACCCCTCTGCAGGGCAGTAGAGGCAGCCATACCCCTAGTCGAATGGGCCCGTAAGCCTACAGGAGGATCCTTAAACACCAGGCGGTAACATTCAGAAACTGCCAAGATAATCCATCTGGACAAAGTCTGCTTAGACACAGCTTGTCCCAAACGCCTTCCGGCGTGGCCAATAAAGAGCTAATCGTCCACTCTGACGCGGGACATGCGTGAAATGTAGAAACTTAAAGCTCTCCAAGGATCTAACCTATGGAGCCTCTCCTCGTCCTTACCAGGATGCAGAGGAGGATAAAATGCTGGAAGAACAACCTTCTGGATCAAATGAAATTCCGACACCACCTTCGGAAGAAAGGAAGGACAAACCGGAAGGACAACCCTGTCCTTCTGAAACACAGTGAAGGGTGGCTTAACTGAAAGTGCCTGTAACTCACTCACTCTGCGAGCGGAAGTGACTGCAACTAAAAATACAGTTTTAAGGGTTAACAGTCTCAAAGAACAAGAATGCAAAGGCTCAAACGGAGCACCCATTAGAAACTTGAGAACAAGGTTCAAATCCCAACCAGGTGACGGAGGGAACACATTAGTGAGCCCTTTCAGAAACTGAGAAATTAAAGGAATTTTAAAATAAGAACACTCCTCAGACGAGCGCTTAAATATGGACAGCGCCACCAGGTAAACCTTTAATGGTACACACTTACAAGCCCCTGTGGGCTAAAGAAAGCAAAAAAGACAACTACAGGAATGTCACATGAAAAAGGATCCACATTCTTAACCCTGCACCAGTTGCAGAACTTTCTCCAACGGCAACAGTACAGGGACTTTGTTGCCGGCCGTCTGGCCGAAAGCAAAACCTCCATTACGTCTTCAGGGAGGTCCCAATCCCTATACCTCAACCTTTCTGAAGCCAAGCGTGAAGGAGGAGGGATCTGACCTCTGGATGGAGAACCTGACCCCCCCCCCTCCCGTGAAAGCAGGTCGTCTCGGTAGGGAAGACGACGTGGAGGGCAGATGGACAAGTCAAGAAGGTCCGGGTACCACGCCCTCCTGGCCAGAGCAATGAGGATCATCCAGGAACCGAAGCACCTGTGGGATGACGGGGACTGGAGGAAACTCATACAGCAGTGGGAAGGACCACTCCACCACAAACGCTTCTCCTAAGGCTCCTCGGAGGAAATTCCCGCGAGCAGAACCTTTCGCACTTCCGGTTGACACTGGAGGCGAACAGATCCACTTGAGGAGGCCCCCAAAGGGCGAAGATCTCCAGAAGAATCTCCCAAGCCAACTCCCACTCGTGAGAGATCGCACTCTGTCTGCTCAGAGCATCCGCCGTCTCGTTTTCGTCTCCGGCCAGATGAACTGCCGAGATCGAAATTTCCTGCTGGATGGCCCAGAATCAGAGCTGCATCGCCTCCCTGCACAGAGGAAGTGACCCTGCCCCCCCCTTTTGTTGAAGTAGTGCATGGCCACTGTGTTGTCTGTCAGGATCAGGACATTATTTCCTAACACAGTCGGCAGAAAAGCCTTCAGGGCAAGCCTGACGGCCCTCAGCTCCAACAGCTTGATATGGAGTCTGGACTCCGTCACGATCGTCACCTCCGGCCAGGGCAGCCAAAACAGAGCCCCCCTCATCAGATTGCCTTCGACAGCCCACCACAGAAGGTCCTGGGCGACCGAGGGCGGCACCTGAACGATCTCCGACATCCTGCCGGAGGACTGACCACTGGAGCTTGAGAGCCCATTGCAAAGATATCATCCGCAACCTGGCCTCTGGCACCAGAAGAATGCAGGATGGCATGAGGTCGAGCAACCTCAAGAACTCTAACGCTGGGAGAATCTGTGCATGTTGAAACTTGAGCACCATCTGCTGAATGTGGTGAGCCCTCAACTGGGGAGGAAAACACTGCCCCAGGGACGTGTCGAGCACTGCTCCGATGTACTGGAGCCGCTGAGATGGTATCAAGTGGGACCTTTTTAAGTTGAGGGAGAAGCCCAGCTTGTGAAGGGAGTGGCAGGTGACGGACAGATCCAGGACTTGCTCGGGAGAGAGCGCCCTGATCAACCGATCGTCCAGGTAGGGGGAGACGTGAATCCCCCCCTTTCCTGAGATGCGCCGCCACCACCACCATGAGCTTGGTGAAAACCCTCGGGGCGGAGGTCAATCCGAACGGCAGGACCCGAAACTGAAAGTGTGAGTCACCAACTGCGAACCTCCGGTACTTCTTGTGCTTTGGATGGATCGGCACATGAAAATAAGTGTCCTTGAGGTCGAGAGACACCAACCAGTCCTGAAGGTGAAGGGCCTGGAGGACTTGGAAAAAGAGTAACCATCTTGAACTTGTGCTTCCTGAGGAGCTTGTTCAAACCGTGCAAGTCCATGATGGGTCTCAATCCTCCGTCTTTCTTCAAAATCAAAAAATAAGGGGAATACCATCCCTTGTTCCTCTCCGCTACAGGTACCAGTTCTATGGCGCCTTTCTCCAGCAGGGATTGAATTTCCTGCGCAAGAAGCGGATCAGGACACTTCAAAGAGAGGTTCCCTGGTGGATTGTCGTGAGGCCTCTGCCGGAAAGGAAGACAGTAGCCGTGGGCTATGATCTCCAGAACCCACACATCTGAAGTAATGGCAAGCCATTCTACCAGATGCTGCGCCAGCCTTCCCCCAACCAGAGAAGCATGGGCCTCATGAGTAAGCTGAAGCGGCTGCTGCAGTGCCTGAGGGCAAAGAGACAACTGCACGTACGGCCTTGGCACATCGAGTACCTTGTTTACCACCTCTGGTACTCCTACGTTTGCCCCTTTGACTTGCAACTCCTCTCGATTTACTAAAGGATGAGTAATAACGAAAGGAACCTCCCCTCAATTGCTGTCCCCTAGGACAAAAAGGTGGAGGTTGGATGACAGCAGCGCCCAACGACTTTGCTGCAGCTTTCAAGGTCTGCAACCTCAAGAATCTCGTCAGCATTGCTGCCAAAAAGATGTTCAACATGCCCTTTGATGGTGAGGAGCCCGGCTTGCATATCCGGAGCAAAACCAGAGTTCCGCAACCACGCAAACCTGCGCATTACGGTGCTCGCCGCCATGGACCGGCTGACGCAATCAACCATGTCCAGACCCGACTGAACGGATTCCCACATGGCGTCCGTGCCACCCTGCACGATAGCAAGGAAACCATCCCGTTCCTCCCCTTCGGGAATATGATCAGCCGCTAGGGAAATACAGTTCCACAGAGTGTGCGTGAAACGAGACAAGGCACAAACGGAGTTGGCAGCCTGAAGCGCCATACCCCCAGAAGAAAATACCTTCTTCTCCCAGCCGTCAAAATGTTTACCGTCCCTATCAGGAGGGATGGTAGGGTACAACGCCTGCTTTGCGGGGGCCGTAGCCGCCTGCACTACCAAACTCTCCGGAGTAGGGTGTGTTGTCAAGTAGCAGGGGTCGCCACTAGCTGGGCGATATTTCTTCGGCAAGGACTTGCTCATTGCCGCAGCCACCCTTCTCTGCAAGGCCATATGTAATGGCAGCACCGGGGCAGTTGGAGGACCTTGGTCCAAGGTAACAGTCAGGTCATCCTTCTGAAAATCCCCAGGGGAGGGGGGGCAGACCAACCCAGGTATTCAGTGACCCTCGACATGAGGCGCCGATATGAAGACTCGGCATGCGTGCCAGGCTCCGGCCTACCAAACTCCACCTCCGGAGAGGCGTCTAGACCACTGGCGTCGTGCAGCGACTGATGCCGGTCCTCAAGTTGACTGTGACCAGAAACAATGTCATCAGGAACCTCACCTTCCTCAGACCCCTCACCCACCTCAGAAATATGATCTAGAGGCTGGAAAGAGGGTACAGAAAAAGGCACAAAGACATGTTTAGCCTTAGCCATCGCCTTTCTTGGGGGTGCCACTGTGCCACGGGGTATCGACGTCATCGACGCAGAAAGATTTTCTGAAGCAGCACAGCTGTGGTGATTACTGTCATAGATATGGAATACATCGGAGGACCCAATCCCCTCGAAATACGATTACAGTGAGTGATGTATCCCTTCTGATGCTTGTGGAATATGCTTAGATCACATGCTGTGCATAGATTAGCGAGCAGTGTTAGAAGTAGGAGGTGGGATGTGAGAAGGGTCATGAGCAAATAAATGTCTTAGAACCGCTTGTCCCACTTGAGTATCTGTCTTGGAATGAGTGTCAATGCAGTAGTGCTGAGTAAAAGTGTGAATAGAGCTCCATGTAGCTGCTTTGCAAATGGTGTCAAGGGGTACAATTGCAATGAAAGCCAGAGTGGCCTCAGTGCCTCTAGGAGAGTGGGCTCTTGCCATAAAAGGCTGAGTTCTTTCAGAAAGGGAGTAACATGGCTGGATACAATTGACTATCCACTTCGGGATTGCACCTTTAGAGACGCAATCTCCCTCTCTGCCTGTAGCTACGGAGACAAACAGTTGGTCTGCTTTCCTCAGCGGCCTGGTCTTGTCTACATAGTAGAGGACCGCTCTTCGCATATCTAGAGTGTGTAGTTTCACCTCAGCAGAGCTTTGGGGTTCTTGGAAGAAGGCTGGTAGCTCAATGGACTGGTTAACGTGGAATTTAGAAATTAACTTAGGTGAGAACCTAGGGTGTGTTTGTAGAACCAGTTTATCCTTATGAACAGTAAAGAAAGGATCCTGAACTGACAGAGCCTGAATTTCACTGACCCTTCTTATGGATGTAATGGCTGATAAGAAGGTAGTTTTATAGGTCAGGGGTTTGAGACTGGATTTATGCATGGGCTCAAAGGGTGGGCCCATGAGCTTAGCAAGCACCACATTAAGGTCCCATCCTGTTGGTGGGTTTGAAATTGGAGGGTGGAGTCTCTTTACCCCATCCATGAAGGCTTTAACCACTGGTACTTTCCACCACAAAACCTTGTTATGGGAGGTGATGTAGGCAGACAGTGCCGCCAGGTGTACCTTGAGTGAGTTAAATACCAACCCTGCATCCAGCAGGTGGAGCATGTAGGTGACAATATTGGAAGGAGTGCAATCAACCGGTTCGATTTGCTTATTCTGGCACCAGATAACACATCTTTTCCATTTATCAAAGTAACAGTGCCTCGTGTTAGGTTTCCTAGATTCTTTTAAGATGTCCATAAATCTGTGGTAAGTTGAGATGTCCAAACTCTGACTTCAGGAGCCATGCTGCCAAGTTCATTGAGCTGGGTTGAGGATGCACTGTTTGACCTTGGTGCTGGGACAGTAGTTTGTACCAGCACGGGAGTCTGATGGGTTTGCACACCGCTAGTCTGCGTAAGTGTGGGAACCACGGTTGCCTCGCCCACATGGTAGCAACTAGGATGAGCGTCATCGATTCCCTGTGCATCTTGTTGACCACCTTCCTCATGAGAGGGGTTGGTGACCAGTTCATCCACAGGGCGTTCCCCTTGGAGTCTGGCTGAGGGAACCTGGATGCGAATCCTGGGCATTGCCTGTTTTCGCTTGTGGCGAATAGGTCTGTAGTGGGGAAACCCCACTGTGAGATGTCGTCTTCTACGACTTCTCTGTGCAGACACCATTCGTGTTCTTCTGGGAGGGGGTATCTGCTTAACGCGTCTGCTAGTGAATTGAGATCCCCTGGAACATGTTGAGATGACAGGTAAATGTTCCGTCTGAGTGCCCATGTCCACATTTTCTGTGCAAGCCTGGACAGATTTGGCGAACAAGTCCCTCGCTGTTTCTTTATGTAAAACATCGCTGTCGTACTGTCGGTTAGGATCTGTACCGACAGGTTCAACAGGTGGGCTTCGAACACTCGAAGCTCGCTGAAGACTGCCAGAAGCTCTAGCAGATTGATGTGATTCTTGGCCACTGAGTGAGACCAGAGACCCTGAGCTGTGTGGTGGAGAAGGTGTGCTCCCCACCCTGACAGGGACGCGTCTAGTTACTACAGCTTGTACCTCCGGATCGTAAAAGGGTTTCCCCTTTGACATGTTCTCTCTTGTCCACCAGTGAAGACTTTGTACAAGTGTTGGCGAAACGACCACTAGATCGTCCCACTGACCACTTGCCTGAGACCACTGTTTCGCCAACCATTCCTTCATGGGTCGCACGCGCAGGCGCACGTGGTGGACCAGGTAAATACACAACGCCATCATGCCTAGCAAACGCATCGCTTTACAAACCCTTATCTGGCGACCGAGCTGATATAGAGGAATTTGCAGTAGTAGATTCCATATTCTTTCCTCAGATGGAAAAGCCAACCCCTCTTGAGTGTTTAGGACAGCTCCTTGGAACTGTTTGGAGGTGCTTGGCACCAGGCTTGATTTTTTCTCGTTGATGGAGAAACCCAATTGGAAGAGGAGGTCGATCGTACTTTGAATGCTTGATCTGCAAATTACTGGGGTCTCCCCCGTGATGGGCCAGTCGTCCAGGTAAGGGTACACTGGGATTGCCTCCCTGCGTAGGTGTGCCGCCGCCACCGCCAGTACCTTGGTGAATACCCTTGGAGCCGAGGCTATACCGAAGGGCAGCACCTTCAACTGGTAGTGCTGACTGTCGCCCTTGAAGCGCAAGAATCTTCTGTGTGCTGGGAACATGGGAATATAAAAATAGGCATCTTTCATGTCCAATGTTGCCATATAATCCCCCTTTTTAGGAGGGGGATTACATCTTGGAGAGTAGTCATGCGAAATTTTTGGGGCTTGACATACTTGTTTGCAGGGCGTAAGTCTAATACTGGGCGCATTGTCAAATCTTTTTTGGGCACAAGGAAGTAAGTTGAATACCCTTGTTTACCTGGTTGCCCGGGACGAGTTCTATAGCGTCCTTTGCTAGACGATTGACCATCTCCGCGAGGAGGATCTTCTGGTGGTACGGGAATGTATTTGTCGTCGTGGAGGATGGTTTCGGGGGCGCTCGAGCAGTTCGATGCAGTATCCTGCGGGCACTGTGGACAGCACCCATCTGTCTGATGTGATCTCTTCCCATGCCTGGGTGAAGTTAGAAATGCGCCCCCCTACTGGGGATGCGTGAGAAGGGACCCTGAGCGGAACGTCACTGCTTTGCAGGAGGCGTACCGCCTCTACTGGGGCTATCTCTACCTCGGCTCCTTTTGTTTCCTCTGCCTTAATTCTGGAATGTCTGCTGGTTGTTAACCCATGATGTACCCTGTCCTTGTGTATAATTGGAGCCCCATTGGGAATTTTGGCCATGTGGGCGACGAGAATTACTATTCCCTCTTTGATTAGGAGGCTTATTTGTCAATTGTCCCAGTGACTTCAGAGTATCATACTCGTCATGTCAGTTAGGGATGCCTGGGTCTCGGGTTTAAACCCTGACTGTCTTAACCAAGCATGCCTCTTTATTACAGTGCTCTCGGCTATGAGCCGGCCAGCGTTATCTGTGGCGTCAAAGGTCGCCTTAAGGATGCAACCGGACACGGCTCTTCCCTCCGACACGATCTGGGCCAACTGACCCTTTAGTGGTTCTGGTGCGGAGTCAATGAGGGCAGCTACCTGCTCCCACTGGTGGCAATTGTAACTTGCCAGCAGAGTGGTGGTGTTGGTAATCCTTGCTTGGTAAGCGGAAGTGGAGGCTACCTTCCTTCCCAACCCGTAAATTCTCTTGCTCTGCTTGTAGGGGGGGGGGTGGGTAGAGAGGGCTCAGATGATAGAGTCGTCCCCGCTCTCTTTCTGGTGTTTGTAATTACCAAAGAGTCGGGCTTCAGTTGACCCCTTATGTAAAGTGGGTCTAACTGGGCGCCCTGATCAATTTCTCGATTCTTGGGTTTACGGCCCTGGTGAGATTAGGAGTGAGAAGGAACAAGTTACTTACCTGTAACTGTTGTTCTCCAGCATGGGTCTGGCATGGATTCACATGCTCATGAATATTCCCCGTCGTCAGGCTGGGAATCCTCGGTAAAGAAAAAACCAGTATCAGTTTCGTTTCTGATCTGTCTTTCGTAGTAATAACCAATCACTGGTCTCTGCGTCATACTGACCACAGCCAATGACTGCCCTCTACCTAAGCACCGCCTCTGGCAGCCATCTTCAGATTTGGAAGCACGTGAAGTGGCAGTATGACCAAGTGAAGAGCCGCAGAGGGGTAGGCGGGAGGGTTCGCATGTGAATCCATGCCAGACCCATGCTGGAGAACAACAGTTACAGGTAAGTAACTTGTTCCTTCTCCAGCATGGGGTCTGGCATGGATTCACATGCTCATGAATAAAGAATACATAGCAGTACACACATGCACAACCACGGGAGGTGGCAAAGGCTCAACATTAAGCATCACATCAACTCAACATTAAGCATCTTACCTCCTCACCAGGCTCACCTCAGGCGAACAGGTTGCGCAGCACTGCTTGGCCGACCCTGGACTCCTCCCTGGAATCCCGGTCGACGCAGTAGAATTTCGTGAAGGTGTGCGTCGACCTCCACGTAGCAGCCCTGCATATGTCCAGCAGGGGCACACCAGAAAGGAACGCCGTGGTAGCTGCGATCGCTCTGGTGGAATGGGCTCTCGGACGGCCAGGCAGCGGTCGGTTTGCCAACCGGTGACAGTACATGATACAGCCGGAGAGCCATCTGGAGATGGAAGCCTTCGAGAGAGCCTTCCCCTGATTGACAGGTCCAAAGTTCACAAAGAGTTGTGACGTCTTCCGAAAACCTTTCGTGCGGTCCACGTAGAACTTCAGCGCTCTAGCTACATCCAGCGAGTGCAAAGTCCTCTCAGCCGGCGACGAAGGCGACGGGAAGAACACAGGTAACACCAAGGGTTCGTTGAGATGAAAGTCCGACGGTACCTTGGGCATGAAGGAGGGGTGCGTCCTGAGCACTACCCTCGTGTCGTGGAAAGTCAAGTACGGGGCCTTGCAGGAAAGGGCCTGGATCTCTCCCACTCGTCGTGCGGAGGTGATGGCCACGAGAAAAGCTGTTTTCCACGATAGAAACTTCAACGGGGCCGAGTGCAGAGGCTCGAACGGAGGTCCCATGAGCTTGGTCAGCACCACGTTGAGCTCCCACGCCGGGGCCGGAGCCTTCACCGGCGGGAACGATCTGAACAGTCCCTTCATGAACTCTTTCACCAGACGATGAGACCACAAGGACGTCCGGCCCGTGGTTCTGGTGTACCGGGAGATCGCAGCAAGATGAATCTTGATGGACGCGTGTGCCAGACCAGCTTTGGCCAGCGTCAGCAGGTACGGCAGTACTTGGGGAGCCGTAATCCGTAGAGGGTTAATCTTCTGTGCGTGGCACCAGACAGAGAACCTCTTCCATTTGTGTCCGTAGCATTTAAGAGTCGAGGACGCCCTGGCCTTTGCAAGAACCTCTCTGCAATCGGCCGGTATGTCGTATCCTCCAAACTCTAGCGCTGCAGGAGCCAGGCCTGCAAGTTCAGCGACTTCGGGTCGTGGTGGAGGATGGCGCCTCCTTCCCTGGAGAGTAGATCCGCGTCCGCCGGCAGCTTGATTGGCGGGGACGCCGACAAGTCCAGAAGGTCCGGGAACCATATCTGCCTCGGCCACGCAGGTGCGACGAGGATCATCCTGCACCGTGACCTCTTGAGCTGGTTGACGAGCCGGATTAGCAGAGGCAAGGGAGGGAACGCGTAGAGGAACAGGCCCTCCCAGGGGAATGAGAAAGCATCGCCCATGCTCCTCGTCTGGGGAAACCTGCTGGCGAACCTCCGGCACTTGGTGTTCGTCGCCGTCGCGAACAGGTCGATCTGGGGTGTGCCCCACCGTCGGAAGAGGCGATCCACCAGATCCTGCCGTAGTTCCCACTCGTGGCACGAGCGCAGCTCCCTGCTGAGTGAGTCGGCGATGGTGTTTTTTATCCCTGCCAGATGAAACGGCACCAGAAGAATCCCTTGGGCGACGGCCCAATGCCACAGGTCCTGCGCCTCCTTGGACAGCGCTGGGGACCTGGTTCCGCCCTGTTTCCTGATGTAAAACATGGTGGTGGTGTTGTCGGTGAAGATCCTCACCACCTTGCCCTTGAGGGACGGAAGGAAGGACCTGAGGGCCCAAAACACTGCACGGAGCTCCAGGACGTTGATATGCAGGGACTTCTCCGTCGGGAGCCAGAGTCCCCTTGCGTGCAGATTTTCGGTGTGCGCTCCCCACCCTTCTAGGGAGGCATCCGTGGTCACAGTCACCTGGTGGGCTGGGGTCTGGAAGTCCATGCCCGCCGTCAAATGCGCGCGGGTGCCCCACCACCGTATCGCTCGTCGGAAACTCTCGTCGAGCTTGATCCTTTCCTCGAAGCTGCCCGTCGTCTGGATCCAGCGCGCATCCAGGAATTCTTGCAACGGGCGCATCCGGAGCCTGCACATGGGAATGAGGTAGATGCAGGAAGACATCATCCCGAGGAGGGACTTGATGGACCTCACCTTGGCCGCGTCGGCCACCAACATCCGTTGCACCTTGCCCAAGATGGTCCTGGTCCTCTCCTCCGACGGGGAGGCCAGAAGGGACACTGTGTCGAGCCTCGCTCCCAGAAACAGTGCGACTTGCGCGGGCACCAGGTGGGATTTGGCGTAGTTCACGGAGAATCCCAGGTCCGTGAGGAGTTGGACGGTCCTTGTCGTGTGGGCCACGGCGAGCTCCCTCGTCTTGGCGCGGATGAGCCAGTCGTCCAGGTAGGGGTAGACGTGAATCCCCTCGCGGCGCAGCTGCGCCGCCACCGGTGCGAGGCACTTGGTGAAAAACCCCGGGTGCCGACCGTAGTCCGAAGGGAAGGGCTTTGAACTGGTAATGACGCCCTTGGACCACGAATCTGAGGAATTTTCGGTGCCCCTTTAGGATGGGAATGTGGAAGTAGGTATCCTCCAAATCCAACGACGATAGGAAGTCTCCTTCCTCCAGCTGACCCAGGACGTGCTGGAGGGTGACCATCCGGAACTTCTGCGCCTTGATGAACTTGTTCAGGCGTCGCAGGTCCAGGATGGGGCGCCATCCTCCCGTCTTCTTCTTCACGAGGAAGTATCGCGAGTAGACTCCGGAGCCCCGAAGCCTCTTTGGGACGAGTTCGATGGCGCCCTTTCTGAGCATCGCCTTTACCTCCAGGAGAAGTTGAGGGACGTGAAGTTCTTTCCTGGCCACGGGGGGGACGCGCGGGCACCTTCTTTGAAACTCGAGCGCGTGGCCCCGGGCCAGGGCGTCCAGCACCCAACGGTCGGTGGAGATGGACTCCCACACGCTGACGAAGCCCGCCAGCCGGCCTCCCACCGGGGTGCTTCGGTGGGGGCCCGACCCCACGGCCGGTTCAATCCTGCTTGGACGCGGCCTTGCCGCCTTGGCCTCCTTGGCGACGACGGCGGGGTCCGCCAGACTTGCCTCGTCCTCTGTAGGCCTCTTGCGACGACGAGCGGGCCGCTTGACGGTAGGAAGCGAAACCGCCGCCGGAACCTTTGGAGGCGCCCTTGCCTCCGCCGCTCCGAAAGGGCGTCCGCCGTTGCTGCAGTACTCCAAGGGCCCGGGCCGTCTCAGTATCCGCCTTGATGGCCTGAAGGGAATCGTCCACTGTCTTCCCAAACAGGTTGTTCCCGTCGAAGGGCATGTCCAGGACCCTGGTCTGGACGTCCTGCCGAAAGTCCGTAGCCTTGAGCCATCCACGACGTCGAAGGCAAACGCCGTTGCCCATCTGGCGGAACCCAGTGTCGGCGATGTCCGTCGCCACGGTGATGGCGTGGTCCGAGGCCACCTCACCTTCCTGCAGGATCTCAAGGGCCTCCGCCCTCTTGTCGTCCGGCAGAAAATCCAGCAGGGGAGCTATCTTGTACCAGAGTTCCCTGTCGTAGCGGGCCACGATAGCCAAGGCGTTGGCCGCTTTAATGGTCGTCGCCGCCGACGAGATGACTCTACGTCCCATGGCATCCAATTTCTTTCCCTCGCCGTCCGGCGGGGAAGTCGACGTGGAGGCCGCACCCCCCCCCGCTTTCTTCCTGGCTGCCGCGGAGACGACGGAGTCCGGGGTAGGCTGCGCCCGGAGGCATAGGGGGGCCGAGTCCGGGACCCGGTACTTTTTCTCGTACCGGTCTCTCTTCGCTGGCGTCGTGGAAGGGTTCTTGAGGAGGGAAAGGCCCTCATCCCAAATGTCGTCCAACAGAGGCACTGCGAGGACCGTCTTCCTCTTGGCCTCGCGCCGTTGGTAAAGGAAGCCTTCCTTTTTCTTCTCCTCAGGGCAGAGTTGGAAAAGCTCGGATGCCCTGGCGATCATTGAGTGGAACGATCCAATCTCGTCGGGCGGAGAAGCCCTGGTGGGAGGCGACGACGGAAAATCCTCGTCGTATGCCTCGTCGTCCGTACCCGTCGCTGCCGTGTCAGTCCCCGTATCATCCCCTCGGGTGGACGGGGAGGAGGGCTGGACGGGGCGCGACGGTTGAAAAGGAGGCGGTGGATGGATCCTTCTTTTCTTGGTAGGGGGAACACCAGAAGGTCCCGGTTCTGGATCCCCCGACGGGAGAGGTTCCTCCGTCGGTAACGGTAGTCTCGTCCTTATCTCGGAGCATAAGGACTGTATAGCCAACAAAATGGCCGCTGAGTTGTCTTGCGGCGCTGGCAAAGGGGAATCCGACGGGCGAGCAGGGGCCCCGTCGGTATCCTCGACGATGTCGTCGTCGTCACCTGCGTCGGGGCCCATTCCGACGGGCTGGTCTTGTTCCACGCCTAGGCCGTGGCTTAAGACGTCGATCAGCTCCTCTTCTGAGGTTGAGGCCGAATCTACGACGACGCCCTGCCCCCCCTTCTTCTTCCCCACGGAGGGTTTCACGGGGGTCCTATCGATGGGCACAAAAGAAGACTCCCTCCGAGGAGGCAGGGAGATTCTGGGCCCCGAGGCCGCCACCACTGGTGCAGCCTCCACAGGCTGGGCCAGGGCCGCCGCGACCGTTTCGATAGAGGGCTTGGTCGAATGGATCAAGGCCTTCACCACCTTAGGTGCGCTCACCGCCTTATCCCTGAGGGAGGGGGCACTGCCACGCTCCTCCTCTGCCATAGAGCTCGACCGGGGCCTCTCCAGGAGCTTCGCCGGGTGCTCGGCCTTCCTCTTACCCGACCCAGAGCGTTGGCTCGTGGTTGATGGTGCCGGGGAGGGTGCGCCCTGCCTGGCGCCCGTAGAGCCCGACCGTTCGGCGCTCCCGGTGCCAGCGGACTCGCGGTGCTTGGCCTTATGTTGGGCCCCCGTCGCCGGGGCGCCCTCAAAGGTCTTAGAAGACCGCTCAGATTTCTTCTTCTTCTCGCCAGACGGGCTCTTACCCTCCAGCCAGCTGGCGAGACGTTGATGGCGGTCCTTCATGGTCCGTTCCGACATGTTGCCGCAAAACGCACAGTCCTTCTCCACGTGCGTCTTGTCCCCATGAAGGCAGTAAAGGCAGAAAGAGTGTTCGTCCTCCTTGAAGACGTTCTGCAGCTGGCATCCAGGGCAGGCCCTGAACAGCTTTCCGGGCGTCGAGCTTCCCTTCTCCTGGGCCATCTCCGAGACCGGGCCTGAGAAGCTTCTGGAGTCCTCCGAAGCGTAGCTCGACGAAATCTTCACCCTTGAGGGGCACAGATGAATCCGACACGGGTCCCCGTTGATCGGATGTAGAATCGGTGGAGCTTGAGGCTCTTTTGACCGAAAGAATCGAAGTTTTTGTGAAAAAGCGCGAAAAAATAGCACTAACGCTCGAGAGCAATAGCACGAGGATCCCAACACATGAACGTGCGGTAAAAATCTGAAGATGGCTGCCAGAGGCGGTGCTTAGGTAGAGGGCAGTCATTGGCTGTGGTCAGTATGACGCAGAGACCAGTGATTGGTTATTACTACGAAAGACAGATCAGAAACGAAACTGATACTGGTTTTTTCTTTACCGAGGATTCCCAGCCTGACGACGGGGAATATTCATGAGCATGTGAATCCATGCCAGACCCCATGCTGGAGAAGGGAAGGATCAATTCTCCGTTGGATGGACTTGAGAATTGGGATGGCTTGAGCAATGGGTCTTTTTTTCTCCTACTAGTTCTTCTGCAAAGTCCCACTCTTCCTGCGCCGCCTGAGTGTCTATGTGGAAGTGCTCTGCAGCTCTAGACAAGACCTCATTTAGGAGAGGCTGGTTATCTACTGGAGAGTCGGTAACCTGATGTTCTTTGCAAACAGGAGAGTCTATGCTGTAGACCTCTGCAACGTTTTCCTCCTCCCCATCATGGCCCTTGTCATCTCCATAATAATCCACCCGTTTGGTCATCCAACATTACTAAATCTGGATCCTCATCATACTGTTGAGGATCTTCAGCATACTGTTGGTAGGGTTGTATGTAGAAAGGGTCTGAAAACAGGCCCTGTGTTGGAGTCTCAAACTAAGGATTCTTACTAGGGGGCTGAGGGTCCCTGGATCCTCAAGGAGTAGCATTATCTGGGGTATAGCTGAGGAAATGTTCTGGGTTTTTAGAGTAGAAATCAGCCAGGGAAGACAGTCTCCTCATAACCCTGTCTATGTCTTCACTGCTCCATTCTCTAGAGCTGGGAAAGACGACTTCCTGAGAAGTTTTTACGTCTACAATGGTTTTGGACTTAGGGGCAGGAACAGGGCTCTTGGATTTTTGTTTATCTGAAGACTTCTGTTTTTCCCTATGTGTCTGTGGTGCAGAAGTAGGTTGAGAAGACTTTCTGCTGTTTACCCCCATCCCCTTGAGAAGAGTGTTTCCCTGATGTTTTCACCGCCTCTGAGCTTTTCGACGCCTGCCGTCGAGATTCGGGGGTACTCTCTCTACCGAGTGTGCACGTCGGGACTCGGAGGCAGACGCTGCGCGCGCGCTGCCGGAGCAGGCTCCTGGTGTGAGGCCTGGGGGTGGAGGTCGGACTAGTCTTCTGACCAACGTACCTCCGTGACTTGGGGAAGAGAGGCACTCTTGGCAACTGTGGATGGTTGCCTTGTGCCATGCGGCAATCTCGACCTGGAACGCCCAGAGGACACCGATTCCGTGGACCGCTCTCTTTGTGCCTCTTTCCGAGAACTTGACACGCGTGTCGAGTCTCGGTTGGACTTCGAGTGTTTATGTGTAGTAGTGGTGTGGGTAGCGCTCATGTCGCCGGGTGTGTTCCCCGTAACTGCGCTGCCGGACAATCTTCCGAGGTTGGGGACTTGCGCTTGGGCGTCTTTCGGCACCTCTGTGTGTGCGCTGTCCGAAAGTATGGCATCGCTTCCATCACTGAAGGCACCCTCCGCTTCCATGGCCTCGAGTTGCCAGGCGTGGTGGGCCTAATGTTTGGTCGAGCGGAATTTGTGTTTTCGCCTTGAACAGGCTACACGCTCTGCAGTTTGCCTCGGGGTGATCCCTCTGCAAGCAGAGGTTACAGGTGGCGTTTTTGTCGACCCAAGGATACTAGCGGTTGCACTTGGGTCAAAATCTAAATTGAGTGCTCTCCATATGCACCTATGGCAGCGGACTGGTGTGTGTAGGAAATAATAAGAGTGTAGAGTATGTTTCCACCCCCCACTCTCCCTACTTGCGGGGGCCGAGGCCAGAGGCTTTCCAAAGCCCGGGCCGAATCCAGAGGCCTTCCAAGGCCCAAAGTCCGTTGTGCAGCTCTCGACGGTTGTTTGTTCTTTGGACTGGTGTCGATCTTCGATGTCTCGACGTGGGGGTGAAAGAACGAGGAAATTAATATTGATTTTTTGCAAAATGGCTGAAAGCCAGGGAACTCCTCACAATGCTTCCGACCAGTATGGCGTAAAAAAACAATCTGAGGGTCCTACACGCGTGAGGGATCATGGGTACAGTGGACGTCACACTAGGGATACTGGCACGCCCTGTGTCGACGCCCATTTTCGAGTTTAGAAAAACAAACTGTAAAACACTGCAGCTTCCACTAGATGTCGGCCTATGCACAGCATGTGATCTAAGCAGATTCCACAAGCCTCAGAAATATATATCATAAATCAATTGGACCTGCAAAAGGCCAATGAAACGACACGTGGATATTGGTCACTACCAAATATCAATCCCCACATGCCAGAACAACCACAGTTAAACTATGAAGTGCCGAGAAGACTCATGTGCCGACGCCAACCGCGCCGTCAGCAGTAAAAACACTGTAGGGCAAAAGCTGACACCAGCCAGTGCTGAAAAAGGGAAGAGTGACTGACGCCAATCGGTGCCGAGAGAAAAAAAAAAAGAATAGAAAAGTAGCAAAATGCAGCGCTACCTAATGTGCTGAGCAATCACTTCATAGGAGGCAGATAAATGGGCAGCAGTACTAAGTTTGAAGTTGATGACCTGTGAACAAGTGTGGAGGTACACTTTGTAATAATCACCAAAATGTACAGGCAAACACTCGCTAGAATGAGCTGCAAAAGTGAAGCGGTACTGGCCCAGTCTAAACCATTCCAAATGGTTTCGGCCAAAAAGACCAAATCCAAAATGACCTAATCAACCAAAAGTCTGAAAGAAGGTACCACCAAATGTTCGACCTAAAAATGTTGGTTGGGTAGGTCATTTGTATTCGGTTTAGGGCTACGGGGATGTTCCCCGTGATCGCTGCTCACTATACTGTGAGCGGGAGATGCAGGGGTGTCCCCCGCAGCTGTCCTGCAGTCCCCCACCCCAAAAAAAAAAAATGGGAAAAAAAGTCTATACAACATAGTGAGCGGGGGTTGCGGCAGAGCCCCCGCAGCTGACCCGAAAAAAATAAATAATAAAAGGCGAGGGCCCTACAGCGCCGGTTCCCGATCATGGAAGCGAAAGGGAACCGGCATCGCAGGGACAGAGCGAGACGGAATGCAAGGTAAGTAGGGGGGTGGGGGGCGGTAGGGGTGTGGGTAGGGGCAAGTCGGTAATGTTCAGGGGGAAAAGACCAAAGATTACTTTGAAAAAATTATCTTCTGCCTTTTCTCCCTCAAACATTTCTGCTTCGGTAAAACAACCCCAAATCTTCCAAACCACTACGGAGGCTGCCATCTTGGGCTCACAAAGAACCAATGTTGAGTGGAAATGCCTTTATGGTTTGCCTCGTGGTTTCCGTCAATAAAAAAAAGGCTCTAAAACAAAAACTGACTTAAATCCCCATTTGTATCCCCAATCGCTACCATAGAAAAGGTACGCTGGGCTACTAATGATTTAAATCAGCTTGCATCCAGACACAAAACAATATAAGTAAGGTAAAAAGGTGTGCACTGGCAAGGGGTCTTCAGCAGAAGTCCCCTTGACCACCAGAAAAAATAGCTCCTCCCCTTAACCCCCGCCCCCAAGAATTAAGAGGGGGGAAAAGCGCGCACACACATACAAAATAAAATGTAAAAAAATCAAAATTAAAAAATAAAGAGTAGCGGTACTATAAAATGACACTGCAAAACCTCAAAAAGGAACAAGTTACTTACCTGTAACTATTGTTCACCAGCATGGGTCTGGCATGGATTCACATGCTCATGAATATTCCCCATTGTCAGGCCGGGAATCCTTGGTAAAAGAACATCAGTTTCACTTTCACTTACAAACTTTATTTCTCCTCTAAACCAATCACTGTCCTCTGAGTCATACTGCCCCCAGCCAATAACAATCCTCTCCCTAAGCCGCTGCTCTGGAAGCCATCTTCCGAGTTGGTAAGTATGTAAAGTGGCAGTATGACCAAGAAGAGCCGCAGAAGGGTAGAAGGGAGCGTTGGCATGTGAATCCATGCCAGACCCATGCTGGAGAACAATAGTTACAGGTAAGTAACTTGTTCCTTCTCCAGCATGGTGTCCGACATGGATTCACCTGCTCATTAATAAATACATAGCAGTACAACATACCACAACCACGGGAGGTGGCAAGGCTCAACATAAGCAATACTCTTACCTATGGAACCGACTCACCTCAAGTGAACAGGTTGACTCTGGACTCCTCTGGAATCCCTGTTGATGCAGTAGAACTTTGTGAAGGTGAGAATTGACCTCCATGTATCAGCCATGCAGATGTCCAGCATGGGTACAGCCGACAGGAACGCTGCCGTCGCAGGGATCGCTCTGGTGGAGTGGGCTCTCGGACAACAAGGCAGCAGTCAGTTCTCCAACCGATGAGTCGTTGACGCAGCCTGAGAGCCACCTTGAGATGGAAGCCTTGGACAAGGCCTTCCAATGGTTCACAGGACCAAAGTTCACAAACCGTTGAGACGTCTTCCGAAAACTCTTTGTGCGTACCACATAGAATTTCAGGACACGAGCAACATCCAGCGAGTGCGAGGCCCTTTCAGTCGGTGACTAAGGTATCAGGAAAAACAAAAGTAACACCAAAGGCTTGTAGAGGTGGAATTCCGACAGAACCTTTGGCATGAAAGAGGGGTGCATCCGCAGCTCCACCCTAGACTCTTGGAAAGTCAGATGAACAAGTTACTTACCAACTGTAACTTTCTTTCGATTGGATGTTCCTCCCACGTATTCCTCATTTTATGATATTCGTATCCCAGCTCTGCTACTTCAGAATTTTTTTTTCACGAAAGGGTGCTGTGTTCGAAGTCCCTCGAGAGCCGCCGTCGGGCGTCAAGGTCATCCGCTGTATAAAGGGCTCGAGCAGGACCCGTTAACCTCAGTTCTGGTTTTACTGTGATTATGGTCTCATCAGCTGATCAGGTTTAAAGTCTTCAGACTCTTACGGATGTTAGAGTACAACTGGTGTAAACTGTACGGAGGGTAGGTTGGGAGGGTCGATGAGGAATATGTGGGAGGAACATCCAATCGAAAGAACGTTACAGTTCGTAAGGAACTTGTTCTTCGAATGGATTGTGTCCTTCCACATATTCCTCATCTTATGATGGACTCCCATAGCAATGGTAATTTTGGAGGTGGGAGTACTAGACATTTTAATTATGGACAGCTTTTGCAAACAGTCCTCCTTGATAGGAAGTAGAGTCCAAGCAGTAATGCTTTACAAAGGTGTGCATTGACGACCAGGTGGCCGCAGCACAAATATCCTGCATCGGGACAACCCTCTGAAGAGCCTTGAAAGTTGCCATGCCTCTGGTTGAATGAGCCCTTAATCCATCTGAAGGCTCTTTCCCAGCTAATTTGTAGCATTCAGAAATTGCTAGAATTATCCATCTGGATAAAATTTGTTTAGACAGTGCAAAGCCCAATTTGTGCCCAGTATACCCAACAAATAGTTTGTCACATTGTCGAAGATTTGGCAATCTGGAAATGTAGAAACAGAGCCCTTTTTGGGTCCAGTCTATGCAATCTTTCCTCTTCCTTACTTGCGTGAGGCGGAGGATAAAAGGAAGGTAAGAATTTTTTGTGACAGATGAAAATCAGAAACTATTTTAGGCAAGAAAGATGGTTTGACTTTTAGAATAACCTTATCCCTTTGGAAAATGGTGTGAGGAGACTTACAAGACAGTGCCTGCAACTCACTAACCCTGCGGGCTGATGTTATAGCCACTAACAGAATTGTCATTAGAGTGAGAAGTCTTAATGGGCAAGAATGTAAAGGTTCAAAAGAGGCACACAAGAAATTTTAAGACTAGATTTAAATCCCAGGTGGGCACCTGAAAAGGTGTTGGAGGGTATACATTTGTTAGCCCTTTCAAGAATTGAATGAGTAAAGGCATTTTAAAATAGGACGCCTCTTCCGATAAGCGTTTAAAAATAGATAGCGCTGCCAAATATCCTTTTATAGTACCAACTTGGAGCCCCAAATTGGCTAAACGTAAGAGAAAAGAAATTACTGTTGGAGTATTACAAAGAAATGGATCCACATTCTTATCCTTCCACCAGTTACTGAACTTGTTCCAACGACACCGATACAGGGACTTTGTTGCTGGCCTTCTGGCCGAAAGCAAAATCTCCATTACATCATACGGGAGGTCCCAATGCTTGTATCTTAGCCTCTCAGAAACCATGTGTGAAGGCTCATTGTTTTGACCTCTGGATAGAGAACCCAACCTTCTTGCGAGAGAAGATCCTCTCTTTGTGGAAGACGTATTGGAGGGCAAATGGACATGTCCAGAAGGTCCGGGTACCACGTCCTCCTGGCCCAATCCGGGGCAATTAGGATCATGGTTTTCCTCAACTTTCTTAACCCCTTTGATTACATGAGGAATCACGGGGACTGGAGGAAACGCTTATAGGAGTGGAAATATCCAGTCCACCACGAACGCGCCCCCTAGAGCTCCTCTTGGGGGAAATTCCCTTGAGCAGTACAGTTCGCATTTGCGGTTGGCACCGGTCACGAACAGATCCGCTTGAGGGGTTCCCCAAAGGTCGAAGATCTCTTGAAGGACTTCCTGAGCTAGTTCCCACTCGTGGGAGACTGTGCTCTGCCTGCTCAGAGCGTCCGCCGCCTTGTTCAGCTCTCCTGCTAGGTGAACTGCCGATAGAGAGATTCCTTCTTGCATTGACCAGAACCAGAGCTGCATTGCCTCTCTGCACAGTGGGAGTGATCCTAAGCCTCCTCTTTTGCTGAGGTAGTACATGGCCACTGTGTTGTCTGTCATCATCAGGGCATTCTTTCCCTGTACAGAGGGCAGAAAGGCCTTCAGCGCTAGTCTGATTGCCCTCCGCTCCAAAAGGTTGATGTGTAGTTTGGACTCTGATGGAGACCAACAACCGCTGATTGTCAGATCGTTGGTGTGGGCTCTCCACCCCATGAGTGAGGCGTCCGTCACTACCGTTATCTCAGGCCATGGTTGCTAAAAAGGTTCCCCCTTGAGGATATTGCAAGCCCACCATGGGAGATCGAGTTACTTTGGTCTAAACTTGCAGAAGATCTGACATCTCCCCCGAAAACCGGGACAATTGAGTCCTGAGGGCCCATTGAAGGGATCTCATCCTCAATCCGGCCTCCGACACCAGAAAAATGCAGGATGCCATGAGGCCTAACAACCTTAGAAAGTCGAATGCCGGTAGATGTTGGGCATTTTGAAACTTCATTACCATCTGCCGAATGTGGCGAGCTCTCTCCTCGGGAGGTGAGGCTTTCCCTGAGGAAGTGTCCAGGATTGCTCTGATGAATTGGAGTTTTTGGCTTGGAGTCATTTGTGACTTCTTGTAATTGAGGGAGAAGCCCAGACTGTGTAAGAAGTGGCAGGTCAACACCAGATGTTCCTGGGCTCGTTCTGGTGAACTCGCCCTGATTAGCCAATCGTCTAGATAAGGGTATATGTGAATCCCCCTTCTGATGCTCACTGCCACCACTGCCATCAGAATGGTGAAAACCCTTGGGGCGGAGGTCAGCCGAAATGGTAGAACCCGAAACTGATCATGAGAACCACCAATTGCGAACCTCAGGTACTCTGTTCTTGAAATGGATTGGCACATGAAAGTAAGCATCCTGAATGTCCAACAAAACCAACCAGTCCTGAACCTGAAGAGCCTGAAGGATCTGAGAAAGGGTCACCATCTTGAACTTGTCCAAGTTTCTTAAATCCAAGATGGGTTTTAATCCTCCATCCTTTTTGGAGATTAGAAAATGGGGTGGGGGGGAGGGAGTACCAGCCCTTGTTCCTGTCCACTACAGTTACATATTCTATTGTACCTTTCTCTAGCAGGGTTAAAATCTCCTGCACAAGGAGCGGGTCTGGAATTTTTACAGAGTTGGCTCCCGGTGGATGATCTTGAGGTCTTTGATGAAAAGGAAGACAGTAACCATGGGTCACTATCTCTAGTGCCCAGACATCTGACATAATGCCCCGCCATTCGTCCAGATACCGAGTGATTCTGCCTCCCACCGGTGTCTTGTGGGTGAAGACCTCAAAGTGACTTTGCAGCAGTGGCTGAGGTATTAGCCGCTGCTGTGGCTGATCTAGCACCTCTCCCTTTTCCACCACAAAAGGGTTTTCTCTGTTGGCCTCTCCGACTGGCCTGTCCTCTCCCTTTTCCAAAAGAGGAATAGACGCGAAAAGGGTGACTCTTCAAGGAAGATGAGCCTGCGTAAGAGTGTTGTTTAGGTTACCTTATAGCGGCACTAAGTGATTTTTCTGACGCTTTTGAGGTCTGAAGCTTCTCCAAGCTTTCGTCCGCCTTGCTGCCTAACAACCTCAAGCCGTTAAATGGCATACCAAGTAATCTAGATTGCACCTCAGGTGCAAAGCCAGACTTCCTTAGCCATACAAACCTGCGAGGGACTGTGCTAGATGGCATGGACCTGCTTACACTATCCGCAGTGTCCAGTCCTGACTGAAGGCATTCCTCCATAACCTCTTTACCATCTTTTACTATAGCCAGGAAACCATCCGGTTTGTCACCTTCCGGGATGCGTTCAGCCCCTTATGACATGCAGTCCCACAGGGTATATGTAAATCTAGCTAATGTGCAAGTGACATTGGTAGACTTAAGGGCCATACTGCCCGAAGAAAAAAATGTTCCGGGCCCAAGCATAAATTTTATCATCCCTGTTTGGTGGCATCGATGGGTAGGTTGATTGCCTAGTGGAGGTTGCAGCTTGAACCACTAAACTTTCAGGGGCGGGACGTTGAGATAAATATTCTGGGTCTGATGAAGGCGGCCTATATTTTGGTACAAGTTTCTTATTTACTGCCGATATAGAATCAGGAGTATTACAATTTACCATCACCCTTTTTTGCAGTGCTTTATGGAATGGAAGCACAGGGTCTTTTAAAGGACCTTCACTCAGGATGTCAGTCATGTCATCCTGGTCCAAATCTGGGGAAGCTGCCTTCCAACCCATGAAATCAATGACCCTTCCCATTAGATTCCTATGACTAGGATCAGCATGGTCTGTAGGGTCTGGCCTTTCAAAATCCACTTCAGGTAAAGTGTCTAAGCCACTGGCATTTTGGAGACAGTCCTAAAGATCAGTTATTTTAGACTGTGGGTCCACTAGTTCTTCAGGGACCTTTCTAGTTCCAAACTTAACTCCAGCTGAAGTGACATCCTCTTCAGATGAATGTTCTTCATATATAGATGACATGGATCTGAAAAATTCTTGTCTAGGTTGAGGGTGGAAAGTCTTTTCAGGTAAAGAAGGTGGAATCAACCTAGGTATGGACAAAGGCATCGACTTAGGTCTTGGAATCAAAGAAGGCCTCGATAAAGGCGTTGAAGGCGTCGATAGAGAAGACTTCGATGCTGTCGTAGAAGGCTTCAATACAGCCAAAGGGGTCGACGTCATTTTCATCAACGGTTTCAAAGCTATGGTCGTCGACTGTGTCGAGTAGAGTTTTGGCTTCGACTTCGATTCTGCCAGCCTCGATTTATGCACCGGAGGCTTTGACTTAGTCTGAGGAGTCGGGGAACTTTCCCGTGAAGACACTCTCGACTACTTTTCAACTATTGCGTGTTTAGATTTAGATTTTCCTCTGTCACTTTTAGAGTGGGTAGAGGCATGATCACCACGCAGCAACTTGGTGGGGGTCTGGGCCGCTTTCTCAAATATTTTAAGCATCGAAGCCCAAAAGGCCTCCCATTTTTCTGGGGAATCATGCTTTGATGGACAAGTTACTCTCCTCTCAGAGGACGACGAGGAGGAAGACGACCTGCGGCATCGCTTTTTTGACTTTTTAGTCGAAGACGAGGACGATTTCCCCGAGCGACTCTTTGATCTTGACCTCCTCGACTAATGATCATCCGAATCCTTTTGTCTTTTAGAAGACATCTACTTCTCCTCCCCCACCACCAGCTTATCTCTACGTTCCCCAAGAGCCTTGTTAGACATGGCCTGACGGGACCCCGCACTCGTCAACCTGATGGTCTGGGCTGAGGCACCAGAGGCAATTCCGATGGGGGTCGGTTATCGACATTTTCCTACCACACTTCTGACATTTTTTTAACCCTGTCTTGGGTGCGGTGGGAGTAGATGAAGACATTGTCGAGGAAAAATCGGATGCGCTGTTCGTAACACGAAGCAGTTGCGTCGGAAAAACGGAATGGAGGTAACGGGCGCTGCTCGAGCCCTTTATACAGTGGATGACGTCGATACCCGACAGCAGCTCTCGAGGGACTTCAACTCCACAGCCTCGAACACAGCACCCTCTGGTGAAAAATAATTCCGAAGCAGCAGAGCTGGGATACGAATAACCTAAGATGCGGAATACGTGGGAGGAGACAATCCATTCGAAATGGCTGTTTGCAGGATAGGGCCTGGATCTCACCCACCCTCGTGGCAGAGGTGATGGCCACAAGGAAAGCAGTTTTCCACAAGAGGAACTTGAGTGGGGCCTGATGCATAGGCTCGAAGGCGCGGGCCCCATGAGCCTCGTCAGCACCACGTTGAGGTCCCACGCTGGGGCAGGAGCCTTCACCGGTGGGAAAGAGAACAGTCCTTGAGGAACTCCTTCACGAGACAGTGAGGCCAAAGAGAAGATCGTCCTGGAGATGTGGTGTAGCGGGAGATAGCCGCCAGATGCACCTTGATGGCGTGGGTCAAGCCTTGGCCAAGGATATCGTGTACGGAAGGATCTGCGGGGCTGTAACCCTCAGATGTGTGTGTGTGATCTTCTGTGACCGGCACCATGTAGCAAAACGGTTCCACTTGGAACCGTAGCACTTCAAAGTCGACAATGTCCTCAACAATGACCTGGGCCTTGGCAAGGACAGCCCAGCAGTCAGCTGGCAACTCTTATCGTGCAAACTCTAGGGCTGCAGGAGCCAAGCCCTCCGGTTCAGCAATCCTGGGTCATGATGCAGGATTGCGCCTCCTTGCATGGTGAGAAGATCCAGGACGTCTGGAAGTTTTACAGGGGGCAACACTGACAGGCTGAGAAGGTCCGGGTACCAAATCTTCCTCGGCCACGCCAGGGCAACGATCATCCTCCTGCATTAGCACTGTGAGTTGATTGATGACTCACAGCAGGAGAGGCAAAGGCAGGAACACGTATAGAAACAGGCCTTCCCACAGCAAGGAGAATGCGTCCCCCATTCTCCTTGGTTGGTGGAACCTGCTGGAAAACTTCTGGCATTTGGAGTTGGCCGCTATCGCAAACAGATCGATCTGAGCCCTGCCCCACTTGACGAAGATGCGGTCCACCTGGTCCTGCCGAAGTTCCCACTCGTGGCAGGAGCTTACGTCCCTGCTGAGGGAGTCGGCGATGGTGTTCTCGACTCCCGCCAGGTGAAAGGGGATGAGGAACATCTCTTGTCCGACGGCCCAGTGCCATAAGTCCTATACCTCTTTGGAGCACGCTGGGGATCGAGTTCCCCCTGCTTCCTGATATAGAACATCATGGTGGTGTTGTTGTCCATGAAGATCCTCACCACCTTGCCCTTCAGGGACGGAAGGAATGACTTGAGGGCCCAGAACAAAGCCTGCAGCTTCAGAATATTGAAGAGTGAAGATCCTTTTCCTCGCCTGCCACAGGCCTCTGGCGTGCAGACGTTTGGTGTAGGCTCCCCAGCCTTCCAGGGAAGAATCCGGGTGATCGTCTCCTGTTAGGGGGGGTGATTTGAAACTCTGCGCGACAGAGTGAACACCCCACCATTGTATCACCCGATGGAACTCATCGAGCGGGATCTTGTCCGCGAAGCATCCGTACACCAAATCCAGCAAGCTTCTAGGAACTCCTGCCACCCGTTTTCTTTTTGACTAAAAAGTTTCTGGAGTAGAGTCCGGAGCCGCGGAGTCGTCGTGGAACCAGCTCCATCGCCCCCTTTTTCAGCATGGCCCAGACTTCCTCCAAAAGTTCAGGGATGTGCTGTTCCTGCCGGGCCACTTGAGGGATCCGCGAACACCAGTGGTGAAATGCCAGGGTATGTCCGTGGGCGCGAGCGTCAAGCACCCATCTGTCGGTGGAGATCTTCCAGTCGCTGATTAATCCCGTCTGCCGGCCTCCCAGCGAGGTGCATGAGTGCAGACCAGACGGTCCTGGGTGCTTCAGTCCTGCTTTGGCACTGGTGCCATGCCTTGAGGGTGACGGCGGCGCTGACCACCTCCCCCACAGGCCTTGGAATGGCCTCTATAGGCCACCCAAGTCGTGGACCTGGAGGGCTGGCCGTACGAGGAGAAACCTTTAGTCTAGCTGCCAGACTTTCCTCCGGAGGAACGAAAGGAAGAGCTGTGTTGCTGGGGCATGCTCAGGCCACGGGCCGTCTCTGCATCCGCCTTGATGGCTGGCCAGGATTCGTTGAGAACCTTCCCAAAAAGGTTATCTGCGTTGAACGGCATTTCCAGTACCCTCACCTGGACCTCGTGGCAGAAATGTGTGGCCTTCAGCCAGCCTTGACGACGGAGGCAGACACAGTTCCCCATCTGCTGGAAACCTGCGTCAGCCATTCCAGCACCACAGTGATGGCATGGTGCTAAGCCACCTCTCCCTCCTGGAAGAGGGCGATCACCTCCGTCCTCTTGTTATCGGGGACGAACTCCAGAATCAGGCCCAGCTTTTTCCACAGCTCCCCATCGTACCTGGCCACGAACGCCTGCGTTGTCCGCCTTGATGGTTCACGCCACAGTGTAAATAACCTTGCGTCCCATGGCGTCCAACTTCTTCCCCTCGTTGTCCGGAGGAAATGAGGAAGGGTTTGACAACCTCCAGCACGCAGTCGTCGATACCACTGAGTCTGGCGATGGTTGTGACCGTAGGGACTTGGGTGCAGACTCCGGAACCCTGCACTTTTTATCCAGACTATCCCGCTTGGCCGGGCCGAGCAGGGGTTCTTCAAGAGGGCAAGGCCCTCGTCCCAAACATCGTCCAGCAGGGGCACCGCCATGATGATCTTCCTTTTAGCCTTGCGCCTCTGGTACAGGAAACCCTCCTCGGTCTCCTCTGGCTTTAGCAGGAACAGTCTGGAAGCCTTGGCGACCATGCAATGGACAACCCTACCTCATCCGGTGAGGATGCCCTCAGATGCGGAGATCCGTCTGCCGTGACTATGTCTTCATCCGTTGTGTCCGTGTCTTCTGGGGTGAGGGCACCAGACGCAGATGTGGAGACTCATACATGGGCGTTGGATGACGCTTCCTCTTAGTCGGAGGTTGATCGGGGGCCGCATCCTTTTCTGGATATCAAACATCAAAGTGTACATCGTTCGGCAGAGCTGGTGTGACTGCAACACTAGGCCCCGCGTCGCCAGCGTTGCTGCGGTTGTCTGACATATCCTCGTGGACCGTGTGTAGGGAGTCCATGGACGGACCTTCCATGGCTTGGGGCACGACCCCGTGACTTGCCTGCTCCTCCCCTCCTTTTGGACCCCGAGAGATTCGGGAGGAGATCAGACGGCATCCTCTTCTCCAGTGTGCCAGCGGGCTTTGCCAGTCACAGTGGAGGCTTCCGCTTCAGAGGCAGGGACACCTTGGGTGCATAGGGGTTACCCTTCAAGTGGTCAGCCCTTTTTGTCTTTGTGAGAGCAGATGCCACCAGCTCAATGTTGAACAAACATTTCTCCTGTGCCGTCTGTGCCTTCTTGGGCAGGTTGGCTGCTTTTTTCTCAGCCCTTGGCTTCTCAGGCTTCTCCCGCAGCATATCCGGTTTGGACAATTTCCTTTTTGAGGAGGAGCTTGATCGCTGGATGGTGATGTTGATCGCACCCTGCCCATCGCGGAACCCGCTTACACAGTGACCCCGATGGAGCTGGACTTTCAGTGCTTGGCCTTGTCTTGGGCTCTCACAGATGGGGCGCCCTCAAAGGACTTAGAAGCCCGCTGCTCGGACCGACCGGTCCAGGGTGCGGCATGACCCTGCTCATTGCACGGGCAGGTGTCTTGGTACTCAGCCACGCTGCCACTCTACTGTGTCGATCCTTCATCATTTTCTTGGAGAAGCCGAGGCAGATCTCGCACTCTCCTTCCTTGTGGTCCGGATGAAGACAGAGTCACTGGAGGCGTTTGTTCCCTTCAAACACATTCTGTGGCACGCATCTGGTGCATGGCTTGAAAAGGGGCCTTTCGTCTTCTCCGTCGCGGTTAGAGGTGCAGAGTAGGCCCGATGGCCTTCTGGAAACTTCGACGATTCCCGCCCTTGGGGGGCACTTCAAATTCACCCACAAACGGATCCCGCTGACGGAGACAGCAGCACACAGGCTCTGACAAAAATATGAACTTTTTCCTGTTGAAAAACAGGAAAAATGTAAAAGTATCTCACGGAGCAAAGACTCCCAACCCTGAAAAATGCTGTAAAAAATCTGAAGATGGCTGCCAGAGGAGGTGCTTAGGGAGAGGACTTTAATTGGCTGGGGGCAGTAATTATAAGTTACTCACCGTAGTGACTAACGTACTCTTAGTCCATAGTCCCCTTTCCTCCATACTGTACGGGTGTCCCTTCCAAGTGACAGGAGATGGAACCTTTTTCACCAGAAAAAACCTCCTTCCCTTCAAATTTAGAGGCCTGCGGTGTGCAGCTCAGGGAGCATGCGCTGCTCTGACTCCGCCCTCCAGCGCCAGACCTCTGGCCCCATGGATGCATTGACAATAGATTTAACATTGCCTAATAACACCAGTATTATTAGGGCGGGGTAGGTTGGTGGGACTTATGGAGGAAAGGGGACTATGGACCAAGAGTACGTTAGTCACTACGGTGAGTAAATTATAATTATTCTTACGTTAAGTCCCGTCCCCTTTCCTACATATTGTATGGACGATTACAACTGAACGTAGCCCCAGGATGGAGAGGAGACCCTCCTTAAGCAAATAGGTTCCTGAGAACCGCCTGTCCGAAAGCCGCATCAGATCTAGAGCCGGCATCCAAACAGTAATGCTTGCAGAAAGCTGAGGGAGAGGCCGAAGTGGCTGCCCTGCTTATGACTTGCCAAGGGACATGGCGCTGGTATGCGATGGCCGTTGCCTTGGCCCGGACTGTGTGGGCATGCATGTTGGCCGGGAGCGGCTTGTGTTGGCCCTCGTTGGCTTCCTTGATGGCAGAGACCATCCAGCGGGATATGGGGGCCTTAGAGGCCTGATAGCCTGGCCTTGAGCCTCTGAAAGTGACAAACAGGGCGTCCGACATGCGGAAGCCCCTGGTCCTATCCAAGAAGAATTTTAGGGCACGCCTGGCATGCAGGCAGTGCAGCACTCTCTGTGCTTCATCCTTGGGATCGGGAAATAACGTAGGAAGGACCATTTCATCGTTCAAGTGGAATGCAGATGGAACCTTGGGCAGAAATGCGTCCGCATGACTACCTTGTCCTTGTGAAAGGTGGTATATGGTTCAGAGGCGACCAGCGCCTGGATCTCGCTGACTCTGCGTGCCGAAGTAAGACCGACTAGTAAGGCCGTCTTGATGGTGACCAGCTTAATGTCCACGGATGCCATTGGCTCGAAAGGATTGTGCGCCAGGGCACTCAAGACTATGTTAAGGTCCCACACAGGGTGCGGTCTCTTGACGGGCGGGAAGAGCCTAGCGAGACCAGTCAGATGTTTGACAATAGGGTTGGAGGAGGAAAAGAGGTCTTCCTCCGAGTTCCTCTAAGCCCCAATGGATGCAAGATATGTGCAGCAGGTGTCCATCTGTATTCCTGAATGAGCGAGGTGCGCTGAAAAGGAGAGTACGTCGTCCAAACTGCAGGCCAAGGGGTCGATTCCCTTGGAGTCTGCCCAGTGGCAGAATCTGGTCCATTTGCTTTTGAACCGGGCCCTGGTGGCCTTGCTCCTGGCGCCTTCTCCAGGTTGGCCTGTGAAAGGCTAAGGTGCCGAAGCATTACCTTCTCAGGAACCACGCTGTGAGGGCAAGTTTCCCCTGGCGCGGGGTGGATGATTCTGCCCCCCTGCTGTGCCAGAAGATGTGCTGGGCCTGTCGAAGGTGTATGGGGGGCACCTCCGAGAGGCTGAGTAGGTCCACTGGGGGTGAAACAAGTCACGCAGAGAGCCGGGGCCCTGACCCTGCCAGGATGCGAACTGGGGACACTTCTAGTTGTGCCCGGTGGCAAAGAGATCCACCTGGACTGCCAAGAAGAAAATCTTTTCCAGGGCCCATTCCAACATGCTGATTGCGAGTCTGCACAGAGGAGGGGATCTGGTGCTTCCCTGCTTGTTGACATAGTACATGCTGGTCGAGTTGTCTGTCTGGATGAGGACAACCTTGCCCTTGAGAAGTGGTAGGAATGCTTTGAGCACTAGCCAGATGGCGTTCAGCTCCAACCATTTGATGTGGTATTCCTGCTCCTGTCGAGTCCAGGTGCCGTGGACCGAGTGATCGTCCAGGGGGCCCCCCAGCCCACGAGCGAGGAGTCTGTGGTGATGGTGGCCTGCAGAGAGGGCGGCCCAAAGGGCTTGCCCATCCGTAGGTTGCCGTCCATGGACCACCAAGTTAGGTCCGGGTGGAGAGATGTAGGAACGTTGATCGTCTTGGATTGCGAGCCCGCTCCTGATTCCATGAGGCCGCAAAATGCAGCTGAATCCTTCTCACCCTTAGTCTTGTGTGCGGCACGGCTAACAGAACCACCGCTACTAGACCCAGGAGATGTTGGTACCACCATGCCGGGGTCACCTCTCTGCTGAGGAAGTGGGCGGTGGCCTTCTTGATGGCCGAGATCTTATCTTCCGACAGGAAAACCCTCTCGGAGCACGTGTCCCAAATGCGTCCCAGGAATGTCAGTCTGCGCTGGGAGCAGCTGTGACTTCTTGAGGTTGAGTGAGAAGCCCAGGTCGTGCAGTGTGTAGATAAGGGCATGGGAAGAGTGATGAAACGCTTCCGGAGATGTAGCCCTGACGAGCCAATCATTGAGGTATGGGTAGATGTGGAGGTCCTGCTCTCTGAGAAGGGCCGCCACAGTGTTCATGAGTCGGGTAAAGACCCTGGAGGCCGAGTTGAGGCCAAACGGTAGCCCATGATCCTGATCCCATGGGGCTGCCAAATCGGGACGTGTAGGTACGCGTCCTTCAGGTCCAGGGAGCACATCCAGTCTCCCTTGTCAAATGTCTCTGCTATAAAAGCTGGCGTAACCATCTTGAATTTTTGCAGGGGTAAGGAGAGGTTGAGGGTGGAAAGGTCCAGCACGACTCTCAGGCCCGCCTGGTGGTTCTTCTGAATGGCGAAAATCCTGGAGTAAAAGCCAAAGCCTTGCTCGGAGGCTGGAACTTCCTCCACTGCCTGGCTCTCTACGAGCAACCCGATCTCTGCCAAAAGAGTTGCTGTCCCAACTTGTGGGAGTGGAGGGGAGGAGGGAGAAGGGGGTGGGATAGGAAGGCAGTACCCCGTGGATACTACGGAAACGATCCAGGGGTCCGTGAAATTCTTTCGCCAGACTTGTGCATGGAGAGCAAGCCTGCCCCCCACTGGCGACACGTGTACCCGAAGGGGCGTGTCATGCCTTCTTTCCCTCAAAGGCTGAGGAGGGGGACTGGAAAAGGCCCTTACTCTCCCCCCGCCCCCTTTTTGTTGCTTGTGCCGGTTCTGGGACGGCGAGCGGTCCGGCTGCCTGGATCTTCGTTCCTGGAAGCTGCGGAACCCTCCATAGTTACGACCCTTCTGAGAGTGCTGCTGAGATTGGGTGTATGATTTGGGCAAGGTTTTAGTGAGAATGATAAAGACTTTGCAGTTTGTGAGCTGTTCTTTTTGTCCAGCTCCTCGTCAGTAGAGGAGTGGAAGAGCCCCCTCCCCCCCTCCTCGAACGGAAGATCTAGAATGCGCTCCTGGGCATTCGGGTTGAACTTCGTTGCCCGGAGCCAGGCTGTTCTCATGTCCGTGGCAATGCAGATGGCACGGCCTGAGGTATCGATATGCGCCACTGTGGATTCCATGAGGTCCTGTGCCACGAGCTTGGCTTCCGCTAGCCCCGCCTTAAATCGAGATAGGCATTGGGCGAGGAGTTCCATTGATTGGCGGCAGCCAGCATGGCATCTGCGTTGGCCTGACGCAGGTGCACGGAGGCGTTGGAGTAGATCTTCTTGCTCTGTGCCTCCAAGATCTTCTCCTCCCTGCCCAACAGCACCAGAGGACAAGGCTCAGGACAACTGAGGCTTGGAGTATAATGACGCCGCAGCGATCACTGAGGACTGTGGCTGAGGATGCGTAGAGAGCAAGAGTGTATCCCCCCTCCATCTGCCTGTACTTGGCGTCCAGGAGTCCGTTGACCGGCTGGACTGAGTGGGGCTTGAGCCAACCCTTCTTGGCCAGGGAGACATCGGTTTGCAGTGGAATCGGTTTGCCAGCTGTTCGACCTAGGGTTGGGGAGGCCCAGGTACTCTGCCAGGCCAGCAAGACGTTCATGGAAGACCCTGGCTGAGGATGGCGTGTCTGGATGGTCCTCCTCGTCCGTATTCTGCGGATGTGGAGGAGGGGTAGATGGTGCCGGAGGCTGGGGTACAGGGACCGCAGCCATAGGCTGAGGCAGCGGCAGAGGTTGTAGAGTTGGCTGTGGAGCCGGAGGAGGCGGCTGCACTGGGGCCCCGATGAATGATTCTGTGGTGCCTCTAGCTTAGGACTTCCCTGACTGCATCTTTGATAACCCCCATCTGAGGAGACGTCCTGAGGCCGAGAAAAGTCTCAAAGAGCACTTCCTGACCGGCCAAAGAGGTGGCAGGGGGTACCAACAGGGTAGCGGGGGCTGCTGGAGCTACTGCATACCCAGTCCGTATGGCCACAAAGGAAAGCTGCCCTTCGCAAATGAAGGGTAGACTGTAGGCCATGTACCTGGTTGAGGCCAGTCCTACCTAGACACTCGTTCTTCGCCAAATTCATGGAATGGCGTCAGACGGGTGCCCCTTTCTGGCGCGGTGGTCATTTTGTTGAGCTGCCTGCCCCGTGCCTGAGAAGTGTTGCTTGGCCTGCTGGGCCCAGTCTGGTCCAAGACTCTTGTGTGTGGATCACAAGGCCTACCCTGCTCCTCGGGTCTTGGCCCGGTAGGCGAGACGCCCTCGACCCGGGGGTCGGTAGAGCTGCGTTTAGGCGCTCCCTCGGACATATTGCCAGTAACAGGGCGTGGCCCCTCAGGTGTGGACCCGGTACCAGAACCCTCAGGTCCCTTGACACTGTGCCCGGGAGGATACGAGGACCCCTAGATCCGAAGGCCAGTAGCTGAAGCAGCCTTGGGGCAAGTGCCGGTAGAATGACCTGGGCGGTCCCTCCCGTGCTCAAGAGTCCCTGGGAAGGAGTCTCCCTTGCGGGGGTGTGTTAGACAATATAGGCCCTTCCTTGGGCCTAGCTCGATGCTTCACGAAGTTCTTGAGATCCGCAGGAGGCGACCTCTGGAATATCTCCCTCCACCGCTAGTCTGTTCTTCAGCGCCTTTGAGGACAGCAAGTCACACGCTGAACATGCTTGCCAACCGTGGTCTGAGCCAAGGCAACGTAGGCAGAGGGCCTGAGGGTCCAAAGTCGGGAAAAGGCCCTTTGCAGGATGGAAACCTGCTGAACCTTGTGTAAGTCGACATGCGCCGGGGAGGAGCGCAACGCCTGTGGACCGAGTACCTGAATGATAAAAGACAAAGAAGTTTCCGCGCGTGGAATTACATGGCCGAAGCAAAACCCAGGAGCGCTGGTGAATTCCGGCCTGTTCCCTGTCAATGCGGCAAAGGGGACCGAGGTGTGGTGCTGGAGAGCAGAG
This sequence comes from Ambystoma mexicanum, assembly GCF_040938575.1. Taxonomy (NCBI): domain Eukaryota; kingdom Metazoa; phylum Chordata; class Amphibia; order Caudata; family Ambystomatidae; genus Ambystoma; species Ambystoma mexicanum. The sequence continues at coordinate 914,612,027 of NC_090932.1, forward strand.
TCAAGGGAGCGCATGCTCCCTGAGCTGTGTCCCCGCACCCCTCTAAATTTAAAAAGGGAAGAAGGTTTTTTTCTGGTGGAAAACGTTCCGTCTCCCGTCCCTTGGAAGGAACGCCCATACAGTATGGAGGAAAGGGGACGGGACGTAAGAGTATGACAGCGATTGGTTTCAAGGAAAAATACAGTTTGTAAGTGAAAATGAAACTGTTTTTCATTTACCAAGGATTCCCGGCCCAACTAGGAATATTCATGAAAATGTGAATCCATGCCAGACCCCATGCTGGAGAATTGCATTCTGCCCTAACACAAACCAATGGAAAGGGGGGATTGCACGTGAAAATGCTCAGACTGTGTGCCTGGATGCACATGGGCTGGGCGAGGAGCAATCACATCACTCTTCACAGTTTGCTTCTTATTTATTTTGGCCATTGCGTTTGCCACCACAGTTTAGAACAGCTTGGAAGGGCACTTTACTATTACTAAATTCATTTGTACTCATTTATTGCTAGAAGGATGAAAGACTGTTGGCAATTTAAGATGCAGGTTACACTCAAATCTACAGATGGCGTGTTTAGTCCGAACCAACTTAACTGCCAGTAGCACATCTTTTTCTCCTGTTATAATAGTATCTACATGCAAAATATTTGGAGAACATCACAAAGCAGATTACATTTATTAATGCTAACCACCCACTTCCCAGTTTTTCACCTAACTTAACTTGTTCGCTTTGTGGCGTTTCAGAAGCAAAAAAGCAAGGGGGGTCCTGGGAGTACCTCTGCCGGACATTAGCCCCGGTTACAAGAGACTTACCCAGAGTCTTTAGCTCACCATCTTTCATAGAGGAGAAATATCCAAAACATATCCGTCTTTGCCCTGCCCTAGGGCAGTCCAGCACCAAAATGCTAAGCAATTCGCCTCTGAACAAGAGTACCAACAGCAACCCCAGACACTTGTTACGGTCTAGTGGGACCTCATCAGTAGGGTGGAGCTGTGCCTCTATATGAATAGTGAGCAAGGGGTCCACGTCTGGATTCCCCTAGTAATTTAGGGTGAGATCTAAAGTTACTTAAATATGCAATAAAACAAGGCGGGTCAGAAGGACAGATGCCTGCATCTTCCAATTTAAAGCTTTATTAAATGAAAAGTTAAAAAAAAATAAGGAACCAAGGGACGAAGTGCGCTACACCCTCATGTTCTGGATCAATTCATCATTATGAAGTGAATTGTTACAACAAGAATGCAACTCTACAATAGATTTGTGACTATGGTATGCCGCCGACACATGTTACAACCTACACCTACGTCTTTTTCAAGGCTTTCACTAGTTCCCAGAAAAGGCTCAAACTGCATCTTATTTCTAACTTGCAAGTTAGATATTCTATCCGTTTATGGACTATTCGCCTTTCATTCTCTTCTAAAATGCCGGGAACTATTTTACTATTACCATCCTTTCTTATTAAAATTCTACTGTCACTCGACTCTCTAAAAGCAATGGACTTCTCCCACTCTAAATATCTTAGGCTTTCACAATCAATAACCAATCTGTCACTCTGAGTGTCATAATTGAAACAGAAAAGGAGTGCCCCCTTTGTCGCTGACAGAGGGGGAAGCGATAGCGAAAATCAAACGGGGGTCATGTCAAGCGGAACAAAATGAGAATCTAATACATGAGTGTTAAACAGACAAAGATTAAATAGAAAGAGCCCGGAGAAAGACCAAAAGGACAAACCATCATACAATTTTATGTCATTTTGTAAAAAATATATAGTCATTTTATTATATCACAAAACAGATAAAATTCATATTCAGACTGTATAAGCCTATACTAGATATTGGTTCAATGTGTTACACATAAAGTACATCATAATAGTAATACATTGTACACCATTAAAGAGGACCAGCTAGAGGGTCCACAACGCATGCAGCAGTGCAAGGCACCAGAGGCCCAAGGTGAGTGAAGGGGATCACTCAAGGAGGGAAGACTGTGCCTGCCCAAATGCCTGCGAAATCCTAAGAAAAAATCTAGGAAGTCGCAAATTTGAAAGTAGTGTTGATTTTAATAAAAAGAATTGTGCAAAGAATTGAATAGAGGTGCCATTTGTCAACTGACCTAGTGAGGGGACTAGTATATGGACTTCTCCCTCTCTAGATATCTTAGGTTTTCACAATCAATAACCAATCTGTCACTCTGAATGTCATAAACAGACTACCAATGCCTTAATACATCTTTCACAACTCTAAAGATTAGCCATCTCCACACCTGGGTTTAAACTTTGTCCCTGAAGGCAGTCCACCCTCAAGATGGCCTATTGGTGAACCACATGAAAAAGGAAAGATGCTACATAGCGTAACTTGACCCAGCGCTAGTTTAAGTTCTAGGTGGACATTGCTAGCTTACAGCCCAGGTTTATGATCGCCTTTTCTTTGAATTTGAGGTACTGAGGAGGAAATGGCCCAGTTTCCCTTGTTTACTTAAATGGAAAGGTGCAAAATCCTACATTTCTCTTAACTACAGGTTTGCACAACCTAACAAACTAACTAGAGTGCTCGTCAGTCGTTGGTGAGTCTAAAAGGAAGATCTGTCTTCTATCCAAAACTAACCTATTCTGTCCCTACCGCTAACCACACAAAGGCACATGAGAATGACTCCCTTCTCCTGTGGTCTGCTTTTCAGCACAGTCACTTTAGTAACATATCTGTAGGTAGTTTTTGACAACTACTTTAGCTCGCACAGTTCGGAAATGGGGCCTTCAATTCCTCCATCGTGTCCTTGACGCCTTGCTTCCCGTTCAGAGGGTTATTCTCTCTCTTTATCACACTTGCCACTTTTTCTCTATAGAACTTGTGTCTTTTCCCTGGCTGGGTCAGATAGAAATATTCCCATAAGGGATTTTCTTTTTTTTCTTTTCACTTGATAGTTACTGGGATGAGTAAAAGGGTTCCAATAACAATTCTCGCTTATTCCCAGTTCTTTATTCTATTCCAGTAATGATTCTCACTTATCTGCAACTCATTGGGTTTACTGAGACTAGTATGAATGTCCCAATAACGATTCTCTTGGTCATCTATTATTGCTTCCTTATTACTACAGGTATCAGGGTTCAAATAATTCTCAGCTTTCTCTGTTATTTCGTCTTCACTGAGACGAGTATGAGAGCTTTCATAGGTGTTCCCACTCTTTGGTAATCTTACCTTCAAGTCCTCACTGGGACATGTATGCTTCTTCTATTTGTTATATTCAGTATCCCTCTCGGGTCTGCCACCTACTGAATTACCTCTTTGTCTTGGGGTTGGCGTCAGCGGGTCCGCCTTCAGGATGGCATCCTTTCCTCCTTTTGTTAGGTCAGCTTTGTGGTTCTCTGGTTTCACACTTGTGCACTGTACCCGTTCTGTGTTGTGAACAGGTCTGTGGTCTTGTTGTCGGACTCAACAGTCCACCGCCTCACGGTCACGCCACCACCTAATCTTCTGCTGCTAGCTTGAGGTTTCCTACCCTCAACTTCACTCGCTGGTGTGTGCCTGGTCAGCTTTGCACACCAGCTTTCTTACTAGCTTGGAAGCTGAAGGTCTGTGTCTGTCTCTCTCTCGGTCGATCTGTCTCTCTCTCTCGGTCAGTCGCTCTTTGTGTCGGTGCCTGCGTCTCCCTCAGTCGGTGTGTCAGTGTCTCACGCTCTCAAAACAGGATGACTCCTTGATTTGGCGTGGCTGGGTCTTCCTCATGTTGATTTAATGTTCTTACATCACAATTACAAACATTAGCTTGTTCCTTATGTCTTCTCCTGTTAGAAGTCATTAGTGGCGGGTTGTAGGTAAGTGATTCAGGGAGACCTTGTCCCCAAGGGGGGGGGCTCTCACCCGGTGTGGTCCTGCTTGCCTCCAACCATAGGGAGGGTATCACATAGCAGGCTCTCCTACCAAGCCTGACAGGGAAAGGCTCCCCCTGGGGAGAAATGGCGTCTCAAACATATGGAGAAACAGAGCATGCATGTGATTTTCTGCTATTCATGCAATTTCAGTCATGTCATTTGTACTCAAGTACAAAATATTTAGCTTCTCTGCGCCCACCATAAATAGAAAACTACAAGTACTAGATACTGATATGATGGGGCTCTAAAAATATTTTTGGGGTTTCTAGACTGGTAGACATGCAACAAAAGAAACTAAAGTAACCTGCTTTCGTAGTCCTCGTTTAACACGGGCATGCAGATTTTTTGTGCCGATCTAACAAGAGTCACCATGGAAGTAAACTAGAAAGTTTGTGATTCAGTTTGTTGTCTTAGAAGGATTGAATAGCAAATTGAGGCTTTAAGACACAGATACAGCCACTGCATAGCAGTCAAAAGCATTCACAATTATTATTATGGAGGAATCATTACAGTGTTCCCTCAAAGAAACTCAAAGTGCCATTTCAGTAACAGGTACTTTTCTTTCAAGTTAAGTTGCGATATTGCAGAGATGTATTAGATATATACCTGGCAACCAAGACTGTTCCTGTCCAAGTGTATTTTGATCTGATAATTATCCAGGAAATGCAAGCAAGTGGTAGTGTGAAAGATGATGCCAATGAACATTTTGAATTGCAAGCCCCACCCAAAGTAACAAATGCACAACAATATATTTCTTACCAGTATAACTAACTGATTAGATTCTGCCTGGAAATAAATCCGACATGCACCCACAGCTTTTTTGAAATCTTTGTGTGCACTCTCACTTGAGCATCTAGAGAAAAACATACAAATAAAATATAAGTGAAAAAAGCAAGATACACTAATGAGACCAAACCCTGAGAACACTTGAGGGGACAACATATGGATATTTCAACTTGGCAGTATTATTTGTATTGTCATCCCCGTTTATAAATCCCCTTCACCTTTTGACTGTGAAAACATTTGTGAACAGAGTTTCAGGATTGTACATTCTCAGTCTTCACTCTAAATAATCTTGAACTTGTAAACCGGGTGCAAAGCCCTGACCTTTGCAGCAGAACCGTTTACTTTTATTTTTGCAACACCAACATTCTGCTCAGACAACTTCGAATGCAGTATTCATCTGCTTTTGCCAACAAAAATAAATGTTACTCACTACTGTACTCCTAGTTTAATGTCCCCTTTCATGCATACTTATTAGAGTTCCTGTAGAGCGGGGACGGGATTGTAGCAATGGCAAGCACAGGCACATACCCCTTTTGAAAAGCAGGCAACGTGCACGTAGTGCGACTGCATCCTATTCCCTGGCTCCTGCGCTCACTCTCCGCACAGTCCCTAAACGGCAGACTGGACCAGGATGACCAAACTAGTTTAGAGGATGTAGGGTTGGCGTATGGAGGAAAGGGGACATTGGATTAGGAGTACAGTATTAAGTATGGTTAGTAACTTTTTCCTATTCCGAAGTCAAGTCTCCTTTCCTCCAAACATTTGGGAGCATATAAAGCACTACTCTAGCCCACGAAGGATGGAATTTACACTGTTGCACAGAAATTCCTTGTGACTGCTACTACAGACTGGGTATCAGCCCTGAAACTACAGTGAAGAGCATAGTATTAGCAGGAAGATGAAAGAGGAGCATGAAGCGGCTTTGAATATGGCCTTCCAGGCCACACACGTTGGAAGGCTACTGCCACGTTCTTCGCTCTCAAGTGGGCATGTAGGCCTGAGAGGAGGAATCTTGCCCTGAACGTTTTATCCATGAGAAATGCATTAGACTATGCATCTCGCCATAGTAGCTTTAGCCACTTGTTTGCCAGGCTGTATCACAACAAGTCTTTCAGAGGACCTGTGAGGCTTAGTCCGCCATAGAAAACCCCAGGTCACTTCGAGCATCGAAACAATGGAGCATTCTATTGGCTTCCATCTGTGATTATGGAAAAAAATAAAATGTCCTGGTTCATGTGGAAGTCTGAGACCACCTTTGGCAAAAATTAAGGGTGGGACCTAAGACTACTTTGTCTCTGGAAAGGAAAAAAGGGATCCTCTACAGATAAAGCCTGTAGTTCGCTAATATTATGGGAAGATGCAAGTGCCACCAGCCTGTTTTCCTTGTCAACAGATAAGTGGCTTGAAGCTTTATGTTGCTGGACAGTGCTCACTCCCTTACCTTACATGCACTGCCAGCGCACATAATTTCACCGAATTGGGGCCTCTCTCTGCTTGTCCACGTAACAGTCACTACATTGCCTGTCAACACGAGGATGTTGGAACTCTATCAATGGTAAGAACGCCTGCAAGGCCAGGCAGGCTGTGTTCAATTCCAGGAAGTGTATGTGCTTGTGGGAATCCTCCTCGTTCCATCGGTTGTGGACTTGGAGATCCGCAGAGTTTGCTCCCAATCTCGATAAAGAGGATTCTTGTGATGGTAAACTGGTGAGGAAGGCCCTAGAAAGGTGTCTATTGTGGTAGGTCAGACGAAGGAGCTGGATATAACGGGACGATTCTCACAATGTTTTATTTTAAAAGAAAATAAAGAAAAGGCCCATCTATTCACAAAAATAAGGGTTTGCTCTAACTAACTAGGGTGCTCATAGTCGGGAATGTAGTTGAAATCAATTCTGTCCTCCATCCAAAGACGACCCTATACTGACCCTACCACTAAGGGGTCCAGGAGAATAACTCCCTTCTGGGCAGGCCTCGAGCCTCGGAATCTTATCCTCAAATAGTTCTTTGAGATTTGCTGAACCAGTTCCTTTAGTTCCTCTAGGGGACCTTTAGACCTCCTGGTTTTACCCTTTTGTTCCTCAAATACTGTTCTTTAGTTTACCAAGATAGGGTCTTGGCCCCTGTTCCTTTTAGAATCTTGCAGTGTCCCTTCATTGTTTCCTACACTTGGTTGAAATATCAGCTCCAACTTGGATTGGCTGAGTTGAGCTTCAAAGTGTTCTTTACACTCTTTACGACCTTCACAATTTCTAATGTGAGTATACTGATTAGCTCTACATTCTCCACTTTCTTTGGAGTATTCCAACATACTGGGACGAGCACGAGTAGTCCCTTTGTATTCTTCACTTTATTATAGTCACAAATACTAGGGTGAGTATGAGGAGTCCACTTGTATTCTTCGCTTGCTTTAAGGTATTCCCAACCACTGGGCACGAGTACGAGTCTGAGTATACTCGTTACCTGCTCTCAGACTTCTCCAGCCCTTCTCCCCACCCAGGTCTCCAGCCATTCCAATGACTACTTCTTAGTTGGGTTGGCGGCGTAACTGGTTCTTCCTCCTGGGTTGGGCTCACTCTACTACTACTATTAATGCAGCCTGTGTTTCGTTCTCCCTTTTCTGCGTGGCTCTGCAGAACCTGTTCCGCTGCGGTCTCGGTTAGGACAGCTTTTCTAAAGTCCAATTAAGGGCTTCATAAAACCATATCTGAAGCAGTACAAAAATCCACTCTTAGTATAAGGCTATACCACCTGAGAACATTTGGTAGCATAGACAGAGTAGGCAGGCTTATCTTAGGTGGGCGGGAGGGCTGTAGCTTGATACAAAGATATTGAAGCATACATATGGTCAAAAGAAACAAAACACTATGTATTGTAAATAAAATAAATGATTTTAAATACATGTTGACAAAGCTAAATTTCGGGAAAGGTAAGTTCTATCGCATATCAAACAATTATAAAAAACAAAGTATAACCTTATTAAGAATAGCAATAAGCAGCTCAAGTTGAGTCTAACCTAATTAACACATTCAGAATGGCATTAAGCTATTCATGGGGAGTAAAACCTAAATAGGTAAGACCTTTAGAATACCAGAAGTAATTCAAGGACAGCAGACCCTATTGGTCATAACATACAGTGTTATTGAGCTATAGAATCACTTAATTAGACCAACAAAGTTACAAGTATATCTCACAACATATGTAACTGTCTTCTGTTATGAATGGATACAGTTACACAACCACAATTACTTTTAAGAACACAGTTCAGAGATAGTAATATAACTCGTGTACTTTTCAGAGGGTCCTTAAGCTACTCGGGGACAAGTATGAACCTAGTGAAACTATTTTAGAAGTGCACTAAAGCAATTCAGAGAGAAAGCACAGCCCTGCATTACAGTTTAAGAAGAGCAGCTGCCATTCAAGGTCACTATAATCTATTAGTATATAAACTTATTACACCATTTCTACCCATATACTTTTCAGAGGGGAGATACGAAACTCTACAACAAGTATTAACCCAGGACTATCTTAGCTATGCACCAAGCTGATCAGAGGAAGCAAAACCCAATGGTACACTGTAAGAATAACAATCTTTTATTCAAGGTAGGTAAACCATATTGGAAAGATGTTACACATTCCTTTACAGGATAATAAAACAGTACCAAAACAATGACTTTAAAGAGTGGAACACTATTCAAAATAAACCAGCTCATTTACTTTAAGGATCAAAAGCAACCGAAAAGGTAATAACTTTGGGACACTTTGTAACTTATTCTTATTTATTTACTTATTTTATTTATTGGACGTTTTTGTGGCGCCTATACACATATGTTTCCAGGCGCCACAAGGCAAAAGAATATAAGGGGGTATGGTCTCAAGAGAGTTGGGGGTTCTGGTGGCACATAGGTATAAAATGGTAACTGTCGTACTAGGCCTTGTGATGTTCTTACCGTGCAAGTGCAGAGAACAAAAAAGTGAAGTGCAGGGGAGGGAAGGAGGTAAGGTGCGGGGAGGCTGGGGAGGAGAAGAACAAGGGGGAGGAGGGGGGGGGTGCAGGAAAGGGGGGCCAGGGGGCTGAGCAAGTGCGGAGGGGAGCCGAAAGGGAAAGTGCAGGGGCAGCGGGAAAGGGAAAAGTGCAAAGGATGGTGTGGACCAGAGTCAGGCTAGTCGGGATGCTGAGGGAGGGTGGGGGTGTCTGGTCAAGGAGGGCCTAGCCCACTTTAAGACTCATACGGGACCGAACACCAGTCACAGCGGCAGAGTGACATTAGCATTAGGGGGAGGGGGCATGAGAGGAGGAGAAAAAGAAAATCTTGAGCAGTTTCCGTAACTTGAGAATATCCGGCTCAAGTCTGAGGGGGCAGGGAGGACATTCCAGAGGGAGACTCCTGCCGAGGACAGGTCTCTATCTCCCACTCGCTACTTGGAGAAACGTCTACCCAGCAGAGAGTTCGAGCTAGAGGACCCAAGAACTCTAGCAGGGAGGTATTTAGGAAGAGAAAGCTGGATTGAAAGGGGTCCCAGGCCCCAGACAGGCTTGTGGATGATGCAAAGGGTCTTGAATTTGATCCTTGCAGTCACTGGGAGCCAGTGGAGCATAGGGCTGAGAGATGCAGTCCCTGGGATTGAGGCCAAGGATAAGTCTTGCAGCCCTATTCTGGATTAGTTGGAGAGGGCGAAGGGAATAAAGAGGCAGATTGAGGAAGAGGCTGTTGCAGTAGTCCAGCCTAGAAAGAACGAGAGCTCTGGAGACATTGAGTTTCTGGGGGAAGGTGAGGAAAGGGAGAATGCCTCTGAGGAGATGGAGCTGAAAATTGGACTTCTTGGCAAGGTCTGATGTGCGGAGAGAAATTAGCCAAATATGACTCCAAGATTTGTAGCTTCACAAGAGTGGAAGGGGAGGGGACCCAAGGAGAGTGGCCAGAGAAGGGGCTGGAGGGTGCAGACGGTGAGCAAGTGTTCCAATGAGAAGTATCTGTCTTACTGGCATTAAGGCAGAGATTGTTTGCAGAGCACCATGCCTGATTAGCAGTCAGGCAGTCTGGTATGAGAGAGGAAGGAGAGGAGGTAGAGGATGAAAATCCATGGCAATAGGATAGAGCCCTGAGGGACGCCACAGGTAGAAAGTGAGGCAGAGGTAAGGAAAGGGCCCAATTGTACTTGGGAGGGTCGGATTGAAAGGAAGGAGTTCAGCCATGCCAGTGCCCGGTCCGTGATGTCAATGGTATCACAGACGATTTATGAGGATGCCGTGATTGACAGTGTCAAAGGCAGAGGAAAGATTGAGAATGATCAGAACAGAGGGCGAGTTAGAGTCCAGATTTTAGGACGGGTCTTCACAGGTGTTTAGGGGAGCTGGTTCTGTGCCCCTGGATGCTCTGAAGCCCGACTGTTGATTGTGGAGGCAGCCAACCGATTCAGTGTGAAGCGTCAGATGGGGGATGACCAACTTCTCCATGAGTTTGCCCACGAAAGGTGTGATCGAGACAGGGCGATAGCAGGGCAAGACGAGTCTGCAGAAGGCTTTTTTTTAGGAAAGGGTGCACAAGCAAGTGCTTGAAGGGTCGTGGAAAAGAGCCCTGGGCAAAGGAGTGGTTACAGGGGTCTGCCAAGGAAGGGGCGCAAGAGAGGTCATTGAGGGTTCTGAAGAGCAGGGGAGCACTAGATTGGAGGAGCCTTTGGAGGAGACTTTCATAGAGCGAACTACTCTAGAAACCTCATCCGGTGCAATGGGTGAGAAGGAGGAGAGAATGGGTAGGGGGGGGGGGGAGTGGCCAAGGGAGGCAGAGGAAGCAGATTGTAGGGGTGGAGGGCAGTAACAGACAGTGAGGACAGCATGTCCTGAGTTTTGGTTGAGAAATGGGAGGCAAGCGCAGTGCAGAGTGCTTGGGAGGGGAGAGGTGAGGAAACTGCAGTAGGATTGGTGAGTTCCTTGCAGATTTTGAAAAGCTCAGCCGTGTTATTGGTTGCCCCGGAGATGCAGGCTTGGACATGAGCTCTCTTCTTGGAGCAGATGGCGAGACGATATTGACTTTGGAGCAGGTGAAAGGCCAGTTTGCCAGAGGATGTACCCGAGGCCTGCTTTCAGTAACTTTACACTTGTGTTTAAAAGCTGCCAAGTCAGAGTCATACCAAGAGTTGCATTTGAAGGCAGGCTTCATGCGGATCCTCGTGGCAGCGGCAAGGATGTCGAGAGGGTTAGAGATGGAGGTTAGCCAGTGCAGAGTCAGTAGAAGAGTCAAAGGTAGGGGCAGTAGAACAGATTAAAATGGCAGCAAATGCAGCATCTGACACAAACTTCATTGGTCGAATGACCAGGAAGGCTACTGGCAGTGCAAGTGGGGGCATCATTTAGGGGCCAGGAAGCTTAAGGTGGGAGGAGAGGAGAGAGTGGTCAGACCAGGAGAGAGGGGTGGTTAGAGAGTTGGAGAGGGGGATATCAGTTGAGATGCGAGAATCCAAGGTGTGTCTAGCAGAATGGTTAGGACCAGAGGTAAGAATTTTGAGGAACAGAGTCAGAGGTCATGAAAGAGTACATTGGCCAAGTGCGGAGAGTTGAGATGGATGCTAAAATCCCCAACAAAGAAGTTTGGGGAAGGAGGCCAGGAGAAAGGAGGGGAGGTCTACCCATTCCGAGAGGAAAAGGGATGCAGGTCCAGGTAAATGGTTATGAGAATGAGGGAGAGAGTAGGGTAGACAGCCTGCAGACAAGGCATTCAAAGGAGGAATAGGATCGAGTGGGAATGTTGGTGGCCAGAACCCACTCATGGAAAGTCAGGGGCACTCTGCCCCCAGATCGAGTGGGCCTAGGATTGGATAGGATCTTGTAACCTTTGGGAAGAAGGGTGACAGCAGAGCAAGAATTCAGAGTATCTAAGTGAAGCCGATTATCCCCTTTAAATGTTTTCCTGGGGAGTAGGGGGTGGGGGAGCAAGGGTGGAGTACCAACAACAGAAGGGGGAAGGAGGGTATAAGGAAGAGAGTGGAGCGACAGGAGGGGTGATTGAAAAGAGACGGTAGATGTCTGTCAAGAAGGCTGAGGTTGGGCTGAGGGCCTTGGGCCATGATAGTGTCATTACGATAGACATTGATGCACCTCGATGATGAGAAGTGAGCCAAGAGCACTTCCCCATCTGGTACCACTATTAATGGGCGAGACAGAAAAAGGGAGAGGAAAGAGACCATGGGTCAGGAGAAGGAACGACAAAGCGTGACAGTCTGCCTGGAGGAAGCATTGACGTAGGTGTCTACTATGGGCAGACCTGGGTTGGAGACCAGGAGAACCTTCTTAAAATTCTTCCCTCCAATTTAGAGGGAGGGAGGATAGGTGATGGAGAAGCAGATAGAATAGAAAGACTGAACACCATAGGGAAGGGGAGGGGAGGAGTCAGAGGGTGCGCAGTGGAGGGATAGGCACAGAAATGCACAGAACTCACCAAGCGGTCTAGCAGCAAAACAGCACTAATAACATGATCCCAGAGAGGGCAGCAGAGTTATAGGTACAAGAATTGAGGTACAGACATACCAGAGGGCTGTCAAAGCAAAATATCTAGCAAAGAAATGCCCAAATTTAAGAAATCATTTAGTACCAGAGAATGCTACGGCTACTTTCAAGTAAACATTCTAGGTTCAAAGTCACACCTAGATGCGATTTTTAAAGCCGAGCACTAAAATGCAATTCAAAACGGTTCCATGTGTTAATATCCCTGCAAAATCATAGCGATACAAAAATATTGCCATATTTTTGCTGTGATATTAAGCCATGGACCCTGCGGGGGGACATCCGCAACCCCCGCTCCCACAAATTATCCCACCTCCAAAAATATTGCCTATGACAGGCCAAACGACCATATGTACGGCAATATTTTTGGTGGGGGTAATATGTAGGGATACATTCAAAACAAACTGTGCAGGCTAAGCGATGAAAAGGGACAGTGTTAACAGAAGATGGTACCAGAAAGGCAGGGTGAAGTGCAGCAACAATTAAAGGTTTTGATTTGCTGCTAGTCGGTGAAAAAGGCAATCGCATGAATGATTAACCGTGCAGGCGCAGTGCAGACAGGAGTGGCGCTAAGGCAGCTGTAAACGTAGGAGTTATTTGGACAGTGAAAGCAGAGCTCTTAGGCAGGATGTGCAAAGTGAGGTTGGTCAAAGTAGCACCAAAAGGGGTAGGAAATGGAAAAAGGAGGCTGCAAGGTCATGGGTCACCGGGCATTGTGTTGTGTAGACATGTGGCGGCTTACCAGGTATGTGGTGGATAAAGTTGGGAGCCTGGGACTGCTGAAGTGTTGTAGAGAGGAGTGGCCCCTCTCAGGTTGGGACAGAGCCAAACAGGGAAGGCCAGGACCCTTTTAGGTGGCCGGCGATCACCTGCCGGCTCCTTCTCAGGGGAGAGGAATTAGCACAGTGATCATGGGCAGCCAATCAGGGCAGGCCTCACTCAGCAAACAAAACAGTTGATGTTGATGCCTAGTGGGCAGCCATGTCCAAAAGGTCCCTTGCCGATCTCAGCTGGGCCTGCAAGGCACTTCGCGGTGGGCGTGTAGATGGAGGGGCATCCATTGAGGTGGAGAAAATAAATGTATTACAGAGATAGTTACATCAGTAACTTCTTTACCAAGTAAGTACTTTTTACACTTGTTATAATTTCAAGACAGAAGCCTTATCTTTTAGAGTCCTTCCCTATTCTAGAGTATGAGTTTTCTCAGAGGCAGAAGAGGGACCCTAGTGGTCTAGGAGCCAGTTTGTAGGCATGTCAGGGTAGGGGTCAGTTGCAGGAAAGTCAGTTCCAGAGGATATCTTGTTGAACAAGTAAGTATTCACTTAAGAGTTAGTTAAGTGTTCAGGGACTACACAGAAGGTTCCCTTCTATGCGTTCCAGCGTTTGGCCTGGGCAAATGTTATGGGCAAACATCCAAACCCACGAATGACCCACTCAGCCTCACAGGTTCGACACAATACTTAAGGTAAATATTACCCAAGCCAACACAGTACCTCAGCTAAGAAGAGCTTCTGTATGGTCATTTTCATGATGTAGCAGCACAGGACCCGGTCCTTGGAATCTTGGGTCAGGTGACGAAACAGACACTGGATGGGAACTTGCAGCAGCAGTCGACAGAAAAGGCTTCCAACTAAGGATTCAAGGCTTCTCGCGGCTCTGTGCATTTGTCACCTTTTACAGGAACCAGATAAAGAACTAATATCACTGGTCGGATTCTCTCCACTCTCTCGGTCCAGCACTCTGGCAGGGAGACTTCAGGGATTCGAATCGTGTCTCTGGAGGTCCAGCAGGAGTTCAAAGTTTCAGCAGGAATCCAACGTTGGAAGACCGTGCACCGCACACTGGCTCCAGGTCCCTGGGTATTGACGATTTGAAGCCCAGCATGGTTGCAGCTCATCAAGTGATTGCTCAAAATGCAGATCTTCTTGAGCCTATTGGGTCTTACCAGCCTATTGGAAGGAGCCTTCTTCGGGATCCCCAGGACGATTGGAAGGAAGGGTTCAAACAGGCTCCAGATTCACAACAGGCTCTCCGGGGAACTGGAATTTGTCACAGCTGTCTTTTCCTCATCTTCCTCTTCGGATTTGGTTCCAGCGGTCGACTCGCCAGCAGCTTCCAGGGACTAATTATCAGGAACTACAGCATAACTTATACAAACTGTCCATGCAGTTTAGAGACAGGGCCGGCTGGCAGTTCAATCAGAACAGCCAGTTCCCCAGTAGGAACTGGTTCCTTTCAGGCAAGCTGGAAGACAAAGGGCTGCAGAGTTTTGGACTCCTCCCTCGATTCCTGCCTTCACAGACACTCTGGCGCCAAGGAATGCAAAGGACTCCCACCAAAAACAAAACTTCAACCAAAATCTTTCCCGCCCAGGATGGCAGAAGGCAGCCTAAGAAACAGCAAGAATACTTAAAAATAGCAAAATAGGAGGCCACCATTCTTGCAAAATGGTGACCCTCCTATGGATTACCACGGCTGATTCGACAGCCAGCGAGTAATGAGACGAAAAAGTCATTAGGGTATAACCACTGCCACCAGCCATTAAAGTTAACTTGCTATTGTAACAAAAATGTTATCAGGTAAGGGAGAATGGGGAAACAGTATATCTCCAACACTCCACACAAAGTGGGGTGTGCTGGCTCACTATGAAAAATTTAAAGGGTATTGGAATCCAACTTTACTTCTTGGGAACAGTAGTTACCCCAAAAATAAGTGAAATTATGGGAAACCCAAAGGGGAAACCCAGCCTAAGCCCAAAAGGTATAGGGCACTATAAATCCACACAAACTATGTAGAGACACTAAATAGGTCACCCATAATAAAAAAAAAAGAGTGAAGACAAGGTGAGAGGGGACATATTCCCACTCACCTAGGAATAAGGGAAAAAGAAACACCAAGTTCAGCAAAAGATTATGGGGTTGACACAGGTCAGAAAGATGTAGCACTAATGTGAATATCTTACCCAACACTCTCAGCGTAGTGTTACCCAACACCCCTGTTTGGGTCACGCCACTGCGTTGAGTTGGTTCACAGGGATAGTTAGGCCTTCAACCTGCTACATGCCTCTTTCTCTTCTTGGTTGATTGCGTCCTCTCTGACTACTTGCTTCTCTCTCTTCCCAAGTTCGAACTCCCTGGGTTACACCAATATTGCACGTTGGTCCTTCTGCTTTTTTTATGAGAAAGTGCTGGTGTGAAGTATTCACCAATCCGCACGGTGGATGTGCGCTTGCCTGGGCTTTTTGAAATATTAAATGAAATTGACTGATGGTATATCAACATCTGGAAAATGTGTGTTGCTAATCGGCACACGGTTTCCTATGCTCACTGCACGAAATACGCATAGAGCTGTGTACTCTGGGTGGACACAGGCGGTCGCAGTCCCTCCTGTCATATTGAGCTGGGATATGACAGCCCGGAGTACAACATGTCATCTCAGAATGGGGAGGGCCAAACCTTTCCCATGCCATGGGCAGCCTAATTAACTAAAAAGGCTCCATGGATCCACCCTGTCCTTTTGTTGAGGCCTCTAGTGGCAGCATTCACACACTATCGGAGTTTAAGTCAAACGGGACCGCTTGGGGCCTGGCTGCAGAGGCTAACAAAGAAGACCGGAAACCCCCAACACCCGTTCATATGCACTCTGTAAACCTGATGCCAGCTCCTGCCTTCATTATCGATTGACAGGCAAATGTCATGTCTTGGACTGTGTGTTTACAGTAGTCATCCCTGCAGGGAGACCCCATTCAGAAGGTAGGTGTATGTGGTTTGACAAAGACAGAAAGTGTTGTCTTGCAGTAGCTTCATGGGAGACCTGCTGCTTTAATCAGGCACCACAGAGAGCTCCATTAACCAAAGAGACCTGTTGATCCACAACAGACAGGAATATGGGTGGGACTTAGTATTACATGTTTTCACCCCTTTACCTTTTCTGTTGCAAAGCACTCTGGTTATGACCTCATGCATACAGGAGATTGTTGGTGGGGACCCAGGATTGGTTCATTAAGGTAGGCTTATCCTACATAATCACTGTGGCCCATTTGGCTTTAAAAGAGGGCCCAGCCCCTCTTGGCAGATCTGAAGACTTTGCAAGGAGTAACAAGAAGAACTCATCATTGGACCCTGGGTGAAGGTACAGTCTGCCTCCCATCTTCCGCCAGTGAAGGAAGGACAGGGCCTACAAAGAGGGAAGCAAGATCCCTCCCCTAAACCTCGCCCAAGGAACAGAGGGAGCTACCTAATCCAGAGGACCCTCTGCAGCTCCAGAATCGGTACCCAGCCAGTACACAGAATGCCCTGCTAGGCTCTGCAGCAAGCTTCCTAGGTGGGAAGTGCCGGAGAGTGTCTAAACCAAACCATGGACAAGGCAGCCGCCTGAAACGCTTGCCTCAGCTCTGGGCCGTCCACCTTAAATTGATGACACACACGCAGTAAAGAAGCTAGGAGGAGTGCATCGACAAGCATCTATTAATGTCCACCGTAAAGGACATTCGAGCCAGTCGAGCCCCTCGAGCTGCAACTGACTGCACCGCAGTCGCTAAAATCATCCGAGAGGCCTCGACCAGGGCTTCAGAAACACCGGCCAGCACAGACGATTCCTGACCCGAGCCACTCTGTAGGCCAGCCTGCAGTCGTCCGTCCAGCTTTGGTCGCCAAACTGCCTGCCGCCCGATACCCGCAGCTGTCTCCCTTCTTTAACTCTGTTGCAGAAGCTGCAGAGCATCCGGAAAACGACTCAACCTCGTAGGGCACCGAGAATTCCTACAGCACAAGGTACATTGTGGTTCAGGTCCCCTGGTTCTTCTCCGAAGGCCCCTAGTGACATTTTAAGACTGATTGCTCCCTTTGTGTTGAACAAAAAGTATCTGAACAATTCATTGCTATACAGACTACCCTCCTGTAAGTAGCCAGAGTTCATCCCTTTCCTTCTTTGAAATAGTCTGTCCTCTGCATTCATTTACAGTTTGGGGTGTATTTTGTAGTGTGCTAGAACTGTCTGTTGTGATAATAATAAAGTAGCTATTTGGATACAATCTTGACTGGACAGTCCCTTGTATCATTAGGTAATAATGTATTTGCGTTACCAAAATGGACACGGTTTATAATTTGCTTGCGTTTCCAATCTGTTCGGATCCCTTCTGGTGCATTAAAGATGTGGCGCCGATTGATGATTTAGAAACAGATCATCTCCCTGGATCACTGGTGCCCGGAAGTTGATTAGTCAGAGTTGGGTACTCCCCAGCGTAGATCTGTATTTCTTTGAGTGTCTCCTTGTTATTATTCACTCTATATTCATGTCAGAATGGTTGGCTTGTGAGGGCACGCACCTACACAATCATACCAGAAAAAAAAAAACCTACTGCTAGGGAAAAAAATTATAAAAGTTACTCACCGTAGCGACTGCTTTACTCAGTCCATAGTCCCCTTTCCTCCATACTTGTGGGACATTCCGTCCTTGGGAACGGGACCGGAGCACTTTTTTCCA
This sequence comes from Ambystoma mexicanum, assembly GCF_040938575.1. Lineage (NCBI taxonomy): Eukaryota > Metazoa > Chordata > Amphibia > Caudata > Ambystomatidae > Ambystoma > Ambystoma mexicanum. The sequence continues at coordinate 914,629,660 of NC_090932.1, forward strand.
AAAAACATCAAAAATGTGTTTGTCGTCTTCTTTTTACACGGCGTAACGCACGCAGCCTTAACACCGGTCTCCTGAGCTTCGCTCCACGCATCGCAATTCAGTTCTTTTCCATCACCAGGTCTGTGACCAATTAAGCAATAATAGAGGATACTTATTAGAGGGGATGACGGGCGGGCATATGGAGCAAAGGGGACGGTGGACTAGGAGTAAGGTAGTCACTACGGTGAGTAACTTTGTTCATACTCCTAACGTCCCATCACCTTTCCTCCATACTTGTGGGAGATTGCAAAAGCACTCCTCACAGGAAATACAGGGGGATGGAAACTCATTACTGAAAGAGGTTTTTAAGAACAGCCTGACCGAATTGAGCATCGGACCTGGAGCTCAGGTCCAAGCAGTAATGCTTACAAAAAGCTGATGGGAAGTCCACGTAGCCGCCTTGGTAATGGTCTCCCAGGGAAGATACTTTTGGAAGGCAAAAGCAGCCGCTTTGCCATGTACAAGATGGGCATGAATGCCCTTCGGAGGTTGAAGGCCCTGTATGGTATAGGCCTCAGATACAGGAGGTCATCTATCGGGAGATAGTAGCTTTTGAAGCGGGTTTCCCTTTCGGGTCTCCGTAAATGTCACTACTTTAGGAAGGAAAGAAGGACGAGTACGGATGTTCCACAGACAAGGCTTGAAGCTCAATTACATGCCTTGCCGACGTCACTGCAGTCAAATAGGCAACCTTCCAAGAAAGGTACTTCAGATCCGTTGTGGCCATAGGCTCAAATGGCTTATGGCATAATGCGATCAAAACCACATTTAAATCCCACTTTGGGTGGGGACTGCGTACAGGCGGAAAAAGATGCAATAAACCTGCAAAATGCCTTTTATGACTGGGTTCGTCAGAGAAAAGGAACAGGCATCAGTGGATAAGTAAGCGGCAATAGCCGACAATTAAGTCCTACAGGATAGGACATTGATGCCCAAACCAACCAGATGAGAAATGAACGAAAGGACAATGTCAATCGTAGCATGTCTGGGGTTTAATTGATTAGCTAAACACCGGTGACAAAACCGGAGCCACTTGCTCCTATATTGAGACCTCGCAGGAAGGCTTCCTGGCCGCTTGGATAATGCGCATATCGTCTTCAAACAGGTTCAACTGCGCTAGGGATTTGAATTCAGGCACCAGGCAGTCAAGCCGAAAGATTGCGAGGAGGGGTGCCACATCTGCTGGTCGCACTGGTGAAGCAGGTCGGGAATCCGCAGCAGTCTAATCGGAGAACAAATCGACAGATGCTGAAGTTCCAAAAAACAGAATCTGGCTGGCCAACAAGGAGCTATAAACAGGAGAGTACAATTCGAAGCAATCCTGAGCTTGCAGAGGGACCGATGAATCAGAGGAAGAGACGGGAAGGCATATGCCTTCATGTTGTGCCACGGGATCTCGAGAGCATTCCATAGAGAAGAGGCCCGAGACCGTTCCTGGATGCATAAATAGGAAGTTTCCTGTTTGTGACAGTTGGAAAAAGCTCCACTTCTGCAGTGCCCCATTGACGAAATATGTTGGAGGACTTGCAAGTTCAGTTCCCACTCATAGCTGGTCGCCGTCTGCTGGCTGAGTGAGTCTGCCGGCGCATTGAGTTTCCCCGGAATGTATACTGCCAGCAGCCAAATGCCATGCTGGATGGCCCATTCCCACATCTAAAAGGCAAGGTTCACAAGAGGTGGTGACTTGGTACCACCCTGCTTGTTGATGTAAAACATGGATACTGTGTTGTCCGTGTGGACGCGGACCACCCGGTTCATGATGGATGGAACGCTTTAAGCGCCAGAAAAACAGCCAGGAGTTCAAAATAATTTATATGAAACTGCCTGTCCTGTGGTGTCCATAGATCGAAAACCTGGAGATGATCCAGAGTTGTTCCCCACCCTAGGAGGGAAGAGTGTGTGGTAATCGTCACTTGTGGGCAGGGCTCCTGAAAGGAGGCCCCCACCGTGAGACTGCTTGTCAAGGACCACCATAGAAGGTCCGCCATCATGCAGGAAGGAACTGGGATCATCTTGGAATCCGAGTCCGAAGCCCGAGACCAAGAGCTCTGACAAGCCAGCTGAGTACACCTCATTTTGAGACGCGCAAGAGGAAGAGCAAGTACGCACGAAGCCATGAGGCCCAGCTGTCTCTGGAACCACCAAGCTGTCATCTCCTCTGACTGGATGAAGAGCTGACACGTGGCAAATAGATCCGCAATCCTGTCCGCCGTCAAATACACCCTGGAGTCGATCGTGTTCCAATGAAAATCCAGGAAGATCTTGTCTTGGGAGACCGCCATGGAAGATTTCCACCAGTTCACCGAAAGCCTGAGGTGGAACAGGAGCTGAAGGAGAGACTGGAGATTGCTCAATGCTGCATGTAGACAAGGGCTGCGTAGGAGCCAATCATCCAGATACGGATATACATGAACGCCCTAAAGCCGAAGGTAAGCTATCTTCGTAAAGACACGCAGGGCCGAGCTGAGACCAAACGGAAGCACACAGAACTGGAAATGCTCCACTCCCAGGGAGAACCGCAGATACTTTCAATGCGGCCCCCATATCTGGATGTGCATATACGTGTCCTGGGGAAGAGAAAGATTGAACTGGGAAAGGTTGAGGATGGTGCGCAGGCCAGCCTTGTTGGGTTTGGGCATCGGGAACAGTCTAGAGTAGAAGCCCTCCCCTTGCTCCCCGAGGGGAACAGGTTCCACCGCCCTGAGGTCTAGAAGCTTCTGAACCTCGGCTCTGAAGGAGGGTGTCCCGATCTGTTGGAAGAGAGGATTGAATGGTGGGGTAGGGGAGGGGGGGAGGGCAAGCGAAAGCCCGCCCGAGTGATGGATAAAACCCACCGATCGTCGGTGATGGTCTGCCACACCTTCAGATAAGACGAGATTTGTCCTCCCACCGGAGTCTCGTGCGACCAACAAAAAATATCATTTTGCAGATTTGTCGGCCGGGAGACTACCTGCTCCTGGAGATAGGCTGAAGGCCGAGTGAAAAACCGACCATGATGTTTTCGATGGATGCCACCAACCGGAGGGTCAGCTCTGCACGCCGGGCGGTCCTGAAACCCTCTGAAGCCAGACAAGGATCAAGACTGAGACCCAGACATCTGGGCAAAAGGGGCCTTAGCTGGGGCCATTGCCAGAACTGACAAGGATTTGGCGGTTTGGGTACTAACCTTGGTCTTAGCGAGTTAGTCATCCGTAGAAGAATGAAGCAACTCCTTTCTGTCGAAGGGAAGGTCCAGACCTTTATCTTGCACCTCCTTTGAAAACTTCATCGCATGAAGCCACGCCTGGCGGGAGGGGTCAATTCCCACCATCAGGCCTCAAGCTGAAGTATCCACATGGTGTGCTGCAGCCTCCAGGATATCCTGTGCCAACACCCTAGCGTCTGACAAACAGGCCGTGAAGTCGACTAGCCTAGCCGAAGGAATGCACTCCTGGAAATCAGCCAACACCCTCCGCAGCTTCATATTAGCTGCTGCCAGGATCAGCTCAGTATTTGCTTGGCGAAGCTGCAGTGCTGAGTTAGCAAAGACTTCCTTGCCCAAGGAGTCCAGAATTTTGTCTTCCTTGGATAGAATCTGAGCCACAGCTGTAGAGGTCGCAGAGGCCGGTTTGGATTGAAGCGTGGCCGCAGCTACCACTGTCGAGGAAGGGAGCGGACAAGACACCAAGGCTATCTCCTCGAAGGTGTGAAGCCTGTAACGGGTGTCGATTCTCTTAAAATGCAGCCCGGTGTGGGGTTTATCCCAGACCTTACGGGCCTCAGCCAAAAAATCCTTCTGGCGGAACAGGCCAGTGCGCTCTTGTGGTGACTAGGTGAATACTCCCAAAAGCACCCCTTCCTAGGGAGCAGGGGGCCTCAGGTACTGGAATGTCGAAGAGGGCCATAATATCCAGAAGCCGTCATGGAATGCTCTGACAGAGCATGGCTGCTCATTGATATCCTGATCTGCTTGACGGTCATCCAACGGATCGGTGGCAGACAGCTGGGTCACCACAGGTTTTAAAATGCTATCCCCGCTCTACCGGTGTCTTCTCTACGGGAGACAACGGGAGTAGGGGAGAAAGAACTGGCGGCGGATCGATAGGGAGAGGTGGTACAACTGCCAGAGCTGCTGGAGCGGAAGGTGGCACCGGAGGTTGAGGGTAGATTTCCTTGAAAAGACCCTTAAAGTACTGTTTCATCTGGTCAGAATGCAGGATCCTCTGAAATTTCCTGAAAAACACCCTCTGTTGAAGGCTTAGGCGCTGGGTTAGGCAGAGGTCTCTCATAAGGGGCATACCCCCCACGAACGCAATGAGAATGGTTGCCAGGAAGGCCCACCACCAATCGGGTCTGTATAGATCAGCAGAGCAGAAGTAGGAGGAAGCGAGACAGTATGTGGCAGTGGCATCCGAACACGCCAGTCATAAGAACGACAGAACAGATTTTTACATTCCACCCGAGGTGAAAGGCTGCTCAGCCCCAAAACTAAGATTCCCAGCACCCGCCGTTGAGAACGTAGGTGTAAGGGAAGGATCCAAAATGGCTGCCGTGGACCATAAGGGGTGGGCCGCCATTTTGTCGATGCCTGAAGAGAACTGCGTCACATGTACATCTGAGGCAATCGTCTCCACATGCTGGCCAGGGGAATTAACAATTTAGCCTTGACGCAAGGATCCTCGGCCAAGCCGGTACTGGGGGGTCTCAGATGTTTGCTTGACATCTTAGAGGTGGCCCCAACATTAGCTTCCAAGGGAGGAACCTCGGCAGAGCCGGTAACAGAAGTTACGGTGCATAACCGCCATCTTTGCCCCCTTGAAAGAACAGGTATCACTGAGATGAGATTGGGAAAACTGAGGAAGGACTTTTACAGACAATACCTTAAGAGCAGGTCTCTGTTTTGTCGGTACAGACCTTAGCCTCAAGAAGAGGAACCTCTGGTTTCGTCCCAGTATGTATAGCTCCCTAGTGAGGGGCCTCAAGTCATGGCTTAGTACAGAAAGCTCCAGAAATGGAGGCCTCAGGGCGTACTGAAGTGTATGTGTGAAAAGCTCCAGAAACAGACCTCGAGGTGAACCCTGTTGTCCAAAGCCTCAGACTAACTGGGCCAACGTTTAACACCCGATGGGTGAACCTCGGACTATGTTCTGGTCTTAGCAGGTTTGTCGTGGGAACCCTCGGAGAACTCCGGTATGCCTATTAGGCCTGCGAGGCACCTCAGGAGAAATCCTGGTGGTAGAGCTACTAGACCCCCTCTCCGACCTAGAAGACCCCGGAAAGGAGTCCCCCGGCCGGGGTGCCCTAAAAAGTAAGGCACTTACCGGGCGTCTCTTTTTGTCGATAAAAAGCTGAAGATGAGGCAAGGAACATGCTGAAAAACATTCTCCCACCAAAGAAGACGGAGCTGGAGTGCCCAGACGGAGAGGGAATCGCAATAGAAGTGAGAATCCCAGCGGTGGTCCGGACAGAGACACTTCAAGCAGAGAGAACGGGGATCCACCCTAGCGAAGCGAGGTTCGCACGAAGAACAGGACACAAATCCCAGACGCTCCAGCATAGACGGAGGACTACGCGACCGCAGAACCGGAGCAGGAGAGGACGACAACGGGAACAAAAAACTCCCGAAGATGCAAGTGAGTCCAGCCCGGACCGTGTGGAGAAAAGGACTGAAGGGCGATGCAGAGCTCAGGAGGGTGGGGTTACAGCCGCATGCAGTACCCCGCATAAAAAGAGAAGGACAAACATTTTCAATTTTTTATGCTTTTTGGAAAGAAGTGCTCAGGTCTCGACTCGAAGGACGGAACGTCCCACAAGTATGGAGAAAAGGTGACGGGACGTAGGTGTATAGTCGATATGGAAGTCGATGGCTTTGAAGGTTTCCACAAAGTCGTCGATGGCTCAGATATAAACATCGATGTCTTCGATGAGTGTCAAAGGAATTGGAATATACAGCGCCGAGGAGGTCGACACTCGTGGTGTCGATGGCTTCTCCTTCGACTTTGGCACCGAGGGCGTCAATGCACTTTTCAGGTTTGCCGGATGGGTTTCTTTCGGCATCGATTTTTTGGGTTTCATGGAGGCTTTCTCTCGACTCGAGGGATGATATCGCTCTCGAGGAGTTTCCATGGCCAAATTTGAAGACTCACAGCTTCGATGCTTACCAGGTGTTTTGTCTGGGGTATCGCCTCTCGATGTTGTTGAGGGGGGCAAGCCGTGTTCAAGCAGGATTCTCGAATACCTTCATCATACTAACTCTCATTGAGCTGGGGTACTATGTTTTGAGGGACAAACAACCAGTTCGGGTTAACTGGATCAGGAAGTGGACGGCGACCTATGGCGCCTGTTTTTGCCATGCCTCGAAGACTAGGAATGATGCAACCCACTTAGCGAACGGGAGCGTTTAGGTTTTTTATGACGAGGAGATGATTTACTTTTGTAGGGGGTAATAGATTTTTGAGGCTTACCTCTCAACAACTTCCCTCTGCGCTCTCTTAAGGCCTAGGCCGTCATCGACATGCAGTCGTCACACTCCAAACACGGATGTTCTGACCCTAGGCACCACAGGTAGATCCTGTGCGGGTCCGTCACTGACCTTTTAACACTGCAGTCCCAGCACTTATAAAATCCAGACCAAGGAGTAGAAAGAGCCGATTAACAAGCCATCTCGTCGAAAACTATGAATTTTCTTAGAAAACTCAAAGAAAATAGAAGTATCACATGGAACCAGGCGTTCCGTTACTGAAGCTGTGAAGCGCAGATAAACTGAACTGAGCAACAGGCGCTGCGCGAGCTACCTATAGCTGTGATGATGTCAACATCAAGACTGAGTTCTCCGAGGGACATCGACTCGACTAGGATCGACGCACAGCAGCCTATACTGAAAAAAATATTTCAAAGGCAGCAAAATGGATTTAGGAAATAGATAAAATAAGGAATACGACGGACGACACAATCCATTCGAAGGTAGTGCGATGTTTGACAGTGTGGCAGCAAAAATATGTCTCAGCAACGCTTGACCCACCTGAGAATCACTCTTAGAATGTGTATCTAAGCAGTAATGTTGTATGAGGGTGTGAAGTTATCTAAAGGTACATTAAAAATGAAAGCCAAGGTAGCCCCTGTGCCTCGAGTAGTGTGTGCTCTAGGCGTAAAGGGTAAATTTCTCTTTGAAAGAGAATACAACATTTGGATGCATTTTACAATCCATTTTGAAATAGCCGACTATGACAGGATCCCCATCTCTTCCAGTGGCTATGAAAAACAAAGAATTGATCGTTTTTCCGCAGTGGTTTGGTGTTATTGAGGTAATACATAATCACTCTCCTTACATCCAGTGTATGGAGGCTTCTCTCTGCTGAATTAGTGGTATTTTGAGAAAAAAAAAGCTGGAAGTTCCATGTCAATCACTCTATAGAAATTTGAAAAGAATTTCAGAGAGAAAAGTGAATGTGTACGTAAAAACCACGTCGTCTTTGTGAAAGGTGACAAATGGGTCTTGAACTGAGAGTACCCAGAGTTCACTTACAACCCCCCACCCCCTATTGAGGTTATGGTCACTAGAAAAACAGTTTTATAAGTGAGGCACTTCAGACTAGCTTCATGCATTGGCTCAAAAGGAGGGCCCATAATTCTAGTGTGGAACACATTCTAATCCCAGCTGGAAACTGGATTTGAAATTGGGAGGGTGAAGAAACCTTGTGTGAGGTGCAGTAAGCAGAAAAACAAGCCAGATGCACTCTTATTGAATTAAAGACTAGCCCAGAGTCCAATAGGTAAAGAAGATAAGGACACAGAGGTAACAATGTCTATACCATCTCCTCAACATATGGGAATAGACCAGCTGAATTTAGGGTTGCGGGGCCCTTCGGACGAGCTGTGCCTGTCCTTTTCAGAAGTACCTTCTCCGAAAGAATATAAATTTGGGAGGAGAAATATCAGCACGAGATCCCCGCTAAAAAAAGGGAGCAGGACACCTTGGAAACCTGCCTCGTTAACCTCGGATATGCCGTTATCAAAATAAAAAGTGTTCTTCCGGAAATCAGACCATGAATCAAGCACCAACATGGAGAACGCTCAGCTCGGGGAGCCTAAGGCCTTATCGCAAAGAAGCCATCTGAATATATCTAATACACAGCAACCTCAGGATGAGCAAGGGGACTCGAGGCCCCTAGTGATGAAAAGCACAAACAACAAGCTGACAAACATGCAGATATCACCGATGAGCTGGAAGGATTACACTGGCAATCTTAACCGGACGCCCCCAATCCTGCAAGGGACCTGAGAGTGAGTCAAATAGAACCTGAGAGTGAGTCAAATAGAAAACATCTGGCAGATCTACCCCTTGCCGATGAATTAATATTGGCCAAATTGGATTCAAAGCGTATGGAGGACTTGCAAATAACAAAAATTCTGTAATAAATACTTAACTAATTGCTGCATTAACCCTAACACTAACACCATATATGAAGCTCCACGAATCACTCATTGATCAAGTAAGGGACCAGGCTACCCTAATAGCAATGTTACATACTAAGCTGATATTAATCAAGGGCTTTGTGACTGGCATTCAATGAAACCTGGAAAAAAATGAGTAAAAGGTTTCCAAAATTTTGCATAATATAATTGATTCTGTCGTACAGGAAAAAAAATAAAAGGTAAGCCGATATGGAGAAAGCCGATCAAACAACTCACTACCTGGATAAAGCCTCAAGAGGTGCTACAGAGGCAGCAATGGAGATTCCTATGTCGACAGCCCCCACAAATAAAGACCATAGATAAATCAGATCCTCCCGCCAAAGAGAATCTTGGCCCACAAGAGAAACATCAATCTAGAAAACATAGAATAATAAAGGAGGGTGAGAAGGCTGCTTCGACCAGAGTGAAAACAGGACTAGTAAATACACTCGGAGGTGAATCGCATCACAGTAATAACTACTTGCTCGAGGAAGTCGCGGAAGAGGTAGAATGCGAGACCACCCCGCTAACTAACAGCAGTAAAAGGAAAACGGCTCAAGTAATAAGTGCCATTGATGAATCAGATCAGAGTCCCTTAAAGAAAAGAAAATATAACATTTTTACGAAACTGAATGGATCGGAACACAAATTACAATCTCCTAACTGTAAAAGGCAGCTTTTAAAAGCAGCATTAACAAAACAAAAAACAAAAACAACAAACCTATCAGAGTTGATTCATTGAACAGAATTGAAACTAATGAGAAGCATCTTCATTTTGTAAGACTACAGGAAGAGAGTCTGGAACGGTTGAGACTGAGACTAAGGAGTCTGGAAGTGGGTACTCCCTGATTGAATTTCCTCCCAGTAAAGGACGACAACTTGGTAAACAAAGGGGAAGACTGTCTCAAACAAAGAACCACAACAGGAAATCACGAATGATAATCGAACAGATTTACTCTTGAATTTATCAACATACACGATAACAGGCGAGGATTCAGATACAGATTTGGAAGGGAAAGACTGTCAACATCAAGAAAAGATCTTTCGTATACAGGTCAAGATGGACCATGTGGATGAATCGTCTAATGAGGCTCGTCTTACACCAGATCAGACAGAAAAGAGGATAATAAGCCCAAAATGTGATGATTTTCCTCACACTGAACTAGTAGAACGGGAAGCCCAGATAAAAAGATCAGAGGAAGAAGAATTAACAGTCCCCATCAGTTTTTTTCAAATCCCCCAAGGGCCAGAAACATGGCAGGGCACTTAAACATCAGCCACCAGTCACTATACAGAAGCATGTAAATCAGCAACCGGACACAGAAGATGAGGTTCGGCCCTCAAAATGTGTTCCTTTAATATTAAAGAGGTCAACGGAGCTTGTTTGTTCAGAGAGATACTGATACGGAAGAGGAATATCTTCCTTCAAAATTTGTGCCTCTAAAAACAAAAACTTGCACAAAAAGAAAAGGTTCTGTATTCTTAACAATGGATGAAAAAAGAATGAACATCTATAAACTTCTTAACAGATGTAAGGGGGAGGAGAAACCCTCCAATAGAAGTCAAAGTTCAGCACAACAAGACTTCATCTGTCAAAAATCTAAAGAAAACGGCAATTATCGTTTACTGTCAGAAAACGTGCATGGGAGAGGAGACGACCTGGTGTTAAATCGAGCAAATATATTGCATCTGATGCACTGCATTCCGAGATTGAGGAACATTGGCACGAGGGAATTCCAACTGATCGAATTCCCAGAGGAAAAGAGCCTGGACAAAGCAATCATTTACATTGCTTCCAAAGAAAAAAACAATCCGATTATGGAAGCTGCTGGCAAACTACGGCCTATGGGATTAGAGATATTTGAATACGATAAAGTTGAATCACAAGGAGATGTTAACAAGAATTTAAGATGGTCACTGAAAAGGTACCAAAAAAAAAAAAAAAAAGAACACAGACAACGATCCCTGGTGACAGATACATGTCAAGAAGAGGTGGGTTGAGGAGACACTGGCGCCTTCTATGGTAAAAAAAAAGTTTAAAAAAAACTGTGGAAAATAGAACTGTGAAGTACGGCATAAAACTAAGGTCAGGCCAAGAGGAGAAGAAACCAGAACAAAGTGAGAATTGGTGATGGCTGGCAGGAGCATTGACTGGAGGACAAATGACCTCATAGCAAGTAACACGGAGAGTTGAAAATCAGGAGATGGACCTGAGCAAGTACGTCTCTTTAGCATCCTGGAAAACGCGAGGCTACTCCCACCTCTTTCGTGCAGGCGATTTGCAATTTGACTATTATGAAATAATAGGTCTCCAAGAGACGCGGTTTCTTAAAACTCCATTACCAGAAGGCTATGTGGTGCACATTAATCCAGCAGTAAAGAAGGGTAAGGGGCAACTTATGGCTGGCTTGTTAATCACCTTAAAAAACACTATAAAATCAAGAGTGGTTAAAGAATGTTGCGCTTCGCCCCGATTCAAGCCCTCCTCATTGAAACTGGCATAAAAAAAACAGACAGTTGAGGAATATGCTTCTTATCAACCTTTACCGGATTCCGGTGGGAATTAAGGACGAAGAGTTTGTTAAAGCAGTACTGGAAATTATGGGTTGTGCAAGAAACGTGAGACCGAATCTGGAAACCATGATCCGTGGTGACCTAAACATCCACTGCTTTGACGAAGAAGCTAAAATAATATCCAACTGACTCACAAATTCCTCGGCACAAGTTGCTAGAGGGTTAACCTCGAGAGAAGAGATGGAGGAAAGAAACATTCATATGGTCAATGGCCACTTACAGGGGGACATTCCAGCTAAGCCCACAATCATCAGAAATGCTATTACAGTAAGTAATGCATGTCTTCTGATGCTTGTTAATCTGCTTAGAATCACATGCTGTGCATAGACTAGCAAGCAGTACCCAGAGTTGGAGGTGGGTTGTGAGGAGGAACAGTATAGAAAATAGGTCTTAATACTGCTTGTCCCACCTGAGAAGCAGACCTAGAATGCGTGTCTAGGCAATAGTGTTTTTATAAAGGTGTGTACAGAACTCCAGGTTGCCGCTTTGCAAATGGACTCTAGGGGAACATTTGCAATGAATGCTATGGCTGCCCCAGTGCCCAGAGTAGAATGTGCTCTAGGCTTGAAGGGCAGTTCTCTCTTTGAGTGTAACAGTGTGATGCATTGGACAATCCACCTTCAGATAGTGGATTTAGAGACAGGATCCCCCTCTCTACCAGCTGCCACTGACACAAAAAATTGGTTTGTTTTCCTCAGTGGTTTCGTTCTTTCCAGGTAAAACATGACTGCCCTGCGCACATCTAGTGGGTGTAGGCTTCTTTCGGCCATGCTAGTGGGATTCTGGAAAAAGTTAGGTAGTTCAATTGATTGGTTCGCATGGAACTTCGAGATGAATTTAGGCGCGAATCTGGGATGCGTGCGCAGAAGTACCTTATCCCTATGGACTGTAACAATGGGGTCTGGAACAGAAAGGGCCTGTAGTTCACGAACCCTTCTGATAGAAGTGATAGCCACTAGGAAAGCCGTTTTTAAGTAAGGTCTTTTAGACTTCCTTTATGCATTGGCTCAAAGGGAGATCCCATGAGCCTGGTTAAAACCACATTTAGATCCCATCCAGGAGCTGGGTGAGAAATGGGAGGATAAATGCATATAACCCCTTCCATAAATTCCTTATTCACAGGTATCTTCCACCACGATACCTTTTGTAGTGACGTGATGTAGGCTGAAAGGGCAGCCAGATGAACCTTCAGGGAATTGAAGACCAACCCTGTGTCCAACAAATGGGTTAGGTATAGCACAATCTGTGTGGGTGAGCAATCGATGGGATTGACACCCTTGGTATTACACCAGATAACAAAACATTTCCATTTGCTGGCATAGCAATAACGGGGGTTAGGTTTCCTAGCTTCCCCGAGTAGGTCCATGCACCTCTGAGGGAGTTGTAGGTGTCTAAACTCTGACCTCAGTGGCCAGGCTGCTAAGTTCAGAGTTTGTGGGCATGGCTGTAGGGTCTCCCCCTGCCCTGAGACAAAATGTTGTACGGGCAGGGTGGTTTTACTGGTGGGGAGAGGGAAATTTCCATCCGATTTCCCTGACCATGTTATCCAGAGACCATTCCCCTTGGAGCGGTTCTGGGGGTACCTGGAAGCGTAGTCTTGGCATTCGGTCTTCTCCCGAGTCGTGAAAAGATCGATCTTTGGGAAGCCCCACTCTGCCAGCCACGCGTGCGGGACCAAGTATATGCATGATGCCATCATTCCTATCAAACGCATGGCTTTGCGCACCGTCACCACCCGACTGGCTACATATTGAGGGATCTGAAAAAGCATGTTCTGAGCCCTCTCGTTGGAGAGGAAGACGAGGCCATCCTTCGTCTGGATTAGTCCCCCCAGAAATCGTTTTACTTGACTGGGGACTAAGCGGGATTTTTTTCTCGTTGATGGAGAAACCCAGACTGAACAGAAAGGCCTACGGTCCTTTGGGTGTTCAAAAAACATGTGTCCTACGAGTCCCCCGTTATGAGCCAGTCGTCGAGGTAATGGTAAACCGGGACGGATAGTCTGAACAGGTGTGCTGCTGCTACTGCCAGTACCTCTGTAAATACCGTTGGTGCCAAGGCGATGCCGAAGGGGAGCACTATGAATTGGTAACGCCTGTCCTCTATCATGAACCTTAGATATTTCCTGTGCGCTGGCAACATTGAAATATGAAAGTATGCATCTTACATGTCCAATGTTACCATGTAGTCCCCCTGTTTCAACAGTGGGATCACCTCCTGTAGTGTTACCATGCTTGAGGTTTTATGAATTTGTTCGCTGGGCGCAGATCTAGAACAGGGCTCATGGTGAGGTCCTTTTTGAGTACAAGGAAGCACACTGAATAAATATCCTCCTTTACCTGAAGACTGGGGACAGCTTCTATGGCGTCCTTTCCCTGAATCGCATCCACCTCTTGATTCAGGATCTCCAGATGATCCAGTGAGAGGTGCCGTGAGCACGGTGGTCTGAATTGTGGAGGTCGGCGAATTCCATGCAGAACCCATGGGCGACCATCTTCATGGTCCATTGGTCTGAAGTTATCTCCTCCCATGCCGTGAGGAAAGATGTTAAGCCCCCCCCCCCACCTTGACCAGAGTGACATGACAGGGGACCTGGATTTGATGGTCATTTCTGACCAGAGGCTGCAGCTCCTCTAGGGTTGGGGCCTCTACCTCTGGCTTCGCCGCGTCGCTGACCCCTTGGTGGGTAGTATGCAGGGCTTCCTGATGTTTGTCCAGCATTAAAGTTTGCCGTGCTATAGTTCTGACTTGCACGGGACTTGCCCCGAAAGGACCGACGAGAATTACCTCCACTCTGGGGGGAAGGTCTTTGATTAATTTGTCGCAGAGACTTAGGAGAATGCTCTTTTTTGGCTGTTTCTAGAGCCTCATCAACCGTCTTTCCAAAGAGGTTAGTTTCTTCAATGGGTTTATTGATGAGAGTGGCCTGTGTCTCAGGCTTAAACCCTGAGGTACGAAGCCAAGTGTGCCAAGTAAGGTTCCGTGGCCAGAGTCCTGCCTGCTGTTTCAGCCGTGTCCAGAGTGTTCTGTATTAAATTCTGGTTCACTTGCCTACCTTCGGCCACAATAGTGAGAAGCTTGGACCAGACGGGCTCTGGGACCTCCTGGAGACCTTCGTGTACTAGGTTCCATTGAGCGTCAGCATGACTTACCAGCACCGTAGTGTTATTCGGTATGCGTGTGGCAGCATATGCGGCAGCCGAGGTAACCTGCTTACCCAAAGCATACAACCTCTTGGATTCTCTATCCGGAGGCACCTCCCCCATAGCAAGGGGTACTCCTGCCCATTTCCAGGTGGTAGTCACTACCAGGGAATCAGTGGTGGCGTGCCCTTTAATGTTTTGAGGGTCCGAAGGAGCTGGACAAAATAACTTTTCTACTCGTGGGTTCACTGCCTGTGTCTGAGCTGGTGACAGCAGGGAGGGGGGCAATCTTCTCTTAACAGAAGGAAGGAGGGTGATGGCCTGGCTAGAGGGTGGTTTCTCCTTGAGAATGTCTTCTGCAAAGTCCTGCTCAGGTACCACCTCTTGAGTAGTGATTTGAAAGTGATCCGCTGCCTTCCTTAACATGGCATTGAAGGCCATTTGGTTGTCTACAGGTGAGGCCTGGCAAGCCAGGGTGGACTCAGGAGACTCCAGGCACAGAACATCAGTGTCTTGATCTTGTTTGGGGAGTGTCCATGGGTCCGTCCCCACTTGGTGGGTTTCCTCCCAATTGTCCGTGGCATCTGCCTGGTCCTCATTGTAGCCCTGCAGGAAGGAACGTTCTTCATCTTCACTGTGAATGTCCTGATGAGTTTCCATTTGAACGATGTCTTGAAGGATGTTCAGAAAAATACATTTTTTCAAGACGATGCATGCACCCTTCAAATTTCTCCCTTGTCCACTTAGAGGAACTAGAAGAGCCTACGGGTGGAAAAATGTTGTCTTCCGCCCCTTGACGCCGAAATTTGTTACTCAGGGTGTTGGAAAGAGGCTCTTGACCTCGTAGGTATCGTGAGAATCGGGGCACCATGGCGTATCTATAGATTTGTACACGACCTGCCCCATGTTTTTCGACGGAATATGTATAAGCCCAACCGCCGAAGTAATCCTTGTGATACAGTGTTCAATTTCTGCCGAATCGGCGTGAGTTAGTGGTTCCGAAGGTCTAGCAGTAGATTTACCGCCTACCGCGGCATTAGAGGGCCTAGCAGTAGGTTTTTCGCCTTTATGCCTAGTCATAGTTTTTGGACCTAGCGGGCCTTTCAGGACAGTCGGAGCGTCGTAATTCTGCGCTTCAACGTGTAAATTTGATTTAGGTGTTTTGGGATGCCCAGTCAAACGCTGCTGCGGATGCAGGGAAGGCTTTGGTTGTGAACAATCCGAAGAATCAGCCGAAATTTTTGACGGCCCCACTAGCGTTTTCACCTTTTTCAACGGACCCATCGAAATAGGTGAAGGGGTTGTGTGTTTAGTGTAATGCGTTCTTTGTCCGGCCCTGTTGCCGGGTGTTGACCCTGAAGCGAGACTAGTGTCAGGCCTTGAAGGGTCGGGGATGGGCATGGCGGACCTAGAAGTGTCCGCCTCGAGGTCTATCGCATCCGCAACGGATGTTTGGTCATCGGAGGTGCCCCCGTCACTTTTGGCAGTGGGGGCTGAGGGGGTTGGGGAGGTTCCGCCCGCGACATACCGTATGCGGCCCACCTCTTTACAACAGCACGCCTTAAGGGTCTTAGGTCAATGAAGTTTACAAGCCGCACACCGCTTCTCATCGTGATCTAAGGGGAGACAGGAGTTGCACATCCTGTGCTCGTCCTTCCACAAGCATCTAACCCTACACTTAGGGCAGAACCTAAAAGGAGTCCTTCCCATAGCGAAAGGGAAAGATGACTAGACCTAGAAGGGTAAAGAGGGGGAAAGAGGAAAGACAACGGAAATATGGCCACCCCAACCCCACTCTCCCTACTGTGAAGGCCGGCCAGAGGGCCCGACCACGTGGATGCTTCAGCCCCTGGATCTTAGGGGCCAAAAACCATCGCCGTAGACAAGTCCCCCACAGTCTTTGAAGTTGTTCTTGCCGTCGAAATGACTTAAGGGGGAATAACCGACAAGTCAGTTTAAGATAAACAATGTCTCTTATGGAAGAGCTCCGCTACAGGGCGACCAGTTATCTGGGCGTAAAAAAAAAATCTGAGGGACCTCAGCGTTTTGTCACGATAGGAATAGTGTTACAGACACGCCTACGCCGACGTCCCCTTTCGGTCCCCGAAAGACAAGATGCAATACTCCACGGTTACCACTGGATGTTGGACCATATGCACAGCATGGGATTCTAAGTAGATTAACAAGCATCAGAAAAAGATTTAGTTGCTGGCCTTCTGGCAGAAACACCTCCATTATATCGTCCAGGAGGTCCCAATCTGTGTATCTCAACCTTTCAGAAACCAAGCTTGAAGGTTGAGAGTCCTGATATACGGATGGAGAATTAGACCTTCCTCTTGCGAGAGAAGATCCTCCCTTTGTGGAAGACTAATGTGAGGACAGATGGACATGTCTGGAAGATCCGGGTACCACATTCTCCTGGCCCAATCCGGGGCAATTAGAATCATGGGTTTCCGGAATCTCCTCAACCCCCTGATCACTTGAGGAATGACAGGGACTGGAGGAAACTCATACAGAAGTGGAAACTCCCAGTCCATCGCAAAAGCATCTCCTAAAGCCCATCTCGGGGGAAATTCCCTTGAGCAATATCATTCGCATTTCCTGTTGAGACTTCTTGCAAACAGATCTACCTGAGGGGTTCCCCAAAGGGCGAAGATCTCTTGAAGGACTTCCTGAGCTAGTTCCCACTCGTGGAAGACTGGTCTGCCTGCTCAGAGCGTCCGTCACCGTGTTCTTCTCTCCGGCTAGGTGAACTGCCTACAGAGAGATTCCTTCTTGTATTACCCAGAACCAGAGGTGCATTGCCTCTCTGCACAGTGGCAGTGACCCTACACCTCCTCTTTTGTTGAGGTAGTTCATGGCCACTGCGTTGTCCGTCATTATCAGACATTTTTTTCCCTGTAGTGATAGCAGGAAAGCTTTCAGTGCTAACCTGATTGCTCTCAGCTCTAATAGGTTGATGTGTAGTCTGGACTCCTATGGAGACCAACGACCGCTGATGGTTAAGTCGTTGGCATGGGCTCCCCACCCCGTGAGTGAGGCGCCAGTGACTTATCTCCGGCCATGGTTGCCAAAACGGTTCTTTCAAGATGTTCTCTGACAGGCCCACCACTGAAGGTCCTGTGCTACTCTGTTCGGGATTTGTAGGCGATCTGACATTCTTCCTGAGAATTGCGACCACTGCGTCCTTAGCGCCCACTGGAGAGATCTCATTCTCAGGCAAGCCTCTGGCACTAGAAAAATGCAGTATGCCACGAGGCCGAGCAACCTCAAAAAGTCAAAGGCGGGTAGACGCTGGGCATTTTGAAATCTGGTCACCATCTGAAGGATATGTTGAGCCCTCACCTCTGGGGGCAAGGCTTTTCCCAGGAATGTGTCCAGGACTGCTCCAATGAACTGGAGTCTCTGTGAAGGCATCATCTGTGACTTCTTTAAATTGAGGGAGAAGCCCAGCTTGTGGAGGAAGTGGCAAACAATCTAGATGGACCTCAGATTGTTCCAGGGACGCTGCTCTGATCAACTAGTTGTGCAGGTAGGGGTAGATATGAATCCCTTCCCTCCTTAGACTTGCTGCCACGACCGCCATTCATTTGAAGACTCAGGTCGGAGGTCAGCTGAAATGGCAGAACCCTAAATTGACAGTGAGAACGGCCAATGGCAAACCGCTTGTGACGGATTAGCACATGAAAGTAAGCATCCTGAAGGTCCAGAGATACCAACCAATCCTGAAACTGGAGGGCCTGAAGGATCCGAGAAAGGGTTACCATCTTGAACTTGTCCTTCCTGAGGAATTTGTTCAATTCTCGCAAGTCCAAGATGGGTCTCAATCCTCTATCTTTCTTGTTATTAGGAAGTAAGGGGAGTACCAACCCTTGTTCCTCACCGCTACAGGCACCGGTTCGATGGCACCTTTCTCTAGTAGGTCTAAAATCTCCTGCATAATGAGCGGGTCTGGTAACTTCAAATAGTTGCTCCTGTTGGATGACTGAGGAGTGTGTAGGAAGGGCAGGCAGTAGCCCTGGGCAATTGTCTTCAATGCCCAAGCATCTGACATAATAGCCTGCCATTCTGTCAGATGTTTGAGTTAACCTGCCTCCTACTGGTGTTTTGTGTGGAGAGACCTTAGAGGGGTTCAGGAACGGCTGACGCAGATGCTGAGGGCAAAGCAGCACCTGCTGATGCGGACTCTGTACCTTTGACCCGTTCACCACGGTCGAATCGTCTCTGGCCCCTTTGAGCTGGCTGCCCTCGGCCTTTTCCGAATGCGGAGTAAAAACTAAAGGGCTTCCCGCTCCAGGATGTACCTGTGGGGCGCTTTTGAGTTTGACGAATTGCAGCCCCAAGGGATTTGGCTTCCGCCTTAGATGTTTGCAATTTCTCCAAACTGTCATCAGCTTTCTTGCCAAACAGAGAGGTGCCGTCAAAGGGCATATTCACAAGTCTGGCTTGTACATCAGGAGCAAAAACAGATTTCCGCAACCACGCAAATCTGCGGATTGTGGTACTCGCCGCCATGGCTCTGCTGATTGTGTCAGCAGAGTCGAGACTTCTTTAGGGGGACTCGCATCGCATCCTTCCCATCCTTGATATTCAAGAATGCGTCTCGTTCCTCCCCTTCTGGGAGACCGTCAGCCGCCGATGAAGCGCACTCCCAAAGGGTGTGGCTGAATCTCACTAGCGTGCAAGTGGCGTTAACCGATTTAAGGGACATGCTGCATGCCGAGTAGATCTTTTTGCACATGGCACCACATTTTTTTGTGGTCTCCATCTTGTGGTATAGTGGGGTACGCCACTTCCACTGCTTGATGAAATCGCAGACTGCACTACCAAGCTCTCTGGGGTTGGATGCTTACTCAAGTACAGAGGATCTGAGGCCGACGTTCTGTACTTCGCAGAGAGCTTTTTGTTTACTGCAGGGATAACCTCCAGTGTTTCCCGATTTGTAGCTATTTTCCTCTGTAATGCTGCATGAAAAGTAACTATAGGGTCTTCTTGAGGACCTTTATCGAAGATGCAAGTTAAATCATCTTGTTGGAAAGAGGGTGCAGGTGCTGACCACCCCATCAATTCCATAATTCTCGCCATAAGAGATCTGTAAGACATTTCTGCATGCTCTGGTCTGCTGAAGTCAGCCTCTGGAGAAGTATCTATGCCACTGGCATCTTGTAGAGACTCCCGAGGATGACTTAATCTGACTTCCTCTGATATCAACTCCTCTGGAATAGGAACTCTTGTAGTCTGTAAGTCAAATGGCCTTTCATTATGAAAGTCTTCTCCTTCATAGAGGACAAAGCTCTAAAGTAGTCAGAGCGTGGGTAAGGGGTAAAACCCAATTCAAGCGATGAGGGAGCCAGATTGGTCGACACTGCTTGAGATAGGGTAGTATTCGCTGATGTAGACGTCATAGGTCTCGACAAAACCACAATCGGCATCGATATACTAGAGTATGACCTCAATGTCGTTGAGATGTCCTCGATGGGGCCGATGCCCCTTTTGAAGAATCCTTCAATGCCCCGGGTACTGATGGTGCGGTTGGGGCATGAGGCTTCGATGGCCTCTCCATCGGGGTCGATGACGGCGTCAATGACATTGCCTTATGTGTCGAAGGCATCTTCGATGCTGACGTTGATGAAGCAGACTTATGCGAAGGGCCTTTGTCTCTACTCGAGGGTTCATGAGTCTCGCAAGGGTTTTCATTTGCCGAGGTCGACGACTCACAGCGTTTTTCCTTTTTGGGTCTTTCACCTGGGGTATCACCTCTAGGCATCCCGGAGGGGGACAAGGCCACGTTCTCGAAGATATTTAGCATTTTTTTTTGCAAAATTGCTCCCACTTAGCTGGAGAGCTGTGTTTAGTGGGGCAGGTGACCCTTTCTGGGGAGTTATAAGATGAAGAGGATCTATGACGTCTCTTCTTGGTATGTCTCGATCTGGATGAGTGGTGAGACTCTTGAGTGGGAATGTTTTCTCCAATGGCGAGGAGACGATTGTCTCCACCCGCCCGAGGACAATTTCGAAGGGATAGACGATTTAACGGTCTTACCTTTCTCCAGCTTCCCCCTACGCTCCCTCAAGGCTTTCGCCGTCATGGACATACACTCTGAACACTGGTGCTCTGAGCCCAGGTACCACAGGCAAATCCTGTGAGCATCGGTTAATGTCTTTTTTCCACAATTCCAGTTTTTGAAGCCGGATCGTGGCGTCAATAAAGCGGACGAAGATGCCTTCCTAGATTTGAAGATTACTTCAAGGAAATCGAAGATAAAGAAGAATTACTGAGGAACCATGCGTTGCGTCTCCGCGGTTTACGAAGCGCGGAAAAACCGAACTGAGCAACAGATGCTGCGCAAGACTTTATATCTATGGTGACGTCGCCACAGATACAGAGGACTTCAAGGGACACTGACTCGAGGGACGTCGACGCACAGCGCTCTCTACTGTGACATTTTTGTCCGAGGCCAGCAAGCTGGAAGTGGATTTATCAAAGATAAGGAATACGTGGGAGGACAATCCATTCGAAGTGTGGTTTCTTAAAGGAGAAAAAAATTATGGAAGTCCCGAGTCTTGTGCATCTTGGGGTTTGCATCAACAACCGCATCATAGAGGCGCCATTGGAGATCAGTCTAAGAATAAAGATGAGAAACCTTACCTCGCAGCATAGAACAAATGCAAATAAATTTGCACATTTACACTACAGCCGGTTATCAACTTTTATAAGATGAAGGTGATACCTATTATAACATACGGCTCTGTAGCCTCATTTCTTCTCCCTAAGGAAATCTGCCAAAATTGGAAGGGATTTTCTGGAGACAGGCGTTGCCTCGTCCTCCATGCCTTCCTATTGACTTAATACGAGAAGAACTGGGGTTGAACTCTCTACTCTCTACCTCCAGTGTTTCCCGATTTGTAGCTATTTTCCTCTGTAATGCTGCATGAAAAGTAACTATAGGGTCTTCTTGAGGACCTTTATCGAAGATGCAAGTTAAATCATCTTGTTGGAAAGAGGGTGCAGGTGCTGACCACCCCATCAATTCCATAATTCTCGCCATAAGAGATCTGTAAGACATTTCTGCATGCTCTGGTCTGCTGAAGTCAGCCTCTGGAGAAGTATCTATGCCACTGGCATCTTGTAGAGACTCCCGAGGATGACTTAATCTGACTTCCTCTGATATCAACTCCTCTGGAATAGGAACTCTTGTAGTCTGTAAGTCAAATGGCCTTTCATTATGAAAGTCTTCTCCTTCATAGAGGACAAAGCTCTAAAGTAGTCAGAGCGTGGGTAAGGGGTAAAACCCAATTCAAGCGATGAGGGAGCCAGATTGGTCGACACTGCTTGAGATAGGGTAGTATTCGCTGATGTAGACGTCATAGGTCTCGACAAAACCACAATCGGCATCGATATACTAGAGTATGACCTCAATGTCGTTGAGATGTCCTCGATGGGGCCGATGCCCCTTTTGAAGAATCCTTCAATGCCCCGGGTACTGATGGTGCGGTTGGGGCATGAGGCTTCGATGGCCTCTCCATCGGGGTCGATGACGGCGTCAATGACATTGCCTTATGTGTCGAAGGCATCTTCGATGCTGACGTTGATGAAGCAGACTTATGCGAAGGGCCTTTGTCTCTACTCGAGGGTTCATGAGTCTCGCAAGGGTTTTCATTTGCCGAGGTCGACGACTCACAGCGTTTTTCCTTTTTGGGTCTTTCACCTGGGGTATCACCTCTAGGCATCCCGGAGGGGGACAAGGCCACGTTC
The DNA here is from genome assembly GCF_040938575.1 of Ambystoma mexicanum. Classification (NCBI taxonomy): domain Eukaryota; kingdom Metazoa; phylum Chordata; class Amphibia; order Caudata; family Ambystomatidae; genus Ambystoma; species Ambystoma mexicanum. The sequence goes on from NC_090932.1 coordinate 914,651,604, forward strand.
TCGAAGATATTTAGCATTTTTTTTTGCAAAATTGCTCCCACTTAGCTGGAGAGCTGTGTTTAGTGGGGCAGGTGACCCTTTCTGGGGAGTTATAAGATGAAGAGGATCTATGACGTCTCTTCTTGGTATGTCTCGATCTGGATGAGTGGTGAGACTCTTGAGTGGGAATGTTTTCTCCAATGGCGAGGAGACGATTGTCTCCACCCGCCCGAGGACAATTTCGAAGGGATAGACGATTTAACGGTCTTACCTTTCTCCAGCTTCCCCCTACGCTCCCTCAAGGCTTTCGCCGTCATGGACATACACTCTGAACACTGGTGCTCTGAGCCCAGGTACCACAGGCAAATCCTGTGAGCATCGGTTAATGTCTTTTTTCCACAATTCCAGTTTTTGAAGCCGGATCGTGGCGTCAATAAAGCGGACGAAGATGCCTTCCTAGATTTGAAGATTACTTCAAGGAAATCGAAGATAAAGAAGAATTACTGAGGAACCATGCGTTGCGTCTCCGCGGTTTACGAAGCGCGGAAAAACCGAACTGAGCAACAGATGCTGCGCAAGACTTTATATCTATGGTGACGTCGCCACAGATACAGAGGACTTCAAGGGACACTGACTCGAGGGACGTCGACGCACAGCGCTCTCTACTGTGACATTTTTGTCCGAGGCCAGCAAGCTGGAAGTGGATTTATCAAAGATAAGGAATACGTGGGAGGACAATCCATTCGAAGTGTGGTTTCTTAAAGGAGAAAAAAATTATGGAAGTCCCGAGTCTTGTGCATCTTGGGGTTTGCATCAACAACCGCATCATAGAGGCGCCATTGGAGATCAGTCTAAGAATAAAGATGAGAAACCTTACCTCGCAGCATAGAACAAATGCAAATAAATTTGCACATTTACACTACAGCCGGTTATCAACTTTTATAAGATGAAGGTGATACCTATTATAACATACGGCTCTGTAGCCTCATTTCTTCTCCCTAAGGAAATCTGCCAAAATTGGAAGGGATTTTCTGGAGACAGGCGTTGCCTCGTCCTCCATGCCTTCCTATTGACTTAATACGAGAAGAACTGGGGTTGAACTCTCTACTTGCAACTGTACAATGGAAAACTCTGGCCTTCTTCCGTAAATGCCTCTTGAACAACTTGGGAGAGTGGTTTTAGTGTTTTGTACCAAACTCTTCAAGGAGATACAGATCATGTACTAAAAACTTGGAAAAATCATTGTCTGAACATTCTTGTCGAATTGAGTACTTCAGAAGAAAGCCTAATGACAAATCCTGTAAAAATAAAAAATAAACTTCTGGCTTTAGACCGGATTTGCTCGAGAGATCACATTCTCTCTTTAAAACTATATGGACAGAAAGACCCAGCCTCCAGGGCAAGAGGAAACCCTCAGAAAATATTTCCTTGTATTGTACGGAGAACTGAGTTTCCCGGTACTGTACGGAGAACTGAGTTAGAGAATTCGGATTAATTTGCTGCCCACTAAAGAAGTTCTGGAAGCAAGAAAAGGGACTTGAGACACTACAATTAGATGGAGCAAAGAGCAAAAGGAGACTCTGCATCATCTGATCATGGCATGCCCAAACGTAAGTCTACAGAGAAAAAGTTGGCTGGGTAAATTAGTTCAGAAGTTTACTACGAGAACAGTAGAAGACTGGTGGTCAGCAATCCTCCAAGGTGAAAGTAGTTCTCTGATTTTAGCTGTGCTGGAATAGTCGAAAGAGGCATTAGTGTGGACAGAAGTACCGGCTGTATCAGATAGAAAACCACATGTGCATGACCTTGGTGGCCCACCAGACTCCAAGCCTTGATGAGTTTTTTTTATGATATGGTCTTTCTCTGCCTTCCTCAGTGGTATGCCTTTTCCTTTTAACTTATTTTTTTTTCTTTTTACTACCGTTCTAAATTCAATTAATTTTTTTATTTACAAGCTTATGGTTTTCAAGTGTAAAATCAAATGCTGAATAAAAAATAAAAAATAAATAAAAAGATAAAGCACAATATGGGATGGATGGAAGGAACATAGGAAGGACCATTTCCTCATTCGAGTGGAAAGCAGACGGCACCTTGGCCAGAAATGCTGGGTGTGTCCACAGGACTACTTTGTCCCTGTGAAAGGTAGTATATGGTTCCGAGGCGACCAGCACCTGGATTTCGTTGACTATGACCCGAAGTGAGTCCGACCAGTAAGGCCGTCTTGATGGGGACCATCCTGATGTCTTCGGACACCATTGGCTCAAACGGTTTGTGCGCCAGGGAACCCAAGACTATGTTAAAATCCAACACTGGGTGCAGCATCTTGATGTGCGGGTAGAGCCCTTGCGAGCCCCATCAAATGTTTGACGAAAGGATTGGAGGAGAAGATTCCCCTCCTTAGAGTTCCTGTAAGCCCCGATGGCTGCAAGGTATGTACGGCAGGTGTCCACCTGGACCCCCGAGTCGGCGAGGTGCGCTGGGAAGGAAAGCACGTCATTTAAAGTACATGCCAGGGGGTCGATTTCCCCAGAGTCTGCCCAGTGGCACAACCCGGTCCATTTACTTTTATACTGGGCCTTGGTAGCCTTTATCCTTGCGCCCTGTATGATTTCCATATTAGCCTGGGAGAGGCTGAGGTGCTGCAGCTTTACCTGCTCAGGCACCACGCTGTGAGGGCTAGTTTCTGAGGCGCAGGGTGGATGAGCCTGCCCCCTTCCTGCGCTAGAAGAGTTGCTGGACCCATCGGGAGGTGAATCGGAGCATCACCGAGAGGCTGAGCAGCTCTGAAAACCGAGCTATTAGAATGATGAGTTGGTCAGACACCTTGATCTTGCAAATCACTGTGAATCAGCGGAGGGGCAGGAAGGCGTAAGCAATCATGCCGTTCCATTGAAGCCGAAATGCGACGCCCAGGGAGCTGGGATTCTGTCCCTGCCAGTAGGCAAACTCAGGGCACTTCTTGTTGTGCCAGGTGGCAAAGAGATCCACCTGGGGATGACCCCACCTGTTGAAGATCTCCTGAATAACAAGGTCGTTTAGCTGCCACTCATAATTGTCCACTCCCAAACTGCTGAGCTTGTCCGCCTCCAGGTTGGATTCCGCCGGGAGATGGACTGCCGTGAGGTAGATGTTTTTCAGGGCCCAATCCCACATGCTGATTGCCAGTCTGCACAGAGGAGGGGATCTAGTGCCTCCCTGCTTGCTGACGTAGTACATGCTGGTCGAGTTGTCTGTCTGGATGAGGACAACCTTGCCCCTGAGAAGTGGTAGGAATGCTCTTGAGCGCTAGCCAGATGGCGTTCAGATCCAACCAATTGATGTGGTATTCCTGCTCTTGTCGAGTCCAGGTGCTGTGGACCGAGAGATTGTCCACAGTGGCTCCCCAGCCCTCAAGCGAGTAGTCTGGTGATGGTGGCTTGCGGGGTGGGCGGACGAAAGGTCTTGCCCGACCTCCGGTTGCAGTCCCTGGACCACCATGCTGGGTCTGGGTGGAGAGATGGAGGAACGTTGATCATCTCCGATTGGGAGCACTGCTCCTGGTTCCGTGAGGCCGCGAAGTGCAGCTGAATCCTCCTCAATCTTGTGTGTGGAACGGCTAATAGGACCGCCGCCGCCAAGAGACCCAGGAGATGCTGGTAACACCATGCTGAGGTCACCTCTCTGCTGAGGAAGTGGGTGGTGGCCCCCTTGATGGCCGAGATCTTTTCCGCCGACGGAAATACCTTCTCGGAGCAAGTGCCCCTGATGAGGCCCAAGAATGTCAGAGTGTGTGTGGGCTGCAGCTGCGACTTCTTGAGATTGAGCGAGAAGCCCAGATCGTGCAGTGTGTTCATAATGGCACAAGAAGAGTGGTGAACCGCTACCGGAGATGTAGCCCTGACGAGCCAGTCAAGGTACGGGTAAATGTGGAGACCCTGCGCTCTGAGGAGGGCAGCCACCGTATTCATGAGCTTGGTAAAGACCCTGGGGGCCGAACTGAGGCCAAAAGGAAGGACCTTGTATTGAAAATGGTAGCCCATGATCCTGAACCGTAGGAAAGAACGATGGGGCTGTCAAATCGTGACATGTAGGTATGCGTCCTTCAGATCCAGGGAGCACATCCAGACTCCCTTGCACAATGACTCTGCTATAAAAGCTGGCGTAACCATCTTGAATTTTTGTAGGGTTAAGGAGAGGTGGAGGATGGAGAGGTGGAGGATGGAAAGGTTCAGCATAACTCTCAGGCCCGGCTGGTTCTTCTGAATGGCGAAAATCCTAGATTAAAAGCCCAAGCCCCGCTGGGAGGCTGGGACTTCCTCCACTGCCTGGCTCTTTAAGAGCGACCGGATCTCCGCAAGAAGAGTTGCTGTCCCAACCTGAGGGAGTGGAGGATAGGAGGAAGGAGTGGCTGGGATAGGTAGGTGGTACCCCGTGGATACTACAGAGAGAATCCAGGGGTCCGTGAAATTTTGGCGCCAGAAATGTGATTGGCGAGCAAGCCTGCCCCCCACTGGAGACACATGGACCCGAAGGGGTGTGTCATGCCTTCTTTCCCTCGGAGGCGGTCGCGGAGGAGGACTGCAAAAAGCACTTCCTCCTCCCCTCGACCCCCCCACCCCTTTTTGTTGCTTGCGCCGGTTCTGAGACAGAGAGCGGTCCGGCTGCCTGGATCTCTGTTCCTGGAAGCCAAAGAATCATGCATACATACGCCCCCTGTTGGAGCGCTGCTGTGTCTGGGTGTACGACTTGAGCGTGGTCTTTGTCAAGATGGATAAAGACTTGGCCGTTTGTGAGCGGTTTTCATTCTTGTCCAGCTCTTCGTCCATGGTGGAGTGGAAGAGGTCCCCCCTCCCCTCCCAAACAGTATATCCAATAGGCATTCCTGGACGTCCGAGTTGAATTTCGTCGCCCAGAGCCAGGCGGTCATTGTCCGTGGCGATACAGATGGCACGGCCAGAGGCGTCAATATGGGCCACGGTGGATTCCATGAGGTCCTGCACCACCAGCTTGGCCTCAGCCAGCCCTGCCTTAAAACGCGATTGGCTCTGTGCAGGGAGTTCCGGGAGGAAGTTCGCAATTTCCTGCCATAACCTTTGGCTAGCGGCAGCCAGCATGGGATCGGCATTAGCCTGACGAAGATGCAAGGACACGTTGGAATAGTTTATTTCCGTACGTCTCCAAGATCTTCTCTTTGCCTAGCAGCGCCACAGAGCAGGAGGTTGAGGATGACTGAGGCTTGGATAGTGATGCTGCAGCGATCACCGAGGAGTGTCGCTGAAGATGGGCCGAGGTGTCGATGACCAGTTGGACAGAGTGGGGTTTGAGCCAACCCTTCTTGGCGAGGGAGACTACATCGATTTGCAGTGGAATCCCTGTTTTGGCAGAGGGGCGTTGCGTGAGGACTTCAGCCAGAACCCTCTCTGCCGGCTGCTCAAGCTCAGTTTGGGGTAGGCCCAGGTACTCCGCCAGACATTCGTGGAAGGCCCTGGCTGAGGATGGCGTGTCCGGTTCCTCCTCGCCATCCGTATCCTACGGATCAGGAGGATCCAGCGGAGGTGGAGGAGTCGGTGGGGGCTGGGGTACAGCAACCGTGGCCCGAGGCTGAGGAGGAGGCAGAGGCTGGTACGGAAGCACCCGAGGAATCGGCTGGGGAACTGGGGGCAGCAGCTGCGCTGGGGGCGCTGGCAGAGGCGCTTGTGGTGTGGCTGGGGAGCTGGAGGCAGCAGCTGCCCCGGGGGTGCAGGCGGAGGCGCTTGTGGTGCCGCTAGCATCATAGGGAGGACTTCCCTGATGGCATCCTGGTGAAGAACCCCCATCCGAGGTGACTTCATGAGCCCGAGGAACCTCTTGAAGCACCCATCTTCACTGGCCAGAGAGGTGGGTAGGGGGTACTGACGGGGTAGCCGGGAGCTGTTGGAGCCGCTGCATACCCTACACATATTTTATTTATTTTTGCATTTTTAAAGCGCTCACACAGCCCGTGGGCATCGAGGCGCTGTTACAGGAATTGTTTGTTTTTTTTTTGTCTTAGTTGCTTATTTATAACGCGCTTAAACACCCAGAGGTTTCTAAGCGCGGACCCGGGGATCGAACCTGTGTTGCTTCTTGTCGTCTTGCTTCCAAGGCACGCACGTTGCTGCTAAGCTATCCTCCCGGGACACGTATGGACGCAGTAGGAAGCTGCCTTGCACATAAGGATAGGCTGTAGACCACGTACGTGGTTGAGGCCAGTCTTCGCCGATCTCCTGTAATGGCGTTGGACGGGTCCACCTGTCTGGCGCGGCGGCCATTTGGTCAAGCTGCCTGCCACATGCCTGCCTCAGCTCCCTTTTCTCACCTTTCCAGTATTTTTCGTTACTGGGACAAGCCCATCGGTCAGGGCGGTGGCAATGTACCAGTCAAACCTTTTCTGTAATTTTCACTGGAAGCTGTAGTCGCTGCTGCAATGAAGGTACATAGTGCACCCGTACCTAAAATGGAGGCCTTACTTTAAGCCCTGAAAAAGATTACATCCTTTCGGATTCCTACTACCATGTTAAGAGGGGCGGGGGTCCTGTAGTGTCCCCTTGGGGCTTTGATCTGTGAGACACACTGGTTGGTATTATTTTGTCCTCTCACTTGAAACAGATCACGCTGATTGAATGCGGTCCTGATCAGTCCTTCAACGGGTTCGCCATCAAATGACGACTTTCTGTTGAACTGTTCTGCCTTTCTTGTTCAAACTGCAGGTGGACTGTCTGCACACTGAATTATGAGTAATCTACAGGTATTGGATGACAGCCCTCTTGCATACCCCCCCGAATGATACGGCCGCGGTATTGACCATCACACTGTTTAAAATTACTTTTGTTTTTGATTTCCCAGAACTGCTGACTTTTTTCGGGGAGTGGTTGAGCTGGCCAGTGCCGAAACAACTGACACATATTAGAAGCGGCTCAACCTAGAGTAAACCGAAACCTTGAAGGTATGAGCGTACTCCTATATGTGATCAGGAGCTGTATCGAGTGGGAATTAAGCCCAGTTATAGGATCACGACCCTCAATGTGATTGGGGAGTTGTAGCTGAGGCTAAAGTACTGTTGAGAATAGGGATAATGCTTTTCGGTACTTCACAAAGAACATTTTGTGAGGTTTCTGAGTGAGTGCCCTTGAGCGAGATGACACACTGCACTGTTTTGAGTTCCGCTTTAAGCACAGCATGAGGGAAGGTATAGGATGATTAAGAACCCTATGAGCAATATCACTAAATTAATGTTTATGCTAAACGGTGTCCATTCCCCCTCTCTTTCCCTTATTTCTGAGACAATAATTTGTATATTTTCTATTTCAACTGATGTTTTGGCATTGGATTAACAACGTGTTATGGGGGTTGGAGACATTTGATATATGCAAATGTTTACTTCGCAGAATAGCAATATAACATTCTGGTGGGTTTGAGACTGTAGTGACTGGTCCCGCTCTTACCCACACCCGATATTTTTCATTGCTTACAGATAGGCAGCATCTCCCTTTGGCAGGATCAGAGCTCGAGGTGATGGTGAAGACAGCAATGTGGCTGCACAGATCATCTCCTCTTACTGTTTAACCATGGCATCACATTAATAGTGTACACCTGTGGTTACCCGGCCTTTGTGTAATTTGGGAAGCTAAAACCGGCTCAAACAATTGTTTTTTGTTAATTGTGTTTGTCTCTTGAATATGAGCCCCTGATGAATTTTCCTGTACTGTGTGTGATGTGGTTGTTTGTGGAATGAAACATGTTGGGTTGACTGGGTATGATGCAGTGTGAGTACTTTGGTGTAATTGAGTTTTGAGCACATTGTGGGTGAATTAGTTGACCCCCTGAGAATTCCTGTGAATAATTAATTTTTGTGATTAGTGAATTTTCTTCAATTCATAAGATGGAACCCGATTGTTGACCGTTCCTATTGTTGCCACTGTTTCCCGTGTAGTATTCGTTTGAGGTTGTTTTGTACACTTTTCACATCTTCAGTATATTGTGATGTCAAATAGGAATTGTTTTTTGAAGGATTTCTCGTTTTTAACCATTGTTAATTAAAATATATATATATATATATATATATATTGAGATATGGTTGTTTTGAATGTGCACAGTGTAGCACCATTTAGGTCATTTGTTTCTACACCTGAATGTGGAGAACTATATGCTATCCCTGTTTAGTTCAGAATACTTGATTCAGCTTAACCTAGACGCCCCACCTGGTCAACACACTGTTCACCAAACTTTGTTTTTTTGTTAAGGGTCGTTTCCCTTAGTTTGGAGGTTAGCTTGGTGTAGCAGTATAAAGATTCCGTCCTCTTACCTCTCTTAGTGTTATTCGACCCTTCGACTTCGCCAGGCTCTGTTTGGAAAGCCTGCAAAGGGTCTTTTGAGTGCATAGCAAGACAGGAAGTGGGGGGAAGTCAACGAAATCTCTCCTGCCTCTCGCTCTGCAGTGTGCCTGGCTGAAACCAGTTCAGACCGAGGCTGGCTGTCCCCATTGGACAGCCATCTCCAAGTTTAAATGATGTGTGGGACAGGATTGGTGGACTCAGCGGTGTTCATGGATAAATGCTGAGGTCCTGGAGCAGGAACAAAGTCGACCACTGGAACAGAAGTATTCTAAAGAGGAGAATGAAACACATTGCTAGCCCTTCCAACGACCATCAGAGCCTGTTGGGATGCTGCTGCTGTCCTAACCTCCCTGCTCCAATCGACAGGGAAGATCTGAAGAAGACTACTTCCTCCCATAGACTGATGGGCCTAACCAGTCTTAAGACAAGCTACAATTTCTGCCATCCCCTGAAGAGCTGCGACCCCGAGAGCATGCAAACTCCCAATACCTCTAGTCCTGTGCCACAATGCTGTGCATAGTATCTGGAAGCGCAGTTTTGCCTGAAACTTTATGAGGATCCTTCTAAACCTGCAACAACTCGAGCCAGCTCCAGAAAGTCCCCTCACCATAGGTGAAAAACGAGAAACTGAGAAGAGTTGACCATCGCAAAAGTCTGCCTTTCAAGCCTGCAATAGGCACCAACAAACCAGAACCACAAAGATCTGTTGCTGGACGTCCCATTGTTCAAGTGCAGTCACCAGATCCACCGAGTTCACCATCTCCCCATCACCACAACCGAACAGGAGACCTGGTCTTTTGTGGCTGGAACCATCCCATAGCCCAAGGTACTGTTCACCTTCAGTATAACCTAACTGGGGGATGCTTGTGCAATCCTGTGACTCTAGGGGCTGCAGATAACTTGTATCCTGCTTCTCCTCCGGTCCCTACAGAGTAACATTGGGGTTGAAAAACCATTGCATTCTGGCGGTAAACCCGCTTGCCCCAGGACACTGGTCCTTGGGCCTTTCAGGGGGTCATCCTAGTTTCACTTAACCAATTTTTAACCAGCAACTTTACCTACCTGCAATGTTCGAGAATCCATTGGGATTCTAGCACTCTGAATACTGCATTCTGCTCCTGGCCTGTCTTTTCCCAGTCACCCTGCAGCTACGGGTGGCCTAGTGGCCCCATCTGAACTTTGAGGGGCTCAAACCAGATACGGTTGGACTGTTAAGATAGAATTTGGTTAGAGTTACACAAAGTGATTAAGAGTTTGGAAAAGATTGCATATATGTTTTCAGTTGGTTGATTAAGTAATTTGTTACTGAAAAGCTATTCTATTGGGACTACACCAGTGGGTTACTATTCTAAGAGTATTGCAAGTGTTCTTATACCGTTTATAGGTTTCCTAATACTTACCTGATCATTGAATTACAACAGTGTGCCTTAGTGTATATAATAAATGTCTATTTTTATATAACTTCTAAGTGTGTAAGTGATTCCTTGAACCAAGGTATGCTTAGACATCTTTGCACCAAACCACAGCTCTCCTCCACTTCTGAGACTAAGCCTCGCTTCTCGCCAATCTACCAATCCCGTGTGCAGTAAAGGCTGATCCGAAGGTGTAAATCCTGGTCATCCAAGGTGGGCTCCCCCCACCCCCCAGTCCTGTCACAGATGGTGTCCTTTGCAAAAGCCCCTAACAATCATGTTAAATGGTAAAGTAAAGGTTGGGGCGGTTGGCCTGCAAGGATCAACAATCTTAAACACATTCAAGTTGTGAGGACACACAGTTAGCAGCCATAGAGAAGCTAATTTACTGGACAGACGAAGGTTGTAATTTCTGTAGTTCCCCCACCCCCCAACCCCCAACCATTATTTACAACAATGCTTGTTAAATGGTTTCAGACCTTCTAAAAAGTAAGTGTAGACTGCATCTGTGCTAGATCTGAAATTAAGGTTCAAAATCTTTCCCACTGGCTGGTACTTACCAGTAAGGTCATTGATGAGGTCATAGGTGGTGTCCTAACGATTTATTATTTGTCATCACTGATGGCATCCGACATGTCCTCAGTGATGTCCTAAGTGTGCTTAGTGGCTGTGCAATGGGGCCTCAAAGGTAGGATGGTGTAGCTTCCACCACCTTCCGAATTTCAGATTGTTTCACCTCAACTGTGCTTCAACTGAAGGTTTTTTACGAAATATAATATATATCTTTTGTACTGTCCCGTTGCTCGCTTGCGGGGAGGCAGGGCGGGCGCATGAGATGCTAAGCAGATACAAGCTTCGTAAAGAAGACTACTGGTAAATAATATTTGTCTCATGGAGCTTGTAAACCTGATTTAATTCACATTTGCATAATTAGCAAGCAGTACCTGAAGCAGGTGGTGAGCAACTCGGGACGATTGAAAGGGGGTGTTTAAGAACAGCCTGTCCAATCTGTGAGTCTCATCTCACCTGTGTATCAAAGTAGTGTTGTGTTGCTATAAAAGCAAGGGTGGCTCCCATGCTGAGTGGAATGTGCCCTGGGTTTGAAAGGTAATGTTTCATTTGAAAGTGAACAGCAAAGCTGTATATACTTGGCAATCCATCTATAGATTTTAGCCTGGTTAACAGGGGCACCCTCCCTACCAGTAGCAAAAGACTAAAAATTGGTTTCTTTTGCGCAATTCCTTTGTCTTGTGTAGATAGAACATCACTGCTCTCTGTAAATCTAGAGTGTGCAGTGCTCTTTCCCCTCCATTTTGTGGGTTAGGGGAAAAAAGAAGGGTTCTATTGCCTGGTAAACGTGGCGTTTTTAGATTGATTGCAGGGACAAACGTGGGTATGTGTGACGCAAAACCTTGTGTTTGTGTATGGGTACAAAAGACAGACACCGATGATGCCTGTAGTTCAACTCTCCTTATAGATTAACAGCTTTAAGAAAAGACACATTGTCAGAGAGGTCCCTTAATGTTCTCCCATGAGTCTTTGTAGCACACCGTTTAAATCCCAGCGGGGGGGTAGGAGGGAGAGGAAAGGGAAGGGAAGGGAGAGAAGGGGGGTGCGTGTGCAATAGGAGAATGTATCCTTTTCACTCCATTCTGGGGTGTGACACCAATCACCAGCCCTTTTGGGGCATTACACCAACAAGGACGAATCTTTCACATACTCAACTTGACAAACAGTATGGAGAAAGCTAATATAGTCTCTTATACAGATGACCATTTTAAAAAGCTCTTAGGGACCACCTTCACCCCGAGTACTAATGACGACATTCTAACTCAAGGACTTACCAAAGATGAACTAGACTATATAAACCAAAAGAAGAAGAAATTAATAAGGACAGAAATGCACTGCAAATTCATGCTGGAGTACCTCAAGACCGGGATAATCCTAAGGGACTTCAGTTTAAAAATATTCCACGTGTATTTAAAGATAACCCCAAATTCACAAAAAACTTCAGTGGGGTAGGAAATAAGTGCAGTACTGACTGGTTAATTCTGGTCATAGACTATGCAGATGAGGAATGCAAAAAGCAAGGAGCAGAACTATTGGAACTGGAGAAGAAATTCCAGGAAGATGGAACAAGTTACTTACCTGTAACTTTTGTTCTCCAACATGGGTCTGGCATGGATTCACATGCTCATGAATATTCCCCGTTGTCAGGCTGGGAATCCTCGGTAAAGAAAAAATCAGTATCAGTTTCATTTCTGATCTGTCTTTCTTAGTAGTAACCATCACTGGTCTCTGGGTCATACTGCCCCCAGCCAATGACTGCCCTCTCCCTAAGCCCCGCCCCTGGCAGCCATCCGCAGATTTGGTAGCACGCTAAGTGGCAGCATGACCAAGTGAAGAGCCGCAGAGGGGTAGGAGGGAGGGTTTGCATGTGAATCCATGCCAGACCCATGCTGGAGAACAACAGTTACAGGTAAATAACTTTTTCCTTCTCCAGCATGGGGTCTGGCATGGATTTACATGCTCACGAATATAAGAATACATAGCAGTACACACATGCACAACCACGGGAGGTGGCAAGGCTCAACATTAAGCATCTCTTACCTCCTCACCAGGCTCACCTTAAGCGAACAAGTTTGCGCAGCACTGCCTGGCTGACTCTGGACTCCTCCCTGGAATCCCGGTCGACGCAGTAGAATCTCGTGAAGGTGTGCGTCGACCTCCACGTAGCGGCCCTGCAGATGTCCAGCAGGGGCCCACCAGAGAAGAACGCTGTGGTGGCAGCGATCGCTCTGGTCACATGGGCTCTCGGACGGCCAGGCAACTTTCGGTTTGCCAACCGATGACAGTGCATGATGCAGCCGGAGAGCCATCTGGAAATGGAAGCCTTCGAGAGAGCCTTCACTTGATTCACAGGTCCAAAATTCACAAACAGCTGTGATGTCTTCCGAAAACTCTTCGTTCGGTCCACGTAGAACTTCAGCGCTCTAGCTAAATCCAGCGAGTGCAAAGTCCTCTCGGCCGGCGACGAAGGCGACGTGAAAAAGACTGGTAACACCAAGGGCTCGTTGAGATGGAAGTCCGACGGCACCTTGGGCATGAAAGAGGGGTGCATCCTCAGCACCACCCTCGTCTCGTGGAAAGTCAAGTATGGAGGCTTGCAGGAAAGGGCCTGAATCTCTCCCACGTTTCGTGCAGAGGTAATGGCCACAAGGAACGCTGTCTTCCACGACGGGAACTTCAACGGAGCCGAATGCAAAGGCTCGAATGGCGGGCCCATGAGCCTGGTCAGCACCACGTTGAGCTCCCACGCCGGGGCTGGAGCCTTCACCGGTGGGAACGATCGGAACAGTCCTTTCATAAACTCCTTCACCAGACGATGAGACCACAGGGATGACCGTCCTGCAGTTCGGGTGTATCGGGAAATCGCTGCCAGATATATCTTGATGGAAGCGTGAGCTAGTCCAGCTTTGGCAAGAAACAGTAAGTACGGTAGCACTTGAGGGGCTGTAATCCGTAGAGGGTTAATCTTCTGTGCACGCCACCAAACAGAGAACCTCTTCCACTTGTGTCTGTAGCACTTGAGAGTTGAGGACGCCCTGGCCTTTGCAAGAACCTCTGCAGTCAGTCGGGATATCATACCCACCAAACTCTAGTGCTGCAGGAGCCAGGCCTGCAAGTTCAGCGACTCCGGGTCGTGATTAAAAATGGTGCCTCCTTCTCTGGAGAGAAGATCTGCATCCGTCGACAGTTTGACTGGCAGGGACGCCAACAAGTCCAGAAGGTCCGGGAACCATATCTGCAACAGCCCAGTGCCACAGATCCTGGGCTTCCTTGGACAGGGCTGGGGATCTGGTTCCTCCCTGCTTCTGGATGTAGAACATCATGGTGGTTTTGTCGGTGAAGATCCTCACCACCTTGCTCTTGAGGGACGAGAGGAATGACTTGAGGGCCCAGAACACTGCTTGGAGCTCCAGTATGTTGATGTGGAGCGGCCTCTCCTCTGGGAGCCACAGGCCTCTCGCGTGAAGATCTCCGGTGTGCGCTCCCCACCCCTCCAGGGAGGCAACCGTCATCACCGTCACCTGGTATGCTGGGGTCTGAAAGTCCGTGCCCGCGGCGAGATGCGAGCGGGTGCCCCACCATCGAATTGCATGGCGGAATACTTCGTTGAGCGAGATCTTGTCCTCGAAGCTTGCCTCCAACGGGCATCGAGGAACTCCTGCAGAGGAGGCATCTGAAGCCTGCACAGACGCACCAGATAGATGCAAGACGACATCATCCCGAGAAGGGACTTGATGGACCTCACTCTGGCCACGTCCGTGACCAGCAGATGCTGTACCTTGCTCAGGATGGCCTGCGTTCTTTCCTCCGACGGCGAGGCCAACTGCGCTACTGTATCGAGCTTGGCTCCCAGAAACAGCGCGACCTGCGAGGGGACCGGGTGGGATTTGGGGAAGTTGATGGAGAATCCCAGGTCCGTGAGCAGCCGGACGGTCTTTGCTGTGTGTTGTACAGCGAGTTCCCTTGTCCCTGCTCGTCCAGGTAGGGGTAGATGTGGATCCTCTGCAGGCGCAGCCGCGCCGCCACTGGTGCTAGGCACTTGGTGAACCCCCTGGGCGCCGAATGGGAGGGCCTTGAACTGGTGGCGCCGCCCTTGGACTACGAACCTGAGAAACTTTTGGTGTCCTTTTAGGATGGGGGTGTGAAAGTATGCATCCTCCAAATCCAACGACGATAGGAAGTAGCCTTACTCCAGCTTGCCCAGCACGTGCTGGAGGGTGACCATACGGAACTTCTGTGCCTTGATGTATTTGTTTAGCCGATGCAAGTCCAGAATGGGACGCCAACCTCCTGTCTTCTTTCCGACGAGGAAGTATCTTGAGTATACTCCGGAGCCCCGGAGCCTCTTTGGGACGAGCTCAATGGCTCCTTTCTTGAGCATCGCCCTTACCTCTAACAGTAGTTGACGGACGTGGTTTTCCTTCCTGGCCACGGGAGGAATTCGGGGGCACTTCTTAAGAAATTCCAGAGTGTGCCCGTGGGCCAGGGTATCCAGCACCCAACGGTCGGTGGAGATGGACTTCCACAGGCTGACTGTCAGCCGGCCTCCCACCGGGGTGCTTCGGTGGGGGCCCGACGCAACGGCCGGTTCAGTCTTGCTAGGAAGCAGCCTCGCCTCCTTGGCCTCCCTGGAGACGAGATCCCCCGGACTTGCCTCGTCCCCCTGTAGGCTTCTTGCAACGAGGAGTGGGCCGCCTGATGGTAGGTCGAGGAGCCGCAGCGAAATCCTTTGGAGGCACCTTGCTTGTCTCCGGAGTTCCGAAAGGGCGGCCGCCGTTGCTGCAGAACTCCCAAGGCCCAAGCCGTCTCCATGTCGGTCTTGATGGCCTGCATCCACAGTCTTTCCAAACAGATTGTTCCCGTCGAAGGGCATGCCCAAAACCTTGGGTTGCACGTCCTGGCGGAAATCCGTCGCCTTGAGCCACCCCCGCCGTCGAAGGCAAACGCTGTTGCCCAACTGGCGGAAACCGGTGTTGGCAATGTCCGTGGCCACAGTTCTGGCATGGTCCGACGCCACCTCACCCTCCTGTAGGATCGCCAGGGCCTCTGCCCTCTTGTCTGGGAGGAAGTTCAACAGGGGGGCGATCTTGTACCACAGTTCCCTGTCGTAGCGGGCCACAATCGCTAGGGCGTTGGCTGCCTTAATCATCGTCGCCACCGACGAGATGACTCAACGTCCCACGGCGTCCAGCTTCTTTCCCTCGCCGTCCGGTGGGGAAGTTGAGGATGAAGCCGATGCCCCCCCCCCCCCGCTTTCTTCTTGGCCACTGCCGAGATGATCGAATCCGGGGTCGGCTGCGCCCTAAGGCACAACGGGGCGGCATCGGGGACCCTGTACTTCTTCTCGTACTGGTCCCTCTTCCCAGATGTCATCCAGCAACCGCACGGCAAGGACCGTCTTCCTCTTGGCCTCACGCAGTTGGTAGAGGAAGCCTTCCTTCTCCTCAAGGCAGAGTTGAAAAAGCTTGGATGCCCTGGCAATCATGGCGTGGAAGGAGCCAATCTTGTCGGGCGGGGACACCCGAGGAATGGGAGTCTGGGGGGCCAGTCCCGTCGTCACTGCCATTGTAATCCGTCCCGGTCGTGGCCGTGTCCGTTCCCGTGTCGTCCCTCGGGATCGGGGAAAGCGACAAAGGCTGAGAAGGCCGTGTGGGCTGAAGGGGCACTGGATGAATTCTCCTCTTGTTCAGAGGGCTTCCCGACGGACCCAGTACAGCTGGGTTATCAGTCGGGGGTAGCGGCAGTCTCATCCTTATCTCTGTGCATAAGGCTTGGTTGCGACGGGTGTGTCGGGAGCGACGGTTGTTCCTCCACGGGAACCTCGTCGTCGTTGCCACCCTCGCTCTAGTCGTCCTCCTCGGGATTCCTCCTGTGGGGCTGGGCCTCTTCCAAATTCTCGGCCAGTTCCTCCTCGGAGGTTGTGTCCGTGTCCATAACGGTCACCGCCCCCCTCACCTCCCTCTTTTCCCACCGGGGTCTTCATGGGGGTCTTCTCGATGGGCTTAAAAGAAGATTCTCTCCACGGGGGCAGGGAAACTCTGGGCCCCGAGGGCGCTACCACTAGGATAGCCTCCAAAGGCTTCGCCAGGGCCACAGCGACTCCCTCGATAGAGGCCTTAGCCGGGTGTATCAAGGCCTTCGGCGCGCTTGAGGCCTTCACCTTAGGGGGAGGGTCATCGCCTCGCTCCCCCTCGGCCGGTTCCTCCGAGATAGACCGGGGCCTCTCCAGAAGCTTAGCCGGGTTCTCGGATTTTCTCTTGCCCAAACCAGAGCGTTGGCTCGCGGTTGATGGCGTCGGTGAAGGTGCGCTCTGCCTGGCAGCCGAGGAGCCTGACCGTTTCACGCTCCCGGTGCCCGCAGACTCGCTGTGCTTTGCCTTCTGTTGGGCCCCCGTCGGCGGGGCGCCCTCACAGGACTTAGAAGACCACTCGGACTTCTTCTCAGCTGCTGGGCTCTTGCCTTCCAGCCAGTTGGAGAGATGGGCCCGGCGACCCCTCATTGTCCGATCCGACATGTTAAAGGAAAACGCACAGTCCTTCTCCACGTGCGTTTTGTCCTCGTGGAGGCAGTAAAGGCATTTTGAATGCCCGTCCTCGAACACATTTTGTAGGTTTCACCCAGGGCAGATCCTGAACAGTTTGCTGGGAGTTGAGCTTCCCTTCTCCTGGGCCATGTTCTTCTCGTCCACGAGCTAGGCATCAGAAACTTCAGGAATCCTCCAAGAAGCGTAACTCGATGAAAACTTCACCCTTGAGGGGCGTAGAAAAAAATCCAAAACGGGTCCCCGTTGATCGGAAGTAGAAACGGTGGAGCTTGAGGCTCGATTAAACCAAAGAATTAGATACATCTCTTTGAAAAAGCGCAAAAACGCAGTAAAAGCTCGAGAGCTATAGCACGAGGACTCCCAACACTTGAACGTGCGGTAAAAATCTGATGGCGGCTGCCAGGAGCAGGGCTTAGGGAGAGGGCAGTCATTGATGGGGGCAGTATGTCACAGACCAGTGATTGGTTAATACTTAGAAAGACAGATTAGAAACTAAACTGATACTGATTTTTTTCTTTACCGAGGATTACCAGCCTGACGAGGGGGAATATTCATGAGCATATGAATTCATGCCAGACCCCGTGCTGGAGAACTGACCATAGAAGATGCAAAAGCCAAATTAGCCAAACTACAGATCGATATTGATAAATTCAAGTGTATCACGATAGAGAGGAAAGCCCAAAGTTCAAAAAGGATTTACAAAATTATGCGGAGGAGAAGACCTACCCATATCTTCTTGACACCTACTATACAGATCTCCAACAAGGAAATTACAAGAGAAGAAACCGGGGAACTACATTCTCGGGTACTTCTAGCAGTGGGAGTGATCCAGGTACATCAGGACTACATCAACAGCAGCAACCTTTTTTTTCCAAAGAGGGAGACAACGGAGTGGCACGAGAAGATCAATGCCGCAGGGACAATAAATGCGAACCAGACAATGGTACTACAATCAAGGTCAAAGGGTGGGATTCCAGTCTTCAATCTATCCAAACATAGGATGACCCCCGCAGAACAAAACTTGTTGTAGAAAGGTTTGTCTTTTGTCCCAGCAGCAAAGTAAAAAGCTTTTGACACAGAATTAGAACTTAGAAGATTCTTTCACAACATTCGACTCAGTTGTACTCAGACGTCGACCAGTACACCTTGGTCATTCTTCTAAAAAAACAGGCCCTGATAAGACTCCATCCTTAGGTCGCTACTCCACACAGAGTGGACCAAAACCTTTTGAACTGTATGTGTCTTCTGTGCATTTCCCTTGGTACAGAAGGTCTTGTTGACTTTTATATAATAGGTTGCATTCAAAACTTCAGTTGGATTGGTTATGCTTTGCTAATAACACCCAATGTTTTGCAATCATGTTAAATTGACTAGTATGAATATCTGTCAGGACTCTTTTGTGCATGTACCAGAGCACACAGTGTACCTAGAAACTAGTATGTTGCTACTGCTGTTAATTGTATGCACCTCTCATAATGGTATCTCACTGAATGTTTGAGCACACTACCAAAATGTCTGTTTTTGTTTTACTAGTATATGCATTCCACACTTTCAGCCAAATAAAAAAGGCAGGTGTGGTTAACCCTCAGTGGCTGGGTGTTTTGTTGCCCAGTAAGACAAATTAGTTTAATGTCTGACTAGGCTTCCAGTTAAGGTATTGAATTTGTTCTACAAGAAGTTATTGCATCAAAATTATTGAGGACAGGACTCACCCCCCATAGACAGTATTTCATTAGCCCACTTTGTCCTGCCCGCCCCAGGGCTGTCCCTCCTGTTACTATTAACCAGTGTAACCAACACATACGTTTTACCATGCAATGGGATTTTCACTGCATTTACTTTTTGGACATTCATATCTTCAGGTCAGGTAATTCTCTAAAGACAGAGCTATATCGCAAACCAACAGATCGTAAAACCCTTCTACATTTTGGAAGCTATTACCCAGAAGGCCTTAAATGCAATCTACCATAGGGCCAATTTCTATGGGTTAGAAGAAACTGCACCAATACAGACACTTCTAACAAACATGCTTGTGATCTACAAGAATGCCTACTCCAAAGAGGTACCCCAAAAAGGCAGTCAAAAACGCACAGAAATGAGCGGCCAACACCGACAGAACTATATTTCTCACCAAGAAACCCAAAAAGGACAGACTCATTTGTGTGACAACCCCACTAAGTAATCTTGCGAGAAGGGGGGGGGGGGGTGGTGGGGGGTGTGGCTAACCGCCATGTAGAGAGGACGCGACTTTGGTGAGCTCTGCTAGATGTGCCATTCATAAGCTGTTTAAGGCTTTAAGGTATCTCCAGAACCTGCAAACTATCACGCCGGCTGCAGACGCCAACTAAAAGTTCCGTGACTCTTCACACACGTTGGCGAAAGCCCAAAAGACCTGTATTGCTGCCTGCAGAAAATGGCCCGAACGAATGCCAAGATGGCGGCTCCCGCACACTGATCCCCCGGAGCCCAGCACCTGCCTGACAGTCCGCGAAACAACGGACATGCACATTCGCTCGTGAAATCGGGCAGGACTGCCTTGGGAGAATTTGAAACAGAGTGATTTGGAGTCACGTCCAGACAGAGTCCTGCTGAGCCTGGTGTGCAGCTTCCAGAGGGAGCATCGGTGGCGTTGCGCGGGCCGCTGAGACACACAAGCGCCCGGCGGCAGGAGGAGGTGTCCACCCGCCCTGCGGTGGGGAGTTGTGCTGAGCTGAGGCCAGGAACAGGCCCGCTGGACGAGGTGAGAGGGGAGCCGGGGGAGGGGGGGCTGATCAGGGGTCTGTGCACCGAACCAAGCGCGGGCATCCCCATGCCTCACCCCACTCCACGTCCTGCCGGTGGGCAGAGGACACAAATTACCCAGCTGGGGCCATATCGCGGGCACCGCCCGCACACCTCTAACAATTTAGCAGCCCTGGAGGCGGAGCACGGGAGCTGAACTGAGGCCTATGATACGAACTACAAAGACCTGATCGGGTCCCTGGCTGGGAAGCGGGTCGCCCCTCTGGGAGGATCCCTGGCTCCCCTTCATGCCGGAGGCCCAGGGTGAAGAGACAGTCCACATCGAGGGATAGGGGCGGTGGGCGGCAGAGGTGGAGGCCCCACCAACTTGGAGTCGTGGCACTGATGGGCACTGGCCAAAGGCCCTCCACATGAGCCACCTATCACGCCACATACCGGCAATCAGGCGAGACCTCGCACTCTGGTCCCCGCTGCACTGGAAGACAGAGCTGTGGACGCCGTTGGCAGACATTATAGGAATTGCATACCGGACTGCACGACCCCCCTCAACCCCTTAAGCGGCACTAGATTCAGGATTAGGTGCCCTCCCACACACAGGGGAACGCCGAACTAAACGGCATATGCTCTGAACCTCATACCACTCTTGTGGGGCACGACCTGCGTGAGGATCCGGAGGCTGACTAAAAACGCCCCAAGGCCGCCCAGAGACAGCGCCTCCTCAACGCATTAGCACATACTGCCCTGCCCGGTAGCCTGAGGCCTGAGTAGACAACCGACCAAAGTGTGCCGTGGATCCCTGCGCTTCCAACACTAAAGCCTCCACATCCGGATGCAGCAAACCACAACCAGGGGTGCAACGGAGAGCGCACATTGTTGAATCTGCCCCTTGTGCCTGAAGCCTACAGACCGGGCTGCCAGCGCCGGAGCCGGGGGGGGATGTCTCCTCCGGACCAACCAACAGGGAAGGGCGCTAGGTCCAAGCATCGCCAGACCACCATAGACGTTTTTACGGCCTGCGGACTTCCCGACCCTGAGAGCCCAGACATGGCAACTGCAGAGAAGGAAACTGATCCCGCTGTAGCAGCGACCAAACCCAGCAACACCCAGCTCCTTGAGGACATCAAGTTGTTCCAAGCAACAATGGTGAACAAAAATCAACGCCGTGGCCACGGATTTGTGCCTCCTATGCCAGGACGTGTGTTCCTTGGCCGGTAGAACCGAAGCACTGGAGACCCAGGTGCGCGAAAATACAGAGGCAAAAACCCAGCTCCTCCAAGACATGGACGGTCAGCAGAGAGTCAAGAACTTGGAGGACAGAGCGGAGGAGGCAGAAGGGAGGGCTCGCCGGAACAATATCCGTCTCCTCGGCTTGCCGGAGGGCATTGAAGGCCCAGACCCCACTAACTATTTAGAGAACCTCCTACTGCAGAAAAATGGGTGGAGAAAAGCTGTCGCAGGGCTTCTCCATTGCGAGGGCCCATGGGTCTCTTGCTAAGAAACCACCAACAAGCAGCCCACCCAGGTACATGATAGCTAAAGTATTGAACTACATACAGGGACCGAGAGGTCATTTTAGCGTATTCACGATCAGATGGCCAAATCCAGAGGAACTCTTCTAAGATTGCGATTTATCCTCATTATACCTTTCAGGTTCAAATGAACAGAGCACAGTTCATACATACTAAAGCCAGATTGAAAGCGGCAGGATTGCGATACATGCTTCTGTACCCCTCACGATTGAAGGTAATGCATAACAGGGCCCACCTGTTTGATACCCCGGCACAGGCCCGGGACTGGATGGACTGGCAGCAACTAGCCGACATTGAAGACAAGAGGCCGAAGGCGCACTGAGCCGCCTACCAAGGAATACAGGAGTATTTTTCTTAAGTCAGCTGCTTAACAATAGAGGGACCGGGCCTAAAATGCAGCTGATATGATCTTACTAAGCGTAATGCCGAAGCCAGAGCTCTCTCCACCCCCAGGAGTTTCCTTTCAGGGTACGTTTACCCGCCCCTAGGGCACCTGAAGACCATGTCTGGTCCAACAGAGAGGAAATGGGACAGTCATAACGAGGGTCACCTCGCTGGACCAGTTCTATGTTTGGGGAGTTTGAAGTTAAGGGGGGAGGGAAACGGGGAGTTAGCATTAATGTTGGGAATTTTGATCGAAAAACACAGACCACAGGAAAACTCCATGACGGACACATCACCAATGGGACCTCGATTGAGGCCGGGAATGAGCAACGGACGCCACGACACCTATGGCTGAAAGAATAAAAGTAATGACGTGGAACGTCAGAGACATGAATAGCTTTGTTAACAACGCCAGATATACGCATAACTGCGAAGATGTAAGGCTGGAATCGCTATGCTCCAGGAGACACACCTAACGGGGAAAAAACTGGAGGCACTGGCCAAGACATGGCGAGGGACCCTGATTGGATCCTCCTACACTAGAGGGGGTCCTGATCTGGATCGACCCGACCATCCCCTTCAAGGCAGTGAGCACCAAGACAGATGACGAGGGCAGGATGGCACTTGTGCGTGGCACCATTGAAGGGAGGGAACTATGCCTGATTAGCACCTATGCACCTAATCATGACGCCACGGTTTTCTTTCACTCCCTATATTCTCGACTCAGCCCTCATGTAAACTGCACTATGATTTGGGGGGGGGGGGGGGGGGGAGACCACAATTGCACCCTAGACCCCCTCAGACGGGTCGACACCAAGCACTCCCGCCCATTCCCCCCCTCCCGCCAAAATATTGTCTAAATTAATGTCACCTGTTACTCTGTGACCTGTGGAGGGAACAGAACCTTGAGCAACGGGAATACTCCTTCTCCCCCCACACAACGTCCACACTAGGCTGGACTACATCTTGGTTAGTCAGGGGCAGCAAGCCATGTTTAGAGACGTACACTTTTTGCCTAAGGTGCTGTCAGACCACTCCCCCATGTTGGCCTCCTGGGAGGCGTACCCGCCCAGAACCCCCGTTCCAACGTGGAGACTTAGGGCTGAGGCCCTGCTCGACGCAGCCTGCCGCGAACATATTAGGGACAGTACTGAGGAATACTGGCAGAATAACCTAGACAGCGTAGAACATACCAGCACAGCTTGGGAAGCGTACAAGGTAGTTATGAGGGGGGAGATGATGGCTGCGGTGGGGGGGGCGCCCAGAAGTCCATTATGACCTCCCTAGAGGGCGCGGAAAAAGAGCTAGGGGAGCTGGAGAGTAGGGCCGATTCGACCCCAGAACGGCTACAGGAAATAACCAAACTGCGACAGGCCTGTCTATCACACTGGGAATCTTTGAGGAAATTGAGTTATGCAAAGCACACTGAAAGAACGGACGCTCTGGGTGATAAACCCGGTAGACCCTTAGCTTGGCACTATAAAAGGGAAACCCCCAGGACACCCATTTGCCATATACTCAGACCTGATGGCACCACTGCACACACCCAAGCAGAGATCAACTCTGTCTTCTCCGAGTTCTATCATGGCCTCTACTCCAAGACTCTGCCACCCACCGACACCAAGATTGAGGATGTCCTAGATAGCATAGAGCTACCCAAATTAGATGCACAGATGGCTGAAGCCCTAGACGATCCAATTACCCCTGACGAAGTGATGGAAATATTTAGATCCTTACCATCTGGGAAAGCACTGGGCATGGATGGCCTACCCGGGGAATTCTATAAGTCATATGAAGAGACCCTTGCCCCACTGCTAGCACAAGTATTCAACAAGGCTTACGATCACGGTGTCCTCCCAGACTCCATGAGAGAAGCCGTAATAATCCCTTTACTGAAGCCTGGAAAATATAGAAGGGACTGCGGGTCATATAGACCACTTTCTATGTTAAACGTCGATAGCAAGATACTGACCGCACACCTTGCAAATAGATTACGCAGAGTAATCCCCCGGCTGATTCACCAAGACCAGACTGGCTACGTGCCAGGGCACTCTATTACTGAGAACTTGCGCAGGTTACACCTGTCATGATGCCTACCTCCAAGGAGCCAGGTCCGACCCAGCAACCCCAGAGGCAGGCATCATTCCCCCCCCAAACCCCCCCAGGGAAGTGCCAGCGGGCCCAAGCTGGGGCCCTTTGGACATAGTCCTGGCGCCTTAGGCTCATAAAGCTAGACATGTGTTCAAGTGTTTTAATGTGCACTTACCTGATGCAGACCATGCTGCTACATCCAGGCCCTCTTGAGGCCTGAATGGAACTACTTTACCTGTGGGACTACTTTCCACCTGGGTGTGGTGGGGGAAGGATACATACCTGATCAGTGGAAGGATACATACCTGGAACTTCTCTCCCAAAGCTATTTAAACCACGCCCGATCAGCAACTCACGCTTCGCGTTGTTCTGCTCCTCGCAGCTGGACGCTCACCGTGTCAGCTCCTGCATCTGGACTTCAGCCACGCCTGTCAGCATCCTGGGTCACCTGCAAAGGGAGATAAGAGCGAATTGGACAGAGAAAGAAGACCTTACCTGCTAAAGCTGCATCACGGAGACATCACACCGACGATCCTGAAAGGGAAGACATCATTTTTAGAAGCATTTCGCTTCGATCGCTGCAGCGCTGCATTTCACTCACCTTTCCTGGGCACCTCCATCTTCAGCAGCGATCATCCGGATCCGCAGCCACTTCCCAGAGCCTAGAGCGAAAAAGACAAGAACACAAGGTGAGAAGGAAGGGAATAGGAAACGCTCAGTTTCCTTCTAAGACTTACCTGTTGGGTCATTCCCATTTCATTTCGGGTCCTGCCGCTTCCTGGCATTTCGGACCCCGGCCCCTATGGGGAAAAAAGACAAAGACATTGAATGAGCGAATGCAAAGACATTACCCGAACGCTCATCCAGAACTTACCTGTCATTTACTGGAACTGCACGTTTCACTTCGGGTCGGCGCCATATCTCCGGCATTCCGAACCCCGGCCCCTAAGGGGAAAAAGACATAAGCGTTAGAGCTTGCTGCAATAAGACAATGAACATTATTATTATTAAGCTTGAACTTTTGAACTTGCTACAGAACTCTTACAGCGCCTTACCTGAATAGTCAAGCTTATTTGAACTCCCATCAAACCTCAATCCAGTGAAGTAACTGGGTTTCAACGCGCCCCTGCATCAGAAGCAGGATGGAGAACTCATCCTTCCAGACCCTAAGGTGAGACTTCATGGGGAATCGTGGAAGGGTATCGTGGAGGGTTTGAAGGGAGTGGGAGGCTTGAGCATTATTCCGTCAGTAGTTAATACTCCCTTTTCACGCACATGGGAATATTCCTGCGAGCCAGAGAAGCCAGAGTAGAGGGGCCCTACCTGTCCATCCTCAGAGTCCTGCGCTTCACCATTGAAGAAGCATCAGCACTCGAAGCCAGACCTGCGCCTCCGTGGGAATCAGGTGAGCGTGACAACACCATATCATATACAGCACAGAGTGAGGGCCTCAGAAATATGCTGTTGCTTCACTAGACGCCACCAAGGCCTTCGATGCGGTGAGATGGGAATGGTTTTATGCCACTATGGTTAAGATGGGGATCGGACCCGCCTTCCTTAAATGGACCCAATTGGTCTACACCAATCCCACCGCCAGGGTGTGCACTAACAAGACATTCTGATCAAGTGCCCCTCCACAGAGGCACCCGGCAGGGATGCCCACTGTCCCCTATGCTATATATTATTGCCGTAGAGCCCGTAGCCGCATATCTCTGACAGGAGTATGGAGATGGAGGCATTGAAATAGACGGGGTGACTCACCTAGTCTCCATGTACGCAGATGGCATGCTGTTGTACCTGCACAACCCTGAGCACCTTCTGCCCTACATTTTAGAGACCTTAGGATTGTTTCCATAGACATACGGGCATTCAGATTAACAAAGACCAGTCTTGCCTCTACCCCCTAGCTGCATTGTACAGTGAGGAACATAGATCCCTACACCCCCCCCCCCGCAAGACCTTAAATGGCAGGCGACATCCTTCAGATACTTGGGTATCACCATACACCGTAACCCTAGTACCGAACACCTTCTTAACACGGTCAGGGCCAAGGATTCCCTTGCGAAGTCTATGGAATTTTGGGTTAAGCTCCCCCTCCCGGTGGCTGGGCAGGCAGGTCTCCTCAAAATGGTGGCACTCCCCCTGATTACTGCACTACTTTACTAACCTCCCCTTTAACACCCCCCCTCCTTTTCCAGAGACATAAACAAACTCTGTAGGGGATTCCTTTGGCAGGGAGGAAGGCATACTGTGGTGCTGGATATTCTCCAAAGACCCTACAAGTAGGGTGGATTGAAAGTCCCCAACTTCGAGCTATACTACCTGGCTAGCCAACTGAGGCACATGACGCAATGGATGGCCGATGAAGCCACCACAGACACCCGACTTCTCCAACCAGCCCCGCCCTGATTGCTACTCGGAGACTTACTATGGGTTGAGAAGGGAGCTCTGCGAAATTACCCATACCTGGTTAAGCTTGGGACCCAGCTCTGGAATCGGGCCTGCAGAACAGTTGGGTCGACTGACCCGTTCTCTCTGCAGATCCCCATTGCGGCATTCACGGCTTAGCTTTCATGAGGACAAATAGAAACACGCACCCAGTGGGAACCCTGTGGTGTGGCGGTACTAGGAGACCTCACTCAAGAACAGGAGCTTATGACATTCACTGACCTCAGCGAATCCACAGGTCTGCCCGCAGGCCAGTTTTTGCTCCACAGAGCAGTAATACAGACCATAAAGAATAGATGGCCAGAGCCCCCGCCGACCTGGTCATAGAGAACGAGATCATTGAGTCAATGCTGGACACTGCCGAGGGAGGCCACGAAACCTCCAGACTATACGAGGCCATAATGCAGGGCACGACCAGGAACGAACTCAAATGCAAAGGGAGGTGGGAGATTGTATTGGGCCTAGAATTTGAAGACAAAGCATGGGAGAAAATAACCCACTACCACAAGAAGATCTCTAGAAATGCCCGTCTCCAACTCATCCAACTATACATAACCAACAGGGACTACCTTACACCCAAAGCCATATCAAGGTTCAAAGGAGCTGCAATCCAGACATGCCCCAAACGCAACGAGCCGAAGGCGGGAATGACCCAGATGTTCTGGGGCTGTCCGACGATTCGAAGGTTTTGGGCCCAGGTGAAAGATAGGGTGGCAAACGCAGAGATTGAAGTGGAAATTCACGAGCCAGCAGCCTGCATATTGGGAAGATACAAGCGAAGTAGCAAGAACAAGCCCCTAAATAAACTCAGAGACTCTATATACATAACGGCGAAAAGACGCATAGCCATGGGATGAAAAAGCGCCAGAGACCTGAGCGAGGCCCTTTGGTGGGGAGACCTCAAAAGATGGATTGCCGCGGAGACTGCTGCATGGGAAACAGCAATCCAGGTACAGAGACTAGACTCCAGCGAGGAACTACTCCGTTAAGTGGTGTTAACTGTGCCATTGCTCCACTCGGCGGCGCAGGACAGCGCCTCAGACAGTACAGACACAGATTAATCAATGATTTGTTACACTTTGTTGAAAAACTAATAAAGAAATACAATAAAAAAAAGTAATCTAGCGAGAAAAACAATCAGGAAACATTGGCACCTCATAAAGAATGCTGGAACTTTGGATACAATTCCACTGTTCGCATTCAAGAAGAACCAAAACCTCAAAGAATCTCTGGTTCACACCTTCATCGAACCAGTGACTCCACAAACCACATTGTGGAACCTCCCGTCTTTACAAGGCAAATATCGCTGCGGCCAGTGTCTAGCATGTCAGTTCACTGAAACCAAGAAGGTCTTTAAAATATAAAACATCTCATGGACACTCAAGGACCATACCAACTGCAACACCAAACAAGCAATCTATGTGATTGAATGCCCGTGTGGTCTACTATATGTCGGCAAAACTATGAGAGCCGTTAAGACCAGGATCTCAGATCACCGGTCTTGCATAAAGAACAAAATACTAGAGAAACCCTTGGTTGATCACTACAACCAAATGAATCACACCAACATGGACCTTAAGTGGTTCATCCTACAAAAACTGTCTCCCGCACGAAGAGGAGGGGACATGGACAGGACACTAACAACTTGAACAAAAATGGGTTCACAGGTTGAACTCTGTAAAAGAAGGGCCAAAATGTCAGTTGAATGGAAACTTTTCATGTGACCTACTTCTAATACTGACTCTCCAGTCAGCATACATGCAATGTACGCCTGGTTGACCATCCCTTAGTGTGCTCCCTTCTTCCTTTTTCCCTGTACCTGGAAGGTCTTTCTAGTATATATGGCTTAACCACCAGATTTTTCTTCATAATCATTAAGATTGTATCCGTTGCCATGACTTGTCGCCAGGTCTGTTTCTAGAATCATTATGTTTGTACCCATTGACTTTGGAAAAGTTAAAGGCATAGTCCAGTAAACATTTGTATTGTCCCTTCGGGTCGGCCATGTTTTTTTAAGCCTAAGTGGCTCGATTTTAGAAAACTTTCCTATGGTCCTTATCCGAGTTTTCGTCCATTAAACGCACGCGAAAACAGGCACCAGGGAGCCGCCATTTTTTGATAATCCTATCACTTGCCGCATCGCCCTGGCTGACCTGCTTCTGCGGCACTAAATCAATTCCCCCGCCCCTGAGCCTGTCATCAGCAGACTCGTACCGCCCATTTTTCAATGCCAAAGCACGTCTTGTGTCAACATACGCTGCGATTCAGCTAATGACGTGTCGCCATGGAAATGGCAGGACGCCTCTTTCATCAATAAGTATAAACAGACCGTTTCACAACACACAGCAGCAGATTTTCGATTTCATTCCTCTCTGTGTTACTTAGAGTATTTTGTGACTCGTTTCTGTGCTCTGGTCAGCTACCTTCGCCGCTTGTAGCCCGTGTGAACACCTGTACCATCTCGGTAAATTATTTTACTTTGTTTACCACACAATGGCTACAATAATGCCCTACATGTACGAGCCCGAGTATATCGAGGAGGAACTACTGGAAAGGGAAGCACGCGAAAACGATGGGGATTCGGACGGCAGTTGGCAGGACGAATCAACAGATGAAGAGTCGCATGGACGGCGTCTCCACCTGGTGCACATGCAATCGGTGCAAGCTAATGCCTACCGAGGAGGAGAACTGCTGCTGCCGAGAAAACCCGGGATGCCTGGCCTACATTTCGGAAGGCAAGCCACGACCGCAATGCATCACCGAGCTGCCAGACTTCAGGGCAGCCTGCCTCACACGGGCCGTTTTGAGAATAATGATGGTGCTTATGCACGAACTTCATGCAACTGTTCGTCCTCGTAATCCGAGTAACGAGTAAGTATACTCTGCTTGTCATGCCACTCCTATTTCATGGTCTTCTACTATATCCAAAATTACATATTCATATCATAGTAACGCATGAAAGTCGTTCAATAGTGTGCATTGTCTAGATAGCATATGCCCGTGCAGAATGCCATTAGTTACAAGAATTGTCATTGACAAAAACGTTTATTAAACTTATCTTGGTCATTTAAAAACAGTTTGCTTCATTCCTTTTCACAGGTGGTACAGACTGGTGGCCTATCGTTCCTTTACATGGTGGCTCCACGGGAGGCTTGGACACCGCGTTCGAAGAGTGATACCCGCCTGTGCCGTTCGTGCCATAAGAGAAACATTCCCGAGTGACAGCGGTCAGTACAGGGGATTTTCTCTCGCTGTGCTGCAACCTGACCTGTATAATCTTTAAAGTCTTGTATTTTTGTGTCATGAAAATAAGATACAAAATAAAACACCACATATATTTTAACAATGGCTGTTTCGATTTTTTAAATGAATCAAGTGTGTCTCCATTCAAGGATGGACGTCAGACATCTGTGCTCCGAATGGGTGAAGGTCTGGTCGCTGTGAAGCAGGGTGGTCACTATCTATCTAAGCTAACATAACATTATCGATAATGCATGCACTAAATAACACTTGTTCAAAGTCGTTCAGTAGGTTATGTCTCTATAAAAGTCACACATATATCTATACTAACAATTACCATTGGATTATACAGGCCTTAGGGTCTTGATCACTATAATACACCGGTTGAAGTGTGGGTCTGTGCTCACAAGAATCTCCGGTATGTGGCATTTGTTATTGATAAGCAACGATATACTATCAAAGGCGGTTCGCGCCAGTGGATGAGCGCTGGCATGGGGGGCTGTCACGGGCGCGAAAGGCCAAGGTGCCAAACTGCATGTACACTTCAAAAGGTATCCCACGCCAATGGGCCATCAGTCACATGGTCTCCTCAGACCCCGTGTCTCCAGCCAGGCCTCCCCTTGAAGCAGGCCGCCCCCCTGCAATCCACATAAGTGTGTCTCCATTCAGCAGTCTTCCTGTGCCTTATCTTCACGCCCCAGCCCCTCCATCCCACCCACCCTCTATCAAAGGCGGTTCGCGCCAGTGGATGCGCGCTGTCAGGGGCGCGAAAGGCCAAGGTGCCAAACTACATGTACACTTCAAAAGGTATCCCACACCAAGGGCCCATTGGTCACATGGCCTCCTCAGACCCCGTGTCTCCAGCCAGGCCTCCCCTTGAAGCTGCCCGCCCCCCTAATACCACGACATACATACGTCATTCATTCACAAACACACCCCTGTTTCTAATACTTTATAAACCACTTGTTATGTCTCATGAGAACATCTTTGTGCTTTGCAAGTCAACTCCTGAACGTGCTACCTGGCAACCACTGAGATCTACGCTAATCTGCTAGTCGTCGTGCTATCCGTGAACTTCTGTGACCGATCAGAGCAAACCCATCAGTGTGCTACCTGTGGCCACCCACCTATTCTCCTGCAACATACTGCTCTGCTTGCTGAATCCAACTGTTTGTTGGTCAAGGAAAGGCCATGTATCTTAGTCATATTTCGCAGATTTTTAAATTTCTATCTATTTGCGAGTAGAGTACACAATAGTGCTATGTTCGTTGGTCTCATTGCTATTGACTTGAGTTTCCATTGCTATGCTATCAATAGATCTATTTATTTTCATCTGTGTCTATTGTCATCGAATTGCATCCTTCGGGGGTCCAGTCTATAATGTAAGCATGCTTCCTTCTCGTGCAAGACAGAACATCCAAGGGACGAGTCACATGTTCAGATTTTAGTCACATCATTTATACATTTCTGCAACTTATGCAAATACTAAGCCGCACATAATGAACTGGTATAGTTCCTGCGACCAAAACAAACCTTGCATTGATCATTGTATGATTCATTTACTTTTGTATCAAATCTTTATTCTTGAAGATTGTATAATAATGTCGATATTTACTTTTCAGATTTATCAACAATGCCTGCCTGTTCGATTAGCGGTTACCCTTCCAAGACCCATGCGAAATCTGAAGGCACTACAATGCATGTATTCCCGAAAACTGTTGATTGAATAAGAGAATGGGTCAGACATTGCGGATATCCACTGGATGAGCTGGAAAGTAGAGTCCAACAAGTCTTACAGGACAAGAGGAGTGATCGATACCGCATCTGCAGCCAGCACTTTTCCTTGGACATCTACACAACCATCTTGGGTAACAAAGAAGAATAAACGGAAGAGCGACACGGAAATTGCTCGAAAACGTTATTCCCACTCTATTCGTCCACATTTCGCCACCGGTGAGTCAAGTGTCCGGATTTAGCTTTAGGCCTTGCGGTAGTGTGTAGGTAGCCGAATTGATTAATTGATATTGTAAGTGTTCTATCCCTTGTAATAATTTCGATATTGATATGAGTATAGTTTTTTGAATAATGACATTTATCAATATATTCTTTTTCGATTTCATAACCCACAAACGCAATGTATATATATGGGAACAGGGAACTGTGCTGTATTGAGCATTTTTCAAGTATTGTGTCGCCCTACATGGCTATTTTTAATATTGGCATTTCATTATCAATCATTAATTTACCTTTACATCTTGACTATCCCTTGAATCTGAAGCAAGAACATTCTACATCCTTGACGCGGTCGCAGTTATCAACCACTTCTAGTGCGTATCAGGTAATCTTACTAGGCTAATCCGCTACAGACTTGTTTTATGCATGTCAAGTAATAGTTTTATTCTATTGTGTAATTATTTTACCGAATGTTTGGTTAATGCTTTCCAACTGATATACACATTAGTTATCGTCCACTGATGTTTGTTTTCAGTTATAATTAGTGTCATCAATACTAATGCAAGTACCGTCTTTCAGGGAGATGCTGAAGCGTCCGCCACATCTACAACATTTCTAGATGTTCACCAGCAGGAGGTATGGATACTGACAGCTCCATCGAGCGTCATCATCAGAGCTGGAATTCTTGTCGTTTGATTGTTCTACACAATGTTTCATTCGTGGTTAGCCGTTGATATGTACCTGTGCTGTGGACCCCAGGTGTGTGTTATGTTTTCACTATTGTAATCCTCACTAATGCAAGTACTATGTTTCAGGCAGTTGATGGAGCGTCAACCCCTGCACTTGATGCAGAGCCTGACATTCAAGTAATTCCAGGGGAAGTGGAAGCGGGACCATGCGTATACGAATCGGCGCAACAGCTTTCGGAAGTGCGCACTTCATTTGCAACATCCATAGATATTCTTCAGCAGCACGAGGTATGGATACTGACAGCTCCATCATGTGTGATCCCATTTGCTATACTTTCTTCCCTATTAACGCAAGTGCTGTGTTTCAGGGAGACGACGGAGCTTCCACTACAATCACAACATCCCACCTTGATGATGCAGATGTAAAGGAATCGGAGAAATAAGTCGATGAAATCTGCATATCTATATTTTCCTTGATTGTTTTAGACAATGCATCATTTGTGGTCATCTCTTTATATGTACCTGTGCCGTCGACCCCAAGTGTGTGTTATGTTTCCAATATTGAAAACCATACTAATGCAAGTACTGTGTTTTAGGGAGATGCTGATGCCTCCTCTCCAATACAACCATTCATGGCAGTCCATGCAGAGCCAGAGGTATGGATACTGAAAGCTCCATCGAAATAGATCATCACTGGTCGAATACTTGTCGTTTGATTGTTGCACACAATGTTTAAATCGTGTTTGGCTATTGAGATGTACCTGTGTGTTCGTCCTCACGTATGTTTTATGCTAACAATATTTTGATACATAGTAATGAAAGTACTATGTTTCAGGGAGACAATGGAGCCTCATTCCGTGCTGTCTATGCGGATACAGAAAATATAGTTGTTGCAGCGCAAGAGGAAGGGAGGACATGCGGAAAGGAATCGGAGCTACAGCTTGCAGATGTTAAAGGTCGAGTCAAAAAAGTTGCAAAGAAAAAAAAAAAGTTAGTTACAAACAGTTCATAACTTTAAAAAAATGTTTGTGCTGGGGACTATTTTATGTTTTTTTCCAGTCAATTGGACTACACTTTATCTTGTGTTTAAACTGAACATCCCTTTTCCAATCTCTCCTCTAGTTACCCGTGGGTGTCAGAACTATACACACACAGACAGTGAAGCGAATGAGAGATGTTGCTTGCCAGACCATGTACACTATGGAGGAACTATTAATTGAGGCGAGGCATGTTCAGGCTCGAGATGCTCATGTCCAATGGCCAGAACATGAATTAACTGTGTTTGGAGAATACAGCAAAGTTGCATTGGACCATTGCTACAGTGTGACCGCACCACCACAAGAAGATGATACTGAATGTATTGAAGATAGCTCTGAAGTAGTTGCAGATCAATTCACACAATCTACACCCGCCAAAAAATTGCCACCCAAAACCCTGTCGACATTGTTGCGTTCTCCCATCAATGTTGAAGTAACAGATGTCGAAATAACAGAGAATGAACCAGCCGCAGCATCCATAGACGCATCAGAACTTGATATCAGCAATATTACTTTCCAATGTGTTGAAATCTCCGCAACGTCACAGGCCGAAACAACGTTGACGCAGGATGACAGTCTAATGAAAGAGAGCAAATACATTATATTCGACA
Source organism: Ambystoma mexicanum (assembly GCF_040938575.1). Classification (NCBI taxonomy): domain Eukaryota; kingdom Metazoa; phylum Chordata; class Amphibia; order Caudata; family Ambystomatidae; genus Ambystoma; species Ambystoma mexicanum. The sequence goes on from NC_090932.1 coordinate 914,685,166, forward strand.
GTTGTTTGATGGAAATTATAAGTATGCGGAAATGTGTGCATTCCGTTAGAGGGAAAGTATGTGGGAAGCCATTGATTAATGTGACTCGTCAAATAAAAGGTAGTAACGTCCAAATAAATGCCGCCTATAGATTAAATCATAGGTTCTCATGGTCTGCACAAACGATGCTGGGGAAAATGCCAGCAGGCAATCTACTGTGTGCAGCTGCATCACTTTTTAGTGGCTCCAGTTTTAGAAAGTTAGAGGCTTTCTTTCAGTTTGTGGGACTCCATTTCATTTCTAAATCGCTGTACTACATATACCAACGTGATTATGTGTTTCCGGCCATTAGTGATGCTTGGAAAATTGAACAATTGTCTCTAGTAAGTACATTCGAAGTGAAACGTTTCAGGCTAGCCGGCGATGGACAGTGCGACAGCCCTGGATTTTCTGCCAAGTACTGCACCTACCATTTTCAGGACATGGATAGTAAGAAAATTGTGAGTTCGGTGGTCGTGCAGGTAACACAATGTACATCCTGAGTGGCTATGGAGAAACTAGGATTTATAAAATTAGTGGAATATCTACAATCAAGGGGAATGCACATCGATCTCATAGCCATGGACAGACACGTTTCAATTGCCAAGACAATGAGAGAGCAGTTCCCACATATTAATCATCAATTTGACGTATGGCATCTTGCTAAATCTATCAGTAAGAAAATCTCGGCTACAGGAAAAAAAAAGGTTTTGAAAGTATTTTGCAGTGGTCCCAGTCTATCAACAACCATCTTTGGTGGAGCTCAAAAACTTTTGAAGGGTCAGTGGAAATACTACTTGAAAAATGGCGGTCACTGATGCACCACTGTACCAACGTTCACCGCTGGTCAGAAAACCAACATTTCCACCAATGTGAACATGACCCTTTGTCCCCAGAGGAGGCAAGGAAGAAGAAGTGGTTGATTCCATCTTTACCGACACACAATGCCATCGAGAAGATTGTTTTCAACAAAACTCTATCAAGAGATTTGAGAGGACTGACAGAATTCTGTCACACAGGAGATTTGGAGGTGTTCCACAATATGTGCCTAAAGTACAGGCCAAAGCGATTGCATTTTAGCTTTCGGGGCATGAAACATCGCACTCTACTAGCGGTCTTGGCCCATAACAGCAATGTCGGACGTGAACAATCTAGGACTAGGGGTAAAGTAAGGATGCCTCGCTACACTAAGGTGTTTTCAAAACAAAGTAAGCAATGGGTGATCAAACCAGTCTATGATGAAATGCAGTTCGACTTTGTGAAAGGCCTTATTGTTGCTGTGTTAGAGAAGCACAGATATGGAATTTTGGACGTTTCTGTGCAGAGCAGTGATCCATTGCCACCGAATATTGCAACTGTGCCATGTCCACCAGAAGCACAGCTGGTTGTGAAGTACAAATCCCGGTTTAAATAATTGCAATACGATTGTCGTTTTGTAAATAAATGTTATTGTACAGTGTACCTGTAACCCTAACCCCTACCTTCACCATCATGGGTGGCAAACAAGCTGGGTGTCATCTTTGAATTCTCTCTATTCACCTCATATATGTGTATGTATATATTTTTCTCATGTCCCATCTCATGTAAATGTAAATGCTGTGCACTGTTAACGGAGGGGAGGCTTGCGTATTGCAAATAATAAAACAAACAATAAATCTCACTTTTAACTCAATTCCTGTGGTACTTCATACTTTCCCTGACCTTCCGCCAAAAATTAAATGTCTCCGTAGTTATGATTTTTTGGGGCTGCAAAGCTCGCAGGCAACGGGGACAAAATTGGGGGCCTTAGAACGCGCCAAGCGGGCCGTGGCATTTGGGAGAAGCCAGTTCGCATTTGCACATTGAGGCACACTACATAGAGGGATTCTAAACTTCCTCACAGATGCCTTTACTACGTGATGTTGCAAATAAAGAATGCGAAGGACATCGGCTTTGATTTTCAGCTCACGCCCAGAAGAGGCCCACAAGTCGCACTGGAAGTATAAGGGTCTATTGTTTTTTGACCTTGAGACAGGGACCATGCCTAAAGAACTTCATTTGAAGGGGGTGCGCAATAACGTAAGAGACGATAAGGCAGAAAATTCAGAAACTAGACCGAGTTTCATTTTATTTCAGTATACGAAAAATCGTTGTCAAGAGCACGGTCCGTTTTACAGACTGCATTACGAAGAGACACAATGGAAATTTCAAATATAATGTGAGTAAATCTTTAGACGCTTTTATACCGGAATGAAGAATTAATGAACGGATGCATGAATAAATGAATGAAGAGCTAAGAAAAGCAAGGAAAACGTGTTCGTAGTGGGCACATGGGCATGCAGGTCCACTGGTCTCTCCGATCAAGGTCCTTGGCCCAGCCACTTTTCCCTGCACTGCCTACCTGCACTACGGGACTGTCTCTGTATCCTTTAGGCCCTTTCTCCCGGCATTTACCTTGCACTTGCGACCAGCTGGCCCCATTATTTATCTTGTATTCTACTAACCATGTACAGCACTTTTACCCCCCTCGCCCCTTCCCCATGCGCGATCTGAAAGACACCTGGTCTAGAAGGATCGTTGTCTGTCTGCCCTTGTTCCCCCCCGCCTCGTCGCGCCTTGAAACACTTGTGTATAGGCGCGTTACAAATGCCATATCATATCATTCCACACGCATGTAGACTGTCGTTTCTCATTGTTTGTTGGCCGCGATTTATTTTGTTACTTTTCGCATTGATTTTAGAGCCGAGCATACTCCATTGAACTATCCTTGCAAGCAAATAGTTTCCGATCGGCCATAATAAATAAAATGAGTAATATTAATGAAGATCGGCTGGCGAGACTAATTATAATTTTTTTGTTTTCATAACAGGTATTTGCTCCCCTTCTGCTACTGTCATCGGTTTGAGACACCAGCAGACGGTTTTTTCGTCAGACACCTGCAGCTTCGTGTGAACAACTGGAGCACACTGACAATTTTATGGGACGATCGCCAAGGGCCCACATGCCCTTACGCTGTACTAGTGGCTAGAAGCAACATATCAACCTTTACGATGGACAAGTGCCTAGTTGATGGAACAGCCTTGTGGTTCACTGTGCTTCCAAAGTGCTTCTTTTAACGAAAAGCAACACCCTGTGTACCATTGCGGATACAGATAAAAGAAAATAAATGGCTTTCGGAGTTCATATGGCAATTGCTGAATATTCTCTAAACATTTAATGTCAAATAAATGTACTTTACCAAATGTACCGTGTTGCTGTTTGATTTTAAAGTACAGTTTCATATTCCGAATTGTGGCGCGCTGTGTTGTGAGATGGTCTGTGTTGGTTTCCGGGTTCTGTGTGGAGTCGCGTAGAAGACGACTGGGCGCGTTTGCCTACGCAGCACAGTAACGTCACGGAGAGAGGCGGGGAATATGAATGTTTTGATAATGTCAGGATCAGGGGCGGGGGAATTGATTTAGTGCCACAGAAGCAGGTCAGCCAGGGCGATGCGGCAAGTGATAGGATTATCACAAAATGGCGGCTCCCTGGTGCCTGTTTTCGCGTGCGTTTAATGGACGAAAACTCGGGTAAGGTCCATAGGAAAGTTTTTTAAAATCGAGCCACTTAGGCTTAAAAAAACATGGCCGACCCGTAGGGACAATAACATTTTTTACTGGACTATGCCTTTAATTACTTATTATGTCTATGCACACGTAGCATGAAATGTAATGCACCCATGTATGAGGCCGACTTGCACCTATGTTCTCTCCACGGAATTACGGAGAATGCATTATGCTCTTGTGGAAGCAGGTACCACTCACCTTTGTATCAAGGTTTTAACATTGTATCAGTTTCCTGTTCAAACATGAATGACTGACTGACCACGTTGTCAAGGCTGTATCCACACGTATCATAGCATCAAAATGCAGTAGTGTAAGCAATACAGAATGCATAAATAAATCAGGCTGACCTGCATTTGTAGAAAAACCTGGATTGTGCACTTGCATGTTGTATAAGCATTGAGAACATTTTTGTTTCGTTACTGTATCCATGTTCGTAACAGAGTATATTATGTGATTTATTTACCAAGCGGTTCCACCATAAACTGGAGCATTGTAGCATTAAAACAAGACATTCTGAAATTTTGCAAGCGCCCCGTGAGGCATCTTCCATTGCCATGACAACCATACTAACAATCTCTTATTTCCACATGACAATTGTCGACACGGCATACTAAACCCTCCACTTTATTTTTGAGGCTACTAAATGCCTAGAATCATATTTTTTAGTCTAACTCCGTGTCACTCAGCCTGCCACTGGCACGTAGACATTACAAAATGGCCTCCGCTATAAATACTCGAGGTTGCCATAGCAACCACATGCTGCTTTCCAGACCACAGACGAGAGGCTGCTTTGATGGCTCCTGGGGGGTCACTTATTCTGCCAACTACGCAGGGTAATTTTGGCAGACGGCAGTGCTAAATGCAGCACGCACCAATACTGAGCCTGTGATCATGGGACTCGGCACTCCGTGACTTCACAGTTGACACTGACAACCGTTCTAACTGGATTAGACCCCGTTGTCATGGCGCCAGAGACGCTGCTGCGCCTGCACGGCCCTTGTCCTTTCGCTTGGAGTGCGCGTTTTCTACTCATGCCCCATTATACTATTTTGGCATTACCACACCATTGGTAAATATCTATACACAAGCACCTACATCTGGGCACACAGCTAACATGCACATTTTGGCAGTATATTTGTCCTGCTGCATAGCCCCCATAGTGTAGTTTCACAGCATGCCATAGGGGGATTTTTATCATTATTATTTTCTTGTAAATAATTCCAACACTACGGATACTGGATTTCCTCTCCACAGTCCCCATTGGATTGATTTCTGCAGCCAAATGCCCTGCGAACTATCACACTGGGCCTAATCTCTTCCAAGTCATCAGGCTTGCAGCGGGTATGGATTTCTTACCCCTTGACAATAATTGACAACACTGTACCCTAGGTAGAGGGCACTAGATGCATCTATTGTTCCTCTTTACAGTTGTGGGGGGGCTGCACTTTACAGTCCACTTCCTGGTGAATCACCATTCTGGCCCTAATCTCGCCGATTTATCCGGTACAAAGGCCAGCGGGTAAGGAACTCCCTCTAGTTTTCTCCAATAATTGATATAGAGTACAGAGTAACGTAGTATCTCATGTACTCCCATTTTGATCATCATTCACAGGTTCAACTTCTTCTGGAATAATTTCCTGCCTTTTTTCTGATGTGGACCTTCAAAATGTTTGCCCCTGTGCAAAATATTACAATAAGATCTGTAATCACTTGGTCTCCCCTGGGAGACACTCAATTATCGCATTTAGTGCTTTGTAAATTGTTATATATAGCCTGAACCCGACACACTCCTGACACCCTATTCTATCTCTTTCTGACAGATAACATAGGACTTCTTTGTGTACAATTTTTCCCTGTCCTGATGAAGGCCAATCAAACAGCTACTCAAGGATCGCTTCTAGGCCGAAACACAGTTGTGTTGACCCTTTTTTGTCTGTGTTAAAAATCTTCACTGTTACACAATTTAATATTTTTTCACATCGTGTACTGCAATTACACCAACACTGCTCATGGTACCCCCTACAAGGGAACAGAGACTGTAATTGCTGCTAATTTTGATCCAAGTGTAATGTTTGGTTCTTGTATCTATGTACTGTTGCCATGTATGTTATATGCATCTTACGGAGTATCCTATGTTTCACCCAAGTGCATTTTTCACTTGTTTCTTATGTATTAAATCAAAATCAAAGTAACATTCATTGTCACCAATTTTGTGCTTAGTGACCATCGGGATTTAGTGTTTTTCCTTTCGAGTTACGCAACCTTGCACATTTGTATCTTATAATCCTTTTCACTCCTTCCATGAAGGCTTTGACCACTGGTACTCTCCCACCGGGATAACTTGTTTGGATGCAGTATAAGCTGCTAGTGCCGATAGGAAAACCTTGAGTGAATTGTATAGAATATAAGTTACTCACCATAGTGACTAGCTTACTTAGTCCATAGTCCCCTTTCCTCCATACTGTATGGGCGTCCCTTCCAGGGACGGGAGACTACCTTTTTCACCTGAAAAAACCTTCCCCTGTAAATGTAGAGGTGCACAGGATCGCTGCCCTGACTCCGCCCTCCGGCGCCACACCTCAGTCCCCACTGACGCATCGACAATAGATTTAACATTGCCTAATGACACGAGTATTATTAGGGGGGAGGTTGGTGGGACGTATGGAGGAAAGGGGACTATGGACTAAGAGTATGTTAGTCACTACGGTGAGTAACTTAGAATTACTCTTACGTCCTGTCCCCTTTCATCCATACTGTATGGGCGATTACAACTGAATGTAGCCCCAGGATGGAGAGGAGACCCTCCTTAAGAAAATAGGTTCCTGAGAACCGCCTGTCCGAAAGCTTCATCAGATCTAGAGCCAGCATCCAAATAGTAATGCTTGCAAAAAGCGGAGGGAGAGGCCCAAGTGGCCGCCTTGCTTATGACTTGCCAAATGACATGGCGCTGGAATGCGATGGCCGTTGCCTTGGCCCTGACTGCGTGGGCATGCATGTTGGCTGGGAGCGGCTTTTGCTGGCCCTCGTAAGCTTCCTTGATGGCAGAGACCATCCTGCGGGATATGGAAGCCTTTGAGGCCTTATAGCCTGGCCTCGAGCTGCCGAAAGTGACGAACGGGGCGTCCAACTTGTGGAAGTCCATGGTCCTGTCCAAGTAGAATTTCAGGGCACGCCTGACAATCGGGCAGTGCAGCACTCTGTGCTTTGTCGTTGGGATCAATAAAGAACGTCGGAAGAACCATTTCCTTGTTTCAAATGCAGATGGAACCTTGGGCAGAAATGCTGGGGGCGTCCGGATAACTACCTTGTCCCTGTGAAAGGTGCTATATGGTTCAGAGGCGACCATCGCCTGAATCTCGCTAACTCTGCGAGCCGAAGTAAGAACGACTAGTAAGGCCGTCTTGATGGTGACCAGCCTAATGTCCATGGGTGCCATTGGCTCGAATGGTTTGTGCGCCAGGACAATATTCAGGTCCCACACTGGGTGCGGTCTCTTGACGGGCGGGTAGAGCCTTGCGAGACCGGTCATGTGTTTGACAATAGGGTTGGAGGAGGAAAAATGCCTTCCTCCGAGTTCCTGTAAGCCCCAATGGCTGCGAGATATGTACGGCAGGTGTCGACCTGTACGCGCAAATGAGTGAGGTGCGCCGAAAAGGATAGCACGTCGTCCAGTTTGCAGGCCAAAGGGTCAATTCTCTTCAGGCAGAGGCAGAACCTGGTCCATTTGCTCTTGTACTGGGCCCTGGTGGCTTTGCTCCTGGCACCCTGTATGATCTGAGATTGGCCTGCGAGCGGCTGAAGTGCTGAAGCGTTACCTGCTCAGGTACCATCTGTGAGGTCTAGTTTGCCTGTGAGGCAGAGCGGCTCAACCAAGCTTGTATCCGACGAGCACTCGAGGCGGGGTACACGATGGATGGAGAGCGGATACGGCAATAGCAGCCAGGACTGGAGCACATCTGGATCACTGCCCGCAATTACGCCGGGGGTGACCGCGCTGAACTGGACAGCGAGCGCATCCCAAGGGGCCCGGGGACTCACGCACACGTGGACTGGCCCTGGGGAGATCTCTTCTTGATACATTGTGGCGCTGCACACTTGGCAGCGAGCGCAGACCATTAACGAACAAGGATATACATGCGAGGGGGTGCCACGGGGGGAGCGGTGGGGGCTGCCTGCGCTGCTCTGCAGGGCAGCTCCGAGAGGACTGGGAGACACGGAGCAACGAACAACACCGGATGCCATACGAGGGACGGTCACAAGCTGCAGTGACCGCTCCCCCTGATGTTGGGCATAGACTGCAAGGTCTGCAATATAAAGAGGCCGGGGGCAGCCAGCAAAGCCGCCTGGTGCATGCGGGAGGCGTGAAGAGCACAACCTGGGGCATGACTTGGAGTGGGGAATCGGCTGAAGCTCAAGTCTAGCAAACAGCACCCACTGCTAGAGACAGCCAGGCCCACAACAACATCCAAACAGGACCACAAGCCCTGGGGGCGCTGACAGGGACCTGAACTACCTTGGGTCGGGGAAGAAGGACAATAAGAAGCGACAGTGATCAAGTACGTGGCAGGATACAATCCACATCAGAAACTAAGAGCACGGAGACCCCCACTGTGGCCCCTAGCCCCCCCCCCCCATCCCCCAAGGGCCACTGCTGACCCCGAAAAGACCTTGAGAAACTGAAGGCCACAAATCGGGGTGCCCACGGAGGAACACACAGTAGCATCAAGATGGCCAACAAACAGGCTAAAGCAAAGGGCAAACAACCCAGGCTGGAACAACCAGAACACTGCTGACGGCAGAAGGAGCCAGGAGCAAGGAGAGGTTCCCCCCAGCACAGGCACTGAGGCCACGAGTAAAGATCAGCAAATCCTGGAGGCAATAGCGGACCTGAAAATGGCTTGGGAAACCAAACTGGAATCTGCTATGGTCGAACTGAAGGCGGCACTTAGGAGCGGTGCAGGAAGAGGTGAACCTCCTTAGACAAGAATGTACAGGCGAACTGGAAAAGGAAGTAGCCCCGAATACAGCTGCAAGAGCATCCCACAAAGCAGAGATCCACATCCTCGAACAACGTGTGAGCAATTTAGAAAACAGGGCAGAGGAAGCGGAGGGACGTGCCCGGAGGAATAAGTACCCAAAGATCCACGGTGGAACGGGCGCACAGAGCCCTGACAAGAAGGCCACCACCAGGATCCCCCCCCACCCCCCACGCATGGCGACAGCAAGTCTTAGAATTGTAACTTGGAATGTGAGAGGCCTTAATAGTTACCTGAAGAGAAACAAAGTAATGATGTACTTGAGAAGGCTGAAAGTGGACATAACGCTCCTACAGGAGACCCACCTTACGAGAGAGAACTAGAGGTGGTTAGGAAAAAGTGGAAAGGGCCCACCATAGGAGCGATGTACTCTGCTTACGCTAGGGGGGTGGTTACCTGGGTGGCACCTCATGTGCCATTTCAGATGTAGCAGGCCACAGCAGAACCAGAAGGGAGGATGATACTGATGCAAGGGCTACTGGAAAATAGAGAAGTAAGCATTATAAATACTTATGCCCCCAATCAGGACACAGCTGCCTACTTCAGGACTCTATATGGCAAAATCAGCCCCCATGTGGGTGGCGCGATTATATGGGGGGGGGGATTTTAATTGTACGTTATACCTTAAAATGGATAGGTCAGACCTACCCCAGCCGCAAAAGCACTTCAGGCCCTGCTGAGAGATTTTGGACTGGAGGATATCGTGGGACAGCAACACCCGAATGATGGGCACTACTTACACTACGCTGCCCCACATGGCCTGTACACGAGATTGGATTATAGGTTTTTTGCTTCGGAACTCGTAGGGGAAATTATAGGCTCAGAATACAAGGCGAGAGTGTTATCAGACCACTCCCCCTTGGCCTTGTAGTGGAGACACCAGCCCCCGAGAGCGACAATCCCGACATGGAGGCTCAGAGCCGAGTCCCTGCAGGACTCAGTATTCCGAGAGGATTTAAGTGAGGAGATTATCAAGTACTTGAGCATTAATACAGGGAGCGTGCAGTCAGAGGGAACCTTATGGGAGGCTTTTAAAGTGGTAGTAAGAGGCACGGCCATTTCCAAATCCAGAGAGCTCCAAGGGAGCATAGAGCGATAGCTACAAGAGACAGAGAAGAAACTGTAAGAAATGATGCAGAAGGAGGGCACCACACAGGATGACGCCGAACAGGTGAACTTACAACAAACCAGCAGGGAGGACTAGGAAAGACTATGCAAGCTGAACTATAAAAAATATATTGAAAGCCAACACGCAGGGGGATATAAACCAGGAAGGCTGCTAGCATGGCTATATAAAAATGAGACACCAAGACCAATAGTCAGAGATAAAGGGAGAGGAAGGTCAGACCTGGGACACCCAAGAGGGAGTAAACGAGGGGTTCATCAGATTCAATAAACGCCTCTATGAGGACACGGGGGAGGAGACAGGTCGGGAGATTCAGGAAACACTGGAAGATATAGGATTAGCTAAATTAAATGAAGAACGGGAGAACCTGGACGCCCCAATTACAAAAGAGGAATTGGAGATAGTGGGTCTTCACCGACCCACGTGAATGTTACCATGTGCCACACTTAGAATTGTGAACATTAGCCCGATGTTAGCATATGCCACATTTAGAATTGTGAACACTAGCCTGCGCCGCATCTAGATAGGATTGTGAAAGTTAGTAAGGGCCACACTTAGACGGAATTATAAAGGACAGCAAGTGCTACACTTAGACAGAACTGTGAAAGTTAGCATGTTAAATGTCAGGCAACCCACTAACCAATGTAAGCTCAAACTCTCTGCATACTTATCTCACTCAAAAAACTCCTACAACCATCTCTCGCACAACAAGCCGCACACACTGCACAACACCGCAATACATAAGCCGCACCAACAGCACATGCGGACTGACACCGATCCAATGCTCGCACCAAAGCTCAGCACCCGGTGTATACCGAGTTGAGGCTGCCAACAAAACACCACTCCTCTCACTATCCTACCCCTCTTCACCCTACTAACCCATCCCGCCTTATTGTTTACAGATCCGCCAGAGCGCCTGGGGACCAACTCTGTTGGTGACGGTGCGCAGTACAAATACCTTTAACATTGAACATTTAAGGCCCCGGGGTCGGACGGGCTCCCTAGTGAATTCTATAAAACATAAGCAGGAAGTACTCCCCCAGCTGCTAGCCATGCTCAATGAGCCGTTCGAGAAGGGAAGGCTGCCAGAGTCAGAGAGGCAGTGATTATACTGCTACTAAAAACGGGTATTCCAAGCACAGATTGTGGATCATACAGACCTCTATCCATGTTGAACCAAGATCGCTAAATTCTAACGGCAGTGCTGGCAAACAGACTCAAAAGGATAATTGGCAAACTTATACACGCCGACCAAACAGGCTATGTCCCGGGTAGGAATATAACCGACAACCACAGGACACTCCACCACATTATACAACAGACAGAGAAGGACCCAGGCGAAATGGCTAAAGTCTCGCTGGATGCAATAAAAGCCTTTGATTATGTGAGGTGGCCGTGGTTGCTGGCGGCCTTGAAAGAATACGGGATGGGACCAGGGTACTGGAGGTGGGTTAAGATGATATACAGCTCCCCAATGGCCATGGTCAAAACGGGTGCGATAATCTCAAACAAATGGCAGCTTGGTAGGGGCACTAGACAGGGCTGCCCCTGGTCTCCGATGCTTTACATCCTTGCATTAGAACCACTAGCGATCTGTCTCACACAACAGTATGGGGAGAAAGGAATCCATACGAAGGGGGGACCGCACCTGATTTCAGTGTATGCCGATGTGTTGCTCTAACTGCGCTTCCCAGAGGAAAGCTTACAGTAGGTCCTGGAATTGATGGACCGCTATGCGACCCTTTCGGGCATAGCGGTAAACTCCAAGAAGTCAAGCATGTTCCCCCTGGGGAGATATAGAGGGGCCCTGCACAGGAGCCTACCTGTTTTGCCGATACCCTGACAGACCAGGACATTCTGATACTTGGGGATGAATATATATCATAAGGCCGCGGACGAATATAAATACAATACGGAAAGGGCAGTGGAAGGCATCAAGAATAGTATGGGGTTCTGGGCAAAGCTCCTCCTGGCCATGGATGGGGTGGGGGCGGCCCTGATCAAGATGGTGGTTCTGCCCAGGCTGTTACACTTTTTTTTTACGAACATCCCATGCATGCTCCCCAAACGCTTTTTCATGAAGCTCCACAGCTTGTGCAGGGGCTTCATGTGGCACAATTGCAGGAACAGGGTGGCCCTGTGGAAGTTGCAGAACCTGTGTGATAAGGTGGGCATAAACCTACCGAATTTCGAGATATACTACCTGGTGGGACAGCTCCAGTATGTGGCTAGGTGGCTGTCTGAAGAAGAGACGGCCGAAGCTAGACTGTTGAGCAAGGATTCCACCCCATTTTTCCTGAGAGAACTGGCATGGCTACCTCAATCAGAGATGCAAGGTAGCGCGAGACTGCAGGAACTGGGTCGGAAAATGTGGTGCAGAGCGTGCCAAATAGCGGGGAACCCGATCCCATGCCCCGCCCAGGTGGCGCTAGTGGTGCTATGCGGGGAGGACACGCAAATGATAAAAGTGATCCGCAAATACTGAGAACCGATGGGCCTTGCGACCCTCTGAGACATATGGCAAGAGGGGGAGGTACTAGACTTCCAGAAGATAATGGAGGACACCGGGGTACACAAGGGACAATACATAACATATACAAGAATTATCAAGCGACTGAAACAATGTACGATATTTCGGAGGGCGCGCACGAAATATCCGGAATTTACGAATTAGTGATGACCAGGGTGGGTAAGGAGTTGCACCAACTAAGGCAGGACTGGGAGGAGGAGGCATGAGAACCTACGCAAGACAGACAATGGGAGAGGGCCCAGAGGTATCATAAGAACATGTCCCGGAATGCGAGGCTACCGCAGATCCAGTTATACGTCACTCACAGGGCATATATGACCCTAGCACAATTGCCAGGTTTGGAAGTTCAGTGATACAGAAATTCCCTAGATGTGGGGAGGTGAATGCCAGGATGATTCACATGTTCTGGGCAAGCCCGGAGGTGGGCAGATTCTGCATGGAGGTTAAACAACGTCTGTCCCAAAAGGGGATTCAGTTGGAGGTGGAGTCAGTATGGGCATGCATGCTGGGGGGTTTTGCCAGACCACGTAACCTGAAGCACATCAGTAAGATGAAAGACTTAGCGTACATCCTGGCCAAACGGAGAATCGCAATGGGCTGGAAAGCAGCCCAAAGACCCAGAATAGAGGTGTGGTGGATGGACCTCCTGAAGTGGGCAGAAGCGGAGACAGCAGCATGGTATGAAGCAGTCAATAGGGGAGGGGAGGAGGAGTCAGGACCCGATAGCGTGGAGACAACTAGTGGCCACTATGGTGGGACTCTCACGCCGAACTTAGTGAAGATGACACGCTTGAGAACAAGGAAGGGGATAAACCCTAAGGAACGAATTCTGAGGTATTGCTGTAGGGGCTCAAGTTAAGGGGGAGCGAGGTGCGGGGGGGGACTGTGATGCATAACATGTGGAATTAATTATGTGAAGCATATACGTGAATTTCCTACACGTTGGTAAAGTTTGGTGTGTTTATAAAAACAAGAAAAAAGTTGTTTGTTTTTTTAAATACAGTGCTTACGCTACAAATCACCCTTGCACAAAGACGTAAATTAGTAACACAAAGAAGACTACTACAGCAGGAGAAGTGCAGTGATGGCTGCACACAGTGTAATTAATACTCTTGGAACTTATCCAAACAATTCAATATCAAAACTCATACAACCGTTTGGCTTATTTAAATACACCAACAAATGTTAGTGTGGAAATAAACGAAATCAAGAAACCGGGCAGAAAATGGGCAACGCATATATGACCGCACAGGGTCCTTGATCAGGGCCACATCTGGCCTGTAATGTGGAAAAGAAAACCACACTCAAAACACCTCGAGCAGTGTTGCAGCAGTACGTATAACTTGAAAAAAGCCTTTCCTCTAATATGGGGCACATTCAACAACCGTAATACTTGACTATTATTTGCAAGACCAAGGCACCTGTTTTTCGAGTGTCCACCCTAGATCCACAATCGTCCAGTGCGGCTACCAGCAAGGGTTCTGTATTATGACCTGGTCTAAAACATGCCTGTACTTCATGCAGCCAAACTGCTGTATCAACAAAATGTCCTATCTGGGAGATTACCTCAGCCTCCAACTCGCTAACGCACAAGCTGCGAGATTAGCCAATAATTGCCAGGATCACTAGGATCTTACTTTGTCCTGTCCCCTGTCCTCCCTACTTATGGAACAGTGCAAATCATCACCCTCCCAGGGTAGAAGGAACCAACTAAGAAAATAGATTATGCAGGGCAACCTGGCCAACCCTAGCAAGGTAAGGAAGAAGGAAATGCCAGAAGAATTCCTATATTCTCCTACAGCTGCAACATAAGTTCAGAAGGAATTGACCTGTATGCCAGAACCGGTGAAGTGTGAATAATTATCCAAAGGGGGCATAAGTGTGTATTCCCTCATCGACAGATAAAAAGCAACGCATAAGCCTTTTAACTCCTATACTGTAATCGCGTGGAGGGCTTCCTGGCCACCCAAATTCTTCTTCATACATTTTCAGACAGCCGATCATGTCCCATGGTAGACATCTCGGGAACCAGCTGACAAAGCACTCGTTGGGGGTGTGGAGAAGCATCTCCCCCACTCACCTACGGATCAATCTCTATAAATACAGAAATCTCTGGCCTTTTGAAGCTAGCTGCACTACATCCGAAAAGCAAACCCTGTTTGACCAGTGCGAAATGATCACATTAAAGAGTTGGGAGCCAGGCCCCACTCGATTATCATCTTTAGAATGATAAGCATAGGAGGCAATGCATAGTAGATGGCATGTCGACGCTCGACGGTGGTGACTCACGTTGCAACACTCCTTCAATCCCTGGAGGTGTCCCAAGGAGGCCTTCATCTTTCCTAGTTTTTATCTTCTAGTGGAAGCTGCCTGGAACAGATTCCTAACCATCGTGGCCAACCAACACGGATTCCTGTGCCCAAAAGAGACCTCTCTCCCCGCGACCCTAGAGCCTCTCTCGACTGGAGCAAGCTCAAAAGTTTGTGTCCCCAACGAGTCCAGAACAGCAGCGTGGACTCTGGGGAAATCAGAGTCGGTGTGGTGGTGGGTTTTAGTCAAGCTATCTGATTCTGCCAATGCATCTTCTATAGGGTCACATTGGTGTGAGGTCCTGTCCCCTTCAATCACGCTTTCTGGACTTTGGTTAGTGAAAGCCTGGGGAAGGATCCCTTCCTAGTACTATCCCAAGGACTGGGATTGAGCGAGTTTAATTAACTGAACTTTATCTAACATTTCGACTTTATTAATCATAACCCTTGGCATAGCCAATCTCTTTATAAACCTACCTGTGACCTATATACTTTGGAACTGGTGTCTTTTGGGCACAAGGCCCCTAACCATCTTACGGTTTGAATATTTAATAGCCAATTATGATTATCCCAAAGATTTCTTTCCATTTCTAATGCATCCGAGTACTTACCTATATTTCACTGGTCATTGAATAGAATGCTATTCCATTTCTCTTATGGGTGAATGTATACATCAGTTTTATAAGGGTTTGTATTGCAATATTTGACTAAAGGTTTTAATTGCTTAGTGTGTATTTTAAAAGGCCTAATTAACTATGGTATATTTTTCTTATACCCTCTTTAGCTAGAAATACCGGTGTTGCTCTGTGTGAAGTCATTTTAGCCATAGACCACTCGCACCCCTCCTGAGACTGAGCCTGGCTTCTCTGCAACCTTACCTTGACATTAGGGTGCCTCCCCTCCACCAAAATCCTCCCCCAGGGCCTATATTGGACATCCATCTTAACAGCTAGCACAAAGGACTAGTTGATGTTTCTAGGGGAAGATCACCCTGGAATTCTGCCAGCACTGCATCCTTCATGGGCTTTCCAAAGGGCAAAGCAAAGCACTGGCTTCGAACCTCTTCGGGAGTAGTCCAACAGTCTCCCCTTCTTCCCCAGAGAATTGGAGGAGGAAGACAAGATAGGACCCTACATGAAACAAGGCAGATGCTGCCACCATCAAAGAAGACGGCATTGGGTGAACAGACAAAATGAGAGTCTGATGGTAAAGTTCAGCCTCTATTCTGTGGGGGCGGGTGAGGTGGACTCCAAATTTTCATACAATCCACCAAGCCCTCCTTTTGCAGCCGAACACCAGACCTATCCACAGCCTCGAGTCCCATGGCATCCTACAATACCCCTTGTTCTGCCAGGTTTCCACAGGAGTAGGCAGACCCAACACGTTGGCCATCCCTCCCAGCCCATCGTGGAACGCTTCCCCTTCCAACGGGTCATGAGGAGCTTCCTCTGTCACAAGCTTTGGGCCCAATGAATGTGGATAATTTCACAGCGCTCCAGGAGCCACTGGCTATGGAAGGTCCACAGGAGCTTCCACCGCGGGTAAAAGAGCCGGCAAGGGAGCTGGCGCAGGAGAGTGAGCCAGGTCAAGCAGAGCCATTGGTTTACTGGAACTAAAATATTGAAGGAAAAAAGAAATGTGCCGGAGAACGCTGATGTGCAACAGCATCACGAGGAAAAAGACTAGTGAGACTTACTGGTGGGTGGAGTCTGGGTGGGCCCTGCATGGCCCGGGTTGGCCCAAAACTTCAAAATGGAGGTTATCCTGCTGTGCAAATTTACTTGTCCCCTCCTGATGTGATTGACACCGATAAGTATGGAGGAAAGCGAAGCAAACTGAGTAAATGGAATGTACTTATGCGCTACATAAACTTTTAATAAGGTGATCTGAGCTAAACAATATAAAACTAGGTTACTTTGTCTGGTAGCCCGTCACAAAAACAAACTAGACGAGCATTTCTTTCAACTGTCCAACAGATTCCAGGTGCTGTCAGAGGCCATTCCATCTCCGATTTTAAATCATCTGTGCATTATCTTTTCCACTTTCCAGTTTCCTCCTTCTATAACTCTCGCTAATTTAGCACCTTTCTTCACTCTCAGCCTGCCTCCCTCCCTCTACAGTCTTTTGCTCCCCATTATACAACTAACCTACTCTTCAGCACGCTTTCGCTCTATCTACAGCTTGCTCCCTTCCCTCTCTGCACCAGCCCAGACTGCACATTTTTATGGACATTCAATAACTATACTTCATTCGCCAAGAAATGAATGAAATGAAACACAGGCCTATAACAACCATTTGTTGAGGTTTGGATTGTGTTACAGCATTACAATACAAACACATTCTTAAAACTATTACAAGAACATACAGCATAGCAAGTAACTTACGCCTCTCTTAAATCTTCAGGGACATCCACTGTACATTTAAAAAATGAATTTTGTGATACAGGCTTGTTTTGATTCACAGGTCGAAGTCGTTCAAACGTAACTATTTCATTGTAAGTAGCATCACAAGCTGCATATTCAATGACATAGAACTAAGGATAAAAAAACAAAAACAGGGTCAACTTACTTCCATTTAATAGTTTTAAAGCAAAGGATTATTTTAATGCATCATAGCCGTCATTATTGGAAACAGTTGGCACCAGTGGAAGCACTTCCCTTATAGCACATGCTAATAAATTACAAGATACTCGCAATAGAGACTCTTGCACTTTTAGTTCTCAATCTCCTTCCTCCAGACTGATGAGATGTCCTAGCTACAGGACAGAGTAAAGAAACATTCTTTACGAAATTGAAGCCAAAAGTAAAAAAGAAGATCCAAGAGGGGGACAGGTCATGGGCGAGAGCGGATTCCTCCAAAATGTGTATTTGAGGGTGGTATCAGAACCCTGTAGAATAAGTGGACAAAGTACTACTAACACAAGAGTCACTAGTGTGTGCAACTTGTACATAAATCAAATAAGGGGGTGGAGGGCACTCTTTTTTCATAAGACAAATTGAAAAACATGTTAGGCTACACTTAATTCAGATGCTCAGTTCGATTTAACCCGCCTGTTTGTCTAACCTCCAGCTGGCATCCAGAGCAATGAACTGCTGAAAATGTACAAAAGATGATTTGACAATTAGTGCTCAAGTGAGAATCCCTTATCAAGGATAAATCCCCACCTTAGTGTAATCTTTAAATATTCTGACTATCCAAAGAGCAATAAAGGATTGAGTTGGAAGGATTTGACTAGACATTAATATTAGGGTTCGGGACCATCAATGCAACATAGGTTTCAGGGCTTCATTGTATATGCTTGTCTCTACAATGGGACAACAGAGCAGTGAAGGATGTACTCGAGCAGGGAGGTAAAGAGTTATAGTGTAACATACAGCCTACAATAATGGTATACATAGTGTATATATAAAAAATATAATCTTTTTAGATATTTGAAGGAGGGTACTATAGTTAACATTTAAGGATTAGAATTGACCGTGAACATTTGGAAAAAAAGAACTATTTGGTACAGTGACACTAACAATCAAAGAAAACTATTCACATGTTAGGAAAGATTTCTTTTTCAGCATATTTCCTTCACTGACCTCAAAAGGGAGGGGGGAAATCAGGGAGGGGGCAGCAAATTTGTTTATGAATTAGGACTCAAGCACATTTTTAGGGTGAGAGATTGTTGTCCTCACTCGCCTGCTCAACTCGTTAACGCATTTGGTTTGAATTGAACCAGGTAGCCCTCCAGGCTCCCATTGCAGAGAGATCTACTAATTTTAGGGACAGAGTCCCTTTATTTTCTGCAATAACCGGTTGGTTACTTTTGTCATGTATCCAGAAAATGCTGGTGGCAGTGAACAGGTTTTTACTCTTTTACATGCACTATAGAGCACCTTTATCTGTAATTCAGGATTGTCTTTAGAATACCATATCAATCCATGGCGGATTGATCCTTGTGGTTTAAGCCACGTTCTTCGTGTGATCAACTGTGTTGCCATTTTCTTTCCCGCTCAGGTTGGGAATTACCCGATAAAGGCATTCACTTTTTCCAGGGGTCCAGCCAAGGGTTCTGGTCTGTGCTATTTTGTTTTAACTGGTTCTTAGAACCGTTTGATCCCAATACACATCCAAAACAGAGTATGTCCGGCTGTTGCGCAGAAATGAGGTAGCTGGCTATTCACGTTTGGAAGCCTCAACCTGTCTCAAAGTTGCAGATATTAAATTGTAAGCTGCCCCCACCTTCCAGCTTGAATTTGACATACAAGAAGACGATCTGAGACATTCAACAAGTCATCAGAAGGATGCAGGAATTACATGATGGACTGCTATAGGACACATACCTACTGCTGCTGCAATCAATGTCTCAAACTAACCAACATTTCAAACCACTGCCTCCAAACTGGGGAGACCTGTGCTGGATTCCTTCCTCCCTTGGACAGGTGGGACCGATTAGCCTGAAGCTGTGCACTGCATTACAGAAGAGCTGCTGGGTCTGCAATTGGCATGCAGCCACTGTGGCAGGTCAGAAAAAGGACAGTGGGATCTTCTATTTGTACGGTATTTATTAAAGTAAAGAGAAGACGACTCCCAACTTTCCCTAATCTATGGGAGTTAGGACATTTTTTCTTAAGTCCACCCAAAATACTTTATAAGACTGTCCTTGGGCAATAAAGAAACTCCAACTCTTCATACAAGTCTGTACCACTCAGGGCAAGGGTAGCAATGACAGCAGGAGGGAGAGAGGGCTGTAGGAAGGTACACAGAACGTGTAGCATACATATGGCCCAAAGAAACACATACACTGATGTATTGTAAACATAATGGTTTATTTTATATATAACCAGGCAATGAGAATCCTTTAGAAAGGCAAGTACAATTATACATATTAAACACTATAAAAACCATCAATACTTCTGGTAAATAAACCATAATGTAAAATACTTTTATAACAGCAGTATGCAATTCAAGTGCGTAAAAACCGAATTGTAGTAAGCTTATTCCGTTTTAGGAATACTTCAGTTATACCACTAACATTGCAATTAAGTACCTGGCCACTTATCTACTAAATTAATCTGTTTCAGGAATAATACAATCACATTTCCAACCTTTCAGGTAAGCACTTTGCAACTTATCTAATTTACTCTGTTTCAGGAATATACAGTTACCAACAATATTACTTTCTAGAATAGTGGAACACAATTCAAAAGGTAAGTAATAACTTTGTAACTTGTACATCAGGAATATACAGTTATAGAACCAACACATAGCAAGTAAGTACTTGTAAGAATTCCTCCACAGAAGTCTTCTGCTTTAGCTGGGCTTCTCTAATCTAGGGCGTGAGTGTTCTCAGAGGCAGAAGGCGACACTGGTGGTCCAGTGGTCAACAGTAGGCAGAACAGGAACCGGCAAACTATAGGAAAGAGTTCCAGAGGATGTCTTAGAACAAGTGAGTCCAGTATTTTAGAGTCGGTAAAAGGGCTGAGGTACTTCGTAGAGGCTCCTTGCATGCTTTCCAGCACTAGGCCTGGGTGAGAGGTATGGGCAAACTCCCAACTACACAAATCACCAAGCTAGCCACACAGGAGCGACACGACTTTAGGTAAGTATTGCCTCGAGCCACACAGTACCTCAGCAAAGATGATCCGACAGATGCTTTCACAATTCAGCAGCTATAGGACCCAGTATCTGGATTTTTTTCTTCAGACCAAAGAATGAACTCTGGATGGGAAATTGCAACATCCATTGAGAAGAAAGGCTCCCAGCAAAGAATTCTTCAGTGCTTTTCACAGCTCTGTGGTTTTGGTGCCCTTTTCAAGGTACCTGATGAACGGTTGCTGTCTGATCGATTTGCCTCGCTTTCTCGGTCCAGCACTCTGGTGAGGGGACTTCAAGGAGTAAAATCTTGCTTCTGGGGGTCCAGCATGAGTCCACCCAAGTTTCAGCAATATTCGTTCACACGAAAACTATGCACAGTATTCAGCCTCGAGGTCTGTTTATTGACGGTTTACAGGCAGTACTGTTGCAGCTCGTTGCGGGCTTGCTCGAAATGCACGTCTTCTTAAGACCGATTGGTCCCACCAGTCCAAAGGTCAGAGTCGTCTTCGGGACTCCTCTGTCGCATGTAGGAAGGGAGTGCGGGGGAGGGTGAGATCAACACAGGCAGCAGTTCCACAGCAGGCATCTCTGGTCGCAGGAAGGCAACAGGAGTCTTCTCTTCTTCCTCAACTGATTCAGCTCCAGTGATAGACTGGTCTTGAGCTTCCAGGTCATTTAGCCAGGAACCAAGCCAATCAGCACTCCTACTACATTCAAAAATGTTTCAGGCATGCCAGAAGACAAAGGCCTGAGAAGTTTTGGACTCCTCCCTCGTTTGCCGTTTTCACAGAAACTCTGCGGCCTCAGTGGGCTTCACAAAGGGTTCCCGCCGAAGACACAAATCAAACCAGGACCTTCCCCACCCAGGACTTCAGATGGACCAAGAAAAGACAAGCCCACAAGAAATGGCAAAGAATACAGCCATCATTTGGGTCATGGTGTATTACTGTGGCTGTGAACACAGCCTGCAGGTAAACATCACACAAGTCGGTAGAACACGTCAACTGCCACCAGTCATAAGGGTGTGCTGGTCACTGCAACAGAAATGTTACAGGAGCAGTGATAGAGGGGCTACAGTGGACCCCTTCAGCACTCCACATAAGGTAGGGTGTGCTGATCCCACAAAATAAAATGTAGAGGATATCCTCTCTACCCTTGAGAGCATGTGTTCTGCAAGGTAAGTAAAGGGCTGTAACAGAAATGTTAAAGAACCAGTGGGAAAGGGGATACTTTGTAAACCCCTCAGCACTCCACATAAGGTGGGGTGTGCTGATTTCACAATGGGGACAGCAGAAAGGATAACAAGTATCCTTCTACCCTTGGGAACATTAGTTCACCAAAGGTAAATGAGAGAAAATAAAGGGAAGCCCTAGGGGCTCCCCAAAAACACAGCACAGAAAGTCGGAGGAACATCCCGTCGAAAGAACGTTACCAGGTAAGAAGTAACTTGTTTTTCGAAGGGATTGTGTCCTCCGACGTATTCCTCATCTTTTATAGACTCCCATAACAGTGGCATGTAATTGGAGGTGGGAGTGAGAATGTTATGTATCCCTTTAGGGATGGACCGAACGTAATATGGCCTTGCCAAATCTGGTCTCTTGAGCAGTGGAGGAATCCAGATTGTAAAATTTTGTGAATGTATGTGCGGACGACCATGTGGCAGCCGCACATATGTCTCCGACCGGTACCCTTTTGGAGAGCCGAAGAGGCTGCGATACCCCTGGTTGAATGAGCCCTGAGATTTTGGGGTGGCTCTTTCCCTGCCAGTTTGTAACATTCCAGGATGGCCAAAATAATCCACCTGGAGACGGTTTGTTTTGTTATGGGTAGTCCCAACTTGTGACCTGAGTATCCTACAAACAGCTGGTCTGCTTGCCTGATCCTAGACATTCTGCTGATGTAAAAGCTGAGAGCTCGCCTTGGGTCCAGCCTATGTAGCCTTTCCTCCTCTTTCCCCGGATGGGGAGGAGGGTAGAACGAAGGTAAGGTAATTCTGAGTAATATGAAATTCAGAAACCACCTTTGGGAGGAAATTAGGCTTCACTTGTAGGACAACTTTGTCCTTGTGGAAGATTGTATGTGGGGGTTTACAGGAGAGAGCTTGTAGCTCGCACCCTCCTAGCAGATGTTAGTGCTACCAATAGGACAGTTTTAAGCGTGAGAAATCTCAGCGCACAAGAGTGAAGTGTTTCGAATGGAGTGCCCATTAGGAAGTTTAAGACTAAATTTAAGTCCCATAAGGGAACCTGGAATGGTTTTGGAGGGTAAACATTAGTTAGTCCCTTGAGAAATTGTACCACTAGAGGAAGTTTGAAATATGATGGTTCCTCCGCAGTGCACTTGAAGATAGAAAGCGCTGCAAGATAGCCTTTTACAGTGCCAACTTGAAGGCCTGAGTTTGCCAAGTAGAGTAGAAACGATAACACCGTTGGTGTACCACATGAAAAAGGGTCGATATTCTCTTCCCTACACCAGCTGCACAGTTTTTTCCAACGGCAGCGATATAAAGACTTTGTTGCCGGTCTTCTGGCCGAAAGCAACACCTCCATGACGTCATCAGGGAGATCCCAATCCTTGTACCTCACCCTTTCAGAAGCCAAGCGTGAAGGTTGAGGGTTCTGGTGTCTGGATGGAGAACCCGACCTCCCTTTTGCGAGAGAAGATTCTTTTTGAGTGGCAGACGGATTGGAGGACAGATGGACATATCTAGAAGGTCCGGGTACCACGTTCTCCTGGCCCAATCCGGGGCAATTAGGATCATGGTTTTACGGAATCTTCTCAACCTCCTGATCATTTGAGGAATAACAGGGATTGGTGGGAACGCGTAAAGGAGTGGAAACTCCCAGTCCACTATGACCGCATCTCCTAGAGCTCCTCTCGGGGGAAATTACCTTGAACAGAACAGATCGCATTTCCTGTTGGTGCTTGTGGCGAACAGATCCACCTGAGGGGTTCCCCAAAGGGCGAAGATCTCTTGAAGGAATTCCTGAGCTAGCTCCCACTCGTGGGAGACTGTGCGCTGCCTGCTCAGAGTGTCCGCTGTCAAGTTCTTCTCTCCGGCTAGGTGGACTGCCGATAGAGAGATTCCTTCTTGGATTGCCCAAAACCAGAGCTGCATCGCCTCTCTGCACAGTGGCAGTGATCCTACGCCTCCTCTTTTGCTGAGGTAGTGCATGGCCACCGTGTTGTCCGTCATTATCAGGACATTTCTCCCCTGTACTGATGGCAGGAAAGCTTTCAGCGCTAGTCTGATCGCTCTCAGCTCTAATAGACTGATGTGTAGTCTGGACTCCGATGGAGACCAACGACCGCTGATGGTCAAGTCGTTGGCATGGGCTCCCCACCCCGTGAGTGAAGCGTCTGACTACTGTTATCTCCGGCCATG
The DNA here is from genome assembly GCF_040938575.1 of Ambystoma mexicanum. NCBI lineage: Eukaryota > Metazoa > Chordata > Amphibia > Caudata > Ambystomatidae > Ambystoma > Ambystoma mexicanum. The sequence goes on from NC_090932.1 coordinate 914,708,737, forward strand.
GTTGCCAAAACAGTTCTCCTTTCAAGATGTTCCCTGGATAGGCCCACCATTGAAGGTCGCGAGCTACCTTGTCCGGAATCCGGAGGAGATCTGTCATTCTCCCTGAGAATTGCGACCACTGACTTCTCAGTGCCCACTGAAGAGATCTCATTCTCAGGCGAGCCTCTGGCACAAGGAAGATGCAGGATGCCATGAGGCCTAGCAACCTCAAAAAGTCGAAGGATGGGAGACGTTGGGCATTTTGAAACTTGATGACCATCTGTATAATATCTTGAGCCCTCACCTCTGGTGGCGAGGCTTTTCCCAGGGAAGTGTCCAGGACCGCTCCAATGAACTGGAATCTCTGTGATGGTATCATCTGTGACTTCTTTAAATTGAGGGAGAAGCCCAGTCTGTGAAGGAAATGGCAGACAATCTAGCTGGGTCTAGGCCTGGGCCTGTTCCGAAGATACAGCCCTGATCAGCCAATCGTCCAGGTAGGGGTAGTCGTGGATCCCTTCCCTCCTTAGACTCGCCGCCACTACCGACATCAGCATGGTGAAGACCCTCGGGGCGGAGGTCAGCCCAAATGGCAGAACTCGAAATTGATAATTAGAGTCGCCAATTGCGAACCTCGGGTATTTCCTGTGTTTGAGATGGATTGGCACATGGAAATAAGCATCCTGAAGGTCCAGAGATACCAGCGAGTCCTGGAGCTGGAGGGCCTGAAGGATCTGAGAGAGAGTTACCATCTTGAACTTGTCCTTCCTGAGGAACTTGTTCAATTCTCATAAATCCAGGATGGGTCTCAGTCCTCCGTCCTTCTTTGGTATGAGAAAGTAGGGGGGAGTACCAGCCCTTGTTCCTGTCCGCTACAGGTACCGGTTCTATGGCACCTTTCTCTAGCAGGTATATAATTTCCTGCAAGAGGAGCGGATCTGGAACTTTTAGAGAGCTGTTCCCCGGTGAATCACTGAGGAATGTGTAGAAAGGGTAGGCAGTAACCCTGGGCAACTGTCTCCAATGCCCAATCATATGACGTTATAGCCTGCCATTCCGTCAGATGGTGAGTTAACCTGCCCCCTACAGGTGTATTGTGTGGGAAGGCCTCAGAGTGGTTTGGGGGCGGCTGATCCAGATGCCGAGGGTAAAGAGGCACCTGCTGCGGTCTTTGTACTTTTGACCCGTCCACCTCGGGTGGATCTCCTGTGGCCTCTTTGAGCCGGCTGTCCTCTGCCTTTCCCGAATGCGGAATAATAGCGAAAGGACTTTCCTCTCCGAGAGGTTCCTGAGGGGCGAAAAGGAGTTTGGCGGATAGCAGCTCCTAAAGATTTTGCTGCTGCTTTAGAAGTCTAACTTTTCCAGACTGTCATCAGCCTTTTTCCCGAATAATGAAGAGCCGTCAAAGGGCATATTCAAAAGCCTGGCCTGTACATCAGGGCAAAGCCCGACTTTCGCAACCACGCATGCCTGCGGATTGTTGTACTTGCTACCATGGCCCTGCTGATCCTGTCAGCGGAATCAATGCCAGTTTGAAGTGATTCGCACATGGCATCTTTGTCATCTTTAATAATGTTAAGGAAGGCTTCCTTTTCCTCTCCTTCGGGTATGCAGTCAGCCGCTGATGAAGCACACTCCCATAGTATGCGACTGAACCTGGCGAGCGTACAGGTGGCGTTGATGGACTTCAACGCCATACTACAGGCAGAGAAGACTTTCTTCGCCATAGAATCGTACCTCTTGTCATCTCTATCCTGTAGGACGGTAGGGTAAGCGGTCCTACTGCTAGATGAAGTTGCCGCTTGAACCACCAGGCTCTCTGGGGTCGGGTGTTTTGATAAGTATTCAGGGTCAGCAGCCGCTACCCTATACTTGGCTGACAAACTTTTATTGACCGCAGGGATAACTTCAGGAGTTTCCCAATTAGATGCAATTTTCCTTTGTAAGGCTGCATGGAAGGGGACCACCGGGTCCTCCTGTGGGCGTTTGTCTAATATGTCCGTTAGGGCATCCTGTTGAAAAACCGGTGAAGGCGCAGACCAACCCATAAATTCAATAATTCTTGCCATCAGGGTTCTATAGGGTGTTTCGGCATGTTCCCCTGGGTCTGGCTTAACAAATTCCACTTCTGGGGAAGTGTCCAGCCCACTTGCCTCATTTAGTGACTCCTGTAGGTCCTTCAGCCTTCTTTCCTCAAAGGTGAAATACTCTGAAATAGGCAGTGTGCTCCTCTGTAACCCAAATGTTTCCTGGTCAGAATCTTCCCCCTCTTCATAAATTGAAGATAGTCCAGGGTACTCTGACCTCTGAAAGGGTGTAAAACCCATCTCTAAGGCAGAAGGAGCCAGACTCGTCGTTATTGGGCAAGAAAACGTCGATGTCGTCGACACCGATGTAACAGGCTTCGAAGGCGCCGAAAAAAACTGGAAGGGGTCTCGAAGAACTCGAGAGGATCAGGATCCTACTCTAGGGCATCGACGACGGTCTCGGCGTTGTGCCGGAGGCCCTTGGAATAACCGTTGGCTGTGGAGTGGCATTAGTCCTCTCTTTCATCGGCGTCGAGTCGATCACTGATGTGTTGAGGAACCCTTCCACAACGGCGTCGATGGCGCCGATCCGTGCGTCGAAGGAATCTTCGACGACGGCGTCGAAGATGGTGCCTTCTTAACCGATGGCTCATGGCGCTCTCTGGTGGAGTGTTTCGCCGGGTGCTGCGACTCGCGGCGTTTTGATTTTTTGGGTTTTTCACCCGGGGTATCACCTTCAGCTGTCTTTGAGGGGGTCGAGGCAGCGTTCTCGAAGACGCTTAACATTTTCTTTCTGAATTCCTCCCACTCAGCTTGAGAACTGTGTTTAGTGGGACAGGAGACCCTTTCTGGGGACACAGAAGACGAGGAAGGGGACCTTCGACGTCTCTTTTTTGAGTGTCTTGATCTCGACGAATGGTGGGAGCTACTTCGAGATTTAGGATGGGAATGTTTTGACTGACTTACCTCTCTCGAGCTTCCCCTTGCGCTCCTTCAAGGCTTTCGCCGTCATGGACATGCAGTCCTCACACTCCGAACAATGGTGCTCGGATCTCAAGGACCACAAGCAGCTCCGGTGTGGATCAGTTATCGACAATTTTTTCACCGCAGTTTCAACATATCTTGAAGTAGGTTCGCAGAGTCGTCTGTTCCGATGAAGAAGCCATCGAGAACAAGAAGGTATTGTAACGCTCACCTGATTCCCGCAGAGGCGCCGGTCTTGACTGGGTGAATGCTGTATCTTCAAAGGTGATGTGTAACACACGGTTGGCTCTTTGGGCTGGACCTCTGTGCACTGTATGTCTGACTCGAAGAGTAAGATGTCTGCAGATAGAAAATATGGGATTAATGAACTGGGGTTATTGGGTGCCTCTCTCCTCTTCCCTTTCTCTTCTCCTGTAGAACCCCAAAGGTTAACACCCTCACCTTAGGTAAGTGAACGCTGAGCTCTCCATCTGCCTCGGGGCAGGGTGCCGTAACCAGTTTCTTCACTGGATAAGGGTGCAGGCCTCTTGACCTCAGAGGACTGCTGTCCGTCGTTAACTGCACGAACGGTAAGTTCTGGGCACTTCAAATGTCTTAAAAGTCTTTTGTAATGATATCCCTTGTTTTGCAGGGTTCCGGCGATGGCGGATGGCGGGCTGATGAGAGTTGCGGATCGAACCCGCGTGAGGAATAGAAGCGCCTGGAAGCACGTAAGTAAGCGCTTGTAGCCTGCTTCACGATGCGCACTAACTGTCCCTTTTATCTTGCAGGTACAAGTTCGGAGCTTTAGAGAAGCTGAAGGGTGCTGGAATACCCACTGGATTCAGCGTGGGAAGGAGTAATGGCACGTGAGTAATAAAGTTGCCCAATGTCTTTAAACGCACCTTCTTTTGTCTTTCAGATGCCAGAATGCAGCGCGAGGCGTTGGTGACAGCCGATGGACCAGGTAAGAGATGCGCTGCCACTGAAGACCGTAGCGCTAACCTGTACTTTCTTTGTCTTTACAGGTGCTGCTGAAGACTGGATTCCAGGATGGTAAGCCTTTGTTCCCTTAGGCCCAGGATCAGAAGCAGAAGACACGATGAGCGTTCTGCTGCAGAGAATGCAGAATAACGCAAAGCAAGATTCATCCATCGGGTGTGGTTTAAATAGCCTCCTGTAGTGCTTAGGTGTCTCCTTCCACAGCCACGCCTAGGTAAGAAAAGAGTTCCTGCTTTCCAGAAGAGTTCCAGTGTTCTGAATCTAGGGAGTGGCTCCTGCCCCACCCAACAGGAAAAGTAGTCCCAAACAGAAGAGGATCAGGGGTTCAACTGGCAGGTAAGTAAGCAGCATGGTCTGCTGCAGGTAAGTCCACCCAAGCATTATGAGCCCGGCGCTTCCAGCGCTGGGACTGGGCATCTTTATGAGCCTGGTGCCACTGGCGCCAGGACAGGGTCCAAAAGGTCCCAATTGGGACTGGCTGGCACTCGGAACCGGGGTTATGGGTCTGCTTCCAAGGGAGTCGGGCAAGTCCTGATCTTTTGAAAGCAGAGATCATGACAGGTATCTTCGAGTAGATATAGTTAGTTATCCTGACTGAACTGAGCAACGACGTTCCGAGGCCCCACGAAGCGCGGAAAAATGGAACTGAGCAACGGACGCAGCGTGTGGCTATTTATGGGCATGACTACGTCGGTGCCGATACGGTGGCCGTCGAGGGACATCGACTCGGCGGACGTCGACGCGCAGCGCCCTCCACAGAAAAAATTTCCGAGGCCAGCAAGCTGGAAACGTATTATCAAAGATAAGGAATACGTCGGAGGACACATTCCCTTCGAAATAGTTGCCTTAGAGGCCGGCTTGCCCTGAGGGTTACCGAAGGTCACAAAAAGTTGAGAAGAACTCCTAAACTCGGAAGTCCTGACCAGGTAGAACTTAAGAGCTCTTCGGACATCAAGAGGACCTCCGCCTTCAATTCCCACTCGTAGCTGACCACTGTCTGCCGCCTGAGGGCATCCGCTGTGACATTCAGCTGGCCCGGGATGTGTACTGCAAGCAGCCAGACACCATGAAGCACGGTCCACTCCCAAATCTGGATGGACAGGTCCACGAGGGGGGGGGGGGGGGAAGACTTTGTTCCCCCTTGTTTGTTGATGTAATACATTGACACCACATTGTCCGTTCTTTTCTTATGCGGACCACCTTGTTGACGATGAGCGGTCTAAACGCCCTGAGCGATAGGAAGATCGCCAGAAGCTCCAAATGATTTATGTGCAGGAGCTTGTCCTGAGGCGACCAGAGGTCTGAAACCTGAAGAAGCTCGAACGTCGCACCCCACCCTAAAAGGGAGGAGTCGGTCGTGATCGTCACCATGGGGACCGGGTCCTGAAACCCCGCGCCCCCAGACAGATTGCTGAGAGATGACCACCAATCCAGGTCCACTCTCATGGAATCTGGAATCATTATCCGCATGGAATCCGGATCCAGTGCCTGACGCCATGAACTCCGAAGAGCCATCTGGGTCTGTCTCATCTTGAGACAAGCAAGAGGAAGAGCCAGCACGCACAAGGCCATGAGGCCCAGAAGCCTTTGGAACCACCAGGCTGACATGCTCTCCGACTGCGCAAAATCTGACACGTGGCTAACAGATCCGCCATTCTTTCCCCGGTCAGATACACTCTGCAGTTGATAGTGTTCCAGCGAAAACCCAGGAAAATAAGGTCCTGCAAGACCGTCATGAAGATTTCTGCCAATTCACAGACAGCCCAAGATGGAACAGGAGCTGAAGGAGAGACTTCCCGCTGCTGCTAGCGGACAAGGGCTGCGTAAGAGCCAGTCGTCCAAATACGGATACACATGGATACCCTGGAGACGAAGATAGGCCGCAATCACCAACATCATCTTCGTAAAGACACGCAGAGCCGAGCTGAGGCCAAAAGGACGCACTCGAAGCTGGAAGTGTTCCTCTCCCAAAGATAAACAGATATCTCCTGTGTGGGTTCCAAATCAGGATATGCATGTACGCGTCCTGAAGATCCACAACGCTGAGCCAATCGCCCATCTGTAAGGAGGAGCGTATCTGGCTGGGCGTTATCTTGAATTTCTCTTGGGGTAGGAAAAGATTGAACTGGGAAAGGTCTAGGATGGTGTACAGGCCAGCCTGTTTGGGTTTGGGCACCGTAAACAGCCGGGAGTAGAAGCCCTCCCTCCGCTTCCCAAGGGGAACGGGTTCCACAGCTCTGAGGTCCAGAAGTTTCTGAACTTCGGCCTTGAGGGAGGGTGAGCCCGACAGCTGAAAAGGAGGGGTGGGGTAGGGGGTAAAGGTAAGCGGAAGCCCGCTCGAGTGACTGACAAGACCTAGCTGTCTTCTGTGATGGTCTGCCACGCCTCCCAATGAGATGCAATGCGTCCTCCCACCGGGGTCTCGTGCGAGCGCTGAAAACCCTCATTTGGCAGGTTTATCGGTGGCGGTGCCACCTGAACCTGATGAGGCTGAGGAGTGGGAGAAAAACTGCATGCGTTGTCTACGGCGGTTATTCCCCGCAGGAGTATTCACTCCTGAGATTTGTGGTCGAGGAAGCCCCTAAACCCAGAGGCGGGTCGACTTTGCGACAACGGTCTCTGGGATTTGAAAGGAGTTTTGACCAGAACAGACAATGACTTAGCCGTCTGAGTGCTATCCTTGGTCTTGGTGAGCTCTACATCAGTAGTAGAATGAAAAAGCTCCTTACCATCGAATGGAAGGTCCAAAACCTTGTCTTGCACTTCCTTAGAAAATTTAGTGGCATGCAGCCACACCTGCCGTGAGGTATCAACCCCAAGCATCAGGCCCCAAACCGAGGTGTCTACGTGGTGAGCCGCAGCCTCCAGGAGATCCTGGGCCAAGACCCTGGCATCGGAAAGTCCTCCTTTAAATCTTCCAACTTCTCGACCGGGATGTTCTCCTCAAACTCCGACAGACCTTTCCACATCCGCATGTTGGCTCCTGCCAATATCAACTCAGCGTTGGCCTGTCTGAGCTGCAAGGATGAGTTGGCAAAGATTTTCCTCCCTAGGGAGTCCAGGAGCTTGTCCTCCTTTCCCAAGACCTGAGTAGCCGTTGTGGAAGAGGATGCTGCAGGTCTGGATTGTAACGTAGCCGCAGCCACCAGTGTGGAGGAGGGAGGCGGACAAGACGACAGGGCCACCTCTTCTGAAGAATGCAGTCTGTACCTCGCGTCAATAATCTTATTGACAAAAAGTCCCGAGTGTGGCTTTTCCCAGACTCTTCGGACCTCGGCCAGAACATCCTTCTGCAGGAACAGGCTGGTACGCTCCAAGGGAGACAGGGTGAACGCCCCAGAAAGCACGCCCTCCTGCGAGGAGGATGCCTCGGGCACCGGAAAATCTAAGAAACTCATCATGTCCAATACCCGTTCATGAAAGGCTCCGATAGAGCGGGGAAGGTCCTCGTTGTCCCGATTGCCTTGAGGGTCATCTGAGAGGTCAGGATCCTACTGAGCCGTGTCAGGCACTGCCTTGTCCACTGGGGACAATGGAGGCACAGGCGGAAGAGCCGGGGGGGGGGCACCACAGCAAGCGAGGCACCGGCGGAACCACCGGGGGAACGGGTGGAGCCGGAGGCGCAGGTGGACATATCTCCTTGAAAAGCCCTTTGAAATATTCCCTCATGGGGTCGGTGCGCATAAGCGCTTGAAAAGTACTGAAAAAAGCGTCCTCAGGAGATTGCTTCGGAACCTGAGGAGGCCTCTCATGAGGTGGACAAATCCAGGGACGGGACGGGAGCCACACCGGCCCCTCCACTGACATATCCACATAAATCAAAGGAGCCGCCCCCGCGGGCAACGAAACATTGTGCGGAAGAGGCATCCGGGCGTTCCAATCATAAACCGGCCGGTAAGGATGCGTACAAGGGACCTTAGGTTCACCCAAGGGACTGCGCCCTACACCAGAGGCCGATGGCGTAGTTGTAGGGGTAGCACCTAAAATGGCCGCCGTGGTCGTGGCGGGAACGGGCGCCATTTTGTCCTCATCTGAGGGGGGAACTGCGGCACGTGAGGAAGGGGTCCCCGTAATGGATCAAGGGTCTTAATCTTAGCCTTAACATAAGGCACCTCGGCAGAGCCGGTACTATGAGGCCTGAAAGGTTTTTGAGACATACCAGGCCCTGTAACAGCCTTATCTGCACGGGCCTCGAACATCCGTTCGATAACAACCAGCCCAGCCAAGGCCTCGGGGCGCACCCCGGACTTGTTTTTTAGGGAAGCCAACAGAGGCCTCAGAGCAAGCTCCGGTACCCCAAGATTCAGTAGAACTGGGTCTACAAACAGCCCCCACAGGAGGGGCCCTGGGGCGTACTCTGGTGTTCACAGGACCCTTACGGAGACCCTCGGAGAAAACTCTGGTAGAATTATTAGGCCCAACAGCCACCTCAGGGCGAACCCTGGTGACAGAGCGATCAACGCCCCTCCCAGACCGAGAGGAACCCGGAAAGGTATCCCCCGGCCGGGGTGCTCTGAAAAGTAAAGAACTTACCGGGCGTTTCTTCTTCTTGTCGATGAACGCCTGACAATGCGAAGGAGGAGTTCGTCGGAACACCTCCTCCCACCGACGTTGAAGTGCCCGGACCGAAAGGGAGTCACAGTAAAAACATGCGTGCCATCGTGTTCCGGACCCAAACACTCTAAACAAAGAGGATGGGGATCCGCCCTCGCGAAGCGACGGTGACACGATGAACAATCTGGAAAGTCTAATTTGAAAGACAGACTAATAAACGAACGCTAGCGGGAGCCAGAGAGGAAAAAGGGAAGAAAATCTTCTGGGGATGCAAGTACTTCCGGCCCTGATCGAGCGGAGAAAAGGACTGATGGGCGCAGCGCGGGGCGGAGCCAAGGTGGGCGGGGTTACGGCCACATGCCGGGCCCCGTGCAGGAAAGAGGGACACATTTTTGAAAAATATTTGGATGCTTTTTACAAAGTGCTCCGGTCCCGTCCCAGAGGACGGAGAGATGTCCCACAAGTATGGAGGAAAGGGGACGGGACGTAGGAGTAAAAAATGTTCTATGTACAGCGCTTTGCCACAAGGGCTATATAAAAGGACAATTTGACCATAAGATTAGGTAAGGAATTTAGCATGAGTTCTTGCCTCTCTGCACTATTCCATCATACCATTGGCATAACATTAGGTAGTATTAGTTCCAGTAAATTAAGACTTTCGTTAAACATTAAAAGACAATTCTGCTATCAAACCTCATAACAATACAATTTATGTTTGCTTTACTATATAATTGACTCTTTTTTCTGTTTTCTACATTTAAACATATACAGGAGAGGTCAAATGGCCAGACCCTAGAGAAATAATGAAAAGTGTATGCTGTCACAATGCAGAAAGCTGCCGCATGGTAATGGTTTCCATACAGTTTTTGCACACGTCAGCAAGATGTCACATCCATTTTACTCTCTTGCACAAGAGAACGCTCATTTTTACTCTCAAAGTTTTAAAAAAATGAGTAAAATTCTCCCACCTCAAAATCTTACCTGGAGCACTGGGTAAAAGAAAATTACAGAAGACATGACTGAGTGCTTGTAAAGTTCACTTGCCGATTCCCTCATAATGCTAACCCAGAGACCACCCTTCTCCCCTCATTGCCCCCTGCTTCTCCACCTCCAACCATATCTTCACACTCCCAGTCATCAAAGCAATGACATATACATTGTAGGTTTATACACAGCTCGGAGACCATTGTTAACATAGCAAGTAAACGGGAGCCAGACCTCCACATATTTGTCGTACCTATCAGATAAAGCCGTGATTTTTTCCACTGCAGGGGATTGAATTCTTAATTGTATGCAGTGCCTTTTAACTTTGGATGGGACCAAGCCTGATTTGCATACAGTGCAGCCTCTCTGTAATGGCTTGAAAGGCTGAAGAAAATGATGGTCGAGAGGGTTGACCAGAGCAAAACAAGAGGTTAAAATTAATTCTAAACCTTCCAGCCATCACCACTTTTGTTGTGCCTTGTAATTTACAAGGCTTGTGATTGAAAGTGCAAGAAGCATTCTCCTCACTCTAGGAACTGCACAGTGTATAATATATGCATTACTTTATTAATACCTAGCAAGTATGCAACACATTTAGGGTTATCCATGCAAGTGTCCATCTTTATAGTATTTTACTAATTTAGTTGTGTGTTTAACTGGATGCAACTTACTATTAAACAGTATTTTATTACCCCTGTGTGGACCTATATATTACGTACCTCTGAAGTTACCCGTCCTTCACACCAAGCCCACCTCCTCCCAAGTCTAAGCTTTGCTGCTCAGCCATACAACCACCAAGAGTTTGATTTGACATGCATGTAAACCTTGTTGGACCATGTTGGCTTCTGAGAACCCCCTTACCAAAGAAGGATCTGAAAAACACTCTTAAAAACAAGTATGCAAAACAATATCGAAAGTAACTGATAATTAAAGGAGCTTTCAGACAAAGAAATTAGGAAAGTTTGTCAATCGGCATAAATGGATGCAGCCAATAGTCATCTTACAGTTCCAGAAAAAGAAAGTACCTATTACCACTCTTTTGGACAAGCTGTGAATAAAGCAAACATTGTTATGGCAAGTATGTGGACTCCACCAGATGAGTCCCACACCAAGGCCCTATGATTAAGAAACAAACCATCTCCTAGAATCAACTGAATAATGATCTAAGAAAAATATATTTGGTCTTATACCTTCAACAAGTTTCACTACTTGTAAATGTACGTCCCATTTAGTTTGGCCAACATATCTTGCATTACTGGAAATTGGTTTTCTTTTCCCAATGAAGGTGCTAATTACTTAATACTTAAAATGTGTGTTGCAATAACTTACCTCTCCTTTCATCATCCGCACTTTAGCAAGCCACCATCCACAAGGCTCTTGGTCATTTGCTCTGGAGTAAACCTTTAACAAAGAAGACATCCATTATTTCTATTATATGACAAAATAAATTATACCTTCAACAATCTGGATAAGGCGCTATAGTCCAATTCGTTTGTACCTAGAGTGTAAAACTTCTGCGTATAGTGACTTTTTCTTTTTAAAATTATTCTCCCACTGACACCGAACATGGTGTGCTAAAAATCATTTAACATGCAAGATTATCGACCTTTTTATAGTGCAGAATAAAAGCTGGGATACAATTTCCCCCCTCATGCATTGATTTGTCGTATTCCTCCTTCAAAGGACAAATCATGCTAGGCCTCTCTGCATGATCTCTAACCAAGAACCATTACGGTCTGGGGTTTGCAAAACAATCTACAAAACAAAATTGCCCAATCAATACATATGAAAACATGCAGCAGAGTAGGCAAGATGGACAACAAGGGAAACTGCAATTAGGATAAAGACTGTAAGGAGAGAGGAAGCTTGTTCTTTATAGAACTCTGAAATCCGCCTACTTCACGGATTACAATTCAATCCTTAGAGCATAAATACACTTGTGGGACATGCCTACAGTGCAACAAGGTCACACCAATAGCACAAGCGCTATACAAATGGAAATTTAGAAAACATACAACTGACCGTCAAGAACGGTCAGCTCGCTCATTAACAGAGTTCTTCAAGCTGTGGGTTTATGTCACCGTGCATCAAGATGCCTTATGGCAAACATGACCCAAGATGCCTTATGGCAAACATGCACCTTACAGACCTAGATCTCGAAACTAAACCATGAACATAAAACCAACCTAAAGCGTATTGGCCAATCCATTTTGCCATTCATTAATGACCAGTCTTGCTTTAATGTTAACGGTTTGTGCTTGTTTGCATTGTTTGGAACCTCACCTCCACTTCCTCTCCTTCAATAATGTCTTTTTTGATGTCAGGCGGAGGTGGTAATCGGACTTCATTAAATGGAACCTGACGCTCTGGTTGCCAGCTGTGAATTGAAATTCCAGTTATTTAACACATATTAATGTCATAGGCAAAAAGAACTGCATAAGAATTGTATACCTACTTGTTCTCAAAAACAACTGTAAGAGAATCCTCATGTACGTCTTTGATAAAACCCTGAAACATTAAGAACAGTATGCTTAGCGGAGCCATCACATTGCCAATAAGCTAAACAATGAAAATATTGTACAGAAAAAGGAGTTTACAAAAGAGGTCTTCTAAAAAGCTAATTATGATAATGCAAGACCATTGTTATTCCCGAGATAAGTATGTGGAATTTGTGAAAATGCTTTTTGTCAGGGCCCATCTACTTAATCATAACACATGCTACCTGTGAGATTTCTTTATAGGGAAATTACGCATGGAACAACCCTAAACATCACCATGAACATCAAAACCTCATGACAATTAGGTGCCTGATGCTGTACGGGTAAACATTTGGTTGGTGAAGGCATGTCTATTACAGTGGTAGACTACTTAGAAATAATACTGGCAGGTCAAAGACGGTTACTGCTCGACAGAGCGAGCACAATGTGAAACCCAGTGGTATGTGCTTTGGGAGGTGCAAGTAGAGGTTGGGAATGCCAACAGGGATAAGCATGATTTGGGCAGTAAATGGGTAGGTAAATAATCATACATGCACAAGCTGTTTGTCCATCCTCACAGGCCATTTCCCTTCTTAACTGTACTCCATTGCAACCAATAGTTCTTGCTTAAAGAGCCACCTAATAGTCAAAACAAAAAAACGGATTAATCATTTCTAAAGGTCTAGCTTCCTTTTCAACTTCCTAACCTCTGAAAAAAAGCAAGGCACTACGAGAAAATAAAATTCTGAGGAACACCCTTTTCTTATCAGATAGCCAAACAATGGAACTCGATCCTTAAGGGAACAACAACGGTGGAAGTCAACCTTTCTTTCAGGAAAGTCTAAAAACCAACCCTTTCAACTCGCAGAGATAAACACATATCAACCATTTAACAACCAATCCATGAACGCACCACCCAACTCTCACAATCCCTGCATCTACAAACCATGAACTGGAAACAAGGAAAATAAGGGATACATTTAGAATGGAAAACAATACCGTAACTACAAATAACCAGAGATCACCCAAAATCCACTAACCACTTCTCTCCCACACCAACCCAAACAACTCACCTACTGCACACGCCCCAAGGGGCTAGTGAATGAACCATCCAAAACACGCAAACCGCACATCACACTAATCAAGCTACAAACAAAACCACCTCAGATAAACAAATCAAACACTGCCCTTACAACACCACAACAGGTCCAGTGCGCAAAGCAGCACATCCAGAAAGCTTGCACGCACAGGCACCAGTTGCTCCTTGTTCGGCACACAACAGATTAGCACAACATCTATCCTATTCCTCTCTCCCTCACTAACCAACACTATCCACTTTTCCTTGCAGGTTCACATGAGCACCGGGAAACCATGAACATGGCATTGGTGTGCGGTACAAAATCGACTTAACATTACATAAGAGTCTGGATTGGATATAAAGGCTTTCTTGGGTTTCACACAAGAAACTCAATGAGCATGCTTTACAAAAAATCTCATTAAATATCTTTAGTACTTAACTTAAAATCAACAACTGACTACTAGAAGGTCAAAACCGTTGTAAAGACTGGAGGGGGGGGAGGAGTGGTGGTCTGTACTTCCGCTCTCCATATGGCAGAGGAGAGGCACAGAGGACCCCAGCCAAGATTCTCTATTATTGGTACGTGGTCGAGCAATCAAGGCCTGGCTTCTCAGGGGGTGATGCAGGCTGGTTCTTAAGTACAGTGTAGTCCCCATGCACCCACAAAGGAAGGTCCGAACACTGTTTTAGTTAAAACACAGTCTTTATATAATTTATATTCAAGGTCACGTACAATATCATGATAACTCACTCTACATGGTACCACAATTACTATTAGATCTCTTTAAAGTACATCAACTGTAAGGTTAAATGTCACACAAATCAGTTTGTAAAGGAAACCAACAATAGATAAAAGAGGAAAGCAGTTGGTGAGCAATTGGCAGAATACTGGCCCCTACCACTAGACACAGTTTTGTGTCGAGGTCCCCCTACCCCCACACCGGGCAACCTGTGGATTAAAGATATATCACAAGCCCAGTCCATATTTGTTCACAAGAGACTTTCCAATAGTTCTGCAACCCCAAAGTACCTGGCGTCGTAGCGTTCCTCGTCGGGGAATTGACGGCCCTTCTTGAGTGCCTTCCCTTTAAGGCAGGAGTCACGGGTCGAACGTCCGACGGAGAACAGGGTGAACTATGGCGGTGAAGTCGCAGCTTCGCTCCTAGTGCTGCTCGTCGACGGAGCATTGGCGTCCTGCAAGGAAGAGGCGTGCGGGGCACCTCGGAGACGATAGTTGTGGACCGCAAAGAGTTTATGAAGAACTGTGGCCCAGCAAGTGCGTCGAGTCGTTGGCATCTCTGGTCTTTAGGTGGCGGGAAACCCACCGGCGGATGCTCCTCAGCGCGACAACGGTCGGGCCTTCGCCAGCGGGATAAAGCGGAAGGCGATGCAGACGAGAGCGTCCTTGGATCAAATGCAGTTCTTAGGCAAACGGGAGCACGGCGGCTCCGGTCGGCGATGGCGGTCGACCACAGTAGCAGACAACAGTCCGGGCGCTTCTCCTTGGGATTCCGCGGCAGTCCCCCCTCGCGGGTCGGCAGCCTGTCGAAGGTCTGTCTACCTGGGAGCTTTGGCAAAGATCAGCTGGTGCACGATGGTCCCTCATAGCTCGGGAAGAGGGCGCCTTACCAGGTCCTCTCTGGGTCAGTTCTTGGAGATAGCAGCTTTCAGATTGTAAAGGAGAGCAACAGCAATTCTTCTCTTCCAGCAGGGCTTCAAGGTCAAGCTTCAGGTTTACTCCAGTTACTCGTAGTGGACTTCAGCTTCTGAACACAAATTCTAGCAGTGAGGCCCCCTGATATACTAGTTTATCTCCCATTCATTCTGCTGGGTCACACTCCGGCAACCAATCGGTCAGAAGGGCATTCATGCAGGCAGGCATCCAATCAGGTGCATAGTGCATTCAGGCCACTCACTCCTCTCCAGGCACTCACAACAAGTTATATGTATTGGGGCAAGTACCTAGCCATTCAACACTCCACACTGCATTCATACCAGTTTCGGGCAGGGCTGTCTCAGTCATTGTGTCAAACACCAGATACTAGACACCCACAACACAGAATGCGTATTTGTGTCACACTCCATTCACCAAGGACCCACCCACAGGCGTACCCACAACATACAGTCATAGGGAAGGCTCCAGCCAGTCTGGTCAGCACTTCACACCACCATATATGGAACTTTCACCCAACAGCCGGTCAGGGGGAAGGGTCAGCATCAGGGCTTCCCAGGACTTTTGGAAAACAAGGTAACGGGCAATAGAAAGCAAGCGGCCACAGGGGCCATCTTGTTTCCTATCAGGAATCAATTGATTCCAATGGCAGGGCCTGGGTATCCCAAAATGGAGGATACTCAGAGCACCTGTCAAATTCAGCATGGAGCTGCCACCAGCCCATACCCTGCTCTGTGGGCCACACACAGGTGCCCAAAAACACACTAGGGGCACAGGGTTGTACCCCCACCAATGGGTGCCATAAGGGTATCCCATGGGTCTGTAACACCAAACCAAAAGAGCTGCACCACCAGGAGTCCCACATGAACTCCTGCATGGAAAACACAACAGAACACACGATAAAAAGCAGTAAAGGACATAATACGGAGGCCCTGTCCCTCCGATGCATTTCCAGAATCACAACCGGGGCTCCCTAAAATTTACGAAATTGCTGCTTAGGAAGAGCAGGCTGAACAGAAGGCTTTTATTAGAAGCAATGTGGAATATCAATAAAAGCAAAACAATTTAATCCAATTAAGAAAACAAAATGATTGAAAATCTAAGTTAGAAAATGTGTATTCAATGCGGTACAGGTGGTACAGGGTTACAGTAACCCAACCAGGATATTCAAAAGAAAAAAAAAAAAAGAACAAAATATGATGGTATGCGGTCAAATTGGATAATTGTTGTGACAAAGTCCACTACTTGATCAAGTTTGTGGATGGCGGTGCCAGGAGCAAGGGTTACACAGACAATTAACTAGACTTTATGAGAGCAACAAGAGAAATGGGGAGTTAGGAACTCCAATGCAGCAGACATGGTTCTTGATGATGCAGTCCAGCAGACCTTAGAGACTGATCCAGGCCCCGAAAATGAAGACCCATAAGTTCCCTAGACCAAACCAGAACACCTACGCTCCTTTAACCCAGAGGCTAGAAGGAAGGGCCATGGTTTGTCAGATTGGAGGACTACGCAGGGTAGTAAGCCATACCAAAAGGCAGAGCAAAGCAGCCAATCCCCATACTGCCTACTACACCAAAGGGAGGCTGGAAGGAGGAGCCAAAGCCCAATAGAAACCCACAAGGCCAGTTAGTGGAGCCAGGAGGAAGAGCTCACTGAGAGCTAGCAGGAATAGTGAAGAGAAGGAGGAGGAGACCGATGCGGGGAGAGTGGAGGCTGCGGAAATCCAGAACCCAGATGGTGGCTAATCAGGGGACCCAACGCACTGGAAGGAGCAAAATTAAGAAGGCCTTAGAGAGAAGGATCAAGGCGATTGGAGAAGATTGAGCAAAAGGGTCTGGAGATGGGCCCAGAGGATTGAAAGGAAGAAAATACACAAAGAGGCGAAGGTACAAGAGATAGAAGATAACTGAAGAACCTTCATTGTTTTTTGGGAGGCACCCACATGGGTATAAAAAGGAAAAGGGACAGATGGCGAGTGAAAATGGTGATTTGAGATGGAAAAGGAAAGAATGGGAGATAAAGATACGTGAAGTAGGGTGGGGAGAATAATTGTTGGGAGAGGTGGATGACCGGAGAAACCTCAGGAAGGTAAACAGTGACAAAAAGAAGTGAAGGGGAAACATTGGGTGACCTCAATGAGTTGAAGCAAGAGATAGTAAAAGTAACTGAAGAGGGGATGTGCTGGACTATTGAGACACTCAGGAAGGGGTTAGTAGAAATAGACAAAGGAAAAAGGACCAGGTAAGGAACAAGTAGAGAGAAATGTGAATTGGAATTTTGTTAAAAGAGAAGGTATCGAACACCAAGTCCAAAAAGGTTACATGTAGGATACAACTGCATGCAAAGCTTTGCAGGAGCATGACTTTAGGTGGGAGACAGGGGCAGGTGGCTGGAAGAGCAGAACCTATAAGTTGGGGGGCCTGAGTGAGAACCATAACCTAGCATTAGGGTCACGCCCTGTAATCCTCTGGTTCAATCCATCCAGTAAATTCCACCATTCCTGGCCTCACATATAGAATCCCCTCAAAGGTTCCAAGTACAGAGCCAAAACATGCACGTGTGCACTAGTGTGGAGAGAGGGGAGCAGTAGCATAGAGAGAGGAGCTACTGCTCCCTGTGCGGATAGGGGCAGTAGACCTAGAGGAAACTGGAGAAATTAGTACGAAGTAGGATTGGAGGCATGAAGTAGACCGTGAAAAGAGGAACATCGGAGGAATAGAGGATAAAGTATCAGGGAGAGCCGGTGGATGGAGCAGAAGGAAAGGGAGTAGGCAGAGGAAAGGTAGAGGGACAGAGGTAACGAGAGAGGGACAGGAGAAAATAAAGTGAGGAAGCACAAAACCCTTATGTTACATCAAGTTGGGGAGTCGGGACCTCCTGCATTATTCCCTGAGGGAGTTTAGACAGAAAAAGTTTGCCTTTTAGGCCATCATCTTAGGCTAAGCAGTTTTAAGATAGTAAAGGTTACCAATCACTAGTGGCCAGCCTGAAGTTGAGGGACACCTGCGTTAGGGGGACCGCCCATCTCTAGGCTTTATGGAAGGATGACCCTTATAGAGCCTCCCTGCTGCAAATTTAAAATTAAAACCCTTGGGCTGTCCTTGTGTTATTGAGGCCATCTTTAACACATGTATCTACATGCATTTTCAAGAGCCCATGAACGCTGCAAGACTGAACCATGGTACTGGTACCAAATGGCAAGATAGCACCATCACATGGCCTATTAGTGGCACAAAATGTTGTCAATTCCTGTTATACACCTAATTAGCTAGGTTGTGCAGAGAAAAAAAAAAGAGATGTGTTGTGCAGATGCTATAAGCAGCTCCAGGGTATTGGGCATTACCTGGTAGGCAGGAGCTACGTCAGTAGAGCCAGGAGCAAGTACACCGCAAATCTAACATATGTATGAGATGCAACCACTTCAATTCTATGCATGATGCCATGATGTCGGTTACATTCTGTTCTACATGTCCCTTGGATGTGTCCTTTATTCAGATTACCAAACATACGGAGCTAATATCACATATGTATGTTTGTATGGCTTCTGAGGAGTCAAATGTAGCTCCTGGAAACTAATAGTTTCAGGCTAACTCTGCTCTTCAAAGGTAGAAAAATGAAGTTACATATCTCCCAGCTCCAAGCAATTTCGAACCCTATAGTGACGTCCTACCAACATGTACTTAGAAGGGAGCACAGGGGTGGTGTGTAAAACGTGCACAGTGCAAGTAAAGGAGGGTGTCAATTAACATAAAATTCATATGTAACAGTATATGAAAGGTGCATACAAGCCATCTCAATGAGGCTGAACATACAATTGTTTGCAGACACACATAACATACGTGTTTGACCAATGCTTTGGAAGTAGCCTGCTTTGAAAAGTGTGCTTTGAGCAGCAAAGGCTGCTTTTGGGGGTGGTGGGGTTGTATTAACAAGGAAAGACATCCATTATTCATTTTGTCAACTCATTCTAAAGAGTTCAATAAAAAAAGTAAGGCAGAGGACGTACGTTAAAATGAAGCAATGTATAGATATCCATGAAGACCGACAAAAGCGTTCTTTTTGCATTTGAAAATGTGCTCCATTTAAGCTCCATCGATGCAATATTGTTAATAAATTATAAAAAACTGCATAAGTCAAGAAGCCAAATTAATTGTTAAAGCTTATTAAAAAAAGACAGTTGTGAATCAAACGTGCCAACAATGCAACATTTCCGGTATTTTACTTTAAACTTTCCCATGGAAAAACAATGCATCGTTACTACTTCTTAGGCTCTCATTGTCTAGATGTACATTCTTATGTGGCTAAATCTAAAAAGAAGGGTACACATTTCAAGGTACTAGCAAGGAATAAAGTCACTTGTCAACTCAATTGTACATATCAACAGCGCACACCACTTCTTAGCCGTCAAAAGTCCCATCACACGCCAATGAATGTGGCGAGTGCACATTTTGAAGCCGTGCTACAAAAAAAAAAAAATCATGAGGATAAAATAGAGATCGGCTGTTCGAGGTTTTCTGAAATAGATGAGATCTGTGCCCACCCTATATGAGGCAGATCGAAAGACCGGTTGTGGCACGGTTTCTGAACTCTTGGCAATCAACTCCATACAGGGAAAGGCTGGGAGGACTACATGTTAGGCAGCACATGGGTTTAGATAGTGGAAATTGGTTGTTGATTATGTTTGTATCCCCTTCCAGTTAATGGATTTACAGTGGATGAAATATCACAGGACTGAACTCCCTCCCTACGTTGACAGCACTATCAATATATCTTTTTTGTGCGCCACATTGTAGATGGCCATACACTGCGTTCACTGGCTGTAGGACATAGGCTGCAAGAGAAATTAAAAATACGACGCCAGGACTATATTCAAGTACACCATTGTCAATATTAGAGATGTCTTACTGTTTGGCTACACTATTAAAATGTTTATTATCTCTACAAGAGAATACATAATCAGTTGTGCGAGTTTCTATTTCGTCAGTATAGGAGTATAAAGATGCAATGCATTACAATTGTAAATGCTTTCGTTTTAGTCACAACTGGGTCGGGAAGTTTTGATGACATCTAATGTTAATCTTTTACACACAAGTAATTTGCGCCATGTAAAGCAATACTCTGATGTAAGATATGCTACAGCCCCAGTATGGCATTCTGACACAGTTACTCACTGTAGTGACTACCTTAAACCTAATCCATAGTCTCCTTTCCTCCATACTAGTGGGACCTTCCGTCCATCAAGACTGGACCGGAGCACTTTTAAAGCATCACAACTTTGTCCTTGTTTTATTTTCATGCTGGCCACTGCACGTGACCGCAGCCAGACTTCCTGAGCTCCGCCCCGTGCATCGCCTTTCAGTCCTTTTCTAATCTCCAGAACTATTTGGCAACAATAAAGAATACTTATTAGAGGGGACGGCGGGCTGATGGAGGAAAGGGGACTATGGACTAGTAAGTAAGGTAGTCATTATGGTGACGTCACACTCCCACATCCCGTCCCTTTTCCTCCATACTAATAGGAGATTGCAAAGCACTGACCAAAGGAAAAACGGGTGGATGGACATTTCCCTTATGGAACAAATTCTTAAGAACTGCCTGGCCAACTAGGCATCAGCCCGGGAGCTCCGGTCAAGACAATGTCTGCAAAAGGCCGAAGGGGAAGCCCACATAGCAGCCTTGGCTATGGACTCCCAAGGGACATATTTTTGGAAGGCAACAGCAGCCGCTTTGCCATGGATTAGATGTGTATGAATGCCCTTTGGGGGTTGAAGGCCTTGAGTTTTGTAGGCCTCGGAAATACATCAAGCTATCCATTAGAGATGGACGCTTTCGAGGCTCGTTTCCCTTTAGCGTCGCCAAGCTTAACTAAGAGTTGTGAAGAACTTCTAAGTTTGCTTGTTCTGTCAATGTAAAACTTCAGAGCACATCCGACATCTAGGTTGTGTAAAACCCACTCGGCATTGGAGACCGGGTTCGGGAAGAAAACTGGAAAAGATATTCATTGGTTTAAATGGAATTTAGAAACAACTTTGGGAAGGAAAGAAGCATGAGTGCAAAGCACAACCATATCCTTGTGGAAAGTTAGGAACGGATGTACGACAGAGCTTGAAGCTAACTTATTCGTCTCTCAGATGTTACTGCAATTAAAAAAAGGCCACCTTCCAAAAAAGGTACTTGAGCTCGGTAGTGGCCATAGGTTCAAAAGGCTTACGACAATGGCGGGGAGGATCACATTCAGACAGCATTTGGGATGAGGGGCCCGAACCGGCGGAAAAAGATGAAGACCACCTGCAAACTTTCTCTTGATGACTGGGTATGCCAGTGAAAAAGAGCCACTGTCTGTGGACAGATAAGCCAGAATGGCGGATAGGTATGTCCAGCATAAGACATGGATGCCAGAGGCTGCAAGGACAGATACAAAAGACAAGACAGTCAATAGAAGCCTATCTGGGATCCAGCTCTAACTAGACACGAATGACAAAATCGGAGCCATTTGCTCGTGTATTGAGCTCTCGTAGAGGGCTTACGTGCCGCTTGAATTATATGCATGTTATCCTCGGAGAGGTTGAACTGCGCTAATGATCGGAATGCCAGTACCAGGCCACCAAGCTGAAGGATTGTGTGATGGGTACCACAACTGGCGATTGCTCTGGTGAAGGTCGGGAATCTGCAGCAACCTGATCGTGGAGCACACCGACAGGTGCTGCAGTTCCGAAAACCAGAACCTGGCTGGCCACCAAGGAGCTATGAAGATGAGAGTGCAGTTGGAAGCACTCCTGAGTTTCCAGAGCGACCGATGAATCTGTGGCAAAGGAGGGAAAGCGTAAGCCTTCATGTTGTCGCAAGGGATCTTGAGAGCGTCCCCCAAGGAGGACACACTGAGCCTGTCCCTAAGCATAAAGAGTAAGTTTCCTGTTTGTTGGTGTTGCAAAGAGGCCCACCGCTGGAGAACCCCATTACTGGAAGATTTGATGAAAACATTGGTATTCATCTCCTAGTCGTAACTCGCCGCAGATTGGAGGCTGAGAAAGTCTGCGCCACATTGATGTGATCTGGAATGTGCACAGCTTGAATCCAGACATTGTGTTGGATAGCCCGATTCCAAATTTGGATAGCTAGGTCCACGAGGATGAGGAGACTTGGTGCCGTCCCATTTGTTGATGTAGAACATTGCTATAGAATTGTCTGTACAAATTCCAACCATACTGTTGGTGATAGAGGGTTGAAAAGCCTTCAGCGCCAGAAAAACTGCCAGGAGATCTAGGTAATTGATATGGGACCACCTGTCTCGGGGCGTCCACAAATCACTTGGAGTGACGCAGTGTCGCTCCCCACCCTAGAAGGGAGGAGTCTATAGTAACCGTTACTTGTGGGCAGGGCTCCTCGAAGGAGGTCTCCACCGAAACGTTGTTGGCGAACAACCACCATTGAAGATCTGCATGCAGGATAGGACTGGAATCATCTTGGAGTCCTGATCCGCATTCTGGGACCAGCAGCTCCGAAGAGCAAGCAGAGTGCGCCTCATTTTCAGTCGTGCAAGAGGTAGAGCTAACACGCAAGAGGCCACGAGGCCCAGGAGTATCTGGAACCACTAGGCGAACATGTGGGAGGACTGATTGTTTAGCAGAATCATATGCAGTACCCTTTGGGAACACTACACACAATTAAGACTAAAAGTGTAAGTACAATTTCACCTTTAGTACAAGCCTGTACTACACAGTAATGTGGTAGCAGTGGCTGATCAGCCAAACTTATCTCAAGAGTAAAGGGAGCAGTACAACAGTTTACACAAAGGACCAACACATACAGTGATTCAAACAAACACTTATGGTTTCTTGGTAAAAGAATAACCAGGTTACTCACCATAATGACCACCTTACTCCTAGTCGATAGTCCCCTTTCCTCCATACTTATGGGACATCTCTCCGTCCTGTGGGACGGGACCGGAGCACTTTGTAAAAAGCATCCAAAAATGTTTTCCAAAAATGTGTCCTTCTCTTTCTTTCGCGGAGCCCAGCACACGGCTGTAACGCTGGCCACCTTGGCTCCGCCCCGCGCATCGTCCATCAGTCCTTTAGGTCAGAGACCTATTATCAATAACAGAGGAACCGTAACAGAGGAACCGTATTAGAGGGGACGGCGGGCGGGCGTATGGAGGAAAGGGGACTATGGACTAGGACTAAGGTGGTCACTACGGTGAGTAACCTGGTTATACTCCTACGTCCCGTCCCCTTTCCTCAATACTTATGGGAGATTGCCAAGCACTCATAACACGAACTACAGGTGGATGGAAATACCCCTTATTGAAAAAGGTTCTTCAGCACAGCCTGACCTATCTGAGCATCAGCTCTTGAGCTGATGTCAAGACATTAATGCTTACAAAAAGCAGATGGGTAGGCCCAAGTAGCTGCCCTAGCGATGGACTCCCAGGAGACAGATTTCTGAAAAGCAACCGCGGCTGCCTTGCCCCGCACCAGGTGTGCATGAATACCCTTAGGAGGTTTCAGCCCTTGGACGGTGAAAGACTACCTAATGCAGGCGGCGATCCACCAATAAATAGTCGCCTTAAACGCCTACTTACTCTGAGGGTTACCAAAAGTCACAAACAGTTAAGAACTCTAAGCTCGGAAGTTCTGTCCAGATAGAACTTAATAGCCCTTCTGACATCGAGACAATGCAGAACACTTTCTTCCTCTGAGGTAGGGTTCGGAAAAAAGAATGGCCGGGAGATTGATTCAGATGGAATTCAGTTACCACCTTCGGCAGGAAAGCAGGATTTGTCCGTAGGACTACCTTATCCTTGTGAAAGACCAAAAAGGGATGCTCCACCGACAAGGCCTGGAGCTCACTCACCCGCCTCGCTGACATAACGGCGACCAAAAAGGACACTTTCCAGGATAGGTACTTGAGGTCCACCGTGGCCATTGGTTCAAAAGGCTTATGGCACAACGCCGTCAGGACTACATTTAGATCACACGGCGGGTGCGGACTACGAATTGGAGGGTAGAGGTGTGTCAATCCTGCAAAATGCCTCTTAACCACTGGATTACACAGAGAGTAGGAACATTGGTCCGTAGAAAGATAAGCGGAGACCGCTGAAAGTTAAGTTCTGCATGACAGAACGTGAACACCCGACTCTGTTAGTAACGATACAATGGACAGCACCGTGTCAATGGTAGCCCCCCCTTGGGTCCAACTGTTTTTCCAAACACCAATGACAGAACCTGAGCCATTTACTTCTGTATTGGGATCTAGTTGAGGGTTTCCTGGCTGCCTGGATAATGCGCATGTTATCCGCAGACAAGTTAAGGTCAGGTACACTCTGCAGTCGATCGTGTTCCAGCGAAAACCCAGGAAAATCAGGTCCTGCGAGACCGTCATGGAAGATTTCCGCCAGTTCACCGACAGCCCAAGATGGAACAGGAGCTGAAGGAGAGACTGAAGATTGCCCGCTGCTTTCAACGGACAAGGGCTGCGTAAGAGCCAGTCGTCCAAATACGGATACACATGGATACCCTGCAGACGAAGATAGGCCGCAATCACCGACATCTTCGTGAAGACACGCGGTGCCGAGCCGAGGCCAAAAGGAAGCACTCGAAACTGGAAGTGCTCCTCTCCCAAAGAGAAACGGAGATAACTCCTGTGTGGATTCCAAATCAGAATATGCATGTACGCAGATCCACCACACTAAGCCAATCGCCCATCTGCAAGGAGGACAGTATCTGGCTGGGCGTGATCATCTTGAATTTCTCTTGGGGTAGGAAAAGCTTGAAATGGGAAAGGTCTAGGATGGTGCGCAGGCCAGCCTGGTTGGGTTTGGGCACCGTAAACAGCCGGGAGTAGAAGCCCTCCCCTCGTTCCCTGAGGGGAACGGGTTCCACAGCTCTGAGGTAGAGAAGTTTCTGAACCTCGGCTTTGAGGTAGGGCGAGCCCGACAACTGAAAAGGAGGGTTGAAGGGTGGGGTAGGGGTAAGCAGAAGCCCGCCCGAGCGACTGACAAGACCCATCTGTCTTTGATGGTCTGCCACGCAATGCGTCCTCCCACCGGGGTCTCATGCAAGCGCGAGAACCCTCATTTTGTAGGTTTTTTTGGTGGTGTTGCCACCTGAACCTGAGGAGGAGGCTGAGGAGCGGGAGAAAAACAGAGTCCGTTGCCTACGGCGGTTATTCCCCGAAGAGGAATCCACTCTACGAGATTTCCGGTCAAGGAAGCCCCTAAAGCCAGAGGAGGGTCGGCTTTGCGACAACGGTCTCTGGGTTTTGTAAGGGGTCTTAACAAGGACCGAAAAGGACTTCGATATCTGAGTGCTATCCTTCGTCTTGGTGAGCTCTAAATCTGTTGTAGAATGAAAGAGCTCCTTACCATCGAACGGAAGGTCCAACACCTTGTCTTGCACTTCTTTTTAGAATTTAGTGGCATGCAGCCATGCCTGCCGTGAGGTATCAACCCCCAGCATAAGGCCCCGAGCCGAGGTGTCTACGTGATGAGCCGCAGCCTCCAGGTGATCCTGGGCCAAGACCTTGGCGTCGGATAATCCCGCCTTAAAGTCTTCCAGCTTCTCGACTGGGATGAACTCCTCAAACTCCGACAGACCTTTCCACATCCGCATTTTAGCCCCTGCTAACACTAGTTCAGCATTGGCCTGCTGAGCTGCAAGGCCGAGATGGCGAACATTTTTCTCCCAAGGGAGTCAACGAGCTTATCCTCCTTTCCCAGAACCTGAGTAGCCGTCGTGGAAGAGGATGCTGCAGGCCTGGACTGCAAAGTGGCCGCAGCCACCACTGTGGAGGAGGGGGCGGACAAGACGACAGGGCCACCTCTTCCGAAGAATGTAAGGAACAAGTTACTTACCTGTAACTGTTGTTCTCCAGCATGGGTCTGGCATGGATTCACATGCTCATGAATATTCCCCGTCGTCAGGCTGGGAATCCTCGGTAAAGAAAAAACCAGTATCAGTTTCGTTTCTGATCTGTCTTTCGTAGTAATAACCAATCACTGGTCTCTGCGTCATACTGACCACAGCCAATGACTGCCCTCTACCTAAGCACCGCCTCTGGCAGCCATCTTCAGATTTGGATGCACGTGAAGTGGCAGTATGACCAAGTGAAGAGCCGCAGAGGGGTAGGCGGGAGGGTTCGCATGTGAATCCATGCCAGACCCATGCTGGAGAACAACAGTTACAGGTAAGTAACTTGTTCCTTCTCCAGCATGGGGTCTGGCATGGATTCACATGCTCATGAATAAAGAATACATAGCAGTACACACATGCACAACCACGGGAGGTGGCAAAGGCTCAACATTAAGCATCACATCAACTCAACATTAAGCATCTTACCTCCTCACCAGGCTCACCTCAGGCGAACAGGTTGCGCAGCACTGCTTGGCCGACCCTGGACTCCTCCCTGGAATCCCGGTCGACGCAGTAGAATTTCGTGAAGGTGTGCGTCGACCTCCACGTAGCAGCCCTGCATATGTCCAGCAGGGGCACACCAGATAGGAACGCCGTGGTAGCTGCGATCGCTCTGGTGGAATGGGCTCTCGGACGGCCAGGCAGCGGTCGGTTTGCCAACCGGTGACAGTACATGATACAGCCGGAGAGCCATCTGGAGATGGAAGCCTTCGAGAGAGCCTTCCCCTGATTGACAGGTCCAAAGTTCACAAAGAGTTGTGACGTCTTCCGAAAACCTTTCGTGCGGTCCACGTAGAACTTCAGCGCTCTAGCTACATCCAGCGAGTGCAAAGTCCTCTCAGCCGGCGACGAAGGCGACGGGAAGAACACAGGTAACACCAAGGGTTCGTTGAGATGAAAGTCCGACGGTACCTTGGGCATGAAGGAGGGGTGCGTCCTGAGCACTACCCTCGTGTCGTGGAAAGTCAAGTACGGGGCCTTGCAGGAAAGGGCCTGGATCTCTCCCACTCGTCGTGCGGAGGTGATGGCCACGAGAAAAGCTGTTTTCCACGATAGAAACTTCAACGGGGCCGAGTGCAGAGGCTCGAACGGAGGTCCCATGAGCTTGGTCAGCACCACGTTGAGCTCCCACGCCGGGGCCGGAGCCTTCACCGGCGGGAACGATCTGAACAGTCCCTTCATGAACTCTTTCACCAGACGATGAGACCACAAGGACGTCCGGCCCGTGGTTCTGGTGTATCGGGAGATCGCAGCAAGATGAATCTTGATGGACGCGTGAGCCAGACCAGCTTTGGCCAGCGTCAGCAGGTACGGCAGTACTTGGGGAGCCGTAATCCGTAGAGGGTTAATCTTCTGTGCGTGGCACCAGACAGAGAACCTCTTCCATTTGTGTCCGTAGCATTTAAGAGTCGAGGACGCCCTGGCCTTTGCAAGAACCTCTCTGCAATCGGCCGGTATGTCGTATCCTCCAAACTCTAGCGCTGCAGGAGCCAGGCCTGCAAGTTCAGCGACTTCGGGTCGTGGTGGAGGATGGCGCCTCCTTCCCTGGAGAGTAGATCCGCGTCCGCCGGCAGCTTGATTGGCGGGGACGCCGACAAGTCCAGAAGGTCCGGGAACCATATCTGCCTCGGCCACGCAGGTGCGACGAGGATCATCCTGCACCGTGACCTCTTGAGCTGGTTGACGAGCCGGATTAGCAGAGGCAAGGGAGGGAACGCGTAGAGGAACAGGCCCTCCCAGGGGAACGAGAAAGCATCGCCCATGCTCCTCGTCTGGGGAAACCTGCTGGCGAACCTCCGGCACTTGGTGTTCGTCGCCGTCGCGAACAGGTCGATCTGGGGTGTGCCCCACCGTCGGAAGAGGCGATCCACCAGATCCTGCCGTAGTTCCCACTCGTGGCACGAGCGCAGCTCCCTGCTGAGTGAGTCGGCGATGGTGTTTTTTATCCCTGCCAGATGAAACGGCACCAGAAGAATCCCTTGGGCGACGGCCCAATGCCACAGGTCCTGCGCCTCCTTGGACAGCGCTGGGGACCTGGTTCCGCCCTGTTTCCTGATGTAAAACATGGTGGTGGTGTTGTCGGTGAAGATCCTCACCACCTTGCCCTTGAGGAACGGAAGGAAGGACCTGAGGGCCCAAAACACTGCACGGAGCTCCAGGACGTTGATATGTAGGGACTTCTCCGTCGGGAGCCAGAGTCCCCTTGCGTGCAGATTTTCGGTGTGCGCTCCCCACCCTTCTAGGGAGGCATCCGTGGTCACAGTCACCTGGTGGGCTGGGGTCTGGAAGTCCATGCCCGCCGTCAGATGCGCGCGGGTGCCCCACCACCGTATCGCTCGTCGGAAACTCTCGTCGAGCTTGATCCTTTCCTCGAAGCTGCCCGTCGTCTGGATCCAGCGCGCATCCAGGAATTCTTGCAACGGGCGCATCCGGAGCCTGCACATGGGAATGAGGTAGATGCAGGAAGACATCATCCCGAGGAGGGACTTGATGGACCTCACCTTGGCCGCGTCGGCCACCAACATCCGTTGCACCTTGCCCAAGATGGTCCTGGTCCTCTCCTCCGACGGGGAGGCCAGAAGGGACACTGTGTCGAGCCTCGCTCCCAGAAACAGTGCGACTTGCGCGGGCACCAGGTGGGATTTGGCGTAGTTCACGGAGAATCCCAGGTCCGTGAGGAGTTGGACGGTCCTTGCCGTGTGGACCACGCCGAGCTCCCTCGTCTTGGCGCGGATGAGCCAGTCGTCCAGGTAGGGGTAGACGTGAATCCCCTCGCGGCGCAGCTGCGCCGCCACCGGTGCGAGGCACTTGGTGAAAACCCTGGGTGCCGACCGTAGTCCGAAGGGAAGGGCTTTGAACTGGTAATGACGCCCTTGGACCACGAATCTGAGGAATTTTCGGTGCCCCTTTAGGATGGGAATGTGGAAGTAGGCATCCTCCAAATCCAACGACGATAGGAAGTCTCCTTCCTCCAGCTGACCCAGGACGTGCTGGAGGGTGACCATCCGGAACTTCTGCGCCTTGATGAACTTGTTCAGGCGTCGCAGGTCCAGGATGGGGCGCCATCCTCCCGTCTTCTTCTTCACGAGGAAGTATCGCGAGTAGACTCCGGAGCCCCGAAGCCTCTTTGGGACGAGTTCGATGGCGCCCTTTCTGAGCATCGCCTTTACCTCCAGGAGAAGTTGAGGGACGTGAAGTTCTTTCCTGGCCACGGGGGGGACGCGCGGGCACCTTTTTTGAAACTCGAGCGCGTGGCCCCGGGCCAGGGCGTCCAGCACCCAACGGTCGGTGGAGATGGACTCCCACACGCTGACGAAGCCCGCCAGCCGGCCTCCCACCGGGGTGCTTCGGTGGGGGCCCGACCCCACGGCCGGTTCAATCCTGCTTGGACGCGGTCTTGCCGCCTTGGCCTCCTTGGCGACGACGGCGGGGTCCGCCAGACTTGCCTCGTCCTCTGTAGGCCTCTTGCGACGACGAGCGGGCCGCTTGACGGTAGGAAGTGAAACCGCCGCCGGAACCTTTGGAGGCGCCCTTGCCTCCGCCGCTCCGAAAGGGCGTCCGCCGTTGCTGCAGTACTCCAAGGGCCCGGGCCGTCTCAGTATCCGCCTTGATGGCCTGAAGGGAATCGTCCACTGTCTTCCCAAACAGGTTGTTCCCGTCGAAGGGCATGTCCAGGACCCTGGTCTGGACGTCCTGCCGAAAGTCTGTAGCTTTGAGCCATCCACGACGTCGAAGGCAAACGCCGTTGCCCATCTGGCGGAACCCAGTGTCGGCGATGTCCGTCGCCACGGTGATGGCGTGGTCCGAGGCCACCTCACCTTCCTGCAGGATCTCAAGGGCCTCCGCCCTCTTGTCGTCCGGCAGAAAATCCAGCAGGGGAGCTATCTTGTACCAGAGTTCCCTGTCGTAGCGGGCCACGATAGCCAAGGCGTTGGCCGCTTTAATCGTCGTCGCCGCCGACGAGATGACTCTACGTCCCATGGCATCCAATTTCTTTCCCTCGCCGTCCGGCGGGGAAGTCGACGTGGAGGCCGCACCCCCCCCCGCTTTCTTCCTGGCTGCCGCGGAGACGACGGAGTCCGGGGTAGGTTGCGCCCGGAGGCATAGGGGGGCCGAGTCCGGGACCCGGTACTTTTTCTCGTACCGGTCTCTTTTCGCTGGCGTCGTGGAAGGGTTCTTGAGGAGGGAAAGGCCCTCATCCCAAATGTCGTCCAACAGAGGCACTGCGAGGACCGTCTTCCTCTTGGCCTCGCGCCGTTGGTAAAGGAAGCCTTCCTTTTTCTTCTCCTCAGGGCAGAGTTGGAAAAGCTCGGATGCCCTGGCGATCATTGAGTGGAACGATCCAATCTCGTCGGGCGGAGAAGCTCTGGTGGGAGGCGACGACGGAAAATCCTCGTCGTATGCCTCGTCGTCCGTACCCGTCGCTGCCGTGTCAGTCCCCGTATCATCCCCTCGGGTGGACGGGGAGGAGGGCTGGACGGGGCGCGATGGTTGAAAAGGAGGCGGTGGATGGATCCTTCTTTTCTTGGTAGGGGGAACACCAGAAGGTCCCGGTTCTGGATCCCCCGACGGGAGAGGTTCCTCCGTCGGTAACGGTAGTCTCGTCCTTATCTCGGAGCATAAGGACTGTATAGCCAACAAAATGGCCGCCGAGTTGTCTTGCGGCGCTGGCAGAGGGGAATCCGACGGGCGAGCAGGGGCCCCGTCGGTATCCTCGACGATGTCGTCGTCGTCACCTGCGTCGGGGCCCATTCCGACGGGCTGGTCTTGTTCCACGCCTAGGCCGTGGCTTAAGACCTCGATCAGCTCCTCTTCTGAGGTTGAGGCCGAATCTACGACGACGCCCTGCCCCCCCTTCTTCCCCACGGAGGGTTTCACGGGGGTCCTATCGATGGGCACAAAAGAAGACTCCCTCCGAGGAGGCAGGGAGATTCTGGGCCCCGAGGCCGCCACCACTGGTGCAGCCTCCACAGGCTGGGCCAGGGCCGCCGCGACCGTTTCGATAGAGGGCTTGGTCGAATGGATCAAGGCCTTCACCACCTTAGGTGCGCTCACCGCCTTATCCTTGAGGGAGGGGGCACTGCCACGCTCCTCCTCTGCCTTAGAGCTCGACCGGGGCCTCTCCAGGAGCTTCGCCGGGTGCTCGGCCTTCCTCTTACCCGACCCAGAGCGTTGGCTCGTGGTTGATGGTGCCGGGGAGGGTGCGCCCTGCCTGGCGCCCGTAGAGCCCGACCGTTCGGCGCTTCCGGTGCCAGCGGACTCGCGGTGCTTGGCCTTATGTTGGGCCCCCGTCGCCGGGGCGCCCTCAAAGGTCTTAGAAGACCGCTCAGATTTCTTCTTCTTCTCGCCAGACGGGCTCTTACCCTCCAGCCAGCTGGCGAGATGTTGATGGCGGTCCTTCATGGTCCGTTCCGACATGTTGCCGCAAAACGCACAGTCCTTCTCCACGTGCGTCTTGTCCCCATGAAGGCAGTAAAGGCAGAAAGAGTGTTCGTCCTCCTTGAAGACGTTCTGCAGCTGGCATCCAGGGCAGGCCCTGAACAGCTTTCCGGGCGTCGAGCTTCCCTTCTCCTGGGCCATGTCCGAGACCGGGCCTGAGAAGCTTCTGGAGTCCTCCGAAGTGTAGCTCGACGAAATCTTCACCCTTGAGGGGCACAGATGAATCCGACACGGGTCCCCGTTGATCGGATGTAGGATCGGTGGAGCTTGAGGCTCTTTTGACCGAAAGAATCTAAGTTTTGTGAAAAAAGCGTGAAAAAATAGCACTAACGCTCGAGAGCAATAGCACGAGGATCCCAACACATGAACGTGCGGTAAAAATCTGAAGATGGCTGCCAGAGGCGGTGCTTAGGTAGAGGGCAGTCATTGGCTGTGGTCAGTATGACGCAGAGACCAGTGATTGGTTATTACTACGAAAGACAGATCAGAAACGAAACTGATACTGGTTTTTTCTTTACCGAGGATTCCCAGCCTGACGACGGGGAATATTCATGAGCATGTGAATCCATGCCAGACCCCATGCTGGAGAACCAGTATCGCGCATACATTTTCTTATTGACGAAAAGTCCAGAGTGTGGCTTTTCCCAAACCCTGTGGACCTCGGTCAGAACGTCCTTCTGCAACAACAGGCCGGTACGCTCCAAAGGAGACAGGGTGAACGCCCCAGAAAGCACACCCTCCTGCGGGGCGGGTGCCTCGGGCACCGGAACATCTAAGAAGCACATCATGTCCAGTACCCGGTCATGAAAAGCTTTAATATAGCGGGGAAGGTCCTCGTCCTGATCGCCTTGCGCGTCATCCGAAAGATCAGGATCCTGCTGGGCCACGTCAGGCGCTGCCTTGTCCACGGGGAACAATGGGGGCAAAAGCAGAAGAGCCGGGGAAGGCACCGTAGGCAAGGGAAGCGCCGGTGGAAGCGCCAGCGGAACCACCGGAGGAACGGGTGGAGCCGGAGGCGCGGGCGGACATATATCCCTGAAAACCCCTTTGAAATATTCCCACATGGGGTCGGTACGCATGAGCGATTGAAATTTACTGAAAAAGGCATTCTCCGGAGACTGCTTTGGAACCTGAGGAGGCCTCTCATGAGGAGGATAATTCCAGGGATGTAACTGGGAAGGGTGCCACACCAGCCCCTCCATCAACGTATCCATATAAATCAAAAGGTGCCGTCCCCGCAGGCAACAAAACATTGTGCGAAAGGGGCATCTGGGCGTTCCAATCATAAACTGGCCGTTAAGGATGCGCACGAGGAACTCTATGCTCACCCATGGAACCAAGCCCTACACCTGAGGCTGATGGCGTAGTTGAAGGGGCAGCACCCAAAATGGCCGCCGCGGTCGTGGCGGTAACGGGTGCCATTTTGTCATCGCCTGAGGGGAACTGCGGCACGTGAGGAAGTGAGGCAGGGGTCCCCGTCGATGGATCAGGCGTCTTATCTTTAGCCTTAACATAAGAAACCTTGGCAGAGCTGGTACTATGAGGCCTGGAATGTTTCTGCGACATACCAACCGCAAAGTTAATCTTCCCAGGAAAGACCTTGGCACTGCCGGTAAAAGAAGAACTTTCCTTCTTTGCCCCCTCAACAGATCTCGTGTCGGCGCAAGAGCGGGAACGGTGAGAAACAGCCTTCACCGATAAGGCCTTGTCAGGAGTCTCAGAAATGTTGGTAGCTTTAGCCTCTGTACGAGGGACCTCGGACCCAGGTCCGGCAACAGCCTTATCCGCGCGGGCCTCGAACATCCGTTCGGTGAAACCAAGCCCAACCAAGGCCTCGGGGCGCACCTCGGTCTTATTCTTGAGGGAAGCTGAAGAGAGGCCTCAGAGCGAGCTCCGGTACCCCACGAGTCAGTAGAACTGAGTCCACAAACAGCCCCACAGGAGGGGCCTCGGAGCGTGCTAGTGTATCCACAGGCCCCTTACGGAGACCCTCGGAGAAAACTCTGGTACAGTTATTAGGCCCAACGGGCACCACAGGGCAATCCCTGGTGACAGAGCGATCAACGCTCCTCCCGGCCCGGGAGGAACCCGGAAAGGTATCCCCCGGCCGGGGTGCTCTGAAAAGTAACGAACTTACCGGGCGTTTCTTCTTTTCGTCGATGAACGCCTGAAAATGCGAAGGAGGAGTTAGTCGGAACACCTCCTCCCACCGCTCCAACCGACGTTGAAGTGCTCGGACCGAAAGGGAGTCGCAGTAAAAACCGGAGTCCCAACGGTGATCCGGACCTAAGCACTCTACACAAAGAGGATGGGGATTTGCCCTTGCGAAGCGTCATTGACAGGATGAACAATCTGGAAAGTCTAGTTTGAACGACATAGACAGACTAGTCCACAATTGCTAGCGAGAGCCAGAGAGGAAAAAAGGGAAGAAAATCTTCCGAGAGTGCAAGTGCATCCAGTCCCGAACAAGCGGAGAAAAGGACTGATGGGCGATGCGCGGGGCAGAGCCAAGGTGGGCGGGGTTACAGCCGCGTGCCCGGCCCCACGCAAGAAATAGAGGAAGGACACATTTTTGGATGCTTTTTACAAAGTACTCGGTCCCGTCCCACAGGACAGAGAGATGTCCCATAAGTATGGAGGAAAGGGGACAGGACGTAGGAGTATATACATTTATTTACACAGTCATTTGGAAAACATTCCACTAGTAAGAGCAGCTCAATATCACATTCTAATATACTACAATACACAACCAATCAGTTGCTGAACAAGTTCAGCTCCCCTGAAGTGGGAGCAAAATGGCATTCAGTTACTTTAAAAAGCGGTAAAAAGACAAGGTTATAAGAATCAACAGCACAAATACTTTGATAGATAGGGCAAAGGGTGTCAGTTCACTACAACCACCAATTCAATTCAATAGGCCTGGGCCAAAGTCAATGGTTCAGAGTCTTGCATAGGAAAGCACAGTTCTGGTAGTAAACGGTTAAGTCTTTCCCACAGATCTTAGAAGAATTTCGTCAGACGAAAAGTTAGATGTTGGTTTAGGGAAGGACAAGCCTTCAAAGTCGGGAAAGTTTCACAAACTTTCACCGCGGCCGAACATAGTTCTGCACCGCACTTGCACACTACCTTGTAAGTGAAGAAAAGCTGTAGCTGAGGCAGTTGTTCCTGGCAGTTCTTGCAGATTGCACCGTTCCTGAGCTTCAGTCATGGGGACATGAAGGAGGACGTCAGGTGGTTCCTGCACTACCCTGGGAAGGGGCCACAAGCTTGGCAAAATGTTGGTTTAAGGTGTGAGTGCCTTCCACGAGCTGGTTTCCTTCCCCCTGGCTATCCGTTTTTCAACAGCACTCTGAAGAAAATTCGACCAGGTTGGGGACTGTGTCCAGGTGGCTTACGAGTTGGTTGTTCCCACCAAACCCAAGGGAAGAAGTTAACCTTGAAGGGCTTCTCTGTTGATGGAGTTTCAGGCAATTCGGACCTGCAGCAGGGCTTCACCGGTGGACCAGGAGTTGCAGCAGTCGTCTTCCTTCAGCTCGTCTTTGGTTTGTTCCAGTGGTCGACTCTGCTTTCCAAGACCCAGAGACCTGCTTTTAAACAGTTTTCCCCCATTCATTCCAGCCTGGCTGTCACTCACAAAGCAGGGTGGCTGTCCTTGCGGGACAGCCAGCCTGCCAATCACACCAGAGTGCATTTAGGTCTCCTAAGAGACTAAGCACAGGGAGTTTCGGGCACCTACATCACATCCTGTCCACCTCAGACACTCGGGCGCCAGAGGGCGGCTTCAGTACTGAAGCCCGCCAACGAACAAAGGGACCAAACCTGGTTTGGCGCGCAGAGACAAACAAGAAGAAACTTTCCAAAAAGAAATGGTGAAAAAAGTTGACCGGAGTCTTTTTACAGATAGGTCTTGGGTGCCATATTGGAAAACATGGCTGACCCGATTTTTAGCTACCGGTGTTCGCGGTCGGGAAAAATCATGGTAGTTTGTTTAAAGCTACCAACCATTTCAAGTGGGAAAGGATAACATTTGGCTGTTTCATGAGGGTTTAGACTCAGGGGAAGCTAGGCAACCCCTCCAGCACTCTATACGAAGTTAGGGTGTGCTGGGTCTGTAAATTTAAAAAGACTAGTAAGTCAATTTAACTATATATGCTCTGGGAGACAGTCAGTCCAAGAGAAGGTATTTAAACTTTGGGGAGTCTGAAAGACACCCCTGTGTCACTGCACTGAGGGTGCTATGTGACACCCAGAAGATGCCTATGGAGTGGTTTTAAAACTCCATATCCAAAGAACACAAAAGTAAAATGCAGATCAAAATACATGGAAGAGTGGGAAAGAAAGGATCACACAATTCCCAGGTAAAAAAATCAAAGCCTAGAAATCCAGCAAAGTTGCTGGGGGTCTCAAAAGGTAAGGGAAATTAGCACACTCTTGAGGATTCTCCCTAACTTGCAGGAAGAGCCAGCACGTGGTTGAAAGGTCCGCAATTGGTACATGTGATATTCCAACAGAAAACCAGAAAGATCAGGTCTTGAGCAACCATCATCAGCGATTTCCGCCAGTTCACAGACATCCTGAGATGGAACAGGAGCTGAAGAAATGACTGAAGATTGGCAGTTGTGGCTTGTGGGCAAGGACTATGCAGGATCCAATTGTCCAAGTATGGATATACATGAACTCTGTGCAGTCTGAGGAATGATGCGATGACTGCCATCTTTGTAAAAAAACGCTGAGCTGACACCAAACGATAGCACTCGATACTAGAAGTGTGATGCTCCCACAGAGAACAGCAGATTAATTGAGGGCTCTAGATCACGATATGCATGAAGGTCTACCATGCTGAGCCAATCGCCATTCTGGAGAGAGGACTTTATCTGGCTGGGTATAATCATCATGAACTTCTCTTGGGGTAGAAAGAGATTGAAATTGGAGAGGTTGAGGATGGTGCGTAGGCAAGCCGGGTTGGGTTTGGGCACTGTAAACAGACGGGAGTAACAGCCCTCCCCTTGCTCCCGCAAGTAAACAGGCTCCACTACCCTGACGTCTAGACGTTTCTGTACCTCTGTTCTGAGTGAGGGCGACCCAGTCTGTTGAAGAGCAGGGTGAGAAGATGGGGTAGGGGGGCAGGGCCAAGAAAAAGCCTGCCCCGGCACACAAAACCCATCGATCTTCTGTGAAGGTCTGCCATGCCCCATGATGAGACGACATTCGTCCTCCCACCAGAGTCTCGTGCAACCAACGAAAAACGTAATTTAGATGGTTTATCAGCAGGGAGACCACCCGTTGCTGAAGAGGAGGCTGTTGAGCGAGAGAAAAACCAGCCAGCTTGCCTTTGCTGCTTGCAGCGAGGGCCACCAGCGGGAGCATCTGCCCGTCGGTGATAAAACTCTCTGAAACCAGAGAAGGACCTTGTTTGAGACCCTGAACCTCTGAGTATAAACTGCCGTAGGAGGGTTTAGGCAAGGATCGTCAAAGACTTAGCAGTTTGCTGCTTCCCTTGGTTTTGGCGAGTTCCTCATCAGTGGAGGAGTGGAATAGTTCCTTATCTTCGAAGGAAAGATCAAGTACTTTGTCCTGAACCTCCTTCGAGAACTATGTAGCATGTAGCCACGCTTAGCGGGAGATATCAACTCCAACCATAAGGCCCAGAGTGAAAGGGTCAACATGATGGGCCGTGGCCTCCAGCAGGTCCTGCGCCAGAACTTTGGCATCGGATAAGCCGCCCTTAAACTCTTCGAGCATGTCAGGAGGAATACATTACTTAAACTCAGCAAGCTTCTTCTACAGCTTGATAATTAGCAGCCGCCAGGATGAGCTTGGTATTAGCTGGAAGCAGCTGAAGAGCCAAATTGCAAAATACCCTTTTGTCAATGGCGTCAAGAAGCTTGTCCTCCTTGGAAAGGATCGGAGAAGCTGCAGTGGAGGATGTAGAGGATGTCTTTGACTGGAGCGTAGCTGCTGCCTCCACCGTCGATGAGGGGAGTGGACATGCAGTCAAGGATATGTCTTCAGACGTGTGTAGCTTGTAGCGAGCAACAATTTTTTGTTTGGGTGTTGCCCGGAATTAGGTTTTTCCCAGACCTTGCAGGCTTCGGCCAGGACATCCTTTTGATGCAACAGGCCAGTGCGCTCCTGTGTCTACAGAGTAAAAGTTCCAGAAAGCAGACCTTGTGGAGTCAGAGGCTCGGGTATTGGGATGTCTAGCAACGCCATCATATCCACAACCCGGTCGTGCACGGCTCTAATAAAACGGGGCGGGTCGTCACTGTCCTGGTCCACTTGATCTTCATCCAGTGCGGGGGAAACGGAATCCTGATCCGCAGCACGTGGCACCTCAGGCCCCTCAAGGCAGGATTCACTGCGCACTATAGGTCTTGAGTACAGGTGAAAGTGGAGGCAGAGGAGACAGTAGAGGGGGCCCTACTGAAAGTGGTGGAGGAGGTGACACTACCAGGACCTACAGAGGTATTGCCGGAGCAGGATGCGGCTCGGGTGGCTTAGGATGCATTTACTGGAATAAATCCTTAAAGTATGCCTTCACTGGATCAGAGTGCATAAGCATCTGAAACTTGCCAAAAACACATTCTCAGAAGAAGGCCTAAGTGCTGGAGAGGGAAGAGGCTGCTCTGAAGGGGCATACCCCCAGCATTTCAATGAGGATGTTTGCCAGGACAGCTCTCCGCCAACTGGAACACAAAAACCAAGGGAACGGACGTAGGAGGGAGCGTGACTGTTTGGCAGGGGAAACCGAGCATGCCAATCCATTGGAAGGCAGAACTGATTCTTATTATCCACAAAACGTGGATAAGGCTGCTAAGCATTCCAAGATGGCCGCCTGCTGAAGTGGACACTCGTCCCCTGCGCTCTGCACCGGCGGTAAACCTAAAGCTTCCAAAGGTGTTTATTAGCTGCAGCAATCATCAGTAGCGGTGTTGGAGAACGCATGCAACAGCGGGTGCAATCGGGGGGAAATATAACGACCCGCGACGGGGCTGAATTGCCCATAAACATGGTGAGCAGCCGCCCCACCTGGTGAGTTTCGGACGGGCTCTGCCGGCTGCCGCGCCATCACACGGAGCCTCCAGCCCCCTGCAGCAGAGAGAGAGGCGGTGGACTGCGGGCCCTTGCACGCCTGGGGCGAGGCTGTGGAGGGAGAACATTAGAGATGGGGGGCGCAACCCGAGGACCCATCGTGACCCGCAACGGAGCTGGATTGCCCTCGAACGCGGAGAGCTGCTGCCTCTCCCCCCTCACCTGGGGAGTCCCTGGCGGGCTCTGCCTTCTGCCGCGCCATCATACGGTGCCTGCAGGCCGCCGCAGTGAGGACGGCAGCCGTCAAAAAAAGCTGTCCGGCCTGCAACTGTGAAAAACAGCTGTTTCTACCCCCTCCTCGGCAAAGCTCTGGTGGGCTCCATTCGCTGCTAGACAACTGCACGGAGCTTCCCGTTCCAACACAGCGGAACGTGGAGTGCCGGACTGCGGGCACCTACACGCTTTGGCTCTGCTGACAAGTAAGATCGTGTGATAGCAGGCGCAATTGGGGGAAAACATATTACGGACTGCAGCAAAGCCGACCTGTTTGGAATTGTGGCGAGTGATGGCCATCCTCTCTTTCACCCCCCCTGCGGATCTCTGGCGGACGCTGACTGTTGCCGGACAAATACACAAAGCGGCCTGTCCCTCCACAGCGGAGATAGTGGTGCCGGTTGGGCAAAGCTGCAGGGGACATCCTACACTGAGCGGGTCTTCAGCGAAGCCCGTTACAATAAGTAAAACGGTCCCGGCTGAGACTAAGTATACCAAGCTGCAACAATAGTGTTCCGGGGACCGCGCTCATACGCTGCCCCCCCCCCTCCCTGGCAGTCAGACATATACGAATCCTGAGACGCGGGGGCTGGGGTCTCCTTCCGCCCCCAAACTGCAATGGGTGGGCGCTAAGACTGAAGTTACAAATGCACATGAACAGTAGTGAGTCCCTCCTAGAGAAGTGTGCTACGGCGAAGCCCCTGCAGGACTCTGGAATGCCGGGGGAAAGAAAAACGTAGCGGTGGGACGACCTGTTTCATTACACGCGATCACAGGAACTGAGGCTGGCTGACATCGGAGAGCTACACGCTGTTACCAACTTGACGGCCAAGGTGAGAGTTTCTTCCCTGCCTTCTCCCCACCCACTCCACAAAGCTGTCATGATGCCTACCCCCGGGGACCCAGACCACGTCCAGCAACACCGGAAGCAGGCATCAAGTTATCCTAAGCAAGCCCAACAACCCCTGCTAGGGGCTATTTGGATCCAGTCCTGGCGCTTATGGTGCCAGGCTCATATGGAGGGTCAGTTCTGGTACCATAGGCGCCAGGCTCATAGATTAAAACTTATCTGATGCAGACCATGCTGCACACTTACCTGATGCAGACCATGCTGCAAGAGCTCCAAGCCAAAAGAGGCTTGGAAGGGACTACTTTACTTGGGGACTTTTTTTTTTTACTCGGGCGGGGCTGGGGAGGAATACTTACCTGGGGCTACTTTGGAGGCTATTTAAACCACGCCCGAAGAGCAGCACACGCTTCGCATTATTCTGCATCCAGCAGTGTAACGCTCACCGTGCCTGCAAGTCTGCATCCAGCCTTCTGCCACGCCCACCTCGAGTTTGGAGCTCCTAGAAAAAGGGAGAAAGAAGGAGAAAAGGTTAGAACAAGAGCAATACCTTTGATCCTTACCTGAATTCCCGATCCATCGCGCCTTCGAGCTGGAAGAAAGAAGTTCTTTTATGAGCGTCGCCTCGCCTGCTGCAGCGCCGCGCTGAACTCACCGACCTTCGCAGCATCTTCACATTCCACCGCATCCTCCTGCCGCACTCCGGCACCTAAGGAGAAGACAAGAACAGCAAGGTGAACCAAGCGAATATACACAGGAATATTAGTTACCCCCCCATAGACTTACCTGATTTTACCACCGGAGGTATTATTCCCCGAGACTTCATGCTTTCTCTCAGCACCTGAATAAGGGAGAAAGCAACAGGTTACATATTGACATTATTTTATCGAACTGTGTTGGAAAATACAAATCCTTACCAGAATACTACCGGTTGCCAGGAGGAAGTTTTCATTAGAGTCAAGCTGCAACCTGCAAGGAATCAGACAAGAGTGAACGTCAGGCATTTGAACTCTTACGAACTTTATACTTACGGCGTCTTGCAGGGAATCGCCAATATTGTTCTGGAACTCACCAATTCCTTCGAGCCAGTGAAGCAACTGGTTATCAACGCGCCCCTGCGCTCAATGCAGGATGGAGAGCTCATCTTTTCAAACCCTCAAGTGAGACTATAAGAGGGGACATCAGGGGGGCGTGGCTACGAGGGCCATGTAAGAGGACGTGATCTGGAGGAGCTCCCGAGATCCTGTAATGATCCGGGCGAAAAAGTGCGTAATGATGGGCCGATGACCGCTGAAAATACACATGTCGGTGTGTGAATGATCGGGCCATGCATGGTGAACTTCTGGATGGTGTAGGAAGAACGGCGGTAGAGATCTGTGCGGAAAAGATAAGGAGCGCCGGAGACGAAAGACGACACAAAATGGCCGACCAATGTCCGGAACAAAGGAAGGAGCAGGCCGCACGGTGACCGAGCGAAAGGGGCGTACTGAGTGCACATTTGTCATTTGTGCAAAATACAGGTCCTCTGGGTCATGTCGAATAGAACGGTGAGGCCGAAGGCGAAACAGCCCACCTTAGATGACTTCGCTAAGACGTCCCCTGGTCAAGACAACCCCAAGAGCAGGGACAAGCCGCCTGCAAGCGGCATGACGACTTTGGGCGCTAACCAAGAAGCCCTAGCTGCGATTGCAGACCTAAGGGCGGCATGGGAATCCAAACTCGAACTAGCCGTCACTGAACTGAAAACAGCACTGGACCTCAAGGTCGGAGAGGTGCAGGAGGACGTTAATCTACTCCGACAGGATGTCAGGGCCTTGGCGGAGTGCACTGAGTCCCTTGAGAAGGAAGTTAGCCCGAATACTGCTGACTACGCCTCCCATAAGGCCGAATTGCATGCCCTGATACAAAGGGTGGGCAACTTGGAGAGCAGAGCGGAGGAGGCGGAAGGACGAGCCCGACGAAACAACATCTGCATCGTGGGCCTGCCGGAGGGATTGGAGGGCCACGATCCCACGG
Organism: Ambystoma mexicanum; assembly: GCF_040938575.1. NCBI lineage: Eukaryota > Metazoa > Chordata > Amphibia > Caudata > Ambystomatidae > Ambystoma > Ambystoma mexicanum. The sequence goes on from NC_090932.1 coordinate 914,749,993, forward strand.
AATTCATTGAGTCCATGCTACTGCAAGAGATACCCGGAGGAGCCCTATCCCAAGGATTGGCAGTGGAAAGGGCACATAGAGCTCTAACAAGGAGGCCGCCGCCGGGGAACGCGCCTAGGCCGGTGATGCCCAAAATTCTTAATTACCGAGATCGGGAGAGGATATTGGAACACTTTCGTAAGGGAGGAACGATTACACGAGGAGCGGCAAACATCACGGCCTACCCGGACTATACCCTGTCTGTACAGCGTAGCCGCATGAACTTTGGGACGGTAAAACAGAGATTGAGAGAGGCGGGCCACAAATATATGTTACTGTATCCGGCAAAATTGAAAGTCATTCATAAACACAAAACTTTGTTTTTTGAGACCCCGGAGGATGCCATTGGATGGCTCGATGCGCAAGGATGTCCCCAGGAGTCAGAGGTTCGGACGGAGAAAGAGCAAGGAAGAGATAAGTAGTGCACAAAGAAGGTGCCACAAGATGGCGCGGCACGTGAGACTTGAATATAGTTGTTTGCGCAGCCTTCAGTAGAGAAGGTCAGACTATTGCACTAAATGTTATAAGCACACTAGTTATTATTGAATTAACGTGAGCCTTACAGAGCGGTTCTCTTTACCCCCACAACAATTTTAGTTAAGTGGCCATTAGGGCGACTTCACCCTACTGAGCTCTGTGCATTGTTTGGTGCTTGCAGGGCTAGATGTGGGGGTGCCTGAGTTCCGAGAATGGAGCTGGGCAGCAGTTGGGGTGTGTGATGTTGGGGAAGGGACGGGTGGGGGGAGGGAAGTTTGGAATTTCCCGTGTACATAATTATGGGGAGTTTGAGCTGGCACGAGAAGCTACAAGCAAAGTTGGAGAGCTGTATCTGTATCACGTGGGCAAAGGGGAGTCGCTACACGGAAGGCAAGAAGACACTCATGAGCCATGGAGGACCTTTAGATCGTAAGATGGAATGTCAGGGGATTTAACAGCTACTTAAAAAGAAACAAAGTCATGATGTACTTAAAAAGACAGACGATTGATATTGCGCTGTTGCAGGAAACACATTTGACCCAGCAAAAATTGGAACTGGTGGGGAAGAAGTGGAGAGGTACTGTAGTAGGCTCTCCATATTCTGCCTACGCTAGGGGAGTGCTGGTCTGGGTGGCACCGCACGCTCCGCTACAACTTACACAAGAGGTGGTGGACACGGAGGGGAGGTAGGTCATGTTAAAGGCTTTGGTAGAAAATAGAGAGGTGTGCATTATAAATACGTATGCCCCCAACCAAAACACTGCGACGTATTTTAGAACCCTGTGTACTCATCTGGGTGCATGTATGGGAGGAGCGGTTATCTGGGGAGGGGATTTCAACTGCGTGCTCAACCCAAAGGCAGACAGATCTGATGGGAAGATTGATAGGCCCACCCCAGCGGCCAGGGTATTGCAGACATTACTAGACGACTTTGGGCTGGCAGATGTTTGGAGACTGAAACACCCTAATGAAACAGTACTTGCACTATTCAGCTCCGCAGCACCTGCACACGAGGCTGGATGTGGTGATAGAGACCACCCAAATAGACTATAGAGCGAGGGTCCTGTCGGACCACTCGCCTCTGGTGCTGAGCTGGCAGTACTGCCGCCCCAGGGCGCGGATACCGACATGGCGCCTCCGGGCGGAGGCGCTCCGAGACCCAGTCTTCAGGGAAGATATCAGGGATGCGATCACACAGTACTTTGAGGTAAACACAGGCAGCTTAGATTCAGCGTGCACGCTCTGGGAAGCCTTTAAGGTGGTATTGCGGGGCGGTGCTATTTCTAAGTCAAAAGGCCTACAGGGTGGGGTTCTAACGGAACTAGAGGAAGCGGAAGAGAAACTGGAGCGCGAAAGCAACAGGGCGGGAGGGGATGCAGAACTTGTACTCGAGTTGCAGCAAAGGTGCGCAGAGCTTTGGGAAAGGCTCTGCAACCTTAACTACAAGAAGTATGTCGAGAGGCAACATGCAGGTGGGGATAAAACTGGCCGCTTGTTGGCGTGGTTATATAAGAGCGAAACCCCCAGGCCGCCGATTAGGACAATAACTAGAGAAGACTGGGAGGTGGTTGACACCCAGGAGGAAGTCAACGAGGCATTCTTGGACTATTATAGGACATTATATGAGGACAGAGGAGGGGACAATTGGGAGGATATTAGAGAAACTCTAAAAGACATGGAATTACCTAAGATTAGTGATGAAGAAAGGGAGGAGCTGGACGCACCGATTACCTTAGAGGAATTGGAGGAGGTGGTGAAGCAGCTGCCCATCTGCAGGACCCCGGGCGCGGACGGATTCCCTGGTGAGTTTTACAAAACATATAAAGTGGAAGTACTCCCCCCTATGCTAGAGATGCTCAATGAGTCTTTTGAGATGTGTCGGCTTCCGGAATCGCTCAGAGAAGCGTTAATAATGCTGCCCCCTAAGCCCAATAAGCCATAGCTGCGGCTCCTATAGGCCATTGTCAATGTTGAACCAGGATAGCAAGATATTGACGGCGGTCCTGGCCAATAGGCTGCGAAGAGTTATTAGCAAACTGATACACCCGGACCAGACAGGTTATGTCCCCAACAGAAATATAACCCACAACCATAAGCGACTCCACCGGGTGATTGAAGAGGGAAACAGGAGCGAGGGGGAAATGGCGGTGGTGTCCCTAGACGCAGTCAAAGCTTTTGATTCAGTGAGGTGGCCATGGTTGCTGGAGGCCCTGGAAGAATACGGGATGGGGCCGGGTTATGTTAGGTGGGCAAAATTACTATATAGTGAACCACTGGCCAGAGTACGCACAGGATCAGTGATATCTGAGAGGTGGCAACTCAGTAGAGGCACCAGACAAGGGTGCCCCTGGTCCCCGATGTTATATATTCTAGCCCTGGAGCCCCTGGCAGTGTACCTCAGACAACAATAGGACATGGTCGTTATTGAGGTAGGGGGGGAGAAACACCTAATATCCTTGTATGCTGACAATTTACTACTATATTTGAAATATCTGGAAGAAAATCTTCACTATATTCTAGAGGTTATGGAAAAGTATGCAGAACTGTCCGGCATAGCGGTGAACCACCAAAAATCGAGCATGTTCCCATTGGGGAGCTACATAAGAGCCCCTCAGGAACGGTTGCCAGTGTTGTGCGTACCTTGGGCGGCTGATTCCTTCCGCTACCTAGGAATAGATGTGTATCATATGGTGGAGGAGGAACACTTGCATAATACCGAGGTGGCTGTGAAAAAAATCCGAACAAATATGAAGTTTTGGGAGAAGCTGTAGCTGGCGATGATGTGATATGGGGGGCGATGCTCAAAATGGTGGTCCTGCCCAGGCTGTTACATTTCTTCAGTAATATACCATACTTGATACCCAAAAAGTTTTTTGTCAAACTGAACAGCATGTGCAGGGACTTCCTATGGCATGGTACTCGCAATAGAGGGGCGCTATGGAAGCTACAGAACTTCCACGAAAGAGGGGGCATTAAGCTGCCGAATTTTGAGGCCTATTATATGTAGCTAGTCAGTTGCAATATGTAACCAAATGGCTCTCTGATGAAGTAACTCCTGAATCTAGGCTGTTTGGGCAGGACTGCACCCCGTTTTACCTAAAGGAGATTATCTGTGTGCCTAGACTTGAAATGAAAGAATGCCCGGGTATGCTGTTGCTTGGGTGGAAGATGTGGCACAGAGTATGCCAACTGATGGTGCCGCTAGTCGCCTTAGCTGGGGGAGACAACCAACTCAGAATGATAATTAGGACCTATTGGGAAATGTATGGCAAGAAGGGATTATTAAAGATTTCGAAGAACTGGGAGAAGAGACAGGTTTGCAAAGAGGCCAATATGTCACGTATCTTAGGCTGGTGCAGACTATTCATAAAACCTGGCCAGAGACTGTACTGGCGGAGGAGCCAGACGTCCTAGTGGGAACAATATATGACATATCAGAAGGAGGGCACGAGATCTCTAGACTGTACGAGATGGTGATGACCAGGGTGGGGAAGGATTTGACTCATCTGAGGCTGGACTGGGAAGCGGAGGTGGGGGCACAGATGACCGGTGGAATGTGGGAACATGCTATGGGATACCACAAGAAGGTGTCCAGAACGCCAGATTGCAGCAGATACAGTTATACATAATGCATAGAGCCTATATGACCCTGAAGAAAATATCTAAATTTGTAAACGCAGGAAGACAAGCATGCCCAAAATGCAATGAAGAAGATGCTGATATGACACGCATGTTCTGGTCTTGCCCAGTGATTGAAGCTTTTTGGGGAGAAGTGGCACGGAAACTAGCGGATAGAGGGGTCACACTCAACATAGATACGGCTTGGGCCTGCCTGTTGGGAGGGTTTCCCAGACCACGGAATACTAAACATCTTGGGAAACTGAGGGACCTGGCATATGTGCTTGCTAAAAGAAGGATTGCCATGGGCTGGAAGCAGAGCCACAAGCCACGGGTTGAGGTATGGTGGCGGGACTTGCAAAAAATGGGCAGAGGCTGAAATGGTGGTGTGGCAGGAGGCATGTAGCAAGAGCGGGGAAGAAGAAGTGGGTAACCTGACGGCTTGGAGAATGTTAATAACAGGACTGTTTGACACAGTAATGGATTCTGCAGCTTCGGAAGAAAGCGATACCCAGCCACACGCAGCGGATACAGAACGAGAAACGCAAATAAGCTCTTGAGGGGGGAGGGATTTGGGGGAGCAGCAACGTGCGTTAATTGATGTTCACGAGTCTGTTGTAAATAATGCTGCAAGTTTGGTTTGTATTGTTTATTTGTTTTCAAAATAAAAAATTTTAAAAAATTTAAAAAAGGAGGGGACATCAAAGGTGATCTGTGGGGAGAACAGCGGGGGTGGGAGGATTTACACTGAACTCCACGGGTGGTTAATGCCCTTTCTCCATTTGCAGAAGTATATTCCTACAGGCCAAGCAAACGAAGCTAGGTGGGCCAGTCCGTCATCTCCGCCCTACGCGTCACATTGGTGGCGACCGCAGCTGTCCAGTTTCGATCGACGCCTCTGTGGGAGCCAGGTGAGCGTAACAAAAGGCCCCCACTATCTGAGTCGCAACCTAGAGCAATCTGTTGGTGCATATCAGCCCCCACTAAGAGGAGAATCAGCCAGTCTGAACACTGAGCTTATTAAGTCGAGGGGGTGTGAAGAGCGCACTTAACCCAACAAACGCCACGATCCACAGCGCGGAAACCCCAAGCCAGCCCCACCCACTCCAGTGAACTCCTTCGCCTCGGGGGGGGATTAAACGGGAACAACTGAATTAAAAACGTTACAGGCAAGGTGAAGCTTAGAAAGCCCATCTCAGGCCAATAACAATTGGTCCCAGTCTGTGCGCCCACCCAAAGTGAGCTCGAGATAAGTGTCTGCTGATATAGATGTAAGGAGACTGCCCCTAACGCATCCTCTTGTCTGACTCAAAGGAAAAGGAATTGACAGGAATACCTGAATTCAGATCGGAGACCATGTTGCCCCTAACTCCCATTAGTCGGGTACCCCCAAAAGTATAAGTCATCTGGTTCCCCTCCAACTCGGCACAATCAAACGATAAAGGTGACTCACCTGGGACATCTCTTCAATTCAGATGCCGGGCACCAGAACTAAAAGCGCCCCGTCTAGGACGAAAGGCTCACCTAAGAGACTAGAATCTCAGCTGGACAAATACTGGGGACAGTCGAATCAATAGGAGCACACTCCCCGACAAACACGACCGGACTCATCTGCGCCACCCCTGGAAAAGCCTCAGGGAGCTATGGACACAGATAAAGAGGAACTGCTGACTTGCTTGAAAGGCATGGAGGCCAGAATGACTACAGCATTTCAGACCCAAATAGGTCAACTGAGGGAAGACGTAAAAGCGCCTCTGCAGGAAATCCGAAAAGAGGTAAAGGAACTTGGTGACCGAGTTGACAGTTGAGAACGGCCTCTTTGCCTTATCCGAAGATTCCAAGCAGTCTAGCCTTCTGTTGGACCAAATAGCCACTGCTACGAACAACTTGGAACTACCGGCGGAAGACCTTGAAAATCAGTCAAGACGCTCCAACAAACGGGTTAAAGGGCTACCCGAAATGATCCCCGATAGCAAGCTCCGCGAGACGCTCCAACTGGCCTTCAGTAACATATATTACGAGATCCAGCACCAGAATCAATCGGATTCGATAGAATACATCGAGTTAGACCTAGGAGGAGTGACCCTGGGGCTCGCCCACGGTATGTACTGGTTGTTCTTACCTCATTCATAACGAAAGAATGCATTCTGAAGGCTGTCAGATCAAGTACTGGCTTGACAATTAATGGCCATAAGATTAAACTGTTCCAGGATCTTGCCCTCTCCACACTTCACAAGCGCAGACTCATGCGCCCAGTTACGAAAACCCTACAGGGAAAACAAATCCCCTATCGATGGGCGTATCCTTTTGGCTTAATATTGAATTGGGAGGGCAAACAAAGGCAAATAACTACATGTAAGGAGGGTCAGGCGCTACTAAACTTGGAGGAAGCTCTGAAATGTCCAGATCGAGACAGGACACGACAGCTACAAGATACCGAGCCCAACCCGTGTTAATGGTCCACGGCACACAGTGGCAGACCGAGAAATGAATCGAAATTAGATGGCCCAGAAAAATGCCAAGACCATCAGAAACGCTAGCAGCGACAAACGATAACTGAGTACACATTCCGACTGAGATCTGTAGATCTATACGCTGTTATATATGCAAGCTTCTATGAGCAGTTGGTGCGGAGGCAGGCAATGCCAACCTATGGAATCCAACAAGAGACCTTACAACTTTGGGTTTTGCGCCCCTTGTGAATTGTTGTCCGACCTGACACCCCAAATAGTTAGCGGGGAGGATTCCAAGGAATCCGGGTTGTTGAGGACACAAGGGGGGTGGGGGAGGGAGGGAAAGGGGAAGGCGGGGGGGACAAGCAGGGGAGTTATCAGAGATCAACATAAGGAGACGTAGCAAGAAGCTCCGAAAGATCCTAATAAGTAAAAGAAAGGGGAACATCAGTCCAACCTTATACAATGCTAAAGGCAAATATTCTCCTCCTAAATGTACATGGCTGAATCAAAAATAATCTCCATGAACGTTCAGGGTTTGAACTCTCCAAACAAACGTCGGGTTATCCTCGCTAGGCTGGTAAAAATGCAGACAGATCGGGATACTGCAAGAGACTCACCTCCTCTCGAAAGATGAAAGCGTATGGCACATCGAACATTTCCGCAACAATATTTTGCTTCCAGTGGGGAGAAAAAGAGGGGGTGGCCATACTAGTGGGGAGGGCTCTAGCCATTCAAAAAAAAAAACAACTTTGTAGAGATGAAGAGGGTCGGTACCTGGGTTTGAAAGGGTTGATTTAAAGGTAGAATGTACACAATCCTGGCCTTATAAGCCCCCAATGAACGCCAAGATGTGTTTATTACAAACTTACTGGGAAGACTGGGCAGCTGGTGTGAGGGCCAATTGATAGTTGGAGGAGACTTCAACTGTGTTATAGACCCAGCCCTGGATAAAACGCTCCCTCCCACAAACGCAGATCAAAGAAATAGACAGGCACTAGGACGTTTTTTTAGGGAAATGGGAGTCATTGAGACCTGGCAATTCTTTCAAGGGGACAGCAGGAAATATACCCACTGCTCGGCGGATCACCTGGGCTATTCAAGAATAGATATGATCCTCGTCTCTACTACGTTAATTCCACAAATAACTGGGGTGGAAATCGGAGTGGAATATCACTCAGACCATGCGCAGTGATAGTGGGTGTGGCTTGGAGGGAGGGAGACCACAAAAGTAAACCACCCTGGAGACTGAATGAACTCCTACTGAGAGACATAACACATATTGAGTCCTCCATAGATAACTACTTTAAAGAAAATGACAATGGGGAAACAAGCTGGGGGACAATCTGGGATGCAGGGAAGGCGGTGATCAGGGGTGAACTCATGTCACAAGCAGCTACATACTATCGAGAAAGAGCAATAGTGACACATCGGTTAGAAACAGAGGTGAAAAATGCGGAAATACAACATAAAACTTGTTGCTCAAGGAAATCCCTGCAAACTCTTCGAAAGATTAGAGCACAGCTTCAACATCACACTTCGGACCAGATTTCCCTGTTACTACTCCGCACAAAACAGTCCTACTACATTCATGGGGGCAAAGCAAACCATTTTCTAGCGGCGAAACTGCGGAAGCGTAAAGCCCGCAACTACATAGTACAATTGGTCGATGAACATGGGAAGCCGCACACAGCAGAGCCAGACAAAATAAAAATAATGAAACATTTCCATGAGACATTCCTGAGCCCCGAAAAACTTGACCCTGCACAGCAGATTGCCTATCAAAGCTCTCTTCCCCTTCCCCAAATAACAGAACAAGACAGAATCAGCCTTGGAAGCCCAATCTCGGCGCAAGAAGTCAGCGACGCCATCTCGGCCTTGCCAGCCAACAAAACACCGGGCCCTGATGGTCTCAGCAACGGTTACTATAAAACCTTTCGTATGCAATTACTCAAAGCTTTATAATACTATCAGAGAAGAAGGGAAAGTGGCGTCTGATATGGAAAAGTCCACAACTATTCTGCCCTTGAAGCGTGGGAGGGATCCGTGCAACTACACAAGCTACCGCCCTATAACGCTATTGAATACTGATGCAAAGATTTACGCGAAGATACTGGCCACCCGACTGATGAAAGTACTCCCAGATATAAAACATGACGACCAAGCGGGATTCATTACAGACCGTCACACACAGGATAATATCAGAAGGTCAATAGATGTTATAGACGCGGGGCGAAGGACGCAATAAGAGTTCGCAATAGCTGCCTTGGATGCCTCCCGTGCATTTGACAGTATGGACAGGAATTATCTGTCTCTAATCCTGGAGCGCTTTGGTTGTGGCCCAGTGTTCACCAAGATGGTACTAGCTAACTATCAAACCCCATCGACAACTCATGATCAACGGCCAAAAAACGGAACCGATGAAGTCAGAAGAGGCACGAGACAGGGGTGTCCCCTGTCCCCGCTGATATTCGCAATGGCAATGGAACCGTGTGCCACGCTGTTCAGATTAGAAACCAACATCAAGGGCGTGACCCTAGGTTCCGAAACTCAAACTCGCATTATATGCGGACGACATTCTCTACATTGGTGATCCAGGTAATACAATGCCCCGGGCAATGGCTAGATTAGAGGAATTCAAACAGGTCTTGGGATTCTCTATAAATTTCCCTAAATCAAAAGCAATGAACATCACGGCAAAGAGGGAAACGATAGCAAGGCTTGAGCAATCATACCCAGTGACATGGGCGAAAGACTCTCTTGACTACCTGGGAATACGATCCGCTACGGAACCAAGGAAACTCTTCCAGGCAAACATCACTCCCTTATCGAAGCAATTACAAGAAGACATGCTCAAATGGGAATCCCAGGAGTTATCATGGTTTGCCCTCATCACGGCAGTAAAAATGACCATACTCCCACGCCTACTTTATGCGGTAAGCTCAATCCCGGTGTCCATCCCAATCAAGATCAAAGAACTGCAGAAAGCAATCGTTAAATTCATAAGGCAAGGCAAGAGGCCAAGGATTCAGAAGCGCATCTTAATGCGACCCCCGCTCTTGGGAGGCTTCGGAGTACAAGACGTGGGCAGATACATATTGGCAGCACACGTAGCCCCTATGCTGCGATGGGCCAAGGTCGAACAATACAAAGGATGGTGTAGAATAGAACAGTCAGTCACGATGATCCCTCTGATCTCACTCCTAGGCCTGAAAGCTAAACACAGAGCAGGTGGCGGTGCCCTCCTGGAATCCACAAAGGGCTCCTTTCAGAGTTGGGATATGGCCAGGAAACAAACTTATCCCACCGGGTCTGGGCCCATACTCACCTAAACTACATAACCCGGAATTTACCCCGGGCCTTCGAGGAAAAGACTGGGAGGACTGGAAGGATGCAGGGACCCTGACTTTGGCAGAGATGTACAGAGATGGCTCCCTACTACACTTTACAGACTGCCAGTAGAAGTTTGATATAGGAGAAAGGGAGCGATATAGATACTTGCAAATCAGACATTGGATAACTCAACCCATGGTGAAAAAAGCGGGCACACGACCACCGTCCGGCTTGGAACTAACCTTACAGGAAGAACAGACCAAAAAAGGGATCACCAGACTCTATAACCTTTTTTCAAACTCCCAAACGTCAGATCGTCTTCCATATCAAGTGAACTGGGAAAGAGACTTGCAAGAAACCATAACGGAAGAGTGGTGCAAAATATGGTCACGAGCGCATGGTGTCTCCAGATGCACCACGATTAAAGAATCCGCCTATAAAATGGGCTTTAGGTGGTATATGCCCCCACACCGTTTAGATAAGATCACCAAGACCTACCTACTCGCCATTCTGCTGGAGAAACTGGAGAGAGAGGGGACTAAATCCACATGTGGTGGTCATGCCCCAAGGCAACGGTCTATTGGAAGAAGATTCTGGGCCATATTAAAGATAACACAGGTGTGGAACTTCCGATGTCCCCCGAAAACTATCCTATTAGGTGTCCCGATAGAGGGCAAATATGCAATGTCCGGGGAGGCCGCAACTCTCATTACCCATTTGCTATCGACTTTAGCGCAAGACTGGAAAAATGAGGAGGGCCCCATAGTGGCATGATGGTGGGTCAAGATCTGGGGAGCGATGGCCATGGATAAAATCTGCGTACTTGCGGCTGGAAAATATCAAAAAATGTTAGCGACTTGGTCCCTGTTCAACGAGTGTGTGAGCGATGGAGGCTCTCTTCTTTAAACTCCATCTTCTCAGGAGTATACATGTCATATGATGGATAACAACAGCATGTAGGAATGAACTCATGAATAATCCTAAACGGAACCCTTTCATATATCGATCTCTGTATTGTGTTATGGTTTTTTGAAGTGTTAGTTAAAGCGGGGAGGGAAAGGGAAGGCGAAGACAGAAGGGGAAGGGAACTACAAAATGGAAAATGAAGAACTCTCAGAGGCTAAAACGCTTTACCTCTTGTGGTCAACATCAGAAAGAGAGGGAAGTTGACTAAGAAAGTTAATTTACTGTTTCTGAACTGTTTTGATATACTTGTATGCCTTTGAACCAAAAATAGTGTTTTTTAAAAAAAGGCTGCTAAGCCCCGAAAACAGGCCCCTCAGTTACAGCCGTTGAGAACCTTTGTGTAAGAGGTAGTCAAATGACCGCCGCAGACTATGGGGATTGGACCACCATTTTGGTAACGCCCGAGGTGAACTGCGTCACAGGTGTGAGGCCGTGGTCACTACAGGGGTGTCCGGGGACTCATCTTCCCTTTTAGCCTTGTGACAAGGAACCTCGGCAGAGCCGGTGCTAGCAGATCTAGAGTACTTTTGCGACCCCTTAGAGACTGCTGGCGAATTAGCCCCTAATGAGGGAACCTCAGCGGAGCCTGTACTCTAAGACTTAAGGTGTTTAACCAGATTCTGTGCCCCCACAGCAGGATCGGTTCGACCACAGGCCCAAGTGTGGGAAGGCTTAGGGTCATCCCCTGAAGCCAGAGCACTTGAAGGGGGCCCCTCAATCTTGCTGGTCTTGGATATAGCCCCAAGATGGGGATCCTCTGCGGTAACCGTTTAGTCACCTTAACAGGAACCTCGAGAGGAGACTCAGTACACTTAGTTCCAGATTTGGAAACCTCAGGCATTACCCCGGTGACAACAGCCCCAGAAGTACTGGGCTTCACTTAAGTTCCCAAATGGGGAGCCTCTGATGAAAATCCGGTCCTGGTGGCCCCTATGCAGGGAACAGCAGAGGAAACTCTGGAGTGCCGGTTAGATCCCTTTCTGGACATCTCAGGGAGATCCCTGGTACCAGAGCCACTTGGGTCTCTCCCAGAACAAGACAACCCCGGGAAGGAGTACCCTGGGTGGGGTGCCCTAAAAAGTAACAAACTTACCGGCTGCTTTTTTTCTTCAATGAATTGCTGTAAACGTGGAGTAGGAATCCACTGGAACACCTCCCACCTGACAAGCCGACGCTGGAGTGCCTGGACGGAAAGGAGTCGCAGTAGAAGCACAAGTCACACCGGTGTTCTGGGCCCAAGCACTCCAAGCAGAGAGAGTGGGGAACAGCCATCGCAAAACAACATTTGCACGAAGAAAAGGACACAAATCGCAGACGCTCCAGCACAGACGGAAGAAAGACGACCGTGAAACCGAAGCAGGAAAATGAAGTAACAAAAATAAAAGTATTCCCTAAAATGCAAGTGCGGGCGACCCAACCGCGCGGCTTAAAGGACTCAAGGGCGATAAGCGGGCGGCGGCCCTGCGTAAAAATAAGGACAAAAATAGGGACGTATGTTATGTGCGTTTACTATGGAGCATAACTTACATTTTCACACTTAATACTGCAACAACCCTTGTTCGACACAGCCAAGTTCTGCTAACAAGGCCAGACCCGGGCGTCTTACATTTCTATCAGGACACAAAATGTGCACTCGCCACTAGCCAGTGGCTAGCGATATTAGACTCTTTGTGAGTAAGAAGAACAAGTTACTTAGCTGTGGTAACATTCTTTCCATTGGATGTCTCCTCTTCCAGCTTCCCCTGCTTTGGAAATTCTTTTGACAGGGGGCGCTGTGTGTCATCTCATCGAGTCAAAGTCCCTCGAGGGCCTCAGTTCGACTGTCGACGTCATCATTAGTATAATTAGCGCACGCAGCACCAGTTGGCTTCAGTTCTGTGTTTTCCCCTCCTGTAGAGCAATTAACAGGCGTACCATACCCTGCAGGCTCAAAGAAAAGCGCAAAGTGTAAAGACACGTACATTCTACGGTGGGGTAGGATGGGAGGGGCGATGAGGAATACGTGGGAGGAACATCCATTCAAAAGAAGGTTACCATGGGTAGGTAACTTATTCATCGAATGGATTGTGTCCTCCCACGTATTCCTCATCTTATGATAAGACTCCAAAAGCAGCAATAATTTGGTGGTGGTGTACGGTTCCTTTTTTTTTTATTCCGTCCTTAACGGTCATCATGGACTAAATGATGGACCGCTTTCCCAAATTGTCCTTCTTGATTGGAAGATGAATCCAGGCAGTAATGTTGTACAAAAGTGTGACCAGACTACCAAGTGGCTGCTGCACATATGTCTTTCATTGGAACACCTCCATGGAGAGCAGCAGATGTTGCCATGCACCTTGTGGAATGTGCTCTCAAGCCTTCCGGCGGGTCTTTGGCCGCTCACCTGTAACATTCCCCAATAGCCAGGATGATCCATCTGGATAGCGTCTGTTTTGTCACAGCTAAACCCAATTTAGGGCCTTTATAGACAATGAATAATTGGCCATGTTGACGAACTGTGGATATTCTTGATATATAAAAGCTGAGACGCCTTCTTGGGTCCAGCCTATGTAACCTTTCCTCCTGCTTTCCAGGATGAGGCAGTGGGTAGAAAGTTGACGAAATTATCTTTTGCCTCAAGTGGAAGTCTGAGACTACCTTTGGTAGAAAAGGTGGTTTCACCCTGAGAACAACCTAGTGTTTTATATAAACAGTGTGTAGGGGTGCCTGCAACTCACTTACCCTGCAGGCTGACGTTATTGCTATTTAAACAGTTTCAAAGTTATCAGTCTTAATGGGCATGAGTATTGACTCAAAAGGAATGTAGGTTAGAAATAACACCAGGTTAAGATCCTATATAGGGACTTGGAATGGAACTGGTGGAAATACATTAGTAAGACCCTTTAGGAATAGAACAATCAGAGGGATTTTAAAATATGAATCCTCCTCCGAAGAGCGTTTGAAAATAGACAGCGCCGCCAGATAACCTTTCATTGTTCCAATCTGGAGCCCCAGATTCACCAAATGTAACAAAGAAAGGACCGTAGGTTTATCACAAAGAAAATGGTCCACATTCTTATCCTTGCACCAACTGCTGAACTTGTTACAACGGCACAAAGATTTTGTCGCTGGCCTTCTGGCCGAAAGCAAGATCTCCATTAGGTAATCTGGGAGGTTATGTTATGTTATCACTTGTATAACGCACAGTCGCCTGAAGGCATCATGGCGCTGAGGAGGGGGGACTGGAAATGTTACAAAGAAGGGTGCTAGAAAAAAAAGGACTTAAGAGCTCTTCTAAAAGCAAGATGATTGGGGATTTTTCTCATGGCCAGAGGGAGATCATTCCAGAGGTTGGCCAAGGAGAAAGCCCGACCGTCAACCCTGGTAGGATATCATCTTGGGACGACAAGGAGATACACGGTGGAGGGGATTAGGTCTCACTCTGGATGATAGCGGGAGAATTTGGCCTGCAAAAACTTGGCCCCTTGACGTGGATAGCCCGGTGAACTTCGCACAGGCTTTTAAGCAGACACACTGGCTAACCGGTAGCCAGTGGAGTGACCGCAGCACCAGAATGATGCCAATAGGCTGCGATAAATACAGCGAATTGCAGTAGTCCAAGCGGGAAAACTAGTGCTGCGACCACCGGGGGGCACAGCTGTACTGGTATAGGTAGAACCTTCTTCAAAACCCTGAGATAATGGCCTGCCTGACACACAGCTGTGACTTGATTTGACAGAGAGAGGCAGAGAGAATAACACCTACATTTTGACCTTACTGACTGGAGTGGGGAGGGGACCCAAAGAAACGGACCAAAAAGCAGTGGGAGGTACCAATCCTTATATGTCAACCTCTCAGAAACCATGCGTCAAGGGGGAAGAGTCTTCACCTCCGGATGGAGAACCCGACCCTGCTCTCGCGAGAGAAGGTCCTCTCTTTGTGGAAGACGCATTGGAGGGCAGATGGTACTGGACCTTCTGGAAATGTCCAAGTTCTCCTTGCCCAATCTGGAGCAATTAAGATCATAGATTTCCCAAACTTCCTCAACCTCCTGAACACATGAGGAATGACAAGGACTGGAGGAAACGCATACAGAAGTGGAAACTCCCAGTCCACTATGAACGCGTCCCCTAGAGATCCTCTTGGGGTAAATTCCCTGGAGCAGTACAGTTTGCACTTCCTGTTGACACTGGTCGCGACCAGATCCACTTGAGGGGTTCCTCAAAGGGTGAAGATCTCTTGAAGGACTTCCTGAGCTAGTTCCCACTCCTGGGAGACTGTTCTCCCTGCTCAGAGCGTCAGTCGCCTTGTTCTCTCCGGCTAGGTCAACTGCCGATAGAGATTCTTTCTTGAATTGCCCAGAACGAGACCTGCATTGCTTCTCTGCACATTGGTAGTGACCCTACACCACCTCTCTTGTTGAGGTAGTACATGGCCACTGTGTTGTCCATCATCATCAGGACATTCTTTCCCCGTACAAAGGGCAGAAAGGCTTTCAGTACTAGTCTGATTGCCCTCTGCTCCAAAAGCACTAAGATTTAGCTGCCAATTCGAGGTCTGCAGCTTTTCCAAACTTTCATCAGCCTTGCTGGCAAACAGTCTTGAGCCGTCAAAGGGCACATTGAGGAGTCTAGACTGCACATCCGGTGCAAATCCTGACTCCAACCACACAAATCTGCACAGCACAATGCTAGTTGCCATGTACCTGCTAATGCTATCAACAGTATTCAGACCTGACTGGAGGCATTCACACATTTCTTCCTTACCATCCTTGATGATGGCCAGGAAGCCGTCTCTTTCTTCTCCTTCTGGGATGTGGTCAGCCACCATAACTACGCAGTCCCACAGGGTAAACGTACATTTTGACAAAGCACAAGGTGTATTTGTTAATTTTAAAACCATACTTCCAGCAGTAAATATTTTTCTAGCCCAGGCATCCACTCACTTGTCATCCCTATCGAGAAGTGCAGAAGGAAATGCTCATTGTTTAGTAGACGTGGCAGCCTGAAACACCAAACTCTCTTGTGTTGGGTGCTTTGTTAAATATTCTGGGTCACTGCTGGATGGCCTATATTTCTTTGTGCAAAATTATTTTTTACTGCAGCTGCACTTTCTGGTGTTTCCCAATTAGATTAGACTTTTTTTGTAGGGCAATATGAAAGGATAAAATTGGATCTCTCTGCGGACCCTGATCCAATGCATCAGTTAGGTCATCCCGCTCGAAAGAAGGTGCAGGCCTGCTCCAACCCAAAAATTCAACCATCTTGCTCATTAGTTGTCTGTATGAGGAGTCAGCGTGGTCAGAAAGATCTGGTTTCTCAAATTCCAATGCTGGAGAGGCATCTATACCACTGGCTGATTGCAGGTTTTCATACAAGTCTTCTATCCTAGACTCATCAGAAATTAACTCCTGTGGCACATTTGGGGTACCAAATTGTAAGCTAAACGGTGGTGTATTGTCATCTGAAGGCTCATTGTCTTCATAAATTGAAGTTAAAGATTTTAAAGAATATTTTTTTGGTAAGGGTTTGAAAATCTTTTGCTGCGCAACCATGGGCTTTGAAGAAATAGTCGACTTTGAAGTAGGTGTCTATTTTGTCGGAGTCAACTTCGACACTGGCGTTGATGGCTCGGACGCTCATGGCATTGGCGAGGCCGGAGGAGTTGCAGACTTTTTATGTTTTTCAGATCGAGATTTCTCTCAATGTAGTTCTGGGTTATGCCTCGGACTGAAATATTTATAAGGTTTAGTCTTAGACTTCCCTTTGCCGTCTTGATGCAGATCAGCAAGGGCATAGACTTTCTGCTTCTCCTCCGAAGGGGTCGGTGCGCATTCTCGAAGATTTTTAACATTTCTTTACGAAATGCTTCCCATTTTGCTGGGTAGTCCAACTTGGTTAAACATTTATTTACCTTGGCCTAGGAATCACTAGAGGTCGAAGGTGACCTGCGACGCCGTTTCTTGGCCTTCTTGGAAAAATAAGAATTCCACAATCGACTTCTCGATCGAGATCTTTTAGACCTTTTCCTTTCCAGTCGAGAAGAATCTCGCAACTCTTCCGATTTTCTTTTTTTGAAACTCTTCGAAGGAGACTTCGAAGGTTATCTACCCACTGCCTATTTACCTTTATGCTTCCTCACAGTTTTTGGTAGTCGCCTGACAGGAGTTACACACAAACGTATGGCGATAGGTTCCGAGAGACCACAAGCAAATGCGGTTGGGGTCGGTGATCGACATCTTCGAACCACAGTCTTGACATTTGTTGTAGCCAGTCTTAGGCGATGATGGAGCGACTGAAGACATTTTCGTACAGAAAATCAGTGAAGTTCAGAATAGAACTGAAGAGCACTGTAATTCTTTGAAGCGGCTGCTCGGAAAAACAGAACTGAAGCCAACGGGCACTGTGTGCGCCATTGATACTAAAGTTCATGTCGACCGGAGACCCTTGGGGGACATCGACTCGACGAGACAGTGCCCCCTGTCAAAATTATTTTCCATAGCAGATGTAGCTGTAAGAAAAATGATCACAAGAGGAGTAATACAAGGGAGGTGGCAAGTGACTTATTTGAATGCTCTGGCAGCACACACTGAAGAATATGGCCCTGCTGGTGATGCTGATGGCTACTAGAGGAGAATGTACTTGCAATGCACTGGTTGCCATGGAAAGGTGGAAGACACTTGCCTGCAATGCATATTAACACAGGCCTTGTCCATTTTAACGTATACATATTTGTGTCCTGTGACAGCTTCTTAATGGTTAAAGGACTTCTTTGCCTGATGCCGCAGCCATTCGTTTTCTACGGTCATAATTGTCAAAGGAACTTAGGGTTTCTTCTTTATTGCTCCACTGGTTTTCCACTTGCACTTTCCAAACAAGAGGATGACGGCAATTGCATTGGAAATTTCAACAGATTCAAACATGCAAGAATAGCTTGGTCTTTCTGCACTATGGTTAATACGCAGCAAGCTGTGTTTTTCTGAAATGTTACCGCTACAGTTTTGAGGTGTGCCTCTTTCATGGCTAGATTGATTTAGAGGAAGATATTGCCATTACGGAATGTCTTTTTAAACCCCCTCCACCCGATGAAAACATGGTGAAACAACACGCTCACTTCAAAACTGGTTGGGGCTTTCCTTAGGCTTGGAAATGTTACAATAATTAGTTATATTCAAAGACAGAAGAAATCAAAAAAAAAGAAATACATACATGAATTGTTATTCATTGCTTGTATTAAGATTAAATGTGTTTTGATATGTAATTTTACCTGGTGTATTGTATACATTTGATTGTGGGTTGTTTTTAGGATAGATTGGTCAGATGAATGAATGCGAATCCATGCCAGACCCCTGCTGGAGAACAACAGTTACAGGTAAGTAACTTGTTCCTTCTCCAGCATGGGGTCTGGCATGGATTCACATGCTCATGAATACAATAATACATAGCAGTACACACATGCACAACCATGGGAGCTGGCAAGGCTCAACATTAAGCATCCCTTACCTCCTCACCAGGCTCACCTTCAAGCCAACAGGTTGCACAGCACTGCCTGGACGACTCTGGACTCCTCCCGGGAATCCCGGTCGACGCAGTAGAATCTCGTGAGGGTGTGCATAGACCTCCACGTAGCAGCCCTACAGATGTCCAGCAGGGGCACACCAGACAGGAACGCTGTCGTAGCAGCAATCGCCCTGGTCAAATGGGCTCTCGGACAGCTGGGTAACAGTCTGTTTGCCAACCGTTGACAGTGCATGATGCAGCCGGCGAGCCATCTGGAAATGGAAGCCTTCGAGAGGGCCTTCCCTTGGTTCACAGGTCCAAAGTTCACAAACAGCTGTGATGTCTTCCGAAAACTCTTTGTGCAGTGCATGTAGAACTTCAGCGCTCTAGCCACATCCAGCGAGTGCAAAGTCCTCTTGGCCGGCGACTGGAAGAAAATGGGTAACACCAAGGGCTTGCTGAGGTAGAAGTCCGACAGCACCTTGGGCATGAAGGAGGGGTGTGTCCTCAGCACTACCCTCGACTCGTGGAATGTCAGATATAGAGGTTTACAGGAGAGGGCCTGGATCTCTCTCACTCGTCGTGCAGAGGTGATGGCCACAAGAAACTCTGTTTTCCACGATAGGAACTTCAACGGTACCGAAAGCAGAGGCTCGAACGGTGGGCCCAAGAGCCTGGTCAGCACCACGTTGAGCTCCCACGCCGGGGCCGGAGCCTTCACCGGCGGTAAAGAGCGGAACAGTCCTTTCATGAACTCCTTCACTAGTCGGTGAGACCACAGCAACAACCACCCCGGAGTTCTGGTATAGCGGGAGATAGCCGCCAGATGGATCTTGATGGAGGCATGTGCAGCAGATGCAACTATATATTACACACAGGGCGTATATGACACCTCAGAGGATAGCTAGATTCAAAAATGCAAGACAGCAAGCATGCCCCAAGTGTGATGAGGAAAATGCTGGAATGGTGCATATGTTGTGTTCATGCCCGATCATTGAGCGTTTTTGGGGTGAAGTGGCACACAGATTGGCAGAAAGGGGTACCAGGATCGAGGTGGATACAGTGTGGGCCTGCTTGATAGGTGGGTTTCCTAGACCACATAAGCTTAAATACGTGAGCAAACTAAAAGACCTGGCGTATGTACTTGCAAAGAGGAGAACTGCTATGGGGTGGAAGACATGCCACAGACCACGACTAGAAGTATGGTGGGAAGATTTACGGAAATGGGCTGAGGCAGAAGCCATGGTGTGGCAAGAAACGAGCAGGGCTGGGGGGGGGGAAGGGCTTGAAGAAACGGAGACCCTGATGGCCTGGAAATCACGAATAGAGTTATTTGGGCCAATGCAGGACCCAACTGAACTCACGGAAGAGGAATCCATACCGCAGGATGCAGAAACAGAATATTAGAGAAAGTAGGCTCGAAAGGAGGGGGTGGGACAGGGAAAGCAATGGACATAATGAAGTTATGCATAATTGAAATGTTATTACATGCACTGAAAGTTTGGTTTGTATTGTTTGAATAAACTAATAAAAATGTTTTTTTAAAAAGTTAATGACAACTTTACATGTTTCTGGGGGACAGTAATCAGCCCCAGAAAAATGGAGTCAGTGAGAAGTCTCAAAGACACCCCGTGTCACTGCACTGAAGGTGGTGTGTAACACACAAAAAGTGGGGCTCATGGAGTGGTGTAGCTCCAGAGCCCAAGATCACACAAAAAATAGAAATACACATGTAAGAGTGGGATAAAGGCTCATACTCTTACCAGGTGGAAAAAATAAACTCCAGAAATCCAGCAAAGCTGCTGAGGGACGCAATAGGTGAGGGAAATTAGCCATAAATGTGAATTCTCCCTAACAAGGGCTTCCTGACGGCCTGAATAATGCGCATGTTACCCGCAGACAAATTGAAACGCTCTAAAGATCTGAACTCTGGCACCATGCCACCAAGCTGAACGATTGTGGAGAGGCGTGCCACAGCGGAGGATCGCTCTGATAAAGCAGATCGGGGACCAGCGGAAGCTTGAGCGGCGGGCACACCGACGCTGAAGCTCCGAAAACCAAAACCTGGCTTGCCACCAAGGGGCTATGGACAGCAGTGAGCAATTCACTGTTCCTTAGCTTGCAAAGCGCCCAATTGATCAGAGGAAGGGGTGGAAAAGCGTAGGCCTTCATGTTGTGCCATGGAATCTCGAGAGCATCCCCCAGTGAGGAGGCTCCGAGCCTGTTCGTGGAGGCATACAGGAGACATACAGGAGAAGCTTCCTGTTTGTCAACGTTGCAAAGAGGTCCACTTCTGGAGTGTCCCAACAGCGAAAAATATCCAAGAAGATCTGTGTTCAGTTCCCACTCGTAGCTGACAATTGCTCGTCGGCTGAGGGCATCTGCAGTGACATTCAGCTGGCCTGGGATGTGTACTGCTACCAGCCAGATATCATGCTGAATGGCCCATTCCCAAACATGAATGGCAAGATCCACAAGAGGAGAAGTCCTGGTACCCCCACCCTGCTTGTTGATATAGAACATGGACACCGCATTGTCCCTGCGGACATGGATCCCCCTGTTGGCAATGCCTGGTTTGAACACTTTTAGCGTCAGGAATATCGCCAAGAGCTCCAGATTATTTATATGAAGCTGGATGTCCTGTCGTGACCAAAGATCGAAAACCTGAAGATGATCCAGCGTCGCACCCCAACCCAAAAGGGAGGAATCCGTTGTGACAGTCAAAAGTGGGCAAGGGTCCTGGAAGGGAGCGCCAACCAACAGACTGCTGAGAGACTACCACCACAAGAGGTCCGCCCTCATGAAAGTTGGAACCAGTATCATTTTGGAATCTGGCTCCACTGCTTGAAGCAATGAGCTCCGAAGAGCCATCTGTGTCCGCCATATCTTGAGACGAGCAAGAGGAAGAGCCAGCACGCACAAAGCAATGAGGCCCAGAAGCTTCTGCAATCACCAGGCCGACATGCTCCCCGACTGCATGAACACCTGACACGTGGCCAACAGATCCGCCATTCTGTCCCCAGTCATGTACAGTCATGTACACTCTGCAATCGATCGTGTTCCAGCGAAAACCCAGGAAGATCAAGTCCCGAGAGACCATCATGGAGGATTTCCGCCAGTTAACCGACAGCCCAAGGTGGAACAGGAGCTGGAGGAGAGACAATGTTGCTTGAGGCTTTCAGTGGATACGGATACACATGGATACCCAGTAGCCGAAGATGAGCTGCGATGACCGACATCTTCGTAAAGACACACAGTGCCGAGCTGCGACCAAAAGGGAGCACAGGAAACTGGAAATGCTCTTATGCTTTTCCATGGGGTAAGTATTTCCTATGCGGCCTCCAAATAAGGATATGCATATAAGCATCCTGAAGGTCCACCACGCTGAGCCAGTTGCCCTTCTGTAGAGAGGACTTTATCTGACGGGGTGACCATCTTGAATTTCTCTTGGGGGAGAGAAAGGTTAAACTGGGAAAGGTCTAGGATGGTGAGCAGGCCAGCCTAGTTGGGTTTGGGCACCGTAAACAGACGGGAGTAGAAGCCCTCCCCTTGCTACCCTAGGGGAACGGGTTCCACCGCCTTGAGATCCAGAAGCTTCTGGACTTCGGCTCTGAGGGAGGGCGTCCCTAACTGCTAGAAGGGATGATTGAAGAGTGGGGGAAGGGGCAAGCGGAAGCCCACCCGAGCAACGGACAAGGCCCACCGATCCTCTGTGATGGTCTGCCACACTTCCCAATGAGACACAATGCACCCTCCCAAAGGTGTCTTGTGCGAGTGCAGAAAAACCTCATTTAGCGGGTTTCTCGGTGGCAAGACCCCCAGATCCTGAGGAGGAGACAGAGGACCGAGAGAAAAATCGGCCTCGCTGAGGACGCAAACGGGAGTTTCCAGCTGGAGGATCGACTCTACAAGTCTTTCGATCCAGAAACCTGTGAAAAACAGGAGGACCGAGGCTGCGAGATTTCACCAGAACGGACAAGGACTTGGCTGTCTGGGTGCTGTACTTAGTCTTAGTCAGCTCTACATCCGTTGACGAATGGAACAGTTCTTTGCCATCAAAAGGCAGGTCCAAAACTTTATCCTAACCTCCTTGGAAAACTTTGCGGCATGAAGCCAAGCCTGACGAAAGGTGTCCACGCCAAGCATGAGGCCCCGAGCCAAGGTGTTGACATGATGCGCCACAGCCTCAAGCATATCCTGCGCCAGGACTCTGGCATTTGACAAGCTAGCCTTAAAATGGTCCAGCTTGTCCGCACAAATTAACTCATCAAAATCCGACAGACCTTTCCACATCTTCATATTTGCCCCAACTAATATGAGCTCTGGGTTCATCTGACGCAACTACAGGGCCGAATTAGCAAAGATCTTCCTCCCCAAAGAGTCAAGCATTTGGTCCTCTTTGGCCAGAACCGGAGCCGCCGCTGTAGACGAAGCTAAAGCCGGTCTGGATTGTAGCGTGGCAGCCGCCACCACTGTGGAGGAAGGGAGCAGGCAAGACGCTGAGGCTACCTCCTCCGAAGTATGGAGCCTATAACGAGCGGCAATCTTTTTGTTAACGTGCACTCCAGAGTGTGGCCTATCCCAGACCTTGCGAACCTCGGCCAAAACATTGTTCTAGTAGAATAAGCCAGTGCGCTCCCGAGGAGACAAGGTGAACGCCCCAGAAAGCACCCCTTCTTGCGGAGGGGGCGTCTGAGGTACTGGAACATCCAGAAGAGCCATCATGTCCAGTACCGGGTCATGGAACGCCCCAACAGATCAGGGCTGGTCATCGCCACCCTGATCCCCTTGCCTGTCATCCAACGCGTCCGGATCGACCTGCGTCTCATCTGGCTCCGTCGAAGACTTGTCTATTGGAGACAAGGGAGGCAGTGGCAGAAGGGCTGGAGGTGGGCCAACCGGTAGAGGTTGAACAGCAGCCGGAACAACCGGTGCCGCAACGGGAACAGTCGGCACAGGATTCGACACTGGAGGGCAGATTTCCTTAAAAAGACCTCTGAAATATTCCTTCATGGGGTCAGAGTGCATGAGCTTCTGAAATAATTTTCAGTGAAAAGGCATCCTCCACCGGAGGCTGCGACACTGGTACGGGCGGATTCATCTCATCACAGTAGCAGCTCCAGGACCGCAAGGGAGAAGGCTGCCAAGAAGGGCCCTCTCCAGTCGGATTCACATAGATCAATGGTGCAGATGCCGCAGGAAGCTAGCCCGTGTACGGTAATAGCATCAGAGCATTCCAGTCATAAACTGGACGAAACGGCGCACAAGGAAAACATTCACCTGAAAAAATGCTCCCAGCACCAAACGCCAATGGCATAGGTGTAAGGGAAGAGTGCAAAATGGCTACCGTAGTTCACACGGGAACAGGCGCCATTTTGTCAGCACCTGAGGAGCACTGCATCACATGTTTGAGTGAGGCAGGGGTCTCCACAGACGGGTCAGGGGTCTTGACTTTAGCCTTGACACAAGGAACTGTGCGGTTTAGCATGTTTTTGAGACATACTATCAGCCAAATTAGCCTCTAAAAGAGGAACCTCGGCTACGTCGGTAACAGAGAAATTACGGTCAGCAACCTCACTCTGTGCCCCCTCGACAGAACCGGTATCACCACCAGAGCGGAAACTATGAGGAATCCACCTCACCGACAAGACCTTAACAGGCCTCTCAGTTCTGTCGGTCACTTTAGCCTCAGACCAGACTCCGGTAAAATCGCCCTCACAGGGAGCCTCGAACCTTGGTTCGGTACAGAAAGCCTCTACCGAGGCCTCAGGGCGTGCCCCGTTGTATGTATAGGAAGTTCCAGACATGGAGACCTAGAAGCAAGCTCCAGTACCCCCAGCCTCAATATAACTGGGCCGTTGAATAGACCCCAGAGGAGGGGCCTCTGATTGTAATCCTATAAGCGGGCCCCTCATGGAGGCCCTCGGGGAAAACTCTGGTGCCTTTTTTTTAGGCCTGAAAGGCACCCCAGGGGAAACCCCAGAAACAGAGCTTTTGAAGCCCCTCCCGGACCGGGAAGACGCCGGGAAGGAGTCCCCCGGCCGGGGTGCCCTAAAAACTAAAGAACTTACTGGGCGTCTCTTCTCGTCGATGAAATTTTGAAAATGCAGGGGAGGTACGTGCTGAAACACCTCCTCCCACCACTCCAGACGACGTTGAAGTGCCCGGACAGAAAGGGAATTGCAGTAGACGCACGAGTCCCACCGGTGATCAGGACCCAAACACTCTAAACAAAGAGGATGGGGATCCGCCCAAGCGAAGCATCACTCGCAAGAAGAACAAGAAAGAATATCTAACCGAACTGGCATAGACTGTCTATTATGCAATCGCTAAACCGGAGCAGGATAGGACGGACACTGGAAAGAACAAATCTTCCGAAGTGCATCCAGTCCCAAACGTGTGGATAAAAGGACTGATGGGCGATGCGCTAGGTGGAGCTAAGAAGGGCGGGGTTACAGCCGTGTGCGATACCTCACGCAAAAAGAGAGGAAGGACACATTTTTGAAAAATGTGATGCTTTTTACAAAGTGCTTCAGTCCTGTCCCACAGGACGGAGGAATGTCCCATACGTATGGAGGAAAGGGGATGGGATGTAGGAGTACAGCTGCCACTGTTCTGAGGTCTAGAAGTTTCTGTACCTCAGCTCTGAGGGAGGGCAACCCAGTCTGCTGGAGAGGAGGGTGAGAGGGAGGGGCAGGGAGAAGGGGCAAGCGGAAGCCCGCCCAGGCAGCAGACAAAAAAAAACAGTGATGGTCTTCAACGCCTCCAGATGAGACCAAATCTGTCCTCCCATCGGAGTCTTGTGCGACCAATGGAAAATATTTAGATGTTTTATCGGCAGAATGACACCCCACCCCTTTGCTGAAGAGGAGGCTGTTGGCCGAGAGGAAAAACTGCCCACCTTGCCGTTGCACTTTACGGTGGGGGGCCACCAGCTGGAGCCTCCGTGCGGCGGTCCTGCAAGTCTCTGAAACCAGAGATGGACCTCGTTCCAGACCCCACCCCGCCCCCAACCTCTGAATATAAGGTGCCTTTGCTGGGGTTTTCGCAAGGATTGACAATCGACTTAGCTGTTGAGTGCTTGCCTTGGTCTTTGCGAGTTCTTAGTCTGTGGGGGAGTGGAACACTTCTTTACCCTTTAAGGGGAGATCAAGCACCTAGTCCTGAACTTCCTTCGAAAACTTTGTAGCATGCAGCCACGTTTGGCGGGAGAGGTCTACTCCAATCATAAGGCCTCCAGTGGAAGGATCTACATGAAAGGTCACAGCCTCAAGCAGATCCTGCGCCAGAACCTTGGCATCAGATAAGCCGCCCTTAAAGTCTTCGAGCATATCAGGAGGAATACATTCCTGAAACTCGGCAAGCTCCTTACACAGTTGGACATTAGCGGCCACCAGGATAAGTTCAGTATTAGCCTCGCACAGCTGAAGAACTGAAATGGAAAAAACTCCCCCTCCCCAGACCCCCCCCCAATGGCATCAAGAAGCTTGTCCTCTTTGGAAAGGATTTGAGACACTGCAGCGGAGTATGTAGAGGCCAACTTCGACTGGAGCGTAGCTGCTGCCCCCACCCTCTATGAGGGGAGTGGACATGCAGACAAGGATATGTCCTCAGGCGCATGTAGCTTGTAGAGGGCATCCATTTTCTTGTTTAGGTGTTGCCTGGAATTCAGTTTTTCTGAGACATTATGGGCCTCTGCCAGGATGTCCTTCTGAAGGAAAAGGCCAGTGCGCTTCTGTGCTGACAGAGTGAAGGCTCCAGAAAGTACCCCCTCTAGTAGAGCTCTGTGCTCGGGTATTGGGATTTCTGGCAATGCCATCATATCCACAACCCAGTCATGAAAGGCTCCAATAGAGCAGGGCATCGCTTTCTGAGGTCCGCCTAGTCCTCATCCTTTGAGGCGGGAGCACAAGTCTGATTCCCTGCAACCAGAGTCTTTTGCACAGGAGGCAATGAAGGAGATGGCACTACTGGGACCTGCATAGGGATTGCCAGAGCTGATGCTGGTTCAGGCAGCATATAATACATTTCCTTAAATAAATCCTACGCCCTCATGGTATCAGAATGCATAAGAGTCTGAAAGTTGCCAAAAAAAACGCATCCTCCGATGCAGCTCTAGGCGCTGGAGTGGGCAGAGGGCGCTCGAAAGGGGCATACCCCCAGGATCGCAAAGAGGCTGATTGCCAGGATGTGCCCCCCACCAACTGGATCCACGTAAATCAAAGGCTAGAAGGGAGGGAGACTATGCGGCAGCAGAGTCCGAGTCCGAGCACGCCAATCCATCAACGGAAACTCTGGAGTGCTGGTTAGATCCCTTTTGGGACACCTCAGGGAAATCACTGGTAATGGGGCCGATTGAGCCCCTCACAGACCTCGAGAACCCTGAGCAGTCCACTGGCTGAGGTGCCCTAAAAATGAACAAACTTAACAGCCGTTAACTTTTTTTCTTCGACGAACTACTGGAAAATGTGGTGGAGGTACACGTTGAAACAACTTCTCCCACCTGACAAGCCTACGCTGGAGTGCCCGGTCGGAGAAGGAGTCGCAGTAGAAGCACGAGTCCCAACGGTGTTCCGGGCCCAAGCACTCCAGGCAAAGAGAATGGGGACCCGCTCTCTCAAAACGACGTTCACACAATGAAGAGGACACTAATCCCAGACGCTCCGACTGAGGAAAGAGGACCGTGGAACCGCAGCAGGAATGAAGGACAAGGGAACAAAAAGAAAAATATTCCCTGTGCTGCAAGTGCGCCCGACCCTGGCTGCGCAGAGAAAAAAAGACTGAAGGGCGACTCAGAGCTCTGGAAGGTGGGGCTGCGGTCACATACAGTGACCCCGCATGAAAATAAAAAAGGACAACAAAGTTCACTCTTTGATGCTTAAAGTGCCCTGGTTCCGTCCCGAAGTCGGGAATATCTCGCAAGTATGGAGGAAAGGGGACAGGACGCAGGAGTAACACAGTTTGTAAGTGAAACTGAAACAGTTTTTTCTTTTACCGAGGATTTGCGGCCTGACTGGGAATATTCACGAACATGTGCATCCATGCCAGACCCCATGCTGGAGAAAGAGGAAGTTTCCTGTCCGTTGAGGTTGCAAAGAGGTCCACCGCTGGAGAATCCCATTGCTGCAAGATCCTGGAAAGAACATTGCTCCTCATCTCCCACGTGTAATTCGCCATAAAAGGCAGCTCAGGGATCTGCTGCAAAACTGATGTGACCCGGAATGTGCACAGCCTGCAGCCAGACATTGTGCTGGATCGCCCAATTCGAAATATGAATAGCTAGAATCACCAGAGGAGGTGACCTGGTGATCCCCTGCTTGTTGATGTACAAGATCGCTATGGCATTATCTGTGCAAATTCAAAACACACTGTTGACGATAAGAGGGTTGAAAAGCTTTTAACGCTAGAAAAACTGCCAGAAGCTCTAAGTAATTGATAAGGGACAGTCTGGCCTGTCCACAGATCGAACACCCCGAGGTGACGTAGCATTAGGGATGTAACGGTATAACGGTATACCGTTAAATATACCGTGAACCACTTAATTGAACAATAATAACCGTCACATTGTTAATACCGGTATAACATTTATACCGTTAAGTGTGCTTTTCAATCTGATTTAGAAAGGCTATAACAAAGAGTGTGCATGTGTGTGTGTGTGTATGCTCACAAGCGTATGCTATAATCTGCCTCCATTGATCTGTGGCATGCAGGCTATCAAGAGGGCAACAAGTTAATCTTCACCAGTACCCATTGGGGAGTGGGATGGAGGGGGGGTTAAAAGCCTAAATGACCACTTAAGAAAAGCTATTCTCCACACGTGTGTTTGTGTTTGGTGGAAGCAAGGGGTGGCATTTCAGTGGAAAGCATGTTGAAATGCCCAATTCTGGCCCTGGGTGCCTGGTTTTGTTTGTGATAATAAATCTGACAATTACCTTTTTAGAAAATATTTGTTTAGGTTAGTTAACTCCACCTTCTATACCGCGATAACCATGATATATCGTCATTTGGCAAGAAGGTTATCGTATAGTCATAAAACTAATACCGTGACACCCCTACGTAGCATGGCCCCCCCACCCTAGAAGGGAGGAGTATGTTGTAACTGACTTGTGGGCAGGGCTCCTGCAAGTAGGTTCCCACTGAAAGGATGTTGGCGGATTACCACCATTGAAGATCCGCCGTCATGGAGGGTGGAACCAGAATCATTTGAGTGTCCAGGTCCACAGCTTGAGACCAGCCGTTCCGGAGAACAAGCTGTGTGCGCCTCATTTTCAGTCTTGCAAGAGGTAGAGCTAACACGCAAGAACCCATAAGGCCCAGGAGTCCCTGTAACCACCAGGCCAACATGCAGAAGGACTGAAGGAAAAGCTGCCACATGGGCAATTATAATAAATAGATAAAAACAAAATCGGGTCTTGAGCAACAGTCAACAGCCCCAGATGGAACAGGAGCTGGAAGAGTGACTGAAGATTGGCCGTTGCAGCCCGTGGACAAGGACTGCGCAGAAGCCAATCGTCCAAATATGGATATACATTAATTCCCTCCAGTCTGAGGAATGCTGTGATTACAGATATCTTCATAAAGACATGTGGTGCCAAGCTGAGACCAAATGGTAGCACTCGATACTGAAGTGTTCCGTTCCCACAGAAAACTGCAGGTATTTCCAATGTGGGCCCCAGATCAAAGATATGCATGCAAGCGTCCTGAAGCTCTACCACACTGAGCCAATCGCCTTTCTGGAGACAGGACCTTACCTGGCTGGGTACAATCATCTTGAATTGCTCTTGGGGTAGGAAGAGATTGGAGTTGGAGGTCGGGGATAGTGCACAGGCCAGCCTGGTTAATTTTGGGCACTATAAACAGAAGGAGTAATAGCCCTCCCCTTGCTCCCGCAAGGGAACAGGTTCCACTGCTCCGAGATCTATACAATTTGTACCTCGGCTCAGAAAGGGCGACCTAGTCTGCTGAAGAGGTGAGTGAGTGTGTCTGGGATGAGGGAGGAGCAAGCGGAAGCCTGCTCGGGAGGCAGACAAATCCCATTGGTCTTCTGTGATGGTCTGCCACGCCTCCAGATGACACAATATTCATCCTCCCACCGGTGCCTCATGTGACCGATCGAAAACATTACTTAGATGGTTTATCAGAGGCGCCACTTGTTGCCGAAGATGAGGCTGATGATCGAGAGAAAAACCGGCCACTTTGCCTTTGTTTCTTGCGGCGAGGCCCACCAGAGGGACCTTCTGCTTGGCGTGCACGGCTCTTCTGGAACCCTCTGAAACCTGAGAAGGACCTTGTTTGGGTCCCCGACCTCAGAGTATAAGCTGCTTTAGCTGCAGTTTTGGCAAGGAGCAATAAAGATTTGGCTGTTTGTGTGCTTGCCTTTGTTTTAGTGAGTTACTCATCAGTGGTGGAGTGAAACAGTTCTTTACCTTCGAAGGGAAGAACAAGTACTTGGTCTTTAACCTTCTTCGAGAACTTTGTATCATGCAGCCACGCTTGGCGGGGAGGACTACTCCGACCATAAGGCCCCAAGCGGAAGAGTCGACTTGATGGGCTGCGGCCTCCAGCAGGTCTTGAGTCAGTACTCTGGCATCGGATAAGCCGTCTTTAAAATCTTTGAGCCTGTCTGCAGGAATACATTCCTGAAACTCAGCAAGCTACTTCCACAGCTTGAGAATTGAAGCTGCCATGACGACCTCGGTATTCGCCTGGCGCAGCTGGAGCCGAATTGGAAAACCCCTTTTTGCCAATGGCATCAAGAAGCGTGTCCTCTCTGGAAAGGACTCGAGAAGATGGCGTAGAGGATGTTGAGGATGGCTTAGACTGGAGCGTAGCTGCTGCCCAGCACCATTATGAGGGGAGTGGACATGCAGTCAAGGGTATGTCTTCTGATGAGTGCAGCTTGTAGCGAGCATCAATTTTCAAGTGCTGCCCGGAATGAGGTTTTTCCCAGACATCCTTTTGAAGGAAAAGGCCTGTGCGCTCCTGCGTCGGAAGAGTCAAGGCTCCTGACAGTACAGCTTATTGCGGAGCCCGACGCTCGGGTATCGGATTATCTAGCAACGCCATCATATCCACAAGCTGGTCATGAAAAGCTCCGACAGAGTGGGGCGGCTCCTCGCTATCCTGGTCTGCTTCATTTTCATCCAATGCAGCGGGAACAGAAACTTGATCCACAGCACGTGGCACCTCAGACCTCGTGGGCAGACCTGACTGTGCAACGGGAGTCTTAAGCATAGGTGAAAGTGGAGGCTGTGGAAGAAGCAGCCCACCGGAAGAAATGGGGATGGCACTACCGGAACCTGCTGAGGAGTTGCTGGAGCAGAATGCGGCTCGGGAGGCTTAGGATAAATTTCTATGAATAGATCCTTCAAGTATGCCTTCATCGGGTCAGAGTGCATAAGGGCCTGGAATTTGGCAAAAAACAAGTCCTCAGAAGAATGTCTAGGCACAGGATTGCAAAGAAGCTGGTTGCCAGGAGGGCCCTGCACCAACTGGATCCACGTAAACTAAGGGTGCGGACGTAGGAGGGAGCGAGATTGTGTGGGGCAGCGGAAAAAAAGCATGCCAATCCATTGGAGGGCAATACGGATTCCTATTGTCCACATTGTGTGGAAAAGGCTGCTTGTACCCAAAAAACAGCCGTTGTGAACGTTGGTGTGAGGTCATAAAAATGGCTACCTCAGACCACGTGGGTTGGGCCGCCATTTTGTTACTGCCTGAAGTTAACTGCGTCACAGGTGTCAGTGAGGCCACTGTCACCACAGGGGAATCAGGGAACTTTTTATCCATTTTAACCTTGTGACAGGGCACCTCAGCAGAGCTGGTACTTGAAGACTTAAGGCGTTTGCCTTCCTTCTTTGCCCCCTCAGCAGGATCGGTGCAACCACCGGATTATTTGTGGAAAGGCTTAGGGTCACCCACATAGCCAGAGCCCTCGGACGGCCCTCTCGATCTTGTCCGTTTTAATTATAGCCACTAGTCAGGGATCCTAGGGGTTAACCCCGGTGCCTTTAGTCGCTGTACAGGAAACCTCAAGACTAGTCTTGATACATTTAGTTTCAGACTTGGAAACTGCAGGAACTACTCCGGTGAAAACAGCCCCAGAAATGCTGGGCCGAACTTTAGCCCCAGATGGGGAACATCGGGTGAAGATCCGGTCCCGACAGGCCCCTTACAGGGGACCTCCGGGGTCCAGGTTAGATCCCTTTCGGGACACCTCAGGGAGCCCTGGATACCAAAGTGGATCAAACCACATCCATCCCAAGAAAGCCTGGATTGACATATTCATTCATTAATTCATTCATTCTTTATTTCAGTAGTTTTACCATTAAAGCCAACGCACATAAATTTTTTCAAAAACCAGCATTAAAATCATTGAGCGATCAAATAAAATCGCAAAGATCTGGAACAATAAACAAGCTTCAGACACCTGTCGCCCACTTGGGATCACGGTAGTTATAGCAGGCAATAGTCAAAAGTACAATTCACAAAAGTGCCAATGTGCACAAGGTGCTTTCCATCTTATAGGAAGGAAATATCCATAAAACAAGCAAATTCATGCAATAAAAAAGAAAACTATTTTGGTCAACATTAAAATCACTGAGGTGAGAAATGAAATCACGTGGCGGTAACTTGAACGAAAAAAAAGTTGAGGATAATTCTTAGAACACCATATTTATGGCAGAGCAATAGAAAAAGCACCACATCCTCCACAGTGTCCGGGCAGAAAAGACAGGTCGGGGTAACATTAGGGTTCCACCTGGACCTCATGGCGGCCACAGGAAGTATTACAAAGCAGACTTTCGTAAATAAATCTCATCTGCTTCGGATGCACTTGATTCAAGTAATTTTCATAGCCCTCATTCTGCTTCAAAGACCAGTATCTATAAAACTGGGTGGAAGTCGACAAGTTCTTTCAGATTTCAGCTTCCCTTGTGGACATAAATGCACACCGAACATTAGCCCTGGAATCAAAAACAATATATTCGAAATCAGAATCCCCCTGAGTACAATGATGGGGAGCGCCAGGCTGGGCGGTCTGGGGGTACCCGACCTACAAGGCTACCAGACGGCAGCACAATTGGCATTGGCAATCACCCAAGCCTGGTGAGTATCCTCTGACCGGCCTAGGTGGGTGGTGCTCGAGAAATCTCGCATGGCCCTGCCCCTGCGCATCCCCCACCTATGCGACAGACAGAGAAACTACTGCTGGCCAACAGACACACCGTGGACACATGGGATAAAGCGCTAAAGAAAAAAGGGGTCCCTAGAGGACTGAGCCCTTCAACGACAATCTTTCTCAACCCAACTTTTTCACTGGGTATGAACCCCCAAAACTTTAAGGACTGGATTGTGGTGGGCCTGGAATCACTAGGGCAACTATATGAAGGAGGGGAACCGCGCACATTCACACAATGCAAGGAGACCTTCCACCTGCACGAGACCGACAGGTTCTCCTACATACAGCTTCGCCACTGGTGCTCCCACCTGGACTAGTTTCACAGCAGTCCGCCCGCCTACAGCACTTGAACTAACCCTGATGGACTTCCCGGCCAGAGGTAAGGGCCTTATATGAATCTAGGGCCACACTCACAGTCCCACCCCCGTGTTCTCTGGCAAATTTGGCTATGACACTACTTTACCTGGTTAAAGTCAGGCCAGCTTTCTCCACTTGTTCCATCCAGGTGCAGTCCTGTTTTTTTTTATATGCCCACGTAATCAATGTATGGACCTATTCAATAGGTACTTCCCCCAAGTCAAGGCTAATTCTAGGATTTTTTTTGTTGCCTGGTTCCCTCTCAGAACCATGGCATTGATCTTCTGGGTGTCGATTGTCAAGCCATTTTCCCGACAGAGATGTCCAACTGGCTGCACAGTCGCACAGGGGTCAATGACGCAAACATCAAAATCAGGATTTTATCTAATGCCTACGATGAAGCATCCGTAGAGGCTTTCAGTAGGTCAATGATTACTCCATTTATAAACATACAGAAGATTATGGAAGCCAGGACATAGCCCTGGCGCACCTCCATCACAATTATCACCATTTTGGACATCGCCCCATTGAAACCCTAACGGATCCTGGCGCCATTACTACCCACATGTAGAGAACCAATAGCACCCAATAACTCTTTCGGAATGCCTAGTTCCATCACAATCGCCCATAGCCCTGCCCTCTGGACTGTATCAAATGGCGTCTTTAGATCTATATAGACGGCTTAGATGGGCATTTTCCCCCCCCCAAGATGGCGTATTTATCACAGGTCAGACGTAATCTCATACACGGATGCCTTTTGGAAATCTCAACTGTAGGTGATTCAGGGCTCATGCATCCTCCACCCAAGCCTCAAGATGTCTCATAATAGCTTTGGCAAGGCTTCACCCCCCACATCCAGAAGGGAGATCGGCCTATAATTGGCCAGATGAGTTCCATCTCCCTTCTTGAAGATGGTTACTATGACGGCCTGGGTCCAGTATGCAGGGGCTCTAGTCAATGAGGGAACTGCATTAAAGAGTCTGGTTGGGTATGGGACCCAAACCAGCAGTTGGTTGGCAAGGAAGTCAACTGGGGTCATATACGGGCCCGGTGCCTTTCCTTTATTCTGACTCTCCAGAGCCAACCTAACTTCCCCCTTCCCCGATGGTCAGTCGAAAGTCACATGGTTCTGCTGCTAAAATATTTGGGTCGTCTACCCCCACAGGGTCTTTTCTTCTCATATAGACTCTCAAAATGTTTTACCCAAGTGTCTTCTGGGATGGCTCCTTTGAGTTGGTTCTGTTCCATTGGTCATCTCTTACTCATTATCTACGAAAGCCCCTTCATATTCCGAATTTTTTATTGCCTTGAGCAATGACTCCCAGAACTACTCCTGGTAATCTAGATTTTTTGTCTTTGGTGATCTGTTGGTAGTCTTCCTCACAATGGTTCTTCCCCTCGGTGGTCACCAATCTTGTCTGCCATATCAAGATGCCCTCAGCCCTGCAACAGTCACCATCCTACCACAGGTTTCTACAAAGTGATTGGGTCATAAGGGTCGGAGGACTTGGAGAAAATCTTCCCAATTTAACCAGGTCATTGAAGGCTTCAATGATGGCAACCTTTTTTCTTCCAGGATAGTGAAGCCTTAGGGGTTGGCAAAATAGATAGACCTACCTCTGGTAGAGCACTGTCTAGATTATTACTTTTCGCCCAATTTATTACACATCACGCATGATGTGAGAGCTCCAAGTTCAAATAAGAGTTTGAGGAAGTATCACAACGAAAGCGGTCACACGCACCACTAAAGAGAGTAAAAGCCTCAAGTAAACTGTTGGAGCTACAAAAATGAAGGAGATATCCAGAGACTATTATAGAAGATTGTGTCAGGAAACAAGCACCAGAAAGAGAGACAGATTTAAAAAGACTACCAGAAGATAACCGAATAACAGGAGAATTCGGCCACTCTCCTGGCCTCGTTTAGGGTGGTTGTATTAGTGGTAAGGTCAGGTAGAATTAGATTTGGAGAGGTCATCTTTGAGACAGACAAGCACCTTCCATTTCTTTAGAAAGGCAGGGAAATACCTTTGGCAGTAGGGAAAGATGGGCCTTCTTATAAGTTTATTAAAAGCAAGTCAGAATGTCCTTACAATTACGACTCCGTCCGACCCGCCACACAGGACAAAGACTATAGATCTCTATAATTAATCTTTTACTACATAGTACTTCCATACACAGCTAATTTAATTTGCCAGGACATCCCACCGGGTGTGGAGAAAGTCATTCAAGTTGGCACAACAGTCCTTCTGGCACCATCTTGGTGCTGTCTTTTATCGTTCATGCCAACACTTCGGTTTTTAAATGTGTTTTTGTCAAAAGTAACGATGGATTCAGACAAGTCACAAACCACTTGCCAACACCTGTAGACATCTATAGACTTTGTTGGTCTAGCTGGGAAAATATAGACATATAAAATAGGGAAAAACCAGAGAACTGCCCTTCCTGGGTCCACTCGTATAGCATAACATGAAGAGCACAACGTATAAAAGATCACTTGCCTCCAAATGCACGCTCCTTTGGGCGCATAGTGCCAGTAGCCAAGACAGTATTTTTAAATACGTACAAAACAGAATAATTTGAAGTGTGGAGTAGATTGCATTTAGGATTAGTTTATTGATCATGCAGACTTTGGAAATATTATGAACGCTAGGACACATTTTAACTTTGATGAACTTATTTTTACATTCACATTATTTATTCTAAAATGGGCCACATTTTTTTTATTCCAGAATTTGCTTTGGTTAGTAAAATGTTTTTTTAAAAAAAATACTTTATTTACAATTTAAATACAACAATAGAACATGAAATGTTATCTAGATTACAATAAATATATCCATAATTACAAAACATCACAAATATTCCCTGCCCCCCCAAAAATTTACAAGGTTCACGTCATTTAATTTACCATTATCTGGTTCAGTACAATGCAAGAAATGTTCCCCAAATCCTCGTAAACAACCCAGTCTTGCCTTGATTTTTATATAAAAATCTCTCCAAATCCACAAGATTATGCATTTCATTCAACCATACTTCTTTCTTTAAAGTAATATCAGATTTCCAATTCCTGAGGATGATGTTTTTACCCACCATGGCACCTCTAAATAGCCACTTCCTTTGACATTGAGTGAGCTCTTCCAGGGTTACATCATTTCCCAGTATCAATGTTTCAAAATCAAAACCAAATCTGTTCATTCAAGATCTTCTCCAAAATTATACATATTTCACGCCAAAATGTGCGCACTTTCCTGCAGTCCCACAGCATATTTTCCAAAGTACCGGTCTCATGAGCACACACCCAAACACTCCGGGTCATCGTTCATGCCTCTCTTCCACAATCTTTCAGGGGTCCAATAGACCCTTATTAGTATCTTAATCTGCCTCGTTCTTTCAGTTAAACCCAAAGAACAGAGTTTCACATCTGCACACATCCTTGTCCATGTCTCCAATGTAATGTCCGACCCAATTCTTTGACTCCATTAGTTTCTCAGCAAATCATTACCTTTGTATTCATTCACAATGTGTTTGTATACCCGGCTAGCTAAGCCACCTTCACCTGGCAATGCCCTTCTCTCAAGAAAATCCAGACTTAACCTAGCTTGACAATTGATATCACCAACAGCATTCTTCAATTTCCTGTAATCTGAAAGTCTGAAATTTTCAACATTAAATTGTTGTTGTAGGTCTCTAGTACTCTTCCATTTTCCCTCATTAAAAATATCAATGCAACTAACCACACAAAAACCATGCTGGCCACAATAACGTTTTGTTTTCTAATTTAATAGAGGGATTCATCCATAATAATGCATCAGGATCTCTGTAATCATCCACATCCAACAAACCAGTCAGTTTCGTCCAAGAATTTCTTAGACAGTCAGCAAATCTTTCACACTTCTTGTTCTTGATTCTGTGGTCAATAATGCCCTTGGTGAGAAAGGACCATTATAACTTGCTTCTGCCATAACCCATTCATCAGGTATCAGCGCCAAAAAATCAACTATAAAATCGTAAACAAAGGCAAGATGATAGGCCCTAAAGTTTGGCACCCCTAATCCACCTACCTCCAACGGTAATTTTAGTTTCCACAAACTTATTCAGGGCTTTCTATGGGACAAGAAACCACCACGATTAAGTCTGTACAACTCCTTCCAGTAATGAGCATTGATATTTAGTGGGAGCATACTCCGGATATAATTGATCTTAGGGGTCGACACCCTCTTTAAAGCATTAACCTTTCCCCATAGTGAAAGATTCAATAAACCCCAATGCTCCAAATCGTTTTTAAAGGTCATACTAATCGTGTTCATGTTCACTTTCACCAAATAACTGATCTTCGGAGTGATCCATATCCCAAGATACAACATTTTATCCGGGAACCACCTAAACCCTAGACCAGTTATATATTGTTTATCACAGCAAGGTACTAAGGGCATGACCTCTGACTTTGTCCAATTTACTTTATAGCCAGAGAAAGTGCAAAACAATGTTAAAACTTCCATTAAAATTGGTAATGATCGTTCCAAATCCTTGAGAACCAGAAGAATGTCATCAGCAAACAACCATGTATATTAGGATCATCGCTAATCACAGCTGCCAGAGGTTCGATCGCAATAACAAACAATGGGGAAGAGGACATCCTTGTCTTGTCCCTCTTTCCAGCTTGAAAGGATCCAAACTTCTACCGTTGGTGTTGATGTCAGCTGTCAGGGTCTGAATATAGTAGCTTAATCCATGACCTGTACTTCATCCCAAATCCCATTTTTTCAAGGACTAAAAAGAGTAAGTCCCAATCTACTCGATCGAATGCTTTTTCTGCATCCAATGAAAAAACAGCAGCGCTGTCTAATGGATCAGTCGCCTGGTTAGTAAAATGTAATCTTGCATCGTCCATTGCAGTATCAAACCTACGCATACCAAGATGTCTGGCACAATACAACACATTTTCCTCAAAAATATTGCACTAATCCGACACTGGCTGTGCAACTGCGACATTCAACCAGAGGACATTGGTAGACATACTATTAAGTGTTACTAGATGAAAGAGGGAATGGCTACTGCATATGAAGCCAACACAATCGCAGAGGTGCACGAGTCGGTGGAATATTTATAAAGCAAGTCTACCCCAGACCAAGATTACTTTCTACTTTTTATTTTATTTATTTATTTTATTACATTTATTACTCGCCGAAACCCTTGGGTATCACGGTGAGGTTACAGACCGCTTGAAAAAGGCAGAAATTACAATGCATCATATTGGCCAGTCAAGATATAGGAATGTGGTTACTACAGGTTGAGAGGGCTAAGTTATTGCTATTGGTTAAATAACCAGGTTTTCAGCTGTGTTTTGAATCCATTGAGAGTTGTCTCATTTTTGATGGGTAGTGGCAGAGTGTTCCAGTGTTTGGGGGCTAGGTACTGAAAGCTAGCTCCTCCTGCTTTAGTCTTTTTAAAGTGGGGTATTGCAAGTAATGACTGGTTATTAGATCTTAGGTGTCTAGTGTTCGCTTTTTTGTTATTACATGGTTTAGGTAGATGGGAGCATTTTCGTGTAGGCATTTGAAGGTTGTGCACAAGGTTTAGATTCTATCTTTGATAGGGAGCCAATGGTGCTCTCTTCTGGTTTTAGATATGATCGGATTTTCTTATTTCGAGGGCAGCCCCAAGGGCTTTATTTTCTATCAACTGTAGCTTGTTGATGTTGGTGGCCGTAGTGCCTAAAAATAGTACATTGCAGTAATCGATTCTCATAAAATCAAGGCCCTGGCAAGCGTGATGCAATTTGAAGGGGTCAGGAATTGGCGGCTGAATGATATAAGCCTGGAGGTATAGGATGTAGAGGAGGAGAGAGCGCTGATGTGTTTGGTCAAGGAGAGGTTTGAGTCTAGATATACTCCTAGGGTTTTTACATGTTTGAGAACTGGGATGATGGTGCCATCTCTGTTGATGGTGGCATAATTTGTCTGAGGGCATTTATTTTGGCTTGTGAGCCCACAATGAGAATCTGTTTTTTTCGTCATTGAGGCATAGGCTGTTAAGGGCCATCCAGTTTTGGATTATGGAGTAGATTTTGTTTATGGTGGCTGTGTCTTGTGTGTAGTTCCCTGTGTGTGTGATGAGGATCTGGGCGTCGTCTGCAAAGTTGGTGTAGATGACACCCATGTCATCCAGTGCTGAGAAGAGGAGCTTTGTGTACGGGTTGTAGAGAGTGGGAGATAAGCAGGAACCTTGTGGGACACCTATGGGGACTGGTACGGGGTCAGCCGCTTCTTTGCCAATGGATACTCTAGACGTTCGTTCTGCCAGGAAAGATTTGATCCATGTGGTGGCGTCCTTTGAAAAATTGAAGTCTTTAGCTAATGTGATACAGAGTTTATTATGGTCCACTACGTCAAACGCTGCAGATAAATCTAATAAGAGAAGGATACAGAGCTTTCCTGAGTCTCAGAGAGTCCATTTGGATTTCGAGGTTCAGAAGAGCTGTTTCCGTGCTATGGTTGGGGCGGAAGCCAGATGGTCTAGTGCCAAGAAGTTGGTTCTGTTCCAGGTGAGCTTGGACTTGATTGTAGGTTATTTTGGCAAGGATCTTTAATAAGGAGACCGTCATTATAGGTCTATAGTTGGTGGGCACAGTGGGGTCAAGGTTAGGTTTTTTTTTTAGCAAGGGGGGTAACACAGGCTTCCTTGATGCTTTCTGGCACCATGTTTTTATCAAAGGAGGCATTAAAGAACTTCGTTATGATGGGTGTCGGTGCATGAGCGCAGGATTTGACTATTTTTGCCGGGACAGAGTATCCCTTGCAATTGGAGGCTTAAAGCTTGGAGATAGTGTTGAACAGTAGGTCTTGTGAAACCGTTGTGAACCGGAAAGTAGGCATGGTGTTATCGTTGATAGTGGGAGGATAAGTGTTAGTGACAAGTTTATCTGCTAGGAGTTGTTTAGTTTGAATTTTGTTTTGGAGGAGGTTGATCTTGGCAGCAAGAGCATCTTGGATAGTGGTACACCATTATTTACTAGCATTGGTGCAGTTAGTGATAGGTGTTGGGTTTTCCAAATCTTTCAGTATTGTGAAGAGTTTGTTCGAGTCGGATGATGCGTTGCTGATCCGAGTGTTAAAGGCATTTGCTTTATGGGTGATGGCTTTTTTGTAATTTCAATTTGCTTCCTGGTAGGCAGTTTGTTTCTGGCGAGGGAAGTTTTCTGAAAGTGTGTTCATGGGCTCGTTTGGTTCTCCTGACTGACCAGTTCCTCATTAAAGCAAAAACACAAGCGTTTCTCTGAGCACTTGGTTTTAGTAACAAGTGGGGCAGCAACACTGATGGTTGATATGCCATACCAATGCTCTTTCAACAACATAGACCATTAAGAAAAATACTGATACTGATTTTTATTTATTTATTTTATATAGCGCAACAAGAGCACGCAGGCATGGAGGCGTTAGACGAGACGAACAGGAACAAATAGCTAAAGTAGGTCAAGGCAGTAGACAGCAACTGAAACTGGTTGGGTCGTCAGAAAGTGAATCAATGGAACAGAATTGTTTTCAGTCCCTTTTCGATCAGTGACGTGAAGTCAAAATATTGCACAATTGGATGTATAATTTGTGTATCTACATTTCTGCTTTTCCTCTGGACTCCTTTCATTTCTTGTCTGCAGGCGGCCCTGGAGGGGGTGGGAGTGGGCAGCAAGTGCTTTCTCTGCATCTTCCAACAGAACGCAGTCCATGCAGGTATGCCAGTCATGGTTGCATTGTCCATATGGCAACATGTTCCTTGGTAATGCT
Organism: Ambystoma mexicanum; assembly: GCF_040938575.1. Taxonomy (NCBI): domain Eukaryota; kingdom Metazoa; phylum Chordata; class Amphibia; order Caudata; family Ambystomatidae; genus Ambystoma; species Ambystoma mexicanum. The sequence continues at coordinate 914,790,671 of NC_090932.1, forward strand.
TGAGCTGTGTTTATGAAACTTTGAAAAATACAAAATAGACTGTATCCCACCCAATCGGAAAACCACAGCCAAACCCTCTTGATCTTTTACTCTCTCGCTATTTGTGTGCGTCAACACTGAACAAACCATATGCAATTGGAATGTAAATATTTGTGTACATGTATTGTTGTAGCATGAAACCAGTAGGTCCATTATCTGGATGCCTCGTGTAAAAAAATTAAATCAAGGGTGAATACTGCAATTGTACTAACATCACTTGTCAATTAAATTTTACTTAAGTTGCAGTTCTTACACTGTTGAATAACTTGGGCACTATTTTCAAATTACGATTGCTACATGTTTCAAAAGTGCTTTTATTCAGATAGATTTTAATCTACAAGGCATCACAAACACTAATTTTGAAAAGACTGGAAACAGCTTTTGACTACATAGGGAAGTCGCGTCATACAACTATGCGTTATAAATTGGTTATGATTGGACAAACAAAGATACTTACGTAGTGACCAACATACTCCTAGACCATAGTCCCCTATCCTCCATACTTGTGGGGCATTCCGTCCTTCATGATGGGACCAGAGCACTTTTTGAAGCATCAAAAAAAGTATTGTCCTTTTATTTTTATGCAGGACCAGCGTGTGTGGCTTTCGCTCTGCCTTCCTGATCCACACACAGCGCATCACCATTCAGTCCTTTTCTATCACCAAGGTTGGAAAACATTTGCAATAATAGTGAACTTTTTAGAGGGGAAGGTGGGTGGGTGTTCGCACGGAGAAAAGGAGACTATGGAATATGAATACAACAGTTACTCACCATAGTGATTAATGTACTCCTATTGCTGTCCCCTTTCCTACATGCTTGTGGGAGATTCACAAGCACGGATACTAGAACTAGGTGGGTAGAAAAACTCCCTTACTGAAAAAAGATTTTCAGGACAGTGTTACCGAACAGAGCATCCACTTGTGAACTAAGGTCGAGGCAATACTCTTTACAAAAAGCAAAAGGGAGCGGCCCATGTGGCCACCCTAGCAATGGTTTCCCAAGGAACATATTTTGGAAAAGCCACAGCCGCAGCCAAGTGTGCGTGCATGGCCAGACTAGGCTTCCAAAATGCAGGAGGTTATCCAGCAGGAAATTGAGACAGTTGCCTGTTCTCATTTTGGATTTCCAAATGTAACAGATAAATGAAAAGGAGGTTATAATGTCTTTTGTACTTAGTAAATAAAACTTGAGCCCTTCCAACGTCCAGGTTGTGATGGACCTGCTCGGCATCCGACACCAGAAAAAAAAAAAAAAGACTTAAGGTAAGAAGACTGATTAATGTGCAAATCCGACACCATTTTGTAGAAGAAAGGAGGCGTTTGTACACAAAGTCAGAAAAGGCTGAGCAATGGGAAGAGCCTGCAGCTCCCCCATCCTTCGGGCTGACGTAATGGCAACCAGAAAAGCCCCCTTCAAGCTGAGGAGTTTCCACTCCACTGTTGCTAAAGTTTCAAAACCCTTGTGACTAAGCACATTGAGCAACACTTGGATGTCCAATTTAAGGTGCAGTGGCTTGACAGGCAGAAAAAGGTGAAGGAGACCAGCAAAGTGCCCTTTTATCACGAGATTCATAAGCGTGAATGAACAAGCGTCCGTGTTAAGTTAAGCACCAACATGGGACAAGTATGTCCGACATGAGTGGATATGAATGTCCATAGCCACAAATGTCTGAAATGAACGAAAGGACACGATCTATAGACTCCTGACTAGGATCAAGCCGACTTTCTAGGCACCAGTGACAGAAACCGAGCCATTTGCTCCTGATCTGAGCTCGCATGGAAGGCTGTGTTCACCAAAGGAGAGTCAGGGGTATTATGTTCCATTTTAGCCTTGGGCAAGGAACCGAGGCAGAGTCGGTGCTAGCAGATCAACAGTGTTTCTGAGACGCCTTAGGGACTGCTGAAGAATTAGCCCCAAGTGAGGGAACCTCGGCAGAGTCGGTTCTAGAGGACTTAGGGTGCTTGACCGGCTTCTTTGCCCACTCAGCAGGATTGGTTCCACCACAGGTCTGAGTGTGGGTAGGCTTAGAGCTGGCCTTTGATATAGCCCAAATAAGGGGTACCTCATTGATAACCCCAGTACGTTTAGTCACCTTGAGAGGTACCTCCAGCCGAGACTCACAGGCCCAGAAGTACTGGGCCTAGCTTTAGCCCCTAAAAGGGGAAACGCAGAAGAAGATCTGGTTTTGGCAGCCCCTTTGCAGGGGTCCTCGGAGGAAACTTTGGAACGCTGGTTAGATCCGTTTCGAGGCATCTCAGGAAGATCCCTGGTAATAGGGCAGCTTGAGCCCCTCCCGGATCCAGAAGACCCGGGGAAGGAGTCTACTGGCCAGGGTGCCCTGAAAAGGAACAAATTTACTACCAGTTTCCTTTTTTCCTTCAATGAACTGCTGTAAATGCGGTGGAGGAACACGCAGAAACACTTAGTCCCACCTGACAAGCCGACGCTGGAGTGCACGGACGGAGAGGGCATCGCAATAGAAGCACGAGTCCCAGGCCTAAGCACTCCAGGCAAAGAACCGGGATCCGCCCTCACGAAACGACGTTTGCACGATGAACAAGACACAAATCCCATGTACTCTGGCATAGACTGAGGAAAAGATGGCCATGGAACCAGAGCAGGAATGAAGGACAAGGGAACAAAACAAAAAGAAAAATATTCCCTGTAATGCAAGTGCGTCCAACCCAGAGTAAAGGACTGAAGGGCGAAGCAGAGCTCAGGCAGGCGGGGCTTCGGTCACGTGCGTTGGCCCCGCGTAAAAATAATAGGTCAAAAAGTAAATTTGTGATGCTTTAAAGCGCTCTGGTCCCGTCCCGATGGACGAAATGTCCCACAAGTATAGATGAAAGCGGAAGGGACGTAGGAGTACGGAAATCTCCGGCAAGCTGATCGTTGGATATACTCCGATGTTGTAGCTCCGAGAGCCAGAACTGGCAGGCCACCAAGGAGCTATGATGATTAGAGTGCAGCTGTGCGCTCTCCTCAACTTCAACAGTGCCCAATGGATCAAGGGAAGAGGAGGGAAGGCAAAAGCCAGCATCCCACCCCACAAAATCTCCAGCGCATCCCTGTGGAACCCAAAACCGAGGCCTTCCCTGGAGGCATACTGTGGAAGTTTCCTATTTGAAAGTGTCACAAAAATGTCTACAGTCAGAGTCCCCCACTCTTAAAAGATCCGAGACAGAACCAGCCCTTTCAATTCCCACTCGTGGTTCGCTACGGACTGACGGCTGAGATAGTGTGCTACTGTACTTTCTTGACCCGTGATGTGTAGAGTTAGCAGCCAGATACCATTCTGCACTGCCCATTCCCAAATCTAAACTCCTAATTCCACTAGCAGCGGAGACCTAGTCTCTCCCGGCTAGTTCACGTAGAACATTGCCATGGAGTTGTCTGTCCGAATCCAAATCACTTTGTTGGAAATGGCAAGCAGAAAAGCCTTCAAAGCCAGAAAAAACAGCCAAAAGTTTGAGGTAATTGATATGCCAATCTCGATCCAGAAGAGGCTATAAACCGAAAATTCTAGATGGTTCGACGTTGTACCCCCAAGTTGGTAGGAATCTGTTAGTGACCTGCAGTGACAGATCCAAAAAGGGGTTCCCGCTGACAGGTTGGTGAAATCCGACCACCAGGAGATGGGGTATCATGTCCGTAGTCACTGGAATTAAGCAAGAGTCCATATCTCTTGATTGGGGCCAGTTCTGTCTGAGCGTTAATTGAGTGTGTCACTTTTTTCAACCTCAACAGAGGGAGGGCCAAGACACAGGATGCTATCATCCCTAAAAACATTTGAAACCACCACGCAGACCTGTGAGTGGATTTGAGGAATCCAGAGCATATCTGCAACTGTGTCCCATCAACAGAAAATAAAATCAGGTCCTGCAAGACCATCACTGAAGTTTCTCTAGTTCACCAACAATCCCAGTCGGAACAGCAACTGGAGAAGCAACTGCAAGTGGTCCGGTGCTGTATGAGGGCAGTGACTCCAAAGGAGCCAGACAGCCAAATACGGATAGACATGAACTCCTTGGAGGTTGAGGAAAGCTGCTATTACAGCCATCATCTTTGTAAAGACATGGAGTGCCGAGCTTAACCCAAAAGGGAGGACTCCGTATTGAAAATGCTCAGCTCCTACCGGAAATCAAAGGAACTTGTGGTGTTGGGGCCATATTGGTATATGCAGGTACACATCTTGAAGATCCACCATACAGAGCCAATCGTCGTTCAGGAGGGTGGATAAGATTTTCATGGACGTGAACCTCTTGAATCTTTCCTGGGTAATGTGCATATTGAAGTCGGACAGGTCCAAGATGCACAGGCCAGCCTGGTTGGGTTTCGGCACTGTAAAAATGCGGGAATAAAACCCCATTCCCTCTTCTGCCGGAAGAACTCGCTCTACGTCGAGTCCAGAAGCTTCTGAACTTCGCTGCAAAGAGAGGGGGACCCTGTCTGGTGTAAAGGAGGCTGGGATGGAGGAATAACCAGAAGGGGCAGCTGGAAACCAGGGCGTGCGATTGTCAGGACCCACCAGTCCTTCGTGATGGTCCTTGAAGTCTCCAGGTCTAAGGAGATATGCCCCCCACCGGAGTAACATGGGTCCGCTGGAAACCATCATTTGGTGGATATATCATTGGAGGGGGTACTGGACCCAGCAGATGAAGCTGAGGAGTGGGAGAAAAACCAAACACACTGCCTTTGCTGCTTACACCGAGGGTTGCTTGTAGAACCGTCTGGCCGATGCGTCTTGCAGTCCTGAAACTCCCCCCAGAATCCTGAGAAGGATCTCCAATGGAAATCAGACCTGAGGAAAAGACGATCTGGAGGCTGAAGGCTTCGCGAGGATAGACCGATTTTTCAGTTAAGGTACTAAATTTACTCTTTGCCAGCTCTGTCGGAACTGTGGATGAGCTCCTTGCCTTCAAATAAGAGATACAGGACCTTCTCCTGAACCTCTTTTGGAAAGTGGGTTGTCTGAAGCCATGCTTGGCAGGTGATACGCACGGCAATCAAAAGGCTGCGCGCAGTGGTATCGACATGATGCGCAGCGGCCTCCAGCAAATCTTGAGCCAGAACTCTGGCATCAGACAAGCTGGGCTTGAAATCCTCGGGTTTGTCCTGAGGAATGAATTGCCCAAACTCAGACAACTCTCTCCATAACTTAAGATTAGCGGTCATTAGGACCGCTTCTGTATTTGCCCGACACAGCTTATGTCCCACATTAGAGAAGACTTTCTTTCCTACTCCTTCTAGAACTTTGTCCTCCTTAGACAACACTTGTGATGCAGTGGAGGAAGAGGCAGATTTAGTCTGGAGAGCCGCCCTATCCACTACCATGGAAGAAGGAAGGAAACTTGTACCGGGCGTCAATCCTCTTGTTTATTTGATGTCCCATATGGGGTTTTACCCACACCCTGCGGGCTTCTGCCAAAATGTCCTTTTGCAGGAACAGGCCGGAACCTCCTGTGACTTCAACATAAGGGCACCAGATAAAAAAACCTCCAGCTGAAGGTTCAGGGGTTGGGATGTCTAAAAGGCCATCACATCCAGCACCCTATCATGAAGCGCTTCAATAGAAGAGGGTGGGTACTAGTTATGCTCGTAGGCATCCAACCCATCCCCTTTGGCGTGATCATCAGCAGGCGCTGAAGAGCGTGCAGGCTCAGGATTTTTCAGCTAGGGAGGCCACTTACCTGGAGGGGACGGCATAGGAGGAGGCACTACCACTGGTTTCGGGGAGGCAGTGGAGGAAGCATTTCCCCTTGGTCCAGAGGCTCTGGACGCTTAGGGAAAATTTCCCAGAAAAGGACCTTGAAGTAAGCTTTCATGGGATCAGAGTGCATCGGATTTTGGAAGCGACTGAAGAACCCCTCCTCTAAAGACGGCCTAGGCTGTGGCATAGGAATCAGGTGATCCAGCTGACTGTACCTCCAGGAATCAGCCAAAACTGGCTGCAATGACAGACCCCTCCATCCCCAATCCACAGAGCCACATATTGCCGAGGACCCAATGTTGGTGGAAGCGATATTGTTGTAAGAGGCAGTCTCGTATCCCATTCCAACGGGGATTAAAAGGGTTTTTCCCCCAAAAGGCACAGACGGCAAAGACGTGGGCCAGGCCACTACAACTGATGCCCCCGAGGGCCCTGACAAACGGCTGGCCCGCGAAGGGCCCGATAAAATGGCTGATGCCGTCAATACAGGCTGAGGTACCATTTTGGGTCCCTCTGAAGTGACATGCGTCACAGGTCTGTCAGAAGACATTGTCGCCTTGACTGGAATTTTAGGAGCCTTGGGATATACTTTAGCCCCATTCAAGGGGTCCTCGGCAGATCCAGTAATTAAATACTTTGGACCCTCTCCGACCTTCTCACTCCCTCAGATAGGCTGGTACTAAGTTTAGCCCCTATGAGGGGAACCGCGGATGAAACTCTGGTACCTTTAGCCCCAGACTGCTGAAATTTGGCGCTGCTGGTGCTTCGTTTAGTCCCTTTCAGTGGAACCTCTGGAGTTACCCCAGTACCTTAAGCGCCCGAGGGGGGGAACCTCAAAACTCTAGTATCCAGAGTACATCCCAATAGGGGCACCTAGAGCAGGTGCAACTTCGCCCAACAACAGATGACCCCAGGAAGGACTATGGAATAGGAATATTATTAGTCACTACAATAAGCACGTTCTACTTACTCGGACGTCCCAGCCCCTTCCTCAATACTTGTCGGTTATTATCAAGCATTTACACGTTGAGGTGGATCAGATGCTGTCCAAGCAAAGGATTCTGCATAACTGAACCAACCTGGCATCAGATCATGAACTGGAGTATATGCAGTAGTGACAGCAGAAAACAGAGAGGCCCATGTAGCGGCCAAGGCAATGACTTCTCAAGAAACCGGTCTCTGGAAGGCCGTCAATGCTGACTTGGCACTAACAGCATGGGCATGAAACCCCTTAGAAGGGGGTAACTCTTGGCAAATGTAATCTTCAGTGATACAAGACACTGTCCACCAGGCTATAGTAGCCTTGGAAGCCAAACCACCACAGGATTGATTCCCCCATAGAGGATAAAGCCTTTAACGGAGCCTGAACTTCTGGGCACTGTACAAACAAAACTGGAGTGCTCTACAGACTTGTGTATGGTCCTTTCTCCCACAAGGATCAATTGGAAAAAGGGATCAGAAGAGAAATCTCTTAGTTGATGTGAAAATGGCTTGGAGCTTGCGAACATTGACTTGGCTGCTCACGACCCACAAAGCAGATACCTGCAAGTCATCCAGAGTTGCTCATGAAGCCAACAGTGAAGAGTTCATAGTTAAGGTCAGCGAATTAAGAGGTTCCACAAACCCCACTTCTATCAGACTGGCCCAATCACTCAACCACTTCCAGAATCAGAAACTGCAGGATCTGCAAACACAACTGAGCCGTAGACTGCAGGGACCAGACTGATGCTAGAGCTGGGACCACCTCCCCCCTTGCACCTAGCACGGGGCATTCATAAAAAATAAACAGGCGCCCATGAGAATCGGAGCTTCTGAAACTGCCAGGCTGTCTTTGCAGAACTGCTCAGGATCATCAGGTAGGTTTTGATCAGGGCCCTAAATTCTGTCCTCCATGGGGGAAAAACCCTAGTGTGCACATTGAAGCATCTTGTGTGCTAGAAAGGATTACCAATAAAGATATCAGACCAAATAACCGGACAGACTCAAAGAATATGGCAAAATACTACTTTATCCTCAGTTCAAAAAAAGCTGGGAAAACTGGCAGACATCTAATGCTCGCGCACGCACGCACGCACACACACTATTATACAGAGGTTCTATACCCCAATACGTCATAATCCTACGTGGCAAACTGTAAAACCTATTGAAGGGAGGGATTGGTTAGGGGAACATAACCTATGGTATACATAGGGGCCACTACCTCATTGGCTGCCTCTCATCTGTAAGGCACGCCTCAAACTACCTCTAAATACGTATAATACAGATTATAGCATAGAAAATGGCAGCGGATAGGTCTATGCAACAATGTACAGCAGTTTACCCCATATACCCTCCAATTGGTTGGTATTCTCACCCAAACCTTGGACTTTTGGCTCGTTAACATGTAAGCGAAATTAAACCCAGGTGCTTGAGTCACATGAGATTACTGCCCACTTTCCCAATTAATCCATCATCTCTCATCAGTGTGGCCATAAACCAACGTTTGTAGTCTGTATTTGACCTTGTAACCTGCTCTCTGTTCTGGGACATTTAAGGGAGTACACGCACATCACTATCTTTTGTGCACAGCATAACTAATAGCCCTTGTTTTCGACTTCAGAATCACGTGTGAAGAGACTGCAAATTTGTTTTTCGACCTCCTATTTACTGCTATTTGATTTAATCATACTGGGTGTTCTTGCTTCTTTTGGTCTCTATAGATTTGCTCCCTCCATCTTATATAGACTTTCTACACTTTTAAATTGTCCAATACTTGGCTCTTGCAGATGTTTTCTTCTTTAATCTAAGTGAAATATGTCTTTCATACATGGCTTATCCTCCCTTTGTGCCTTGCAATTATTCCTCAAAATAGCATCCTTGATACCAGACCAACATAGACTCCCCCCTAAATTTGCACACGTAACTGTTTCTCCAACGTCTCCAGACTCTGAAACCATGGTCTATCTCTGAGGTAGCTGGATTGAGCCTTAACACAAGCCGGCGTCCATCTTCCCATTATGGCCGTTTTAGCCACGTTATATTTTCCTGTATATCAAGCTTCTAGATATCTCATCTATCTTACGTGTCTGCATATTTACGCTTGTCAGCAAGTTAATTTATCGTCTTTGCATATTTATTAAAAATGTATATAAACAGCGCCACATTCCAGAGGCCTCAGAGTACGGAAATAAAGAACAGGACACTCAAGAGGGCAAAAAAGAGTGGATGATTACTATAATTTCCTACATGTTTCTCATGTCACTTGAGTGACGATGTAACTGAAACATTTTCATATTGTTTCAGTATGACTTTGTATAATTGCTTCATGACATCACTCAGACCTTTTCAGATTTCACTCAGCATTCCATGATGTCCAATGGTGCGTGACAACATCCTTCCACTCTGAGTGCGGTCGTACATTCAGTATGGTTATGGTTGTCTGAGCTCTTATCGTCTCTCGTGCACTGATGCGGTATAGGGGCAACACATAGGGGCCCATATAGGGCTCTTCTCCTGCTATATCAATATATATATGTCGGCTGTGAGGGGACGGGAATTAGGGAAAACCTGTCCACCTGCTACTCTACACTAGTTTAGGAGAGTCCCAAACAATGTCAATTCAATGAAGGTAAGACTCGAGGGGGGACGGCGCACAGTTAATCCACCCCAATGTGGGTGAGAATGTTTGTATTAAGTTGAACAACCTCATAAATAAAGTTTATTTTTTTATTTAAATGAAGGTAAGACTGTGAGAAGATGTCCATGAATAGTTCTCTGGGATCACCAAGAGCAGAAGAGCAGGTCAAGGAGCATCCAAAGTGACAAATCTGTTTCTAAATGACTGGACGCTCTGACAAGCCAGTCATCGAAGCATGGATAAATGTGGATGCTCCCTGGCCTTCGGAAGGCTGCTGACATCTTTAGAAATGCACAGAGGCCACGTTCAACCCAAATAAGACCCTTGTACTAAAATTGCAGCTTCCCTAGGGAAAACAGCTAGTGAGGCTTCCAGATGAACAAGTTACTTACCAACTGGTAACGTTCTTTCGACGGGATGTTCCTCCAACGTATTCCACATCTTTGACATGTCCACAGCTGTGCACTTCGGAAACTATTTCAGCAGAGGGCGTCTTACATCGATGACGTCGGGTCGATGTCCCTGGAAGGCCTCCTTCAAGGGAGACGTCACCGGATGTTATAAATAGGACGCACAGCGCCCGTAGCCTCAGTTGAAGTTTTTTTCCCCTCAGAACATGTGGCAGCAGTCTCATGCCTGCTTGAATGCACATAACCTTGCAGAAAAGTAAGCTGCAATCGCATAGGAAATTCTCCAGAGGGGCAGGCTGGGAGGGCGATGTGGAATACGTTGGAGGAACATCCAGTCAAAAGAACGTTACCAGTTGGTAAGTAACTTGTTCTTCGAATGGATTGTGTCCTCCAAGCAATTCCACATCTTTGACAGACTCCCAAAGCAGTACCAGAAAATGGAGGAGGGAAAATAATTTAGAGTATCCAATTAGATTGTGGAATAAAGAACCGCCTTCCCAAAGGCCATATCCTGACCATGGATTGTATCCTGCAAGTAATGTTTAACAAAGGTGTGTATTGAAGCCCATGTGGCTGCATCACAAATGTTCCTAATAGGAACCCCCCGCTGTAGGGCTGTGGAAGTAGCCACGCCCCTAGTGGAATGAGCTCGCAATCCTTCAAGAGGGTCCTTACCCGCCAATCTGTAACACTCCGTAATGGTGAGAATAATCCACCTGGACAAGGTCTGTTAACAGCCTGGCCCAAACGGTGTCCAGCATATCCTACAAAGAGTTGATTGTCCACTCTGACCCTGGAAATGTAAAGGCTCAGAGCTCTCCTACGATCTAACCGATGGAGCCGCTCCTCTTCCTTACCATTTTGACTCAAATGATATTCAGATACTACCTTGGGTAGAAAAGAGGGAAGTACTCGCAGTACAACCCTGTCCTTGTGAAAGACAGTAAAGGGTGGCTTAGATGAAAGTGCCTGCAATTCACTCACTCTGAGAACGGAAGTAACTGCAACCAAGAACACAGTCCAAGGACAGTAATTTCAAAGGACAAGAGTGCAAAGGTTCAAATGGAGCATCCATGAGAAATTTCAAAACCAAATCCCAAACCGGCACCTGTAAAGGGGACGGCGGAAATACATTAGTCAGTGCTTTAAGAAACTGAGAAATCAAAGGAATCTTAAAGTAAGAAAGACAAAACCATAGGAATGGAGCACTGAAAAGGATCAACACTGTGTTCCCTGCACGAGTCACAGAACTTACGGCAACAGTACAGGGATTTAGTTGCAGGCCGCCTGTCCGAAAGCAACACCTCCATCACCCAATTCCTCCTCCTCCTCCTCCAATACAAAGGTTAGCCCTTGTGTTAAAACAATAGGAGTCTATTTGGACTCGGGCCTGACTATGAAACAAAATACTCTTCATGTCAAATCCTCCTGTGAATTTACTGTTAAACTTATTGGGCAGAATAAACCTTACCTTTCCACTCCCAATAGCTCCATACTTGCCACGGCTCTGGTAAACTCCAGAATTGGCTATTGTAATAGTCTTCTGGTCGGTACTGCCAAGAGTAATATCAGAACCTTACAAACTGCCCAAAATGGAGCCATTCGAGCATTATGTGGGCTGACAGGAGATCCTTGCATTGGCTTCCGGTATGTTACCTGATATCCCATAAGTTTTTCTCTTACATACAAATGTCTTTCAAATCAGGCCCTCACTTATCTGACAACAAATCCTGAATTCCCATTTTGCGTTCCTTGTGTTCCAATGGAAAAAGGAATTTGATTGTGCCTCGTTTCAAACTGAAGTTTGGTGGCACCCGTTTTGATACTCGGGCACCTGTCTTAAGGAACTCACTTTCCTGCAACATCGGGGATATTACAGTTCTATCAGGGTTCAAAAGAGCTACAAAAACCATTTTGTTTAATTCAAAGAATTAGGATGACAGCCATTCTGTTGGCTTATTTTAATTTTTTTTTCCTACATAACACTGCCCGTCCTTGTTATTCGTTGTCTGTCTGTGTGTGAGAGCACTAAGGCCTATGGGCATGATGCGCTAAAAAAGAATGTAATAATAATAATTGGTTCACACTTACAAGTATTTTCTAGGGAGGGTGATCACCTTTTCTGCAAGCGCCTCATCAGTTGTATATTGGAACAAACTGGCCCCAAAGTGGGAGTTCTAGGATCTTAACCTGAACCTCCTTCGCAAATGTAGTTGCATGAAGCAATGTCTGTCTACAGCTGTCAGCACTTGTGGCCGTTCCCCTAGCTGAGGCTTCACGGTAATGCGCTACCCACGCCAGAAGATCATGCGCAATCACCCTCACATCAGAACTGCATCCTTTAAATTGCTCCAGATAATTGGCCAGGATAAACCTTGCAAACTCTGAAAGGTTCGTCCAAAGCCTGTGGTGCACAGCCACCGTAACGCTAGCTTGGCACAATTGTAATGCCAAAATGGCATACTTTTTTGCCTAGAGCCTCTAGAGTACTTTTTTCTTTGTTGAAGATGAGTAGAATACATAGTGGCAACCAGCCCTACCGAGGACGACGGTTGAGGGCAAGATCCCTGCTGTACCACACATCAATCCACTTATTGATATGGGTCACTGAAAGAGGGAGGAGAAGCAGTAGCAGCAGCGCCAAGGGAGGGGGAGAAGCAGTAGCAGCAGCGCCAAGGGAGGGGAAGAAGCAGTAGCAGCAGACGCGCACAGAGGGGAGAGCAGCCGCAGCCGCGCACAGAGGGGAGAGCAGCCGCAGCCGCGCACAGAGGGGAGAGCAGCCGCAGCCGCGCACAGAGGGGAGAGCAGCCGCAGCCGCGCACAGAGGGGAGAGCAGCCGCAGCCGCGCACAGAGGGGAGAGCAGCCGCGCACAGAGGAGAGAGCAGCCGCGCACAGACGAGAGAGCAGCAGCAGTCGCGCACAGAGGAGAGAGCAGCAGCAGCAAGAGCAGCAGCAGCCGCGCAGAGCGGGGAGAGCAGCAGCATAGAGTAGTGGTAAGAAAGGAGGGCTGAGGTAATCAGTATGGGAGAGGCACATCGGGGAGAGAGAGAAGGAAGCGTCAGGAACAGTGGGTGGAGTAAGGCAGAACCCTACAAACTCTTTCGAACTAACAAGTTCATGACCAATATACAAAGTCCCTGAGGGAGCCTTGCCAGAAACTGTTTGCATTTAGGCCCCCCACTGTTAGAAGAGACTTCAGACAGTAGGGAAAAACAATCCGTATATACTGACCTGGGGAGTAGGGATGACTGGGTTAAGTAGGATCTGGTGTATTCTAGACAGGAGATCAAGGAACAGACATTAGCATTGCCCCTCCACCACCCACCCTCTGGTGCGTACATTGACAAATCTGCCCATCATAATTATGGATAATCTGCACATTAAACACATATTAAGTTGCTTGAAAAGAAAGCCTCTTGAGGTTTCATTGTGAGTTATTAAGGCCATTCGTGACAACTATCACTTGCTAGTAGCAAGTGCACATTTTGTGGCATGACATAACCCAGCACACATCTGTAAAAATGCTTCTCGGCATGAATCATGAAAAACCCACATCCGACTCATCTCTCCCTGACATCAGCCCAATGTGTGCTTGTTCACTCAAGAATTCAGCAACATACTAATTTCTTGAGCTTAAAATACTTAAGTGCGGTCTGAACATGACTGAACATGACAGGCAAGAGACTCATTTCCTCGCCCCCCCGCCCCCCAAGTCAAGCACATACAAAAGTTAATATCCATCACATCCATTAACATTACCTTTAATATACAGAGTAGCTCAAGAGCAATACCGCACATTTGGGGGACCCCACAACAGGTCATGTAACAATTACATTGGAACAAATTGATCATTTCACATAAATTGAAATAAATATCTGCTCTCTCAATTATGTAAACAAAATTGACACATTGTAGAGAACATCATCACAATATTTACAGATCATATTTCTTTTCCACAGTCTGTATTAAATTTACACCCATTAGCTGGCAATCTCAACAAGCTCCATATTATACAAAACAATGCACTATGGGCAGCCCTGAACATTGCAAAGAAAGATCATATCATTTGCCAGGAGAAATGCACAATGGCTGCCAATCCGAGAGCGCATCCGATTCAAAACACTGTCCTTGACACACAAATGCATATCAAGCACTGCTCCAAGATACCTTGCGTCCAAATTCTACAAAACCTCAGACTTGAGACTTAGCCGATCATCACACACGAACCACCTCAACGCCCCAAGATTCCGTCCCACAAGAGCAGGAGGCACCAGCTTCCCAGTAATCGCGGCCAAAAATTTGAACTTACCACCTTCCTTGAGACTAGAGCCCTCCTACTGGGTTTTCCACAAACAACTCAAAATAATGCTCTTCGCCCAAGAATACCAGAAGTGACCGGCGTACCTTTCCTCGAAATAGTCGCACTTGTACTTACCTGAATGTCTGTACTCTGTATATATTAAGTTTCACTGTCATTCCAACCACACCTTCTAAGCTATGCTAATGATTGTAACCAGCACCTTGATGCCAGAGGGTTTATTGTGCTTTATAAATCACAAAATTAAATAAGGAACAAGTTACTTACCTGTAACTGTTGTTCTCCAGCATGGGTCTGGCATGGATTCACATGCTCATGAATATTCCCCGTCGTCAGGCTGGGAATCCTCGGTAAAGAAAAAACCAGTATCAGTTTCGTTTCTGATCTGTCTTTCGTAGTAATAACCAATCACTGGTCTCTGCGTCATACTGACCACAGCCAATGACTGCCCTCTACCTAAGCACCGCCTCTGGCAGCCATCTTCAGATTTGGAAGCACGTGAAGTGGCAGTATGACCAAGTGAAGAGCCGCAGAGGGGTAGGCGGGAGGGTTCGCATGTGAATCCATGCCAGACCCATGCTGGAGAACAACAGTTACAGGTAAGTAACTTGTTCCTTCTCCAGCATGGGGTCTGGCATGGATTCACATGCTCATGAATAAAGAATACATAGCAGTACACACATGCACAACCACGGGAGGTGGCAAAGGCTCAACATTAAGCATCACATCAACTCAACATTAAGCATCTTACCTCCTCACCAGGCTCACCTCAGGCGAACAGGTTGCGCAGCACTGCTTGGCCGACCCTGGACTCCTCCCTGGAATCCCGGTCGACGCAGTAGAATTTCGTGAAGGTGTGCGTCGACCTCCACGTAGCAGCCCTGCATATGTCCAGCAGGGGCACACCAGATAGGAACGCCGTGGTAGCTGCGATCGCTCTGGTGGAATGGGCTCTCGGACGGCCAGGCAGCGGTCGGTTTGCCAACCGGTGACAGTACATGATACAGCCGGAGAGCCATCTGGAGATGGAAGCCTTCGAGAGAGCCTTCCCCTGATTGACAGGTCCAAAGTTCACAAAGAGTTGTGACGTCTTCCGAAAACCTTTCGTGCGGTCCACGTAGAACTTCAGCGCTCTAGCTACATCCAGCGAGTGCAAAGTCCTCTCAGCCGGCGACGAAGGCGACGGGAAGAACACAGGTAACACCAAGGGTTCGTTGAGATGAAAGTCCGACGGTACCTTGGGCATGAAGGAGGGGTGCGTCCTGAGCACTACCCTCGTGTCGTGGAAAGTCAAGTACGGTGCCTTGCAGGAAAGGGCCTGGATCTCTCCCACTCGTCGTGCGGAGGTGATGGCCACGAGAAAAGCTGTTTTCCACGATAGAAACTTCAACGGGGCCGAGTGCAGAGGCTCGAACGGAGGTCCCATGAGTTTGGTCAGTACCACGTTGAGCTCCCACGCCGGGGCCGGAGCCTTCACCGGCGGGAACGATCTGAACAGTCCCTTCATGAACTCTTTCACCAGACGATGAGACCACAAGGACGTCCGGCCCGTGGTTCTGGTGTATCGGGAGATCGCAGCAAGATGAATCTTGATGGACGCGTGTGCCAGACCAGCTTTGGCCAGCGTCAGCAGGTACGGCAGCACTTGGGGAGCCGTAATCCGTAGAGGGTTAATCTTCTGTGCGTGGCACCAGACAGAGAACCTCTTCCATTTGTGTCCGTAGCATTTAAGAGTCGAGGACGCCCTGGCCTTTGCAAGAACCTCTCTGCAGTCGGCCGGTATGTCGTATCCTCCAAACTCTAGCGCTGCAGGAGCCAGGCCTGCAAGTTCAGCGACTTCGGGTCGTGGTGGAGGATGGCGCCTCCTTCCCTGGAGAGTAGATCCGCGTCCGCCGGCAGCTTGATTGGCGGGGACGCCGACAAGTCCAGAAGGTCCGGGAACCATATCTGCCTCGGCCACGCAGGTGCGACGAGGATCATCCTGCACCGTGACCTCTTGAGCTGGTTGACGAGCCGGATTAGCAGAGGCAAGGGAGGGAACGCGTAGAGGAACAGGCCCTCCCAGGGGAACGAGAAAGCATCGCCCATGCTCCTCGTCTGGGGAAACCTGCTGGCGAACCTCCGGCACTTGGTGTTCGTCGCCGTCGCGAACAGGTCGATCTGGGGTGTGCCCCACCGTCGGAAGAGGCGATCCACCAGATCCTGCCGTAGTTCCCACTCGTGGCACGAGCGCAGCTCCCTGCTGAGTGAGTCGGCGATGGTGTTTTTTATCCCTGCCAGATGAAACGGCACCAGAAGAATCCCTTGGGCGACGGCCCAATGCCACAGGTCCTGCGCCTCCTTGGACAGCGCTGGGGACCTGGTTCCGCCCTGTTTCCTGATGTAAAACATGGTGGTGGTGTTGTCGGTGAAGATCCTCACCACCTTGCCCTTGAGGGACGGAAGGAAGGACCTGAGGGCCCAAAAGGAGGGACTTGATGGACCTACCTTGGCCGCGTCGGCCACCAACATCCGTTGCACCTTGCCCAAGATGGTCCTGGTCCTCTCCTCCGACGGGGAGGCCAGAAGGGACACTGTGTCGAGCCTCGCTCCCAGAAACAGTGCGACTTGCGCGGGCACCAGGTGGGATTTGGCGTAGTTCACGGAGAATCCCAGGTCCGTGAGGAGTTGGACGGTCCTTGCCGTGTGGACCACGGCGAGCTCCCTCGTCTTGGCGCGGATGAGCCAGTCGTCCAGGTAGGGGTAGACGTGAATCCCCTCGCGGCGCAGCTGCGCCGCCACCGGTGCGAGGCACTTGGTGAAAACCCTGGGTGCCGACCGCAGTCCGAAGGGAAGGGCTTTGAACTGGTAATGACGCCCTTGGACCACGAATCTGAGGAATTTTCGGTGCCCCTTTAGGATGGGAATGTGGAAGTAGGCATCCTCCAAATCCAACGACGATAGGAAGTCTCCTTCCTCCAGCTGACCCAGGACGTGCTGGAGGGTGACCATCCGGAACTTCTGCGCCTTGATGAACTTGTTCAGGCGTCGCAGGTCCAGGATGGGGCGCCATCCTCCCGTCTTCTTCTTCACGAGGAAGTAACGCGAGTAGACTCCGGAGCCCCGAAGCCTCTTTGGGACGAGTTCGATGGCGCCCTTCCTGAGCATCGCCTTTACCTCCAGGAGAAGTTGAGGGACGTGAAGTTCTTTCCTGGCCACGGGGGGGACGCGCGGGCACCTTCTTTGAAACTCGAGCGCGTGGCCCCGGGCCAGGGCGTCCAGCACCCAACGGTCGGTGGAGATGGACTCCCACACGCTGACGAAGCCCGCCAGCCGGCCTCCCACCGGGGTGCTTCGGTGGGGGCCCGACCCCACGGCCGGTTCAATCCTGCTTGGACGCGGCCTTGCCGCCTTGGCCTCCTTGGCGACGACGGCGGGGGCCGCCAGACTTGCCTCGTCCTCTGTAGGCCTCTTGCGACGACGAGCGGGCCGCTTGACGGTAGGAAGCGAAACCGCCGCCGGAACCTTTGGAGGCGCCCTTGCCTCCGCCGCTCCGAAAGGGCGTCCGCCGTTGCTGCAGCACTCCAAGGGCCCGGGCCGTCTCAGTATCCGCCTTGATGGCCTGAAGGGAATCGTCCACTGTCTTCCCAAACAGGTTGTTCCCGTCGAAGGGCATGTCCAGGACCCTGTTCTGGACGTCCTGCCGAAAGTCCGTAGCCTTGAGCCATCCGCGACGTCGAAGGCAAACGCCGTTGCCCATCTGGCGGAACCCAGTGTCGGCGATGTCCGTCGCCACGGTGATGGCGTGGTCCGAGGCCACCTCACCTTCCTGCAGGATCTCAAGGGCCTCCGCCCTCTTGTCGTCCGGCAGAAAATCCAGCAGGGGAGCTATCTTGTACCAGAGTTCCCTGTCGTAGCGGGCCACGATAGCCAAGGCGTTGGCCGCTTTAATCGTCGTCGCCGCCGACGAGATGACTCTGCGTCCCATGGCATCCAATTTCTTTCCCTCGCCGTCCGGCGGGGAAGTCGACGTGGAGGCCGCACCTCCCCCCGCTTTCTTCCTGGCTGCCGCGGAGACGACGGAGTCCGGGGTAGGCTGCGCCCGGAGGCATAGGGGGGCCGAGTCCGGGACCCGGTACTTTTTCTCGTACCGGTCTCTTTTCGCTGGCGTCGTGGAAGGGTTCTTGAGGAGGGAAAGGCCCTCATCCCAAATGTCGTCCAACAGAGGCACTGCGAGGACCGTCTTCCTCTTGGTCTCGCGCCGTTGGTAAAGGAAGCCTTCCTTTTTCTTCTCCTCAGGGCAGAGTTGGAAAAGCTCGGATGCCCTGGCGATCATTGAGTGGAACGATCCAATCTCGTCGGGCGGAGAAGCCCTGGGGGGAGGCGACGACGGAAAATCCTCGTCGTATGCCTCGTCGTCCGTACCCGTCGCTGCCGTGTCAGTCCCCGTATCATCCCCTCGGGTGGACGGGGAGGAGGGCTGGACGGGGCGCGATGGTTGAAAAGGAGGCGGTGGATGGATCCTTCTTTTCTTGGTAGGGGGAACACCAGAAGGTCCCGGTTCTGGATCCCCCGACGGGAGAGGTTCCTCCGTCGGTAACGGTAGTCTCGTCCTTATCTCGGAGCATAAGGACTGTATAGCCAACAAAATGGCCGCTGAGTTGTCTTGCGGCGCTGGCAGAGGGGAATCCGACGGGCGAGCAGGGGCCCCGTCGGTATCCTCGACGATGTCGTCGTCGTCACCTGCGTCGGGGCCCATTCCGACGGGCTGGTCTTGTTCCACGCCTAGGCCGTGGCCTAAGACCTCGATCAGTTCCTCTTCTGAGGTTGAGGCCGAATCTACGACGACGCCCTGCCCCCCCTTCTTCCCCACGGAGGGTTTCACGGGGGTCCTATCGATGGGCACGAAAGAAGACTCCCTCCGAGGAGGCAGGGAGATTCTGGGCCCCGAGGCCGCCACCACTGGTGCAGCCTCCACAGGCTGGGCCAGGGCCGCCGCGACCGTTTCGATAGAGGGCTTGGTCGAATGGATCAAGGCCTTCACCACCTTAGGTGCGCTCACCGCCTTATCCTTGAGGGAGGGGGCACTGCCACGCTCCTCCTCTGCCTTAGAGCTCGACCGGGGTCTCTCCAGGAGCTTCGCCGGGTGCTCGGCCTTCCTCTTACCCGACCCAGAGCGTTGGCTCGTGGTTGATGGTGCCGGGGAGGGTGCGCCCTGCCTGGCGCCCGTAGAGCCCGACCGTTCGGCGCTCCCGGTGCCAGCGGACTCGCGGTGCTTGGCCTTATGTTGGGCCCCCGTCGCCGGGGCGCCCTCAAAGGTCTTAGAAGACCGCTCAGATTTCTTCTTCTTCTCGCCAGACGGGCTCTTACCCTCCAGCCAGCTGGCGAGACGTTGATGGCGGTCCTTCATGGTCCGTTCCGACATGTTGCCGCAAAACGCACAGTCCTTCTCCACGTGCGTCTTGTCCCCATGAAGGCAGTAAAGGCAGAAAGAGTGTTCGTCCTCCTTGAAGACGTTCTGCAGCTGGCATCCAGGGCAGGCCCTGAACAGCTTTCCGGGCGTCGAGCTTCCCTTCTCCTGGGCCATCTCCGAGACCGGGCCTGAGAAGCTTCTGGAGTCCTCCGAAGTGTAGCTCGACGAAATCTTCACCCTTGAGGGGCACAGATGAATCCGACACGGGTCCCCGTTGATCGGATGTAGGATCGGTGGAGCTTGAGGCTCTTTTGACCGAAAGAATCGAAGTTTTTGTGAAAAAGCGCGAAAAAATAGCACTAACGCTCGAGAGCAATAGCACGAGGATCCCAACACATGAACGTGCGGTAAAAATCTGAAGATGGCTGCCAGAGGCGGTGCTTAGGTAGAGGGCAGTCATTGGCTGTGGTCAGTATGACGCAGAGACCAGTGATTGGTTATTACTACGAAAGACAGATCAGAAACGAAACTGATACTGGTTTTTTCTTTACCGAGGATTCCCAGCCTGACGACGGGGAATATTCATGAGCATGTGAATCCATGCCAGACCCCATGCTGGAGAAATTAAATGTACAGTTCATAGCCAAAAATGTACCTTTGATCACATTCGTTTTATCGTCTTGGCTCAAAACAAATACCAAGCCAGAAATAACATTTTCAGATATAACAGACATGCAGGTTTTGGTTCCCCTTTAATGGTGCAAGATTATGAGGGTGATAAAATACTTCAATTACATTCCAGCTTGGTGGTGCAGGTGAGTACAATACTGTTTTTGGGCCCCTCGGCCCAGTTCCCAGTGCCTCCATTTTGGCCTTTGAGCCCCAGCTCCCCCCCCCCTTGTTGTCTCCCGAGCGTCCCCATGCCTCTGGTTCCCCTTCCCTACCTCCTCCGTGCCCGCCCCCATCCCGTGATTGGCTATCTGCAGCCAGCCGTTGCATGGTTTTCGCCAGCGCTCCCTGCACGCCCAATTCCATCTTGGCGTTGCAGATGAGCGCGGTACTGTATTTAGGACCTTTGGCCCTGTTGCCAGTTCCTCCATTTTGGCCTTTGACCCCCCCCTCCCCAACTCCCCTGTTGTCTCCCGAGTGTCCTCTTGCCTCTGGTTCCCCTTCCCTCCCACCTCCCTGCCCACCCCCTCACCCCGATTGGCTCATTCAATACTCTTAAGCCACCTTCCCAGGGAAACCCTCTGCCCGGAAGCCCCAGCGGCTAAAGGCCCAGAGGCAAAGGGCGGCTCCTACAATGGCAGCTCCATACTGTGTCGGCAGGTGTCAGCAGGGGAAGCCCCAGCGACCAGCAACAACCACCCAAGTAAGTGCGGCATGGGTGGGGAGTAGAGCAATTACTCTACTCTAGAAAAACCTGCCATTCTACATTACCTTACCTCGGAACTGTGATTACTAGCATGTGCCACATTTAGATGAGAAACTGAAAATTAGCCCTGATGTCTTTTGTCGTACTATTGGGAACCATACAGGACTCTCAAATCTAGCGGTGTTTAGTCTTGTACCCAAATTGTATTAGGACTTGCATATATCTAGCTATGCTCAGTCTTGCACACAAATTGCATTGTTAGTTAGCTGTGTTTATTTCTATTTATTTAAATTTTTCAAGTGCTCACACAGTGCGCAGGCATCGAGTTTAGTCTGCTTATCATACACGGATAACAGCTACAGGACTCTCAATTATAGACCCGGACAAATGAGCAATTTCCGCAGCCTACGGTACGTATTGCTCACACTACTAGCATGGAAAAAGGCTGCAGGCACGGCCAAACATCCATGCACAATAGAACACGCATACGGCTAAGCACATCCGGCTTAGTCTCACACATAGCCGTCCATACTGAAACACCTGACGTAGCACAACATCTCTGCCACTAGCATACACCACCACCAGGTATAGCTGGTCTCACATGGACTCAACAGCAATCTATCTCTAACCTCAAGAGCACCCACCCGTGTGTTTGACCTCTACTGGGATGCTTAGTCGAGCCTTGCCAGCCACCCAAGTCTTAGTATGGCAAATATGCACACACGCATCTAAGCTATTCCCCTTGAATCTCTAACCACATGGACTACGGTCACCAAGGGCGTTCAACCAAGAAAAAGTGCATTAAGGCCACACAAGTGGGGAAAGAGCGCTATATAAATAAACAAAATACAACAGATCCTTGAATTAGTTTAAAAATCTTTCAGTTTTTTTCAATACTACTACAAGCCAATATACATTTAGACATAGTTTATTATTGGTTACGTAATGTAATTTGCCATTGGTACATTTTCCAGAAAGTAGCATTTTCTAAATTGCCAATTTTTCAAATTTTAGTATCTCTTCTGCAGTAGGGCTCTAGACAAAAACACCACCAGTTAGATCCATTCATATTCCACAACCATGCCATTAAAGTTCAATGACATAACCAAAATGTACTAAAACGTTCAAAAAATAGAGCCCTTAAAAGAAAACAGAACACTAAGAATATTACAATGTTTCCTATGAAAGAATGACTTACCCTAGGTAATGTTCTTTCTACTGTATGTTTCTCCTGCGGATTCCTCATCTTAGATATGCATTCTCCTGCTTTGCAGCTCTCCGGAAACAAAATTCCCCAGCAGGTGGCATCTTCCACACAAAGCCGATGGTCATGGAGTAGTCTTCTTCATGACTGCTGAATGTGATGTCAATGCGGAACAAATAGCACGCTTGTCGCCCTGTGCCCTCAGTTGTATTTTTTCCCCTTGCACAACCACGTTAAGGAGAGACAAAAGTAATTGCTCAATCATTAAAGGAGAATCATTGTATAATCGAGTTAGGGAGCTCCTTAACCGTGGAGTAGGCTAGGAGGGTGATGAGGAATCTGTGGGCGGAACATCCAGTAGAAAGAAAATGACCAGGGTTAAGTAATTATTTCTTATAAAGGATTGTGCCCTTGCACGGTTTCCTCATCTTAGATCGACTTCCCTAGTAGTAAGACCATTACAGATGAGGGAAAGAGTGAACCCCATGGTGATTTTGTCACCACTTGTTGGAGTACAGCCCTACCGAAACAAGATTCATTTGCAGATCCTGTGTCCAGGGAGTAGTGTTTTGTTAACATGTGTTTAGAGGACCACGCCGGGGACTGACCGATATACTTTACAGGTATACCTCATTGGATAGCAGAGGTAGCTACCACACCCCTAGTGGAGTGTGCCTTGAAGCCTTCGGGGATTTCCTGAACCACTCTGGTGCAGCAATCAGAAACACAAAGCACTATTCAACTAGTGATGGTTTGCATTGTTATTCCTTTGCCTGTTTTCAGGCCAGTATGTCTAATGAACAGCTAATCTTCCAGCCAGAAATGGCTTGTCCTAGCGATGTCAAAACTCAGAGCCCTCTTTGGGTCAAGCCTACGCAGCCTTTCTTCCTCCTTGGATGGAGGAGTAGGTGGATGGAAAGCTGGCAAACACATTTTCTGTGACAAGTGAAATGGAGACGACCTTTGCAAGGATTGAGGGGTGCACTCTAAGAGTCAACTTGTCCTTGGTAAATATTACAAAAGGTGACTTGCATGACCGGGGCCTGCAATTCGCTCACTCCTTGGGCCAAGGAAATAGCGACCAAATGGGCCATCTTCCAACAAAGTAGCCTTAGAGGACACAAATGCAATGGCTCAAAAGAGGAAACCACAAGAAAAGTTAACACAAAGTGTAAGCCCCATGCCGGTACTACTAAGGGTGTCGGAGGGAAGGCGTTTTGCTCTGGCGTGCGCTTCAAAATAGAGAGCGCTGCTAAATAGCCCTTGATGGTGGCGACCTGAAGGCCAAATAAAGACGAAAAGGCATCACCCTCAATGATCACTTAAAAAGAGATCCACATCCTGTGCTCTGCACCAGCTGCAGAATTTCTTTTAACAGCGGAAGTATAGAGTCCTAGTTGCTGGCCTTCTGGCAGAAAGCAACAATTCCATCACGTCTGCTGGAAAATCCTAATCTCTATAACTTAGCCTTTCAGAAGCCAAGTGTGCAGGTTGAACATGAATATGCAAGAGAGAAAAGAGAGAAAAGAGAGAAAGAGAGAAAAGAGAGAAAGAGAAAGAGAGAAAGAGAGAAAGAGAGGAAAGAGAGAAAGAGAAAGAGAGAAAGAGAGAGAGAGAGAGAGAGACAGAGAGACAGAAAGAGAGAAAGAGAGAGAAAGAGAAAGAGGAAGAGAAAGAAAGAGAAAGAGAGAAAGATAAAGAGATAGAGAGAAAGAGATAAAGAAAGAGAAAGAGAATAACCAGGTTACTCACTGTAGGGACCACCTGACTCCTAGTCCATAGTCCCCTTTCCTCCATACTTATGGGACATCCCTCCGTCCTGTGGGACGGGACCGGAGCGCTTTGTAAAAAGCTTCCAAAAAAATGTTTTCAAAAATGTGTCCTTCCTCTCTTTCAGCGCGGGGCCCAGCACGCGGCCGTAACCCCGCCCACCTTGGCTCCACCCCGCGCATCGCCCATCAGTACATTTCTATCGCCGGGTCAGAGACCGATTATCAATAACAGAGGAACCTTATTAGATGTGACGGCAGGCGGGCGTATGGAGGAAAAGGGACTATGGACTAGGAGTAAGGTGGTCACTACAGTGAGTAATCTGGTTATACTCCTACATCCCGTCACCTTTCCTCCATACTTTCCAAAGCACTCCTAACGAACTACGGGTGGATGGAACTACCCCTTATTGAAAAAGGTTCTTCAGCACAGCCTGACCAAACTGAGCATCAGCTCTCGAGCTCATGTCAAGACAATAATGCTTACAAAAAGCGGATGGGGAGGCCCAGGTAGCTGCCCTAGCAATGGACTCCCAGGGGACATACTTCTGAAAAGCAACCGCAGCTGCACTGCCCCGCACCAGGTGTGCATGAATACCATTAGGAGGTTTCTGCCTTTGGACGGTGAAAGACTCCGTAATGCAGGCGGCGATCCACCGAGAAATGGTCGCCTTAGACGCCCGCTTACCCGCAGGGTTACCGAAAGTCACAAAGTTGAGAAATCCGGGGGCGCTGTTGAGCAGCCGTCAAGATGGCTGCCTAGCTCTTGAGCTCCGTGCACAGCCGCTCTTCATCCGATGACATCTGCGGGCTAATGCAGTGCTGCGACTAATCGACCGACCCACTGGCATCCCTATAGCTGTAGCTACGTGTCGATGTGATCCTGACTCGGATCGGACCTTGGGAACCGGAGATCCACTCTGCGAGACCCTCGGGCCTACCCCGCCGCATCTCTCCACTGGCCCGCCTGCGGAGACGTACATCGCTGGGCCTGTGATCTGTGCCGGGAGCGCCGCGGACTGGGTCGCACTCTTCGCCAGACTGGCGCCCGCTGTTCGGGCCGTGCCCTCTGCCGACCATCCTGGATTTTCTTTGGGCTTCGCTTAGCCCACTCTCCCCGACCGCGAGGCCCGGCACTAGAAGGCCCCTGGCTGTCTCTCCTCCGCGCGACTCGACACTTGGACGGCGCGCCCACTGCTGGGCTTGGCGGCGGCGCTTGACTGGGGCCCGCTAGTCTGACATTAGCGGCCTTGTCGCGCCCTACGACCTCCGCTGTGCACCATTGCCGAGATCGGATCTACCTCCGGCGACACCCGAAGACCTGAGAAGCTACACCTACTTCCCGACTGGACACTTGCGGGCTACATACCAGGTGAGGGGCTGCTCCCGCGCCACTCTGATCGCTCTCCGGGCCCGTGTCCCTACATCCCGGCGGACTCGGGTCGGTCCGCTCCCGCCACCCTCCGGGCGCGGCGACCCCGGACTAACACTGGGGCCCACACGCTGGCGCGGCCTGCTGGTCTTCACCTTCATCTTCACGGCCCCATGCAACACCCGCATAAGTACTAAGGCCCATACTCCTGCGGTTGGTACTCTCCATGGTGCTCACTCCGGGCCTGTTCTGGACACCAGCATCACCCTCCAGAGCGGTTGGATCGCGCCATCCCTGCTGCTACTCTATACCTTCCTGACGCCACAGCTCCTATCACCTATGTCGGGATCTGCTTGAATTGGCGAGCTGGACCATTGTCATCTGCCTTGAACCTCTCCTGCTTCTTCCCACACGAGTCTTCACTTTGGCCGCTCGGGGCCCCGCCACGACATTCACGATGTCCAACAGTTTGAGGAATAACAATAAAACCGGGGCCATGGACAAATTCGCTAAAGCCGCCCTGAGACCCGACTTGGCCCACGCACCATGCGACCCTGCTGATGAACCGCCGGGCGCAGAGGCACCCACTACTGACCTCACAACGATAATGGAGTCCATGGCTAGAAACTTTGCGGCCTTTCATGAAAAGCTTGATGACATTAATGCCAATGTAGCCTCACTGAGAGCCAAAATAGATCAGCAGGGAGCCCGAATCACGGAGACCGAAAACAGGATTGGCACCAACGAGGATAATATATCTACACTCCAGGGCACGGTATCCACTCTGGTCTCGGATATGAAGGCGGTCAAAGCCAAATGTGATGATCTCGAATCTAGGTCACGCAGGAACAATATACGCATCGTGGGTGTCCCTGAAAATGCGCTGAAGGGTCGACTGGAACTAGCGGTCGAGGAACTCCTGAAGAAACTACTGGGTAATCCGGACATGTCTCCCTTCTTCACCATTGAAAGGTCCCATAGGGCGCTCTCACCTCGGCCTAAACCCGGTGACTTTCCGAGACCTATCATTGCCAAGGTCCTGAGCTTCAAAGACCGCGACCTAATTCTTCGCCTCGCACGGGAGAAAGGCGAGCTACGCTTCGACTCGCAGGTCATCAGGATCTTCCCCGAGTTTTCCACCGGAGTTCAGCAGGAACGTCGTCAGTTCCTTGGAGTGAAGAAACTCCTCAGGGAAAGGAACATCCCATATGCCATCCTCTTCCCTGCACGCCTGAAGTTCACGTTCAACGATAAACTATACTTTTTTACAGTGCCTTCTGAGGCGGTTAAATTCATTGAGGCACATGTTCCGCTCCATCCTCCGGCTGATGACAACATGAATAACGAGTGAACTCTAGAATTGCCTTGTGATGCCTTGATACTATGCTAATGTGTGGACTGAGTCCCGCCTCTCTCGGTTCGCATACGCGAGCGATCACACCTCTGTATCCACTTGTATGCAATGCTTTCCTATGTGGGCTTAAGTATTGCTCCTTGAGGAGCAACTGTCACCTCGTCCAAGTCACCCTACCACACTTACTCCTGCTGCTTTCTAATATGCACAGCTCCCGTGGTCTGGCCGCAACCGTTCCCCTCTATCCACGACCACTAGAAGGTGGTTCCTCTCATAGCTCCGCTTGGGCTGGGTTGCTGAATCTATGTGATATGTGTGTTGCTCGCTGCGCTCTATGGGGCGGAACTGGGGTATCAAAGTATTGCCCGCTAACAATGTTCGTTTTGTAACGGAACCAATGGTTCCTAGCGTGCTCCCGCACGGCAACGGCGCACCCCACTGCGATTGCACTGGTTTTGTATACGCCCTTATTGTGGGCCAGCCCCTGTTGGGCTTTTGCGCAGTCTGGGCCATGTTGGGGTCGGCCCGGCTCTGCACAGTCGAGGGTGGGTATTGTTTACACTGCTGTAGTTGGGTCAGCGGTGAGGGTGGGGGGCGGTGATGGGGTATTTGAAAATAACGGCACACTAAGGCTCACGGCACGCACACTGGCAATACATAAGCGCACTCCCGACCTCAACCCCGACAGTGAACACTGCTGCTACACCTGGGATGTTCATTGATACGGGTACACCGGGATTAGAGATCCGCCATTGACATGTCTACCGTTATAATGTCCTGGAACATTCGCGGATTGAGCAATCACACCAAGGCCCGCAAGATCATGGCCTTTGCTAATAGACATGGCTGCAGGATACTACTCCTGCAGGAGACACACTCCAATGCCCACATTCCGGGCACCATGGCCCCGTTGTGGGGTCCCAATAGATTCTTCACTTCATACTCCTTCCAATCCAGGGGAGTCCTCACAATGATCCACAAATCGATCAAATTCATCCTGCACAAGTTACGTGTGTCCCGAGGGTCGCTATATCATATTACACTGCACGATGGTGAATAGAGAATACCTACTTGTTAACACATACTGCCCCAACGTTGACTCTCCTGAGTTCTTTGATGCGATAACTGCCATACTACTGGGCTACGTGGGGGTCCAGATTATATGGGGGGGTGACCTAAACCTTATTCTTGACACTGTCTTGGACAGGACTGGCACGTCCCCCCGAGCCCTTACAAGTGCCGCACGCAGGTTGTGTGGCCATATGCAGACGCTCAATGTCTGCGACGCCTGGAGGACAGTACACCCCGTGTCCCGGGAGTACACTTATTACTCATCGGTCCACGACAGTTCGTCTCGTATAGACCTGTTCTTAGTGTCCAAGGAACCCATGGGAGGGGTGGAGGGGTCCTGGATTCTCCCCCGCACTTTATCTGACCACGCTCCAATCGCACTTTCTGTGAGGCTGGGTATACCCACTCCGACTCTGAGCACTTGGCGTTTCAAATCTGAGGCCCTCAGGGACATCGTCTTTAGGGCGGGTATACTTGCAGACATTATATCCTTTTTTGACCACAACTCTCTTCAGGACACCTCAGCCGTGGTTCGGTGGGAGGCTTTTAAGGTATACATTAGGGGGATGTCCATCTCGCGGGAGGCTGGGGTACTGAAAGCTATCCGAGCCAGCCTCGATCGCTCTGAAGCTAAACTGAAACAGCTGGAGCAG
The DNA here is from genome assembly GCF_040938575.1 of Ambystoma mexicanum. Lineage (NCBI taxonomy): Eukaryota > Metazoa > Chordata > Amphibia > Caudata > Ambystomatidae > Ambystoma > Ambystoma mexicanum. The sequence continues at coordinate 914,818,955 of NC_090932.1, forward strand.
CAATGCTCCACTGGCGCCGATCCCGCCTTACTTCTCCAAATCAGCGAGGAACTGCAGGCATATAATACGCTCGCTACCAATGAAGTCCAGTACTTCAGCCGCCCACAGGCTGCCAGGAAATATGGCGCGGGGGACAGACCGGGGAAGACATTGGCAGGAGTGGTGAGGGGGGAATTTGGCCGAGCTCAGATCACCTCCATCAAAGATGCATCTGGCAATGCACAGTGGGCTGACCAACAGATCTTGGAGATATTTACCGAGTTCTACAGGTCTCTCTACTCCCAGCCTCCCGAACGACACATGCGCGAGCTGCTTACTCAGATCCCCACCACCGAAATCTCCCCTGCTACCCGCGACCAGCTGGACTCCCCGATAACGCTGGACGTAATAGTAACCTCCATATCTAACCTGCCCAAAGGCAAGGCGCCGGGACCTGACGGCCTCACGGCTGAGTTTTACCAAGAACACGTGTCCGTACTGGCTCCCAAGTTGCTCGAGGTCTGGGTCGAAGCGCTCCGCTCTTCTATTCTTCCCCCCGTCCATGCGTGAGGCCGTCATCACGGTACTGCTCAAGCCTGGCAAACCGGACGACGAATGTGGGTCTTACAGGCCCCTTTCCCTCATGAACCTAGACACGAAAATCATTGCTAAGACCATAGCTAACCGCTTTCTCCCCATTATGCCATATCTGGTCCACGAGGACCAAGCGGGCTTCTTTCCCGGCAGGTCCACCTCACATAATATAAGAAGACTGTTCAATGTCATGTCTCATATAAATCAAGAGGCCCAGGCCGTGGCGGTCACTCTGGACGCTCAGAAGGCCTTTGACATGGTCTCCTGGAACTACACGTGGCTGGTGCTGGAGACGATGGGAGTTGGCCCAAACATGATCGGGTTCATTAAGCTACTATACGCCTCCCCTGTGGCCCGGGTCAGAGCCAACTCTTTGACATCCGACCCCTTCACACTCTTCAGGGGTACCCGGCAGGGCTGCCCCTTCTCCCCGATCCTCTTCGCCCTCGCAATTGAGCCAATGGCGGATTATGTCCGTGCTCGGCATGCCCGCAAGGGGATACGGCTGAAGGATGACCCCGAAATCATATCCTAATATGCAGATGACGTGCTATTATACATTAGAGAGCCCGCGACCCACATTGACCCCATACTTAGGGACATCACCCGTATTGGTACCTACTCTGGCTTCACGATCAATTACTCAAAGTCGGATATCTTCCCGCTCACGAAATCTACCCAACAACCTACCACTGAGTACCCCCTTCGTTGGTCTCCGGACGGTGTCAGATATCTGGGGGTGCAGATATCCTTGACCAAATCTACTCTGATAACCGACAATTACTCCACCGCAGCGCAAACTGCCGAGGCCAAGATGTTAAGATGGCGGTCGCTCCCACTATCCATGGCTGGTCGGCTCTCCCTAATTAAAATGATCCTGCTCCCCAAGCTTCTTTACACTTTTAGCAACGTTCCCGTGTGGCCTGGGAAGGCCTACCTCACTAAATTGCATACACTATGCGCTCAGTTCCTGTGGCACTCCGGTGCAGTGCGTAAGAAGTGGTCTGACATGGCGCTCACCTATAAACAAGGGGGGTTCACTGCTCCGAATCTGTTACTCTACTGGACTGCGGCCCAGGCTCAACATGCCACCCATTGGTACCCGGGCTCCCCAACACGACCACATGTCAAGTTAGAGCTACTAGCAGCCGCCGGTACCAACATGATGTCCCTTATATTACATCGCCATTACACACCTGATTCACCCATTGACCCTGTCGCCAAGACCATCCACGCATGGGAACGCTTGCTAAGTCCGACGGACGGGTCCCCTCCCTACTACAGATGGCTCCCGGTGTGGCGCCTGCCTGCTCTGGAACCTACACACGATAACGCCCTGGCCCAACACTGGGGAATGCTGGGGTATCAAGCGCTGTCCGATTTCTACCCAGAGGGCAAGTTCATTGACCCCCAAACATGGAAACAGGGCCACACTAGATCCGCCTTGGAGACCCTCCAGTACTATAGGCTACGGGCAGCGTTCCGCACTGCATGGCCCTCATTTCCCGATGAGCCCCCGGATAACCCGGCGATCGCATACATTGCCAACTCAGGCGGCGCCCGTAGTGTCGTCTCTTCACTATATAGGATCCTTCAGGAGTCCATCACAACTCCAGCATTTAGGGCGCGTGACGACTGGGCGAATGAGCTGGGCCTGGAGTTGTCTGATGGCGACTGGGGCGCAATGTGTCTACATACTCAAAAAGTCTCCTTCAATTTCCGCTACCGAGCCATACAGTACAAACTTCTCAATAGGCTCTACTATACTCCACACAGGACCTCGGCGTTCGCCCGGGCCACTGCGACCGGGTGCCCTCGCTGTGGATCTGAGGGGGCTGATCACCTGCACATGTTTCTGTTCTGCAGGGAGCTATCTGGGTTCTGGGAACGCATCTTGAAAACGCTTTCTGACATAGCTGAAACTGTGGTTGATCCTGACCCCTTGTCGATTCTGTTCGGGGTCTGGAAAACTGATGGAACCAGGCACCTAGCTAAGTTCCTAAACATAGGCTGTATGATTGATAAAATGTGCATACTCCAAAGCTGGAAAAGCCCCGCTCCCCCGGCCTTTCAGAAATGGTTGCGCTTACTCACCTGGTCGCGCAATTGCGAAGAAGAATACTTGTCCATGCTTCCCCCCCCCAGTCTCGCCTCAGGAACATTTGGGCTGCATTCAACACCTACCTCAGTATCCGGGACGAGGCCACCCCCGAATCTGGTCTGTCTCCTGCCCCGTCGGGCTCTGATCCCACTGGGTGAGCCCCCACCTTGTTCCCTTGTCTTTGGATTGCTTTGCTCCCTCTCAGATACCGCCCGGCTGTTCATGTTGTGATTGCTGTATCCCTTTTGATGTGTTGCTCCAAGATGTTAATGCTATGTACCTACTGCCTTGTGTGTGCCTTGTGTACTTCTGCCGTTCAAAAATAAAAGTTTAAAAAAAAAACAAAAAGTTGAGAACCCCTAAGCTCTGAAGTCCTGTCAAGGTAGAACTTAAGAGCCCTTCTGACATCAAGACAGTGCAGAACCCTTTCTGCCTCTGAGGTAGGGTTCGGAAAAAAGACTGGCAGGGAGATCGACTGATTCAGATGGAATTCAGTTACCACCTTCGGTAGAAAGGCAGGGGTTGTCCGTAGGACCACCTTGTCCTTGTTAAAGACCAAGAAGGGATGCTCAAGACAAGGCCTGGAGCTCTCTAACCCGCCTTGCTCAGGCAACGGTGACCAGAAAGGACACTTTCCATGATAGGTACTTGAGGTCCACCGTAGCCATGGGTTCAAAAGGCTTATGGCACAGCGCCGTCAAGACTACATTTAGGTCCCACGGCAGGTGCGGACTACCAACTGGAGGTTAGAGGCGTGTCAAGCCTGCAAAATGCCTCTTGACTACTGAGTTACTCAGAGTAGGAACATTGGTCTGTAGAAAGATAAGCGGAGACCGCTGAAAGGGAAGTTCTGCAGGACAGAACGTGAACACCCAACTCTGCTAGGGAGGACATGAAAGACAGCACAGTGTCAATCGTAGCCACCCTTGGGTCCAACTGCTTTCCCAAACACAAATGACAGAACCTGAGCCATCTACTCCTGTATTGGGATCTGGTCGAGGGTTTCCTGGCTGCCTGGATAACACGCATGTTATCCGTAGACAAGTTAAGAAAGTCCTGAACTCAGGCACCATGCCGCCAAGCTGAGCGATTGTGGGGAGGGGTGCCAATTCTGCTGTTCCCCTTGATGAAGAAGATCGGGGGTCACCGGTAACCTGATCGGCGGATACACCGACAGGTTTTGAAGTTCTGAGAACCAAAACCTGGCCGGCCACCAGGGGCTATGAGTAGAAGGGAGCAGTTCACAGAGTTCTTCAGCTTCCAAATTGCTCGATGGACTAGAGGCAGAGGCGGGAAGGCATAAACTCTCATGTTGTGCCATGGAATCTCGAGAGCATCCCTCAGAGAGGAAGCTCCCAGTCCCCCTCTGGAAGCATACCGAGGAAGCTTCCTGTTCACCGCCGTAGCGAAGAGATCCACCTCCGCTGTACCCCAATGCAAGAAGATCCATGAGAGGACCTCCGCCTACAACTCCCACTCGTAGCGGACCACTGTCCGCCGGCTGAGGGCATCCGCTGTGACATTCAGCTGACCCGGGATGTGCACTGCAAGCAGCCAGACACCATGAAGCACGGCCCACTCCCGAATCTGGATGGACAGGTCCACGAGGGGGGAAACTTTGTTCCCCCTTGCTTGTTGATGTAATACATAGACGCCACATTGTCCGTGCGTATGCGGACCACCTTGTTCGCAATTACCGGTCAGAAGGCTCTGAGCGCTAGAAAGATCGCCAGAAGCTCCAAATGATTTATGTGCATGAGCTTGTCCTGAGGCGACCAGAGGTCAGAAACTTGTAAAAGATCTAACGTCGCACCCCACCCCAGGTAGGAGGAGTCCGTTGTGATCGTCACCATAGGAGCTGGGTCTGAAACCCCGCACCCACCGACAGGTGAGAGATGGCCACCATTCAAGGTCCACTCTCATGGAATCCGGAATCATTATCAGCTTGGAATCCGATCTCCGACTGCGCAAACATCTGACACGTAGCTAAAAGATCCGCCATTCTGTCCCCAATCAGGTACACTCTGCAGTCGATCGTGTTCCAGCGGAAACCCAGGAAAAATCAGGTCCTGCGAGACCGTCATGGAAGATTTCCGCCAGTTTACCGACAGCCCAAGATGGAACAGGAGCTGAAGGAGAGACTGGAGATTGCCCGCTGCTGCCAGCGGACAAGGGCTGCGTAAGAGCCAGTCGTCCAAATATGGATACACATGGATACCCTGGAGACAAAGATGGGCCCCAATCACCAACATCTTTGTGAAGACATGTGGCGCCGAGCTGAGGCCAAAAGGAAGCACTCGAAACTGGAAGTGCTCCTCTCCCAAAGAGAAGCGGAGGTATCTCTGATGTGGGTTCCAAATCAGGATATGCACGTACGCATCCTGAAGATCCAACACCCTGAGCCAATCGTCCATCTGCAAGGAGGACTGTATCTGGCTAGGCATGATCCTCTTGAATTTCTCTTGGGGTAGGAAAAGATTGAACTGGGAAAGGTCTAGGATGGTGCGCAGGCCAGCCTGGTTGGGTTTGGGCACTGTAAACACAAGCGCTCCCCAATGGGAACGGGTTCCACAGCTCTGAGGTACAGAGGTTTCTGAACCTCGGCTTTGAGGGAGGGCGAGCCAGACAGCTGAAAAGGAGGGTTGAGGGGTGGGGTAGGGGGTAGAGGTAAGCAGAAGCCCACCCGAGCGACTGACGAGACCAATCTGTCTTCTGTGATGTCTGCCACGCCTCCCAATGACACGCAATGCGTCCTCCCACCGGGGTCTCGTGCGAGCGCGGAAATCCCTCCTTTAGCCTGTTTATCGGTGGCTTTGCCACCTGAACCTGAGGACGACGCCGAGAAGCGGGAGAAAAACTGCGTCCATTGTTGCCTACGGCGGTTGTTTCCCGCAGGAGTATCCACTCTGCGAGATTTTCAGTCGAGGAAGCCCTTAAAGCAAGAGGAAGGTCGACTTTGCAACAACGGTCTCTGGGTTTTGTAAGGAGTCTTAACCAGGACCGACAAGGACTTAGCTGTCTGAGTGCTATCCTTCGTCTTAGTGAGCTCTACATCTGTTGTAGAATGAAAGCGCTCCTTCCCATCAAACGGAAGGTCCAACACCTTCTCCTGCACTTCTTTTGAGAATTTAGTTGCATGCAACCACGCCTGCCGTGAGGTATCAACCCCCAGCATAAGGCCCCGAGCCGAGGTGCCTACGTGATGAGCCGCAGCCTCCAGGAGATCCTGGGCCAAGACCCTGGCGTCGGATAGTCCCCCTTTAAAGTCTTCCAGCTTCTCGACCGGGATAAACTCCTCAAACTTCAGACAGACCTTTCCACATCCGCATATTAGCTCCCGCTAATACCAATTCGGCGTTGGCCTGCCTGAGCTGCAACGCCGAGTTGACAAAGATTTAACTCCCAAAGGAGTGAAGGAGCTCTTCCTCTTTTCCCAGAACCTGAGTAGCCGTCGTGGAAGAGGATGCTGCAGGCTTGGATTGCAAAGTGGCCGCGGCCACCACTGTAAAGGAGGGGGCGGACAAGACGACAGGGCCACCTCTTCCGAAGAATGCAGCCTGTATCTCGCATCAATCTTCTTATTGACAAAAAGTCCAGAGTGTGGCTTTTCCCAGACCCTGCAGACCTTGGCCAGAACGTCCTCCTGCAAGAACAGGCCGGTACGCTCCAAAAGAGACAGGGTGGAGGCCCCAGAAAGCACACCCTCCTGAGGAGCGGGTGCCTCGGGCACCAGAACATCTAAAAAGCACATCATGTCCAGTACCCGGTCATGAAAAGCTCTAATAGAGTGGGGCAGGTCCTCGTTGTCCTGATCCACCTGCGCTTCATCCGACGGGTCAGGATCCTCCTGAACCGTGTCGGGCGCTGCCTTGTCCACAGGGGACAACGGGGGCAAAGGCGGAAGAGTCGGGGGAGGCACCGCAAGCAAGGGAGGCGCCGGCGGAACCACCGGAGCAACGGGTGGAGCCGGAGGCGCGGGTGGACATATCTCCCTGAAAAGCCCTTTGAAATATTCCCTCATGGGGTCGGTACGAATTAACGTTTGAAAATTACCGAAAAAGGCCTCCTCCGGAGACTGCTTCGGAACCTGAGGTGGCCTCTCACGAGGTGGACAAATCCAGGGACATAACGGGGCAGGGTGCCACACAGACCCCTCCACCGACGTATTCACATAAATCAAAGGTGCCAACCCCGCAGGCAACGAAACATTGTGCGGAAGAGGCATCCGGGCGTTCCAGTCAAACTGGCCGATAAGGATGCGCACAAGGGACTATGTTCACCCAAGGAACCCAGCCCTACACCTGAGGCCGATGGCGTAGTTGTAGGGGTAGCACCCAAAATGGCCACCGCAATCGTGGCAGGAACGGGCGCCATTTTGTCATCGTCTGAGGGGAACTGCGGCACCTCAGGAAGTGAGGCAGGGGTCCCAGTCGATGGATCAGGGATCTTTTAACATAAGGAACCTCGGCAGAGCCAGTACTGAGAGGCCTGGAATATTTCTGCGACATTCCAACCGCCAAATCAGTCTTCCCAGGAAGGACCTCAGCCTTGCTGGTCAAAGAAGAGCTTTCCTTCTTTGCCCCCTCAACAGATCTGGTATCGCCGCAAGAGTGGGAACAGTGAGAAACAGCCTTCACCGGTAAGGCCTTGCCAGGCCTCTCAGAAATGTTGGTAACATTAGCCTCTGAAAGAGGGACCTCGGACCCACGTCCAGTGACAGCCTTATCCGCGCAGGCCTCGAACATCCGTTCGGTAACAGCAAGCCCCACCAAAGCCTTGGGCACACCCCGGTCTTATTTTTGAGGGAAGCCGACAGAGGCCTCAGAGCGAGCTCCGGTATGCCACGATTCAGTAGAACTGTCAGCCCCCACAGGAGGGGCCTCGGAGCGTGCTCCGGTATCCACAGCCCCTTACGGAGACCCTCGGAGAAAACTGTGGTACAATTATTAGGCCCAACTAGCACCTTAGGGCGAACCCCGGTGACAGAGCGATCAACGCCCCTCCCGGCCCAAGAGGAACCTGGAAAGGTATCCCCCCCCAGCCGGAGTGCTCTGAAAAGTAAAGAACTTACCGGGCGTTTTTTCTTCTCGTCGTTGAACGCCTGAAAATGTGAAAGAGGAGTTTGTCGGAACACCTCCTCCCACCGACGTTGAAGTGGCCGGACCGAAAGAGAGTCGCAGTAAAAACAGGAGTCCCAACGGTGATCCGGACCCAAGCACTCTAAGCAAAGAGGATGGGATCCGCCCTCGCGAAACGACGGTGACACAATGAACAGTCTGGAAAGTCTAGTTTGAACGACATAGACAGACTAGTACACGATCGCTAGCGAGAGCCAGAGAGGAAAAAAGGCAAGAAAGTCTTCCGAGGATGCAAGTGCGTCCAGTCCCGAACGAGTGGAGAAAAGGACTGGTGGGCGATGCGCGGGGCAGAGCCAAGGTGGGCGGGGTTACGGCCGCGTGCTGGGCCCTGCGCTGAAAGAGGAAGGACAAATTTTAGAAAAACAAATTTTGGATGCTTTTTACAAAGTGCTCCGGTCCCATCCTACAGGACGGAGAGATGTTCCATAAGTATGGAGGTAAGGGGACGGGACATAGGAGTATTCCATATACTACGTCCTCCTGGCTCAGTCTGGGGCATTCAGGATCATGGTTGCTCCGTACCTCTTCAACCTCCTTAATGACTGAATCAGTGGGAACGCATACAGGAGCTGGAAGTTAAAATCCATCAACTAAGCTTTCCCCAATGCTCCTCTAAGAGTAAATTCCCTGGAGTAGAAAAGCTTGCATTTCCTATTTGCAGAAAAAGAGAAGGAGAGAAAGAGAGAGAAAGAGAGAGAAAGAGAAAGAGAGAGAAAGAGAGAGAAAGAGAAAGAGAGAGAAAGAGAGAGAAAGAGAGAGAAAGAGAGAGAAAGAGAGAGAAAGAGAGAGAAAGAGAGAGAAAGAGAGAGAAAGAGAGAGAAAGAGAGAGAGAAAGAGAGAGAGAAAGAGAGAGCGAGATCTGTGCAAGTCCACCACAGAGATCCTGAGTGACTCTGCTAGGGACTTGAATTGCCAGAGAACTGCAAACATTGATATCTGAGAGCTCAATGAAGCAATCTCATTCTCAATCGGGCCTCTTGCACCAGGAAGATGCAGGATGCCATGAGACCAAGCAACCGTAGGGCATCTAGGACTGGCATATATCAGGCGTTCTGTAATTTGGCGAACCATCTGTAAGATGTGTAGAGTCCTCTCCTTGGGAGGGAAAGCCTTGCCAGAAGAAAGAATCCAGGACCGCTCTGATGAATTTGAGCTTTTCAGAAGATGTCATTTGACACTAAGGGAGAAGCCCGGCCTGTGAAGGAGGTGGCAGGTGCGATTGAGATGATCGAGGGCTTGATCCGGAGATCGTGCACAGATGCGGAAAGAGGTGAATCCCTCCATTCCGGAGACTGGCTGCCACTACCGCCAACAGCTTGGTGAAGACCATCGGGCAGAGGTAAGCCCGAAAAAAGTAGAACTCAAAACAGTTAGTCAGTTTTGCCTATGATGAACCTCAAGATACTTCCCGTGCTTTGGATGGAAGGGTACATGGAAGCACCCTTTAGGCCGACACCAACCAATCTTGAATTTCTAGGGTCTGGAGGATCTACAAGAGTGTTACCGTCTTGAACTGGTCCTTCCGCCTCAGGGCAAAATGGGTCACAGACCTGCGTCCTCCTTTGGGACCAAAAAGTAGTGGGAGAACCACGCCATTTCTTTCCTGTACAGGAACCAACTCTCCGGCACCCTTCTCCAGAAGAGAGGAACCCTCTTGCAGGATCAGTGGGTCTGGAACAGGAGGTGGTCTGGCCAAAGGGGGGCAATCTGGAGGGTGCTTTATAACTGACTACATGAAAAACCAATGTGTCTGAAGGCATGGAGCACCCTTCTTGTAAATGGTGCGACAGATGCTCCCCTACTGATGCCGCATCGCAGAAGTCCTTAAAGAAGTTTTGCGGCAGAAGCCGCATTGTAGGGGACAGACACAGAAGCTGTCTGTGTCTTAACACTCCTCTACCTCTGGACGGTAGAGAGTTTAACTGACGCTGACTGTCAAAAGGCATTTCAAGCAGTTTTGTTTGGGGAAAAACACGCAAAACCTGATTTTATGAGCCAGGCGAATCTTCACATGACGGAACTTCTTGCCATAGATCTCACGACAGGCGGCTGTGTGGAGTCCTGACTGAAGGGGCTGGCGTATGGCTTCCTTTCCATCTTCCACTATTTTAAAGAAGCCTTTCCTCATTTCGCCCTCAGGGATGTGCTCGGCTGCTTCCGCTATCACCAACCATAAGGTGTGTATATTTAGACAATGCACATGAAGCATTAACCGCCTTCAGCGCCAGAGACAAAAATATTTTGCTAGAGCAGCCTAGCTCTCGTCATCCCTGTCAGGTGTAAAAATGGATAGACACTATCCTTGTTACCCACAGTCACAGCCTGTATGTCATGATCTCTGCTTACAAAAGGTCAGGGTTTTCCCAACTCCCTTGGAAGCAGATCCATAACCCAGGTTCCGAGTGCCAACCAGTCCCAATTGGGACCTTTTGGACCCAGTCCTGGCGCCAGTGGCACCAGGCTCATAAATATGCCCAGTCCCAGCGCTGGAAGCGCCGGGCTCATAATGCTTGGGTGGACTTACCTGCAGCAGACCATGCTGCTTACTTGCCTGCCAGTTGAGCCTCTGATCCTCTTCTGTTTGGAACTACTTTTCCTGTTGGGTGGGGCAGGAGCCACTCCCTAGATTCAGAACACTGGAACTCTTATGGAAAGCAGGAACTCTTTTCTTACCTAGGCGTGGCTGTGGAAGGAGACACCTAAGCACTACAGGAGGCTATTTAAACCACACCCGATGGATGAATCTTGCTTTGCGTTATTCTGCATCCTCTGCAGCAGAACGCTCATCGTGTCTTCTGCATCTGATCCTGGGCCTAAGGAAAAAGGCTTACCATCCTGAATCCAGTCTTCAGCAACACCTATAAAGACAAGAAAGAACAGGTTAGCATTACGGTCTTCAGTGACAGCTCTTCACTTACCTGGTCCATCGGCTGTCACCAACGCCTCGCGCTGCATTCCGGCATCTGAAAGACAAAGGCTTACCTACTCTTCGTGCGCTCCGGAGGTCTTCACACTGCATTCCGGCATCGGAAAGACAAAACAAGGTGCGTTTAAAGACATTGGGGAACTTTAATACTCACGTGCCATTACTCCTTTCCACATCTAACCCAGTGGGTATTCCGGCACCCTGCAGCCGCTCCGAACTTGTACCTGCAAAATAAAAGACAGTTAGAGCGCATCGTGAAGCAGGCAACAAGCGCTTACTTACGTGCTTCCAGGCGCTTCTATTCATCACACGGGCTCCATCTTCAACTCACTTCAGCCCGTCATCCGCCATCGCCGGAACCCTGCAAAACAAGAAACATCATTACTAAAGACTTTAAAGACATTAGAATTACTCGAAACTTACCGTTCGTGCAGTAAACGACGGACAGCAGTCCTCTGAAGTCAAGAGGCCTGCTCCCCTTATCCAGTGAAGAAACTGGTTACAGCACCCTGCCCCGAGGCAGATGGAGCACGGCGTTCACTTACCTAAGACATCTTACCCTTCGAGTCAGACATACAGTGCACAGAGGTCCAGCCCAAAGAGCCAGCCGTGTGTTACACATCACCTTTGAAGATACGGTATACGCCCAGTCAAGACCGGCGCCTCTACGGGAATCAGGTGAGCGTTACACTGTACTAGCAGACTATCATGTGCTGGATGTCTGGATCAGACAAGGCTGGTCTGCATTTCTCAGCAAAATCTTTGTGGACGGCTGCTGCGAGTAGGGAGGCTTCCATAGTTCCCCAACGGGATTTTTGATGGCATTACGCAAGATAACGTCAGGTTCAATGGTTGTGCCCTTGTCAAGGATGTCTATCAAGTCATGTTTCGTTAGGTCACCGGCTAGGGGAGCTCAACCTAAGGCACCAGTTACCTTTGCCATCATTTTACTGTATGCCAGAGTGGGCTCGAGGATCTCCTAGTGGGAATTCTACCTCAGGAGAGGAGTCCAAGGCACTTACGTTGTGCAGGGAAGAGGCTAAAATCGGAAAGTCTTTTCCTCCTGAAACTCCTCAGAATGTCAAGGAAGAACAATACTCTTAAACCCAGAGGCAACATAGTCATCATCCTTGTCAAAAGTTTCCTGGAAAGGGGACATAAAATCCCTACTAGACTTTGGAGCACATCTACCCGAGGGACAAACGGTCATCGTAGCAATCATTTCACCAGGCTCTTTTGGGCACAAGGTGATTGGTGAACCGAGTCCCTATCTAGCACGGTGGGCTGCTTGGTTTTTTTCCCCAGAGCACGGCCTGCATCATTTTGATGCAAAATTCTTCCCACTTCTCCACCGAGGTGGATTTATTTGGGAACCGTACCAGTCTTCCTGGAGACGAATCTGTGGCTAAGGCTTCCTCCTTTTCTTCAATGAGAAAGAAGAGGAATGATGGGAGTCGCTTCTCAAGTGATATCTTTTACAGTGTCTTTTCAACAGTTTTTTCTCTTTCTCGAGCGATTTACCGGCCTTGGAGGTATTTTTGGTTGCGTCTGTGCTCCGAAGGTATTGTACTTCGGGAACTCTAAGACAAACCAGCAAGGGCCAATTTGGAGGCTCTCTCCTTTAAGTCTTTAGGTGTCATTACTTGACACAAGATGCAATCAGCCACAATTTGGGTGTGCCCAAGGCACCATCAAACTACGAGGATCAGTGAGCGACATGTTTGCACCACAATCACTGCACTTTTGGAAACAGAAGGGTGTCAGAGTAGACCATGAAAGTAAAATCTATAAAAATGTCAATTTAAATGCATCAGATAATATCTCTGAAGCAAAGTTCCCAGAGTAGCATGCTGGGCATGTGAAAACAAGGAACAGAGGTTAGCGGGCAGCAAGCGCACGATTTTACCCGTGTCGACGTCACATCCCATCACAATGAACTAGACCATCGACGACAGTGTGCATGCCACCCCATGCTGGGCAAAACTTTTCCGTGAGCTTCAAAGCAGGAGAATAAATAGCCAAGATGAGGAATCCATCGAAGGACCCAATCCATTAGAAATGTAAGCTACATAAAAGCATAATTCTGTGCATTATTCCTATTCACAAATATACAAGGTTAAGAATGCATTCAAATACAGTTAATTTCAATAGTAAACTAACAACCTAATAATCAACAAACAGGTGAGAGACCATTAATTAAGGAACCGGAGGTCGAGGGTCTCAATTCAAAGAAAAGGTTACTTAACAAACTGGTAATATTCTTTCGATGGGATGTTCCCCCGACGTATTCCACATCTATGGCAGTCGTGTCCCACAGCTGTGCACTTTGGAAACTTTTCAGCAGAGGGCGTCCTGCATCGATGGAGTCGATGCCATGTCCCTCGAGGGCCTCCGTCAAGGGTCGATGTCACCGGATGTTATATATAGGACGCACAACGCCTGTTGCCTCCGTTTAGTTTTTTCCCGCAGAACGTGTGACACCAGTCTCCTTCCAGTATAACAGCCTACAGCCTTGCAGAATGGAAGCTGTAATCACAGAGAAAATTCTCCAGAGGGGCAGGCTGGGAGGGCGATATGGAATACACCGGAGGATCATCCCATCGAAAGAACGTGAACAGTTTGGTAAGTAACTTGTTGTTCGAAGGGATCGTGTCCTCTGACATATTCCACATCTATGACAGACTCCCAAAGCAGTACCACACTACGGAGGAGGGAAAGAATTTAGAATGTGAAATTTAGATTACCCAATCAAATGGCTGAATAGAGGACTGCCTTACCAAAGGCCAAATCCTGCCCATGGATGGAGTGCAGGGAATAGTGCTTAACAAAAGTATAGACAGAGGCCCATGCGACTGCTCCACAAATACTGCGAATAGAAACGCGCCTTTGTTGAGCAGTGGAAGCAGCCACACCCCTAGTAGAGTGAGCCGGTAAGCCAAGTGGAGGGTCCTTCCCCGCCAAACGGTAGCATTCAGTGAGGGTCAAAACAATCCATCTGGTCGGTTTGGAAACAGCATGACCCAAGCAGTGTCCAGCATAACCTACAAAGAGCTGATCGTCCTCTCTGACCAGGGACATCCGTCAAAGATAAAAGGTCAAAGCTCTCCTAGGATCCAACCTATGGAGCCTCTCCTCTTCCTTACCAGGATGCGGAGGAGGATAAAAAGCGGAAGAACTACCTTCTGGCTCAAATGAAATTCAGACACGCCTTTTGGAAGAAAAGAAGGTTGCACCCGCAGGACAACCCTGAGAGTGCCTGCAATTCACTCACTCTGCGCACAGAAGTAACCGCAACTAAAAACAGTTTTAAAAGAAAACTGTCTCAGCAGACACGAGTGTAATGACTCAGACGGAGCTCACATCAGGAACTTTAAAACCAAATTCAAATCTCAACCAGGCACCTGGAAATGGGACGGTGGAAACACATTAGACAGTCCTTTCAGAAACTGTAAGTCAAAAGGAATCTTAAAATAAGAACACTCTTCAGATGAGTGCTTAAATATAGACAGCGCCGCCAGGTAACCCTTAATGGTACCCACTTGAAGGCCCTTGTGAGTTAAAGAAAGCAGAAAAAGACAACACCACAGGAATGGAACATTGGAAAGGATCCACATTCTGACTCCTGCACCAGTCGCAGAACTTCCTCCAACGGCAATGATACAGGAAGTTTGTTGCGGGCAGCCTGGCCGGAGGCAACACCTCCATCACAACATCCGGGAGGTCCCAATCTTTGTATCTCAACCTTTCAGATACCAAGCATGAAGGTTGAGCAAACTGACCTCTGGATGGAGGACCTGACGCCCCCCTCCCGTAAGAGCAGATCGTCTCGGTGGGGAAGACTGCTTGGAGGGCAGAAGGACATATTGAGAAGGTCCGGGTACCAGGCACTCCTGGCCCAATCCGGAGCAATGAGGATCATTCGGGAACCAAACCTCCATAACCTCCACAACACCTGTGGGAAGGACCAGTCCACTACGAACACGTCCCTAAGGCTCCTCTTGGGGGAAATTTCCACAAGCAAAATCTCTCGCATTTCCGGTTGACACTGGTGGCGAAGAGATCCACTTGTGGGGTTCCCCAAAGGGCGCAGCTCTCCAAAAGGACTTCCTGTGCCAGCTCCCACTCGTGAGAGACTGCGCTCTAACTGCTCAGAGGGTCTGCCGCCGCGTTTTCGTTTCCGGCCAGACGAACTGCCGAAATGTCCTGTTAAATGTCCCAGAACCAGAGCTGCATCGCCTCCCTGCACAATGTGAGTGACCCTTCCCCCCCCCTTCCCGTTTTGTTGAAGTAACGCATGGCCACTGTGTTGTCCGTCATAACCATGACAGTCTTCCCCCGCAAAGACAGCAGCAAAGCCTTCAGGGCCAGCCTGATGGCTTTGAGCTCTAACAGATTGATGTTGAGTCTGCACGCCAACGGAGACCAATGGCCGCTGGCTGTCAACTCGTTGGCATGAACGGCCCATCCTGTGAGGGAGGCATCCGTCACGATCGTCACCTCTGGCCATGGCTGCCAAAACGGTGCCCCCTTCATCAGATTGCCTTAGTCGGCCCACCATAGAAGATCCTGGGCGACCGAGATCGGAATCTGAACGGGAGCCGACATCTTGCCGGAGAACTGCGACCACTGCATCTTGAGAGCCCACTGCAAGGATCTCATCCGCAGTCTGGCCTCTGGCACCAGAAAAATGCAGGATGCCATGAGGCAGAACAACCTTAAGAATTTGAAAGCCGGGTGACACTGGGCACGTTGAAACTTGTCCACCATCTGCAGAATGTGATGAGCCCTCCCCTGGGGAGGCGAACACTGACCCAGGGACGTGTTGAGCACTGCTCCGATGTATTGGAGCCGCAAGGAAGGGTGTCAAATGCGACTTCTTTAAATTTAGGGAGAAGCCCAGCTTGTGAAGGGAATGGCAGGTGACGGAGAGATGATCTAGGGCATGCTCCGGAGAGCGCGCCCTGATCAACCAATCGCACAGGTAGGGATAAACGTGAATCCCGCCTTATCCTGAGGTACGCCGCCAACACCATCATCATCATCATCAGCTTGGTGAAGACCCTCGGGGCAGAGGTCAATCCGAACGGCAGGGCCCGAAACTGAAAGTGCAAGTCGCCAGCTGCGAACCTCGGGTACTTCCTGTGCTTGGGATGAATCAGCACATGAAAGTAAGCATCCTTGAGGTCCAGAGACACCAACCAATCCTGAAGTTGAAGGGCTTGGAGGACTTGAGAAAGAGTGATCATCTTGAACTTGTCCTTCCTGAGAAGCTTGTTCAACCAACTCAAGTCCATGATGGGTCTCAAACCCCCGCCTTTCTTTGGGACAAAAAAATAAGGGGATTACCATCCCTTGTTCCTCTCCGCTACAGGCACCAGTTCTATGGCGACTTTCTCCAGCAGGGATAGGATTTCCTGCGCAAGGAGCGGATCCGGACGCTTCAAAGAGCTTCTCCGGTGAATTGTCGTGAGGCCGCTGAAGAAAGGGAAGGCAGTAGCCGTGGGCTACGATATCCAGAACCCACACATCCGAAGTAATGGCACACCATTCTCCAAGATGCTGCGCAAGTCTGCCCCAACCGGCGAGCCATGGGACATGGCCTCATGACTGAGCTGGTGCAGTGTCTGAGGGCAAAGAGGAAACTGCCCGAGCGGCTTTGTCACTCTGAGTACCCTATTTTCCACCACAGGCACTCTTACGGTGGCCCCTTTGACTGGCAGCTTCTCTCGATCTACCAAAAGAGGAGTAGAAACTAAAAAGGAACCTCCCCTCGATTGATGTCCCCTAGGCCGAAAAGGCAGAGGTTGACGTACTGCGGCGCTCAAAGACTTTGCTGCAGCTTTGGAGGTCTGCAACCTCTCAAGGTTCTCGTCAGCCTTGCTGCCAAATAAATGAACTCCATCAAAGGGCGTGTTCAGAAGACAGGATTGCACATCATGAGCAAACCCCCACTTCCGCAACCATTCAAACCTGCGTAGTATGGTGCTTGTAGCCATGGACCGGCTGAC
This sequence comes from Ambystoma mexicanum, assembly GCF_040938575.1. NCBI lineage: Eukaryota > Metazoa > Chordata > Amphibia > Caudata > Ambystomatidae > Ambystoma > Ambystoma mexicanum. The sequence goes on from NC_090932.1 coordinate 914,835,701, forward strand.
AGTCTCCCGTGTCTAACCGCGACTGAAGGGATTCACACATAGCATCCTTGCCGTCACGCACGATGGCTAGGAAGCCATCCCTTTCCTCCCCCTCGGGAATATGCTCAGCCGCGTAGTAAACACAGGTCCACAGAGTGTGTGTAAATCTTCCCAGGGCACATGTGGAGTTGACAGCCTTCAGTGCCATGCTCCCTGACGAAAAGACCTTCCGAGCCCATCCGTCGAAGTGCTTGTCATCCCTATCCGGAGGGATGGTAGAGTACGCCTGCTGCCTCGAGGTGGCCGTAGCCACCTGAACCACCAAATTCTCAGCAGTGGGGTGAGTAGACAAATAGCTGGGGTCGCTAACAGATGGGCGGTACTTTTTTGCCAAATTCTTATTTACCACCTGAAGCGATTCCGGGGCCTGCCAAGCCTTTTTTGCAATGTAAGATGGAAGGGCAATACCGGATCAGAGGGGGGACCTTGATCCAAGATGTCAGTAAGGTCATCCTGAATAAAATCCTCAGGAGGACTGGATCACCCCCAGGTATTCGCAAACCCTAGACATGAGCCGCCTGTACGAAGAGTCTGCATGAGCCCCTGGCTCAAGCCTACCAAACGCAACCTCCGGAGAAGTATCCAGGCCACTGGTGTCATGTTGACTGCCTCGATTCCTACAATGGACTGTCACCCAACAATCCTGGAGCCTCATCCTGAGAAACAATGTCTGATGTTTCCTCCTCTTCAAAAATGTCAGGCAAAGGCTCGGAAAACCGAGCCCAAGTGACAGAAGTGGGCCTGGAGCCCAATACCAGCCTTCCAGATGTAGAGGAAGCCCCAGGAAACTCCTCCGACATAGTACGCCCAAAAAACGCCAAAGGCGCTGAGAGCCTCGACGCCGAGAGCATCAAGAACAGACATCGAGATCACCAAAGGCTTCGATGCCGGAATCCGCCACGATGGAATAGACTCAGAGACCTTTGGTGTCGAAGCCGCTACAGGCGTGGGCTGATAGGACAGAACAGCATTGTCCGAGTCCGACTGGACCGGCCCCGAACGAGTCAACGCAGGAGTCAGTACCTCCACATACTGCACCGGTCTCGCTGGGGACAAGGACCGAGACCTAGACGCACGGCTCTTGTGACTGTCCTTATCCGCACGGGACCTCGAGGGCTCCCGTTGCGAGTCGCAACGCGAGCCCAAAGGCGAGTGAGCCGCAGATCGAGAGCGTTCTCTACCGGCTTCGTAAGAAGGTGCGACAGGAACCGTGCCTTGCAACGGGAAAATCGTCATCATTTGCACTTTAAATGCCGCCCACTCCTCTGGCGTCGAGGACTTCCTGGGACAGGCGACCGTACGCACGGCACCATCCTCCAAAGAGGACGGGGAAGGCGACCGGTGTTGGTGCTTCCTAGAGAGCCGCGAAGACGAGGAATGGTGGGAACCACTCCAGGACCGAGAACCTCGAGCTTCCTCCTGGCGCAGAGAGTCGCCCCTCGAGTCGTCGGTGGAAACCCTAGACTTCGATCCGGTTTTATGGGACTTTTTCGATGGCTTACCTGCACGGAGCTTCCCCTTCCTTTCACGCAAGGCCTTGGCTTAGGAGACTGACATTTGGAGCAGTCACCTATGTCGTGCGACTCACCCAGGCACCGTAAGCAAATACGGTGCGGGTTGGTCAACGACATCTTGGACTTGCAGTCCCGGCAAGTCTTGAACCCGGACCTTGGAGTCGGGCGGGTCGAAGAAATAGATAAGCGATTCGAAGAATTCACGAGGCGCGCCGGGTTTTACAAAGCTAACATGCTCGCTGTTGGAAAAAACAGAACTGAGGCAACGGGCGCCATGCGTCCTATATATAACATCCAGTGACGTCGGCGCAGGCCCTCGAGGGACATCGGATCAACGCCATTGACTCAGGACGCCCTCTGCTGAAAAGTTCCGAAGTGCACAGCTGTGGGACACAACTGTCAGATGTGGAATACGTGAGGACACAATCCCTTCAAATATAGTTTTCTTAAATGCCAGAAGATCAAAAACTTCCTCTATTGTAGTGATGATTTCTTTTGCATAACTTCCAAAGAGTGGGTCATAAACATTGATCAAAAGGAGGGGTCATTTTTTTGATATAGAGCAATCAATAATTATGACGTAATGTCTTTTTATTTTCATTCTTGAACCTTGAGGTTGTCACTCCAATCAGCAAACCGCTATAAGGATGATCTAACCTTTTGATAGCTATGTGTGTCAAAATCATTTAACCATCAAGGAAGAAATTATGAGTCAACCAGCAATCTTGTATCAGAAATATTTCACAATGTGAGAGTAGATTAAGCCCCTTTTGCATTATGGCCACATGTGTTCCACGACAACGTTCAAACCTTTCTATATGTCAGATTGTAATTCTGAAGGTAGCCAAGACCAGTTTATTTCACTTTATCCAACTAATAAAAATTGAATTGGATATATTGCAAGCATGGGAAGGTGTAGACACAGATGTTATCACTACCTAGAAATGTATCTAGATTACTTCACAATGTTGATTAGAAATGTATTGAATGGCATGTGATGGACAACTTTAAAACGAGAAAAAGCCATCATATCCTCTTAAAGAACCAGTCTAAACTATGGATTTGCAGTTTCAAAATTGCACCAGAGCTTCATGGCTTTGTCACTATTCTATGCGGTATACAAAATTCCAAGAGGCATTACTATTTACCCCAACATTAGTCTGTGATGTTTCCCAAAAGGTTTTAGTGTGTCAAAGATGACAGTAGGCTTGGCCACAAGTGCAAATATCCAAAAAGGTGTCAGGTTATGGAATTAAGAACAAGCGAGGGGCAGAGTTCAGAAATGCTAGGAGATATTTAGCTCCTGCTTCTGGCCTAGAAGAGCCTGGTTAGCTTGAAACCAACAGCTACCAGGAGTGACCTTTGGATCACCAGGCTAACTGGTGCCTATTAAGGAACAAGTTACTTACCTGTAACTGTTGTTCTCCAGCATGGGTCTGGCATGGATTCACATGCTCATGAATATTCCCCGTCGTCAGGCTGGGAATCCTCAGTAAAGAAAAAAATCAGTATCAGTTTCGTTTCTGATCTGTCTTAGTAGTAACCAATCACTGGTCTCTGGGTCATACTGCCTCCAGCCAATGAGTGCCCTCTCCCTAAGCCCCGCCCCTGGCAGACATCCTCAGATTTGGTAGCACGTAAAGTGGAGGTATGACCAAGTGAAGAGCCACAGAGGGGAAGGAGGGAGGGTTCGCATGTGAATCCATGCCAGACCCATGCTGGAGAACAACAGTTACAGGTAAGTAACGTGTTCCTTCTCCAGCGTGGGGTCTGGCATGGATTCACATCCTCATGAATATAAGAATACATAGCAATACACACATGCACAACCACGGGAGGTGGCAAGGCTCAACATTAAGCATCTCTTACCTCCTCACCAGGCTCACCTTAAGCGAACAGGTTGCGCAGCACTGCTTGGCTGACTCTGGACTCCTCCCTGGAATCCCGGTCGATGCAGCAGAATCTCGTGAAGGTGTGCGTCGACCTCCACGTAGCAGCCCTGCAGATGTCCAGCAGGGGCACACCAGACAAGAACGCCATGGTAGCAGCGATCGTTCTGGTCGAATGGGCTCTCGGACGGCCGGGCAACGGTCGGTTTGCCAACCGATGACAGTGCATGATGCAGCCAGCGAGCCATCTGGAAAAGGAAGACTTCCCTTGGTTCAAAGGTCCAAAGTTCACAAAACAGCTGTGATGTCTTCCGAAAACTCTTTGTTCGGTCCTTGTAGAACTTCAGCGCTCTAGCTACATCCAGCGAGTGCAAAGTCCTCTCGGCCGGTGATGAAGGTGACGGGAAAAAGACTGGTAACACCAAGGGCTCGTTGAGGTGGAATTCCGACGGCACCTTGGGCATGAAGGAGGGGTGCGTCCTCGGCACCACCTTCGTCTCGTGGAAAGTCAAGTATGAAGGTTTGCAGGAAAGGGCCCGAATCTCTCCCAAGCGTCGTGCAGAGTTGATGGCCACAAGTAACGCTGTCTTCCACGACAGGAACTTCCAACAGAGCCGAATGCAAGGACTCGAATGGCGGGCCCATGAGCCTGGTCAGCACTACGTTGAGCTCCCACGCCGGGGCAGGAGCCTTCACCAGCGGAAACGATCGGAACAGTCCTTTCATAAACTCCTTCACCAGGCGATGAGACCACAGGCATGATCCTCCTGCAGTTCTGGTGCATCGGGAAATCGCTGCCATATGCATCCTGATGGAAGCACAAGCTAGAACAACTTTGGCCAGCGACAGTAAGTACGACAGCACTTGAGGGGCTGCAATCCGTAGAGGGTTAATCTTCTGTGCACGGCACCAGACAGAGAACCTCTTCCACTTGTGTCCGTAGCACTGGAGTTGAGGACGCCCTGGCCTTTGCAAGAAACTCTCTGCAGTCAGCTGGGATATCGTACCCTCCAAACTCTAGTGCTGCAGAAGCCAGGCCTGCAAGTGCAGCCACTCCGGGTCGTGATGAATGGTGCCTCCTTCTCTAGAGAGAAGATCTGCGTCCGTCTAGAGTTTGACTGGTGGGGACGCTGACAAGTCCAGAAGGTCCGGGAACCATACCTGTCTCGGCCACCTCGGTGCAACGAGGATCATCCTGCACCGGTACCTCTTGAGTTGGTTGATGAGCCTGTGCAGCAACGGCAACAACGCATACAGGAACAGGCCGTCCCAGGGGAACGAGAAAGCATCGCCCATGCTCCTCGGCTAGGGGAACCTGCTGACTTACCTCTGGCACTTGGAGTTTGTCGCTGTCGCAAACAGGTCGATTTGGGGTTTGCCCCATCGCCGGAAGATCCTGGCATAGTTCCCACTCGTGGCACGAGCGCAGCTCCCTGCTGAGTGAGTAGGTGATGGTGTTTATCCCTGCTAGTTGAAAGGGCACCAGATACATCCCCTGGGCAACGGCCCAGTGCCACAGATCCTGGGCTTACTTGGACAGGGCTGGGGATCTGGTTCCTCCCTGCTTCTGGATGTAGAACATCGTGGTGGTGTTGTCGGTGAAGATCCTCACCACCTTGCGGGAGGAATGACTGGAGGGCTCAGAACACTGCTCGGAGCTCCAGTATGTTGATGTGGAGCGGCCTCTCCTCCAGGAGCCACAGGCCTCTCGCGTGAAGATCGACAGTGTGCGCTCCCCACCCCTCCAGGGAGGCATCCGTCATCACAGTCACCTGGTATGCTGGGGTCTGAAAGTCTGTGCCCGCGGCGAGATGCGTGCGCCCCACCATCGAATTGCTTGGCGGAATACCTCGTTGAGCGAGATCTTGTCCTCGAAGCTGCCCATCGCTTGCATCCAACGGGCGTCGAGGAACTCCTGCAGAGGACGCATCCGAAGCCTGCACAGGCGCACCAGATAGATGCAAGAGGACGTCATCCCGAGAAGGGACTTGATGGACCTCACTCTGGCCACGTCCGTGGCCAGCAGACGCTGTACCTTGCCCAGGATGGCCTGCATTCTTTCCTCCGACAGCGAGGCCAACTGCGCAACTGTATCAAGCTTGGCTCCCAGAAACAGCGCGACCTGCGACGGAACCAGGTGGGATTTGGGGAAGTTGATGGAGAATCCCAGGTCCGTGAGCAACCGAATGGTCTTTGCTGTGTGTTTGACGGCAAGTTCCCTTGTCCCTGGTCGGATGAGCCAGTCATCCAGGTAGGGGTGGATGTGGATCCCCTGCAGGCGCAGCCGCGCCGACACTGGTGCTAGGCACTTGGTGAACACCCTGGGTGCCGACTTCAATCCGAATGGGAGGGCCTTGAACTGGTATTTTCGCCCTTGCACTACGAACCTGAGAAACTGTCGGTGCCCTTTTAGGATGGGGATGTGAAAGTACGCATCCTCCAGATCCAACGACTATAGGAAGTCGCCTTCCTCCAGCTGGCCCAGCACGTGCTGGAGGGTGATCATCCGGATCTTCTGTGCCTTGATGTATTTGTTTAGCCGACGCAAGTCCAGGATGGGACGCCAACCCCCTGTCTTCTTTCTGACGAGGAAGTATCTTGAGTATACTCCGGAGCCCCAGAGCCTCTTTGGGATGAGCTCAATGGCTCCTTTCTTGAGCATCGCCCTTACCTCTAACAGCAGTAAAGGGATGTGGTTTTCCTTCCTGGCCACGGGCAGAATTCGGGGGTACTTTAGAAATTCCAGAGTATGCCCGTGGGCCAGGGCATCCAGCACCCAACAGTCAGTGGAGATGGACTCCCCCACTGACGAACTTTGTCAGCCGGCCTCCCACCGGGGTGCTTCGGTGGGGGCCCAAAGCAACAGCCGGTTGTAACGCTCACCTGATTCTCGCAGAGGCGCCGGTCTTGACTGGGCGACTACCGTATCTTCAAAGGTGATGTGTAGCACCCGGTTGGCTCTTTGGGCTGGACCTCTGTGCACTGTATGCCTGACGTGTAGAGTAAGATGTCTGCAGATAGAAAATATGGGGTTAATGAACTGGGGTTATTGGGGTGTCCCTATCTCTTTCCTCTTCTCCTCTCCTGTAGACCCCCAAAGGTTAACGCTCTCACCTTAGGTAAGTGAATGCCGAGCTCTCCATCTGCCTCGGGGCAGGGTGCTGTAACCAGTTTCTTCACTGGATAGGTAGCGCAGGCCTCTTGACTTCAGAGGACTGCTGTCCATCGTTTACTGCACGAACGGTAAGTTTCGAGTCATTCAAATGTCTTTAAAGTCTTTAGTAATGATGTCTCTTGTTTTGCAGGGTTCCGGCGATGGCGGATGACGGGCTGAAGTGAGTTGAAGATGGAGCCCGTGTGATGAATAGAAGCGCCTGGAAGCACGTAAGTAAGCGCTTGTTGCCTGCTTCACTATGCGCTCTAACTGTCTTTTTATTTTGCAGGTACAAGTTCGGAGCGGCTGCAGGGTGCCGGAATACCCACTGGATTAGATGTGGAAAGGAGTAATGGCACGTGAGTATTAAAGTTCCCCAATGTCTTTAAACGCACCTTGTTTTGTCTTTCAGATGCCGGAATGCAGTGTGAAGACCTCCGGAGCGCACGAAGAGTAGGTAAGCCTTTGCCTTTCAGATGCCGGAATGCTAACCTGTTCTTTCTTGTCTTTATAGGTGTTGCTGAAGACTGGATTCAGGATGGTAAGCCTTTGCCTTTCAGATGCCGGAATGCTAACCTGTTCTTTCTTGTCTTTATAGGTGTTGCTGAAGACTGGATTCAGGATGGTAAGCCTTTTTCCTTAGGCCCTGGACCGGATGCAGAAGACACGATGAGCGTTCTGCTGCAGAGGTTGCAGAATAACGCAAAGCAAGATTCATCCACCGGGTGTGGTTTAAATAGCCTCCTGTAGTGCTTAGGTGTCTCCTTCCACAGCCACGCCTAAGTAAGAAAAGAGTTCCTGGTAAGAAAAGAGTTCCTGCCTTCCAGAAGAGTTCCAGTGTTCTGAATCTAGGGAGTGGCTCCAGCCCCACCCAACAGGAAAAGTAGTCCCAAACAGAAGAGGATCAGAGGCTCAACTGGCAGGCAAGTAAGCAGCATGGTCTGCTGAAGGTAAGTCCACCCAAGCATTATGAGCCCGGCGCTTCCAGCGCTGGGACTGGGCATATTTATGAGCCTGGTGCCACTGGCGCCAGGACTGGGTCCAAAAGGTCCCAATTGGGACTGGTTGGCACTCGGAACCTGGGTTATGGATCTGCTTCCAAGGGAGTTGGGAAAACCCTGACCTTTTGGAAGCAGAGATCATGACACCGGTTCAGTCTTGCTTGGAAGCCGCCTTGGACTCCCTGGCGACGACGGCGAGATCCACCTGACTTGCCTCGTCCCCTGTAGGCTTCTTGCGACGAGGAGCGGGCCACCTGACGCTAGGTCGAGGAGCCGCCGCCAAATCCTTTGAAGGCACCTTGCTTGCCTCCGGAGTTCCAAAAGGGCGGCGGCCGTTGCTGCAGAACTCCCAAGGCCCGAGCCGTCTCCGTGTCGGTCTGGATGGCCTGCAGCGACTCATCCAGTCTTTCCAAACAGATTGTTCCCGTCGAAGGGCATGTCCAAAACCTTGGCTTGCACGTCCTGGTGGAAATCGGTCACCTTGAGCCACCCCCGCCGTCGAAGGCAAACGCTGTGGCCCAACTGGTGGAAACCAGTGTGGCAATGTCCGTGGCCACAATTATGGCGTGGTCCGACGCCACCTCAACCTCCTTTAGGATAGCCAGGGCCTCTGCCCTCTTGTCGTCCGAGAGGAAGTCCAACAGGGGGGAAATCTTGTACCACAATTCCCTGTCGTAGCGGGCCACAATCGCTAGGGCGTTGGCCGCCTTAGTAGTCGTCGCCGCTGACGAGATGACACCTTGTCCCACGGCGTCCAGCTTCTTTCCCTCGCCGTCTGGTGGGGAAGTTGAGGATGAAGCAGATGCCCCCCCCCCCGCTTTCTTCTTGGCCGCTGCTGAGACGACCGAATCCGGGGTCGGCTGCGCTCTAAGGCACAACGGGGCGGCATCGGGGACCCGATACTACTTCTCATACCGGTCCCTCTTGGCAGGTGTCGTGGACGGGTTCGAGGAGGGCAAGTCCCTCGTCCCAGATGTCATCCAGCAACGGCACTGCGAGGACCGTCTTCCTCTTGGCCTCGCGCCATTGGTAGAGGAAGCCTTCCTTCTCTTCAGGGCAGAGCTGAAAAAGCTTGGATGCCTTGGCAATCATGGTGTGGAAGGAGCTGATCTCGTCGGGTGGGGACGCCCAAGGAATCAGCAACGGGAGGCCAGTCCCGTCGTCACCGCCGTCGGCATCCGTCCCTGTCGTGGCCGTGTCCGTTCTCGTGTCGTCCCTCGGGATCGGGGAAGGCGACAAAAGCCGCGAGGGCTGAAGGGGCACTGGAGGAATTCTCTTCTTCGGAGGGCTTCCCGACGGACCCGGTACAGCTGTGTCATCTGTCGGGGGTAGAGGCAGTCTCGACCGTATCTCCGTGCATAGGGCTTGGATTGTCGTCAAAATGGCGGTTGTTCCTCCACGGGAACCTCATTGTCGTTACCACCCTCGCTCTCGTCGTCCCCCTCCTCGGGATTACTCCTGTGGGGCTGGGCCTCTTCAAATTCTCGGCCAGTTCCTCCTCTGAGGTTGTGTCTGTGTCCGTAACGGCCACCGGCCACCGCCCCCCCCCCTCTGTTTCCACCGGGGTCTTCACGGGGGTCTTCTCGGTGGGCTTAAAAGAGGATTCCCTCCGCAGAGGCAGGGAAACTCTGGGCCCCGAGCTAGCTTCCACTGGGATAGCCTCCACAGGCTTCGCCAGGGCCACAGCGACTCCCTCGATAGAGGCCTTAGCTGGTTGAGTCAAGGCCTTCAGCACCTTGGGCGCACTTGAGGCCTTCACCTTAGGGGGACGGTCACCGCCTCGCTCCCCCTCGGCCGGTTCCTTTGAGATCAACCGGGCCTCTCCAGAAGCCTAGCCGGGTTCTCAGATTTTCTCTTCCCCGAGCGTTATCTCGTGGTTGATGGCGTCGGTGAAGGTGCGCCCTGCCTGGCAGCCGAGGAGCCCGACCGTTCGGCGCTCCCGGTGCCCACGGACTCATGGTGCTTTGCCTTCTGTTGGGCCCCCGTCATCGGGGCACCCTCACAGGACTTAGAAGACCGCTCGGACTTCTCCTCACCTGCTGGGCTTTTGCCTTCCAGCCAGTTGGAGACGGGTCCGGCGATCCCTCATCGTCCGATCCGACACGTTAAAGCAAAATGCAGTCCTTCTCCACGTGCGTTTTGTCCTCGTGGAGGCAGTAGAGGCATTTCGAATGCTCGTCCTCCTTGAACACATTTTGTAGGTTGCATCCAGGGCAGATCCTGAACAGCTTGCCGGGAGTCGAGCTTCCCTTCTCCTGGGCCATGTTCTTCTCGTCCACGAGGTAGGCCTCAGAAACTTCTGGAATCCTCCAAGAAGCATAACTCTATGAAAACCTCACTCCTGAGGCGCGTAGATCAATCCGAAACGGGTCCCCGTTGATCGGAAGTAGAAACGGTGGAGCTTAAGGCTCAATTAAACCGAAAAATGAGATAAATCTCTTTGAAAAAGCACAAAACGCAGTAAAAGCTCGAGAGCTATAGCACGAGGACTCCCAACACTTGAACGTGCGGGAAAAATCTGAGGATGGCTGGCAGGGGCGGGGCTTAGGGAGAGGGCAGTCATTGGCTGTGGGCAGCATGACCCAGAGACCAGTGATTGGTTACTACTAAGAAAGACAGATCAGAAACGAAACTGATACTGATTTTTTTCTTTACCGAGGATTACCAGCCTGACGGGGAATATTCATGAGCATGTGAATCCATGCCAGACCCTATGCAGGAGAAACATAGATATGCAGCTTAACTTGGAGTTTTTGATAATGTTAATAGAGAGGAATTACGGTGCATCTAGTACACATTTAAACAAAAGGATCATACATCTGCAAGAAGTTAAAGTTAGCCTCTCCAGTATAAGTTATATTTGCGGTGACCCCTGTACTCGCTCCTAGTTCCCCAGAAGTAGCTTCAGCCTACTGAGCGATGCCTAACGGCCAGGAGATGGCTTTAGCTCCGGCTCATTGAATCTTAATTTCAAACCCTGGAGGGGGCAGCAAAATAACTTAAAGAGGCTGTTGGTGGGCAGATTAATAAGTCATCTGTAGCTTCTGCCCCTCTGCTGGCCCAAACCCAGGGTGAGAAATTGAGATTCATTAAGGAGCTAAAACCAGCTCCTGGGTATTGGCATAATCCAGTAGGCAGGTGCTACTGCATGGGAACCAGGAGCTACCAGAGGAGCGCCTTTAAATTTGTGTGCATTTTTGTATGAACCAATGTGTTTAAATGTGTATTAGATGTGTTCCAATCATGTTTTATTAATATTCTCGATTACTCAAAGTTCATGTCACATTTACATGTTTGGAAGGCACCAGTAGGCCATAGGAGCCAAATGTAGCATCTGGTAGCTGTTGGCTTCAAGATAACCAGTCTCTACTGTGCTAGAATGAGCTAAAGAGCTCCCAGCTCCCCTCAATTTCAAAACCCTGCAATACCACATGTGAGAAACGTGACTCACCGAGGCAACCGTACTGCCCTTGTCCCAGACAGATACAGCAGGACAGAGACAATTTAGGCTGAAGATGACAAAAGCAGCCAAAATAATGTAATACATTAGACATCAAGCAAATGTGCACTCAACATGAACATACACACTAGGTGGAATATGCATTTACACACGAAGAAAATTAACATAACATCCACAAGACATGAGGAATACTAACATGCCTAACCTAGAAGGTGAATGCAACAAAAGACACGTGAATATAGCTCACTAACATAGAAATAAGAGTGCAATTGGGGAGCCATCTTTAAATTGTCTTGTAATAGCCTCTTTGCTCTCTAACTGCACTAATTCCTAGTGAAGGATGTGATGCTCTGCTCTGGCCATGTGCATCCGTCAAGGGGCCCTGTCCGGCGCCGGCTGCTCAATGAATTCTAGCTGTAGTCCTGTTGCAGTCTGGAGTACCCAGGCACCGGTCCAAAGCGCTTGCCAGCTGTGCCAAAATCGGCCGGCCCTGGCCCTCACTGGTGAATAAGTAGTCGCTGTCACCTGAGCTTGAGTTATGCGTTCTACTGGCTCCTCTTCCCGAGTGGCCTCTGGGGAATCTTCGCCTAGTTGAGAAGGTGTCCTGCTACCTCCCTTCCCAGTACCGGGATCTACAACCCAGAGGTCGTCTTGAGGAACAAAAAATAAATAAATAAAATAAAATAGACGAGTCTGATGACCTCTATGGGGACCAGTCTCTGCAAAAACTCTGTTCAGAAATATTTTCCAAATGAAGGGCTGTGCTTTCTGCAACGAAGTGTAGGTACCGACAAACCTCCCTATTACCTTACCGAAGGCCTCTCTTAAGAGAAGCCCTGGAGCTGCTCCACCTGCCTCGTGATTTGCAAGGTCGCACAACTTTCCATCCATCTTCAGCAGCACTCTTCTCCTCTCCGAGGACATGGCACAATTGGCGTTACCTAGGAGACAGACTGCCCTCTGGGCTCAGTTGGTCAGGACGTCTGGGTTGATCTCCCCGGTATCCCTGGCACGTTCCGCCAGGTCCATTATCTTGACCAATGGTCCTACATTCTCCCAACAGCTCTTCCATGACTGGTCCATCCCTTTCCTCATGTCTTTGGAGGCTTTGGTCACAAAGGCTAGCCTCTTTGGGTTACATTCTGGTGCCTCACCCACTCTGCCCACCAGCTGTGGCCTAGGGCACACATGCGCTGCCTCGTAACTTTATCTAGGGGCTTCCTTACCCTCTGTGCCATGCATTTGGCTACCCTTGGCGAGACCTGCCAGTCCGAAACCTGGGGTTTCTTATGACGTCTGGGTCGAACATCTTGGGGTCCTCTGGCTCTATGTTCTTCGCTTTCCTCTGCCTCTTACCACTAGCAGACTTCGCCCACTCTTCTTCAGTCTTATTATCTTCCTCCTGAGAGGAAGTTAAGGCGTCGGGTGACTTACTCTGAATTTGCTTAGAGCTCACCCATTTTGTCTTCCCATGGCGTTGGGGTCCAGAGGCATGACACTGCCGATTTCTGAAGGAATGCCTTCCTCAATTTGCTGAACGCATTGGCTGCCTCTAGGGCCTCAGTATCTGACCCGCATTGGTGCCCGGCAGGGTAGAAGAGTCTTTCCTCTTCTGGTTCTCGTTACCCCCCCCAAATCCCCTGCAATCCTGCCTTATCGCTTGCCTTCGTGGACGTGCTGTCCTTCTTTGGTCCGGTGCCCCATTTCTGGCCCAGTAATGCCTCCAGTGTGGCCAGGCTTTCTTGCAAAGGTTTGACCCCTTGAGCCACGGTATCCGCTAAAGAACTTCCCAGCACTTCCTTAAAACTCGATGCAAGGTCCTGAGCCTGCTCCTCTTCCTCCCAGCGGTAGCTCGACATACTAAGGTATAGGCTATTGGTGCCAAGTGCCAAGCTTGCAGGCTTATATGCACATCCGCTGCACTTTAGTATGCCTCTGATATGTTGTGGCTGGCACAAGTTCCATCTCAATATCACACAAAACAGGAACAGGACTGTAAACATTGCTATAATTTCTACAAATTGACAATACTGGTGTTGTGTTACTTGTTATGACGCTGGCCGGAAAAAACACTGACCCTGCAGAATGTTCTATCCCTAGTTCGAGAGTGGAGTGCCGCCTATCTAAGAGAGAATAGACAAAGAGGGAAAACTGGCCCTAACCCTACGAGTAATGAGTCAGTATTGCCAGGATGTTATAAGGCTGTCCCAAGTAAAAGCGTAAGACTAGCATAAAAATGGGTGTACTGGGGAGAACATACGACAGGGGATTTCTGGTACTTTATTCACCCTGGTAGTGTGTGCTGTCCCCACCCATCTATAAAACTTGCATAAGGCAAGTACAAGTTACAGAAGGATGATAAAAATATCAAGAACTCGTTATATTTGTGATGTCTCAAGTGTTTAATATCACTGTCTTTTTTCATCTCGAGTTTAAGAACATTAATCATCACTCGTAGCGCCAAAGCCCGCAGAAAAAGGGCACAGGAGTTTTACTCCCATTGGGAGTTTAACGAGTTGGGTGCTCCGATTCTACAGCTACTGGTGAACATATAGGCAAAACTATCTGCCCGCTTACTCCATCAGTCACCTGCCTCTAGTTGGAAAATCGTCAGGTGAAATCGCGAAGGCCCAAGTAAGTGCAACAGGTGTGGGAGCGAGGGGAAGGAGACGGACTATGGCACCTCCCAAGCCGTCAGGCGCAACTCGCTCCACATTCGCATTATTACATGGATGGACATGAAACTTGTGGCCATTGTTGCCATTTAGTTCCTAAATTGGTGGGTGTGGGGGTTCCCTTTTTGTGTACGTTTCTTTCCCCTGACTTGAATTCCAGTGCTAAATTGCTGATCTTGGAGAATCATTTCCCGCTGGCTTGTGTCTACAGTCACTGATTTTGACTTGTCATGAATTCCTAGTCTTCGGTGACCATTGGATTATTTGGACCACCATTTTGAAGATTTGCACTCAAACTGTAAGCAACGGATTCTATTATTTTGGGGGTTCTGGAAGATTCCTACCCCTTACGTATGGACTTTGAACCCCAGGCTAATCTTGGATTTTGTTCTCGAATCCTGAACTATTGGTTCATCAGCTTTATTTGCACACTATTTAATCAGTTTGTAATGGGTTTTTAAAGGGTTTTGTAGGTTATAGGTTAAGGCAGTAGTATTCCCTGCTACACAGATATGCCCGCATGTTTGCTTATGCTGGGGTTTTAACTATTCAGGTATAGTGTCATTTTTTATTTTTTTTAGCCATCACTTGATACCTACTAAAATAATGAGCAAAAGAAAAGCGCCGAGTTCCCTACATAATGGTTCAACTAGAAAGCGCACCACGAAATTAGAGGAACATATTGAGGAAGCCAATGCAATGACTGAGGAGTTAGCCGAGTTCTTAAAATACTATGGCAATACTTTTGGCATGGACGCGCCCAGCAAAGAGCCTGGAGGTGGGAGGAAGGCGCGCACTGAAGGGGGGGGGGGTCCTTGGGCTAAGAGGACAACCACCGTTGAGTGGGTGCGAGGGCTGTAGGTGTGCTATGGAAATCATAGCATTAATCCGGAAGGAGAATGAAAAATAAAAAACGTGACTGGAGTAGACTAGCTAAGATTGTTGATTGTCTGGTGTCACGGGTCCCAGTCACCCCGATGGCAGCAGGCAAGGTTGGGGCAATGGCCCAAGGACCCCCAAGTGGAAGAAATGTTTTGCTTACTAGGCCAAGTGGTACCTATGAGTAGAGTCGCCCAGAGACCATGCGGGCAAACAATGGTTCCCCGCCAGATTCTCCTAGGAGGGCTGGATGTAGCCCTTGGTTAGTGGCACCAGCGAGGAAAATCTCTCCCCTGGGGACCAAACAAGATGGTGTACATAGGATGGACACCTTTTATCTAATTAATGTGCCCCAGGATAGTAAATATGAACGGGGGGGGCATCATTAATAAGGTCAAACATTGGCCGGGAGAGGGTGTCTCTGTTATACACAGTGACCTTGTGTCCTGCGTGAGTTTGTTTGGCCCAATGGTAGAGATAAAATAAGAATCCAGCTTAAAGAGCCCCTCTTGATTCGGGGGTATGGGAAATGGAGCAGAGGTCGCTGCCTCCCAGCATATTGGAAATTGGTATGAAGATGCTCACGCCTGCCTGGGACGCACCTATGGCCGGGGGTGTGATCGGGGCTCATCTTAGGAATGTCCAGAAAATGATTATTTTGGTCAGCAAGTTTGTAACCAGCTGGTAGCATGCCCATAGGTACGTAGAGTACATTGGGGGGTCCACGACTGTCCATAATCACACAACCGTATCCAGCAGAGATTGGTTCAGCTTAGCAGGAGTCATGGCATGGTTCCTAGGAATTAATGGCTCGAGCACCCTGGGCAGGGACAGAGTCATGTCCCCTTGGATTGCGATCAGAAGCTGGACTTTGGAGGATATAACAATTTACCACCAAGGCGTAAGTCTACAGCAGCTAGGGCCTGGGGTGCGTGTCTTATCATGGAACATTGCCGGGGTCAACATATAAATGCTTGATAAAGACTGGCTTACCTTGGTTCAAGAATTCGGGGTGATTTGCTTACAAGAACAAGTTACTCTCTTACCTGGTAACGTTCTTTCGATGGGATGGTCCGACGACTTATTCCATATCTATGACAGTAAGCAGCACAGCTGTGGTGATTACTGTCAGATATGGAATACGTCGGAGGACCCAATCCCCTCGAAACATGGCCACTGGTACCACCCAACATTCAAGGATATGCTACTTTCACCATAGCAGCGTGCAAGGGTGAGAAGGGACGTCTGAGCGTGGGTCTGTTGATATGGGTGAATGCGGCTTTGGCTAAATCTCTTGATCAGATAGATACTGGTTCTCCAGATCTTCTAAAATTACATGTCAAGCTCGGGGACAATTCAGTGATCCTGTTGTTGAACCTTTACAAAAGGATAATTCCAGGAGGGGGTGCAGAGCTCGTAGGAAAGATAGACATCATTTTGGCATGGAAACTATCGGTGCAGGGGCCTGTGAAGTCTCTGGTGGTGGGGACCTCACCCTCCAGCAGGAGCCCTGCATAGTATGGTTGACATTCTTGAAGAGTAGGATTAGGAGGACAAGGACAGTAACTGGTGGTTGGGGACCCTAAATGGAAGTAATCCAGCCAGGCAACATAGGCTTGCAGAAGAGAATGCCATTGCCTTACTGTTGGCCAACCTTAGGGCTTGCAATGGCAGATTTCTGGGGGATACACCAGCAGCCCCAACGTTTGATAATAACTTGACCAATACCAATATTGACAAGATTTTGGTGAAAATTGAGGCCTGGGCTTCTGTGAAATCTTTCTGCATTTTTAAGAGGGTTGAGAGCGCCCATCATCCCTTGATTCTGGAGGTGAGCGAGGCCTTTTGGATAACAGCAGATGGGAGAGAGGCCAGAGGTATGGGTGGGTCGGTCCCAGTGGAGGTCTCGGGCCATACTAAGCGAAATATTAGGTTGTGTAAATAACGTTGCCACTGGTTTATCAAGACATTGTTCCATTTTTGGATGAGCTTGGTCATGGAATATGGTCATGATCTGGACAATCAGGCTACTGGCCATGACCATGAGGGACAACACATGGGGTTAAAGTGGCTATGTCCACCTAGGACTGGCTTTGTGGTAAAGTTATTCGAAATTGGGATAGGTTTGAAAGGGAAGAAAAAATGTGCTTGTGGCAATATGGTCATAGGGTTTTCTTTTCGCCTTCTGCAGGCTGCCATGGAAAGCGAAGAGGGGCCTTGTACGGAACCCGACCTTCCCTTTCCATGGTGGCCATCTTGGAAAAGGATTTTCCTTACTACAACTGCTTCTTCCCC
Organism: Ambystoma mexicanum; assembly: GCF_040938575.1. Taxonomy (NCBI): domain Eukaryota; kingdom Metazoa; phylum Chordata; class Amphibia; order Caudata; family Ambystomatidae; genus Ambystoma; species Ambystoma mexicanum. The sequence goes on from NC_090932.1 coordinate 914,852,607, forward strand.
TATGTATGTGCTTCTTCCCCTATGTATGTGCATCATAAGATGCGATTGAATTATAAGGAAAGTACTGTAAGAACAAGTTTAATACCTTTTGAATTTAAAATTTTTGACTGTCAGTGAATAAACTCACCTGGACTAGATATGTCAGCAAAAAAATAGGGGCTAGACATGTGATGTCATCAATCATATATGTGATGTCATTGTTGATGTCATGGGTGTTCTTAGCAGTGAACGGTGGTGGCGCGAGTTATGGTTGCTTAGCTTACCATAACTGGCGAATTCCAGGGGTTTTTCTTGTAACCATAACGTCCCTTTAACAAAGTTTTTTAATTGAATTTCATAGGTTTTTATTAGTGCAACTTAACCATAACGTCCCCTTAAAGAGAATATATATATATATATATATATATATATATATATTATATACACACACACGCACACATATATACACACACATACATATATACATACACAACACATTACTCATCGTAATTGTATTTCTAATGCTTGTATCTGCTTACATTCACATGCTATGCATAGGCCAACATCTAGTGGAAGCTGCGGAGTATTAAAGTTGTGGTTTTTGAAACTCGAAAAGGGACGTCAACAGGGTGTGCCAGTAATACTATCCCGTGTGACGTCCACTGTACCCATGGTCTTTCACGTATACGTACATACACACATGAAGGCCGCTACATATTCTCTTCAAATAAGTAACTGTTGAAAAGTTAAATTTTGGCAAAATGGTCCATAATTACGTAATGTTCTCTCCCTCAGGGAGAGCTGCAGCGTTATGCTGCCATCTTGTTTTCCCGCACACAAACACATCTTAAGCCTCCTCTTAGAAATTTCCCATACCTGGACTTCGGTCCCTGAGGGCATTCCTACCACAAAGTGCGTTGAGGCCATACAAATGGGAAAAGGCGCCATATAAATGACTGCAATACAATAGTTTTCTTTTGGGCCCAGTAGACATGGCCAGTGACCACAGCCGAGCATGTTGCATAGCTTCTTGAGGTCTTACTCGCTATGGCCTCTGTACGTGTTGCACCAAATATTTCTTTTGTGCCCACTAGCCGTGCCCACTGGCCATACCCATTGGCTAGTAGAGTAGGCACTGCAGATTTTTTTTCTAACTTCTTATTCCCGCAATAATTTTACACAAATCATTTCCAATAACAAATTCCTGCGATAGAGTCACGGGTCGCCGATTCCCTCTCCCATTACCGCCGCCCCCCCCCCCCCCCAATCACTCTTGTGAAGCATATTTTGTTCTGAGCGAGTCTTGCGGCTTTGCCTCTTTACTCTAAGATTCACATGGTCTTCGCCTGATAAACCGAAAATGTTCCACCCGTATCTGGCTCCCCATTCACCCTCAAATCCCTAACTTCACATGGTGTCTTCTTTCCCACTCCCAACCTCTTGCCAGATGTGACTGCTGTTGGTATCTATATGCCGCCTATGGCGAGGCCATATAAGCGATGTTCAAAACAATCAGTGTCCCCCTAGGAGTGAATACATAAACAGAAGAAATTTCAGTTTCTTTCTGATGTTGAGAATGTTAGACTAAGGTCATGGAATTTAGTTCAAAGTTTGATGGCATCCTTTTTCCTCCTCCAAATCGCGTTTTGAGTTCTTTCATTTGCGGCTTCTCCTGGTGATATCACAGTAATCTCTGGCATAAAGCAAAGAATTGCGGAAAAGACTCCAGAAAGGTTATAAGGAACAGAGGACAATGCCAATGTCCGTTAAATATTTTAAAAACTACAAAATGGATTTACCCTAAATCAGTTAAGGAAATTAAGTCCATACTTTGTGCCCAAATTATTTCTTAATTGGTCCAGATCTGCTTAGCGGTTTTTGCACTACAGCAGTTCAAAAACTGCACTTTTACTATGGGAAAATGAACAGGAGTAATTGTAACCCAGACGTGGACCCCTTGCTCACTGTGCTCAGAGAGGCACAGCTCCACCTCACTGATGAGGCACAAAGAGGCTGAAACACGTGGATGGGGATGCTGTTGGTACTCTTGTTCCAAGGAGGTTTGTCTGGAATTTCGGTGCTGGACTGCCCTTGGGGGCGGGACAAAGATTGATATGCAAATGTATATTCCTCCTTTGTGAAAAGTACAGTGAGCTAAAAGTGATAGCTGCAGACTCTCACAGTGGGGAAGAACCACAGAACAGGTTACCATGCCATGTTCTTTCGAGAGAGGGGTGCCTGCTACCTCTTTTGCATAGTTGAAAACTGTGTTATGTTTTCATAATAACTAATTGTTTTAATTAATTGCTCCCAAAACTTCCAGATTGGGGGGTGAGGGTCCTCAACACATTTATTTTTAGAACATTTCATCCAAATCCATCCAGCAAGTCAAAAGTTATTAGTGTCTCTGCTGCAAGGCACCAAGACCGATATAGGTTTTAAAGGAGCAGGGGACATCCCGTTCTGTCGAATAATTTTCTAAAAGATGATGGATTTTTTAAATGTTTTTTTTATTATATATGGTTTACAAAAGAAACCTTTACAATTACATTCAATAAGAAAAGAAAAAAACAATAAAATACATATATACATACAGTACCATATATTGATTATAGATAAAATACAACCCCAGTATCCTTCTAAAAGTAGAAAACATAGAACAAGCCAATAGAATCAGTGCAGATTTAAAACCAATAAGAAATTCCTAGTCATGGTGCCCTCTACATGCATAAATATCAGTGCAATGTCAAGTTTATATGAATATTCAGTACAATGGATGGTTTAAAAGGATTAGAAATTCATCATTCAATAAGATCAAAAGGAGGGCCCAAATAAGTCTAATGATTTAATAAACTGCAAGTCCATCTATGGTTTTAGTAACAGAAAGACAACAAAACCAAATAAGATTTTCTGCCCCCAACAGTCCCAGGGTATTGAATCTGACTAAATAGATGGCCCTAAGACCTTTCAAAGTTGTACAGTCTAAGAAAAAATGGCGGGCTGATTTAATAACCCCAGGATTGTGATAAAAACGAAATGCGAGATCCGAGTCACTAATCTCCTTCCTTCTAAATAAAACTTCTTTTGTAGGCAGTATATTCCATCTAAGCTTCAGGAGTAGTGAACGATAGTGGCGGTTAGGGAATTGTGTCATAATAAAAGATAAGCAGCCGCTCTTCTTATGATCAAATTGTAAATCGCACCGCGATGAGTAAATATGTAGTTTTCCCAATGTATTATTCCAATCACTACAGAAAAGGAGCTCTTTGACTTTATTAGGATTGTTCTGCAGAGTATCCCTATCAATAGGCAGATCTAATAAAGTCTTGTCACAGAGGTCCCTAAATTTAAAAAGCAATGAATTCCGATCCAGTGATCCCTGTGAGAAGAAAGTCTTGCCCAAATCATCATAGAGTGTGTCTTGTTTGGGACTGAGCAGGGCGGAAAAAAATACAAGGGCCCGCCAAAGGATTCTAGCTCGCAAAGAAACTAAACCCAGTTCAAACCTTATGGCCGCTGTCGGGACACAATTGGGCAGTTTCATGATCTTTCTCCACTAGATACCTTTAAGGGTGTCCCAAAACATCAGGAGATCCAGATAATGTAGTTCCATTCCATATATTAATTTCAGAATCACCTTTCCCTTGAAGAAATCTACCACTGGCTTAAAAGAAAACCGGCCATATTTATAGTCTATATTTGATAGATTGTAAAATAAGCGGGAGAAGTTTATGTCTGAGTAAGCGTCTTAATTCAATGGCCGATGGTTGGGCCAAGATAAGGAATCCCAAATAGACAATTGTGTGTGTTCTCACCGCCAATTTTCCACACTTGTTTATTCCCTTTTTTCCGAATGACCAACGTGCGGGTTTTACGCAGGTTAATTTTTAACCCATTAAGTACAGAGTATTCTTCAAACTTGCATATAAGTCTTTGCAAACCCCCTTTGGTCTGATCGAAGAGAAGGAAATCATCAGCATATGCCAACCAAGAGAGCCCGAGATCCCCCAATTTTGCATTCACCAAACCCGCATTTCCGAGAAACCCCTCTACATCTGCCAAATAAAGGATAAAAAGACATGGAGCTAAGGAACAACCCTGTCTAACCCCAATACGTGTCCTTATTCTTCTAGAGAAGGTTCCTTCTAGGTCAATCCTAATATGGAACCCCAAGTTCTCGTACATTGCCATAATTAGTTTGAGGAGACCTAACGGAATCCCCCACTTTGATAATTTTGCCCAAAGCCTTGACCCAATTACCAGATCAAATGCATTAGACAAATCAATCGAGGCAACGTAGAGAGTACCCCCAAATGTTCCCTATGTGGTGCTTTGTAGGGCAGTTAGAATGAAGCCCACCCTGAAACGTGTTTGTTGTTTCGGAAGGATATGATTTTCCTTAATCCAGACATTAAGATGAGAGAGGAGCATAGAAGCCAAAAGCTTACAGTCCGCATCAATAAGAGATTGGTCTATAGTTTTTGACCAGAGTTCGTAGACCTCTCTTAAAAATGGGAACAATGTGGGCAGTTTGCCAACTTAGCTTTTACCTGTGTTCACTACATCTTGAAACAGCAGACAGGAGTTTTGCCCAAATTTCTGGTTCCGCTGTCAGTGTATTGCTCGTCAGGCCATTAGGACCTGGAGCCCTGGATTTCTTAGCTTTCACAATTAATCGTAGTATTGTCTCGTAGTCAATGATTGGTTCCCACCAGACGTTTGAAACCTCTTCCTAGTTGTGCAGAGTTGTAACCGCTCTTCCCCTCTACCAAAAAGTTCAGAATAATGATCCACCCATTGAACCTCCGGGATGGCATTCAATTGGTCAATAACTAAATCCTGGTCTTGGGCTGAAAGAATAGCCCAGAACGCCCCAAGATCTCTTTTGACCAGGACTCTTAGCATAGACTCCACATCATTTTGGAAGGGACTGAATTTTCTTGATTTACAGTAATTTTTATATTTTTGTTGAATGGATTTAATTTTTGCTCTTTCGATATCCCAGTCAGTATCAAGCAGTTGGACCTCTCCAATACGTTTCCGTAAGTGAGCCTTTTCATTAGCAAGCTCCTGATCATACCTATGGGCATGAGATCTTTTAGGGTTACCCTTCTTGAGCAAGTCATAGGTACTACTATGGAGAACATTCAGGAAAGTATCAAAGAGTAAGGTGTTGAAAATTTCCACAAAAAGGAGGTATGATTAAATGAAGTAGTAAGCTGACAATTGAGGAGATTAATGTTAGTCGATGACCAGCGTACCCCGCTCCCTTGTCCCAGTGTTGAGTTGTCGTGGTCCACCAGAGGACAGCATCTTCGACGGGAAAGGAGAAGAAAAGGTGACCAGCAGGGACCCATGATTACTCCAAGAGTTGAAAGAAAACTGAAGCTCAGGCGAAAGAAGGGACAGGGAATGGTCTCCAAAGACAGTCTATAGTAGACGATGACACCTCTATGCCACGTGGGGCATAGAGCGAGAGTAGAATCATAAGAGCCGTTAAGGCATATCAGACCCACCGATTCCAAAGCGAGATTCCAAAGTCTGCCCCAGGCAAATTTTTGACCTCTCCGATTATCATCCTCCAGAACCGGTCCCAAACCGCCAAAATCGGCCTCAGATGATATAGAGCAGTCAGAGTTAAGGTCTCCAGCCAGGATCGCTTTCCCCTTGGGATGGAGCGATCTCCAGGAAAGAACCATATCCATTAGATTTCCCAAAAAAGGCTCCAGGGCAGCAATGCCCTTGTACCAATAGATATTAATCAATAAAAGGTTAACCAGGCCATCTCCAAACGTAGACTCCAGGGCCAAGAGACCAAATGGTGTGTCCAAAAGAACTTCATTCCTAAGGCCGAGAGAAGCTCTTATTCCAATGAGAAGACCCCCTGAGGCCCTCCCACCCAGACTAGATTTGGCATTTTGAGAATAGATTTCAAAGCCGTCAAAGAAGGGGGAGGGGGGTGGGAAGCATCCAGGTTTCTTGAAGAAAGAAACAGTTGGAGCGCTAATCATAGCTACTGTGTCAGTGTTCGTAAACAGATGTAGATTTCCCCTAGAATTCCAAGAGAGAAAAGAAAATAGGTTTGGGGCCACAGGATTGGTTGGCGAATCGAGACTCTTAAGAGAATGCTCATTTCCAGAGGCCAGAGGTAACTTGGGCCCGGTTTCTGGCATCACTCTTGAATCGGGGAGTAAACTGCCTCTGTTGGGGCTGTGAAGCCCTTTCCGGGTGATAAACCATTGTAAGATTTCCCCTATACTCTTCAGACCCTGCGTTGCTACCCGGGGGCTGATTAGATTGTAACAATCTTACTTCAAAGCCAAGTTGCATTAGGCCCTTTTTTGGCCCATTATTAAGTCCAATAAAACTCTAGATTTCAGAACAATATTGCACATATCTACACGTTCTTTAGAAGGAAAGAAGATCCTTTCCATCTCATAGCTAGAAATAAGGGCAAGAGGTTTAAGTTGATGAACGATTTTTAGGATATTTCCACGATTCAGACAAATAGGCATATCCTGACCCCATAGACTAGTAAGTTGTAGGGTCTCCAAAGAGTCTTTAACCCCCAGCAGTTGTGGTAGAGATTCAGCTATAAATTTAGTGAATTGGCTTAAAGGGTCAGCTCCCAAATCAGTACCCCTTGCACCGCTTAAGATGGTCCTACTTTGGGATACGTGAGGCCCAATAGGGAATCTTTCATGACCATTGAAAGTGGTCCTATTTTGTGATGCATAAGGCCCAAACGGCGATCCTTCATGACCATTGAGAGAGACCGCATTTAGTGAATTTAGACGAGTGGGGTTAAGGAAATTTGGAACATAGAAATCCCCCACTGGTCTAAATCCCATGGTGTGCTCCCCAGATAAGGAATCTGCATTAGCCTCGAGAGGTGTGGGGGGATGAAGAGATTGACCTTCTATACTAGATGCACTAGAAGAGATAGCTGTAGGGACGGTGGCCTGTGACGAGCCTGTAGTTGAGTTAATGTCCACCCCGGTAGGAGATTTAGTGCTGTAAAGCTCCTGGAATAATTGTTTTGCCATATCAAGGTTGACCAAAGACGCAGGTATAGGAGTAGTGATAGACACAGAATGAGTAGAATTTGGACCAGGTAGCAAGTTACCGGGGATAATGGAAGGTTGTGCAGCTGAAGAAGCAACAGAGTTACATTCAGTTTGAATATTCAAGGTAGCCAGAGTACTATTATTTATAGGCTCAGGTAAAGTTAAAATTACTTTTGGATGACAAACGTCATGAATTTCCACAGTCAGAACAGCATTCCCCAAAACCGCAGGGGGAATTTTATCATTTAACACAGAACTAACTGTCAATGTTTCAATTTGACTGTCTGCAACTGAGGGGGAAGATAGTATATTTGTCCCAACGGAAGCAGGAGCAGCAATAGGTATGGCAGTGAGAGATGTTGCTGATACCATCGGAATATTAACCTTCTAAGGAGGGCTAATTATAGTTACACACGGGGACATACTTGGCAAAACCAGATTTTTAAAAATGATTGGTAAAAGAATTAATTTTCTTCATGTTTTTCTGATTTTTAGTTTTCTTTGTTTGTTGAGTAGGTTTTCTTTTACCTATATGAACAAAATCCTTCAGGTGTACTGTTTCTTTAGTAAGGTCAATAAAGTCTGGGATTTCTCCAGATTTAAATGAGGTTTAAATTCTAAAGAGGGAGCTACAATAACTCCCTTCTGTAAGTTGACCGTTTCTAATATAGAAGGTTCGCAAGCAGGCACGGTAGTGGTGGGACCAGCGGAATTGGCCGCCAACCCCTCTGTTACTCCCCCTCTGGAAAAATTCCCAATCGCTTTTGCAGGATTGTTCAGCAATTTTTCATCAGAGGCGTGCGCCAAATGAACTCCCTCATCCTTCAAAGGGGGGATTAAAAGAGTTTGAGCACATAGTCCCCTTTCTGAACAGGAAGAGGCGATTGTAGATGGATTCTTATTGGAGTCATTCCCCAAAGTGTTAGCACTTTCCCCTATCCTGCCCTTGTTATTTAGCAGCCCTTCCATGTTAAATAGATTTTTCAGAACAGGGTCTGGGCACTTTTTAGTTATAGAAGGATTATCTTCCTTGATAATTTTAACCAACTCTTCAAACCTATCAAGACCCTCCAGCCTGGTGTAGATTTCAGCAAGTAAAAGAGAATATGATCTAGCCTCCGCCTAAATATTGTCATAAAGACTAACAAAGGAACTTAAAGACCATGTTCAGGGAGGAGACTGTAGGGTGAGTCAGTTTTATTCTGTCATCAGCCTCTTTAAGAGTATGGTGTAATACGGACTCAGTGGCATGTTCCTTTTTCATATCTGGGAGTAAACCCCTTTCTCTAAGCCAGTTTTGCTTCTCAGTATACTCACCGATGAAATTAGGGAGTTCAGAGGGAGAGACCACATATGAAGCATCACAAGTTTGTTGGATTACATTGGTATTATTAATAGAATTAGGTTCTAGCTCACTCTCAGCTATTGCCTTATCTGCACATTCGATAATACGGATGTCATCAATATCATTATCTACAGGATCAGTCTCTAACTTCTTTGCTACATCTGCCAAATGTAAATGGTCCAAAGTAGCCACTGTGAGAGCTGATTGTGGAGGTTTAATTAGGGTGCTAGTTGCTGTTCTTTTCCCAAAATAATTGGAGATTTTTTTCCCTTGTATTGGTTGGCCTAAAGTGCCCATATTAGATTTTATTTTGGGAGTGTAGGTCAACGGTTTCATAAGTGGTGTTTTAAAAGCTGTAGAGTTCGTTGTAGGAGTAACAGGATTACCAGCAGAAGTAACAGAAAGGTTCACCTGTATAGAAGTGGCATGATTAACAGGCCCACCAGAAAAAGAAAACTTCCCCAGGTTGCGGATGAAATAGTGTGGGTATTATTGCCCTATAATAAAGAAGATTGAGGAACAAGAGCCCCAATAGAATCAGCAGGAGGTACTGTAGAGTTTAGTCCAGAGAAATCCAACAGAGGCAAATGGAGGCCGCTTTGTTTTGGGGGGAGGAGGAGATAGGTGTCAGATGGTTAGAGTTCACCATAGTACTGATGGAGTTGTCGGGACAAGTCCTCGCCCTTGATAAACTGCCACCATCCTCCAAATTCAAGGCTATAGTAGCTGCTAAACGTTCTTCCTGGGCATTAATGGAAATATCTGGTTTTCCATTGTAAACGCAACTGTTATCAGCTGAATTACGTGGAGTGATGCCCATCATATTAAGTACCGCACTCCTATCTTGTGAGTGAATTTGGGCCTGAACCATGCTTTTCTGAATAATAGAATCCAAGGAGCCAACCGCTGGTGTAGGGGGAAACTTACCTAGTAAGATAGAACAGGAATTCAAAGGAGGGATAGCTACTTTTATAATGGGGAAGTAGCCACCGCAGTAGGTTGGGTAGAGTCCAGCGAGGCCTCCATAACTGACTGGCTCCTAAGGCCCTTACGTGTCATCCAAAAAAGGGGACTAAACCTAGAAAATTAGAATGCAAGAGAAAAAGAGAAGGGCTGGCAGCAGAACAGCTCTGTAGTTAACAGAGAGAAAACTTCAGAGGTAGATGCCTAGAGTCAGTGTGACCAGCAAGTTGAATAGAATGTAAGGGGATACTATCCAAATGTTTAGGGCAAAACACAGTGATAAAATGCACTGAGTAGAGATGTTAGCTAAAATAAATCAAAAGCTAAAAATCTATGGATAAAATACAACCACCAATATACTATAAAAGCACACACATATGTATCCTACCATAAAATCAGGGAATACAAAGGGAGTAATGTATCAGAAAACAGTGTTCTATGAATAATGTGAAGAAAAGAAAAAGTCTCATTAGGCTGCAGGTGACCGTTAAGGCCCCAAGTCACAGGGTAAGGAACACCCGATAGCTTGAGGACTCTTCCCCCCTTACCCTAGTGACGCGTATTAGTTGGAGTGTGTAGAAAAGCAACCAAGAGGTCACTCCAGCATACTCACAAAGTCACTGTCAGTGTGTAAGTAAAACACTGTTGCACAGGGCCACAGGTCACAGCCAAACAGCAAAACAGAAGCTCCAGCCTGTACTGCCTCCAGGGCTTAACGCCACAAGGGTGGTTGGGCCGGCAATAAATGCTGGGAAAGTCACGTGATAAGTCACGTGACCACAACGAGTTCCCCCTCTTCCAGGAAGCAGAGTTGATTCAGCAAGAGCTCAGCTCGCAGTGCTGTTCCTGGATAGAATTCTGCAGGCAGTAATGAGCGTTCGCACAACAAAGCGGTCCTTCAAAGAAAATAAAGCACTGGATGGATTTACCCCAAACTAGTCAAGGAAATTACCTCAACACTGTGCCAAAGTTGTTTGTTATTTGGTCCAAATCTACCCAGCCGTTTTCCAACTGCGGCTGTTCAAAAACTTCACTTTTTCCTCTGTGGAAAATGAATGGGCTGAAAAGGGTGCTTTTTCATTTCAGAACTATTGCAGTTGGGGGGCCAGCCAGTGGTTGAGAAGGGGCCTTGGCAAACGTTTTCTTTTGAATATTTCATCCAGCAAGTCAAAAGTTATTAGCAATAGATTTTTGGGAAAAATTGCTTTTTCATTTATGAAAATCTTCTCTGCTGCAAAGAACCATAGGCGATTAAGCTGGTTTTTTTTGAAGCAGGGGGGCACCTCCTTCCACGAATATTCTGAAAACTCCTTGACGGGTTTACCCCAAACCTGTCCTAGATATCGAGTCAATGCTTTGTGCCCAAGTTGATTCTCATTTGGTCCAATTCCGGCCAGCACTTTTTGCGCTTTGGCTTGACAAATTTGTGGTTTAATCATCATTTAACAAATATTTCCCAAATGTTCCAGTTATGGGGGAGGGTGGGCCTGTGACAAACATTTGGTTTGGAAAATATCAGCTAAAAAGCTATTAGCAAAATAATGTTCGCATTTCCTATGGATTAAGTCACTCAGGCTACTTAAACTAGAACAGAGATGGATTGGATACACTGCTAGAGTGCTCACATAATGAACCTTAATTAAGAATTACAGTGGGATGGACTTTTGTAGTCAAAATAAATACACCAGTAATAAGATCACTGTGCAACAATCTCTCATGCACATCCCTCAGATGTAACCCTTCAAAGTATAATCAGCCACCAGAAAAATGTCAGTATCATTAGACACTGGACATAAAGCACATGTATAGATTTGGAGCTTATATCAGGTCTGTAATGATTGTGCGAACGTCAATAGTTGTGGGTAGTGAGGAACAATGTGGTTGATTAGCAGAGTTTGCTAATTAAAGTTTTCTTGATTAGCAAACAAACCCATTTGATTAGCAATGCTGTACTAATATTTTTAATGTTGCAAGAAGTTATTGGTACACATGACAACGTGAGTAACAATACAGCGGTTTTGTGTACAGCTGACGACCCAAGTGAAATAAGTTGTGCCCTGAAACTGAAAATTCTTCAAAATTCCACTAGAGCTGCAGATCGAGTAACTTAGTTTACCTACTACACCTAAAAGAAATGCACTAGAACATGGCAATGGATGACAACAAAGTTAAATGTGCTTTCTGTAAAATGGTGCATGTCACCACAAACCACCTCCGTTTCGCACACTGCTTCCACCCATGCACACTGAAACTTATTTGACATTTACTGCAAGGTACATGTTAAATAAAAGTTTCAAACATCCCCTGCAAATGGTACTTCGCCTTCATAAAATCTACTCTATTTGAGAGGATGAAGAGACTTTGTGTGCTCTGGAAGTGTTCATATGCAATGTAAAAGGTTAGCTGCACGGCAGGACACAGATATGATAAAAAGGCTCTAAAAACAGGTGCCAATATATAATGCAATACTAATCATAGAACAGAGCAAGCACTGGAGGCTAACTATAGTGTATGATAGTGCAGTAGATGTGTAGACGTACAGACTGGATTGAACTATTGATCACTACTTAGCGTAATCTAGTGAGCTTATGGATTCATTGTTTAAGAGGAAAGAAAGTAAGAGACTAAGCAGATCGGATGGCGTAGCAGGCAGAAACATGGGCAAACTAGGTGTAATATAGAGTGAAAACGGGTGAAAAAAGAGCATTCTTAAAGGTAAGGGAAATTTGCTGTGCATTCTCTGTAGTTAGGGAGGACACAACAAAATCAGGAGTGTCTAGGTTTACATTACTCTGTAACCTTAATTGGCATTTTGTGTATAAGATATGTACACTATGTCTGTCTTGAACTGTCTGTTCGGTAGGTTTTGTTCTATGAGGGCAATTCCAATGGCTTTTGAATGTCAGTGGAGATTTCTATGGTTGTCATATGACCACGTAGGCAAATTATTTGCACTATGGTATGACAATTAAAATGTTAATAACAATTGAACTTTTCTAAAAAATAATATTTTTGGACAAATTGAGAAATTTTTTAAAAATAATTGGTTTTGGTGTTTGATGTAAAATTGATTGTTCATAGCAAGTTACATGCTTGAAAATTAGGCATAAAGTTGTACCAGGGATCCTCTTTTTGTTATGAAAGGCACCATATTCCAACTGCAGAATCCAACTTGCACTAAACACACAATTAAAGCAACTGGCATCTTTCAAGTCGGTCTCTCGACATTGCTCACTCAACCAAAGCTTGCAATGTTTGATTCCAAGTTCACTCTCAAGGAGGACTGTGAAAAACCCGATGGTATTCTCCCACCTACTCCCCCGAGTCTTCCATTCAGGTGGACAGGGAAGGGCCATCACAGACAGGGGAGGGAGGATTACATGAGTGGAGGGTCATGGGGATTGAGAGTAGAATACCCAAAAGCGAGAAATAGTATTCCCCCTTTCCCAGTTATACACCAACCCACTTTCCCTCAGCCTTAATGGGGTATTTCAATCACACCCCATCTTCTACCTCCTCATTTCCAACAAGCATTGGGACGAGTAAGAGGCAACCGAGAATAATCAAGGTTACCCATAGCAACAATATAGGCATACAAAGTGAGGCCTACCATCTAACACCTTTGAATTGTCCCACTAATAAGAGTCAGGCAAGGTCAGGCACTTTTCTTTAACTGTGCACACCTGACTCCAATTGCCTCACCTGCAATATATAAAGGGTGATTCTGCTAGGGTCATTGAGAGACCTGGGGTTGCTGGATGGAACCAGGAGGCCAAGGAGGATAAGGCTGCAAGGAGAGGAGCCCAGAAGGTCCGGTGGAGTGCAGGATGGCAAGACGATGGCACAGTGTTTATAAAGGGCTGCAGTGTGGCGAGGGAGATGCCTCTCCAGGGAGTGGGAGCGGGACAGAAGGCAGTCGATTAGCCTTGCTCAGGCCAGTGCTCGTTCCCCTATGACATGTGCGGGCCACAGGGGCGTCTGAGGGGCAGGTGGCAAGACCCTGACCTCAACCCAAACCCATTTGAACTGATTTGACCTGCTTGCCAGCACTGCGCTACAGTTCATTAGTTTTGAGAAGGAGGGAGAACCTCAGTAGCGTGCGGGTGGCCAGAGCGGGAGCAAGAGTGCTGTGAACGGAAGAGCTCAATGAGCAACAGCGGAAAGAAAGCAAAGCAAAGGGAAAAAAGGTTAAGGCAAAGCTAAGCAGGAAAACGCTGGTAAAAGGCAAGAGAAAGAAAGCAGAATGTAAGAAAAGGAGCGCAAGAAGCACAGAAGTAAAGAAAGACAGACCAAGTGTAACAGAAAGACAGCAAACGGACAGTTAGAAGGAAAATGAACAATGAAGAGGGTGAGAGTAACCCGAGCATGAGAAAAAGGTTCAAGTGACCCACAGGAAACAGACGGTGCAAGAGACCACAGTGAAGAAAACAAGGTGCAAGAGAGTGAAAATTACAGAGAAGTTTGCAACAAACACTGAAAGGTGGAAAGAAGGTGCAAGTGTGTACAACAAGAAAAGAATGTGGTGTGCAGGGCACACAAAGTAAAGAAAAGACAGAGTGAAAGAGGCACAGAAGAGAAGAAGATGCCACAGAATAAGGAGAAGGGTTAGTGGTCCGAGTGGTCACACGCCTGGGAGGAGCAAAGAACCAGGCGCTCTCGAAAGTCTCCGATATTACCCCCATGAAATAATTGTACAGTGAAAGGTACATCCTGACAAGAGGAACTTTTTTGTTTGTTTGAGACCAGAGGGGCCTAGGCTTGGTGAAGGGAACACTAGGAGGCCTAACGGGAACTGTGTCTTGTTTGTTTGGAATTGAAAGGATCGAAGCTTGGGGAAGGGAACCAAAGAGACCCAGAGACCTTGTAAACTTAATTGGTTTGCTGCAAGAGCCCTACATGGAACGTTCCAAGGGCAACCCTTTTGAGTTGAGCTATTTTGAACTGGCAGAACTACACCTATTCGTAAGACTACCTGAAACCAACTGTGGTTTACATTTTCTTTTGAATCGCCATTTTCCCTTTAAGAAGACCCCTTATCACATTTGCTTTAAAAGGGAGTGTGATGGAGTGTCTTGGTCTGCTGAAAGAGAAGGAGCTTGCCAGCATTGTTGGAGGAGCAGTCTTTTTAAAATGTTGTCCGTTTTCTGTCCACTCACGCTAACGCCTGCCTACTTCTCCATCTCGTAGAGCGGAGCGCATCAGATTATCTTGGTGCAAGGCGTTGGCTGGCTTCCTGTACCTCGCCGACTGGAGACATGGATTCCCTATATTGTCAGTGGAAGTGCTACCAATACATTTGAATGGATTTGGGTTGGAGCTAATGAATGATTTTAGTAACCCCTCCTCTGCTGTAGCTTATACTTGGACAAATGGCAACCATACTTCCACATTAGACTTTCTTTGCCAGCCCCTGGCGCAATTCTGCATGCACTAGCTTCTCAGTTACTCCCAACATCCTGAGTTAACATGCCTTGCATTGCTTTCGACATACAATTGGTCAATACCATTGCTCCCTTCCTCGCATCTTCCGATTTAAACGTGAGCAGGAGGTGATAATAGAAATCACATGGACCATTGGCTTGATAAATCGTGTTAATAACCATCTCTCGCGCCTCCCAAGTAATTTCCCAGGAGTATGGCAACCTGATTATGTTACTTTTGACCAGTCTAGTGCCGCTGTAAAACAACTTATGGTTACCTCAGGTGCATCATCCAAGTATGATGCACTCATGAAGCGCTCGAATATGCGCAACATTGCACGCCATTTACATAAATATAACAAACTAGTCATGAAAAGGAGAATATTGAGAAAGCGCAGAGATATTAAATCACACTACATTCACTACTGTACAATTGTTCCTTACCTTTGCCTGTAACATGATGTTTAAACGCCCATATACCCCTGGGTCAGGAGCGCTATACAAATAAACACACACACACTCTGGAATCTATGTGCATGATGCGCAGAAGCTTATAAAAGGGAGCTCCGGCAATCCTATAAAAACTGGAACTGTAAAACTAGAGCCAAAAGCCTGCAAATGGACACTGAAACCCTGTTAAATGTACTAAAAAATAAGAATTCAAGAGCCATTTGGACAGGGATTAATAATTTGGCGTTTTCACAATGTCACACACATGAATGCCATCAGTGAACAGGTTTGGGCTGATCATTTCACTTCTCTTTTCTCCTAAACATATTCACAAAACCTTCTCCCCGTATACCTGCATTGATGTTGCCACAAACATGAATAGAGAATGTTTTGACCCTGATGTTATATATCGTACAAAAATAAAGATATACTCCTCTCATGCCCCTGGTCCTAGTGGGCTGTCCAATCTCTTATTTAAGAGTGATCCTTCCACATGGGCTGAAGTTGTCAATACTTTTTCAGAATATTGTAATTACTGTCAATGTCCTCCCATGTGGTCAATCTGCTTATGTCATCCCAATTCACAAAAGAGGAGATGGGTCGTGCCCATTAAACCGCCACCCAATTACCACCCAAGATGCGGAAAGCAAAGTATTTGCATCAATTCTTCATTCACTCCCACCCAGAATCTTGGATATCTGATGTTGAAATCTTGTGCAAAATGGCAAATGGAATTCAGGCGTCACTTAGCTTAAAGGCATGATGGTTAATTCACTATAACAATTGGCTCTGGGAGGGAAATATCCATATATTTATTTGTGTTGCCTCATTTAAGCTATGCATTTGATGCAGTTGATAGAAACAAGCTATGGCTTAAACTTCAGAACTGGGACATCCCTACTGGTCTTCTCAGGCTCATTGTAGGACTGTATACACATACAAACATACAAGTTCATCTGAATCACACAGGAGGCTTATCTAGAGCCTTTCCTACCGCCTGTGGAGTTTGACAGGATTGTGTTTTTGCATCGTGCCTCTTTCATCTATATCTTGCAGATATCGACGACCAACTATGCCATCTTAGACCACATTCGTTTGCATGCGCTGATGAATAACTACTCTTTGACTGCACTGGGTCTACAGCGACTGATTAATTCTTTTGTTAGTTTCATTGAGAGCCACTCTCTAAAAGTCAATCCTGGTAAGACAAAGGTATTACAATTCTCCAAACTTAAAAATAAGAGTTCATACTCTGAGAATTCAAGATGCAAAAGACAGCATCCTCCATCACTTACTTGGGGTTTATAATTCATTCTAAACCATGTATAGGAAACCTGAAACAATGGTTTAAAGATAGTGTCTATATCTTGTCCTCAGAACTACTTAAAGCTGACTGTAGGTACTGTACATTTTCCCTTAAACTGCCGATATCCTTCTACGAGGGGGAATTGGTGC
The DNA here is from genome assembly GCF_040938575.1 of Ambystoma mexicanum. Lineage (NCBI taxonomy): Eukaryota > Metazoa > Chordata > Amphibia > Caudata > Ambystomatidae > Ambystoma > Ambystoma mexicanum. The sequence goes on from NC_090932.1 coordinate 914,869,286, forward strand.
CCATGTTATTGTATGGCATATAGACCTATCCTGTGGCAGCGATACATTGTCTTCCTGTTTTTGAGGCTCAGTTTTGGCAGAAAACACTGACCACCTAACTCAATACCTACTGCAGCTATACAATATCAACATGGAATTATATCATTACAGACAAGAGCCAATTGGAAACTCCTCTCACTATATCGAAAGATCCTATGTCCCATTAAAGGTTCACTTTTCGAAGACCAACAATATTCTGCAAATCAACAGATAGGCTTGGGCCTGTTCAATCAGGAATAGATGCACCATCCTACTTGATCATATTAATTCTACCTCAGAAGACCTTAAACATTTTCAAGAAAAAGTTAAAACATCATTAAGTAACTATGATTGGTTCACTACCATAAATCAATTGCACTCGTATCCCTCAAGACATTTGTACACGGATTATAAAAAACTGGGTACTAATGCACCCTTAAGCATCTATCCTGACCGGCTCACACACTCTTGTGATTTTGTTGGAATTTTATACTCACCAAACAAATCCTTGTTCAATATATTATCCCTTACGAACAATGCATGTGTTGCTTCTGTCTTGTACCAGAAGCAGTTGAAACTTTAAGGCACTTGGTAACAGAATGTTAAATTCTGGATCATCATTAAGCACGGTTCTTTGGGAAACCTTTATCTACTATGTACACTGTCGATCGTGAACCTTTTTGGAATCTTTGTACAGCTGGGCTGACAACTTCTTGTGTCATTACAGTTGTTGGCTTTATCAAATCACTGAATCTACAATCTGATGTAACTAGATAAATTAACATTTTTCTAACATCTGAATGTTTCTGTTTCCGCTTTTAGCTGTCTTGAGACTTTTATGCTGCAACACTTTCCAAATGAAATGTTTGCCTATTGATGCACAGGGTTACATAGAGAGGGGGAACCCTATGAATTTTATACATTCCTTTTGAAGATTCTGATTTTAAATAATTCATTTGATGTTCTTTTTATAGTTTTGAAACCACATATTTGTCTTCACTGTTTATTAAAGGTTGATTGTATTAACCATACAATAATATATTTTTTTAAATAATATTAAGAGTGAGGGCAAGCATAGGTTTGGACACAGACTAAGTTTGGTTTTTGGACTCCCAGACATCAAAGGCTCTTAGATCAGTTGAGGGTAAAACCCACCTCAGAGTTCGGGCCAGATGAGCATGACACCAATCCCACAAACTATGATAATAAAGGTTTTCAAATTGTTACTTTTGAGTCTGCCTCTCTTGATACCATGCCTGTCTCACAACTGCATCGCTTCACCACTGGCATGGGCTCTTATTAAATAAGGACTGGACATGTTTTGTCTATTCATAGAGCGGGACACACAAATTAAGGGCAGTAGCATTGTGAGTCCCAGTTTATTCACGTAAAGACAATCATGAATAAAACACTGGATGTTGGATCTGAATATAAACATACCTCAGAGTATTAATACAAGATGCTTATTTGAAATTCAAAAGGAAAGCTTACCATATTCTGTGTTTAAATGTTATTTAGGAGAGAGACATACTCCCATTTCTGTAAATACATACCAATGGACTTTAGTTTGCCTTTATAAAGCCAATAAAGATTCAAACGTCACATTAACATCCATGTTGATTTCCTGCATGCCACATTTGCTGAAGCCTGGTTTCGCAGGCCCAGCTTCTGCATTACAGAAAAACATTCCAGGACCCACTGCCCACTCCTTTCGCCTTCCTAGAATACTGGAGAAACCTCAACAACCACGGCTGGCTTCCCCATGCCAGCATCACCCTCCCTTGTGTTGTGCGGGACCAACACCGGTCTCCCACCAGACCTGCTCCCTTCCCAATCCTGCAACTCCATATACACCTCCTCTCCCCGATCCACACACCTGCCAACTCCCCCCCTTCCACTGGGTTACTAAACAATTACCCTCTGCTGTAACCTCACCCCTGTTACCCTTTTATCTTTCTGCTCCAACCACTGTCACCACTTCTGCATGCACGAGTAGCACATGTGCCATTTCCCGAAAGGACAGGTTTGGCAAAAGAGGCCCGTCGAGAATTGTGATTAGAAGAAAGTGGGCCATCATTTACAGCTTTGTTCAGTAAGGAAGATGGATGAATAGCGATGCATCTGGTTTGCAGATGAGTAAAAATAAAGAAAAATACTGTAGTTTTGGAAGTGTAGCACCAACAAATAACTTAATTCTCGCATGCATTCCTAAGTTGATAGATTATGTGCTGCTACCAAGGAAATGTAAGCAAATGGTGCTAGTGTTCACGCTGACCTTTGGGTAAAACACAATTTAGTCAAAGAAAATGGGAATTTTGTGCAAGTTCAAAAGCACCTCTATGATGAATCCAATAGAGTTGTCACTGATACCCTGGCAGTGACCTCCTCCCATGTGGCCAGGGGACATCAGCCGCTACCTGACCGTGACCCTGAGGATGGCTATATGAGGAAGATTATATATGAAGGGGACAGTCTTTGGGCGGGAGGGATGGCATGACTTCATTGGATGAGACATGGTTTCCTCCATTTGCATTTGAAGATAATGCCCTCATATCCAATACCTCACCTCTACACCCCCCCCTCTGAAGAATAGTAAAGACTTCACCAAAGCATATAAAACCAACTCTCAACTTTGGTCTACCATGTGGAAGCAACAAGAATGCCTTTATTAATTCTATTCATCAGCCAGAGCTGGTACACCATTCAGGCATGTTGAAAGTGATTATCGAAACTCTTCATCAAACATCAATATTGGACTTCTTTTCCCAGAATCCCCAGAATGCTGGGACAAAGAAGAGAAGAACAGTGCAAAGGAGAAGAAACGTCAATCCCAGCGAGCGTTCTAGCTGTTGGGTGAAAACACCCATGCCCAAGGCTGCTGCTGTTGTCAAGAGAACGGGCTGCCTCTCTGCAAGACTCGAGGTCCTGAACAGGTGTGGCACAGCCATGCGGTTCAGAGCAGAGGAAGAAGGGAAACGCTGCGAGGAGACACGCTGCAGAGACACCAGGAGACAGGAAGGAACTCCTGGGTGTTCACTGACCACAGAAAGCAGACCTTTACCTGCGAGAGACCAGACCGAAACCGGCATGCTGCAGGGAAGCCGCAGGAGACTAAAGGATACAGAGAAAGCAGTCACGAAGGGAAAGCAGAAAGAGTACCTTCACCTACTGACAGCGAACCAGCCCGAGAACTCCAACAAGAGCCAGTGAGACAACCCATGGATAGTGGAGACCTTGGGGCGTATCGGCATGCGTGCCAAATGTAAATAACAGTAAAGCAAACTCAAGAACAAGAAAAAGAAGAGACTAATTATAAGAAGGGAAACCAAAGCCCTTATACCTGTATGTGAATGCATAAATTGTGAATACATGGGAACACAAACAAATAACATATCAAGAGGATATATAAGCTGACCAAGTAAATGTACAATTGCGGAAGTGGATGAATACAAGAAGCCCTAGCAGGAAAGTATATCAGGGAATCACAAGGGAAGGAATAAAAGAAGCACCAGCAGGAGAGCATACCAGACAAATTACAAATGTGTGGAAACAAGAGGTCCTAGGAAAGAATATTAGGACTGTGTTGGCCAGACAAGCAACTCTGAAGGGAATAGAACCATAGAACCTTGTGTGTGCCACTATGGGACCCAAAAGACATAGGGAACTTTTTCATTAAAATAAAAAACAGTTTGTGGTAAAGAGGAATCCAGGGTATGGGAGTCAACCTCTGGGACAAGGACTCTTTATCCTTGATGAACTTAAGTTGGAGCTATTTATTCTTTCTTTACAAACCCTTTTTCAAAAGACATAAAATCTTAATACATTTCCCTTTTCACCTTTTTAAGTTTATAGTGCGAGGGTCAGAATAGAACTTTTGGGCACAAAGACAGTTTTGATTTTGACATTGGGACGCAGACAGAACCTTAGTTTTGGTTTAAGCAGGGTCAGCAAGGCCTTTTCCCAAACCCTTTCATTTTCAATAAAAGTCTTTAACCAAAAACATGACTAGCTGTGTCAGAGTTTCATCTTCACACCCAATACCTGGAATAAAGAAAAGAAAGCCACTAATTAAGCAAGTTGAAACCCACATAGAAGTCATCCATTAGAAGAACAAAATTAACGGTTATTCCAACATGTGCCAACACCATGGCGTGGCCCACCTCAATGTATGTTTTACAGACCAAAGTTAGCAAACACATTAAAAAGTGCAGATGAACATTCATGCATTTCATAATAACCAAATGTGTGTGCTTTCAGCTACATTGATGTTTCCAACCCCTCAGTTGGTCTTGGTTTTTGCGACAACAGTTCATTTTTCAAGGAGCCATTTTGTACTCAACTTACCACAATCACTTTAAGAAATCCAAGCTTCCAATGGGACCAGCAAGTCACCTTAGCCTATCCCCTCCCCCCAGCCCTGTGAAGCAGGCAGAGGAAAGCGAGAGCACTGGCTTCTGTGTGGAGAGCAGTGTTGCTGTGTGAAAGGAGTTGTCAAGATTTAAGGTCAAACTAATCAAAATACCTTACTTACTCGATTATCCCTCCCTTTTGCAAGCCTTTAAATAAAGGTCTGTGTGCTTTCAGCTGGATTGGTATGCCCATTCCCCACACCCCAACCCAAACCCCCCTCAGTTTGCCTTGGTTTTTGCAACAGTGTTCATTTTTCAAGAAGCTATTTTGCACTCCCCTTCCCACAATCGGTTTATGAAATCCAGGAAGACACCCGAGTACACCCCAGTCCTATTTCTACTGTTAGCCTAGGGGAGAATTGCCCAGGCAGCTGGCAAAGGGCAGTGGATAAGGGCAATTCTCAGTTTGCCTGGCGCCCAGCCCTGCACAGTAGCTCTCCCCACCTGCCCATGTGATCAGTGACAAGAAGGTAATATTGTGGCATAGTGTACTAAAATAGCTTCTTGACAATATCTTCACCAGTGGAAATTCCCCCTACCCCCACCCATTAGACATTTGCCATTGTGAATGTTGCCACTGTGCGACTCAGTTTTTCTGAAAGTAGCTGGTGTAAGGTTTTAACTTCGATTTTTACCACTGTGAGACTAACTTTGAAGTTTGACACTGTGTAATTCTGTTACTTTGAACTTTGCTGTGGTGAGGTGTTAACTTTGAATTTTACCACTGTGGGATTCCATCACTTTTAAAGACCTCACATCCTACAGCAGGGGTAAATCACGGCAACCAAGATCACTCTGAATTTGACCACTTTGAGACACTTTTTTACTGCTAGTCCTTAAACTTTGAATTTACCACTATGAAATTCTGTCACCTGGAACTTTGTAGCTGTAAGTTAACAGTGGATATTACTGTTGGGGGAGGGGGAGGGGGGGGGGGGGGGGGGGGGGAGTTACCTTCCAAACTTTCAATTTTGCCACTGAGGTTTCTCACTTAGAATTTTGCAGCACAAGATTTTTTGCCAAGTTTGCAACTTGCATCATTTTAATTCCAACATTGTGACACTCTTCTTTCTCACTTTGAATTTTGCCACTGCGGGCTCTCTCTCCGAATTCTGCCACTGTGAGGTTTTACGCACTCTGTACTACAGTGGGGTCCTGCCACTCGGAACTTGGCCACTGAGATTTTGCCACTTTTTAGAGCAAGCAACCTTGTGTTTGCCACCTCTAAAGTTTCCCACTTTACCACCCGCCAAATTTGAACTCTAACACTCTGAACCTTCCACTATTAATTCTGGCAACTTTGAACTCTACCACTGTGAACCAGAGTTTCCAACACCATGAGACTTTGCCACTACGAGACAACCACCAAGGAGAGGCTGTCGCCAGTATGAACTCTCTACCACTACTAAGCTCTATAAAAGTGGGTCTCAGCTATCATGAAGCCAATGCCAAATTAAGCCACTCGCCACTGCAAGCCCCAAGCCGTTGCAGGGTCTTAGGCCTACGAGGCCCTAACACAGTGAGGACTTACCACTGAGAATCTGCTATTGCAAGACCTCGCCATCACAAGCTTCTAGCACTATGAGGCCTCGACCACAGGAAAAAAAAACACACCAGCAAACAACCTGATTATAAGGGGACAAGTTTGCCCCTGGGACCAGTCTGCCCCTGGAGCAGGCCACTCTTTAATATCCTACAGACCTGCTCTATGCTGTAATAGCACGAACAAACAGCTCAAGCAAATAATGCCCACTTAAACACCAAACAAAGAGCATTGACCAAGGAAAATTTGCCACCACCCATAAAATCTGTTGGACTGGGAGGCCACCAGGGGGCACGCAGGCAATGTTAGCCTGAGTGTAGTGTTCCTGTTTCACCGGTCCGTTAGGGGCACCAAGCCCCCACCCCCTAATGAACACCCCCTGTGAAAATATAAGAGAACGGCGAGGTGGGAACACCTGAGGCACATTCTGTCCAGGTACCAGAGTGGGAAGCCCCCGCATTGAAGAGAACAAGGCACCTCGAGAGACGCGGTGAGGAGAGGCGGTGCCCTCTTTGTGCACACACAGCACCGAACAGCTGCCCGGCCGAGACTACGCCAGGATCGGCAGGCTGGAGGGACGCTTAACCCTCCCCCCACAGAGTGTACTACTGGTACAGGGTCCCCTCCTGGCATACACAAGTGGAAGTGCTGGGAGAGATAAAGGCTTGTAGAGCCTAGTCACCGATGCACTACGCAGTGAGGCGGATCATCAGGCGGACCTCATCGCTAACTGCAGTGAGGGGCCATCCCTCACTCCACGCATTGCGGTTTCCTCCCGCCACAGAATGGAAAGCAGGCAAGAGGCTTGGAGAGGCTTACTGAGGCCAATGTGGCAGGGGGCGCCGGGAAAACGCAGCTGCAGGCGACAGCTCCACTCAGCCCCTCAATTAACAGATTTCACGCGATGTCCCCCTTAGAGACATCGCGTGAAGGGATACGTTGCCTGGTGTACCACCTCTGAAGATAGCGCAACAGCGACACAGTGAGGGACACTCTAGCAAGAAGAGCGAGGCATTTGCAACACAATCGGACGGAACTGGATCACGTGGGAGCTGCAGCATTTCCAAGCACAGGGTGTACTGGAGTGACTGCATGCATAGCTTGGAAAGTTGGACTGTCAAGTTGAGGACATAGCCTGGTCCCACACAAGCAAACAAAGAGAAGGTGAGCAGCTCCCTTCCCGCTGAAGAGGCCCTAGACTATTGAGGAGGGCCCTTCCACCCTCCCAATCGCAGTGACAGGGCATCCCTACTTGGAATAAATATGAGTACTTCCCCCCCTGCCCCCCTCAATGGTAATATCCCCTGCTCAGGGGCCTGTTCCAGCCTCCTCCGGAGGACAGAAAGGTTGGGGCACCCCCTGAAGGAGCCCGGCTATAAACTGTCTATTGCAGCAGACTTTGGCCTCTGGCAGCAGGAGGAGGAGGAGGGTGCCCTAAAACAAGGGACCATTCTGCTACAACCCACGCTGAGCCCTGAGGTGCGGTGTCAGTATACACCAAGGAGGTCACAAAAGAAGCAAGCGAAGGAGGAGAACTGCCCACAGACACACGGGCTACCCCAGGGGGACTGACATGACTATCACAGAGTACAAGGGGGACTGCCCGCCCTCTGAACAAAGTAGACCCCCGGTCCTCACCCACATCCGAGTGTGGTGGGAAAGCATGGGATAAGCCCACAAGGTGGTAGGTGGAAGTCGTTTGCCACCAGGAAGGTGCTGACCCCAGATTGTGTGTGCACTCCTCCCATACATAGTACCTGGGGGTCCTTTTCCAGAGTTAACACAGACCGAGGCGTAATAAGAGGTGAACACTGACACCCACAGACCACAAAGGGAGGAAACCCTCGGAGGACCAGCCAGGTGGGCAGCAGGGAGATGTGCATGGAGGCGAGGCAGAAGTTGGCAGCGTATAAGTATACATCAAGCGCTCAGGGTGTTCAAGATAGAATGCAATCCAAAATGGCCACAGCACCAGAGGAATCCGCAGCCACCAAGAAGGACGCTGCTGCACTCATGAAGGAAATAAGGAATATGAAAACCGACATCGGGAGCAGAGTGGACCAGATCATCCAAAGCATGGACCAAATGGAGGAGAGACGAAGTAGAGAACAACCAGTCCTCCCTTGATATCCTTGAAGCGCACATGGATTTGCGGTTTGCTGAAATTGAAAGACACGAGGCGGCGGCCAGGATGAAGATGGATGACATGGAAAATCATGAGAGGCGGAATAACCTCAGGCTTTTTGGTATTCTGGACTGAGAGGGAAGACTGAACTCTACCTGAAGAGGGCGCTACATGAGGTTACAAAGCTAGTCTTCGAGGATGACACCATCGACAAAGCGAAGATTGAGAGAATCCAACGAGCGGGAAGTGCTCCACAGAGCCCGAGGTCGGTCCTAGTCAAGTTTCATAATTACACAAAGCAAAAATACGGGAAAGAGCGAGGCTGAAGGGCCCAATCACATATGGGGCATCCAGAGTTACAATATTTCAAGACTTTTCGTCCCTGACGCTATCCAAAAGGAAAATGTGCTCTCCCCGGACCAAATGGTTGAACGGGAAGGGGTGCGGTACAGATGGGGGTTCCCCATCGCCTTTGAGCTGGAGGGTCAAAAATACAGAATGACCACAGAGGCAGACATTCGGAGAGTCACTGCGAATTGTTAGGGGAAACTGATGCATCAGAGAACCAGGGGGACAGAGCAGCCGGCGACAGACAATAGTTTATAAAAAGGTACGAGGAGGAGAAGGATCCGAGAAGTACAGAAAGCTGAATGCATCTCCAAATCTGAACAATTGATCTAGGAAGGAAGTAAGGTGGAGGGGCAAAGGAAATGCAAGGTGGCATTATACGCGGATGATATGCTTCTGCACATAGAAACCCCCGACCTCCATACGTAGGGCAAATACACTGATGGAAGAATACAGAGATCTCTCTGTGTTCAAGATTAATAAAGCAAAATCTATACTCTTCCCATTGGATGGGACAGGGGACACGGACGTAGGGAGGTTCGCACCATTAGGACTAATGATCAACCATGACACTGATATTTGGGAATAAACCTTACGAGGATCCTGGAGTATCTGTATAGGGCAAATTTCCCTACAATCCTGGAGGGGTTCAGAAACGATCTGGACAGATGGGAAAAATTAACCATCTCATGGCTTGTCGCCTTAACGCCCTTAAGATAGTTTGTTTACCGAGATTTCTTTATGCGTTCCAAATGCTCCCAATCAATATCCCTGAATCATTCTTCCTTGAAATTAAGGCCAGGGATATCATTTGAGGTCTTACCCTACCGCAGGACACGGGGGTGAAGCGTGCAGGGGGCCTCACCAATTTGAAATTGTATTATAAAGCCTCATAGTTGCGGGTTCTGGTCCCGCACCTTAGAATGCAGAGAGAATATCAATGGGTGGGCCTGGACAATTTGCATTTGTCCCCGGCCACAGTGGGGGGGGAACGGATTTGGGTCCCAAGAAACAGACTGCCCCGCAGAATCCGCGACCCCACCATTCTGGGCACAATATGGGCAGTGTGGAGACAGGTCTCTGATATGGAGAGGATGACGACCTGGCCATCACCACTGGGTAATTTCTGGGCTCCAGAGATAAGGGGTTCCATCCCGGATCCAAGGCGGTTTCAGGCCTGGTATGAGGCAGGTCTAGAGCGAGCGGTCAACAATGGAGAATAGTACATTCATCACGATTAGTGAGCTAGAGGAGACACTGGGCCTGGGCACACTGTCAGTCATTTCATATCTCCAATTGAAGGGGGTGCTCATGAGCGCTAAATGGAAGGATAAGATACAGAGGGACCTCACTCCCTTTGAGCAGCTCCTAGACAAGAGAACAGATATGAACGGCTTGATTTCGGATATGTATAAAGGAACTGGTTATGGCCAGGAAGGGTTTCACAGAAAAGGTGAGAAGGACATGGGAAGGGGATCTAGGGAGAAAACTGGAACCAAAAGAGTGGTTAAAATTGTGTCGTGGGGCTTCGCAGACGTCAATCTCCTGCCAAAATAAGCAGCATGCCATTAAACTGCTACATAGGTGGCAATACGGCCCTGTCAGGCTCTCCAAGATGTTTCAGAACATAAGCCTGGAGTGTTGGCATCAGTGTAGGGCTAGTGCTGATAATTAGCATGTGTAGTGGGGAAGCCCCCCCAGGTACAAATGTTTTGGGACGAAGTGTTGGGCTGTATAAAGGAAATTGATACATAAACACTGTTCTGGACTGTTCGGAATGGAATAATTGGACGGGGTACAAGATTGGGGGCCTGATGGCACCACTGCTGCTCGCGGCACATGCCTGCCTGGCCACGAAATGGAAATGCACTCGGACCCCAAGCAAAAGGGAGTGGGTTGTGTCTCTGAAAATATGCACGATGGAAAGGATCACAGCTGCACGTCCATGTGGGGTGAGTTCATGGCCAAACACTATAGCAGCTGAAAGGGTTTTTTGTTGAATGAAAAAGGCTGCAAGTAGGAGATGGGTTGGGATATAGGACTACTGAAGGAGTGGCGCCACTTCCGGGAGACCTCCCAAACTAGTCGACTACAATCTAAAGACTCCAGAGAGACTGAGGGGCAGACATGGGCACTGGCATATGTTGTGATGTAGTATTATCCCAGTCAAAGCAAACCGAGTTGTTCCATAATTTTTGTTTCAATTAATGAGAAGATCCTGTTACTTGGGGGAGGGTGGATCTCGCTGGTTGTCGTGTATGTAAAGTTTTTGCTCTAAGAGTGTGTAAACCTGAAAGAAAAGACACAAAATAAAATTTTTTAAAAAAACAATCTGTTGGACTGGATATCAAGGGGGAAAAAAAGACAAAAACCCTGTTGACAACCAGACAACCCACCAGGAAAACAGCTGAACAACCAACCAAACCTGAAAAACAGAATCAAAACAAGAAGCCTAAGCCACACAGCAAACATGCATCATACCTGGAAAGACACATGCACAAGAACTAGCCAAAATATATGAAACCAAATTGAAGACCAACTATCGCAAACCATCAAACCCAAGAGCCAACCAATCAACACCATTAAATAACATGCCAAACTGCCCACTGGAAGAGAGCTCCTTTGCTGGAACACGACCAAAATCACACTACTTCTCAACTTACTACCCACTTGCACAACGAGCCACTCAAACACCCTAAACACAAGGAGCAATACAGTAAACGCAAGGAACAGACATGAAAGCCACAGAAGCACAAGCAAAACCTAATTAACACTACACGCCGTTCATCACAAAAGAATTGACGAGACAAAATCAACATGAGCAGGCAGACAAACCCGAAAACAACCCCAAACGCAACCTTCTAGATCTACTCAACGAAGAAACATAACAAAACCAAATGCATTATCTAAAAGAAAAATCAATAGCAACTCATATTTCCAACGCCACCTTCAAAGGAGAAACAAAACCCACAGTACAGCCTAGTCAACACTAGGTCAATGTCAAAACACACCTCAGAGATATCCGAACTTCTAAGTGATGGAGGAACAGACATCTTATTCATCACTGAACCCTGGCTAACTCAAACCTGAAAGCAGCCGCTCACTAATCCCTAGCTAACAACTTCAAATTGAAACAAGCCAACAGAGAAAGAAAAATAGGAGAAGTTGTCACGGTTGCATACAAAGATCAACTAAAGATCACAACAGCACCACAACTAAACATCTCAAACTGTGAATCACTCTTTCAACACTTCGCCTTAGACCACCAAACCAACCTTTCATTAATACTCATCTACAGACCGCCAACATACAAACTTACTTTCACAGGCATACTTGTGCACACATCACCAACATTAAAATAAATACATAAATAATGAGACCTCCTGATCGTTCTAGATTTTGACATCTGGTTTGAAGACGGAAACATCAACTGGCCTAAAACACTAAAATCAATTAGTAACGATGCATCTATAGAAACTCAAAGGAGCAAAAACACAGCAGGGCACACCGTAGATGTATTCTTTTGCAAAGGAATCCTGGTCACCCCCGATGGACCTTAGAATACCCTTTGTGGTCCACCTGCCAACGCGAAACTCCGAAAAACTCCTCCAATTCAGAAAAGAAACTGGAAATCGCTGAACTAAACACCAGACTGTAATCCACAAACCAATCAATCAACATCTTGGATTCATCCAACATGGAAGAACGAACTGAGAATCCAAAAATAGATCACAAACACTAGAGGACATTGCTCCAGCAAAACCATTCACCCCGCCCCCCTCAAGAAAACCATGGCAAGATGGTTCACACCCCACCTCAGAGCCATGAAGAAAACTAAACAGAAAACTAGAGCAAGAAAGGATGAAAAACGATGATCACCAAACAAATTAAATAAATCACATACCAAAGACAGATATGACTATATAAAAGCCGAAATATTCCAAGCTAAAAAATTACAACAAGCGTATCACAAACGCAAGCAACACCCAGAATAAAATGCTAATCATCATCAATGAGCTAAGAAACCCAACTGCCTGCAACAACACACCGAAACAAAAACTTTGCAATTCACTTGCAAACCACTTCAAAAACAAAATAACAAACACCCAGCAAGTCATTAAGAGCATGCCCAGAAACACCAACAACTACCAAAATCAGCCAATGCCAGAACAAACGACAAGTTCACCAAATTCAACAGAATAATTCATAAGCCTCATGAACAAACGCAACAGAGCTGGCTCGCCAGCAGATCCTTGCCCACCAGACATGCACAAGACCAACCCCACTCAAATGACAACAGCAGAATACTTCCACAACCTCTAACCATTCACTAGCAACAGGAAATGTGCCACAAGACTTCAGGTGGGCCTACATCAAGCCACTCCTTATAGGATCCGTTGGTCCTAACCAAGGAGCGACAATTTCAAACATCCCGTACCCGGCAAAACTCCAAGAAATCTAGATTTACGTAGAAATCATTTAACCTGTAGAAAGCAACCAGACACTAGACCAAGTCAGCTTCAGACCCACGAGAGGAATGGCAATAGCATTAGTATCTATATATATGATCTAAAAACCAACGCAGACTCCATTGTCACATCGCCACCAATAGTACTAGATCAGTAGCCTTCCCCACAGTCCACCATGAACCACTAATCAAAACACAAAGTAATAGAAATGAGCCAAACACCGTTACTATAGTTAAAATCGTTCCTAGCAGAAATAACAGAAACATAGCTATACCCATTCAACTCAGCACCTCGCAAAACATCCTGCAGTGTTACAAAAGGCTCATCACACACCACTGCTCTTCAACATCTACACGACCCCACTCATCAAAATACATGGTCTCACATGCTCCAACTACGCAGAAAGACAAATCTACAAAATCAACACTAGTGAAGAACAAGACCTCAACCCTTATCAACTGCCCTACAGAAATAAAACAGTGTATGAGTACTACCAGACTTAAACTCCACCTGTCAAAAACAAAAATCATGAACACGCCCAATGAGCCGTCGAACCAACAACACATTCCATGGCCTATCAAAACGGGAAATCAACCGAAACCTTTCAAAATGTTCAAAAACCTTGGAATATTAATGCACGACTTAACACACACATTACTAAAGAAGTGTTTCTTCCACCTACACATACTACCTATTTTCATCTTCCGACAGAACACTCGCAATCATCTCCCTCGTTGTGTCAGGAATAGACTAAGGCAACAGCATCTATCTTGGAATGCTGGACTACCGTACCAAAAAAACTGCAGCAAATACAGAGCGCAGAAGCAAGACTACTCCTCAGACTCACTAACAGTGAACACATCACACCAGCAGTGGCTACCATCAAAAAAAATATTTTCTTCAAAACACTCTGCATAACAGAGAGCAATCCACGGCCAAGGAGTAGAATTCATACAGGGAAAAATCTCCATCTACAAAAAGAAAACAAACACTAAGGTCCAGCAACGACATTTACCTAGAAACAAAATAGACAAGCAGAAATGGCGCAGATCAGCATTCTCCTGCCTCTCGTCAAAACTTTGGAACTCACTCGGGAAGGAAATACGAATAGAAAACCAGCTAAAATGGAGAGAATTGCTAAGCACAAGGCTCTTTAACTAAACAAGTTAAACAAGAAAAACTGTCTAAGGAAAACCACACACACAACAAACTTAATGAACCGAAACCTGGACGTCCCAATGAAATAAAGCATTTTTACACAAACCACCATCGAAGAACATGAACCCTGCTAAATGTGGTGGGTCAGCAGAAGGACTAGGACTTGCATCTTCCATTTAACTCTATATTCATTTAAAGAAAAGATCAGAAGATCAAAATGCCCGACTTTCCCTAGGCTATGGTGGTTCATTGGCTAACCAAACTAAGGTGCTCGTCAGTCGTCAATGAGTCCCATAAGAAAGATCTGTTGAGTCCAAAACTAACCTATACTGACCTTAGCACTATTAAAAATAGAATGGCTCACTTCTCCTGTGTACTGGTTTCTGCAATAGTTCAGTTTATTAACAAAAGTAGTCAAAGGTACTTGTTAGGGATTCATTTTATCAGACCATATAGTTAATCAAGAGAGTTTTCCACTTTTATATCAGACTTTGTTCTCTTGTGGATTTATTTCTTTTGCTTGTTACTCTCCCTTGGTTCTCTTTTATTCCTCTTTTATTAAACACTTGAGACTCTCGACTCAATTTCCAATCTCTTCAGGGTGTATGATAACTAATAATGTTCAAATTATCACTCTCACCCTTGTGATGCGTTTCCAACACCAATCCTTTACTACCACAGGAATGATTGCTCCTGTAATAATGTTTCTCACTCTTCTTCCGTACTACTTCCTTACTGGGACGTACAGCCCAGTAACGATTTGCACTGTTCCTCCACAGTGGTCAGTCACTGGGATGAGTACGAGTATTCAAGTAATGATACTCACTCTTCACATATATACGGGTTGCCCTCTGACTAGTAGGATTCTTCCATTCAATATTGTCGGTATCCTCCCGGGTCTCCCAACTTCCCCATTAGCTCTTTCTCTTAGGGTTGGCATCACCAGGCTGGCCGTCAGAACAAGATTATCTTCTGTGGTGGTGGTCAGGTTGGCCTCTCAGCTTTCTACTCTCCTTCACGTGCACCTCGCCTTGCAATTTGCCAACTGGTATCTGCGTCGTTGTCTCAGACTGTACCGTCCACCAACTCTCGGTTACGCCACTACTTTGGGTTAACTTGCCCGTGCTAGACTTCAGCCTTCCAACTTCTCTGGCTTCGCTTTCTCCTCCGAGTTCAGGTCACACACCAGTTTTCTTCCAGGCTTGAAAACTGTGCGCCCCTTTTTCCATCAGCTTCTCTCGCACCGCTGATTTCAAACTCCTGGGCTTCTCACTCTCTCAACGACTCCTGGTTGTTTTATGATGCGGCCTTGGGACTTCCCTTGTGCAACATCAAAGTCCTTCTTTGTTCTGTTAGTAATCAGTATTACTCGAATGGTTTTCTTGGTCTCCGTACCAGTTGAGTTGTCTTTTTAGGTTCTCACAGATTACAACTGGCAATAGCAAATATCAACTTGTTCTGTAGGTCTTCTTCCAGTAGTTGTGGTTACCACTGGACTGTAGGCAAGTAACTTAGGGAGCTCCTCTTTGCAACAGGAGTCCTTGTCCCCAAGGACAGTGTCTCTCCCAGTGAGGTCTCACTTGTCTACTCCTAGAGTATTGTGTAGCAGGCTCACCTCACTAGCCTCACAGGGAAAGAAACAGACCAAGATAACCACCGCCAAGAAGGGGACAAACTACTAACATCACTAAACATACTAAAAACAATATCCTGCATACTCACCATCAAACAAAACAAAGTGCATGCCTCTACCGCAACAGAAACCAACACCCATCACAAAATGCACTTGCAACACAACTAAAGACACTACAGAAAACTAAGCAAATTACACACAAATCATCCCCCACACACACACACTCGTACAACACACACCACCCAACCATTACCAACTAGAAATTAAGCCAGCACAAAGTTCTCTAACGCTTTCCCTTTCTATCCCTCCAAGCCTCTAGGCCCTCCAAGCCCTCCTTTTCCAGATTTGCCACTGCGTCTGGAAACCATGAAAATGACAGCAGTGTGCGATATAAATCAGAACATAACAAATGCAGCTGTGATTTCGAAATGGGAAACAGTATAACAAGTTTGGTTAGCATGAGAAATTCTTGCTGGTTCCGCTGTTCTTTATATTTGTTCATAGGTAATTGCATAAGTTGGCCAAAGCCAGTTTCCTGTCCTGCTAAAGCTTTTTGCTATTCTAGCCACCCTTTAAGCAGACTACTGCAGCCATCACATGAGCATGGGTCAATTAGCCGAGGATTAATTCAGTAACATTGTTTTTTCGCTTCTAAGACAAAGGTCAAATGTCTTCAGAAACCAGATGTACATTTTCAATGTGGCAGAGGCCATTTTGGGTGGAAATAAGTAATATATACACCAGGCTGAGAGAGGAAAGGGGGAAGATTGTCACACAAAGCGTTGGGCCTGCAGTGAAGAGGCCTTAAGTTAACAGGGATGAGTGTAATGGCACAGCCCTTTGAGACAAGGAAGGAAGCTGTTATTCTTTGCAATTCTCCCAACCCCCACCCTCATGCGAGTTCACATCTGCCATTGAAACTGGGCTTGACATTTTGCATAAAGGGCTATTTGGTGTATGCTTTGGAATGGGTTCCTTTAAAAGAAATCCGTTTCTCAAGACTGTACTTTATGTCATATTACTGCTGATTATTATAATGTACAACATAACCGTGCTCTTAATGGCTCTCATGGCTAATGTGGTTTTCCATGGGGTCACCCACACAAAATAAACATACTGCTTACTCATTGTCAAACTGTCATCTAAAGCTAGCAAATGCTGATTTCCTGACATTGTGTTATATTTGGTCCACGCAAACTCACCGAAAAAGAAGCGACTAAGGTAATTTCATGTCTTGTCGCAGGTAAAGCAGCCGGTCCAAACGGGCCTACCAATAGACCTCTATCAATAAATGCTTGAATCAGTAGTGCTGAGACGGACTGCAGTATTTACAGATGCGGCTGATGTGTGTTATCTGCCACGGTCCATGCAAATATAGTTTCACAAACCAAGACGGGACCAAGCTGAGTGCAATTCATATGAGCCAATCTCACATATTAAAACTCAGATGCCAAAAATGTTGCTAAATGTTTGGCTGGCCGATTGAAGCGATTACTACCTTCACTCGTGCATCAAGATCAAACAGGGTTCATTGGACATCATCACTCCTCCAATAGGAGACGCCTACTGCACGCAGTGCCCGGCAGCACTGGAAGGGAAAATAGGATTCTCTCCGTTGATGCTGAAAATGCATTCGATAAGGCGAGGTGGGACTACATGCTTGCTACTCTGAGTGCTTTCGAAGACTAAATGGTGGAACTGTTGTACACTAACCCAATGAAGTCTGTGGTCACAAATGGCCAAACCTCTGAGTCGTTTCCGCTGTATACTGGGGTGCGACAAGGGTTCCCACCATCCCCCCTTCTATACGCACTAGACAGAGGTGCAAGCTTCTAAATTGCGTACTGATAGGTACCGGAAGGGCATCATCAGTGGGGGTATGGAATACCATGTTTCCTTATATGCTGACAGCTATTATTTATCGGTAGATCCTCTTTATACTTCTTGCATACAAGTACTATACTGCAGGAATATGGTCAGATTGCAGGCTACAGTGTCAACTGGGATAAGTCGAACATGAGGCCACTGCAGCCAGACATAACGTGGGGGGTTGGAGGGGTTACCCCATTTAAGCTACAATTAAGGTCAATTAAGTACATAAGGATAGGTGTCTGTGCAGACATTACAGAACTGGGAGAGCTAAATAAATTACACCTCCCAGTCAGGGATAAGATTGAGCAAGAATGGATCAGATGGAATACGCTTCCACTCTCAAGCGGGTAGCATCAACACAGTGAAAATTAACTATGCCCAAACTAATCCATTATACGATTCTCTCGGGTCCGACGATAGTAATGTTTAACATGCTGGATAGGCTACTAGGGAAATGGATATGGCGTAATAAGAAAGCACGCCTGAATGCCAAGACCCTCCAAGCCGCTAAGCTAGATGGTGAAATGGCGCTACCATCCTGAATGCCGTACTAGTGGTGAAAACATGTTGGGCTAAGAGAAGGCTTAATGGGGAGGATACAATGAGTTGGAGAGGAATGGAAATGGCTGCGCTACACCCCACAGGATGCATTAACGATTTCGCCAGGCAAATTACCCAGATCTACTATAAAACACCCCATCATTGGTCCTACGCTCAAACAATGGCACCAAATGCTTACAATTACTGGCATGTGAGAAGGGCCGCCGACATGGACCAGTGTCTGAGCACTTCTCTCATATGGCTCGAAAGATGAGCTCCACGCCAGATGATTCACATTGGCAAAACGTGAAGGTAATGGATCCGTTTGATTCCACACCACTGCATTTTCAGGTGGAAGACGCTAGCCTAGGACTGTTAAGCAATGAGTGGGTAACCCAGAGCTCCTTGTAAGATTTCGAAGTGAGTATTTTACTCTTATTTTTTAAAGTTGGGCGTAAAAAGTATTTTTTTTTGGGAAGTAAAAATGTAGGTCCAATTGCCAAATGGGAGTATTTATAAGCAAGTAAAAAAATGCTTCAATTGTAGAACAGAAATACTTTTGTAATAATTATTTCTTTGCACCTAGTTATTCATGCACATTAAAAAGATACATGTTTACTTCTACCGATCAGTCAGTCATAGATTTTTCCTGGTGTACCCTAGTCCAAACAGATCGATTGAGCTGTGTGGGTGAAAGAAGGGGAACAAGGTCCAACAAGTTCATTTCCGTTTTTTTTGTTGGGAGTATTTTTACCCCCTAGTATTTTTTGTGAGTATTTGCCTATTTTTAGGGAGTAAAAGTTGCTGATACACACTTTATCCGTGGGGCTGAGGAAATAGCAGGGCTCATGTCTATAGTGTATAAACACACTGCCCTTGGAGAATGCTCTAGAGACCCATCAGCATGCATTTTGCTTTCCAAAAAGTGCACAGATATAGTGCTTATTTTTCTCCCCAGTACGTTGAATAAAAAAACTTGGACACATGAAAGGCAAATATTTACACAAACACAGTCGGCTAGATAAAATGGCTCCTATATGGCCTCTTTATTCGCCCATAAAACATACATAAATGAATAAATGCAACAAGAATAAACAGTTTAGTTGAAATATTTCACCATTGACACTTTTTAAGTGGGGCCACCTTGCATGGCTTTAGCCCCGCCGAGACCAGCACAACACCCTTCAGTCCTTTTCTATTGCCAAAGTCGATGGAGAATTTAGCAACTAGAGGAAACTTGTTAGAGGGGAAAGCAGGTGGGCATATGGAGGAAAAGGTGACTATGGACTAGCAGTGAGATAGTCACTACAGTGAGTAACTTTGTTATACTCCTAGATCCTGTCCCCTTTCCTCCGTACTTTTGGGAGATTCCCAAGCATTGAACTATGAAACAGGTCGATGGAAATAGTTAACAGAAAAAGGTTAAGCACTGCTTGGGCAAACTGGGCTCCAGCCTGGTAACTGAGATCAAAGCAATAGTGTTTATAGAAAGCCGAAGATGATGCCCATGTAACTGCTTGACACTGGTCTCCCATGGAACATATTTCTGTAAAGCAACAGCCGCTGCTTTCCCTCGCACCAGATGTGTGTGGATGGACGTTGGAGCTTGCAGGCCTTGTACAGTTTAAGCTTCCGAAATATAAGAAGCAGTGCAATGTGAGATTGAAGCCTTGGAGGCAGGGGTTCCTTTCGGATTCCCAAAGGTAACAGTTGAGAACAGCCTCTGAAGTCGCTTGTTCTTTGTAGGTAAAACTTCAGTGCTCTAAGTTATGGAGGACTATTTCTGCATCTGAAGCCGGGTTTGGAAAGAAGACAGCAAGGAAATGTTATAATTTACTCACTGTAGTGACTAACTTACTCTTAGGCCATAGTCCCCTTTCCTCCATACTGCATGGGCGTCCCTCGCGATGGACGGAGACGAAACTCTTCACAAGAAAAATCTTCCCCTCTAAATTTAGAGGCGCGCGTAGGCGTGGACCTCAGAGCATGCGCTGCCCTGACTCCACCCTCCAGTGCCACACCTCAGTCCCCAAAGACGTGTCGACAATAGATTTACCATTGCCTAATGACAAGATTAGGGGGGGCGTGGTGGGACGTATGTAGGCAAGGGGACTATGGACTAAGAGTACATTAGTCACTACAGTGAGTAACTTATAATTACTCTTACGTCCCATCCCCTTTCCTCCATACTGCATTGATGATAACTAAATGTAGCCCCAGGGTGGAGAGGAGACCCTCAAGAAGGAACAAGTTACTTACCTGTAACTGTTGTTCTCCAGCATGGGTCTGGCATGGATTCACATGCTCATGAATATTCCCCGTCGTCAGGCTGGGAATCCTCGGTAAAGAAAAAACCAGTATCAGTTTTGTTTCTGATCTGTCTTTCGTAGCAATAACCAATCACTGGTCTCTGCGTCATACTGACCACAGCCAATGACTGCCCTCTACCTAAGCACCGCCTCTGGCAGCCATCTTCAGATTTGGAAGCACGTGAAGTGGCAGTATGACCAAGTGAAGAGCCGCAGAGGGGTAGGCGGGAGGGTTTGCATGTGAATCCATGCCAGACCCATGCTGGAGAACAACAGTTACAGGTAAGTAACTTGTTCCTTTTCCAGCATGGGGTCTGGCATGGATTCACATGCTCATGAATAAAGAATACATAGCAGTACACACATGCACAACCACGGGAGGTGGCAAAGGCTCAACATTAAGCATTGCATCAAACTCAACATTAAGCATCTTACCTCCTCACCAGGCTCACCTCAGGCGAACAGGTTGCGCAGCACTGCTTGGCCGACCCTGGACTCCTCCCTGGAATCCCGATCGACGCAGTAGAATTTCGTGAAGGTGTGCGTCGACCTCCACGTAGCAGCCCTGCATATGTCCAGCAGGGGCACACCAGAAAGGAACGCCGTGGTAGCTGCGATCGCTTTGGTGGAATGGGCTCTCGGACGGCCAGGCAGCGGTCGGTTTGCCAACCGATGACAGTACATGATACAGCCGGAGAGCCATCTGGAAATGGAAGCCTTCGAGAGAGCCTTCCCATGATTGACAGGTCCAAAATTCACAAAGAGTTGTGACGTCTTCCGAAAACACTTCGTGCGGTCCACATAGAACTTCAGCGCTCTAGCCACATCCAGCGAGTGCAAAGTCCTCTCAGCCGGCGACGAAGGCGACGGGAAGAACACAGGCAACACCAAGGGTTCGTTGAGATGGAAGTCCGACGGTACCTTGGGCATGAAGGAGGGGTGCGTCCTGAGCACTACCCTCGTGTCGTGAAAAGTCAAGTACGGGGCCTTGCAGGAAAGGGCCTGGATCTCTCCCACCCGTCGTGCGGAGGTGATTGCCACAAGAAACGCTGTTTTCCACGACAGAAACTTCAACGGGGCCGAGTGCAGAGGCTCGAACGGAGGTCCCATGAGCTTGGTCAGCACCACGTTGAGCTCCCACGCCGGGGCCGGCGCCTTCACCGGCGGGAACGATCTGAACAGTCCTTTCATGAAGTCTTTCACCAGACGATGAGACCACAAGGACGTCCGGCCCGTGGTTCTGGTGTATCGGGAGATCGCAGCAAGATGAATCTTGATGGACGCATGTGCCAGTCCAGCTTTGGCCAGCGTCAGCAGGTACGGCAGTACCTGGGGAGCCGTAATCCGTAGAGGGTTAATCTTCTGTGCGTGGCACCAGACAGAGAACCTCTTCCATTTGTGTCCGTAGCATTTAAGAGTCGAGGACGCCCTGGCCTTTGCAAGAACCTCTCTGCAGTCGGCCGGCATGTCGTATCCTCCAAACTCTAGCGCTGCAGGAGCCAGGCCTGCAAGTTCAGCGATTTCGGGTCGTGGTGGAGGATGGCGCCTCCTTCCCTGGAGAGGAGATCCGCGTCCACCGGCAGCTTGATTGGCGGGGACGCTGACAAGTCCAGAAGGTCCGGGAACCATATCTGCCTCGGCCACGCAGGTGCGACGAGGATCATCCTGCACCGTGACTTCTTGAGCTGGTTGACGAGCCGGATTAGCAGTGGCAAAGGAGGGAACGCGTAGAGGAACAGGCCCTCCCAGGGGAACGAGAAAGCATCGCCCATGCTCCTCGCCTGGGGAAACCTGCTGGCGAACCTCCGGCACTTGGAGTTCGTCGCCGTCGCGAACAGGTTGATCTGGGGTGTGCCCCACCGTCGGAAGAGGCGATCCACTAGATCCTGCCGTAGTTCCCACTCGTGGCACGAGCGCAGCTCCCTGCTGAGTGAGTCGGCGATGGTGTTTATCCCTGCCAGATGAAACGGCACCAGAAACATCCTTTGGGCGACGGCTCAATGCCACAGGTCCTGCGCCTCCTTGGACAGTGCTGGGGACCTGGTTCCGCCCTGTTTCCTGATGTAAAACATGGTGGTGGTGTTGTCGGTGAAGATCCTCACCACCTTGCCCTTGAGGGACGGAAGAAAGGACCTGAGGGCCCAGAACACTGCACGGAGCTCCAGGACGTTGATATGGAGGGACTTCTCCGTCGGGAGCCAAAGGCCTCTCGCGTGCAGATTTTCGGTGTGCGCTCCCCACCCTTCCAGGGAGGCATCCGTGGTCACTGTCTCCTGGTGGTCTGGGTTCTGGAAGTCCATGCCTGCCGTCAGATGCGCGCGGGTGCCCCACTACCGGACCGCTCGGCGGAAACTCTCGTCGAGTGTGATCCTCTCCTCGAAGCCGCCCGTCGTTTGGATCCAGCGCCCGTCCAGGAACTCCTGCAACGGGCGCATCCGGAGCCTGCACATGGGAATGAGGTAGATGCAAGAAGAACTCACCTTGGCCGCGTCGGAAACCAACATCCGCTGTACCTTGCCCAGGATGGACCTGGTCCTTTCCTCCGAAGGGGAGGCCAGAAGGGACACTGTGTCGAGCTTCGCTCCCAGAAACAGTGCGTTTTGCGCGGGTACCAGGTGAGACTTGGCGTAGTTCACAGAGAATCCCAGGTCCGTGAGAAGTTGGACGGTCCTTGCCGTGTGCTCCACGGCGAGCTCCCTCGTCTTGGCTCGGATGAGCCAGTCGTCCAAGTAGGGGTAGACGTGGATCCCCTCGCGGCGCAGCTGCGCCGCCACCGGTGCGAGGCACTTGGTGAATACCCTGGGTGCCGACCGTAGTCCGAAGGGGAGGGCTTTGAACTGGTAGTGACGCCCTTGGACCACAAACCTGAGGAATTTTCGGTGCCCCTTTAGGATGGGAATATGGAAGTAGGCATCCTCCAAATCCAACGACGACAGGAAGTCTCCTTCCTCCAGCTGACCCAGGACGTGCTGGAGGGTGACCATCCGGAACTTCTGCGCCTTGATGAACTTGTTCAGACGTCGCAGGTCTAGGATGGGGCGCCATCCTCCCGTCTTCTTCTTCACGAGGAAGTATCTCGAGTAAACTCCGGAGCCCCGAAGCCTCTTTGGGACGAGTTCGATGGCGCCCTTCCTGAGCATCGCCTTTACCTCCAGGAGAAGCTGAGGGACGTGAAGCTCTTTCCTTGCCACGGGGGGGACGCGCGGGCACCTTCTTTGAAACTCGAGAGCGTGGCCCCGGGCTAAGGCGTCCAGCATCCAACGGTCGGTGGAGATGGACTCCCACACGCTGACGAAGCTCGCCAGCCGGCCTCCCACCGGGGTGCTTCGGCGGGGGCCCGACCCCACGGCCGGTTCAATCCTGTTTCGACGAGGCTTTGCCGCCTTGACCTCCTTGGCGATGACGGCGGGGTCCGCCAGACTTGCCTCATCCTCTGTAGGCCTCCTGAGACGACGAGCGGGCCGCTTGACGGTAGGTGGAGAAACCGCCGCCGGAACCTTTGGAGGCGCCCTTGCCTCCGCTGCTCCGAAAGGGCGTCCGTCGTGGCTGCAGAACCCCAAGGGCCCGGGCCGTCTCAGTGTCCGCTTTAATGGCCTGAAGGGAATCGTCCACTGTTTTCCCAAACAGGTTGTTCCCATCGAACGGCATGTCCAGGACTCTGGTCTGTACGTCTTGACGGAAGTCCGTAGCCTTGAGCCATCCACGCCGCCTAAGGCACACGCCGTTGCCCAACTGGCGAAACCCAGTGTCGGCGATGTCCGTCGCAATAGTGATGGCGTGGTCCGACGCCACCTCACCTTCCTGTAGGATCTCCAGGGCATCCGCCCTCTTGTCGTCCGGTAGGAAGTCCAGCAGGGGAGCCAGTTTGTACCATAGCTCCCTGTCGTAGCGGGCCACGATAGCCAAGGCGTTGGCCGCTTTAATCGTCGTCGCTGCAGACGAGATGACCCTGCGTCCCATAGCGTCCAATTTCTTTCCATCGCCGTCCGGTGGGGAAGTCGATGTGGAGGCCACACCGCCCCCCCGCTTTCTTCCTGGCCGCCGCGGAGACGACGGAGTCTGGGGTAGGCTGCGCCCGGAGGCACAGGGTGGCCGCGTCAGGAACCAGGTACTTCTTCTCGTACCGGTCTCTTCTAGCTGGTGTCGTGGGAGGGTTCTTGAGGAGGGCGAGGCCCTCATCCCAAATGTCGTCCAGTAGAGGCACCGCGAGGACCGTCTTCCTCTTGGCCTTGCGCCGTTGATAAAGGAATCCTTCCTTTTTCTTCTCCTCAGGGCAGAGTTGGAAAAGCTCGGATGCCCTGGCGATCATGGAGTGGAACGATCCAATCTCGTCGGGCGGAGAAGCCCTGGTGGGAGGTGACGACGGCAGATCCTCGTCATATACCTAGTCGTCCGTACCCGTCGCTGCCGTGTCAGTCCCCGTATCATCCCCTCGGGTGGACAGGGAGGAGGGCTGGACGGATCGCGACGGCTGAAAAGGAGGTGGAGGGTGAATCCTTCTTTTCTTGGGCGGGGGAACACCCGAAGGTCCCGGTTCAGGATCCCCCGACGGGAGAGGTTCCTCCGTCGGCAACGGTAGTCTCGTCCTTATCTCTGAGCATAAGGACTGTATAGCCAACAAAATGGCCGCCGAGTTGTCTTGCGGCGCTGGCAGAGGGGAATCCGACGGGCGATCAGGGGCCCCGTCGTCACCCTCGACGCTGTCGTCACCTGCGTCGGGATCCATCCCGACGGGCCGGTCTTCATCCACGCCAAGGCCGTGGCTTAAGACCTCGATCAGCTCTTCCTGAGGCCGAATCTACGACGATGCCCTGCCCCCCCCCCCCCTTTTTCTTCCCCGCCGGGGATTTCACGGGGGTCCTGTCGATGGGCACAAAAGAGGACTCCCTCTGAGGTGGCAGGGAGACTCTGAGCCCCGAGGTCGCCACCACTGGTGTAGCCTCCACAGGCTGAGCCAGGGCCGCCGCGACAGTATCGATAGAGGGCTTGGCCGGATGGATTAAGGCCTTCACCACCTTAGGTGCGCTCACCGCCTTATCCTTGAGGGGGGGGGGGGAACACTGCCTCGCTCCCCCTCCGATGGGGCCTTCAAGCTCGACCGGGGCCTCTCCAGGAGCTTTGCCGGGTGCTCGCCCTTCCTCTTACCCGACCCAGAGCGCTGGCTCGTGGCTGAAGGTGCCGGGGAGGGTGCGCCCTGCCTGGCGCCCGTAGAGCCAGACCGTTCGGCGCTCCCGGTGCCAGCGGACTCGCGGTGCTTGGCCTTGTGTTGGACCCCCGTCGCCGGGGCGTCCTCAAAGGTCTTAGAAGACCGCTCGGATTTCTTCCTCTTCTCGCCTGACGGGCTCTTCCCTTCCAGCCAGTTGGCGAGGCGTTGGTGGCGGTCCTTCATGGTCCGCTCCGACATATTGCCGCAAAACGCACAGTCCTTCTCCACGTGCGTCTTGTCGTCATGTAAGCAGTAGAGACAAAAGGAGTGTTCGTCCTCCTTAAAGACGTTCTGCAGCTGGCATCCAGGGCAGACCCTGAACAGCTTTCCGGGCGTCGAGCTTCCCTTCGCCTGGGCCATGTCCAGGCCTGAGAAGCTTCTGGAGTCCTCCAAAACGTAGCTCGACGAAATCTTCACCCTTGAGGGGCGCAGACGAATCCGACACGGGTCCCCGTTCATCGGATGGAGAGTCGGGGGAGCTTGAGGCTCTTTTGACCGGAAAAAACGAAGTTTTGAGAAAAAAAATGTGAAAAAATAGCACTAACGCTCGAGAGCAATAGCACGAGGATCCCAACACATGAACGTGCGGTAAAAATCTGAAGATGGCTGCCAGAGGCGGTGCTTAGGTAGAGGGCAGTCATTGGCTGTGGTCAGTATGACGCAGAGACCAGTGATTGGTTATTGCTACGAAAGACAGATCAGAAACGAAACTGATACTGGTTTTTTCTTTACCAAGGATTTCCAGCCTGACGACGGGGAATATTCATGAGCATGTGAATCCATGCCAGACCCCATGCTGGAGAAAAACAGGTTCCGGAAAACCGCCTGTCCAAAAGCCACATCTGACATGGAGCCGGCATCCAAACAGTAATGCTTGCAGAAAGCCGATGGAGTGGCCCATGTGGCCGACCTGCTTATGACCTGCCAGGGGACATGGCGCTGAAAGGCGATGGGCGTTGCCTTGGCCCTGACCGCGTGGGCATGCACGTTTGCCAGAAGGGGTCTATGCTGGCCCTCGTCGCTTCCTTGATGGCAGAGACCTTCCAGCGGGAAATGGAGGCTTTGGAGGCCCGATAGCCTGGCCCCTCCAAAAGTGACGAGTAGGGCATCTGACTTGCGGAAGCAATTGGTCCTGTCCGTGTAGAATTTCAGGGCACGCCTGACAATTAGGCAGTGCAGAACTCTCGGAGGCTCATCCATCGGGTCAGCAAAGAATGTAGGAAGGACGATCTCTGCATTTAAGTGAAAGGCTGATGGCACTTTAGGTACAAATGCCAGATGGGTCCGCAGGACCTTGTGAAAGGTAGTGTACGGCTCTTAGGCGTCTAGAGCCTGGATCTTGCCGACACTGCGCGCTGAAGTGATGCCGACTAGCAGGGCTGTCTTGCTGGTAACCAGCCTAATGTCCGCGGACGCCACAGGCTCAAACGGCTTGTGCGCGTGGGCGCCCAAGACTAGGTTCAAATCGAATTCCTGTAGGCCCCAATGGCTGAGAGGTATGTGCGGCAGGTGTCCACCTGCACGTCAGAGTTGGCGAGGTGCGCCGAGAATGACAGCACGTCGTCCAATGAACAAGCCAGCGGGTCGATATGATTGGAGTGCGCCCAGTGGCAGAACCTGGTCCATTTACTTTTATACTGGGCTCTGGTAGCCTTGCTCCTAGCTACCCGTATGATTTCCAGATTGCCTTGAGGTGGTTGAGCGTCACCTGCTCATGAACCACGCTATGAGGGCCAGCTTCTGAGGGCCAGGGTGGACGACCTTGCCCCCCCCTGCTGTGTCAGAAGATGTGCTGGGCCTGTCGGGAGGTGGATTGGAGGGTCCTCCGAGAGGCTGAGCAGCTCCGAGAACCATGGACTGGCTGGCCACCAGGGAGCTATCAGAATGACGCTGAGCTGGTGAGACTCCTTGAACTTGAAAAGCACTCCGTGAATCAGTGGAGTGGGAGGGAAGGCGTATGCTGATATGCCGTTCCAATGGATCCATAAGGTGTCGCCCAGGGAGCCTATGCCTTGCCCCGGTCAGGAGGCGAACTGGGGGCACTTCTTGTTGTGCCTGGTGGCAAAGACATCTACCTGGGGGAGGCCACATCTGTGGAAGATTTCCTATGCAACAAGGTTGTTCAGTTGCCACTCGTAGTCGTCTGCTCCCAACCTGCTGAGCCTGTCCGCTTCCAGGTTGGATTCCCCAGGGAGGTGGACTGCCGTGAGGAAAATCTCGTTCTCCAAGGCCCATTCCCACATGTTGTTTGCCAGGCTGCACAGGCAGGGGGACCTGGTCCCCGCCCTTCCTTGTTGATGTAGTACATACTGGTCGAGTTGTCTGGATGAGGACAACCCTTCCCTCGAGACGTGGGAGGAAGGCTCGGAGCGCTAACCAGATGGCATTCAGTTCCAGCCAATTGATGTGGTATTCTTGTTCTTAACGGGTCCCCATGCCGTGGACTGATAGATCCTCCAGGGTGGCTCCCCAGCCCTCAAGGGAGTCGTCTCCGTTAATCATAACCTTTGGGATGGGGGGCCTGAAGGGCTTGCCCGTCCACAGGTTGCAGTCCCTGGACCACCATGTGAAGTCCAGGTGGAGAGAGATGGGGATCTTGTTAATTTCATCCTGAGAGCCCCTCTCATGGTTCCACGACGCTGGAGATGAATACCCCTCATCATGAGTTGTGTGGGGGCGGCCAACAGTACTGCTTCAAAAGGACCCAGGAGATGCTGGTACCACCAAGCCAAAGTAGCGTTTCGGCTGAGAAAGTGGGACGTGGCCCTCCTGATGGCCAAGATCTTGTCCTCCGAGGGGAAGACCCTCTCAGAGCGCATGTCCCAGATGAGGCCCAGGAAGGTCAAAGACTGCGTGGGTTGCAGCTTTGACTTCATGAGATCGAGCGAAAAGCCCAGGTTGTGTAGCGTGTTCATCAGTGCATGGGAGGACTGGTGAACTGCTTCTGGAGATGTAGCCCTGACAAGCCAGTCGTCTAGGTAGGGGTATATATGGTGGCCCTGAGCCCAGAGGAGGGCTGCCACAACATTCATGAGTAAAGACCCTGCGGGCCGAGTTGAGGCCAAAAGAGGAACTTGTACTGAAAATGGCAGCCCATGATCCTGAACCAGAGGAAAAAACAATGGGGTTGCCATATCGGGACGTGCAGATAAGCGTCCTTCAGATATATGGAGCACATCCATTCTCCCCTGCACAATGTCTCTGCAATAAAGGCTGGTGTAACCATCTTGAATCTCTGAAGAGGTAAGGCGAGGTTGACGGTGGAAAGGTCCAGTACAACTCTCAGGCCAGCCTGGTTCTTCTTCTGAATGGCAAAGATCCTGGAGTAAAAGCCTGAGCCTCGCTGGGAGGCTGGGACTTCCTCCACAGCCTGGCTCAGGACGAACGACCGAATCTCCGCCAAAAGAGTTGCTGTCCCAGCTTAAGGAAGAGGAGAGGAGGAGGAGAGGAGGGAGGAGAGGCAGGACTAGGTAGACAGTACCCAGAGGAGACTACCAACAGGATCCAGGGGTCCGCAAAGTTCTACAGCCAAAAGTGTGTATGAAGAGCAAGCCTGCCCCCTCACTAGAGACATGTGGACCCAGAGGGTTGTTTCAAGACTTCTTACCCTCAGAGGCAGAGGAGGGGGACTGGAAAAAGCCCTCCCCCGCTCCCTTTTTTGTTGCTTGCGCCGACTTGGGGTTGGCGAGTGTTCCGGCTGCCTAGACTTCCATTCCTGGAAGCCGCGGAAGCCTCCAGATAAGCGACCCTTATTCGAGCGTTGCTGAGACTGGGAGTACGCTTTAGGCGTGGTCTTTGTCAGTATTACCAGGCTACTCACCGCAGTGACCACCTTACTCCTAGTCCATAGTCCCCTTTCCTCCATATTTATGGGACATCTCTCCGTAGTGTGGGACGGGACCAGAGCACTTTGTAAAAAGCATCCAATTTCTTTTTCAAAAATGTGCCCCTCCTCTCTTTCCTGCGTGGGGCCCGGCACGCAGCCGTAGCCCCGCCCACCTTGGCTCCACCCCGCGCATCACCCATCAGTCCTTTTCTATCGCAGGGTGCAAGACCCACTAGCAATAACAGAGGAACCTTATTGGAGGGGACGGCGGGCAGGCGTATGGAGGAAAGGGGACTATGGACTAGGAGTAAGGTGGTCACTGTGGTGAGTAACCTGGTAATACTCCTACGTCCCGTCCCCTTTCCTCCATACTTATGGGAGATTCCCAGGCACCCCTTACAGGAACTATGGGTGGATGGAAATAACCCTTACTGAAACCGGTTCTTCAGCACAGCCTGGCCAAACTAAGCGTCGGCCCTAGAGCTCATATCAAGGCAGTAATGCTTACAGAAAGCAGATGGGGAGGCCCAGGTAGCCGCTCTAGCGATGGACTCCCAGGGAACATACTTCTGAAAAGCAGCCACAGCTGCCTTGCCTCGCACCTGATGCGCATGAATACCCTTAGGTGGTTTCAGCTTTTGGACGGTGAAAGATTCCGTGATACAGGCAGCAATCCATCTGGAAATGGATGCCTTAGACACCAGCATGCCCTGGGGTTTACAAACAGTTGGGAAGAGCTCCGAAGCTTGGCAGTCCTGTCCAGGTAGAACTTAAGAGCACTTTGGACATCCAGGCAGTGTAGAACCCTTTCCGGCTCCGAGGCAGGGTTCGGAAAAAAGACCGGAAGGGAAATCGACTGATTCAGATGGAATTCGGTCACTACCTTTGGTAGGAAAGCTGGGTTCATCCGAAGGACTACCTTGTCCTTGTGAAAAACCAAGAAAGCATACTCCACTGACAATGCCTGGAGCTCACTCACTCACTCACTCTCCTCGCTGACGTAACGGCGACCAGAAAGGACACTTTCCAGGACACGTACTTTAGATCAACCGTAGCCATTGGCTCGAAAGGTTTATGGCACAGCGCCGTCAGGACTACGTTTTAGTCCCAGGGCGGGTGCAGAGTACGAACCGGAGGGCAGATGCGTGTCAAACCAGCAAAATGTCTCTTCACCACCGGGTTAGTTAACGAATACGAACACCGGTCTGTAGAGAAGTAGGCGGAAATCGCCGAGAGATAAGTCCTGCAGGACAAGACATGAACCCCTGCCTCTGCTAGGAAGGAGACAAAGGACAGCACCGTGTCAATCGTCGCCACCATCGGGTCTAATTCTTTCTTCAAACACCAATGACAGAACCTGAGCCATTTACTCTTGTATTGGGATCTGGTCGAGGGTTTCCTGTCTGCCTGGATAATGTGCATGTTATCCGCAGACAAACCCAAAGGCTCTAGCGCCATGAACTCGGGCACCATGCCGCCAAGTTGAGCGATTGTGGGGAGGGGTGCCACATCTGCTGTTGCCCTTGGTGAAGAAGATCGGGAGTTACTGGTAACCTGATCAGCAGACACGCCGACCGGTGTTGAAGTTCTGAGAACCAAAACCTGGCCGGCCACCATGTACCTATCAGTAGAAGAGAACAGTTGACAGAACTATTCAACTTCCAAATTGCTTGATGAACCAGAGGAAGAGGCGGGAAGGCGTAAGCTCTCATGTTGTGCCATGGGATCCCGAGTGCGTCCCCCAGAGAGGAGGCTCCCAGCCCCCCTCTGGAGGCGTACTGAGGAAGCTTCTTGTTCATCGCCGTGGCAAAGAGGTCCCCCTCCGGTGTGCCCCAACGCGAGAAAATCCATGATAGGATCTCTGCCTTCAACTCCCACTCCTAGCTGACCACTGTCCGCCGGCTGAGGGCATCCGCGGTGATATTCAGCCGTCCCGGGATGTGCACTGCAAGCAGCCAGAACCCATGAAGCACGGCCCACTCACAAATATGAATCGCCAGATCCACGAGAGGGGGGGGGGGGGACTTTGTTCCCCCCTGCTTGTTTATGTAGTACATTGACACCACATTGTCCGTTCTTATGCGGACGACCTTGTTGACAATAAGAGGTCTGAACGCCTTGAGCGCCAGAAAAATCGCCAGGAGCTCCAATTGATTTATGTGGAGCAGCTTGTCCTGAGGTGACCAGAGGTCCGAGACCTGAAGAAGATCTAACGTCGCACCCCACCCGAAAAGGGGGGAGTCTGTCGTGATCGTCACCATGGGGCTTGGGTCCTGGAACCCGACGCCCACTGACAGATTGCTGAGAGAAGACCACCAGTCCAGGTCCACTCTCATGGAATCCGAAATCATTATACGTTTGGAATCCGGGTCCACAGCCTGACGCCAGGAACTCCGAAGAGCCATCTGGGTCCGCCTCATTTTGAGACGAGCAAGATGAAGAGCCAGCACAGACGAGGCCATGAGGCCCAGAAGCCTCTGGAACCACCAGGCCGACTGACATGCTCTCAGACTGCGTAAACATCGGACACGTGGCCAACAGATCCGCCATTCTGTCCCCGGTCAGATACACACGGCAGTCTATCGTGTTCCAACGAAAACCCAGGAAAGTCAGGCCCTGTGAGATCGTCATGGAGGATTTCCGCCAGTTCACCGACAGCCCAAGATGGAACAGGAGCTGAAGGAGAGACTGGAGGTTGCCTGCTGCTGCCAACGGGCAAGGGCTGCGTAGAAGCCAGTCATCCACATAGGGATACACATGGATACCGTGGAGACGAAGATGGGCCGCGATCACCAACATCATCTTCGTGAAAACACGCAGCGCCGAACTGAGGCCAAAAGGAAGCACCCGAAACCGGAAGTGCTCCTCTCCCAGAGAGAAACGGAGATATCTCCTATGTGGGTTCCAAATCAGGATATGCATGTATGCATCCTGAAAGTCCACCACGCTGAGCCAATCGCCCGCCTGCAAAGGTGAGCTAATTTGGCCGGGCGTGATCATCTTGAATTTCTCTTGGGGTAGGGAAAGATTGAACTGGGAAAGGTCTAGGATGGTGCGCAGGCCAGCCTGGTTGGGTTTGGGCACCGTAAACAGCCGGGAGTAGAAACCCTCCCCTCGCTCCCCAAGGGGGAACGGGTTCCACAGCTCTGAGGAGCAGAAGTTTCTGAACCTTGGCCTTGAGGGAGGGCGAGCCCTACAGCTGAAAAGGAGGGTTGAGGGGTGGGATAGGGGGTAAAGGTAAGCGGAAGCCCGCTCGAGCGACTGACAAGACCCATCTGTCTTCTGTGATGGTCTGCCACGCCTCCCAATGAGACGCAATGTGTCCTCCCACCGGGGTCTCGTGCGAGCACGGAAAACCCTCATTTGGCAGGTTTATCGGTGGCGGTGCCACCTGAACCTGATGAGGAGGCTGAGGAGCGGGAGAAATACCGCGTACGCTGTTGTCTACGCAGTTATTCCCCGCAGGAGTATCCACTCTGCGATTTTTGCAGTCGAGGAAGCCCCTAAAACCAGAGGAAGGTCGACCTTGCGACAACAGCCTTTGAGTCTTGAAGGGAGGTTTAACCAGAACAGACAAAGATTTAGCCGTCTGAGTGCTGTCTTTGGTTTCGGTGAGCTCTAATCAGTAGAAGAGTGAAAAAGCTCCTTACCATCAAATGGAAGGTCCAGGACCTTGTCTTGCACCTCCTTCGAGAACTTTGTGGCATGCAGCCATGCTTGCCGCGAGGTATCAACCCCTAACATCAGACCCCGAGCCGAGGTGTCTACATGATGAGCTGCAGCCTCCAGGAGATCCTAGGCCAAGACCCTGGCATCGGAAAGGCCTCCTCTGAAATACTCCAGCTTCTCGACCGGGATATGCTCCTAAAACTTCGACAGACCTCTCTACATCCGCATGTTAGATCCCGCCAAAATCAATTCTGCATTGGCCTGCCTGAGCTGCAAGGCCGAATTGGCAAAGATTTTCCTCCCTAGGGAGTCCAAGAGCTTGTCCTCCTTCCCCAAGACCTGAGTCGCCGTCGCGGAGGAGTAAGCTGCAGGTCTGGATTGCCACGTGGCCGCAGCCACCACTGTGGAGGAGGGAGGCGGACAAGACGACAAGGCCACTTCTTCCGAGGAATGTAGCCTGTACCTCGCGTCTATCTTTTTATTGACAAAAAGTCCAGAGTGGCTTTTGCCAAACTCTTCGGACCTCGGCCAGAACGTCCTTCTGTAAGAACAGGCCGGTACGCTCTAAAGGAGACAAGGTGAACGCCCCAGAAAGCATGCCCTGCTGCGGAGCAGGTGCCTTGGGAACCGGAACATCCAAGAAGCTCATGTCCAGTACCCGGTCATGGAAAGCTCTGGTAGAGCGGGGCAGGTCCTCGTTGTCCTGATCGCGAGGGTCATCTGACAGGTCCGGCTCCTGTTGAGCCGAGTCAGGCACTGCCTTGTCCACTGGGGACAATGGCGGCACAGGCGGAAGCGCAGGGGGAGGCACCACGGGCAAGGGAGGCGCCGGCGGAACCACCGACGGGACTGTTTGAAACCGGAGGCGCGGGTGGACATATCTCCTTGAAAAGCCCCTTGAAATATTCCCTCATGGGGTCGGTGTGCATAAGCGCTTGAAACTTACTGAAAAAGACGTCCTCACGAGATCGTTTTGGAACCTGAGGAGGCATCTCATGAGGTGGACAAATCCAGGGACGCAACTGGGACGGGTGCCACACCGGCCCCTCCGCCGACATATCCACATAAATCAAGGGAGCCGCCCTGCGGGCAACGAAACATTGTGTGGAAGAGACATCCGGGCGTTCCAATCAAAAACTGGCCGGTAAGGATGCGCACAAGGATCCTTAGGTTCACCCGAAGGACCGAATCCTACACCAGGGGCCGATGGCGTAGTTGTAGGGGTGGTACCTAAAATGGCCACCGTGGTCGTGGCGGGAACGGGAGCCATTTTGTCCTCATCTGAGGGAAACTGCGGCATGTGAGGAAGTGAGGCTGGGGTTCCTGTCGATGGATCAGGGGTCTTACTTTTAGCCTTAACGTAAGGAACCTCGGCAGAGCCGGTACTATGAGGCCTGGAATGTTTCTGCGACATACCAACCACCAACTGAGCCTTCGAAGGAAGAGCCTCAGCACTGCCGGTAAAAGAAGAAACCTTCTTTGCCCCCTCAACAGATCTGGTGTCACCACAAGAGCGGGAACGATGCGCTGTCACCGACAGGGCCTTGCCCGGCCCCTCAGAACTGTTGGTAGCCTTAGCCTCTGTACGAGGAACCTCAGGCCTAGGCCCGGTAGAAGCCTTATCGGCACGTGCCTCGAACATGTGTTTGGTAACCTCCTGCCCAGCCAAGACCTCGGGGCGTACCCCGGTTTTGTTTTTGAGGGAAGCCGAAAGAACGGCCTCAGAGCAAGCTCCGGTACCCCACGACTCAGTAGAACTGGGTCTACACACAGCTCCCACAGGAGGGGCCTCAGAGTGTACTCCGGTGAACACAGGCCCCTTACGGAGACCCTCGGAGAACACTCCGGTAGAATTATTAGGCCCGACAGGCACCTCAGGGCGAACCCCGGTAACAGAGCGATCGACGCCCCTCCCGGCTCGAGAGGAACCCGGGAAGGTATCCCCACGGCCGGAGTGCTCTGAAAATCAAAAAACTTACCGGGCGTTTTTTCTTCTCGTCAATGAACGCCTGAAAATGCGAAGGAGGAGTCCGACCGAACACCTCCTCCCACCGCTCCAACCGACGTTGAAGAGCCCGGACCGAAAGGGAGTCACAGTAAAAACAGGAGTCCCAACGGTGTTCCAGACTCAAACACTCTAAACAAAGAGGATGGGGATCCGCCCTTGCGAAGCGACGGTGACACAAACAGTCTGGAAAATCTAGTTTAAAAGACAGACAGACTAGTAAACGAACGCTAGCGAGAGCCAGAGAGGGAAAAACGGAAGAAAAACTTTGAGGATGCAAGTGCGTCCGGCCCCGATCGTGCGGAGAAAAGGACTGATGGGTGAGGCGGAGCCAAGGTGGGCGGGGTTACAGCTGCGTGCCGGGCCCCTCGCCGGAAAGAGAGGAGGGACACATTTTTGAAAAAAATGTGGATGCTTTTTACAAAGTGTTCTGGTCCCGTCCCACAGGATGGAGAGATGTCCCATAAGTATGGAGGAAAGGGAGTATGGATAAAGACTTAGCCGTCTGAGAGCTGTTCTTTTTGTCCACCTCCCCATCCATGCTGGAGTAAAAGAGGTCACTGCCCTCGAAGGGCAGAACTAGAATGCGCTCCTGGACATCTGGGTTGAACTTGGTTACCCGGAACCAGGCCATCCTTATGTCCGTGGCAATACAGATGGCACGTCGAGAGGTATCAAATGTGCGCCAGGGTGGACTCCATGATATCCTGAGCCATGAGTTTGGCTTCGGCTAGCCCGGCCTTAAAACGCGATTGGCAGTGGGCGTGGAGTTCTGGGAGGAAGTCTGCAATTTCCCGCCATAATCTCGGGTTGGGAGCTGCCAGCAATGAGTCTGCGTTGGCCTGTCGCAGATGCAAGGAAGCATCGGTATACAGCTTCTTACCGTATGCCTCCAAGGTTTTCTCCTCCTTGTCTAACAGCGCCATAGATGACAAAGACGACTGAGGCTTGGAGTACAGTGATGCTGCAGCGATCACCGAGAAGTGTGGCTGAGAATTGCAGGAGAGCAATAGTATATTCCCCCTCCATCTTCCTGTACTTGGCGTCCAGGCAGCGGTTGACTGGCTGGACAGAGTGGGTTTTGAGCCAACCATTCTTGGCGAGCGGCATGTCGGTCTCTAGTGGAATTCCCGTTCTGGCAGAAGGGCGCCTCATGAGGAGTTCCGCAAGGATGCCATCTGTTGTACTTGGGGCTGGGGGAGGCCCAGGTAGTCCGCCAGGCCCGAGAGACGTTCGTGGAAGGCCCTGACCGATGGTGCGTCAGGGATCATCCTCCTCATCAGTATCCTGAGGGTCTGGGGGATCCTGTGGAGGAGGAGTATCCAGAGCCAGAGGCTGGGGCACTGGGGCCACGGCTAGAGACTGAGGAAGAGGAGGCGGCTGTTCTGGAACCGCCTGCGGATTAGGCTGAGGGGCCGGAGGAGGTGGCTGCGCCGGGGCCAGAGGCGTCGGCGTCTGTGGTGCCGCTAGCATAGCAGGAAGGACTTCCTTGACTGCGTCTTCGATGAAAGCCCCCATCTGTGGATACTTCATGAGGTTGAGGAACCTAGCGAAGATTCGGTCCTCGCTGGCCGAGGAGGAGGAGGAGGAGGAGGAGGGCACGGACAGGGTAGCTAGAGGCAGCTGAGGCCGGTGCCGACCCTGTACATACGGATGCAAGAGGAAAATAGCCTTGTGCATAAGAAGGGTAGGCCGTAGGCCACGTACCTGGTTGATGCCAGTCCCACCTCGATACTCATTCTACGCCGAAGTCCTGCAGAGGAGTCGAATGGGTGTCCCTTTCTGGCACGTCAGCCA
Organism: Ambystoma mexicanum; assembly: GCF_040938575.1. Lineage (NCBI taxonomy): Eukaryota > Metazoa > Chordata > Amphibia > Caudata > Ambystomatidae > Ambystoma > Ambystoma mexicanum. The sequence goes on from NC_090932.1 coordinate 914,906,213, forward strand.
TTTTGTTGTGCTGCCTACCACATGGCTGCGACGTGTTGCTCGGCTCGCTGGGGCCAGCCTCTGCCAAGTCTCTTATGTGTTAGGCACACGACTTGCCCTGCTCCTTGGGCACGGTAGGTATACAAACCTCGACCCGGGGGGGGGGTTGTTAGAGCTGGGTTCAGGCGCCCCCTCGGACGTACTGCCGGTACAAGGGCACAAGCCTGGTAACACAGCCTAGCAGCCCCTCAACACTGGTACCGGGAGGATCCGAGGACCCCTCAGCCCGGAGGCCGGTAGCTGTGACAGCCTTGGTGGGTGTGTTGGTATAAGGACCTGGCAGGTCCGGTCCCTCCCGCGCAGGAGAGTCTCTGGGAAGGAGTCTCCATGGCGGGGTGTGGATGAAAATATAGGCCCTACCTCAGGCCTGGACCGATACTTCACGAAGTTCTTGAGATCCTCAGAAGGAGACCGCTAAAAGAACTCCCTCCACCTGGCTAGACTGTTCTTCAGTGCTTTCGAGGATAGCGAGCCGCACGCCGAACAGGCTTGCCAACCGTGGTCTGTGCCAAGGCAATGTAGGCAGAGGGCGTAGGGGTCTGAAGTCGGGAAGAGCCCGTTCCAGGATGGGCACCTGCTGAACCCTGTCAATTCGGCATGCGCCGGGAGGAGCTGTGGCGTCTGAGGACCCAGTAGCTAATTGATAAAAGACAAAATAAGATATTAGAGGAAGAATCCGCGCGTGGAATTACATGGCCGAATCCAAACCCAGGAAAGCTGGTGAATTCGGCCCGTTCCCGTTGACGCGGAAAAAGGGACGGGGGTGTGGCGCCGGAGGGCAGAGTCAGGACAGCACATGCTCCCAAGGCCGTGCCTTCACGCGCCTCTAAATTTAGAGGGGAAGAAGATTTTTCTGGTGAAAAAGGTTCCATCTCCCGTCCCTCATGAGGGACGCCCATGCAGTATGGAGGAAAGGGGACGGGATGTAAGAGTATAATTGGTTAATATGAAACTCAAACATTCTTTGAAAGAAAGATGGATTTGTGCAGAGTATGAAAAGCCAAGAAAGGATTCTCAATAGAGAAGGCTTGCTACTCACATTCTTCTGACCGATGGAAACACTATGAAGGCGGCGACTTTCCAGGTGAGGAACCAGAGTTCTGCTGTGGCCAGTGGCTCAAAGGGTTTGTGACAGAGCTGTCAGGGCTACATTAAGATCCAATTTAAAATGAGGTTGCTTGACCAGAGGGAACAGATGAAGAAGCAAAGCGAAATGTCTCTTTACGACCAGATTTGTCAGAGTGAAAGAGCAATTATCCGTGCTAAGGTAGTGAGAAAATGTGGATGCACAAGGCCGTTAGATATGATATGAACGACAGGACATATAATGGAAGCTAGACGAGGTTCAAGCTGCTTGGCAAGGTACCAGTGATGGAATCAAAAGCAATTTTCTTTTGTACTGGGCTTTTGTTGAAGGTTTGTACGCTGCCTGAATTATACACATTGTCCTCTGAGAGAATAAACTACGCTAAGGATTTGAACTCCAGAACAATGCCGCTAAGCTGAAGGATTATAGGGAGGGATGCCAAACCTGCTGATTGTTCTGGTGCAGAAGACAGGTGATCTGCTGCGACATGATCGGACTGCGTATTGACAGGTGATGAAGTTCCGAGAACCAGAACCTGGATGGCCAACAAGGAGCTATGAACAGCAGAGTGCAGTTGTTGGCACTCAGTTTCCAGAGCGATCGAGGAATCAAAAGTAGAGGAGGGAAGGCATACGCTAACATGTGGTCCCATGGAATCTCGAGCGCATCCCCTGAAGATGCCCCGAAGATGCACCAAATCCCTCCAGGGAGGCATAGTACAGAAGCATTTTGTTGGCTATGTAAGAAACGCATGGTGGCACTATTAAGAGTCACAAGTGATCACAGTTCAAGGGTGTTTATTGAACTTGCACAAGGGTGTGATAAACTCCTATCTAAACCTAACTCTACAGATAGGGGGCAAGCCACAATCAACCAATAATAAATTTACAAATAATGTGGGGTGAAGTTCATTAAAAAGAAAGAAATGTTCACAAAATGATAAGTCAGGCTATTCGGCCCGTTGGCCTCCCTTCCCACGTTTTAAGTACGGGGAAAGGCGGTTCCCTCGAGCAAAGCACACACTCCGGCTTATGTGGCACAAGGATACAGTTCCATTTTACCAGTTCAGGACCTTCTGTGTCCAAGTCTCGACGCAGAGGGCCTGCCGTACCATATAAACATGCAAACATTCTTTTCCTTTTTCTAGTATTCAATTTGGTGTTCACCCTGGATCCCCCCTCTGCCGGGCTCAGATCCCTTTCTTCTGTTCAATTATTCTCCCTAAGCCGGGCTCGGACCAATTGTGACTTACATCAAACTATCGAAGACCTTTGAATGTGCACAGGGTTTAGCTTGAACCGCTGCATGACCACTTAGATCTCAATATATCTTTCTCTCACACTCAGCATCAGTTGGATACCCAACAGAGCCTTTCGAATGAGCACCCACGTGATGCCAGACCACTCAGTGTATGGTATCTTTTCTTGGTCTCCCAAAGTTCAACTATTTCCTTTGGCTTGCAATTGTATTTGCGTCGCTCGCTTCACACACAGTTCCTTTTCATACAATGTTGCCACTTACAACCTTGGTTCAAAACACAAGCTCTTTTGGTATCAGTCTCTCCAACTCACGGGCTGTGCTGTCTTTTCTGACGCCGCTTTGTTGTAGGGGCCAAGGACAGTACCACATTGGCTATCGCTCCTCCTTGTCTCAGTTATCGCCACGGGAAAGCCACTGGTACCTCCGACACTGTGCAGGTTTGATCAGCCTTAGTTCCTGATCTTCGGTTTCTTACTTCCCAAGGCTCACGAAAGTAAGACATGCATTACTTACCCTAAAAGCATTTCTGATGATTGTATCTGCTTAGATTCACATGCTCTGCATATAATCCGACATCCAGTGGTCACCGCAGAGTATTGCATCTTGTCTTTCGAGAATCGAAAGTTGACATTGGCATGGGCGTGCCTGTAACACTAGCCCTATCGTGTCGTGTTGTGTCCCCAAAATCCCACTCGTGTCGCGGTCCCTCAGATTTTCTCAGATTTTATTTATTTACGTGAAGGAGACTTATGACCATCGTGAGTGAATACAGATAGAGAGAAGTAGTAAGAAGTCTATGTTCCTTCCATCCGAGCGGGGAGGAAGGATGGGCGCATGTGAATCTAAGTAAGTACAATCATCAGAAATGCTTTTACGGTAAGTAATGCACGTCTTCTGATGCTTGTTAATCTGCTTAGAATCACATGCTGTGCATAGACTAGCGAGCGGTACCGGGATTTGGAGGTGGGTTGTGAGAAGGAACAGTAGTGAAAAGATGTCTTAATACTGCTTGTCCCACCTGAAAAACAGATCTAGAGGGAGTGTCTAAGCAATAGTGTTTTGTAGAGGTGTGTACAGAACTCCAGTTGCCGCTTTGCAAATGGACTCAAAGGGAACATTTGCAATGAATGCTATGGAAGCCACAGTGCCTCAAGTAGAATGTGCTCTAGGCTTGAAGGGCAGTTCTCCCTTAGCAAGAGTGTAGCAGAAAGTGATGCATTTGACAATCCACCTAGAGATAGTGAATTTGGAGACTGGGTCTCCTTCTCTGCCTGCTGCCACTGAAACGAAAAACTGATACGTCTTAGTGGTCGAGTTCTTTCCATGGAAAGCATGACTGCTCTGCATACATCAAGTGTGTGCAGGCTGCTTTCTCCCATGCTTGAAGGGTTTTGAAAGAACGTTGGTAGTTCTATGGATTGGTTCACATGGAACTTGAAATGAATTTAGGCGCAAATCTAGGGCGAGTGCGCAGAACCACCTTATCTCTGAACTGTTACACAGGGGTCTAAAACAGAGCGCTTGTAGTTCACTTACTCTCCTAATGGAAGTAATGGCTATTAAAAAGGCAGTCTTGTAGGTGAGATCTTTAAGACTCGCTCTATGCGTGGGCTCGAAAGGAGGTCCCATAAGTTTAGTCAACACCATGTTTAGGTCCCATCCGGGAGCTGGGTTAGAAATGGGAGGGTGAATTCTCTTCACTCTCTCCATGAAAGCTTTAATAGCTGGTATTTTCCACCACAACACTTTTTAGTAGTGTAGGCTGAAAGTGCAGCTAAGTGAACCTTTAGCAGGGGGCGTGGCTAGGACGGCCATGTAAAGGGACGTGCTCTGGAGGAGCTCCTTCGATCCTGTATTGATCCTGGGGAAAAAGTGCGAGCACGGATGCCTGCCAGCGCTGTGAATTAACATCCGTGACTATGAAGGTGGGGGCCGTACTCGCTGAACTTTTGGTGCATATGGGATGCACGGACACAAAGTTATACCCATTTGTATAACTGCGGGCCCCGACTTGAAAAATGTAAACAAAATGGCCGCGGGAACAAAGGTATCATCGAGGGTCATGGGCGCTCTGCAGCGATAGCTGATGGAAGGATCAGACTGTACCAATAATGGATTTCAGGATCCTGTTTTAAGCAATAGACCCGAAGGGTCCGTGGTGTGGAGAAGCGGAGGAAAGAAGGCGGACTGCCCAGGCCGCGCTTATGCTTTGCGAGCCGAGAGACAAGATCGAGACAGCAAGACACCCGAAGAGGCGTGCGCCCGGAGCCCGAATGCGCATAGATGGTAACTAGTGAGACCCGCCGCTAACTCGCGGCTGATGCTGGGCCCGGAGTGAAGCCAGACTGAACTTGGAAGGTGCCCACTGAGAGTGCGCAAGTACGTGGGTGGACACAGCCCACTCTAAGGGTGAGGCGAGTGACCAGCGACCAAAGAACACACATGAGCATAGCCGCTACGGCCCTATACTGCCAAGAGTAGCCTGGTGCCATGCAGACCTTTGTGCACGGGGAGGTGCAGCTGGCTTACGCCCAGACAAGACGGCAGGATATCTAATAAAGTTGTCAGACCCAGGACCAAACAGCCCACGATAGAGGCCTACACCAAGACGCCCCAAGGTGCGGAGGGAGGCAAAAGCAAGGAGACCCCCACGACAGAGGCAGAGACACCGGGCACGATCCAGGAGGTGCTAGCAGCAATTGCAGACTTACAAGTGGCCTGGGAGACTAAACTGGGCCAGGCAATGAACGAACTGAAGGGGGGCCTGGACCTCAAGATTGGTGCGGTCCAAGAGGAAGTGAACCTGCTGAGACGAGGTGCAAACGATTGCGGAGCGCACCAGGAACTTGGAGAAAGAGATGGCCCCGAATACATGGATCGGAGCAACATGCCCTCGTGCAGCGGGTGGACAACCTGGAGGACAGAGCGGAGGAGGCGGAAGGGCGGGCCAGACGAAACATACGAATTGTCGGTTTGCCGGAAGGAATGGAGGGGCCCAACTCAACAGAATATGTGGAAACCATGCTCCTGCAGGAGATAGCTGGCGGGGCGCTGACCCAGGGGTTCGCGGTTGAAAGGGCGCACAGGGCCTTGACAAGAAGACCGCCCCCGGGAACCTCCCCGCGACCGCTGATCGCAAAAATTCGGAACTATCGAGACCGGGAGAAGATACTCGAATTTTTTCAGAAGGGAGGAACGATCGAAAGGGGGTCGGCAAAAATCACGGCATATCCGGACTGCACGTACAGCGAAGCAGAATTAACTTTGGGTCGGTGAAAAGAAGATTAAAAGAAGCAGGCCATCGTTATATGTTGCTTTACCCAGCCAAGTTGAAAGTATTCTACAAGAACAAATCCCTGTTCTTTGAGACGCCGAAGGAGGCGATGGAATGGCTGGATATGCAGGGCCGCCCTCAAGAAACGGATATCCAGATGGGGGCTGCTGGAGATAAGTAGCACACAGCTGTGTCCTCCTCGGGGACATGGCTAGGATATTGGGACTTGAATATAGAGTTCAATTAAGCTTGTGGGGAGTGCGCAGCAAGATAAGCCGGCGGGATCCGCAGGGCGCAACAACCATAAACAGATAAGTGGGAGCACCTAGGAGGCATCCCTTGAACCCATTAGTAGTATATCTAGTTAGGTCAATGTTAGATCGGTGACGCCCTACGGGGTCCTAGTCCTCGGACGCCAGATAGGACCAGATGCGGGTGGGCCTGAGATCCAGGGATGGAGCTGGGCAGTTGTTGGGGTAGGGTAGGGTAGGGTAGGGTGGGGGGAGGGGTTGGGTTGTGTGCAGTGGGGTGGAGTTGGGGTACGGGGGGGAATTGTTGAGGCTGGGAAGGGTAACAGTCGGTAAACGGGCTATCACGGGAAGCATCGGAGGGAGGAGTGGATTGGGAGCACACCGATTAGATGGAATTGGGTAATCAGAGTAGTGACCTGTTATGTGCGGGGCCTAAACAGTTACTTAAAATGCAACAAAGTGATGCTGAATCTAAAAAGGATGCGTATTGATATAGCCTTGCTACAAGAGACCCACCTCACCAAGGAGAAGCTGGAGGTGGTCAGGAGAAAATGGAGGGGTAGTGTCATGGGGGCCACGTATTCGACAAATGCAAGAGGGGTGGTCACATGGGTGGCACCGCACTTGCCGTTCCAGGTGCTCAGTTCAACAATAGACCCAGAGGGCAGAATGGTGGTGGTAACGGGACTCCTGGAGAAAAGAGAGGTGCACATCATCAATTTGTATGCCCCTAAGCATGCTACGGCGGCTTACTTTAGGTCCCTATACAGTAAGATTAGCCCCCTGGCGGGTGGCGCGATAGTTTGGGGAGGGGACTTTAATTGTACCCTGAATCCTAGAATAGACAGGTCAGATGACAAATCAGGGAAGCCAGCGGCTAAAGCGCTGGGGACAATGTTGGTAGACCTAGGCCTAGTGGATGTCTGGAGGAAGCTGCATCCATTGGGTAGACAATACTCGCACTACGCAGCACCACATGACTTGCACATGAGGCTAGACTATGTGTTTGCAGCGTCCGGGATATTGGGAGAATTAATGGGAGAGGAATATAAGGCTTGGGTATTATCTGATCACTCGCCTCTGGTCGTAGAGTGGCGATATCAACCCCCCCAGGATGCGCATCCCGACATGGAGACTCAGAACTGAGGCCTTACAAGACGCAGGGTTTCGAGAGGACCTGAGGGAGGCCATCAAGGAATATTTTGAAACTAACACGGGCAGTGTACGCTCTGTGGGTACAGTATGGGAGGCGTTTAAGGTGGTGGTGCGGGGGGGGTCGCTATATCGAAATCTAAAGGGGCCCAAGGGGGCATTGAACGGGAACTTCAGGAATCAGAAAGAGAGCTGGAGGGTCTCTTGCAAAATGAGGAGACAACCCGGGAGAACAGTGCCAAGATAAAAGACACAGTTAACCTGCAGTGGACTCTGGGATAGATTATGCAAATTAAATTACAAGAAATACACAGAGAGACAACATGCAGGGGGGGGGGGGGAATAAGCCGAGTAGATTGCTGGCCTGGCTGTATAAGAACGAGCCCCCCCCACCCCCCCCCGGCTCAGTGATTAGAGAGATCAGGGATGCGGAAGGCCGAACCCGTAACACCCAGGAGGGGGTAAATGAGGAGTTCCTCAAGTATTATAGACAACTATATGAGGACAGGGGAGGATATGAACCAAGACATACTGGGAACAATAGAGGATATAGGGCTGCCCACCCTGGATGACCTAGAACGTATGGATCTGGATGCCCCCGTTACCTCGGACGAACTGGAAGTGGTGATCCAACATCTGCCCACATGTAAGGCGCCTGGGTCAGATGGGTTGCCTAACGAGTTTTATAAGACATACAAGCAGGAGCTACTCCAGCCGTTGCTTGACATGTTTAATGAAGCCTACGAGTGGGGGGGGGGGAATTGCCACCGTCCCTCTGTGAGGCAGTGATCATCCCACTTCTGAAACCAGGCAAGCCAGCCATGGAGTGCGGGTCCTATAGACCCTTGTCCATGCTCAATCAGGACAGTAAAATACTCACGGCAGTATTAGCCAATAGGCTATAGAGGGTGATTGGTAAGTTAATACACCCAGATCAGACGGGCTATGTCCCTGGTAGGAATCTCACAGACAATCACAGGAGGCTGCACCAGTTCATTGATTACACTGGGGAGGACACGGGTGAGTTGGCTATCGTGTCGCTAGACGCGGTCAAAGCCTTTGACTCAGTGCGGTGGCCATGGTTGAAAGCAACCCTGAAAGGTTACGGAATGGGCCCTGGATACATCAGGTGGGTCCAGATGTTATATAGCACCCCGGTAGCGAGAGTTAAAACGGGATCCACAATGTCAGGCACATGGCAACTCAGCAGAGGGACCAGACAGGGATGCCCCTGGTCACCCATGTTATACATACTGGCACTAAAGCCGCTGGCAATTTGCCTGCAACAACAATACGGGGAGGTGGGGATTCGTACGATAAGTGGCATGCACCTGATATCGCTGTATGCAGATGACATGCTCTTCTATTTGCGCTACCCGGAGGAAAACCTGCAATATGTACTGGAGGTGATGGATCGTTATGCCACCCTCTAAGGCATATCGGTGAACCCCGGGAAGTCTAGTTTGTTCCCCTTGGGAAGGTATAAGTGTCCCGTTGGCGAGGCTGCCTATCCTGCAAATACCCTGGCAACCTGAGACATTTAGGTATCTGGGAGTAAATATTTATCACAGGACGGAAACAGAGCACGAACATAATACAGAGAAAGCAATCGAGGGAGTTAAGAATAGTATGGTGTTCTGGTCTAGATTACCCCTATCTACGATGGGGAAAGCAGCAGTATTTGATTCCCAGATGTTTTTTCCAAGAGACTTCATGGTATGTGCAGGAGCTTCATATGGGGCAACTCCAGGAACAGAGTGGCCCTGTGGAAACTACAGAACTCGTGTGACAGGGGGGGGGGGGGCATAAACTTGCTGAACTTTGAGCTTTATTATCTGGCGGGGCGGCTGTTGGTTGTGGCCAGGTGGTTGTCGTCAGAGGACTCGGCATAAGCTAGACTTTTGCAGGGCGACTTGGCTCCATACTTTCTGAGAGAGACAGTGTGGCTACAAAAGAGTAAACTGGTGGGAAGAGGAAGAGTATTGGAGTTGGGTTGGGAGGTCTGGCGCAGGACGTGGAGAACGGTGGGTGATCCGGATCCGCTCTCCCAGCAGGTTCCGCTGGTGGCGCTGTGTGGAAACGACTGCCAATTGCTTGAGGTAGTCCGTAGATACTGGGAACCGATGGGCTTGGCCACCCTCGGGGATATATGGCAGGAGGGGGGTGGTATTGGAATTCCAGAGTTTGCAGGAGGAGACAGGGGTGCATAGAGGCCAATATATAACTTACACCAGACTCCTGAAACGGGTGAGGGAGAGGTGGCCTGAGACGGTGTTGGCGGAAGAACCTGAATCCGCTTTGGAAACGATGTTTCGGAAGGCGGGCACGAAATATCCAGGGTATACGAGCTCCTGAGAGCCAAGGCTGGGAAGGAACTGCTTCAACTGAGGCAGGACTGGTAGGAGGACCCATGACAGAGGGGCAATGGGAGAGATCTCAAAGGTACCATAAAAAGGTGTCCCGAAATGCAAGACTCCAACAGATCCAGTTGTATGTCACCTATAGGGCATCTGACCCCCGGGAAAATAGCAAGGTCTGGAGGCTCGGCCACACAGAAATGCCCCAGGTGTGGGGAGGTGGAGGCGGAGTTGCTACACATGTTCTGGGCCTGTCCCGAGGTGCACAGATTCTGGGACGAAATAAAGACCAAGATGGCCGGTGGGGGAGTGGTGCTGGATGTGAGGTCGGGTTGGGCATGCATGCTTGGGATTTTTCCCAGGCCACGCAATCTAAAGCACATAAGCAAGATGAAGGACCTGGCTTACATCCTGGCCAAGGGTAGGATTGCAATGGGCTGGAAGGCGGCCCACAGACCCAGGGTGGAGACATGGTGGGCCGACCTCCTGAGATGGGCGGAAGCAGAATCAGTAGTATGGTTTGAAGCCGTTACCAGGGGAGGGTGAGGAGGAAGCGGGTCCCCTGATAGCCTGGCGACAATTAGTGACCTCTATGGTAAACCCCCACCAGGTTAACCATGAAATGGACTCAGACGAGTCTACAAGCACTGTGATTCCCGAAAACGCTCCCGTAGATGACACGGATGAGCCGGCTCAAGTTTATGGGGTGGGTGGGGAAAGGACGGAGAATAATACTGTATAATGTGACGGTTTGATATTGATTATGTACGTCCCGAAAAGCTGTATGGTTTGTTGGTTTTGTTTGTTTAAAATAATAAAGATACATTTTTAAAAAAAAGGGAACCTTTAGCGAGTTAAAGACCAGGCCTGAGTCAAGTAAATGAGTCGGGTACAAAACAATGTGTGTGGGAGAGCATTCAATAGGGTTGATGCTCTTCGAGTTGCACCAAATGACAAACTGTTTCCACTTACTGGAATAGCATTATCGAGTGTTAGGTTTTCTTGCCTCCCCGAGTATGTCCATACATCTTTGAGGGAGCAGGAGGTGTCCAAACTCTAGGACTTCAGGAGCCAGGCCGCTAAATTCAATGTCTGTGGGCATGAGTGAAGAGTCTCCCCTTTGTCTTGCGACAACATGTTGTACGGGCAAGGCAGTTTCACAGATGAGGGAACCAGGGTTAGCGGGCCCACATGGGGGCCACTAGTATCATTATGACTGACTGGTTCCTGGTGCATCTTGTGCACTATTTTGTTGCGTAAGGGAGTCGGGTGGGTGGGGGGGGGGGGGCGCGTAAACAAATTTCCATGACCATGTTATCCAGAGTCCATTCCCCTTGGAACAGTTCTGGGGGTACCTGGAGGCGTAATCTTGGCATTGAGCGTTCTCCAGAGTTGCAAACACGTCGATCTCTGGGAAGCCCCATTCTGCGAATACGTTGGAGACTATGTCTTCGTGTAGAGTACGTCTGCCAGAATGAGTTCCCCTGTAACATTTTGTGACAATAGGAACAGGTGTTTGAGAGCCCACTTCCAAATGTTTTGGGACAGTTTGGATAGCCCTGGAGAGTGAGTGCCCCCTTGTTTGTTTAGATAGTACATGGCCGTGGTGCGGTCTGTGAGGATCAGGACCCTCTTTCCCTGCAGTTGTGTCTGGAAAGCTTTTAGTGCTTTGAACACTGCTAATAGTTCCAACAGGTTTATGTGGTTGGATGCTATGTCTGAATACTAAACTCTGTGCGCTGTTTGTTGAAGAAAGTGACCTGCCAGTCCTGTGAGAGATGAGTATGTACTCATAGTGGCCTCGACTGTGGGGGTGGTGAATAATTTCGCCTTCATGAGGTGGTCCCTCGACCACCACTGCAGCGAGAGAACGAGTGCTGGTGAGACAACCACTAGATCGTCCCATTGTCCGCTGGCCTGACAGCGCTGGCTGTTGAGTCACGCCTGCATTGGACGCATGCGCAAGCACACGTGAGGAGCCAATTAAATACATGAAGCCATCATTCTCCAACAGTCGCATAGCTTTGCGTACCGTCACCTCTGGACTGGCTACATAGTGAGGGATTTGAAACAGCATGTTTTTGAACACTCTTGTTGGAGGGGAAGACGAGGCCGTCCTTTTTTCGAATTAGAGCCCATAGGAACTGCTTGACCCGACTGTGGTCTAGGCTGGATTTTTTCTCAATGGAGAATCCCAGACTGAAAAGATCCATCGTTCTTTGACAGACAGGTTTCATAAGAGTCCCCTGTTATGAGCCAGTCGTCGAGGTAAGGCTAGACCGGGATGGATTGCCTGCGCAGGTGTGCTGCTGCCACCGCTAGTACCTTTGTAAATAGCCTTGGTACGGATGCCATGCTGAAGGGTAGTACCTTGAACTGATAGTGCTTTTCTTGTATCATAAATCTGAGGTATTTTCTGTGTGCCGGAAAGTATGCATCTTTCATGTCCAGTGTTGCCATGTAATCCCCCTGTGAGAGCAGGGGAATTACTTCCTGCAGAGTGACCATGCAGAACTTGTGGCTTTACAAATTTGTTCGCTGGGCGCAGATCGAATACAGGGCACATGGCGAAATCCTTTTTGGGTACAAGGAAGTACACTGAATAAATATAGCCTTGTTTACCTGTGACAGAGGTACGACCTCTAGACTTCTTGAAGGAGGATACGCAGATGGTTTGGTGTCAGTCGTCTTGCGCATGGAGGTCTGAACATTGGGGACCGGCCACAGTACCCGTGGGCCACGGTCTTTAGCACTCACTGGTCCGTAGTTACCCCTCCCATGCCTGAAGAAATGATGTTAACCGGCCCTGACCGGGTAGGCATGGGAGGGGACCCGAACCTTTGGGTCATTTTGAGCCTTAGGCCAGGGAGCCTCTGTGGGTAGAGTTCCGGCACCTTCCTTTCCCACAACGCTGACCCCTCTTGGGATACAGGGTGGTGTATCCGCTGGTTCCCCGTGGAGAGGACCAATTGTTTCCCAAGGTGTACTGTTGTTGAGGGAAGCGTTGGCCACGAAAAAGGCATCTAGACCCAGATCCTCATCTTGTGGAGTGTCCCTGTGTAATTTGGTCTAGCGTCTTCAGGTTATCAAGATCCTTTTTTTGGGGGGCGTGGCTTGACACGCATGGTGTGAGGAGGCTTTGGTCTGGAGCTCCAGCCGAGATTTTAGAAAACAGATCCTTAATGCACAGCAGAAGTGCACGAAATTGGCCAAAATCAGATAGAATGCTGGCGGAACCTCTACTGCACAACTTGTGAGAAGACCGGAGAAAATCGGAACGGGGAACCAAGTTAAAACCTCCTGAGAAGATCCTCCCCGGAGGGCGAAAACATGGCAGGCGCAGCCGAAGACTGCAGCTCAGGGGGGGGGGGTGGACCAACCGCTGCCCCGCTCCTCGAACAACGCTGCAAACTAGAGTAAATTGAAGCTGACCCTTGGACAAACGGGGCGATACCCAGCGAGAAAGAGAGAAGGCACTGGAGCCTGCTCTGGAGGAGAACGGGAAGAAGGCGGAGATTGCGCACCCCGAACAGGGAGAAGGGCAGAACACGACTGCCACTGCCTGAAAAGTGCAGCAGACAGCGAAGCGGGCAGACCCACAGAGGCGGAGTGAATCCAGACCCGAGACAATGGAGAGAAACTGCTGGAGCGGCGGACAGAGCAGCGTGGTGAGAAGCCACCCGACAGCGGTGCCCCGTCCCTTGGGTACGACACATCGCAGGACGAACACTTGCCAAGGAAGAAGGTTGCCAGTGCCGGGGAGTGGAGAAGACAGCCAAGAGGAGGCTCGGCCCAGAAGACACACGGACGGTCCACGGCTGCAACTACGAAGGAAAGAAGAGGCACGAAACGGGAACGGAACAACGGACTCTGAAGGTTGCGGAATGACATTGGATCAGGAAAGAGCCCGAACTGGACATTACACAAAGCGACGCGATCAAGAAGCCTCCAGGACTGCCAAACTCTACGGAGCACAAGGTGAGAGCCACAGCAGGAGAGGGGGCAATAACTTACTGGGGGCTAAAGCTGATGCGCCCTGGGCCTAAATATACAACACCCCCAAGAAGAGAGCTGTGCGGCAGATATGTGGGCTGAATTAGTGTCACCGAAGACATAGGGACAACAGCCCATCTGAGCAACCTCAGGACAACCCAACGATGACAGAAAAACATACCCGGACCCTACTAACCATTGCACTAGCACAAAATAGTGCCTGGGAATAACAGACAAATAAGCCCAAACCGCACTCCAGGAAGCACACTAGCAGTCGGGGGGGTACAACTGTACGACAGTGCTTGGAACAACACAAGGAGAGCCTGGACAAAAAAATGGGGGCACCTGAGCGACAGGGCAGGGTTTGCGGCGACGCCCAAGCGTGAGAGGTTACAAGAGGAGCAGACAAACGCAAGGCAAAGAGGCTGCAGAGCCTCCCCCGCCCAAGCAGGGTGCATAGCAGCGACCAGATTTGCACCCCCATAGTCCTACACCATCAGGATACAGCACCCCCTCTGATCCCCTGAACTAACCACATCACCACAAAACATGCGCACACAGCACCAGCAAGTCATGCCTTCCACCAAAGACACGGCAAAGGCATCAGTAATGGACTCATTTTCAACATCCAAACAATAACCCAAGTTGCAATGAGAAATGCCTATACCAGAAACTCAAAGACCCGCTGAAGCGTATAATCGAGATGGGCAAGTGCTGGAAGCCATAGCTGCCTTAAGGTACTTCATAGACATGGAAATCGAAGTAAAGACAGATATGCAGCTAATGAGGCAAGATGCAAGGAATCTGGCAGAAAGGGTAACTGTGACTAAAGCTGGATAACAAGAGACAACTGAGGCCACAACAGAACTAAATCCAAGGTAACCGAACTGGAGAGGAAAGTCGCAATGCTAGAGGCAAGGGCTGAGGAGGCAGGATGGGCCAGGCGCAGCAATATCAGACTGCTCGGAATCCCAGAAGGACTGAATCCGACCAAATACGTGGAATCCCTACTGCAACAGGAAATTGGAGCGGGCAAGCTCTCAAGGCTTTGCGGTGGAGAGAGCCCACAGATCTGCCCAGAAGAAACCACCACCGGGCTCATACCCTCACCCGATAATTGCAAAGATCCTAAATTTCCTGGATCGGGAGCTTATACTCCTCAGGTACTCGAGAGAAGGTGGGATAATAGAGAGGGGTGAATCCAAAATAACTATATACCCGGACTATACTCAAGCCTTACAGAGAGCTAGAAACTCGTATATCCCAATAAAAGCAAGCCTCAGACAATTTAATCTGAAATACATACTACTCTACCCCTCCAGACTGAAGGTGATCCACAAGGTGAGAGCAATATTCTTAGAAACCCCTGCGGGAGCCAACATGTGGCTAGAGCACAACAAACCTGGCTGATGGGAAGGAAAAAGACCCTTGAACACTGCTGCAGGAAAGCGAGAATCTGAGGAGAAGCAAGATCTGAAGGAGCCACCACTAACAGAACAGAACACAAGAGAATGACCGCAAGTACATTGCCTAAACGGCTGGGGAAGAGCTCAGCCACCTAACCTGTGTCTTAACACCCAACCCTCGGAATGACTAGAGCCGGCCTGTTGCCGGCACAATGACATCTGTGTTGGATGCCCTGTAAAGGGCCGGACAGTGCGGAGACACCCAAGCACAACACCGGTTGTGAAGTTGCTGGGTCCAACCGTTGGGACTGCATTTGTTGTTGCAGTTGTTTTTTTTTTTTTCATACCGGAGTCTTCATGCAGCACAGAAAGGGAAAAAGGTGGACAACAAGACGGGAACACAAGAAATGAGGTGAGGGGGCGAGAGGGAAGGGGTGATCTGGAGGTAATTGCACAAAACAGGAGGAGTGGGGAGGGAGGGGGGACCTGGAACCACCACAAGTCCAAAAATGAGAGCGCAACTTAAAATACTAACATGGAATGTACGCGGGCTGGGGTCCTACTTGCGCAGGAACAGGATCAGGTCCTATCTGCGCAGGAAGAAGGTGGACATGCACTTCTCTAAGAATCCCATCTCACAGCAGATGCCCAGGATAAGCTATAAGAATATTGGGGAGGACAGGGGCAAGGGGCCCCATATAAGTATGCGAGTGGTGTGTACACTTGGATCAGCCCTGGGGTGCCCTTCCAGCTAATGGAGGCTGAGGCAAATAGAGAAGTGAGATACTTGATAATATGGGGAGCAATTGAGCAGGTTGAGATCTGCATAGTAAATACTTATTTCCCTAACCAAGGCATATCAGCATATCTCAGTAAACTCCAGCCCAAATTGACTGGTCACAAGGAGGGCCTCTACATATGGGGTGGCGACCTCGACTGTGTGAGGGACATGGACTTAGACAGATCCGAGCCCCCACAGAACCGGGTGGAGAAGACCCCCAACTGCACTGAACAACGCACTGGGACAACTAGACCTTGCAGATGCTTGGAGAGAACACCACCCCATGGATAGGGTATATTCGTACTACTCTTCACCACACTGCCTTTACACAAAAATCTATTACATCATCGACAGGGCACTCCTACCACTGGTGGAGTCAATACAATACATGGGCAGAACAATCTCCGACCGTTCGCCCTTGCTAATGCACTGGACAATGAATGGCCACAGACCCCCCCATTCCGCTATGGCGAATGCCTACAGAGGCACTAACGGACCCAGCTTTTAGGGACGAGCTAGGGGAAAAGCTTGTAGAATATGTCACAACTAATAGCGGCAGTGTAGACCGCTGGGGTACAGTGTGGGAGTCTCTGAAGATGGTAATGAGGGGAGAGATCAGAGCAGGGGCAGGGGGAATCAGGAAAATGCTGAAGAAGGAACTAGAGGAGTGGGAGGAGGGAATAAAGCAAAAGGAGACCACCAACTCAGGGTCCAGGGTAGAGGAGGAAAGCCTACTAGAGGCAAGGCAAGCTGTCAGCAGGCGTGGGGACGGCTGGCCAAATTCGACTACATAACACGCACCAATAGGACACACATAAACGGTGACAAACCAGGCAGGCTGTTGGCACGTAGACAAGAGCACCCGAAACACCCAACGACCATGCTGAAAGATGAGGCGGGGGAAACAAAAAGGACACAGAGCTCAATAAACAAAACTTTTGCCGACTTCTACTCCACACTATATGCACACAACACCCAAGTGCCGCTGTCAGACATACGATCCCTTAGAGGAAATCTAACTCCCCAAGCTGAACGAGCAACAACGGGCGACACTAGAAGAAGCAATTACACCAGAAGACATCACAGAAGCCATTAGATCCCTGGCTACATGTAAGACCCCTGGAACAGACGTGCTTCCCCCAGATTTCTACAAAGCATACGAAACAACGCTGAACCCGGTGCTCCATGTGGTGTACAAAGAGGCCTATGAGATAGGAATCCTACCCAAAGGCATGAGAGAAACACTAATAGTCCCAATACCCAAAGCACACAAACCAACAGACGAATATGACTCATATCGCCCCCCTGGCCATGCTAAATTACGATAGCAAAATACTGACCACCATACTGGCCAACAGACTGTCCAAAGTGAAAGTAAGCCTGGTACACGAGGACCAAAATGGCTTTGTGCCTCGCCGTAACACGACTGCCAATTTACGCAGGCTACAAAACATCATGGCACAAACAGAGAGGGACCAGTATCACCTAGCGGTGATGTCACTAGATGCCATTAAGGCATTTGATTCCATCTACTGGGAGTGCCCGATGGAGGTGTTGCGTGAATTTGGATTTGGGGAGAGATGTGCGAGATGGGTTAAGATACTGTATAAAGACCCCACAGCAAGGATAAAAACTGACAAAATAGTCTCAAGAGATTGGAAAATACAGAGAGGAACCAGACAGGGCTGTCTCCTATCGCCCATGCTCTACATTCTGGGGCTTGAACCAATCGCAATTTACATAAGGAAACAGTACAATATCATGTCGCTAAATGCAGATGATGTCCTGCTCTATCTGAGGGACCCCCAGAACAATGTCTCAACAATCCTAGAAGTACTGGACAACTTGGCAAGCTATTCAGGAATACACTCCAGCAGACAAAAATCTTGCATGTTCCCACTAGCGGGCTTAAGGGAGACAACAATAGAGAACTTACCGGAGGTGGGGATACAGTGGCAGCTAGATACATTCAAGTACCTGGGGGTCAAGATTAGACACACAACAGAACTCATGCATGAGTATAATAAAATGGCGGTAACACAGGGACTCCGCAACTCAATAAAATTCTGGTCTAAACTTCCGCTTTCAATGATGGGGAGGGCATTGATAGTGAAAATGATCATCCTGCCAAGATTCCTATACTTCTTTCAGAACATCTGCCACTATATCAGACCATCTTTTTTCTGTAAATTAGACGCCCAGATCAGAGACTTCATATAAGGACGCGCCACAAACTGGCACTGACCCTACCAAATGAAGGAGGGGGCATACAGCTCCCAGACTTCGAAAGATACTATCTGGCAGCCCGGCTGAGCCATGTCAGCAGATGGCTGTCGGACGACGTCACCAACGAAACGGGTCTCGAGCAGGACCTAATCAAACCGGCACACCTGAAAGAAATACTGTGGATATCACAAGACCACACTCGCAGTGCACCCGCGCTAGCTAAACTGGGCAGACAAATATGGGGAAGAGTTAAAACCATCACGCATCTGGAGAACCCTTACTCCCCTGAAATACCAATTATGGCAGAGATGAGAACATTAACCGACCTCAACACCATTAGACAGTAGGAAAGAATGGGCATCTACACCTGGGGGGACATGTACGAGGAGGGGGAATTCAAGGAATTGGAATCGCTGCATGAGAAAGAGGGGCTCCCAACAGGACAATTCTTATGGTACCAGAAGCTCAAACATGAGGCCAAAAGGAAGTGGGGAGAATGGCCAGCAGAGGCAACAACAAACCCCCTAGTGACGGAAATGTACAATTTGAGCGACGGGTGGAGGCCAGTGTCAAGGCACTATGCTCAAATAAATGACAGGCCCAACCCCTGCAACATCACACTAAAAATGAAATGGGAAATTGACACTGGCGAAAGCATCACTGACAATGAGTGGGAAAGAGCACTGAAACACCCGAAAGAAGTGTCCAGGAACGCCAGATTCAGACTAATACAAACAAATGTCCTGTATAGAACGTACATGACCCCCAAAAAAGTAGCAAACTTCAGGAGGCAAACAGAAGCTCAATGCCCATGGTGCACCTGTGACGAAGCAGACCTAATACACATGTTCTGAGGATGTGAGAAAACAAGTACCCTTTGGACAAACATAGAACAGATATGCAAGAAAGGCGGAATCAAAAGGTATGCCCTGACCTCGAAAGAATGCCTCCTAGGCACGCACCCCAGACTAAGCAAGATCAAGCATATAGTGAGAGTAATGGACATAGCATGTATACTGGCAAAAAGAGAGAGAGCAATGTCATGGACATCAAAAAGAGGCCCACAATATGTGAGATGGAAGAGGGAAATGGAACGATGAACAGCTGCAGAGACAGAAGCATGAGGCATGGGGACTGCCAGTGGAGAGGGAGACACCAATACCAAATTTGAGGCATGGAAGGAAATAGTAAGAGACGTTCCTCCCGTCTCACGACATGCCCCCATGAAGAGACGAAACGGCAATAAGCAGATGTCACAGCAAATAGAGAGTGATTAACCCAATCGCCCTTGTAGCCACACCAATAACGGAAACAATCAAGCCACCAACCTACTCCAGGACAATAAACAAGCTACAACTATTAAAACGCATGAAGAAAGTTAATGTTCGGTACTGGTTTATAATGTTAACCCAAAAATCTATTGCAAATGTGAAAACGGCAATGGACATCGAGGGGGGGGGGCCAATTTCGAAGTTATTTATGATTACAAAATGCCAATAAACATTTTAAAATAAATAAATCCAGCTCCTTTTTTGCTGTCTCGAGGGCCTCGTCAACCGCTCTTCCAAACAAGTTGGATTCTTCCATGGGTTTATTAATAAGTGACGCTTGCGTCTGAGTTTCTTAGCCACGTGTGTCTCTTTAGGAGTGTGCCCTGAGCCAAATATCGACCCGCTGTTTCAGCGGAATCTAAAGTGTTTTTAAGTATACTCTGGTTTACGTGTCTGCCTTCGGTTACCGTGGCCAGGAGACGAGTCTGTAGTGGTTCGGGAACCTCCTGTAGGCCTTCTTGTAACAAGGCCCACTGAGCGTCAGTGTAGCTGGCTAACAAGGTGGTATTGTTAGCGATGCGTGTAGATAAAGCTGCTGCGGCCGTGACCCTCTTTCCAAGGGCGTAAAGCCTTTTACCTTCTTTGTCAGGGGGTGCCTCGCCAGTTGACAGAGGAACCACTGCCCTTTTCCTTGTAGTGGTCACCACCAGGGAGTCTGGGGTGGAGTGACCTCTGATATAAAGGGGATCACAGGGGGAAGGCCGAAAAAGCTTTTCCAAGGCATAAAATAACCGGTATTGCATCGCAATTCACTAGACAAGAATGATGAATTGCTTTTCATTTTATAAATAATGTCGCACTAACTGCGATGTAATTTCAGAGAAGGTGAGCATTGTTTATTCTTTTATCAAGCTACAGGACAGTATGGGCCTATACAAAGGAAAGCAGAGATCCAGGCGGCAGGCTGACCCCCAAAATTCACTTTTAATGAGCACTTTGGCTGATGGAAACTGCACATACGGGCGACTGTGGGAGCTTGTCGGTCTTCCAATGTAAATATTGGAAGGGATCCAGGATGGCAAACAAGTTAGCCCCTTCTCTCTGATCCGTCATTGCTTCCACCTCTGTTCCCCTGCTTTTTCCATTTCCTAGTTTGTTTGCTCACTTTTACACCCTTAAGAGTTCTATCCCTTTTTTTGTTCACTTTGCTCTCATGAATACACCGACCCTATAACCTTCTCTCTTGGCCATCTCCCCTCATCACTCTTTCGTCTATTTCTTTCTCACACATCTTGCTTCCTAAATCCATTTTTTTATTCCCTTCTCTGTTCATCTTTGATAAGCTCTATATTCCACTTAAGACAGCAATGGACTTAAACATGATAGCCTTTCATGTGCGCATGAAAAAAGACTATTGTGTGCATACATCTGAAAGAATGTGAAAGGCTCAGTGTGCACAAGAGCATTTTTGATGTGCATGCATGTGAAAGGCTGCAGTTATTTGTGCCTGAATAGCTATGCTGCAAATGAAAGGCTATGTGCGCACATGTATGGCGGAGGTATGTGTGCATGTGAAAGGCTGCATTGCTCATGCAAAGCTGCGATGCCATGGTATGTGTTGCTGTGGGTATTGTACATGTTACCATTTGGACACAGTCTTAATTCAATGACCGCGCCAAAAGCCAAGATTATGGTTAACCCATCTATTAGCAGGTTCTATAGTCCGAACCATGCATGCGAAGCATAGGCTAGTATTTTTTAATTAATGCACATGCCATGTGATGGGAACTTGATATGCATGCTAGCATTAAACTCATGACAAATATGAACTTTGCTTTCCACTGAAAGTTGCCAGGTTTATAATTTAAGTGGCTGTGCAATACATGAAGCCTCCCCTAATATGCATATGGATTGACATCGCTGTAAGCGATACCACAGAAAATGAGCTCATATGTAGCTTTGGATACTAAATGTTATGATGGTAAGTTACATTACGAAACGTTTTTATTCGTAAACCAAGAGACAAATAACTTTGCTGTGCAGATTAAGTGGCATTATCATTATTATATATGAAGCAGTACCTTGAGTGAGCTTTTTTATGTAGCATACACATGTCAACTGAATGGCTTTTGGGCACTTCTGTGACATCAAATGATTTGCCAAGGATCACACACTTAAATTGTGAAGCTGGGATTTGGGCCCAGTCTGTAACATAAGGCCCGTAACCAAATATCTTTCCAGCTTTAGTTGGTAGAAATAGTACTTTGGTTTTAAATAACACTGTTTTGTAGAGATGTTTTCAAACGTACAAAATAAATCAACATCCAAGCTGAAAAATATATAAATCCATGTTGAGAACAAACACAATGGTCGTAGCTTTATTTACCATTCTTGAATGGAAAATTACAAGAACGCAAAGTAACGTTAAACTAAAAAAACATCCTATGAGTTTGGTAAATGTACGTTTAAGACTTAGACACACGTAAAAGGTATTGTATGATAAGGTCACCTTCTTGTAGTCATTGTTGACAAAATCATGCTTGCTACTGCATATCATGTGATGGGAACGTGAACACTTGTCAGAAACAATGGTTCATCAATGAACCACCACTATAAGGTGCTTGCCATTAAACGGCTCTGCCGATAGATGAGTGGTTTGTATTTTTTGTATAGCACACTAAGCCCAAGAGCATCAAAGCACTGTTGCATGACCAGTTACTCAGAAATGTACAGACATTGGGATAAGCACAGTGTAATAGTTGTTCAGTAAAAGGTTACTGTAGTTTCGATGATCAGACTAGGTAAAGGGCCTATGTCCAACATTCAGGCAAACAGTTGTGTTTTTAAGAGTTCTTCTGAATCCAGTAGGAGGGTTCAGCACGTAGGGTCGGAGAGAGGAGGTTCCAGTGTTTGCCAGCTTTGGTCTTCTTGAATTTAGGCGGAGTGATGCGGTTGGCCTAGACCGTTCTGGGAATTGTTGACTATTGACTAGGCACTAGTGGGAAGCCCTGTTGAATTTGCAAGGGTAGCAGTGTCTGGTCACATGTCTAACAAAGCGCATCCTAATTATATCACCAGTGGTGAAACAAGCCTGTGAGGTCCCTACGCCCTCTGCTGCCATACAGGGGAAACACGTCTTGCATTGGCCCGGATTGAAAGTAAGGATATACAAATGTGCTAATCATATATGTTGAATTGCTAATTAAAATATTTTTACTTAGCAGCCTCGACTAATCAATGTTGCAAGACTAATTTATGCCTGGTTTTCTATCCTCGGATTAACCGCTCTTGTGAGTGCAGGTGTTGACAACGAGGGAGCCAAGACGCTTCTTAATAGAGTTGAGGAGATGAATAGCCTGGCTGGCTGGTGGCTTCTCTTTAAGAATATCCTCCACAAAGTCAGCTTCAGGGACAGCTTCATCTGTGGCGGTTTTGAAATGTTCTGCTGCTTTGCGCAACATGGCGTTAAATGTCATTTGTTCGTCCACTGGCATGGGCTGTCTAGTGGAGGGCTGTGAGGGGGAATCCAAACACAGGGCATCAGTATCTGATGAAGGACTTGGAGACTGCCACGGCTGAGGGTCACCCATATCCGGGCTTTCCTCCCACCCCTCTATGGGATCATGCATGTCCTCAGGATTGATAAAATGATCTTCATCCTGAGTGTCTGCAGCAATCTCTTCCTCAGTGAGGTCATAGGTGTACACATCCTCTTCCTGAGAGGGGTCAAAGAGTCTTGGAAATTTAGCCACAGGGTACAAAGGGCTCTCTTCCCGCCGTCTCCTTGGGGTGGGTTGCTTTGAATGG
The DNA here is from genome assembly GCF_040938575.1 of Ambystoma mexicanum. NCBI lineage: Eukaryota > Metazoa > Chordata > Amphibia > Caudata > Ambystomatidae > Ambystoma > Ambystoma mexicanum. The sequence continues at coordinate 914,929,117 of NC_090932.1, forward strand.
GTAACAAACCTGTCAAGCCTCTCCATACAATTTTAAAACTTTTCACTAGTCCAAACAGAAGACCCAGAGTGGTCTAGCGGTGGAATGGGCTCCTGTAAACGATCCTCTGCCGTCAAACAGAGATTTTTTGTTTCAAAGTCAAATAAATACTTGCCTCGCCCTCCGAAAACACCTCCCGGGGGACCAACAGAGGTGGCGTGTCACTGCGCTTCTCCCTCGGCTTAGCGGAGAGTTCTGGTATTCCCCTTAAGCCATCTTTGGATTTCGACAGATCCTTGGCCTTTTCCATAGGCCTCTGCGAATCCCTGGACTGCCGCCTGTGAGTGAGTGTCGGCCGAAACAATTCTCGCTATGCTATTGTGAAGTTCTTGGCAGAGCTGGGTGTTTGTCTCCGGCGGACGCCTTCTTCGGCGGAGCCGGGGCATTATCTTTGGCGGCCGCCTTCTTGCGATGGCTATCGACTGAACTTGGAATATTAGAAGTAGCACCCTTTGTTTGAGGGCCCGGTCGCTGGGCGCATATGCAGCTGCAGGGAGGGCTGCCGATTGCGACGGTCGGTGTGTACAGCCGGATCTTCTGGTGTACCCGTTGGCGCTGAGGTCTTCGACTTAGTTAAAGACTGACTGGGGGTTGTATGCTTAGTGATTTGCGAATGTTCGTCTTTGTCGCCGGTGTGCACATTCCCCATAGCAGTGCCGAGCCGTGCCTAGCGTGGCCAGGGACAGACGATGCGGAGCAGGAACCCTCCGTCGAAAGGTCAACAACGTCCGGTTCTGAGGTATGTTCGTCACTATTGCCGTCGTCACACTCGCTGGTTGCGGCAGATGACTCGGCCTTCGACATCCCGTACGCCGCCCACCGCTTCACTCGCCGCTCCAATGTTTTAGGACGGAGGAGCTTGGAAGCCGCACAACCGTCTTTGTTGTGATCGCGGGGCAAGCAATGGTTACACCTTCGATGCTCATCTCTCCAAGGAAATTTGCCTTTGCAAATGGGGCAAAACCTAAATGGAGTCCTCTCCATAGCTGAGGATAGGTAAAATGACGAAGACCAAAGAGGAAAGAGAGAGGAAAGGGAAAGGCATTCTCAGATTGTATAGAAATGTCCACCCCGACCCCGCCCTCCCTACTGTGTAGGCCCCCTGGAAAGCCCGGCCACGTGGTCGGCAGTGCCAACTGGATCACCTTCCGTCGAAGGTCTGTTGAAGGTTTCGGCGGAGATCTGGAACAGCCGTCGAAATGAAGGACGATTAGGATGATCTCAATTATTTATATAAACTATTCGACCAAGGGTCGAAGGGACAATTGGCAATGTCTCCGACAAGCTCCGCTTAAGGCAACCAGTATGCTGGGCGGAAAAAACCATCTGAGGGACCTTGACGCGTGAGGGATTTTGGGTACACTACACGCCACGATAGGGATAGTGTTACAGGCACACCCATGTCGACATCCCCTTTTCGATTCTCGAAAGACAAGATGCAATGCTCCGCAGTGACCACTGGATGTCCGACTATATGCACAGCATGTGATTATAAGCAGATAAACAAGCATCAGAACAGTCTTTACAGGTCAAGGGTACTTCTCTCAGTGTAAGTGCATTTCTCTTAGGTCGAGTATGTAAATTAAGGAACTCGCCCTGCAGGTCTAGTGGAATTTTTAAGAATGTTCAAGGCTTGACAAGCAGAGAGACAGTCTTCACATGGATTTGAGCAGGGCTAATTAAATAGGATAACGGGGGGAGCACAGATGCAGTATGACGGATGCTCCAGACCGACAGAGGTTTGTCACAGTAGGCAACATCAGAGCTGTGCCAGAGAATTCCGTGGGTGTGAGGAAAAACTCATTCCCTTCGAAGACGAACTGGAAAAAAGAAAGTAGTGCTCTGCACAAAAATACACATCACGTGTCCCCACAACCCTAGAGAACAACAAACACAGCAAAAGCAACTTTTAACCCAAACCAAAATGATGAACTCGAGATGGGCGTTGGCTTAGAATGGGGAGCAGCTTCCCGCATAATGACAAAAACTGAAGTCTGAACATTCTGCGTACAGCAAAATGAGCCACCACCACATGCAAAAGACCAGAATCAGCCACAACCCTTTCCCCTTCGATCACACCCCGCCCCACCCACATTAGCCTCTAATGTTGTGACCTCAATGTCACCAAGCCACGTCAATATTATGCAGAGGGACTGCAGATCCCTATACCAGAGCCTTCTACTTTGGGTGACCTCCAATGTTTTATTAACAGAGAACTAAGGTTTTAAATAAATGGCAGGTCCCTGGATAGGCTCTGTGGCCTGGGGGAGGAGGGGCAGGGGAACCATCCACAGATCCTCAACCTTTAATCCATCTCTTGGTTGGCCCACATCAAGTTTAAATAACCCCCATTGGTGTATACAGCAACAGAACGCTGTTTTTTCTATTCCCCAAACAGTGTCAGTTGCCATGACAATGAAGGATTCCGAGTGTCGCCTCCCCCTTTCCTTTCACTCTCACCTGTATCACTGGTTTCGTCAATTGCTAGCACTTGTGCCATAACCAAAAATGGTGGGCCATTTCCTTCAGGGTAAGGACAGCTAGAGTCACTTTTCATGAGATTCGGAAAGGAGTGAACAAGGTGAGGCTTCAGCACTTGCCCCATATTTTCAAGCGCACAGCACAATAAAAACAATGGGGGTGCTAACTGTGTTTAGAAGAGTGTTGGACGTAACCGCACATGATGGCAAGGAGGAAAGGGATGGCCGGTACCCATTTGTAAACGCAAACGGCAGAGTATTGCTATTGATGGTAGCTACAATATATGATTCTGACTGTGGGTAAGTGGCTGTATGAGACATGCAATATCCCTCCTAGGGTATTTTGCTACGGGGGATATTCTGTTGGGCTATGTAAACCTAGCATGGTCTGCAAAACCAGATAGGAGTCACTGCGGGCTCCCAGGCGACAGAGCCCCCTCTAAAGCTTTGAAGAATAGCCTGGAAAGAATACAACTTGGTGACACTTGGGAGTGAAACTAGAGGTCCGGAGGAGGGGTTCACATTCTACTCCAAAGTTCATAGATTTCATACGTGGATAGACTATCCGGATGGAGGGGGTTGAGATGGGCATTATCTTCCTGTCCAACCTTGCCACAGTACAAGTAAATAACCACAAGTTGTCACACTGGTAACACCTGAACTCCATGACACCGCACCTGCACATTTTGCCAACTAAGTCTCTTGGCCTACGAACCCATGCATCTCCAATTAACCAGTTTTCTTTTCGAGCTACATCTTTTCAACACTGCAGAGAATGGAATAAAGGACTTGTTTTTTTTTTAATGTGTTTTAGGTTGAACTCCACCACCCACAAACAGAACACTTCATTGCATAAGCTTTACCTCTCTACAAACATGTCCCCTCATACCCCCACCCCCTCCACCCCTGGTGTCTGCAGACATCAGAATTGCACGGTGTAAGGAGGACAAGGCACAGTTGCCAGACGGCATGTCTGTGGTCTGCATATTACATCTTGTGTCCCTGGACCCTGCACAAGGGAGAAACAGGCTTATATATCTCAAACTCACTCCGATAGGCTGGATTCAAGCAGCTACAAGAGCACCCGTGACTCAAACGGAAAAAACACTTCATCTAACCACCTCAACTCAAAAGCTCAAACGTCTTTCAGTCACAATAGATTTTGGTAAAATACCATAAAATCTCATACAATATTATAGTCCCATAAAAACTGCTTCTTATTCACACAAAAAAGCAGTAGCAGAGCAATACATAAAAATGTCTCTTAATACCCATTATCTACAAATATTTAAATGGAACGTTCCTACTGGATTAATATTAAAGTCTGTCAATTTCCTACAAGATCAATACTGCTAAATCCGTGATCTTTCCGTTGACACGAGCCACTACTTGCCCCACAATCACACATGGTCGATCATGGGCTCCCGAATACATCAGATACCTGGGAATCCTAGTCTCTCGTGACAAGAATTCCCTCTATATAGACAACTATGAATTCAAATTCTAAACTTCAAATTTGGTCTAAACTCCCCATATCCCTTGCTGGCCGAATAGCGGTACTTAAGATGACAGTACTCCCTAAGCTCCTATATATCTTCTGCAATGTACCTATATATGGCCGGGCAAACCCTTCTTTGACAATCTCCGATCCATGGCCACCACTTTTGTGGTGAACGGGGGTGCGAACAGAATGAAATGGGACAAGTTAGTCGAACCCTACGAAATGGGAGGCTTCGCTGCCCCCGATTTTGAACTATACTACTATGTGGCACAGGCACACTATGCAAAGTTTTGGCAGGACCCCTTGGACAGAACACCACATATGCCCATCGAGCGACACTCGGTCCGCCCAACCGATTTGCGATCCATCATATTCACAAAATCACAAAGACGATTGTAAGTTTGATCCTGCTTCCTGCACAGTTGCGGCATGGCCCGCAATTAGCAAGCGACTCCACATAGACACCCCATATGACTCCCAGGCCCCGCTCTGGAACTTGCCAGGCATTAAGCCGACATACGACATTGCCATCCAGAAAAACTGGATCCCAGAATACGATCTTACAATGAAAACCATGTTCCCAAACAGTAAATTCGTAACCCATGAAGACTTTGCAGACTCGGTTGGGAGAAACCAACTGGTCACCCTACAATTCCATCGTATGAAAGCAGGGTTCAAAGAAAGGTGGCCAACATTGCCAGATGAACCCCCCGAACATGCATGTTACCAGTCATTTTACTCTCAGGCGGGCACAGGGGTATCCAAACTATACAATATAGTTCAGGCTCACACGAAAAAACTGAACACCATCAAGACATCGTGGGAAAAGGACATGGGCACCACAATCGAGACAGGGAAATGGTCCAGATACTGTCTCCTTTCTAAGAACATTTCACTAAATGCAGGCCTTAGACTAATAAAAATCAAGATCCTGAATAAGCTACACTTTACCCCTGCAAAAATGGCAAAGTTCTACAATGCTATATCCGACAGCTGCCCGAAATGCCATCCCCCAGGAGCAGACTCTTCTGGCGCACAGTGGCTAACATCCTGGAGGAAATAACACAAATCCCTGCACACCTCAACCCTCCTAAATATCTCTTAGGCGACATTGGAAAGGTTCCGGAAAAAACTAGGAGACTGTTTAACGGCGCCTGCGCAGTAGCAAAGAAATGCATCCTTCAGAAATGGAAGAGCAGTCAGGCTCCAACAGCAGAACAGTTCCTTGCAACTTTGACTTATGTAAATGAATGTGAAGAAAATTATGTGGGTATGATGCCTGCTCCATGCAAACCAAAAGACATTTGGGCCCTGTTCAGGGCATACTAAGATGATACCTTACCAGACATGTAAAACTCTGATAGCGAAAGTGCGGATGATATACCATGCCAAACTATTAGTCAAATGTAATTTTACACTGTATAGTTATGCAAAGACATGCACCTGATGAAAAGGACTGTAATGGGTTTCGGTTTATCAATGTGTAACATATATTTGTATCATGTAGATGAGAATTGCAGCGAGTGTACTGTGACATGCAAACCAGAAATAAAGTTTATTAAAAAAAAGTGTCAATTTCCTGTTCTTGAATCTATATCAGATAGAACAATGAGTTTGGGTTCCCAATATAAAATCACTGACAATCACCTACTCCACATCATTTGATCCTATGTTGTACCTCAAAGTGCAAATAGTAGCTCTGCTTAGCTCTTCTCAATCTCTACACATTCTTCAAAAAGTTCCCCACAAGACAGCTCATACGGAGATTGTCATCAGAAGTACAATGCCTGCCCCACTGTTGTGGTGTGGGTTGTTCTAAACATTGGCAGAAGAGATGTACACCTCAATGGCGTAACAGGAACAGAAAAATAAAATAGGTTGAATATTTTCATAGGTTGATCGACAATCTAAAATTATCCTTTTGTCAAATTGTTCCATTCACTCATAAAAGGACATTGGGGAAAATTGCATAAAAGGTAAATTCAAATAAAGCAGTTTAGTTGTCTTCCATGTGTTTGAACAAAGGGAGTTTATTTAAAACAGATTGGGTCAACCAATTGCTGCATGCTTCCCTAAAAGGGCATACACAATCCAGTACTTCTGCCAAAAGAGCAATGGCCTAGGTTTGGCTTTGTAGGCAACTTCATGAATGCCAAGTTCTAATTGGAGAAATAAATGTGGTGTACTTATAGGAGACTAAGCAAAGTTTTCAATGTTTTAAATCGCATCTCTCCAAAGATTGGTGATTACCATGGCCCCATATCTCTGCCCCATACAGCGATTACTGTCTTGAGTGCTTATGATTTAGGCGTGACCATGAGCCTCTTATCCCCACCTTGTTTGAGGCTGTGAAAACAGACCCCTGGTCATGACTCATGCATGTCAACACTCACCCACATAATTAAATGACTAATTGCTTTTCAATGCATAGCAACACTCAGTTCAGGGTTCCAAGTTGATAGCCTTCCCCCACGCCCTGAGCAGTGCAGCAACTTAGTGTGGTGAGAGGAAAGGCACATCAAGTGCAAGACAACATGCACATTCATCATAGCTCCAACAGCCTGAAAGTTTTCAATTGCAGCGCATCCACCATGTCCAGAAAATGTCATGTTAATGCGTGATCTGGACAGTCATCTTGCACGGCTAACCACCCCACTACAACGATGAGACCCATATTAAAGCCAGCCTGCCATACCAGCAACCCAGCATCTCAAGCAGCATAAGGTGAACAAAACAAAAAAACAATTGCAATGGATTTTGATGACAGAAGCTATTGTAATAGTCTATTTGTAAAGCACGTATACACAAGTGAAGTGCTTCAAAGAGGGATGGGAACAAGGGACTACAGAGTCATTCTTAGGCCTTGACGTTTCTGAATGATCAAGCAAAAATGACCAGCAAACTAGACCTGACGGCACTACTACTAGTGCAAGAGCATGACAATAGGGGATGCGAGAAAGGGGGAGGAGAGGGAAAAGAACATACAATCCTTAAACTACCGTACTAGGCCAGTGGTGGTTCAGATTAAGTGCGTGACAGAGAGTAAGGTGATAAGGGGGAAGGAGAGGAGAAGAACATATAGAAACAAAAAACAACCATGCTGAGCCTGGCCAAATGTGCATGTTGTCTTGCACTTGATGTGCCTTTCCTCTCATTGCATTCTAGGTAATAGAGGTGCACAGACAGGAAGCGAAAGGGGGGGAAATGGAACACGTGCGCCCAGTCCAGCAGGTCCCTGGGTTAAGTGCAGAGAGGTACCCTTGTCATGGAATGAATTCCGCAAGTGACTTAGTTGTGAGAAGAGAGCAGAAGCCTGCGGGCAAGTGCAAGGATTATGCCTCAATTTTTCACGTGCACACAGCACATGATTTCTTAAACACCAACAATATATTATCAATGGCAACTACAAATATGGAGGCCTGCTACTCTAAACCAAACTGGCACTGCACAAGAAGTCCTTGGACAAATAAATTACATTCAAATAAAGCACTTTGAAAAGACAACATTGCAAACCGCAAACTACCACACATTAAGTTAATTTCCATTACATATCAAAAATAAATAGTCAAGTTTCAAAACACCTCTACTGAAATTACAGACAAGGCATGTGTATGTCAAACATTATACAAAGTGTGAGCAGAGCAGACAACCGTCTGAAAATAGGACAATTAGTAATCTGAATGGTTTACCGTAGGTCTTCTTCCTCAGTGGAGAACATAAATATGAACAAACTGATCCATTATTTTGAACATGTTACAATAAACTCGATGACAACCAGATGCCATCTTGAGCCATCTCTTTGAAGTATTCCCACTTCCGAAGATCAACAACTGAACCCATGTAAATGCATTAGAATTCAAGTGTCGAGTCCCGGGAGGCTAACTCAGCGGTAACGTGCTCGTCTTGGAAGCATGACGACACAAACACAGGTTCGATCCCCAGGTCCGCGCTAAGAAACCTCTGGGTATTTAAGCGCGTTATAAATATGCAACTAAGAGCAACAACTAAGCAACTAAAAAAAAAAAAAATATTCCTGTAACAGCGACTCGACGCTCGCGGGGTGTGTAAGCACTTTAAAAAAAAAAAACTTTAAAGTGTTAATAAATTCAATCCGAGAAGAGAACAAAAGCATCAAAGTAACGCTTGCAACAAAGTAAGACTATTAAGTGTGTGCAGTTTGAATATGATTATCTATTCTTAATATATCCTTTGGCCCTACATCGTTGACAAACGTGTGAAACCCACGCTTTAAAGCACAGTCTCGGAAGACCAAACCTGCATTTAACAGTTTTCCACATGGAGCAACTAACTGGACAAATGCCCACGTAGCTGTAAGTTGAGTTTTTGTTGATTTTATTTTTCTCATCGGTTTTAAACGTCCTTTAAATACAAAGAAACTTGGTTTTTTTATTGATTTATAAAGCGCACCGGGCGCGATACCTTAAAGAAAGAACGAATAAACGTGACCTACGTCTGCACTGTAAAGGGGGGCAAGCTTGCAGGTACCGCAGTCTTTGAAGTGACTGACTGCCGGGGACTGAGCCTCAAGTACCCCGCTGAAATCAATTAAATTCATTGACTTTTAGCAATTCAGAAGAGAAAACGACGACCACAATTCCCTGCATGCACATCTTGTTGCTGTGCACATGGTCTGGGTGAACGCCGACACATTTAGCAGTCGTAGCCTCCACATCTATTCAGTGAAAATCCTAGTGCCCGTAAACCACTTCCAAGAGGCTTTAATCTTTGACTTTACTATGCCAGTTTGGCAGTGAATCAATCCAGTCAGGTTGGTGACTGACACCTTGAAATCTACCTCTGAAATATAACGTTGTGCCTGCATTCTTCAGTTTGCTTTTTGTGCAGCTTCCATCAAACACAGCCATAACCTTCTCAGTCTGGGTGACTATTGGCATAGATTACCGTTATTGGCGTTGAAATTACCTTTGTGCCCAATACTGAAACAGAACGTTACCTCTCAACAATCACAGCCCCAAACGACCTGAGTGTGGGTGACTGTCGGCATAAATTGCCTTTGAGCCCACTTCTGAAGCAGAACGCTGGTTTTGCCTTTCTTGTATTCTCTACTGTGCAGCTTTCAACAAATACAGCCGTGATCAATCTCATTGGAAGTGACTGTTGGCATAACTTGCCTTTGAACCCCTTATTGAGATTAACAAATAAATACAACAGAATCGATTTGGGGTGACTGTCAGCATTTCCTGTCTTTGAGCCCCCTATTGACATGCCAGCTTGTCCTTCCTTGTGTTCCCCCCCCCCTTCACGCCCCCGCATCCCGAGTTACAAACAAGCTCACAATGTAAAGGACAGAATACTCAACATTTCCAAAACGGAAATGCACAATTTAAGAAGCTCAATATTTAAAGACTACTTAAGGGCACCTGAACCTGACACCCAAACAATATCTGTACAAAGTCCGTCAACATCTTCCATCAAGTTATGCGAACTACAACATACTCACATCAAGGAACAAGCGTTTGGAAAAAAGATGGATAAAGTCCAGAGTTCATGTCGCCCTTCATGCTCTACATGGATGGACAATGAAATACAAATGAAAATACCTACTCCTCGAAGTCATATGGTAAAAAATATCATGGCTCGTAATTCAGACTTCACAGTTTCAATCTCCACAATGAAACGGCACATAAAAACAATCACAAACAAAAGACACACACACAAGATCACAGAGCTTAAACGCCCTAGAAAATCAGTCTTGGATTGCAAGTCCTATACAATCAAAATACAAGGAAAACTACCAACCGAACAACTCCCATGATCCAGGGAACAGGCTCAAAGAAAACTTGATTCCCTCTATAGACTTAACACATGATGCCGATACTAATATCCTGAACATCAGTTCAACTCCTTTCTCCCAAAGGACATCTGATATCAATTTCAATGGAGGCACGAATGCAGAAGTTATCACACCAAAAAATGCCTCTTGAGAGGAACCCTTAGCATAAAAAAAATATAATCAGCCCTCTGACACACCTAGACCACAAGATCCAACTATTATTGTCTGCACTCAGCTTTGTACTTACATCTCTAGTCAATGTCTTTGAAAAGTTAAAAGAAGTTCACAATTACTCCGGAATCCTCAAGGGAATAACAAAAGAAGTCAGCTACTGCGATTCTAATTTCGTTGGTTTAAACTCAGCCTTCAACACTCAATTTGAAGAGTTTGCTGTGCAAATCATGCAGAACGACATACTACGCAAAAACCGGCTTAAAAACAGCAAAGAACTATCATGCTTAGATCTCAAAAAGCTCATTCTAGCATGTGATCCGATACAGACAGGTTTAGCAGAGAAGCCTTATTACCTTCAAATGATGATGCATATTGTGGAGATGACACTCTGCTATCTGCATCAACACTAGAAGAATACTAAGATTGGCACAAATTGCAGACAAGTACAAACTCGGCCTCAATCCTCCGGCAGAATTGAGCCTTTGGACACAGGAGAACAACCTGCATTAATCAACTCAAATTTATGAAATCACCAAATGGATAATTTACCTGCTTCGATTCAGAACGAGGATACCACAGAAGCCTTGTCCGCAAAGCCAGTTTCAACAAATGCAAACATTTCAACCAAAAAAAAAAAGGGAAAACAAATCTAAAAGTATTCTGTCAACAAACTAAGGGAAAGACGTTTTTTCAAAGCATTAGACAAAGCAAGCAAGCATAAAGAACTACAATCAATCTAAAGAGAAAGGAGTAGAAGTCACGAATGGTCAACCTTTTTCTAGTGAAGGAGCCCAACCATTGATCACAGACAATATAATTGTCCCAAAAATACCCACATAATAAAAAAAACGAAGCAATAAAACGACTGAATCTCAAACTTAAGATCTGTCAAGGAACTCAAAAACCCCAGGCAAAGTATTGAAAATTGCTCCATCTTCTGGAAGGGAGTTAATATAAAACCCACGGAAAACAAAACAATCCTCCAGAGATGTCGCTCATGAAAGGCAACCCATCGACTCAGCAATAAACATGCAATTAAACCTCCCTTTACTTCAAGATCCAGTTTCCGCTGACCCCATCTGTGCCATGCAAACTGAATATATAGCCAAAATAGCTTACCACGAGTATTTAAACCTTTTGCAGCCTCTAACTTGGGGTTATAGCAGATACATTAGAGCAAAATCACAAAGCTTTAAACAGAAGCAACATCCTGATTTTCACAGAAAGAATACCAGACTTGTATCACTTTTCCTCCAACAACAGAGAGGCTGTCCTTCCCTTTTGAAAATTCATTAAATGTCATGGAGCTTATTCTGAAAACTACAAAGGAGCACAATCTCTTCTGTCTCCTTCATCTGAATTCAAAGCCCTCACCGTTGAAGTTCTCACTACTAGACCTACACTACATCAGTTTCTCCCAAAACATTGTCTTGTTTCATCAAGCACCGTTTTAGATTATAAACAAACGTCAGCATCCAATCCACAAATGAAGGAGTTGGAAAACATATGTGAAAAAGGAATAAGTGCAGTCCATACATGTAAAACCAATGACAAATGACTTTTTACCGGACATCATTTTTCAAGTGATTCAATGTCTAAACATGTCCGACACTCAACTTTAGACTTCAAATTGCATCAAATGCGTAAGTTGGAACACACGGGGACCCTTGTCATTTCAACACAGAAAATGCTGCAGCAATTTTCAAGGAATATGGTATTGTACTGTTCCAGGAGACTTAGCTTACATCAAATTTATGTCTGGATGGTTATATTATTGTCTCACAACGTGCAACTAGTTTGATTAGTGAACGTCCCTCAGGTGGTCTCCTCAGCAGTAAAAAACACATTTGGTCATAATGTGGAACATATCAGTAATACCATCCAAGCCATATTCGTATCCAGGTGTGTCACTAACTGGGGTAATTCAGATAGAGGTCTCATAATGTTCAATATTTATTGGAATCCAACATCGTGCAAATTGACAGTTGTTTTAGAATAATTTTCTAACATTCTCACTGAGGTGAATATAATATTTCCTAATGATCTCATAGTTCTTGAAGGAGTTAGGGACTTAAATGCATTCTTTTCACCACTAGCAACGTTAATATCTCGATAAATAATGGTGAATTATGGGAACAGATGTTCACATAATGGAACCTGCAAATGATAAACGGGAATATTAGGTCAGACAACCCCCTGCCTCAACTTGGACAAATGGCAGGAGTTCTTCCACAATAGATTATTTCATTGTTTCTCAAAGGTTATTTCGTCAGTGTAAATGGTTTAAGGTAATGTCCTGGAGGCAAAGTGACCATAAAACCCTACAAATTGCCTTTTCCTTGGGTAATTTCTAATACTCCGACGTCCCGTCCCCTTTCCTCCATACATATGGGACATCTCACCGTGTGGGATGGGAACGGAGCACTTTGTAAAAAGCATCCAAAAATGTTTTCCAAAAATGTGTCCTGCCCCTTTCTTGCGCGGAGCCCGGCATGCGGCCGCAACCCTGCCCACCTTGGCTCCACCCCGCGCATCGCCCATCAGTCCTTTTCTCCGCTCATTCAGGACTGGACGCACTTGCATCCGCGGAAGATTTTCTTCCCTTTTTTCCTCTCTGGCTCTCGCTAGCGATCGTGCACTAGTCCGTCCATGTCGTTCAAACTAGACTTTCCAGATTTTTCATCGTGTCACTGACGCTTCGCGAGGGCAGACCCCCATCCTCTGTCTCGAGTGTTTGGGTCCGGACCACCGTTGGGACTCTGTTTTTACTGTGATTCCCTTCCGGTCCAGGCACTTCAACGTCGATTGGAGCGCTGGGAGGAGGTGTTTCGACCTGCCCCTCCCTTGCATTTTCAAGCTTTTATCGACGAAAAGAAGAAACGCTCAGTAGGTTCTTTACTTTTTAGAGCACCCTGGCCGGGAGATACCTTTCCGGGCTCTTCCCGAGCCGGGAGGAGCGTTAGTCGCTCTGTCACCGGAGATTGCCCCGAGGTGCCTTCTGGGCCTAAAAATTGTACCAGAGTTTTCTCTGAGGGTCTCAGCAAGGGGCCTGTGGATACTGGAGTACACTCCGAGGCCCCTCATGTGGGGGCGGCTTGCAGACCCAGTTCTACTGAGTCGTGGGGTACCGGAGCTAGCTCTGAGGCCTCTTTATTGGCTTCCCTCAAAAATAAAACCAGGGTGCGCCCCGAGGCCTTGGCGTTACCGAACGCATGTTCGAGGCCCGTGCTTGTAAGGCTGTTACCGGACCTTGGTCCGAGGTCCCTCGTACAGAGGCTAAGGTTAACAACATTTCTGAGAGACCTGGCAAGGCCTTATCGGTGAAAGTGGTTTCTCACCGTTACCGCTCTTGTGGCGACGCCAGAACTGTTGAGGGGGCAAAGAAGGAAAGTTCTTCCTTTACCGGCAGCGCAGAGGTACTTCCTGAGAAGGCTAATTTGGCTATTGGTATGTCGCAGAAACATTCCAGGCCTCATAGTGCCAGCTCTGCCGAGGTTCCTTTCGTAAAGGCTAAAGTTAAGACCCCTGATCCATCGACGGAGACCCCTGCCTCACTTCCTCATGTGCCGCAGTTCCCCTCAGGTGATGGCAAAATGGCAGCCGTTCCCGCCACGACCATGGCAGCTATTTTGAATGCTTCCCCTACAACTACGCCATCGGCCTCAGGTGTAGGGCTTGGTTCTGTGGGTGAACATAAAATTCCTTGTGCGCATCCCTTTCACCCAGTTTACGACTGGAACGCTCGGATGCCCCTTCCGCACAATGTTTCGTTGCCTGTGGGGTCGGCATCTTTGATTTTTGTGGACACTTTGGGGGATGGGCCTGTGTGGCAACCCTCCCCTTTGCGTCCCTGGAATTATCCTCCTCATGAGAGGCCTCCTCCGGTAGCTCCAAAACAGTCCCCGGAGGGCGCTTTTTTCGGCAAATTTCAGACGCTCATGCGTACATCCCATGAGGGAATATTTCAAAGGGCTTTTTAGGGAGCTATCTCCGGCTCCACCCGTTCCTCCAGTGATCCCGCCAGCGCCTCCCTTGCCTAAGGTACCTTCCCCGACTCTTCCACCTTTGCCCCCATTGTCCCATGTGGACAAGGCAGCGCCCGACACAGCTCAGCAGGATCCGGACCGGTCAGATGACGCGCAGGGCGATCAGGACAACAAGGATCTGCCCCGCTCTATTAGAGCTTTCCATGACCGGGTACTGGACATGATGTGCTTCTTGGATGTTCCGGTGCCCGAGGCACCCGCTCCACAGGAGGGCGTGGTTTCTGGGGCGTTCACCCTGTCTCCTTTGGAGCGTACCAGCCTGTTCTTGCAGAAGGACGTTCTGGCTGAGGTCCGTAGGGTTTGGGAAAAGCCACACTCTGGACTTTGTCAATAAGAAAACTGACGCGCGATACAGGCTGCATTCTTCGGAAGAGGTGGCTTTGACGTCTTGTCCGCTCCCTTCCTCCACGTTGGTGGCTGCGGCTACCTTACAGTCCAGGCCTTCAGCATCCTCTTCCACGACGGCTACTCAGGTTCTGGGAAAGGAGGACAAGCTTCTCAACTCCCTTGGGAGGAAGATTTTTGCTAACTTGGCCTTGCAGCTCTGGCAGGCCAATGCCGAACTAGTGTTAGCGGGGGCTAATATGCGGATGTGGAAAGGTCTGTCAGAGTTTGAGGAGTTCATTCCGGTCGAAAAGCTGGAGGATTTTAAGACAGGCTTATCCGACGCCAGGGTCTTGGTCCAGGATCTCCTGGAGGCTGCGGCTCACCACGCAGACACCTTGGCTCGGGGCCTTATGCTGGGGGTCGATACCTCACGATAGGTGTGGCCACATGCCACCAAGTTTTCGAAAGAGGTGCAGGACAAGGTGTTGGACCTTCCATTTGACGGTAAGGAGCTGTTTCATTCTACAACGGATGATGACCAAGACGAAGGATAGCACGCAGACAGCCAAGACCTTGTCAGTCCTGGTAAAAAACTCCCTTTAAAACCCAGAGACCCCTGTCGCAAAGTCGGCCCTCCTCGGGTTTCAGAGGCTTCCTTGACGGAAATCTCGTAGAGTGGATACCCCTTTGGGGAATAACCGTCGGAGACAACGGACTCAGTTTTTCTCCCGCTCCTCAGCCTCCTCCTCAGGTTCAGGTGGCAATACCACTGAAAAACCGACAAAATGAGGGTTCTCCCACCGAGACCCCGGTCGGAGGACGCATTGCGTCTCATTGGGAGGCGGGGCAGACATCACCGACGACAGATGGGTCTCGTCAGTCGCTCGCGCGGGCTTCCGCTTACCCCTACCCCTACCCCTACCCCTACCCCTACCCCTACCCCTACCCCTACCCCTACCCCTACCCCTACCCCTACCCCTACCCCACCCTTCAACCCTCCTTTCCAGCTGTCAGGATCGCCCTCCCTGAATGCAGAGGTGCAGAAGCTTCTGGACCTCAAGAGCGGTGGAACCCATTTCTCTTGGGGAACGAGGGGAGGGCTTCTACTCCCAGCTGTTTACGGTGCGCAAACCCAACCAGGCTGGCCTGCGCACCATCCTAGACCTTTCCCAGTTCAATCTTTTCCTACTCCAAGAGAAATTCAAGATGATCACGCCCAGCCAGATACGGTCTTCCTTGCAGATGGGCGATTGGCTCAGCGTGGTGGGTCTTCAGGATGCGTATATGCACATTCTGATTTGGAGTCCACACAGGAGATATCTCCGTTTCTCTTTGGGAGAGGAGCACTTCCAGTTTCGAGTGCTTCCTTTTGGCCTCAGCTCGGCGCTGCACGTCTTCACGAAGATGATATCGGTGATTGCGGCCTATCTTCGTCTGCAGGGTATCCATGTGTATCCGTATTTGGATGACTGGCTCTTACGCAGTCCTTGACCGTTGAGAGCCGCAAGCAATCTTCAGTCTCTCCTACAGCTCCTGTTCCATCTTGGGCTGTCGGTGAACTGGCAGAAATCTTCCATAACAGTCTTGCAGGACTTGATTTTCCTGGGTTTTCGTTGGAACATGATCAACTGCAGAGTATCTGACTGGGGACAGAATGACGGATCCTTTAGCCACGTGTCAGAAGTTTGCACAGTCGGAGAGCATGTCGGCCTGGTGGTTCCAGAGGCTTCTGGGCCTCATGGCCTCGTGCGTGTTGGCTCTTCCTCTTGCTCGTCTCAGGCTCTTCCTCTTGCTCGTCTCAAAATAAGGTGAACTCCGATGGCTCTTGGGAGTTCTTGGCGTCAGGCTGTGGATCCGGACTCCAAGTTGATAATGATTCCGGCTTCCATGAGAGTGGACCTTGAGTGGTGGTCGTCTCTCAGCAACCTGTCAGTGGGTGCGGGGTTTCAAGACCCAGTCCCTACGGTGACGGTCACGACGGACTCCTCCCTTCTGGGGTAGGGTGCGACGTTGGCTCTTCTTCAGGTCTCGGATCTTTGGTCGCCTCAGGACAAGCTCCTCCACATAAATCATCTGGAGCTTCTGGCGATCTTCCTAGCGCTCAGGGCATTCAGACCGATCATTGCCACCAAGGTGGTCCGTATACGCACGGACAATGTGGTGTTGATGTATTACATCAACAAACAAGGGGGAACCAAGTCTCCCCCTCTTGTGGACCTGTCCATCCAGATCTGGGAATGGGCTGTTCTTCATGGTGTTTGGCTGCTTGCAGTGCACATCCCGGGCCAGCTGAATGTCACAGCGGACGCCCTCAGCCGGCGGACAATGGTCAGCTACGAGTGGGAATTGAAGGCGGAGGTTCTCTCATGGATTTTCCTGCATTGGGGCACACCGGAGGTGGACCTCTTCGCTACGGCAGTAAAGAAGCAGCTTCCTCAGTATGCCTCCAGAGGGGGGCTGGGAGCCTCCTCTCTGGAGAATGCTCTCACGATTCCATGGCACAACACGAGAGCTTATGCTTTCCCGCCTCTGCCTCTAGTTCACCGAGCAGTTTGCAAATTGAAGAACTCAGTGAACTGCTCTCTCCTACTCATAGCCCTGTGGTGGCCGGCCAGGTTTTGGTTCTCAGAACTTCAACACCTGTCGGTGTATCCACCGATCAGACTTCCGGTGATCCCCGATCTTCACCAGGGGGAACAGCAGCTGTGGCACCCTCCCCACAATCGCTCAGCTTGGCGGCATGGTGCCTGAGTTCAAATCTTTAGAACATCTTAACTTGTCTGCGGATAACATGCATATTATCCAGGCAGCCAGGAAGCCCTCGGCTAGGTCTCAGTACAGAAGCAAATGGCTCAGGTTCGGACATTGGTTTTTAAGCAAGCAGTTGCACCCAAGGGGGGGCTACAATTGACACGCTACTGTCCTTTGTATCCTTCTTAGCGGAGTCGGGTGTCCACGTTCTGTCATGCAGAACTTACCTTTCAGCGGTTTCCGCTTACCTTTCTACGGACCAATGCTCTTCCTCTCTGTATAACCCAGTGGTTAAGAGGCATTTTGCAGCCTTGACACGCCTCCATCCTCAAATTCCAAGTCCACACCCGACGTGGGATCTAAATGTGGTCCTGACAGCATTGTGCCATAAACCTTTCGAACCAATGGCCACAGTGGACCTCAAGTACCTACCTGGAAAGTGTCTTTTTTGGTCGCCGTTACGTCAGCAAGGCGGGTGAGTGAGCTCCAGGCCTTGTCGGTGGAGCATCCCTTCTTGGTCTGTCTGTCTGGACAGAACATCAGAGCTTAGGAATTCTTCTCAACTGTTTGTGACCTTTAGTAACCCAAAAGGTAAGCAGGCATCTAAGGCGACTATTTCTCGGTGGATCGCCATCTGCATTACAGAGCCTTTCACCGTCCAAGGGCTGAAGCCTCCTAAAGGAATTCATGCACACCTGGTCCGGGGTAAGGCAGCCGCGGTTGTCTTCCAGAAATATGTCCCCTGGGAGACCATCGTTAGGGCAGCTACTTGTGCCTCCCCATCTGCTTTTTGTAAGCATTATTGTCTAGACATGAGCTCAAGAGTTGATGCTCAGTTTGGTCAGACTGTGCTGAAGAATCTTTTTCAGTAAGGGGTATTTCCATTCACCCATAGTTCCTGTAAGGAGTGCTTGGGAATCTCCCATAAGTATGGAGGAAAGGGGACGGGACGTAGGAGTGTAACCAGGTTACTCACCTTAGTGACCACCTTACTCCTAGTCCATAGTCCCCTTTCCTCCATACGCCTGCCCGCCGTCCCCTCTAATAAGGTTCCTCTGTTATTGCTAATAGGTCTTAGACCTGACGATAGAAAAGGACTGATGGGCGATGCAAGAAAGATGAAGGACACATTTTTGCAAAATGTTTGGATGCTTTTTACAAAGTGCTCCGGTCCCGTCCCACAGGACGGAGAGATGTCCCATAAGTATGGAGGAAAGGGGACTATGGACTAGGAGTAAGGTGGTCACTATGGTGAGTAACCTGGTTAATCAATGATAACTACAATTTCAACCTTCAGCTAAACTCGAGGGGAAATCGCATTTGATAAAAGACGGGAACTTATGTTAAGTTCTTGTGGAATCTAAACCCTCCACAAATAAAAAACAAATATCTACACCTTTGATCAATTAACTCTTCACAAAAAAAAACAATTAAATAGGCAAGAATGAATTAAAAGTGTCTTGATCCGCTATTCTTGGCAGCTGAATTGGCCAAACCGAAAAACAATTATAATTGTATTTAAAACAATTATTTCTCCTGACCCGAAAGATCGATGATGGGCAGAATATGCTAAGAAAACATGCATTGATAAATAACCAAACTAAATCTCAAGGTAAACCAAAATAAATCTCAAGGTCTGCAGCAAATTAATACTCTAAAGCTGTTGACTGGGAGTCTTACTTCAAAAAACAGGCAATTTATAATCCCATGACACATATTGTCAATAGCATGGATTGGTCCTTACAGATTAATGAAGATAAAATTACAAATTTCATCAGGAATGTTTCAAAATCACGTGCTGCCAGACCTAACGGATTAACTAATCAAATACTCAAATCAGATCCATATACTTGGTCAGTAATCCTTACGGAACGTTTTAAGAAAATCGTAAATTGCAAAGTAATTTCCAATTCTTGCACAGGCGATAATTCCCATCCATAAAAAGGGCGACACAAGATCCAACAATTTATAGACCAATCGCGCTTATGGATTGTGATAGCAAAATCTTCTCTCACGTTCTCCAAGAGTTGCACAAATGGGCTACAAATCACTTACCTGGATGAAGTAGGAGACAAGAGGACAGTGACAGCAGAATGACAAAGTGGGTTGGAATTGTTACATGGAAATTGTGTGTTATTCACTTTATTTTGTACGTTTCTATCCCCAAATAATCTCACTTGTTATTATAACCGTATGAGTTATTTGCAAGCCATGCGGACTACATGGACTTCTTCCAAACTCATGCTTTTTCTGTAGGACGTTGTTTCACAAAATTGGGGACACTGAACAGTTATATTATTTTTATGTGGTCATAACTAAGAGTTCCTAGGAAATACAGGAACTTTTGTTCGTATTTATATTTTTGCATTTTCTTTCACACTTATGAACCAAAGAATGAAACAGTATGTAATTATCCTTAAGTATTTTTTTGTCACAGAAAAGGCCGGATTTGAAAAAGGCAAAGTGCAATGCCGATACACGTGTCATCCAAAAGGGCCAATTGACATACAAATCATTCAATAAAATATTTCACACACAGACTGGATTGCAATCTTATATTTATCCCAATTGGGAACAATACAAGCTATACATGGGAAGAAAGGAACTGCTGGCGCAGTGAAAGATGCAAGCAAAAACACATTTCTCGAGTATACTAGGTGGTTTGCGAATCTGGGACCCAAACCTAAGCTGTGGCGTCTTCAAAAGAGAATCCCAAGGAAGATTCATGCCCTTAGGATTTTGAAGTGCATTGAATGTAGAAAGGACCTGGGGAAGGGAGTGGTCTCCCTGGAGCGGATTGCAACACCAAGAGGAGGGGGTTATCCTCTTGGGCTACAAAGAACTTGGTTACTCTTTTGGACTTTTGTTTTGGTGGAGAGAAACCTGGGGAAGGAATTCATTCCCTGGAACTTTAAACATTATCCATTTGGAACTTTTGTTGTATTCATACCTTTTTGTTGAACTTCATCATTTGTGCACTTTCCAAGCCAAAGACAATACCCTTAACACCTTAGAGTTACTTTTAGAATGAGAGGACTAGGATAGGATTTTGGACACAGGACAGGTTTGCTTTGGACATCTTGACACAGGACTGACATAAATGTTTACACCAATCACTAGGAGTCCTCTGTGTCTCATTCCTGGTTCCTCACAGCACATAGGATACTAGCGCTGCAACCTAAACTAGGCGATTTCCCTCACCCAATATACTGCACAAATCCTACTACAGGGATAGGGACCTACTGTTAAAGCAGGCACGCGAAAAGAAGGAGATACCCCTTGGTTCACAAGTGATCCGATTATTCCCAGACTACAGTGGTGGTTCAGCAGCAGGGATGGCAGTTTTTGGAGGTTAAACTCCTACAAGAACGCAACCCACAATATGCTATGATTTAACCCTGCTAGACTGAAATTTACATTTGACGGCAAGACATTTCTGTACAGATCCTGAGAAAGATTTTTATAGAAGCTCAAATCTATGTGCCGTAAGGCTCTGCAACGCCTCATGTGCCCGAGGCTGGATTTCTGTCAGATATGAAGTGCAAGAGGGTGTAATATATCAGCCGATGGGAACCCAGAAACTGTCTGCTAGAATTTGCAATATGCATGTTTAGTTATTGTATCTTTTGAAGTCGCCACACGCAGAAGCAATTTGCCCCACTTCAAAAGCAATGGTTTTGCAGGTGGGAGGAGGGATGCGGGGTAGGTCCGTAAAACTCGTTGTTGGTGAGAAGGCAGTGAATAAGTGGTTGCCAGGGGTGGGGGGTAGTGGGGCTGTTGGAGGGCAAAAGTTAAAATACACTTGGTGTGTTGAAGATTAGAGATGCGTAGTACATGCAGTTTTCTGTGGAATTGGAAGACTTGCAGAGCGAGAGGGGGAACAAAATCAGATGACAGCGAATGTCACATTAAACTGATGAGCTGGAATGTAAGAGGGGTCTGTAAAGCACAAAAGACAGTGGCACAGGAAAACCTGACAGGGAGCCAACATCCCTTTCCTTCAAGAGACGCATGTCCTGGAGCAGCTGGTCCCAGGGAATGGCTACAGGTTGGCAGGAGGGGGGAGACCAGCAGTACTACACTTCAAACTCTAGTGCATGGAGTGTGATAATATTGATACACAGGTCACTGCCATTCACCCGTCAGAGATAGGTAATAGACTCCAAAAGGACACCATGTCCTAGTACATGGATTCCTGTGTAAAAAGGAGGTAGTGTGGATGAATAGCTACGGCCCGCAATATAGATGATCATGACAACATACTATTACTACATGTAGCATATCCATCAGCAGAGATAATCTGGAGAGGGGACTTCAATAGATGTAGGTAAAGATCGATCAAGTTCAGGTCCCCGGCCCATGATTAAGGCGGCCATTCACGAGTGTTCAATAGATGTGTGGAGGGTGCTACATGGTGAACAGCAGGGTATACTTCTTTCTTTACTATGGATGATATGGACTCACAAATTGATTTATGGTGGTTCAGAGACACTGCTTAGTGAAATGGAATGCATGATTCTCCTTCGAGCTCTGACCCCTCACCCCTACTACTCAAGGTGGCTTAGGCAACAGAAGGGAGATGTAGGCCTACATGTAGCATTAAGCCAGATGCACTGTGGGACCCTGCATTCTCATTCAATTTGCATTGAAATATTACCACTTATTATTATGGGAGGCCTTCAAAGTGTATGTCGGGGGGGAGGTAGCAATGGCAATTGAATTTGGGGTGCTACGCTCGATTAGACAAGATCTGAGCAGAACAGAGGCGTGTATTTGAGAACTCCAGCGCCAATACGCCCTGTACCCCATACCAAGACTACGGTCAGATGTCACAGCTGAGCATGACAACAGTAACGGCCAGGCGCTATGGCAAAGCGGATAGACCTGGGTGTCTATTAGCTCATATTTTCCAGGAGAGGGGGGGGCTGGTAGGAGTCCCAAAGCATATATAGCTATGGAGTCTGTGAATCTAGTACACAGGGATGAGGATATGTTCTATGCTTTCTAGGCTAGGCTATATCAACCGAAGGGTAGTGCAACTCAGGAGGAGATGGAACGGTATCTCAAGGCAATTCCGACATCAGTACTATTTAGGGAGAAGAGTGCAGAAATTGAGGCACCTATGAGGCACCTATGATGCCAGAGGAGATAAGAGAAGAGATTCTGGGATTACTGAATGGGGAGGCACAGACGTCTGATGTCAGAATTTAACAAGGAATACCACGAGATTCTAGTTACCTACTCTAGTACCAATGTGGAAGCAGCAGTGGGAAATGGGACAATGCCAGTCACCAACAGAAGCTGTTCACACAGTTACTGAAACTGGGCAAATTAGCAAGCGAGTGCGTCATTAATGTTGATGCCAACATATTTACTATAGCCATTGCAAACAGGCTACTTTCTCTAATGCCATTCAGATCAGTCAGAAGTTATCCCAGGGAGGGCCACGACTTTGAATCAGAGTAGGCTATATAATGTCCGGTTGCTGGTAGATCCAGTGGCTCAGATGGTTGCCATCTCCCTCAATATGCAAGGCTTTGGTTACAGTATTCTGGCCATTCTTGTTCCAGGTATCAAATTGTGGGTTTGGGCCTCGCTTTATTTCGTGGATAAAATGTTTGTATACAAATCCAGTGGCGAGGGTAAACACAAATGGGGTGATGTCTCTGTTTCTCCCGACTGGATGGTGGCATGAGGCAGTGGTGCCCGCCGTCACCACTTTTGTTTGCTATGGTTATAGAGCCACTTGCCGATCTGCTGTGGGGCAAACACAGCAAGCAATGTCTCAGGGGCACATTGTTTGGGCGCCCCAGTTCCGATCTCTTTCCGTGGACATCTTCTTGTATGTATGTGACC
This sequence comes from Ambystoma mexicanum, assembly GCF_040938575.1. Lineage (NCBI taxonomy): Eukaryota > Metazoa > Chordata > Amphibia > Caudata > Ambystomatidae > Ambystoma > Ambystoma mexicanum. Next base: position 914,952,106 of record NC_090932.1, read on the forward strand.
CTGTGGGGAATAGAGCCAAAATATTGGGTGCAGTGGAGGTGTTCTGGCCTCCATCTAAACAGGCACACGTCTGAAATGTTTCCCTGTCCAATATGATGTTAATGCAGGCAGATATGCATGGTCGGAATGTGCCATCGGTATCCTTGAAATACCTGGGGATTGCTAAATCTAGATCCCTGACAAACTAGCGAGATGTCCTATATGTTTTTTGCAACTAAATGGTCAAATTGCATAAATCCAGCCAGATACCAATGTCGTTGATGGGGCGGCTCTCTCTTATTAAGGACGACTGTACTGCCAAAGTTGTTATACTTTTTTTTTTTAAATAAAGTACCGGCAGGGCTAGGGCAATCCATTTTTAAGGAACTGCAAATCGCTGTGCTCTGCCTTTATATGGGGTAACTGCATGGCTAGGCTTAGTTGGTCAGCTATGGTGTGCCCCTGGGAAGGTGGTGGTGTCATGGCACTGCAATTCAAAATGTATTACTTGGCAGCAGAGGGACTAAATGCTGCGTTTTGGGATGATCAAGTTGATGCGATGCCCTGCCCCATGTGAGCTTGGAAAGGTGCACAGCCAGTATAGCCCCATTTTTGGGAGTTGGGGGGCAGTACAGGGGGGCCACTGGATCATGTGGATGCAACAAGGGTGACCCAGAGTGACTCCTACAGATGTAGGGTGTAATCTTCCCATATGACAGGTGTTGGGATGGTCAGGAAAGGTCCCAAGGAGAAAGAGGGGTTCATGCTGCCCACCACATATTTGTGACTGGGGGAGCGGCGAAGTTGGCACAATGTTGCAATTTTATATTTACCCAGCGTAGTTAAGGACAATTGGATATGTGTTACTTTAAGTGTTACTTTGTGTTCAAGTTGATATATTTAAGATTAGCATGCATGCAGTAAGATAAAATGTCAAAAATAATCAATGAAAAATAAATACAATCTGGGTATTGTGTGTCACGAGGCGTCTGGAAGCTGGAACGACGAGCTTCACAATGAGCATGCGAGAAAGGAGATTTGTTATTAAGAAACCACTAAAGAGGACATTGCAGTTTTAAACATGCATGCACACCAATATACATACATGGGGAATTTACACATCTATATGCAGTGTGCTCTTTTCATAGATTGAATTCTTGCAAACCCCTGACTGCAGAGTTTAATTAGAGTGACTGGGAAAACTGGTTTTGCAGGGTTTGGAGGCTGAAGGAAAGGTAATGATTAGCCACGACATTAAGCAGATGATCAGCCAACAGGCCGGCCCAAGGTTTTTATGGATTGGCAGTATCACAGAAGGAAGATGCAATCGTTTAAATGCATGGGAGCTTGTTATTTATTGTTCAGAGGGATTCAGCCATTTGCTTTTTGACCAGCTACAAACCTGGAGTGAGGGAGACCCGAGGATACAGTGACCAATACTGCATGGTTTCAATTATTTCTCAGGATCTGACCGGAGGCCATGCATGTTGAATTGGTAGTCATTTAAATTAGCGTGTTTCGAAGAGGCCAACAAGTTGTGGTGAGTGAGATGATTACCTCCAGTTCAAAAGGAAAGCGGTTGATTCTTCCACCTCCTCATATTGTTTGAAGTACTCTTGCAAGCCATGTGGAATTACGTTGAGGGTAAGGGGATCTCGGGCCAGCTGGGACTTGGAATGAATTATGTCTGTATGTGAATGTCTAACTATGTGATGTCACGACCTACCACAGTAAAATCCTAAAAGGGTGGTGTACTGTACACATGGGCTAAAGAAGGTAGTTAACCCTTTAAGTGCCACTGACGAGCCGGCTCGTCAATGGAAACTACTCCAGATTGCCACCGACAGGCCGGCTAGTCAGTTTTGGCACTCTGCTTTGCTCGATCCCTGCAAAGCAGGGACCGAGCAAAACTGTAATCCAACCCCCGAGCTATGCGAGGGGGAGGTCCCCCCTCACTGCCAGGGGGCTGGATTACCTTCAGTTGCACGTCGGGGTGCGTAAAGCACGTTGGCGTGAAACTGAAAGTAAAATCACTGCAGCAGCCATTTTCGGCTGCTGCAGTGAAGAAAGAAGGTGAGTGCCCTTCTTTCTCTGCGTCAATCTCCGGCTGTATTTCAAGCCGGAGATCGAGGCGGGCATCGTTGGAAAGGGGAGATTCTCCCCTTCACAACGATACCCATTGTGTGGCATTGCTGCCTGTGGATCAGGCGCAGGGCGTGGGATCCGCGGGCAGCAATGTCACTGGATCAATACAGATCAGTTTGTGACACGGGGGGAGGAGGGGGCTGCTTACTAGATAAGCGGCCCCCTTCCACAGCGCTAGAGACCCCTGGGGGCAGATGATCACTGCCCCCAGGGGTGAAAAGGGGGAAACAAAAACATTTTTAAAAAAATTAAAACTATCTAGTGAAGGGGGGGGGGGGGGGGGAGTTTGGGGCCCTGGAGCCCACTAGACCACCAGCGATATGGCGAAAAGTGGTGTCCTTGGAAAGGGGAGGTTCTCCCTTTTCCAAGGACACCACATATATGAGGCATTGCTGGTCACGGATCGGCGCAGACCATGGATCCGTTTGTAAGTGGGGGGGTTTCTGCTTCAATAAGCAGCCCTCTTCCCCCCTCCCGGCCCCCAAAGCATGGGGTCACGTGCATGTGAACCCTGGGGCAGATGGCTGACCATCTGCCCCCAGGGAATGTAATTAAAAAAAAAAACATGAAATTATGGGAAAGTGGGTGGGGGGCCACTAGCCACCATGGATTTTTTACTGAATGAAAGGGGGGTTGCCCCACCAACCAAAGTAGAAAGGGGGGCACCCCTTGTAACCCTCCCTGGGGACAGGCATCTGCTCCTAGGAAGGGGCAACTGACCCCAGGGAGGGATGCATGAGGTAGGGCCCTCCATTTGGGGTGGGAGGGTGAGTGCCACCCCCCGTTGCAGTACAACATTCGCTGCCAATTTAGGGTGGCCCTCAGCCCCCCTAAAATGCAGACTACAATTTTGTTTTGTTTACCCAGGTTCGCTTGACGCAGATGGCCACATTAGTGTGCCAATCGGCCCCCAGGGTGCCCAAACCCTACTGCCCCATCTATTGGGGGTCCTGCCCCACCATTTGTGGTGGCCCTCTCCCCCCCCACCCCAAATGGCTGGGGGGGACACATCATGCAGCCCTCCCTGAACCTCCTAGGAAGGGCTGCATGATGTGCCCCCCACTCCGTTCGGTGTGGGTGAGGAGAGGGCCACCACAAATGGTGGAACATTAGATGGGGCAGTAGGGTTTGGGCACCCTGGGGGCAGATTGGCACACTAATGTGGCCATCTGCGTCAAGCGAACTTGGGTAAACAAAACAAAATTGTAGGCTGCATTTTAGGGGGGTGCGGCGGAGCACCCTAAATTGGCAGTGAATGATGTACTGCAAGGGGGGTGGGCCTCTTCCCCCCACCCCAAATGGAGGGCCCCACCTCATGCATCCCTCCCTGGCGTCAGATAGGGGGGGGGCCACCTCATGCATCCCTCCCTGGGGTCAGATGCCCCTTCCTAGGAGCAGATATCTGCCCCCAGGGAGGGTTGCATGAGCTGGGGCTAAATAGCTCCCCTCAATTTTGAACCCTGCTCAACTAAGCATACTCATCCCAGAATGACTAAGGCAATTACATTTCTTTTGCACAGCTTTTGATCAATCATGTAAGGGCGTGGATAGTAAACATATGGAAGTGTTTTAACTGTTGCAAAAATGTATACAATGTGTCATTTTGTGTGCGTCAGGCAGACTCTGGTTAGTTTGACTATAAAATCTTCTAGCCCCTCCCGACCGATTGCACTTTCTTGTTCAGTGGTGGGCATGCTTTGGGTCAAGGTGATGAGGCCCATCCGCACATTTGGCAAGCCAGCCAGGAGCCCAGGCTGTTCTGAGGCATTGGGACTTTCCTTTCCGCACAACTCGGCTGCAGCGCTTCTCTGCCGGGAGCAATCTTTTAAGCACGATAAAAGGAGAGGTCCACAAAAGCACCATATTGGCTATGAGGCCTGCCTGTTCCCGGAGGCGTGGCACCGTGGTCCAGCTGTGCTGGGCAAATTGAAGGAGCACCGCTTTAGAGCACTTCGGGTTCACCCAAGTGCACTTTTGGGAGAGAGAGGGTGGTTTCTTTGTTTTAAGGGGTTTAGTAAGGGTAGAATCAGAGTGTATGTGTGAAGTTAGCCAAGGTTACAGGGATTGAAAGGGTGAATGCTTTGAAGGAGTGGGCAAACATATGTTTTGAGTCCTTTGTATATATTTTACCCGTTTGTTATTTTAGAGGCGGTATCCCCACCAGCACATCCATTGTGAGGTTGGTCCTTATACCCTTCAGTTTGCTTGGCTTGAGTCCTCACCTAAGAGTGAGGTGGCATCTTATGGTAAGTCCACCCGTAGATACCTTCCTGAAGTAAACCCTTGGCATCCCTCATTTTGTATTGACTGTGCGGACTGAGCCCTTGCCTCGCTTTTCTTGGTTAGAGTATTGAAGTGTACATACCTGTAGTCAGGGAAAGACGGTATTGTAGCCGAGAATACAGTACTAGTAATGAAGAAAGCAAGAGCAGCAGTGTTGTAGCGGAAAACATTGCGCTCATTCTGTACTCGAGTGAAGGAGATATCTCAGGAGATTTGCCAGTGTGTGTTTTTTTAATATAGATGCTGTCTTTTGTGTAAGAGTGAGAGGTATAATTAAAGTAAATTGCTAAGCGAGGTGATTGCATTGAAAGTGAGCAAGGTGAGCGATTGTGGGGGTGGATCCTTAGGTGGAACTTTTGTGCCGCAGGTTCGGCTTTGGTGTTATTTTTGGTTAAATTGGGGTGGAGCAGGAGCATAGAGACCACGCTGAATCATCGGCGTCGGGTAGTTTCCGGCTATAGGGTGAAGATTTTAAAGTACCATTGGGAATGGCTGCGGGAAACTAAGGGTAAAAGGCTCAATTCTTGGCCTACTGAGGGGACCTACACCAAGGAGATATTGGACAATCTGCATACTTTAGTTTTTAGGCACAAGGGTTCAAATTTAGAGAAGCGGTTAAACATCTTAGAGCTATGGAGGATGTATGAGAAAGGCAGGATGGCCCATAATGTTAAATCACAGAGAAAGGGCCAAAAAACAAGGGTGCAGGAGTTCTTTCAGCACCACCCCCATATGGGTGCTATGCTTTATCACCCGCAGAAGGGTATACAGACCCCAGAGTTCAAATCTCCATTTTCTCCAGTGGCCACTCCAGTAGGAGAGACGGACAGAGGTAACACCTCCATCAGCTAAGATTCCTAGAAAATAGGACATTGAGGAAAGTAGAAGGATAGCTCCCTTCAATGGTAAGGGCTGTAAAAAGGTTGAAAACAGAGCGGAAAAGGAATAACTCCCCCGACTGCTAGGTTAGCAGAGAGATTAAGGAGCAATGAGTGGGGCTGAGGCCGGCAACTAGAAGAGTAGATGAAGGGTTGAGAAAGAGCGAACGGGGAGATTACACCATTTACCGCTAAGATAAAGGATAGGCTGCGAATGGCAGACACAGGAGCAGGAAAAACGGGAAGCAGCGCTGAGGCTAACAGAAGAGGTAGTGCTATTACGCCAGCAGCTTAGTAAGAAGGGGGTGATGTGAATAGACGGGCAAATAACGTTCTTGTTAGGTCTGATAAGTCAGTTATCAAAGGAGGTCAATGTGGACCTGCAAGATAGAAGTATTTCTATGGAAAGAGGATTTGAGCAGGAAGAATGGGAGCCAGCACCCAACGTTAATGCCAAGTATGCTTCTGTGCCTGTAGAGGTATCAGGGGAAGTGATAACCGGATTAGGCGAATGGGAGTTGGACGTTGAGCAGGGAGAGAAGGGTGTAGCAGCCCCACCTACCGCTCATTAGCAGCGACAGAGAGCACACTGAGCCGTTTTAGGACGCGCTGTCGTACTCGCATGGCCGTAGTAAGTAGTAGGAGAGAGATGGGGAAACCCCAGTAAGAGGATGCAACTCAATTTACATTGCTCCAAAAGGGTCAGGCAAAGGCGTTATGTCCCGTGGGCACACATGGACAGGATTATTTGAAGACGCTCCCTTAACTCACTGCATGGGCGGGGAAGTGAATTTATGCATTAGAGGAACGCATTGCCGGTGTCATGTTGGCCATAGGGGATATGAAAATCTTATTCACGGCTGTAATGGGAGAACAGTCAAACAAGCTTTGGAGACAAGAAGGGTATACAAGAGTTCCGAAGGATACAAATACCCACCATGGAGCAGCATTTAATTATTACAGTGCACATATATGGGGGACCCTGGAGATTATGTATCCCGATATAAATTCTATTCTGGCCAAAACCATTAAGTTAGATCATGACGCACACATCCAGTTCATTCAGGAGATGTGGAGGGCAGACACGAGACGAGCATGGGATAAGAATGTGGTGATTTATTACCACATGCTATAGAAAGGAACTTCCTAAGGAAGTCCATCACAATCTGGATAAAGTAGTAGGGATGAAGGCCAAGAGTTGGCCGGAAATTCAGGAACATATTGTGCATTTTGGTAGAAGCAGGCAAGAGAAGGAAAAAGGAGAGTATAGAGCAGGCTCAAAAAGGCAGAGGCCAAGCTTGTCCAGAAAAAGTTAGCAAAAATCGGTTTGGAAGGAGCAGTGATGACCAGCTCAATGGAGGGAAAGCAGGGACAATTGGGACAGCAGGGACAGTACGACAAAAGGTTGGAGGGACGGGTATGCTCGAGGAGCAGGCAAATGAGAGGGTTTCCGAGGGGTAGATGAGGATTTTTACAAGGACATGTGTCATTTGGTGGATTTGGAGGAATGGGACCCGGTTTAACAGCCAATGGGAAATTACTATGGAAAGTTGTATGGGGTTCAATGTTGGTCATGTGGATGGATGGGATACGGGGCATGAGATTGCCAGAGAAGGCTGTAGTACTTTAACATAGGAGCTCAACAAACAAAATCCCAGACCATGCTATATATACTCCAGGCTCTGTACAATCGCAGAAGGCACAAGTTGAACAAAACCCAGTGCCTGGTGCTGGACAGACCTATGTGATTCAACCGACCATGCCAGCACATGCACCGGTACAGACATGGCAGAAAAATCCTTTACCCCAAGGAACGGTCACTCATTACACTGGAGTAAGTGTTTTTGGAGGGAATCCTTTCTCGCTCCCTGGTGCAAATATGTACTACGATTAGGTCAGCCCATAGAGATCTCTGATGAGTGCAGTCCTGTCCGTTACCACAGATACGGAAGAAGAAGAAGAACCCACGATAGGTGTGCAGGTAGGTGACCAAACATTTTAATTTATGGTAGGAACATTGTTTGTCTTCTTCCCTGATCTCCCGTCCCCCCCCCCCCCCCCAACATACACCCTTCTCTGTTTTTGTTACTGTACTTGCACGATCTGAATGTCTCAAGACCTAGTAGGAACATTATTTGGGGTGGGAGGGGTTCTTCCCTGTACCCCTGCCCACTTGCCTTGCAGCGCCTTGAAACACCATTTTGCTGTATAGGCGCATTATAAATACAGAATAAATAAAATGGTGGATAAAGGGGTTACAAAATCTTGCATCAAGGAAGGTGAGGTTACCTGGTCAGGCAAAATGATTAACACAGGGATTCTCTGGCTAGCCTGTCGACTCTTGACATTGAACATCTATGCATTAAGGTAGGTACACAAAATGTATGTGCTCTTTTGTGGTATCGCACAGATAACCAGCGAATCTCTTGGTCATTGGTCTCCTCAGTCGACTGCACATGCTGACTGTTTTCGCGGAGGTAGAAAGTTATAGTATGCTTGACTCGAATGTTTGCTTGCATACTGCAGCGACAGCATGGATAAGGGGGAGAGGGGGTGTCTGTACATTTGACAGTTTCTTTATGGGGTAATGGTTTTGTTGAGTTGGGTACCAGGAATTAGATCAGAAATGGCACGTACCGATTACATTTTTGTTTTGCCCTACTTTACCGCAGGAGATTAGACCAAGCAACATTGTTATGATTCTCCTAGAAGTAGTAGTTAAGAACAGGGTGTTTCTCGGAGGGACCGATAAGTAAGGCGGAGAGACGCGCACAATTATGTGCATCAATCCTATCGTATCGCTAAGGAATGTGTCCAACGAGAAATTGTACAAAGACAAAGAAGACACATGAGGAATGGGTTTTGAGATTGCTCTATTGCATCTGGCAAGGCAAACCAAAGGGAAGTACTGCAGACCATTAGAAATAAGTTGCCACATTGGAAGAAGGATTTGGAAAAAGTGCTGGACCATTTATAGATTAGCAATCCTCATGATGGGCTGCTAAAGAGTGTTGGAGCAGTGTGGATAAAATTGAAATCTGGTGCGATATTACTGCAATTTAAAGCAGTACCCCATGTCAAGACGCAGACGAATGGAAAGGCATAATACAACCTGTGTCCCCATGTAACACGGCCATATACCCTGTGAAGAAAGCGAAGGGGTCCAGTTAAAGGATGATCCAGATTTACGCCCCATCAATAATATTGTTGAGGCGGAATTCCCAGTGGTACCGAATCCTGCTAACATTCTCTGTAATATCCCTGTGACCGATTTGAAGAATGCATTTTTCCTCTGTCCCCTTGACTACCCGCCACCCCCACCCCCGATTCCCAGTACCTCACCATGTTTACGTATCGTGGTCAGAGATTAAAGCAGACGAGGTTGCCTCAGGGATACTGCAAATCTCCAAGTGTTTTAAACAGGGTGGGTCAAGTGGATTTGGGGAAATGTACATGTGTCCAGAAAGTGGACGATTCGCTAGTCTGTAGCACTTCAAAAGAGAAGTGTCGAGGAGATTCAAGAACGCTCCTCACCCTGCTTGGGGAGAAGGGGTACAAAGTGGAAAAAGACAAATTGCAGCACTGCCAGACGGAAGTAGTATATTTTGGGAAAGTGATACAGCCCGAAGGAAAGGAGGTAATGCCAGAGAGTGTCACTGCAGTTCAAAATACGCCTCTACCGGTCACAGTGAGACAAATTAAGCAATTTTTTGGGACCAACTATTGTATATCTTGGATCTTTGACTACTCTAGTTATGTGAGGCCCTTACTGCAGAGACTTAAGGAAGCACAGAAGGTGAAGGGTTTTGGCAACCCCGAATTGCAAGAAGCCATTTTCTCTGTTCTCACTCAAATGGGCCGATGATGACAGCGGTCCTGACCCAGCAAACATCGCTAGGCCATAAACCTGTACCATATTATAGAAGACTCTTAGACCCAGTGATGCAGGGACAGTTCCCTTGCAAGCAAACTTTAGCAGCAGCAGCTTTTGCAAACAAAATGTCCTCAAATATTACTATGGGTTGCCTGGTGACATTGTACCTGGAGCATGCAGTCTTTGCAATCTTGGAAAAATCAAAGTTGACTGACAAACCAGAGAGTTTCGGGTATGAAGTTATTTTTTTTTTTAAATAACTTTATTTAAACGGTTGCATTGTACATCAATACAGTGGTGGAACATGGCATAAAAATTGCCATCTGGCAGCTAGAGGCTCTGCCCTCCCCTTTCATCCTCCCTTGTCCACTTCTACTCTTCAGGACTCCATCTCTGGGCACGAGAGTTCGGTTACTGTCCTGGGTGGGGGTGCCAGCGCTAGGCTGTCCTTAGGAAGAGTTGCACCATCTGGTCGATACGTCTGGGCAGGGTAGTCTTGCTCATAGTCCGAAATTGGGAAAGCAGTGAAGGATTCACTCCTTAGCTGCTGTGACCTTTTCTGCTACAAGGATATCCCAGATCTTAAGCCACTAGGGTTGTAGCAGAGGTCATTCTTGCGATTTCTAACTGTGGGCTAGTGTAATTTTAACAAAGAAAAAGTGTCTAAGGCTAAAGACACTCCCGTCCCCTTCACACCATTAAAGCCGATACAAAATCAGTCAAATATCTTCATAATTTTTACTTCAAAATGATGAGTATTTACAAAGGCAAACAGATTAACAAAATGAATTCAGACCACAAACTTCTGGTTAACATTTACATCTCAGAAAGTCAAAGAAAATTCAAAAAGGCCATCATGGAACAAAGAAATATACAAATACAATCTACTTGTAGTGAACTGAGAAGGAATATCCGAGCACAATATTCTGGTGATGAACTGAAAAGCTCTACGCGTTTCGGGGAACACCCCCTTCTTCAGGAGCAAAATGATCTGTAATAATGTACATTAGAAGACCATCAGTTTCAAAATTTCAATATATCATTTACAACCAACACAGATAAAGTCTCAAAATTTTAAATAGAATAATACACGTTCTGAACTGTACATAACCACCCGTACTAACTCTAAGAGAAAATACAGACAAAGTAGGGAGATACATGTAAATGTTGTGACCATTAAGCATGCAACAGGTGCGACTCCAAAAAAGAAGAAAAACTCACTTAGAACGAACACTAAATTCAATAATATGCAGAGACCAAGTGTATCTGATCAATAAGGATGCTGCGGCCACATACGGCAATGGATCCAGGCTCCACTTGCTGCAAAGCATGTCAAAAAATTAAAACAAAACTGGGGACAAATAACAAACGGGGGTAAATAATATAGAAGAAAAACAAGAAAATAAATAATGTTTGATGAACTTTTCAAATTATTACTTAATTTAGTTTTTTTCTTCTATATTATTTACCCCGTTTGTTCTAAATGAGTTTCTTCTTTTTTAGAGTCACACCTGTTGCATGCTTAATAGAAGCGTAGAAGCGGTGCTGTATATATTTTCAGTGGCACAGATTGTACAGGTACCTCTCAACACAAACGCCCTATATTCAGTGAAAGTAGCCTAATTTATCAGCAGAGCTGCTATATGCATGTCATGGCACAATGCCAAATATTCACAGCAGGGCTGATTAGCAGTCCCGCATTTCTTAGTAGGACTGCTTTCTTGAGGGACAGTACATTAATTTCTTAACAGAGCTGCTTTAATGACAAAGCACGAACATGTGTTGGCATTTTCTGCAGCGAGCTAAAGTACTGAGCAAGAACAGTGTGAGCTTTTTCCACCAACCTCCTGAGCTGGTGTGATGCACACTGGCAGACAGTGTGAGAAGATGGAATTACTGTCATATTTCAATCCCTTCTACTCAGTCTTGCACTTTTCAAAACTTCTGCTTCTCCCATGTCCGATTACTGAGTCCCACTACCAAAAATCTAGCACATTTCAAAGCCTCATTTTGAATCTCCCGGCTCATGTAGGATAGTGAAAACAGGCTTAGAGCTTTTGACAAGCCATTTATGTCAGGCAAGACTCACATGGAACTGCCAATTCCCTAACCCTATGTGCCTTTCAGTGTCAACAACCTATTGAGAAATGCAGCTCAGTGGGTCAATAACCCTGCTGCAGAGATCATTGTGTAACCTGTTAGTTCAAATCTTGTTGATGGGTGAGTTAATGAGCCTGCATCAGAGGTGAAAGTTTGAGATGCAGGTAACCTTCATTTGTAACAGAGTTGACTTAACTTTCGACTTATCAAAAGGACTACTAAACGTTCAGTGATTCAGAACACAAACATGTGATCAAGGATGCTCTGCGTGTAATTGCTCAGAACACACAAATCATCAGGGTTGCTATACCTGCGATTGCTCAGAATACAGCTCTTCAGGGCTGCTATTCTTATAACGGCTCAGATCAGACATCTCAGTTGGGCTACTATACTTGTAATAGCTCACATGGGCACGTGTAATGGCACACAGTCTTGGTAAACTATCTGCATTCAAGCAAGTGCTGCTGCATTTGGTCATACAAACCTCCAACTCTTTAATTCCCAGCCTAATGGCCAAAAAGCAGGTTTGCATCATCTAAAAAGGAGCACCCACTGCTAAGGCTGCACTAGATTTCCCAATAGAAAAGGCATTCTCAGCTTTTTTGATATTTATTGGTGCTATGTTAAAACACAAACAGAAAAAAGGAGAGGAAGAGCAACTCTGAACCAAAGCAATAGAGGAGAACAAAGGTGTGGCGTGGAGGGGGGACGGGACAGAGAACATACTAGACAATCCAAAACAGGACTTTGAGCAACAGGAAGAGAGTAATGAGCTACATGATAGGGCAACAAAGAAAGTGAGAAAGGAAACAGTTAACAGGACAAACATAATAGGAGTGAGGGATAGAAGCAGAGCAAGAGAGACATTTACAGAGTAAAATAAAAACACAGATAAACAGCAGGTGGGGAGAGATGGAAGACTGGAGAAGGGCAGGCCAATAACATAGGAGTGCAAGAAAGATAATCAAAAGAAGTAGCAACCACAACTGAGAAAAGGAAAAAACTGATTTAGCCAGAGTAATGACAGAGAGGAAGAGGAGTTATATCAACCGATACAGCGAGATATAGTCAGACCACAAAAGGTGGCATCGCAACACAAGGGTGAGAGGCAAAGCGTCAGAAAGTGAGAGACAGGAGAAACAGAGTAGCAAAGGGAAGGAGAGATAGAGCAAAACATGGCTGCCAGGCAGCAAAAGTAAGCCAGAGAGGCAGAGAAGTGATGCTGATAGTGTAAGGGACTTAATTTATGGATCACCAAATGTAACTAGCTAACATTTGTAGTAGCTCTGAACAGAGATTGTGCAAAGTATCATGAAGATAAAGCTGGATAGTATGCATCGACAAGGTTCTTTTGTGGGGAAAATGTTTTCCACATGTGCAATACATTATTTAGAACCACTTTGAAATACAGCTGTTTTGTCACTAATGTTCTCAAACAGTTTTAATTTTATGCACACATTGGATAGTTGTCAGGCACTTTTTACTCTTACGAATTTACTCTTCAATTCTAAAAATTGGGAGTAAAATACTCACTCCAAAATACAAAATCCTATCTGGAGCACTGGGGAGCTCTGTCTTTGTAACTGTAAGAGGGGAATTTCCACTGAAAGTGCTGAGCAAAGGTACAGAAATCTGTGAAGTCGATTAATTTTACATGCTGTGATCCTCCCCATGAGCAAAATCTCTTGAGTTGTCCATCTCTTAGGAACGGTCTCCAGGTCACCAAAGAGACTGGGGAAATGAGCCGCATATAGGTCTTTTGGGTGCACTACTGTGTGGACCCCTAAGTATTTAATTGATTTGGTGCTCCATTCCAATGGGCAAGCACTTCGAAGAGAATGAATCTCTTCTGTAGTTAGTCCAACCACCAGGGCTCCTGACTTAGTATAGTTCACGGCACAGCCTGCCAATTTTCCAAAGCATTCCAACTCTGTTAAGTCCTTTGGTAAGGACGACTGGCAGACAAAGCATTAGATCGTCTGCATACAGAGATATTTTATAGCGGTCGCTCTTTACTGTCATCCCTACAACGGAGGTGTTCTTACGGATACGTTGGGCAAGGGGTTCCATGAATAGGGCGAAAATCAATGGGGAGAGCGGGTATCCTTGTCGAGTTCCGCATGAGAACGGTATGGGGCCGAGAATTTCTTGGTCACCCTCAGGACAATTCTTGGGGAACTATAGTTTGCTAAAAGCATTTAGCGGAATAGGGGTCCAAAATGAAACACTTCGAGGGCCAGACGTATAAATGCCCAATCTACTCTTTCAAAGGTGTTCATTTCGTCCAATGTTAGTAAGGCTAGTTTTACGGTGTTCTGGCTTTGCTACGTCTACTAAATTTATGGCCCTCCATATATTGTCCATGGTGCTAATTCCCAATATAAAACCGGTCTAGACAGCATCAACAATCTTGGGGAGAACAGTTGCTTGCCCATTTGCCATGATTTTAGAGTATATGTTCGCATCAATATTGAGCAAGGAAATCGGCCTATACGACACACATTCTCTAGGGTCTTTACCGGATTTTAATAATAGAATGGTAGTGGATTCCTGCATAGAGGGGGTTGTGGTGCCGGTCTCCCGCAAGGAATTTTAAATCTCAGTGAGGGCACCGGGGAGGTGTGCCTTTAAGAGTTTATAGAACTCGAGGGAAAATCCATTGGGCCAGGGGCTCTAGGTTAAGGATTTAATTACCGGCTCAACCTCCGCCATGGTAAAATTTGATTTTAGGGCCTCCCAGTCTACCTTAGATACACTAGGAAGGCTTCTGCAACATAATGTTCCGGTTGGGCCCGCGTGCGGTGGGTGGATAACATGGTCTCAATCAAGTGTGACATTGCCAACTGTGTCCCGTGCATATTGAGGTGCGCTCTTTGATATTGATATTTTACTTCTAGCGCGCTCGTACACAAGTGTTTCAGAGTGCGACAAGGCAAGAACAAAACAACAATCTTACTAGGCGCAGTGACATTGAGAACACAGAGGGAGGCCCCAGCCGAAGACAGATCTATCCCCAGCTCATTTCTTTGAAAAACGACTGACCCGGAGGACAATGCAGAGGGTTTTTAATGTAATCCTTGCATCCACTGGGAGCCAAGTGAGAGATGTCAGAGCTGGAGAGATACGATCCCAGGGCTTGAGGCCAAGGACAAGTCTCGCAGTCCTGTTCTGGCTTAGCTGCAGAGGGCGTAGAGTAGAGGCAGGTAGATTTAGAAAGAAGCTGTTACAATAGTCCAACCTAGAGAGAACCAGAGCTTGGGGGACCATGAACTTCTGGGGGAAGGAGAGGCAAGGCAGAGTACCTCTGAGGAGGTGCAGTAGGAAGTTTGATTTTTTAGAGACATCAGATATGTGGGCAGAGAAGGAAAGTGTGGAGTCAAAGATGACCCTGAGGTTCATAGCCTCGCAGGTGGGGGTAGGAGGATGGCGCTATAAGGTCTTAATCCGTGGCTGAGGGCCCCCCCAATTAGGATGCTCTCAGCTTCTTCCAACGTGCAAATTGTCCGCGTCAGGCCTTCGTAAGTTAATTGAGGGTTGCGGGAGAGCCAGCGATTTTTGAGGTCCTGAAGGAAGGTTGTTAGGTGTCTCAGCGCCTCTGTACTGATGCCGCTGCCAGGTCTTGGTAGATCTGTATCGGTGTTCCTTGAAATGGGGAAGAGGGGGGGTCTGGGAGTCTCTCTACCAGCACGAACACAGCCCAATGCCTGTTCTTGGGTGAATAACCCCTGGGAGAGACTCTACCCAAGTCTTTTGCTCACTGTCCCTTTCACAGAGACGAAATGTTCCTGCATCAGTCTTTGTCCTGCCCAGGGGCAGTCGAGCACCGAAATGCTAGGCAATTCTCCTCTGAACAAGAGTACCAACAGCAACCTCATACACGTGTTTCAGCCTTGTTGGGCATCATCAGTGAGGTGAAGCTGTGCCTCTCTAAGAAGAGTGAGCAAGGGGTCCACGTCTGGATCGCCCTGGTAACTTAGGGTGAGTCCCAAAGTTTATTTATGCAAAACAGGGGGGCGGGGGGAGTCTGGGAATCTCTCTACCAGCACGAACACAGCCCAATGAACTGTTCTTGGATGAGTAACCCCTGGTAGAGACTCTACCAAGTCTTTAGCTCACTGTCCCTTTCACAGAGAAGACATGTTAGTTCGCCCTTTAGGCGGTTTGCAGCCATGAGTACTTGTTTAGCGCAGAAGTAGTAGATGCAGGTTATCACATCTGGGGTGTATTCTGTAGAAGCATTGCTTTATCACATTCCGGGACGGAGGAGGGACTGGAGCAGGTTGCTCACATATTCCTGTAAAGTTTGATCGATGCAGGGATCCCTCAGATTCTTACATTGTCTCACCGGGCCAAGTTTTCAAGGTCTTACTGCTTGAGCATTATGGCTTAGTTTGTCTCTTCCTGAATATGGACTTTCTTACGCAGCTCTGTTAGTTGCGTTGTTTGATCCAGGGATTGATCTTCCACCGCACTGACCCAGTGTTCCAACTCCTACATCTGTTATCTAGACCGTCCACTCTAAAGGCAATCTCTGACATACAGTTCCATAATCCTGATTTGATGTCTGCCAGAAGTGATTGGATGCCATCTTTTGTAGCCCATTGGCCTTGAGGTATTTTGGGTAACTGAGTCAAGGAGCATCCCCCCCTTTCTGGTTTCCCCACCTAGTCATGTGGCTGTAGCAGGGTGGCTATATCCGCGTTTTTTGCGGCTTTTGATGTCTAGCCATCTTGATTGCGGTTTGTAGGTAAAGGGGTCTGTGTACCCCTGCGTTCGCCAAATGGAGGCTATTAGTGTGCTTCAGAATCCTTCTTCAGCCTCTTGGCACTGGGGACTTTGGATCACCAAGAAGCATAGGGGGGGTGGAAGAGACACAGCCACCCCACCGCTTAACCAGCAGTTCAGGGTCAGCGGAGACATGTATTCTGCCTTGGCCAGGGGGCAGACACGTTGCCTCCTTAGTCAGATGTTAATCTGGCTGTATTTCAACTATGACCCCCTTCACTCCTACGGCTGTGGGGATGACCGCTGGTTGGTACTTTCCCCCACTCTCCCTTTGCTGCGCCGGGGACTTCCCTCAGCAAGATGTCCAATTTAATATTTCCCTCTGCAGCCTGGATCGGCTTCACTTTTTCCGAATCCCTCACATGCGTTGCGCTTTCCCTAAACAAAGCAAGTGTTCAGGCAAGGACTACCTTCACTCCCTGTCCTCCGGAGCCAGCGCCATTCTGCATAGCTTCTTTGCGGGGTGCTTCCATTTCGGGCGCTGGTTCTACCTTTTCAGGCCATTGATTTTGCCGCCGCTTGTTCCAGGTGCCCCCTGCCCAGTCCACTTTCGGTACTGCTGCCTTTTATTGTGGCGCTGGATCCATTATCGCTGCTAAACACAGGATCCCACGGGCTCCCCACAGAGGCTCTCAGAAGCAACTGCATTGCCAGCAATTCAAGCGACGCCCCTGCATGCAGTTATTCTATCGAATGCATCCATACTTCACTTACAGTGTCACTTGGTCAATCCTGCGAGATTGTAGCCAAGCCAGTGAAACCTGATGAGATTACCAAAGATTGTAGAACACATGAGGGAGAGGACAAGTGTTAGGGAGGTTGCTTTGGTACTTTTTGTTGGTGGGCCCTTGACAATCAGGACACCGGTGAGGGGCATACAGGTGCAGCAGTTGTGAGCCTTGTAGATAATACCAGGTCAGACTGAAGAAACAGTTGCCTTTGCATTACTGCACGCAAGCAGCAGAACTAGTGGCACTTAGAGGCGCTAGAAAGGAGTAAGGGGGAAGGCTGTCACCATTTATTCTGACTCTGCATGCAACATCCACTGTGCATTAAGGCTCATCAAGGTGACAAAGAAGATAAGATGGTTTAGAAGATCTGACTGGACCCCTGTCCAGGATGCTGTGCTACTATCCAGACTAATCTAAGCGCCAACCCTGTCCACAAAAGGTAGGAATCATTATGGGCACTGCACATACTAACTCTGTAAACTCAATAGCACTTGCAAACTATGCTGCAGACAGTGCGGCAAAAGAAGCTGCATATTTGCCAATCCCCAGAAAACGGAAACCGTATCCCTGCATGTACAGTTTCCAGCTCTGTACACTGCAGTCCTTTCACTTCAAAACGTACAGTAATGCAGGCAAGAGCACCTAAAGAAGAACAGGAGCTTTGGGTAAAGAGAGGATGTACCCTCTCACGCACAGATTTGCTGTAGAGACAGGAGCCGACAGGGAAGGCAGTATGCCTGTACAACTGCTTCTTGTGGCCCTAGAGCAAATACATTACCTGGTGCATACCTTTCGGTGACATATTTGCTGCAGAGCTCCAGGAGGAATGTTCCATATCAAACCTCTAGGAACAAGCAAATAGATTTGTAGTAAACTGCATAGTTTGTAGGGAGTTCAATACGGGAAACACTATGAAGTCATTAAGGGGAGTTTTGCCAAGGCCCTCTGGGCAATTTCAGGGACTCCATATTGATGTAAATAGGATTGTAAAATGTAATCACTACCGCTGCCTTATAGTCGTAGTTTGTCCATTTTCCCGATGGCTTGAGGTTGGTCTCTGCGTACACCATGACGCCAAGTCTGCAGCTACATTTCTGGTGAGAGGTATTTCCACAGGGGGGGAGGGGGGGAATTTGTGAGGTCCTGAAGTCCGACAATGGAACACACGTTTTTTTTAAATGCCTTGTTCTCAGCAATCTATTCGCTCTTGGAGATAAAGCACAGGTTGTGTTCAGTTTAACCACCTACAGGCCAACGGGATCATAGAGTGGTTAAATTGAGTTCTCAAAGTCCGGTTGTCCAAAATCTGTCGTGATTTTAAGAAAAAGTTGGTTATATCGTTTGCCATTGGTTTCGTTTTATTTGAGGAATCAGCCAGGGAAGGATCACCACCTCAGCCCTCACGAGATAGTTGACAGGGCATAGGTTACACACACACGGTTCTCACCTGCACGCACAGCATATGATGTACATAACTCAGCAGAGGTCCAAGGTGAGGAGCTTAGGGAGTACCTAAGGGACTTAACCAAAAGAGTCTGAATTATATCTTCACATGTTGTGTCTTCTCACCAAAAGTCTACAGGAGGAAGCGGCAAAGAATCAGACAATCTGCACAAGCAACCATTGCTCCCCGGGGACCGGACCTTCGTTCGTACTTTCGAGAGACACTGAAATAAGTAGCGTTTCCATGGGCCACATGGTGTGATTTTCGCAACTGCTGTGAAGGCGGAGGTCACCAAGAGCTGGTTCCAACTCGGCGACTTACAAAATTATACCGGCTTGCCTCCACCAGCACAGAAGCAAGCTCAAAGTTAAGTAAGCCGTAGGGATTTGTAGTGCATTCCAGTGGAAAAGGGGTGAGCGAATGAACAGGAATTGTTATTTTTTCCAAAATAAGAAGAAAACTTTGGATTTATAATGTGTATTGTAATGATTGTTTTAGGTCTTTCTCGTTTCTCTTGGCTAAATGTTCAAACATGGTGAACAGTATGGCTGTGAATGGTTTTAAAATGTATCTAGTAACACAATTTGATTAAATATTATTTAGGTCACAAAGGAATGTTGACACATTTCCTGGGCAGTAAGGACAATGTAAATTTAGACCAGATAGTAGATGCACATGGTTTTGCAGCAGATAATGTATGGTATAGCCATATGAGTTGAGGGGGTGGGGGAGAGAGCTGTAGGATTTTGCTACATTTGTTCTCACGTCCCCATGCTTCTAGTGTCCCTAGGGCATTTATCCTGGATGAAATAGAGCTAGCAGATGCACTGTGTCTAGTACACCTAGCATTCTACAGGGTCTACAGGGCAGGTTCAAGGGCAAAATCAGTCAAAGCATTTATGTTACCTTTTGACGAATAAGGTTGAGCTACAGATCGTAAAGAGCAGAAGAATGTTTGGTGTACGTAAAGAGTCCAGTTGAGTTTAAAAGGGGCGATTATCATCAATAACCAGTTGCAGAACAAGAAGAATGAGGCGATTTTGCAAGTTTGTGCCTACCAATGATTCAGAGAATGGGACCCCGACTCAGACTATTGCCGCTTTGCACAAGCTTATGGTGGTCAGAGGGGCAGGAATCACAAATGACCCTTCGTTTGACTCGTTCTTGGGTGCAGTCTCGGATCAGCCTAGCCCTCAACATTTCCATTCCCATTTTTGTCTTTTTCCTTTTTATATCTTTTGTTCTTGCCAAATGCTCTTACAATGCTTTTCTGCCAAGGTACCGAAAGCAGCTGCCATGATGACTGGCCCTGTCCAAAGCTAGATCCACTGCCATTTCATGTAACTTGGGTACTCATAGAAGCGGTCTTGTGTCCTTCACCAAGCTGGGAGGATTGTGTGGAACAGCAGGTAGATTGTAGAAATGCTGAGTGGTGAGGGATGGGGGGGGGGGCGAGTTGGGGTTGTTCAGAGTAGCATTATGCCCATATTAGGACCAATGTGAAAGATGATTGTAGGGTTTTTTTCCCCTCCAAGAAGATGGTTTTAAAGAACCAGAATTTGGTTTATTAAAGTATTAGCTAAAGGGAGGAATATTGTGGTAGTCAGGAAAGGTACCAAGGAGAAAGAGGGGTTTGTGGCAAACATTTACCAGCCCAGCAGAAATCCCCAGCACCATAAAACTGTGTTTTATCAGTTATAGAAGTAATGGCTACGCTGTGTCTGCTGAGCACATATTGGGCAAGATGGAACATAGACACCCAAAGAGTGGCTGCATTTTGTTTCTTCAGGTCAATCCAAAGAAAATAAATTAAACGCAGAATGGCTCTGCGCTGCTGTGCGGTCATCTTGAAAACTCAAGACTGCACCCAGAAAGGACCTGCATTTAAAAAAGGACATTGCACTGGTGCTATTTTCACTAAAAACCTCACACAATTTTGTTCTAATGCAACAAAGACCTGTCCATATATTTCAATGTAACATCAAATAAGACTATCATGCCCAGAACAGCATTGTTTAATTTCTCTGCTCTTCACAGATTTTACTTAATTTCAGTCCACACGGGCAACATTCACTTTTGCAACAAATTAACCCACGCAGAGTACTTCAAAAGAAAGCTCCTTCTCCCGGCTATGCGTCAATTACAAAGATAACTATTTCCAGCATCTTTCTGTGCTCTGGAACTAATCTGACCCATCAAGACCTTTCAGAAAATGCATGCCAAAAATCGCCATCTTGTGAAATCCACATGTAAAATGAACATGTGTAAATTTGTTTTTTTGCAAGAGCAGTGAAATGACACTTTTAAAGATAAAATGTGAAATCATCGCAAATACTTGCACAGAAACAATATTTTGTGTGTGGAACTAGGGTGGTTTAAGTGTATATTATATTTATTTACAAAAACACTTGGTTTCTGTGAAGAAAAGAAATGAAAATAAAATGTGTTTGAAAACAGCAGAATAAATTGGCCTAGGCAGGCAATTCAAAGGCACCAAACCTTCCTGGGAAAGGAATCCCCTCAACAAACTATGAAAGGCCCGAAGGTGTGGGAATGTGCGACCTTGTCAGACTGACCAGCATTTCCCCAGCAAGGAACAATAGACCACGGGGAATCAGCACTTCACAGAGAAGTGTGAATTCCTTTGACACCTCTCCTCAGCTTCATCTACCAAAATCAAAGGGCGCTAACCCTGTTCAGAACTGACACAGAGGGGGCAGGCTGGCTGAGAGATTTGTAGGACCGTCCTACAGTGACAAATGCCAGCCATAAGACTTGAAAGACACTTTACATTAGGACATTTATTTCAGTAATCTAAAGAAGCAGTAACGTGAAATTATGACAAGTTTAATGTAATTTTTGCTTATTAAAATAAGACCAGGTGGGTTTAACTGACATGTGGTGGGAGCGAACGACAGTAAAAAGGCATTTCTCGGGAAAGCATACATGGCACAGTTATGAAACTTGATGGAAATATGCCCGAAACAGTTAGGTTTATGTGTATCTATTCGTAGGATTTTTGATAATGTTTTCCATAGAAATTGCGAAAGAGTGCCAGAAGGGAGAAGCAATATCGCACAGACTTGGCGTTTGAACAAGCATATTCCTTGAACAAGCATATGCCTTGTGAAATACAGGATTTGCCTATCTAATTTGTATGAGGATGACTATTGAAAATATGACGTATTCCATAACTCCTTTTTGTGACAAATGTGGCTTGTGGAACAAAAGGGGTCATAAAATGCATACACTTAAGGGGAGGTCACTTCCTTCAGTCCAATCAGATCGGAGGGAGGTGGCGACAGGAATAGCCTGACCTATCCAAAGTCAAGGAGAAATGTCCATATTTCCGCCCACATTGTAAATCCTCCAATGTCATCCTGCTTATAAAAAGGAGGAAGCATAGAGAGAGTCAGGACATTCAAAATTCAGGGCATTCAACATCCAGAGATCCAGACATTAAACATTCACCCTGCAAGACTCCAGAGCCAGGCCAGAGGTAGCCGATCCAGATCCAGGCAGAACCTCCTATCCAGTCAGAACTACCTATCCAGAATCACAACCTACAGAGATCCCATTAATTCAGGGAGAAAGGCTGCAGACCCCTTTGGGAGAATCCAGTGACTAGACCTGTGCTTGCCCTGCTGAAGCACCCTGCTGTCCACTGTGACCAGACCACGGTTGCCCCCCTGTTCCCTAAAAGGAGAGTCCAGCTGCTGTGCAGTGACCAGATCCTTGCCCAGCTGTCCAGAGACCCAGTTGGATGTCCAGACTACCCAATTCAAGTGCATTTTATAAGTTTTGTAAGCAACACCCTCCCTAGTAACCAAAAAACCGCATACACCGTTATGTTAGCTTGGATTCTGTCCAACCCTATAAAAATCCTATAAGTGCCCTAGTAAATTCTTAATTGTTAGAATCCTCTGTGTATCCTGTCCTTAGAAGAATCTGTGTTAGTCTCCAGGTGTTAGCACAATTCTTTCTAAATCATTTCAGTCTGTTGTGTAAGTCCTTAGTACTATTTTGAATACATTAATTTCCCATAGAGATGAAGTGAATAGGTTAACCTTGCAAATTAACCTCCTTGCGTACCATGTCTTTAATAATCTAGCCACTAAAATATAGTTGCAGTAGAACAAATCATTTTGCCAACAAAACCAAGTGTGCCCTTTAAAGTGTTTCACTTTTAAAATCTGATTTTCCTTTCCTATAAAGAATCCCATACCGTTATCCATCAAGAGGCACCCTTCCACTTCAGTATCATACCCGTTATGTGCCTTTGTACCTCTACAGTAAAATCGATTTCCGATTGTGACTATTTAGCTCGTTTTCTAAGCTGATTGCTTGTTTTGAACCTGTGAAAACTATGAAATTGTAATTCTGCCACGTGCGATTTCTGCTGCACTGTTTTCCTTCCCAAAGTCGATTTTCGCACCAGTATGCATGTTGTTCAGTACCTTGCTTTGTAGCCTGTAGGTTTTCTTGCTTCTTTAGTACAGTCACACAAATTCCTGTCTTATCCATTCAACCGCACATGTAATATAACTATTCAGTGAATTCTGAGTGCCATTTTTGCTCATTTTCAAGGGTTTTCAATCCGATTTTGGCCTCCCATCCAGGGGTGGTAGGTCGGATTACCAATCTGATTTTTGCCTTTTACATCCGACTCCTTGCTACTCCTCTCCACCCACACAACTTGGTTAACAGAGGTTTGGGGAAGTGTTGCAAGGGGAATGCATAACAGTGGTGCCTTTTACAAGTATTACCCCAAAGTGATCTTGCGTTAATTTTTGCATTGATGCATCATGTTAGAAAGTTAAATTAAGGGTCTCCTATCATTTTGCTGTGTAAATATTACCAAACTGACGATTGCTGTTCTATATTGAATGTTTGATTTTCATTTGAATTTAAAAACAGATATTTCATTATTACACACTGGCATGGTTCATGGTCCAGTGCGACACAGGGTGTTCGTCAAGGGGGGTGTGAGACGGGTTGGTTGCCTTTTCAAAGTAGAATCTGAAATTAATAAAACTTAAAAGCGTTTTTAATGTGTGCCACATCCCTGGCAAGTGGAAAGAGTCCTGGTCTGGAGAATGCTGCATCTTTCAATCCGTGACAGGTTCACGATGCGCATGCCACTGGGGGAGCTGCAAAGTTGCAGTTTTAGATGTATCCAGCACAGTTAGGGCAAGGCATACATAGTTTTCAAAAAATGAATTAGCAGACTTTGCCAATTAAAATGTTCTTGATTAGCAAAACCTAGTCGATTAGCAATTTTGCACTATTAATATCACCATGGGTCATTTGTGCCAAAGACATAAAAGGGGCAACAATACAGCAGGTTTGTGCACGGCCGAAGTAAGGCATTTAGTGAGATGAGTATGTAAAATTTGAAGGTTAGCTGCATTAATGGACATGATAAAAAGGCTCTGAAAAATGTCTTTGTGCAGCTCGGTGCACAGTGTTGCACAGAGCAGTGTCCCATATGCATGACACATTTGCTGTCTATGAAGTTCTGAAGTTTCATAAAGTCAATAACAAAAATGGAAAAGGAAAGTCATAGACCAAGACTAAATACTTAGTATGGTGTTGCATAAGGCAGCGCAATTAACTTCAGGTGGACAAGATGCCCCTTGCACGTCAGTGATAGACTGTGATATCGACCGTTTTCAAAATAGAATAAAATACTTATTTTGTGGGAGGGCAGGGCGGCTAACAGCCCTTAAGCACAAGCCAGGTAGACTCGAGTGCACCATTTCAGCCCTGTGCACCCATGAAAGTAGCATTTATCGCTATTAGCACTCAAAGATGCCCTCTGTAGTGCAGATACTTTTTTGTTGTTTTTAAGGTAACTAGACATGGAAAGCCCATTTCCAGGAGCTGTAGGTGCACAGGTAAGTGGGCGCGTGGGGAAAGAGGGCCTCCAAGAATAGGGTGCAGAATAGGCAGAGGCGCAGTGGGCTAGCATGAAATATGGGTGGCTACTTGCAGATTCAGCTTACATTCCCGGACTTTGGATTAGCCAGCTTCTCTCCTGCAGGTGCCAATATAGAATTGTTAGTGGAGTTTTCCTAAAGTCCACTTGAGGCAAGACTTCATAAAACTATCCCTTGGCATACAGCTTCCCAACTCTTAGTATAAATAAGTCTGTACTACTCAGAGAACCTTAGTAGAGTGGCAGAGCAGCCAGACTCATCATAGAAGAAAGATGTAAGCTGTATGTAAGTACACTGAACCCAGTAAATACAGTAGTGCAAAGTAACACTTACACAAAATGTTATACTACAATTTACATTATATTTACACAAGAAAGGTAGATAAATACTTAATTCACTTAACCAACACACATAGGAATTCTTAATACTTTTCAAAGGCCATTCCTTCAATGGTAGTTGCTTGTGGTTAGGGTTGTACCGAATAGCATATTTAGTATTCGGCCAAAAACCGAATAGTTTGTCAACTATTTAGCCAAAGCTGAATATGAAGCCGAATAGTTGCTTTATTTAGTAAATCATGTTCCAAACCTCAAAAAACACTTATTACAAAAACAAAGCACCATTTTAAATGCATTCTATACTTTTATTTCTCTTCATTGTATGTAGCATCTTTAAAGCCAGAAATAAAGCAGATTTAACCAAAATAAAGGGACTAAATGTACAGAGGATTGTTGCAGATTCAGTGCCAGTTAAAGTAGGAGTTTTCACAAATGCAAAAAGACTGCCTTTGTGAATCAGATGCATTGCATTATCTATCCAGTTGCAAAGTCGATGTGGTCGAGTTTCGAAATTTCTTTGCAGCTTACATAGAAATGTATTAAATGGTTCATGTCGGCTCATGCAGGACACAAGTCAAGAGGAAATCTGAAATGCGTGAACTCCGTCTCACAACTATTCACCCCGCCCAAACAAATAGTGCACACTTTTCACTTAACCTAGCCACTCTTTCTCGCCAATACACAAACATATGCAACTGATAATTTCCTCATAAAATATTAGATAATGTTAAACTCAGCACTCAAGTCCTTAAAAAAAGAAAAGGGGGGTGGACTATGACGTACGCAATGGGAAGTGTGACATGACAGGAACTGAAAGTATGCACATTTCTTGGTTTGTTTTTTCCAACTGAAAAAAAGTACACATTGCATAGTAACATTCGCCAAAAGAAAAGATGTTCCTGTATTATTACAGGCAAGCATAAAAGATGAGCACCTTTTTTGTCTAAGAATCTGTAACAAAATATGCCCTAAAGAGCAGATTACAAAATAAGATATTTTTCAGCTGTGTGATAGCCATTCGTCTGCTCCAATTGTATTCAGTTTTGCAAACGGAATTCTATATTTGCCTTTCTGAGTTCATGTTGCATTGTATGCAAATGAGAATGTCAAAGTATTCGGCAAGAGCCGAATAGCAAAAAACTATTCGGCCGAAGGCGAATAGCTTTTTTTCAGCCGGAATTCGGCCGAATGCTTACTCAAAGCCGAAGTTCGGCACACCCCTACTTGCGGTACAATTATTATAGAGTTCGACATCAATAACAGTTCTACCGTATTATCAGTACTACTGTGCACTCACATCACTTCAAAGATGTACAGTAATTTCATTTAGTTAGCAAAACCACATAAGATGAAGTCTTTTAGGAAAGAAAACGGTTGGTTAATCACAGTGCAGCAGCGACAGACCCAGTCTCCTGATTCCTGCTGTTTTGTCACCTTTTCCTCAGTACCAACAAAGTACGGTGTTCACCCGGTCGACCTTCTTCGATTCTGAAGTCCTGCACTCTGGTGAGGGTACTTAGATGAGTCGAATCGTGCCTCTGGAAGTCCAACTGGAGCTCACCAAAGTTCTGGATGGATTTGGCCTTGGCAAGACTTTGCACTTCAAATGGGTCAGAGGTCTCCTGGTATTCACGGCCTGCAGCTCATGAAGGGTTACAGCACCTTGGGAGATGGGCACACCACCTTGGGAGATGGGCACACCACCTTGGGAGATGGGCACACCACCTTGGGAGATGGGCACACCACCTTGGGAGATGGAATCGTGGTTGGCTCTAGGTGTGGAAACGGCCTGTGCTAGGCTCTGTTGTTGTCGGAGACTAATAAAGTTATTCTTGTATTGCAAGATCACAGGAGCTGTTGGGGTTTAGCCAGCACCCCAAGTTGTTAAGTAGAAGGAGGATGTTTTTCTCCTGGTTATCTTGCTTCAGTGGTTGAAATAAATGGTTCTAACACAGTAGTTAATGCGATACAGGTTTCGCTTTTATTTGTGCTAGTGCTGGGTTGTTTTTCACATTCAATTGATATGCATCGAGTACACTTGAAGGCAATTGTGTGCCTTGTTTGTCAGCCGACACGTGTTTCGACCCGTGGGTCTTTATCAAGGCTGATGAATATTCAAAAATCATGTGAGGTATGTGGCTCGTGACATAGATTGTATTAGTGCATAAATAGCGGTATTTGAGTGAAGTGAATTTGTTTAGGCACGTGATTCAAAATAACATCACACATACATTAGAATCAATGAAAAATTCATTCAAGGTAGAGGGAGAGAGGAGAAAGCACAGAGTAAGGTTAGCAAGGTAGTGGTAAGGGGTAGAAGGTCATGATTAAGAGTGACGAGGATTAATGCCTATTACCTATTGTCAAAAGTCTCTAGCCACCTGTGGGGTCCTGGTCTGCGGGATGGGTTCTGTCCTGTAGACAACAGTGGCTCCTGTTGGGCCCTGAAAGGCAAGTAGTTTGCTGTTAGGGTTAGCTAGTGTTAATGCCCGAGTGCATTTGGCTCGTTTGATATTCGCGAGGAGTATGGATGCCTATTTCCATGTAAGATAGAATTGACATGCAGTGGCGAGGGAATGCCTGGGATGGGCCATGGGGCTGTGGTGGTGGGGGTTGGTGCGGCCAGGTAGGTTGTGGGGACTCCTGTGGGAAATGGGCCGGTTTTGGATTGGTGGTTGCCTCGTACCCTCTGGGGTATTTAGCAAGGTGCCCATGGAGTCTAGGTAGATTGGACTGAGCGTGCATAGCCCCGTGTTTGTATAGGGGGCTGGGGTTGGAAGATCCCTGGTTAATGGGGGTGCTGGTCCCCTTGAGAAGGATGACCACCGTGTCGGTGCCTCGAGGAAGAGAGGCCCGGCTGGGTCGTGCGCGGCATATAAATGGCCGTGTTAGTGAGTTGACAGGCCGGCCGTGTTAGTGGGTCACAGCGGTCAGGTCAGGTATGGCAAGGGTTGTGACCATACAACCCTTGCGTTGTGCCCATTTGTGATGGAGTACGTGAAGCTCTGCTACCCCGGTTAGGGTGCTTGGCCCGTGTGATCGGGTGAGGGGGGTGATGGAGACCGTGCTGGGCTCGTGCATTGAAGTGAAATTGGATAAAATTGGTGTCGGCCCGGCCGTTCTGAACAGAATAGCGTCTGGGTCCAGCAAAAATTGAAGTTAGCAGGCGCGAAAGTAAAGGGGGCGAGTTTAGCTTACCTTGGCTGTGGCATATATCATAGGTCCGATGCGGCTCCTGGTTGGTGCCTTTGTGTGGGACCTTACGAGTCCTCCGTGCATGTATGCCGAGTCACGTACTGTGACTACGGCGCATGCGTGGGGGAACAGTGTCTGTGCATGCGCGCGTGCACATGAGAAGGGGAGAAGCGGTGAGGGATTGCACATGCGCAGCGGTGCATTCCGCGGTGCACTGCATACTGTACGTCGAGGGATGGGATCCCTTGCGTGTGTGTGTGTGAGGGGAATAGTGTCCCCATGGGGCGCGGTGTGCCCGAGGTTGGTGAGGGAAGCGGATTGCCTCCGGGTGGGGGAGCGCGTACTGGGTTGCGGGCGATGTTCAAAGGGGTGGCGGGTAGCCTGTTAGATGTCAATTGAACAGAAGACATATGAACATGGTTCGGAAGATGGGATCATGTGCAGATTGATGGTGGTGCGGGTATGAGGCTCCTGTAATATGATTGGGGTGGTTCCATGGTTAATGGAAATGGTGAAGGCATTGGATGTGGTTCAAAGCCTTGTCATGCATCTTGGTAATGAATACAATTACATAAATGGTGCCCTATAGGCAGTTTTCGTGTCTTGTCTGACAGATGAATTGAAGGGTTCGCGGTCTGGATTGATGGGGGAGAGAGAACCCCTGGTGTGTGTGCCGTTGGTCCATTTAGGTCATTGGGTCCAAGTTGGTCCTAAAGAATTTTAAACAGACTGTGTGCCGTGTAGGCAGAGATCGTGCCCTGTCTGTCACAGGGGCTGATGGGTCGGGGGTCCTGGATGATGGGGCGTGTCCCCTGGTGAATGGGCCTGTGGTTAAGTTGAAGTCTTTTGATTCGTATGGGCCTTTGAGGCCACGGTTGTCCTGGAGTTTGGAGCCGTGGGTCATGGTTTTGTCCAGAGCAAGGGGGCTGGTCGGTTGGACAAGGAAGGGAAGTTTACAGAAATGCATTGAAATCATGATCCTTGTTGAGGCCATTTTTGACACATCTGAAATGGCAGATCAATCGTGCTTCCTCTTGTCCGAGTCTTTTTATTCTGTCTCCTCCTCTGGTTCCCAGCCGTACGGGTTTCAGTCCAATGAATCTGATCTGGCTCTTATCTTCCATCTGGAGGTTCTTCTGCCAATGGTTGGCCAACGGTAGTTTTGGATCCTGCGAATGTATACTGTTCATGTGTTCCCTTATCCGGGTACGTACTTCTCGGATGGTGCTTACTATATTGATCTTATTACACACACAGATTAATGCATACATTACAAATTTGCTTTTACCACCACAGCCCCATGGCCCATACCAGGCATTCCCTCGCCACTGCATGTCAATTCTATCTTACATGGAAATAGGCATTCATACTCCGAGAATACAAAACAAGCCAAATGCACTCAGGCATTAACACTAGCTAACCCTAACAGCAAACTACTTGCCTTTCAGGGCCCAACAGGAGCCACTGTTGTCTACAGGACAGCACCCATACCGCAGTCCAGGACCCCACAGGGGGCTAGAGACTTTTGACAATAGGTAAGAGGCATTAATCCTCGTCACTCTTAATCATGAACTTCTACCCCTTATCACTACCTTGCTAACCTTGCTCTGTGCTTTCTTCTCTCTCTCCCTCTACCTTGAATGAATTTTTCATGGCATCTAATGTATGTGTGATGTTATTTTGAATCACGTGCCTAAACAAATTCACTTCACTCAAATCCCGCTATTTATGCACTAATGAAATCTAAGTCACAAATGTCACGAACCACATACCTCACATGATTTTTGAATATTCATCAGCCTTGATAAAGACCCACAGGTTGAAACACGTGTCGGCTGACAAACAAGGCACACAATTGCCTTCAAGTGTACTCAATGCATATCAATTAAATGTGAAAAACAACCCAGCACTAGCACAAATAAAATCGAAACCTGTATCGCATTAACTACTGTGTTAGAACCATTATTTCAACCACTAAAGCAAGATAACCAGGAGAAAAACGTCCTCCTTCCACCTTGGGAGATGGGCACAGCACCTTGGGAGATGGTGAAATGTTTAGTTCGTCTCAGGGCTGGTTGGTCCCAGCAGCCAAAGGGAAGGAGTCTTCTTCCGAGTTCCTGTCAAGTAGAAACCACGGTCAGGACAGCAGTGTTTGCTTCATAGTGATTGGAAGTATATGGAGGCGTCTCTGGTAGTCTTCCGCTCCGGCTACTTCTGTTCCAGTGGTCGACTTGCTTTGACCTCAGGAAGCTCACCTTTTTATAGAAAGGGGCCGGTGGCTGTCCAATCAGGCCAGCCAGCCCCTCCAGTGGGAACTGGTTCCAGTCAGGCACCCAGGCAGACCAAGGGCAGGGGAGTGAATAACTCCTCCCCCACTTCCTGTCTGCCCAGACACACTCACACTGGAGCCTGGGTGGGGACACCACGGATTCCCGCCAAAGGCAAAACACACACACCGACCAGACCCTCCTAGAATGGTAGAGGAAGTGCTAACAAAGAACAACTACGCTAGAAATGACGAAAAAAGCAAGGAGCCACCATGTAAGAACCTAGGTGGCCTTATTGTGCACAACCAAGACTGTGGATACAGTTTGCTGTAAAATAAATAGCAAAACAGTTGGTAGAAAACGGCCACTGCCACCATCCATAACTATAGGGCTGTCTATGTGACTAATACGTCACAGGAGCAGAGAGAAGGGGGCTACTAGGTATCTCACTCCACATAAGGCGGTGTGTGCAAATCTCTCGTATTATAAAGTTTTAGGAAAGATACAAAGTATCCCTCTACCCTTAAGAAATGCAGTTAGTAAGAATAAGGAAATAATCTCAACGCAGAACCCAATAGGGTTCCCAGGAAGACTGCACATGGTGCTGTGTGGTGTAAATGTTAAACATAAATGCCTTTAAAAAGAGATATAAAGAACAGAGTTCCAGAAGTCAGAACAAATAAAGAATGAAGAGAAAAAGGCTCCCCTCGTTCAGTCCAGCAAAATGTGCTGGGGGTTTCACTAGGAGAGGGGGTGAAGCACAAAAATGATAAATCTCCCTAACAATAATACAAATCATAATCATAGAGTGAAGCAAGCTCGAGGCCAACTACAGTGTGTGGGATTGCAGTAGATCTGAAGTTGTACAGACTGGATGGACTATTGATCACTACTTTGCGTAAAAATCAGCTTTGTCTATTCATTATGTAAGAGGAAATCAAGTAACAGACTAAGCAGAGTAGGTGGTGTAGCAGGCAGACAACGGGGCACAGTAGGTGGAATATTGTAGCCTCTGGCTACCTAGATTTCAAGCTAGCTGGTAAAAAAGACTGATAAGCTAGATGTATACAACTAGCAGGTCACAGAACCAGGTATGCCATTAAAAGCATTTGACCATGTGATTTAGATACACAAATCTAAACTTTACTGAAAAATATGGATTTTTTTTTTACAATATGCAACAATGTAAATTTTTAGGAATGGAATTGCAGGACTGTCTTTTAAAAAAATAAAGTCAACATATAGTTTGATTACTTCTGGTTTGAAGTTATTTGAGGAATCTTGCCTAGCACTCCAAAACATGCCTTTGACAGTTTTAAGAGTGGAGGGGATGATTACTGTTGCACTCTCTCACCATTAACCCCTTTGAACTTGCAGTGAACTGAGAAAAGATGGTGGAGAGAGCCCCGAGGACAAGAGAGGAAATCAATGTGAGCGTTCGTTGAGCGGGGTAATTTAAATAGCTAACTGTACTACACAAGTGTCATTTAATTAGCAAACCTACAGAACGGCATATGTAAAAGTTGGTACATGTAATACTTGCATGCGCGCAGCAAGATAAAATCTCAAAATCACCAACGAAAAATAAATACAATCTGGGTGTGGTGTGTCACGATGAGACTGGAAGCTGGACAATGAGGAGCTTCACAACGCACTGATATTGGTTATGAAGAAACCACTGTAAAGAGCGCACAGTTTTAAAACATACATGGGTAATGTACAAATCTATATGCAGTGTACTCTTTTCATAAATTGGTTAAACTCTGTAGTCAGAAGTGAAATCTGAGTGGGGAAAAACTGGTTTTGCAGGGTTTGGAAGCTGAAGAAAAGGTAATGATTAGCCAAGGCATTAAGCAGATGGTCAGCCAACAGGCCAGCTTGAGGTTTCTATGGTTTGCCAGTATCGTGGAAGGAAGGTGCAATCTTTTCAATGAGTGGCAGCTTATTTATTATTCAGGGGGATTCGGATATTTGCTATTTGACTAGCAATAAACCTAGGTTGAAGGACGCCTGAGGCCACAGTTTGTTTTGTTTGTTTGTTTATTTGATATAGCGCAAAACCAAACCCGCAGGTAGCAGGGCGCAAACATTACAAGGATACTTGAGAACTTTGTTACAGTGACACAGAGGTAGACAGTAGGACAATTCAACAGCGTTACAGTCCGGGTTAGCTTGTGCAATTCTACGGGTGTCGGCCGCCTGGAGCTAAGTCACAGTCAGCCTCTGTTTTCGTTATGGTAGGATCTAGTGAAGTTCCTAGATGCTGAGCAGTGGTGGTCTGAGGTTCCTATGGGCGACTAGGGGGTCGGGTTAGCAGTGGACATAGTCGGGAAGTGTCGCTCAGGGCGAGTAGTTCCAGTAGAAGAGGGTGAACAATTTAAATGTCATTAGATCGAATCCATGAAAGAACCTTGCGCCTGAAGCTTGAGTAAGGTTGGTCCTTTCTAAGTTCTAAGGGGAGTTTATTCCAGGTTTGGGCAGCTATGACTGGAAAACTAGCGCCGCCAGCTGTACTCTATCTAGGTACCATCAAGGTGTAAACGTTAGTCATTCTAGTGGGGCGGTTTGAAGTTCTCTTGTTAATTCTATTAGCAAGATAGGGAGGCGCTACGTTATCGAGGCATTTGGATGTGATCAAGAGAGTTTTGAGGGTGATCCTGTCTTTAATTTTTAGCCAGTGGGTATTCCTTCTGGCGGTAGAGACATGGGCTCTATTAGGCATGTTTAAAGTTACTCTAAGAGCGTTATTTTGGAGTGTTTGGAGTTTGTTGAGGATATACTCGTTAGATCCCACATATATGGCATTGCATTAGTCCAATCTGGATATGATAAGTGCATTAGCTAAGGTGATGCAGTTAGCCCGAGTTAGGAATGGTCTACATGCTCGGATCAGTTTACAGGTATAAGCTGTAGAGGACACTAGGGAGTTCATTTGTTTTTTAAAAGTGAGTCCTGTGTCCAAATAGACCCCAAGGGTTTTGACTGCAGGCATCACTTTGACGACATTGTTGTCAATGTTAAATGAGGCATAGTTTGTGTCAAGTTTTTTAGTCGCTGTCTCTGCGCCAAGGATCAGAATCTCTGTTTTATCGTCATTCAGGCATAGGCCATGGGATGCCATCCATGCCTGAATGAGGAGATATATCTTGTTTACCAAAGCTGAGTCTTCCAAGAAGTTGCCCGAAAGGGGGATGAGGATCTGAGCGTCATCTGCATAATTCGTGTAGATGACACCCAGTCTGTTCAACGTGTCAAACAAAGGTTTGGTAAAGATGTTGTACATATTGGGAGACACACATGATCCCTGGGGGACACCGCAGGAGACTTGTATGGGATCAGCAGCTGCTATGGGGAGAACACTCATTGTCCGGTTAGCAAGGAAGGATTGTATCCAGGTTATGGCATCACTTGATAAGTGGGCAGCAGAGCCAAGGTGATTACATAAGACTGCATGATCTACCAGGTCAAAGGCTGCAGAGAGGTCAAAGAGGAGTAGCATAGCTGATTTTCCATTATCCTTCAACTCGTCAATTTGAGTCTTGAGATCAATCAAGGCTGTTTCAGTGTCGTGAAGGGGGCGGAAGACGTATTGTCGTGATTCTAAAAAGGTAGTTTCCAGGTAATTCTTAATTTGCATGTAGGCTACTCTGTTGATGATTTTAAGTAGGAATGGGACGGTGGTGATGGGTCTGCAATTAGTCGGGATGGAAGGGTCGAGGGTTTCTTTTTTTAATAAAGGTAGGACCCAAGACTGTTTGAGGTTGTTGGGCACTAGATTAGTCTTAAAGGAGGCATTGATCAGTTTAGAGATGAAGGGAGCTAGGTCTCTTGCTGCATATTTTATAATTTGAGCAGGGCAGTTATCTCCTTTGCAATTAGAGGGCTTTAGGGAGAGTATGATCTTTTCCGTCTCTAGTATGGTTATTTGTTTGAAACTAAAGGGGTGAGGAGTAGACTGGTTTAAGGAGGGCTGTACCTTGGGATTAGGTTCCGTTGGCAATAGCAAGGCAGCTTTTTTTATTGCAATTTTGGTTTGAAGAGAGCTAATTTTACCTGCAAGGGCATTTTGTATATTAGTGCACCAAAGCTTATTTTTCTGATTATTATCAGTTTGCGGTATGGGCGATTCCATTTTGCGGAGGATGGAGAAAAATTCCTTAGTGTCCGATTTGGCTTTAGCTATTCTGTCGCTGCAAGTGTTTTTTTGTGCTAATAATTTCCTTTTTGTACTGTTTGGCATGGGTGGCTAATTTAATTTTATTCTCCTCTGTAGGCGAATGTCGCCAGATTGATTGTAGTTTTCCTTTTTGAGTTCTAAGGTCTTTCAGTTGTGGCGTGAACCAGTTAAGTGAGAGAATTGTTTGCCTTTACGGATTTTGGTGGGAGCAATCAGATCTAGTGCCTTGGTCATGGCACTATTATAGGTTTCCACCAGTAAAGTTGGGTCTGTAGTGTTGTCTACATTGTTTAGGGTGGGGAGGAGGTGTGGAAGAAGTTGTTCTACTGTGATGTCTTTTTTGTTTCTAGTGGGGAGTGGTGGGCCATAATTATAGGTTTGGGGTGGGTGAAATCAAGTGAGGCAGAGAATGAGATTAAAAGGTGGTCATATTTGAGGAGCTATACTGATGATACTAATATTACAGTTCAAGTCAGCAACCCAATCTAGGGTTCTACCTTTGGAATGTGTGGGGGTAGTGGCTTTTTGCGTT
The DNA here is from genome assembly GCF_040938575.1 of Ambystoma mexicanum. Lineage (NCBI taxonomy): Eukaryota > Metazoa > Chordata > Amphibia > Caudata > Ambystomatidae > Ambystoma > Ambystoma mexicanum. The sequence goes on from NC_090932.1 coordinate 914,986,773, forward strand.
AGTCCATAATCATGAAGTAATGCTGCAAGAGATGTGGCATGTTTGTCATTGCTGTCATTGAAGACAAGGTTGAAGTCTCTTAATAGTAGGATTTGTGCATTGTCTTTTGTATTGTTATTCAGGATACTTGTTAGGTCGTCCTCAAAAGTTCCTAGTGGTCCAGGTGGTCTGTAGATCACATAAATGGTAAGAGTCCGGTTGCATGATAGTTGGGGTTTAGCAGTGAGGAGTTCACTGGACTGAAGTAGCGTGGTGGTCGCTAGTCTAATAGGTAGGTCCGCTTTGTGGAGGATAGCTACACCAGCTCCTTTAGAATTGGGTCTGTCAACTCTTAGAAGTTGGTAGCCATCTGTTATAGCTAGCATAATAGCAGGGCCAGCAGCCTCATGGAGCCAGGTTTCAGTTATGAACATTCAGGTCTAGGTTCTCATTGGTTAGGGCGTCTGAAATGTCTGTGGCGTGGGCCACCATAGATCTGGCATTAATAAGGGACCCAGTTAGCAGAAGGGTACTACTTGGTGTGGTAGTAGAGGATTGCATCTTTTTAGTTAAAGTGGCTGCTCGAGGTAGTCGCTGCTTGGTAGGTGAGACGCCTCGAGACAGAGCAGACGACTTAGGGGGTTGGGACTGTTTGTTAGTTGGGTTAGTTAGATTGGTATAGCCTCTAAATGTGTGGTAGGATGATGGTTCATGTAGATAGGACAGTCTAGCCCTTGGTCTCATGTTTCTATCTTTAGATGGGCAGGAGGCAGAGAGTGAGTATAGTAGTGCTACGATAGCAAGGAAACTCAATGCAGTGAGTACTGTGAGCTTTTGATTATGCTTGTAGGTAATGAGTATCTCAATTTGTAGGTACAAGTTAGGCTTGGACCTTGCCTTGCATGGGCATGTGTGGCTTAGACAGTAAGCTAAAGGTTGGGATAGGCTAGGCACAAGCAATTATACTGTAAACTACCACGTCCTGGCATATGCAGATTAGGCAATGTGCATTAGACTGACTAGATGAGTACAGATATGCTATAATCTGCAAAGGCAGGGACAAGTGCAATCACAGATAACGGCTCAAAACACAGTGCAGACAGGTAAGGAGCAGTGAGGTAACAAGGTCTGTCTAAATTTCACAATCACAGATGAGGCTCAAAACACAGTGCAGACAGGTAAGGAGCAATGAGGTAACAAGGTCGGTCTAAATTTCACAATCACAGATGAGGCTCAAATGCAGGCAAGTGAGAGCTAAGGAAAACTGGCAACGGTAGTATTTGCAGTGGCCGCATTAATTACTCTGGATCAACAGCAATGCACCTCGGTCATATTACAGTAATTTGCATGGCAATATTGGCAAAGTGTAGATTAATAATTAGCTCAGGAGAATGTTTGGCTGATGGCCACTAGCGAAGCAATCAATTACGTGTTTGGCTAGCCCCATAAACATTTTGTTCCAATCAGTGTTAAGGAAGATGTTCTGGTTAAGACACCATGTGGGTTAGGGTGTGCCCGGAGTTCAATATGTATCGCTCCACTCGGCGCGGGTTCCCGCCGTGTAAGCAGGTGTCAGGTTTGCTGGTTGTGATAGTCACTTAAATGATAGTAATGGGAACCATGCAGCCGCATAGAGTCTTGAATGTAGCGGGGGGCGATAAGCAAGTGCTTCACAGTGACAGCGTCCCGATACTCATGGGTTTCGATCGTTTTCTCAAGATATGACCAGCCATATTGAATTGGTAGTCGTTTAAATGCCAAGAAGGTGGGGTGGGTGAGATGATTATCGACAGTTCAAAAGGGAACCGGTTTATTCTTCCCCTTCTCATATTGTTTGAAGTACTCTTGCAAACCATGTGCAATTACATCCAGGGTTATGCGGTCTCATGCCAGCTGGGACTTTTAATGAATGATTGTATGTAAATATAATCATATGTCATGACCTACCACGGACAAATCCTAAAAGGGGGTGTGCAGTACACATGAGCTGAACCTGGTAGCTGCGCCTTGAAAAACACTTGACATTATAAATACCAAAATCAACTGTGACAAATGAGAATAGGGTAATTGGAGAAAGATTGGATTTCTTTTGTACAGATTTTGACCAATCATGTATGGGGTTGTAATAAAATATATGGGAGTATTTTTAACTGTTGCAAAAACGTATATAATGTGTCAACTTGTGTGATTCAGGGAGACTCGGGTTAGTTTTATTCTCTAGAATCATCTAGCCCCTCTCAGCCGATTGAACAATGAACTTGCTTTACGTACAAACGCTTCAGAAGTGGTGGGCCTGCTTTGGATTAAGGCGATTAGAGGCCCATCCGCACACAGGCGGGCACCATTATGGGTCACGCCCAGATTACCGCCAACCTTAGATGTCTCATTGGAGAGGAGCTGGAGTGCAGCGGGTATCTGCGCGATAGGTGATATGTACACAGTGACAGTTTACAAGCTAGCAGGATATCAGAAGCTTATGTACTTTCAACAAATGAAGTCTGGCTTTAGAGCATGATGGGCGAATTTTGAGCTGGAACCCAAGATTCATTTGAGTTTGTCATATGTATATGAAGATTTCAGGGGGATGTGGGGCATGAAATAAATGTGATCTGCCATGTATAGACGAGGCTTAGGGGAACTTCAACCTAAAGGACTGGATGTTAAGAGGCAATGGGAAAGGGACTTGAATGTGGGTTTCTCAGAGGCACAAGAGCAGAAGATCTGTGGTCCGAGTAAGAAAATCTCATACAATTCCAAATTTTGTTTCATACAATTCAAAATACTTAATAGGCTGCACTATCCCCATCCAGGATTCGACTATTCAATACATAAAGTGAAGGCAGATGCTCCAGGTGCACTGGCGAAGAAGCAAACGTATTGCACATGCTATACTTGTGCCCCAAGCTGGCAAAATACTGGACGGAATTAGACCGAGCCCTCCATATTGTGATCAACCTAAGCTATCATCAGTATATTTGCTGCAATACATAGCGAGATGCCCAAGGGGAAACCACGCTTTTGAATTTAGGACTACTACTGACCAAACTGTGCACACTCATTGGATGGAAACAGAAACTACCACCTAAGATGGAGGAATGGTTGACAGATGTGATGTGGGCGAATGATATGGAGGAGGTTTACGTGACTCGTTAGCCTGCCAGGTGCAGCACCCAAGGACATATGCTCGGACTTTCGCCAATATTTAAGAGACAATATGGGTTCGGAGGGTGAGGAAAATGAAACTAAAAAAAGTTAGAACATAAGGTTTGCCTAGATAAGGTTCATGAAACTCCCAAAGGGAGTCAGTCAGCCATCCCTTTTAGGTAGCCATGAACCATGAGAACTACATATTAAAAAAAGCAGAAATAGCAATGAGTGGGGTGGGAAAAGCCGTAGTACAATCCTGTGCTTTTATATCAGTTTAATGAAGAACTCTGTATTTACCTGGAAGTCATTGAACGAACAGAGCATGGATTACACCATAACAAAACATTCAACTTTAATTATTACCAACTTGCATATATTAGTGGTGAAGATGGCTCTGGCAAAGTTTTCCGACACACTTTTTGAGAAAGCACAAATTAGAGCCTCTAATATTTTGTTACAGCCCCCAAGGAACTCACTGTCTACTCCTACTGCTCTCAGTTGAGCATCAAAACAAATTAAACTACAAAAAAAAAAGAAAGTTCAAAAATCGCCTGCAGAGGCAACATTTAACATTTTAAATCAACTGAAATTCCTAAACGATGAGGGCTCTAACTTAATGCTAGCTTTTGTTCACCTTAGAATGCAACAAGTCCATAAGGCTAGATATGAAGAACTATTTGGAGAAAAACGGATTGTAATTGGTGATCTCCTAGAGTTCTATTACCAGTCAAAGGCCAACCGGTTGTCAAAACATTAGCGCATAAAGAAGGTCATACCACATTTGAAAGCACAGGGAATGTAAACATCTGGCTCATTATTGCTACTGACCACCAGCACAAAGTATACACTAGGCAACAGACCCTACCTATGCTCAAATATTAAAGAACATTGGGATTGGACTTAAATCTAATTATATTATATTTGGAAAAGTTTGTATATTCGCAGTTGGCTCCAGCAGTTGGTGGCCTGAAGTTTCGGCCCGAAGTCTGCATACCATTCTGGGGTGTACTGGCGATAATGAAATTTGACAAACCCGACCCATTCGCCCTGCACAGGGGTGGAGTGGGGGGTCTGGTCCTGTGCTATCAGTGTAGGCGATTTTGGAAGATTGAGGATTTTTTTAAATAGGAAGTGACACAATAAAAAACACACAAGGCTATAGCAGACCCCCACGTGCACGTCCGCTACAGACCAGGGCAGCACCAGGTGGTACCACTAGTGAACAGTTTCTCACTGATGTACCAGTTATACTTCAAAATCAACAATATGTGCGCCCAATGTCGAAATTACGGGGATCCATTTAGAGAGCCTGGTTGGCTTAAAACCCCAATCCCACTGGGGTCTTACAAAACATGCATAAGTGACATTAACTATTAATATTTGAGAAATATTAAATAATTGGGTTACATCTAGTGCACCTTTAAACATAATGGATCCTAGATAAAATGCACATTTTACTTTTTGCTCATTATGTGGAAGTTAGATGTGTGTTGTGCTGGGTACTCCCTCCTGGTTCCCCAAGGGAAGCTCCTGCCTGCTGGGTAATACCCCGGAACCCAGGAGCTTGTTTTAGTGCCTGCTCATCTCATCTTAATTTTGAAGCCTGCCATCAGTTACCTTAAACCCATCAGCGAGAACCGGTAGGCAAAGCCGGCCCTCGCTGAAGGCACTCAAAGGCTACTGACTGAACTGACCGAGTGTGCCGAGCTCAGAGCTGGCCACCCCCTTTAAGCCCTATATTTGTGTCTTTAACATAATCTCACTGCCTACACCGGACGCTCCTGCCCACGAGTAACAGAATACGCAGCGCGCCGGAGGATCGTCTATAACAGCACCCGACGGCATGGCGAATCAAGCCACGAAGTAGTGAGCAAACACTTGGTGATACTCTTATACACAGTTGCATTGCCGCATAACACGCATCTTGGGCGCCTCCCTTTAACCCTGTACTTGCTCTAAACTTGTGCATGAATGCCACAAATGTGCAGCATTATGCCCCGCGTGCGCTACGTGTTGCACAGCTGTTCGTACTGCCTTAAGTGCAAGCCTTCTCCCCCTGCAAGTTCAGGTCATTAAGGTCAATACAGCGTTTCACTTAAGCTGCCGCTTGCTGCCACAGCCCTAACATTTTGCTTACCGTGTGTCATGTTATCTTAGCTTTGCATTAGATATGCGAGGGCAGAGATGCCGATGCGCCGCATCTCAGCAAACTTTACACCACAGAACTCGTTATACTACTTCTCTCGTGCCTCACAGTGCACCTTATTTGCCTACAAATGAAAAGAACGTCTGAAGCATTGTGGAAGTGCACCCCATCTTCAGTAAATAAGGACAATTTCACTGCAGTTTCATTTAACTACAAGGTAGCCATTGTCCAAGCGAAAAAAAGATAGCTTTGGATATACAATCGTTAAAGTTAAGTCCAGCATGAAGGAACTATTCAACATCCTGAAAGAGCTGGAATCACCTGCCCCACCACCTGATACTTGCAATAAAGGCACCCTATGGTGCACTCATATACAGAATGCACTACAAGACAAAATCACCTTGCTTCAAAATAAAATAGAAACTAAGAAAATCCTCATCACCGACACTGTTCCTACTCAGGACTCACCCTTCCCTACTAGGAACGCACTGCCCCAATTTAATTTCACACCCCTCTCTGTCGGAGAGGTTGAGTCCATCATCTTGAAACTCAAACCATCTAATTGTCAGGGAGACATTTGTCCAGCCACGCTTATTAAGGAGGCTGTGAAAGAACTGGCCCCTTTCATAACATCTGTCATTAATGCATCATTCAAATCCAGTACAGTACCTAATAACTTAAAAGACGCCTGGGTACTCCCACTTCTAAAAAGAAAAAACAAAAAACACAACATTGGACCCTAACAACCCTTCAAACTACGGACCCATCACAATGGTTCCTTTCTTGCTAAAAATATTGGACCGAGCAGCTTATCTGCAGATAGAGCAATACATTGAATCCCATAACCTGCTAGGACTGACAATCAGGATTTAGACCCAGACACGGGACAGAAACTGCGCTCATCGACCTCAAGACTCAAATCCAGACTTTTAAAACACAAAGAAAAACTAGCGCTGCTTCGCTTACTTGATTTATCAGCGCCATTTGATTTGGTGAAACCATAAAATCTTATGTAAACACCTCTCATTTGATGCGCACTTCACAAACCAAGTGAAGCCTGGATTGAGTAATTCCTTAACAACTAGTTGTTATAAATACACCACTTCTCAAGCTCGTCTTTAAAGTCATTGCAGCAAGTTCTGAAAGTAGCTCACTCAAGGTTTCCAAAACAACAGGTTGAGGGTTATCTTACGTGGTCATCATATCTTACCATGTTGTGGGGTGCTTTTGCCAAGGCAAAAGGAGGGTCTCTGCTACAGGGTTAAACAACACTTGGTGTGGAAAAACACATATGAAGGGAGAAGGCTCGAGGATAAAAAGGTAAGTATGAACGTCCTTCTGGGCTCTGCAGTGAAACTATTTGGAAAGACACTTGCTTCTCAGTTGTCTTCATGGACTACTGCAATTGACATCTTGCCTATACGCCAATCTTATCGGATTTCATTAACTGTGCGTTGATGTCCATGCTGATAAAGGGGTCAAGTGAGATCACCAAACCATTTGTATTTCAGGTTTATAGACTGTCACTGCCAATACGGTAATCATGACATTCGGAAGAAAGTCCATGTACCCCAGTTATCACACTAACAAAGTCAAGAAAGTGTTCTGCAGAAAGCAACTTTTAGCCAAGCAGCCTATTTCTGAACAGATAACCTATAGCCCTTGATAAAGGTGCCAGAATGTTGCAAAACATGTTAGTGTATCACATTCACAGAATAAGGGCTAACGCTATTAAAACAAGCATTGGCAAAGCAAACATTTTGGGCTACGGTGTAGATGTGGCATAGGCATTTGCTGGGCACATTTCTATCTAATAGCTCAAGCTAGAAACTGTTGGCTTTTTCGTTGCTTGTTGAAAGATCTAAATTAGGTGGCTGGAGGCATACTTTCTTAAGACATTTTAATTACAAAAGTACCCATTTACAGTTGCAATTAAGTCACTCTCAACAGACTGCTTACAGAAAATACCTGCAGGCCAAAGTGGGATGTTTCTACTTGATAGAGCACGATCCAAGATATTCCAGGAGGATGTGTGTTTTAGGTGGAGAGGGGTAGGTTGTGGGTGGGACTGAAAAATGGGGATTAGCGCCAAGAACAGTCGATGGGTTAGTCAATAACCAAAAAACACCCACAAGCTGTGTGTCCCTCCTCATGTCATCTCACTCCTGCCTGTACAACAATGCAATAGCTTTGGCTTAAGTGCCACCTAATAGCCCAAACGCAAAAATATTGGATTGTGATAGGAGATTCAAATTAAAACTCAAGAAATCAATAATAACAAACCTAGAAGACATGACCAGCATGGAATACTTTGTTGTGGTAAATTTGATTTTGACACCAGGTAGATTTGATGCCTCCAGTCAGTTGACACAATCTAAAGGATCTACACAACAAAGTAACTACTCACTTAACGAAAGTGATCGCCACAAAGCCATGTTGGTTCAGAATTCAAGGAAAAGTTCAATTGATTTTTCATTAACACAATGTTGGACATTTACAGATCTAATTTTAGGGATTAAGCTCTGTAATTTAAGGTTACAATTGCAAATGTATAGTATTTTAAAAAGGCCTTTTACAGTATTTGTATGCTATAGTTTGTCATTTTTGTAATCCTTTGTTCCTTAATTTATACAGTTTAATACAAATTTAGATTTTAACTCAAACAAAATATCCTTCCAACAATGACATAAGAAAAAACGAACGGGCGAGCATGACCTCATGTGCAACAGGTCGAATGTAGGCTTAATATAATTATTTTAAATACAGTCCAAGATCTTTTTTTTTTTTTAACTTTGTTGCTTAAAAACATAACAGACATTTGGGAGAAAATTCATTTTATAATGAGGTTGAATAAATTACCCTGTAGTTGTGATCTAAATTAGATGGTAATCTTGCATTAACTGTTAAAAGACGCTTTCATGTGGCATCAGAATAAGATTCCCGCACATGGCAGGACAACTTCATACACCCAAGAAAATAACAAAATCCACCGTAATATGCAACAAAAAGTTATACTAAGGCAGGGCAATCTAAGATATAAAGTTGCAGGAGCCAGCACATACATTTGAAACTTTGTAATCTAATATTCTTTACCATATGAATAATTTTGCCATGCTCCTATCAACTTTAGCACCTAGGAAGTAGAATTGCATTGCAAAAATCTAGAAAGAATGCATGCAATGCCAGCACTGGCAGAAGACTTGAATGATGGCAAAATTAAGATGTAATAGATTTTGCATGGAGCTATAACGATGCAGCACTTTAAACTGATGTAGTATGATCTGTGGCTCAGTGGACTAATGCAGCCAATACAGGGGACTGTGTTTGACCTCATGGCCACAGGTTCGAGTCCTGGTAGGTCCACTCAGCCACTCATCCTTCCGAGGTCGATAAAATACATAACATGTTTTGCCCCTCTGGGGGCGGACCTGTTATGTTATTTATGCAAATAATGCATCGAGCAGAATAGCGGTTTACAATACAGTTTACATACATGTACCAGCTGATTATCATAACATACAAAACAATGCAATTCCCCTCCGACCTCCACCCCCCATCTCTTAACACTGTCCATTTGTTGCAACAATCAACTCAGATTACCCCGGGAAATAGGTTTCAATTATGAAGGGATTTAGAATAGCAAAATACAGTTTCGACCTTAAATCGTCAAAGTGTTGACCTTTCTCCAGAAAACATTGGAGTAGAGATGAATCTGTACTGTTGACATAAAAACAAGTCCGAGTCAAGTAGTGAAATTCCCCTCTCCTTCAATCCTACATTCCACTGAGTTTTTTCATCACCTCTTTCTGATTGCAATTCCAGTTGAACAAATATGCGTACATTCTAAGATATTTTCCGCAATGAACATCCTACTTTATTATATCACACTATTTTAATATGCAATGTCACAATTTATATAGAAAATATGTCCCCAATGTTGACCTGTCTAGCGCATACCTAGATACTGCTTAGAGTTGAGTCAATGTAAACAGTGAGCAACTGTAAGGGTGGGTGGAGAAAATAACATTTTAATTTAGCAGGAGTCAAAGTATGAAAGAAAGAATAGTGTCCAAAAAGAGATGGACAGGAAATATAAGAGAGTGGGTTGGAAAGACTATTGCCAAAGACTAAGGATTGGGAGAGGGGTAACAAATGTTTGTCATCAAACTGTTCTCCACCACTGAAATATCATGAAGTCCTTGGTAAGTCAACCGGTACAGGAGGGCAAGTCACAATGGCGCCAGAACTAATCACCAGAAATGCTTGGCCAGGAACGGTTCCATTTAAGCCTTCATACAACAAAGAAAGCAAAAACAGCTACAAAACTAAGTCAAGGGCACCACTAATTTTACCTAGTATATTGCCACTAATTTGATCTTGTATATTGCCGCTGCAGTTTAGCTATCTTAGCCACTGTACAAGGCCACTAAAATCTGAACGTCTATTATCCCAGAAACATCCCTGTCATTTGACAAAATCAGTTTAATCTTCAAATCAAAAACAAACATCTCAAAATATTGCATGCTACGCTGAAATCCAATTCCGATGGGGTCATAGTAGAACATCCAAAACACTGACATGCTTAGTGCCAGAATCACTGACAAAACGGTGTACTCAAGATCTGTGAAAATCTTGCCTGTTAACCACAGGAATCATCTGTACGTAGACGGCAATATGTTTAAAAATAGCCTAGTGTCCCAAATGTCTGGCACAGCTGACAACCAGGCCAGACTGACAGGCAACAACTGCAGTCCTACGCAATATGGGCAGCATCCAAGCTGCATTCTTTGGTTAACTTCCTGATTGAAACCCTGTGATATGGAGCAACCCAATAAAAAGGAAACTGGACCACTTTAAAAGAATGTTAATAATCCCAATGGTCTAAAAACAACACCAGTATTGCCTCTTATTGAATTCCATTGAATGATGGAACAGAAGAAAATCTTGTTATTTTCTCACTTAACCACTACAGGTTTTTGTCATCCAATCATAAATTAATGTGCTCCGAAAAATCATAAAACCGTCCAAAATAATAAACATAAAAACACATATGCTATTGATTAGATTAACAAGAAAAGATACATAGTGAGAACATAGGCTTAACAAGAAACATCAAATCATTGTATTATAAAGATGAACGCTTGTTATTGAGGGTTTTAGCAGGTCATCCCTTGATTTGGGAGGCAATGGCCTTATTTGTTTACAAGTGAGACACAAATTCCTCTGCAGCAGAATGGTATAGGGGTCCGATTTCAGGGCGTTGGGCACATGGTGGTAGTATTCACAGGACGCCAGGTATTGCCTTCCACTCTGTAACCATAATGTTTCCTGCATACAAACAAGGAATTCTAAACTGGAAGTGCACGCCTTAGATCTCTGAACTGCACTGGGAAAACCCCTAAATCACAAAAAGCAAAAACAAAGCAGCCACGGGCAGGCCAGCTATGCAGAGTGTGATCCCTGCACAGGCCCATAGGTGTAAACATACAGTCATACAGGCTGACATTGGGATCTGAGTACTGTCATAGTGTTGGGGTGATGACAGGGTCAGTGGGGTGTCCCACAGACGTCCCCCGCACCACCCCTGAGACCAGAGCGGGCCGTAGATTGTAGCGAAGCCCGTCAGGGGCTGCGAGGCCTCGGTATGTGCCGAGGCCGCACCGCGGGAACCCTCCCCTGGCTTCCGCCGCTAGCCCGGGTACCTTGTAATAGGCTCCGTTTGAGCCGCGCACTTCCACAGTTAGTTCCTCCATGTTGGAATCGCAAGGGCCGACGGGAACGATTTCTAGAAAGTTTCGGCGTGAAACTGAGAGAAACGAAAGAGGGATCGAAAGAAAGGAGGGAGGGACAGAGGGAGAGGAGTAGGCGGGCTAGACGGGGAGGGAGGAGAGGGCGGGCCCGAGGAGCGGCGGGAGGGGCTGTCAGTGGAGGCAGTCAAGCTCACAGAGGACGGGCGACGCGCAGTCACAGAGGACAGCGGGGAAGCCAAGGAAACGACACAACAAGCCGGCGGGCAGGCTCAAAACAGGAGCAGAAATAGAGGAGAGGGCGTGGGCTGGTATAGTAGCCACCTCTTTATAAAAAACAACTATATTCAGATACATTTTTGGGGAGCATGTGCGCCGACTTAATGTGCCTTGCATATCACCTAACTATGTCAAATGCCCCCCTACCCTCACATCTTGGGGGACTCCCAGCTTTGGCCAGAAATATTATTTCTAAAATTCTCTATTTTCCACGTTTACTCCCCAACGTATTGTTTTAGTGAATAACGCAGCGTTTTCGAGCAGGAGAGGGAATCAGCAGCAGAAGGAAAGCTAACACCCTTGTCTCTGTGTCTGTTTACCCTCCAGGCGTGACAATCATGGTTCAAGGCGGAGAGTTGCAACCACATCCACAAGAACTGGAGAGGAGGTGGTTAGCGGGGCCTACTCCCAATCCCTGCTTACCTCTGCATGCCTTTATTGTGCGTCATCGTTTACCTCCGTTATATACACGTCCTGATGTTTCTGACTGCCATACTCACGCAACCCGTTTACTGTCTCTGTGGGTCAGCGCGTTGGTTTCACCCCAGCAGTTTGAAAGCTGAGACTCAACATTTCTGTACATTTCCAGAAATGTCGATCATCCTCATTTGCGTTCCCAGGTTGATGGAGAAAGCCATCAGCGAAATGGGAATATGGTGTTCAAAGTATCGCCTCCCAAAACTACCAAAGACCGCACTGGCAATCAAAGAGTAGCAGAAAGTCAAAACTTAAAAGCAATTACGGTGCCGAGGCTTGCACATTCTGAAATTACCAGTGATGCGCGTTAACTGAAGGACTCCCCAGCTAGAGGTTTCATTAGCAGGAACTGTATCAAGCCAAATATTGCCAAACTATGCAGATCGAAATCCAATAGATACACACCAGGACTACGCAAAGATGGTACCAGAGGAGGAATACACTGTACCTGGCAGAGCTGGCTCAAGTGATGACTAGGTGTATTGTGTTTTTTAAATCCACCAGGACTCTGAACACGAGAACAAGAATCTCCATCCAGGTGCAAGATTCAAATCAATGATCTCTAGGTAGCAGCCACACTGAACAATAGGGCCTCTGGTAAAGTACTCCCAGCAGTATACTGTCATGTTTCCACTCTCCTGCTATGATGACCCAACATTTTTGCATGATATAATATGCTATTTATAACGCGCTTGATACCCAGAGGTTTCTACGCACAGACACAGTAATCGAAATTGGGGCGCTCCGTGTCGTCTTGCTTCCAATGTGAGCACGTTGCCCCTGAGCTATCCTCCTGAGAACTTAAGGTACTAATACACACATTGCCCATCAAGAGTTTTCACCAAACCATGCACCCATGACTTCTAGAGCATCAAGTGTGTTTATCAACAGTGATTGGTCTGGCATGCTACCAAGGTGCAAAGCGGCCCCAGCACTTCACTTTATATGATTCACTTTAGTTAGGACAGTTTTTCTTTAGTTCTACCAAACTTCATCAAAACCATTCAACTGAGACAGTGCAAGACTCGACTCTTAATATAAGGCTGTACCACCTGAGTTTGTTGGTAGCGTAGACAATGCTTATCTTAGGAGGGAGAGAGGGCTGTAGACTAGTGCAAAGAATCAATAACACATACATGAATCAATAGAAACACTGACAACCAGAAGTATTGTAAACAATAAAGGTTTATTTTAAATACAATTAGGCCTAGTTAAGTCTTGGGGTAAGTACTGGTCAAATTCATAAACCTATTATTAACAAAAAAACACAATGCTTAAAGGTACACAGCCAAAGCATATATCCTTATTTGGAACACCTAACAATAGTTCTAGTGAAGTCAAACCTTTTTAAACACTTTCAGTATAAAACACACCTATTCTTGGCGAGTAAAACCAATGGTTACTTTCAGGTTACATTCAATAATACCAGGGTAGTAGACCCTAACAGTTGTACCGTGATGCTCAGCAAGAAATCGCATAATAAGTCAACTGGGCAATATATTTTTTGTGAATAGTGGAACACTTATTCTAGGTACAGTAAACACCTATAACTACTTTTATGATAACACACAGTTAAACTAAGTAAAACCTAAGGATGTAATATTCAATTACAGGTGCTTTTGAGATCAGTGAAACGCAGATTGAGATAAACAGTAACTCTTGTAACTTATTTTAGGATGGCACGCAGCTAACTCAAGGTAAATAAAACCCATACACTTTTTCAAGGACCTATCAGCAACTAGGGGCAGGTATAAACCTAAGACTGTTTTTGTGTCTGTCTAAAACAGAACAGGGAAAGCAAAACCCAGTGTTACTATGACTCAATGTTATTCTAGGTAGCTAAAACCTAATGCAGACTTAATCTGGACAGGCCAATAGCAAGTCAGGGGAAGCAAGACCTTGTTGGGGGGGCACTCAATTATCCGAACAGGAATAATAAAGTGAAACCGACAGCCTTACTTGTGGGAAGAGGCAAAACCAAATCACAGGTGAGTAATATACCCTTACATCTACTTTGTGTTAGAATGGCGAAACCACAGTTTCTAAGGTAAGAAAGATGTTACATATACTTTTCAGAATGGCACAACATTTCTAAGGTAAGTAAAACAACCTTATATCTACTTTTAAGAATGGCAGAACATTTCTAAGGTAAGTAATAACCTTTGTCACTCTTCACTCTCAGAGTTACAGTTGCCAACCAACTCTTTTATAAGTAAGTAACTTTTAAACACTTATTCTCTTTTCTAGGCAAAAGGGCCAATCCTTTAATAGTCTTTCCCTAATTCTTGGAGTATGGGTGTTCTCAGTGGCAGATGGGGGGGTCACTAGGGTCTAGTGTCCAACAGACAGTGTCAGGGTAGGTTCTTAAGTAGCAAAAGTCAGAGTTCCTAAGGAAGACTGTTCAAACAGGTTAGTATTTTACTTTAGAGTTAGTTGAGGGTCCAGGGGCTTCACAGAAGACACCCTATAAGGATTCCAGCAGTGAGCCTGGGTGAACTGGACAAGAGGTCTCCCAATCACAGAAAACACCCCAAAACTACACAGGAATAACAAGAGACTTAAGGTAAGTAAATACCCAAGCCAGCACAGTACGTCAGCACAGAAGAAGATTTTGCAGCAGGAGAACTTCAGTATCTGCAGCCAAAAACCTGATCAGTGGTTTCCTTGTGGTGACTGAAAACCGTACACCGCCCACCCAAGGTCGGTAGGGCTCCCTGTTCACACAGTCTCACCCGCAAACCGTGTATGAGCTCTGCAGTTTTCCTTGGTTTGGCCAATTACTGCAGATGCTTCATCCCACACCTGGCCATGGCCATAGAGCCTCTACAAATCTTAACAAAGTCAGAAATCAACAGGGAATAGGGGAATCACAACGTAGCTACAAACTGAGACTGCAGTTTTTCTAAAGATCGTCAACCCAGGAGACGGCTTTAGCATTAGCCCAGCAAACAGCTTGCAAGCAACACACTCAGTCTGTTCAGCAACCAGAGTTGCTGCCACCTTCGTCCGTCAGTACCAGAAGAGGAATTGCTTCTCTACTCTGCCTCAAAACCCTTTTCTATCACACCCCCTGTCAATCACAAGCACCTCCCCTTGTTCATCTCACCCCACTAAGAATCACGCGATCTGCCTTTCTCATTGTGGAAACTGCATTGCTAAAGAAAAACAGCTTTCATTTTTCTCTTGTGCCTCCTGCTCCAAGTGTCAGGATTAGCGGTTGGCAGGGACGGAAGCTGCACCCCAGTTCGGGTTGATTCTGGGAATGCCATGGTTGAGATTACACAATCCCCAAATTGATTGGGAACAACAGACCGTGGAGTTTGATGGGTTAAGATGTCAGGAACACATCCTATCGGAAGTGGGCCCCGCAGCATTGTTAATTGAGAAGGTCATAGGAACTCAGGTAGTGGGAACTGTAGGGGGAGGTTCCTTCACAATACCGGGAGTTTGAGAAAGTGTTCGACAAAAGAATAGCGGAACAGTAACCCCCTCTGTGTTATCGATTTGGAGGAAGGAGCAAAATTACGCTGCAGTAGAATTTATGCCCTAACAGAAAATGAAAATGATCATCTACTAGAGTATCTAGACGAGATGTTGGCTAAGGGATTCATTAGACACTCTACTTCTCCTGTGTCTTCACCGTTATTTTTTGTTCCTAAAAAGGAAGGTACTTTACGCACTTGCATTGATTATCGGGCGTTGAACAAAGTAACCATCAAGAACAGATTTCCTTTGCCTCTAATTTCTGTTTTGGTAGATCAGGTAAATAATCCAAAAATCTATACTAAATTGGATTTAAGGGGAGTTACCACCTAATACGAGTTAAAGAGGGTGATGAATGAAAGACGGCATTCAGAACTAAGTTTGGATTATTTGAGTATCTTGTGATGCCGTTTGGGTTATGTAATGCTCCCGCGGATTTTCTGTTTTTCATGCAAGAGGTATTGCATGAGTTTATTGATGTTTTCGTCATTGTGTACATTGACGACATGTTGATTTATTCAGAATCCCCAGAGCAACATGTAAATCATGTAAGGGCAGTTTTGAAGAGGTTACAGGAATATCAATTGTGTGTGAAAATTGAGAAATGTGCTTTTCATGTGAGACAAGTGGCGTTTTTGGGGTTTATGCTGACTAACACCGGAATAGTAATGGATCCAAAAAAGGTTCAGGCTGTTACAGACTGGCCTTCTCCACAGTGCATAAAAGACATACAATCCTTTTTAAGGTTTGCCAATTTTTACCAGCACTTTATTAGCAATTTCTCTAATATTGTCACTCCTACTACACAACTATTGAAAAAAGCGGTGCAGTTTAAATGGAATGAGGAGGTAGAGAAAGCTTTTCAGCACTTGAAGATAGCTTTTACCACTGCTCCGGTGTTATGACACCCCAATACAGAGAGAGCGTTTCAGGTGGAAACGGATGCTAGTAATGTGGCTGTAGGAGCTATTCTATCTCAGAAGGATGAGAAGGGTATATTATTGCACCCTGTGGCATTTTTTTCTAAGAAGTCAGGATGTGAACAAAATTACTCCATCACTGATAAAGAGTTGTTGGCTATCCCGTTAGCATTTTTGGAGTGGAGACATTATTTACTGGGGGAAAGGCATCAGGTGGTGGTGGTCACAGATCACAAGAATCTACAGTACTTTAAAACAGCCCATTCCCTTAGTCCTAGACAGTTACAATGGTCTCAGTACTTCAATGAGTTTGATTTCGTGGTTACCTTCAGACCAGGCAGTAAGAATGGGAAAGCGGATGCTTTATCTAGACAACAGAATTTGGATAATATAGTAAGTGAAACTAAGTCCATCATTTCGCCGTAAAGAATTATTGGCGCTATTACAAAGCAGGTCATTGAGGAAGTCAAAGAGACGTTACCTTTCAGGAAGATGCAAGAGTGGAGAATGAGTCATGTGGCACAAACAGTTTGTGACGGGTTAGCCTATCATAGGGGTAGGTTGTATTTACCCACTAAGGACTTACAGAATAAAGCATTATATTGGTGTCACAAGTCTCCATTAGCGGGACACGCTGGGTTGAGAAAAATGCAAGATATGTTAGAAAAATACTTCTGGTGGCCGACCTTAAGACAAGACATGGAGAGGTATCTGGGGTTGTGTGAGAATTGTGCACGTAACAAGGTGGAACATGTGAAGAAAAGAGGGTTGTTACAACCGTTACCAACTCCTGCACAACCATGGACTGACATTTCTATAGATTTTATTACAGACTTACCTACTGATAATGAATTTGACACCATTTTGGTAGTGGTAGACTTCTTTTCCAAACAAGCTCATTTTGTTCCCTGTATGGATATACCAGGATCTGTGAGGTTAGCAGAGTTATTTCTGCAGCATGTGGTACGATTGCATGGACTACCAAAGAGCATTGTTTCAGATACAGGCTCGCAATTTACCTCCAAATTTTGGCGTGCCTTTGTTAGATGCTGGGAATCAAGTGTGCGCTTTCCACGAGCTATCACCCTCAAACAGATGGTCAGACAGAACGAGTGAACCAGACATTGGAGCAATATCTAAGAGGGTACTTGGGAGATGGCAGAGAATCCTGGGTACAAGCCTTATGGTTGGCGGAGTTCACTTATAATAATACATATAATACATCTTTGGGAATGACACCCAATGAATGTTTATATGGTCAAGTACAAAATATGATACCAGAACACTTGCCTGAAGTAATACATATGCCAGTATTACAGGATCGTAAACAGTTGCTTCTAAAGGTCAGACAGAAGGCACGGGAAAATTTGGAACAAGCCAAAAAACAATACAAATTTCAGGCAGATAAACATAGACAAGAAGGTCCTAAATTTGAAGTGGGGGATAGAGTGTGGTTATCAACACGAAATTTAGCTTTGATTGGATCAAGGAAGTTTTTACCTCGTTTCATTGGGCCATACAAAATTATTAAATGTGTATCTGCAACTGCTATGAAATTGCGTTTGCCTAAATCATTACCCATCCACCCGGTGTTCCATGTGTCTTTACTTAAACCCGCAGCTCCGGGAATGACTACTAAAAGACCCCCGGCGATCATAAAGGATGGGCAGACGGAGTATGAAGTGAACCAGATTTTGGATGTCAAGAGAATAAATAAACGACTATTGTATCTTATTCAGTGGAAGGGCTATGGGCCTGAGGATTGTTCTTGGAAACCAGTGGAGGCAATACATGCCCCAAGGTTGATTCAACAATTTTATCAGCGTTATCCAGGTAAACCACGTCTTGGGAAGGGCCCTGAGAGAGGAGGTAATGTCAGGATTATGGGTTGGCAGGGACGGAAGAGACGCCAGAAACTGAACAAGTAGTTCAAAACTACATTTCCCATGAACACTTGGGGAGATTGGTAGTTCTCCGCCGTGTGCGCGTGTGGCCAGCTGAGTTGGATTAGGAATGGTATATTAAGGCCACGCGCACGGCAGGTGTGGCTTATTGTGGGTGTGTGCGGAACTCCATGTCGGAGTGAACTCATGAATCGGCGGCGGCGGGCGGAAACCAGGCGGTTTGCGTTACAGACAAGTCTGCCGCTGTGTAGTGCTGTCTCATCCAGCATCCGGGAAGGCTTCCGAGTCTCCCGGACTTCAGATAAATGCCTAATGTGTATTTTCTACGCTTGAATGAGCTTGTGTCTCTTATGCACACGAACAGTTGGTTGACGGAGGGCAGGGATGCGGAGGGGCGGCATGTACTCCGCAGGTCCGCTACTGAGCATGAATTACTGCTGCATTGTATACGAACATTGTTAGGGACTATTCCCTATTATACAAGGCTTCTTAAGGACTTTCAGACACAAGTCCTCCCTCAACAGGCATATAGGGTTTCTCTGCTGATAAGAGGAATTACCGCACTAAAGGGTTACGTCCGGCAGAGGGAAATGATTACAAGAAGCCTGTTCCCACGTGTATATGTTTTTTCATGTCATCGTGATCAGTGTTGCTATCTGCTTACCCGAGTGGGCCATGTGTTATGTCATTCATAAGGGGGAGCTTGCCCCATTGTATGTGCCATACTGCTTGCTTTATGTAGTGTTTTATGTCATTGTGAAACTGTGGTACATTTATCAAGATGTGCTAAGGTGTTCTCAAGTGATTTAGAATTTATGTCATGTTCAGGAACTAGGCAGGTTTAGGAGAATACTAGGAATTCAGTAGTGTAGGGTTTTTTCCTGTTGCTTCCCTCGTCCTATCCACACTAGGGTTCCCTTCAACCTCTTTCCGGTTTCCCTATAACTCCCCACCCTGTCCACAACCTCTTCCTAACCCTCTTCCCCCCCCACTGGCTGCCACGTGGTGTCCTGTTAACTTTTTATCAGGCTCCTGTGTCAACCGCGGTGGGAGGGTCGACTTCAAAGTGTCGACCGCTCCTCCCCTTTTGGTTGTGTATCTTGACACAAAGCCATGGTTTCAGCAGAAAGCATTGTCACATTTTTCAGCTTACTACACAGGGCAGATCCAGCCTGCAAGTTTAAAGTCCATTTTTCTTCCCATTTTCAGAGCATTATGCATTTTCATCAGTCTGCATCCTGCTTATTTCATGAGCTAATCTCCACTAAATGTTATTACGGGAATCTTTTACATTTTAAATGGGGTTTGGTTAATTGGTATGTTAGATTTAGGTTAGTATTATATTTAGTGCAGTTCAGTGCATTGAAATATCATCATGAAGCAGAGTGATTATTTCTAGCATGTGCTCTGTGCATTGGCTTCTATTTAATTCTGCCTGATGCTCACACCCTTGAGTCCAGCAATGAGTTTCCCACCATGGGCCCCAGTTGAAGTTCAAACCCTCGCTAAAATGTGCATGCTGAAATGCAGAGTCCATAATCCTACAGTCTATCCTTTTTTTCTGCTGGGATATAACCCGAAATTACTGCAGGAAAAAACAAACACATATGCTCTAAAACACATGTACTCCTCCCAATAACCACATCTTAATAGTCGAAAATAAATAACATACAATTGGTAATATCCATAAACGAGAAACATTATGTATATATCACTAGTCTTGAGCAAACAAGTCTTAATTCTTGATCAAAAGAAAGGAACAAAACCTTTAAGAAAAGAATAAAAAAAGTGAATGTATTTTTTTGAAATTTTTAAAGTTATCTTTTTTTAGTTAAATCTCTTAATCACCTTTATCTTTTATCTTCTTTTAATTGGTGATCTGTTTTTTAGTTGATTTTTAAAAAAAAAACATAAAAAAGTTAACATTCCCAGAAAACATAAGTCTCTAAAACTATGCCATTGGCCTCAGTCTGATATAAAAATAAGTTCATAACAGTAAAAATAGTTTGTGAGGAAAATTGTCTCTGATAATTTTTTAAAAAATCACACAAGAAACCGTTCTTGGTGGAACTCATTTTTTTTATTAGTGTATTTAGTTTATCACAAACTTTTCACTGCGTTATTTTCCAATTTTAAAAACACAATTAATTTCTCCTCACTTCACACAACATTTAATTCATCATTTTCATTGTCCAGCTCAATCAGCCTTTAACTGATCAATTCAACCTTTGCTCCTATAACCCCTAGATCCTCCTCTCAAGAATTTTACTGTTGCAAAATTTACTTTTTGATTTCGACATTCATAAATAAGTTCCCACCATTTCTTAGCTTCGAGCCTACATGAGTCTACAATCAAGTCATGCAAATAAGTAGATCTAAGATCTGACAAGAATGGGCAAAATAGGATCAGATGTTTTAGAGTTTCGGTATCGCAGTTACAAAAGCGACAGTATGGTTTGTCTTGATATCTTACAGTCCTTTGTAACGTAGTTTTATTATGTAGTACGTTTAATCAAAATCTTAGTAGCAAGTCTCTGTGCTTGTGATGTGGGAATTTACTTGGGTAACCAGGGGTTACGTTCATCACTCCCCAGTTCGATTTGAAAGGGTATGGGTCTGTGAGTTTGTTCTCGCTTCATCTGATTTGCCCCAATCCTCCACCCAGAGAATCTTCTTTACCTGCATTGGATTTCTTGCAAGAGTCTCTGTACTAGTGCCAGGGGTTGTTATGATTGACTCAGTCATTTTCCCATTCTTCTAAAACACTCTTGTGGCTTCCTGGTTTATGCATACCCAGGACCTCAAATTGTGGAGGGCAATCGCTAAGTGTTGCTTTTATGTACTGCATTAATCTGTTCCATGTAATTTGTGCGTTTAAGGAAATCAACCCCAGTTCTTGTCGGCGTACTGCCATTGGAATAGATATGGGTAAATGTAGAATTGATTTTCAAAACTCTCCTTCTAGTATGTTCCAGAAATCCGATTTTATTCCTAGGCTGCACTTGCCTCCAAATATAAGTGCTGCAGCCACTTTTCGTTTATAGAAAACAATGATTGGCTGAAGTGAAAATGTTCCATATCTCCAATCAATGGCTTTTCCTTGCGCAGTTAGTCTTTTTACTTTCGTTCTTAAGGCGTCTACCCAGGCTTTTTCGCTCTTTGATATACTTAATTGAACGCCCAACTATTTCATCTTTTTAACTAGTTCTAGTTTTTTTTCCATTCAGATACCATAAATCTTTTTTGTTTTTCTTCCATCTGTTATCGCCTAAGATCATGACATCAGAATTCACAGCGTTTATTTTCAACCATTTACTACTTACATATTTTTCTAGCTTGTTTAGAGATCTCTATTTTTGTCTGATCGAGTAAGATCAGGTCATCTGCATAAAGGAGTCTGCCGACCTCATTAGCATTTATTTTCAGAGGAAAAGAGTATTTATTTTCTGGTATGATCTTCAAGTCCTCAATGTAGAAACAAAATAAGGTGGCAGCTAACGGCCATCCCTGCTTTAAACCCTTTTTAGTCCTTATTTTATTTGAGAGATTCCCACATTGATCAAGTTTCACTTGCATAGATGTACAAGAATAGAGCTCTTTTATGGCTTTTAACAGGTCTGTTGGCCAACCCTTAGACTCTAATTTTTGCTACAACAGGCTTTGGTCAATGATGTCAAAGGCCTGTTTGAGATCGATACTGGCCATATATATTTTTTGTTTTTTACTTAGAGCTCTTTTCTTCAACAGGCCCAATAGAAATAGGTTGAGACTACAACCCACTTGCTCCACGAAACCTGACTGCCGGATGTCATATATGCTTTTGTTTCTTTAATCCATTTCTTCAAGCGGTTTAGCAAGCGAGTGGCAAAGATTTTCCCAACATAATCTACCAGGGCGATTGGGCGGTAGTTTACAGGATCCGTCCTGTCCCCATTTTTGAAAATGAGCACAATAATCTCTTCTTTCCATGAATTTGGTACCCTGCCTTGTTTAGCTATTCGGTGAAACAGCATCCTGCAGTATTCAGACCATTCTTCGGGGTTTGCTTTTATTACTGCATTAGAAAGGCCAACGGGTCGGGGGGGAGCTGTTGCGCACATCGAAGATGGCTGCCTGAAAGGAGAGCTCCGGCTCAACCAAAATCCTACCCTGAAATAAATCCCTCCAGCGCCGTTCCAGATGCTTAAAAAAGGAAGATTCATGTGAAGGAGAGCCTTCTGAACAGATCCTGATGAAATTGTGGGTGGATGTGCAGTGAGGGCTGAGTTATCCGGCTCGAAACTTCTTGGTGGCAAGGAAGCGCTGACACAGCCGCGTCGCAGCTCCACGTGACATTGACAGCGTGCCAGAGGCGCAAGAACAGGAAGCAGGCCGCATTGGGGAAGGGGCGGCACCGCGACTTAAGCATACAGCGCCGGAGGAGAGGAACGGTACGCGACGCTCCAGCCTGGTGCGATTCAACACCGCCGGCCTGCGCCTCACACGGCTGGAGCCGCGGAGGAAGGAAAAGGAGGAAGTGGAGTGCCGGCTGCAATGCCAGAGGGGCTGGGCTCCGTTCCCGTTGAGCGCGCGACATGTGCACCGTGGCTGCCGCTGGGGCTTCCCCTCGCCTCCCCGCACAGAAATACGTTGCCTGCGGTGCCCCGGAGCAAAGCGGGCCTGAACGAAGGCTCGCGAGGGAAGATGCACACACATCCCTCGCATCAAGTTAGTGCGGAAGGACGGTGAAGGTGCCCCGGCCAACAGTGAAGCGCCAAGGTTAAAGCAATACCCAATATAGGGTCCGTGGTGGGAGGCACGGGGGCAGCCCCCCCCTGAATAAGACATCATAAGCCAGAACTGGCATTTTGAGGAGATTCCGGGGACTGCACCCCCCACCCACACTCGGGTGAAAGCAATAACTGGAACAAAAGTACAAGTGAGGGGCCAGATACCGGATGCCTTAGAATATCCTGAACAGGGTGGGTGAAGCCAGGTGACTTCCCCCCCTGGACACTATTCCTAATAATACGGAAATTATCAGAGGTACACTCCACTAGGGAACCCAACAAGACTATATACGGGGATCTAGGCGCTACGGAAGAAACAAACGAGCGAGGGATAAAGCATCCTGTGCAGATTAGGAATACTGTGTGAACATTTCCTCGCCCTCCACTCTCCTCTGGCTGAATAATATAACAGTTGACATCTATACGTGAGAGAGCACAATCCACTCTCAAACCTGTAAACCACAACACATGGGCCGCACTGAGAAGAAGGGCACAGGAGGGAAAAAGACCGGCCCAATGGATTCCTTTGCCACCTCCCAACCGCAAGGAGCAGCCGGGGTGCCACAGGCACCCGATAGACAGGAGGAAGATCCTTTAGACCGCCTAGCAACACTGGTACAGAACGGATTTATGGCGGTAAATGTCAAACTGGATGACATAGTGGCAACAACTGGATCCCTGAAAGCCTGAGTGGAGAAGGAGAGCACGCGCATTACAGAAGCGGAGAATAGAATAAGCACAAATGAAGATACGATTTCACAACATGGCCGAGACATAGCGCAACTCAAGGTAGAGCTACACAAAACCCAAAGTAAGTGTGAGGATGTAGAATCGAGATCACGAAGGAATAACATCCGGATCGTCGGGGTTGCGGAGACCTTTGGCAAAGGCGCTATGGAGAGGCAAGTGGAAAACCTTTTGAAAGATATCCTGAGTGCGGAATCCGTTTTGGAGCACTTCCTCGTCGAGAGAGCCCACTGCACTCTAGCACCACCTCCGAAGCCGGGAGCTCCACCTCGCACCATAATAGCACGTCTCCTTAACTACAGGGACAGAGCTGCTATACTCCGACTGTCCAGGGAGAAGGGTACTTTACATTATGAGCACAGCAGACTGCACATCTACCCGGACATACAATCACAGAGGCGGTCCTGTGAGTTGGTGAAAAAACAACTGTGGATGCCCTTATTTTTCTGGCAAAGATGAGAATCCAACACGGTGGGAGAGCCCACTTCTTTGAAAATTTTGCAGAAGCCATGACATATGAGGAGACCTCCATCTCACTGCCACCCAGAGACAGGACAACTGACCAAAACGCAAGACCGGGAGAAGAGAGGCAAGATTCAGCAACTGACAGAAGTTTACCACCCACCCGCCTTCACATGGACAATAGAACACTAACAAGAACGGCCTGGACACAGGTTTATTGTTAATCGAGCCATGAGCCCCTGACAGGCCAGTCAGATGGCTACAGCAGGCGACCCCCAGGAAAACTCCACCAGTTTAAGGGAATGCCCAAAGGGAAGGTTTCGAAAGTTAACGGGCAGCATTGTCAAGCTGGGGGAGATGATGCGGGTGGGAGGCTTAAATGTATTATGTGGTTGAGCTATGTTAAGCTGGTTGGGAACTGGGAGGGGGAGCCAATGTTTTTGGACCCAGTTGGAAGGGTCCCGCAAGTTAAAATGTGTGGTCGCACCGCTACACAAGACACACTACCAGGAAATACTGCGACAAGGAACACTGTAAAGACATGCAAACATAGCTAACACTAGGGTGACGGCCCAGGGGCTGAAGCTAAAACTCCTTACGTGGAATGTTCGGGGACTGAACAACCGCGCTAAGTCAAGCAAGGTGGGAACCTATGTCACTAAACACCACCCTCAGGTGATTATGCTACAAGAAACACATGCGCTCCGGAAGGTAAACACAGATTTTTTGAAGAGCTGGGGACAACACAGATATTATACTGAATATTCCTCATAGGCTAGAGGTGTCCTTAACCTGATCCACCCCTCCTGTAGGATTCCATTTTGGTAAGAGCAAAATAGACGCTCGGGGCGGTATGTCATGGTGTGGGCCAGCATTGCGGGTAGGGAGTTGGTGTTGGTTAATACATACGGGCCAAAGGTGGACGACCCCGATTTCTGCATAGAGGTGGTACATGAAATAGGCTATTCTGGGAGTGAGCAGATACTGTGGGGGGGGCTTTAACACCATCTTGGATATCACCCTTGATCGTTCCACTACCAAACACCGGAATCCTTGCAAAACATCTGTTATGCTACAACAAATCCTGTTACAATTGGCATTGGTAGACGCCTGGAGAACACTACACCCACAAAAAAGACAGTACTCATTCTACTCCTCGGTGCACGAGACTGAGTCCAGGATAGATTATTGGCTGGTATCCACATCCCTTATGCACCAGATCCGTAGCTGTGAGATGATCCCCCTGAAATTTGTCGGATCACTCCCCAATCATAGTGACATGACACTCGAATGTAAAACCCCCAGCTAGAAGATGGAGAATGCCACCCGACATTCCTAAAGACCCGACAGTGGCTGATACACTGCACATAGAGTTGGAGCATTTCCTTGAAACAAATAGGGAATCAGTTGACAGATGTGCAACCATTTGGGAAACCTTTAAGGTATGGGTGAGAGGGATCATAATATCTAAATCCACGGGTCTGTTAAGGTCGGTCAGGGTAGAACTGGCAGAGGTGGAGCAACGTTTGGGGGAGTTAGAAGCACGGTATACAATCTCGCATGAAGATAAAATCCTCTGACATTAATGTCAGTTGGCAAGAGTTTAATAAACTAGCCACTAGGGAACATCTATATATGGCTACTCCACTTAGAGCATGTAGGAACGGTGAAGGGAATAGAGCAGGTCGTACCGTGGCAAACCTGTTGAAGGCCGAGAGACACCATACACCGATCTCCAGCATATTGGCAGAAGATGGCGCAGTGACCACCAGCGAAGAGGGAATAAATAGAGAATTCACCCGCATTTACTCAGACCTCTACTGCAATCATGATTTCAAATCAATCAGAGATATAAAAAGTACCTCGATAATATTGCGCTCCCGAAACTACCCATAGAGTATAAACTTGCACTCGACCAACCCCTGGCGACTGATGAGATCATAGATGCAATAAAATCATTAGCCAATGGAAAAGCGCCAGGTTCAGACGGACTGGGAGCTGAGTTATATAAGGAACTCAAAGAGGAATTAGTCCCGGTACTACTGTCGGTCTAGGAGGAAGCTATAGAACTGAGAACCCTGCCAACATCCATGGGGGAGGCCATAATAACGGTGCTTCTGAAGCCTTGGCGTCACCCAACAAGATGTCCTCCTACAGGCCCCTGTCCTTAATAAATTGTGATGCATAAATATTTGCTAAAATTCTAGCCACGCAACTCCTTCCCAATATGTCCACACCGGTACACCCGGATCAGTGTGGCTTCATTCCCACCAGATCAACGGCACTGAATCTCCGAAGGCTATTTGAAGTCATGGCCCAGATAAAACCTGAAGCCCAGGCAATGGCCGTATCCCTTGACGCTGAAGAGGCATTTGATTCAGTGTCGTGGATATATCTGTTTGCGGTGCTGTTACGCTCACCTGGTTCCCACGGGGGCGTCGACCGGAACTGGGCTGCTGTTGTTTCCACCAGCGTGACGTGTAGCGCTGAGATGACTGACTGGACTGGCCCGCTCAGCCTAGTTTGTCAGGCTCGCAGGAATATTCTTCTGCAAAGGAGAAGAGGAATTAACCACCTGTGGAATTGAGTGTTAACCCACCTTCCCCACTCCCGTTGTCTTCCCACAGATCACTCTTGATGTCCACTCCTTAGTCTCACCTGATGGTTTGGAAGGATGAGCTCTCCATCCTGCGTCGACCGCAGGGGCGCGTTGATGACCAGTTACTTCACTGGCGTAGAGGAATTGGTGAGTTCCAGTATTGACTCTAAAGTCCAATTGTTCATAAGAGTTGAAATGTCTGATCTTCACTCTGTCCGATTCCTTGCAGGTTGCCGATTAATCCACTCGAAGATTTCCAAATGGCAGTTGGTAAGATTCTGGTAAGTCTATTGTGGTTTTCCCCTTAGGGGCCGGGGTACGGCGATGAAGCAGAGTTGACTGCGCCGACCCGAGATGAGGTGAGTCCCCCCGTGGTAAATAAGGTAAGTCCTTGGGGGTAGCTTGTATAGCCTTAGAGAGTCCCCTTGCTCACCTTGCTGTCTTTGTCTCCTTAGGTGTCGGAGGGCGGCCACGAGATGGAGAGAGCGTGATGGAATGCTGAAGTACCGCCAAGCAGGTGAGTTCAGCGCGGCGACGTAGGGATGCGAATCGATGCTTCAAAGACTTCTGTCTTTCAGCTCCGTGGCGAAATGGATCAGGATTCAGGTAAGGATTAAAGTTAAAACTCCTGTTCTAACCTTTATCCTTCTTTTCTTCTTGTTTCAGGAGTCCCAGGACTGAAGCTGGCGTGGCTGAAGACTGGAGCTGCTGAAAACACGGTGAGCGTTACGCTGCAGCAAGCAGAATAACGCGAAGCACGTGTGGCTGTCCGGGCGTGGTTTAAATAGCCTTGGAAGAAGATCCAGGTAAGTATTCTTCCACAGCCCCACCCAAGTAACAAAATAGTCCCTTCAGTAAAATAGTCCCTCCTAAGCCTCATTTGGTTTGAGTCTTCATGCAGCATGGTCTGCCTCAGGTGAATATGCAGCATGGTCTGCTTCAGATAAGTTATCAATAATGAGCCTGGCGCCCATGGCGCCAGGACTGACTTTATCTTTATGAGCCTGGCGCCATAGGTGCCAGGACTGCACCCAAACAGCCCCTAACTGGGGCTTTTGGGCATGCTCCAAGTGGCATGATGCCTGCTTCTGGGGCTGCTGGGCCTGGTCTGGTCTTCCGGGGGCAGGCATCATGACAGGTGCTTAGAAATTCGCAATCGGACCATACTTTCTAAGTTGCGTCAGGCTTTTATACTCTAATCCTGGGGCTAGAGTGCTGACTAACCGCACGCTGTCTGACTGGTTTGGGTTGGGCAGGGGCATGAGACACAGATGCCCATTCTCTCCCATACTGTTCGTCCCCACAATGGAACCGGTGGCAGCAGCCATCGGGGAACATCAGGCGCAGAGGGCTATAAGGATGGCCGGCCTAACCTTATATGTCAATATCTTTATATGCAGACGACACACTGCTGTATGTTCGAGAACCCGACACACACCTGGGGCCAGCAATGGAAACCATACACTAGTTTGCCGAATACTCAGGTTATAGAACTAACAGATCCAAATCCGAGATCTTTCTCCTAACCCCTGCCACAAGGTGCCCAAATAACACACAAGGACTGCAGTGGTCTCCCACTAAAATTAGATACCTGGGTATTATCATAAAACCTCTTTATATTCGGATAATCATGAACTCCTATTAAGCACGATACCCACCAAACTCCCGTTTATGGGCAAAACTCCCTATTTCACTTCTGGGCCGAGTGGCCATATTAAAAATGGTGATTTTACCAAAGCTATTATATATTTTCACTAACCTCCCAATATGTCCTGGCAGACAGTTTTTCAATGCCCTCCGATCTCTGGCCGTGGAGTTTGTGTGGAGTGGGGGAACAGCCAGAATGAAATGGGGGGAAAAAATGGTAGAACCATACAATAAGGGAGGCATAGCAGCCCCGGATTTCGAACTATATTGAAGTGGGAGAATGGAACAAAAGACTCCCACCAATCCCCTCACGCCCCTGGCCTAGAGGATCGCGGCCCAGACACCCACCACGAGAGGAGTTTTCCTATCTACCAGACAACCAAATACCCTGGTACAGGAACATACGGATGTGCCCACCAGCCTGCCCTGCCCAAGCCGACACCTGCGGCATGGATGAACTCGACTGAACCATTCAACAGTAAATAAACACATTGTTGGAGATGCCATGACGACCTAGCCAACGGTCAGAACACCCGTGCAAACATGCACACTGGACACTCCCACACGAAGAACATATTCAGTGCTACGACGTAGGTGACTGACACACCCACTGACGCGCATCTTTATTATTTTTCACATAGGTTTTTCAAAATGCAGAAACGCAAGACGCACAACGAACTCATGTAAAATGCTTGCTGACGCTTCTCCTAACCCATGCATTGCAATGAGAAATATAACGAAGACATGATACTGGGGATGAAGCAATATGATACCGTAACTTAAAGTGCGGTGCATCAAACATCCCCACCTATGCACCAGGCCCAAGTAGGCCGCAAGCAAAAGCCTCCACGAACATTGAACGAGCAAGAGTACAATTGCTGACCCCGCAGAATGAGCCCGGCGAGAACAGACAGCCAAGGGCAAAATGTTGCAAACTCGCATACCACAAGCCGAAGCCAAGGTCACACCTGCAAACTAAGCCAGGCACAAAATGGAAAATGCAATTTTAAATGTGCAGAATTCTACCTCAACCACGGTCTCTCCTCACGTGACCAAGCCGAACCTGACAGGGTGCCAGACCCAGGAGGGAGGAGACGCCTGGGTCCCACGTTTTGAGACACAGGCAGCAACAATGAAGCGGCTCAATGGACATCTGCGGCGGTGGGAGTAGTCTGCCTTTAAGCATATGAACAAATCCACGCATTGTCTGCACAAACACATAGTTACACATTGTTGCAAATGGCAGGTGCACCGCGAGCTGGGAACAACGATGGTCCCAATCTGGGGGGCTCGCGAGTGGACCAATCAGAACATGGGGCACTTATCACTGACGCCATTAACATTAGCCAATCCTCAGGGGTCTTCATGTGACAATTTTCATGTATCTAATAGAAGGGACAACCCAAGTATACCACCTGACTGACCCTCAACCACTAACAGCGTTCTCTATACGTATGCTATACTAACCCTATCACTAGAGGAACCAATCCAGAGTGGCGATAGGTTTTTTGCTAACTTTCCTAGGTGACGCGAGTAGCGCGTCATACTGAGGTAAAAAGGGCCTGCGAGCCCCACGAATTTTGAGAGAGAGTCAGGACGGACGCGTACGATCCTTGACCCATCCCTGCCGTTTTTTTTAATAAACAGCAGAACCACCTTGCTTCTTGCGTGTGGCTCACACTCATTTTTGGGATACATGGGAGGAGTTGGGGCCTCCCTGCCCGGGGGTCCGCGGACGGCCAGCAGACCCCGGCAGAATTTCCCCCCGACAATATTATCTGGTGGCACAGGCCCAGTTTGTCAGATACTGGTATGAGGATTTGAACACCTCACCACACATCAGCATTGAGAAACACACTGCACGCCCAACTGACCTAAGATCTGTTATCTTTGAGGTTAAACATAAAGATGACTGCCCATTTGACCTAGTCAGCACAACAGTACATGCATGGTCTAGGATCTATCGTAGGCTTAAACTAGACACTGCATATTACTCGGAGGCCCCCTTCTGGAACTTTGCCGGCATTGCACCGTCTAACGATACTGATGTTCAGAAGACATGGGACCTGGAGGGGGAATTCAAAATCAGAGACATCTTTCCCAATGGTAAATTTATAACACTGAAGGAATTTAAGGTTGGAATGGGAAGGGACCATTTGAAGATACTATAGTATCACAGGATGTGAATGGCCTTCAAGGCTAGGTGGTCACTGTTCCCAGAGGAGCCGCCCCCCACACCTGTCCCTCGTGACCCTGTCCACCCAGTCAGGAACCAGTGTTTCCGGGCTATACACGGCTGTACAGGCAAACACGCCGACAGTGGATCTGATCAAAGCCTCCTGGGAAGCTGACCTAGGAACAACCATAACGGATAAGGCCTGGGCGAGATATTGTGAATTGACCAAGAGGGTCTCCATGAATGCAGGCCTCTGCCTGATCCAATTCAAGGTACTAAATAAACTGCATTACACACCCGAGAGAATTGCAAAATTCACACAGAACAGTCCAGACAATTGCCTGAAATGTGGTTACGAACATGCTGATTCATTCCATATGTATTGGAGTTGCCCACTTATATATGGGTTCTGGGGAGAAGTGGCAAAACTTCTGGGAGAAATCACACAAGTGCCAGCAGATCTGACTCCCCAGAAATACCTGTTCGGAGACATAGGAAAGACATCTGAAGTGACCAGAAGACTATTTAACATAGCGTGTGTAGTGGCAAAAAATTGCATACTGCAGAACTGGAAGTGCACACACGCTCCACGCATGAATAACTTTCTCAAAGAACTGGCATGTGTCAGTGAGTGTGAGGAACAGTATATAATGTCACTCCCAAGTGCGAGTAAACCAAAAAACATTTGGGCTCCGTTCAGAGTATACTTATACAAACTGGGATCAGCTAGTAACAGCCCGACATAGCCCTGAAGTGCACTAGCTTTGTAAATCTCATATGTCTTGTAATTTTGAAGTTAACACCCTGTTTATGAAAAAAGTGTAGAGTGTTGCGTTGTTGTAGTGATGTGTACCACAATCAATAATAAAAAAAAGTTTTAAAATAAAAAAAGAACGGCACTCGGGTGCAGCAGCTCTTGATGCATTTGCTTTATTAATAATGGTCTTAATATCTTCTTGATCAAACTCTAAATTTCATGGCTCGGAATCATGTTTTTCTTTGCCTGCTCATCCATTACTGCATTTCTCGTCATCTAATACATTTTTAAAGTAATTGATCCACATGCTTTCTTCAATCAGGTTTATCAGGCATGCGTTTTTGCTGCTGCCTATTTAATTTATTAGTTTCCAAAAGTTACGACTATTTGAGGTACCCAGCGCTCTCATCATGTGTTCGGCATCTTTTTACAATAGTAAAGTTTTGTGCGATTTTTGCCAATTTTTGTATTGTTGATTCCTTTTACGTATTCTTTTTTTATTCAGATGTTTTGATCTTTTCAAAGTATTTATCTCTCTCCTTAGCTGCTTTTTTGTTTGGCTACTTCAGTGTTGAATACATGAATTGATTTAAATTGTGGCTTTGTTGATTGCCTGTAAATGTCCTTAGAGCTCGCCAACGTTTGTATTTTACTGAATTGATATCATCCGCATGCCACTTTATTAGGCCTTTTATGAGTGTTGACATGTCTTTTGGTTTTCATCTTAGGCGATTTCAACCATTTTCCAATTTTACCTCACCCTTGTAACAAGTTTTAGTTGCCTTCTTTCCTGCTACAATTGTCACAATTACTGATCGTGATCACTATATGATTCATTTATCACTTTTAATTGCAGAATTTTTGTCAGCAAGTTTTCTGAAAAGAAAATATAATCAAGTGTTGCCTTAGCTAGGCCATTTGACCATGTTGGTGCTGGAGGTATGTCGCCAATGATGTTGCCATTTAATCTATGGATCGCTTTTTGTTCCATTTCTTCCATCCATTGCTTTCCACTGGTATTTTGGGAAACCTTTATCCCAGCCTTTTTCCATTCTTCAAAACATGATGCTGTAAAGACTGGAGGGGGTATCTGTATTCCTGCTCTCTATGTGGCAGAATAGAGGCACATAGCACCCCAGCCAAGATTCTCTATTTGGCAACGTTGGACGTGCAATCAAGGCTTTAGCTCTCAGGAGGTGATGCAGGCTGGCCCTGAAGTACAGTGTAGTCCCTAAGCACCCACAAAGGAATGTCCACACACCATGTTAGTGAAAACACAGTTCTTTATATAAATAGGCTCAAGTTATGTACACAATCACAGAAACACACTTTGTGCTCAAGTTAATCTAAAATGGTAAATATATACAATTTATGTGTGGTACCACAATTATTCTTTGATTCCATTAAAATGCATCAACTGTACTCGGTTCAAATGTCATACAAATCAGTTAATAATGTGAACCAACAATAGGAATAGGAGGAAAGCAGGTTGGTTAAAATAATAGGCAGAATACTGGCACCTACCAATAGACACAGTTCTGTGTGAGGATCCCCCACCTGGGCAACCTGTAAATAAATATCGAAAACAAGCCCAGTCCATATATTGTCTATTAGAGTCTTATTTCCTTCTATAAAGGTTCTACCACCCCAATGTACCTGGAATAGCAGATTTCTTTGATGGGTCGTCAACAGATCCTTCTTGAGTGACCCCCTTTAAGGCAGGAGTCACAGATCGTCGATAGTCCTCGAGGAAGGTGAACCCTGGCATCGAGAGTCGTTGAGGAAAAGGTTTGATGGTGTCGGGGCAGCGGCTTCGGTCCTGGCGGTTCTCGTCGACGTCCTGCGAGGAAGAGGCATGTGGTGCCCCTCACTGTTGACAGTTAGTTGCCGCAAAGAGTCTCTGAAGAACTTTGACCCAGCAAGGGCGTCGGGTCATCAACGTCTTTATGGTCTTTGGGTTGCGGGAAACCCACAGGCAAATTATCCTTGGCACGTCGGCAGCCTCGACTTTCTCTGGTGGGACAAGCGGTCTGCGGTGCTGGCAAGAGAGTCCTTGGATTCAAATGTCTTAATGGAGCGTTTATGCTCTGATCGTCGGCGGCACAGCGTCAAGCTGTCCCCACTTCTGGGCAACACGGCTTCGACGGGCCTCCACTGGTCAGGGCGGTCCTCCGAACCCTGGTTGACGACGGTGGATGGATTGTCCGGGTGCTTTACTTCGGATTCCTCGGCGGTCCCCGTCTCCAGTCGACAGTCTTTCGAGGGCTGGCTTCCAGGGTGCTTTGGCAAAGGTTTAGCAGTGCACAATGTTCCCTCATAGATCGGGGATAGGTCTCCTAGCCAGTTCCTCTCTGGCATCAGTCCTCGACAAACTCGAAAGCTTTCGGATCGGGTCAAAACAAATGCAGCAGCTGGTCTTCTTCCAGCTGGGTTTCAAGGATAAGCATCAAGTATCAACTTCAGCTTCTGAATGATTTCTAGCAGTGAGAGGCCCCCAGATATACTGTTCTGTCTCTCGTCCACTGTGCTGGGTCACACTCAGGAAACCAATCACTCAGAAGGGCACTCAGGCAGTCAGGTAGGCTGTCATGATCCTACTCACCTGCCGCCCTGAACCGCTACATGCGCATATTCAGAGACTCTGTTTTTGGTATACTTGCAAAGTTAAAACCTGCAAACTGCCTCACCATTTATTTACTTGTTTTACCACTCCAGTTTTGGACCAATCTAATTTCATGTTCCATTCCGGCTTTTGGGTTAAATCAGCAGATGCATTCTGGCCTGTTGCAGATATCCACCAGCATACACAGGAGCAGGAGCTCCTTTCTCCTTCTGTGAGCTGCTGGAGCAGCCCACCAACGACTTCCTCTATTCCTCATCAGTGCCTATGTAAGCGCGCGGCCACTCGCCGCTACCGGGTGTAACATCCCCAATCCTGCTGCAAATCATCAGCATATCTGAAGGGTCATGGTTCTCCCATAACCTTATGCCCCGACTGCACTGTTCAGTGCAAGTAATCTGATGTCTAGCACTTCATTGAATGTTTGTGCCGTATTGTGATCTGCTAGAAACTAACTTCAAAATGGCCACCTGATTCCGATGCTGCATCTTGGCCCGGAAGTCCACAGCACCGAATTGCCTGGCCTGGCCGCTTCCTGCCTACTTATTTGACATATCCTGGGGCAGCGGCAGGCATGAGCCGGCCCCCAACAAGGTGCACGCTAAGGCGCCTGTCCTGTGCCTGTTGCAGAGATCCACAGCATACACATGAGCAGGAGCTCCTTTCTCCCTCCGTGAGATGCTGGAGCAGCCCACTGACTTCCTCTATTCCTCATCAGTGCCTAGGTAAGCACTCTCCGCTACTGGGTGTAACCTCCCCAATCCTGCTGCAAATCATCAGCATATCTGAAGGGTCATCGTTATCCCATAACCCTATGCCCCGACCGCACTGTTCAGTGTATAGGCGTGTTACAAATGCCATATCATATCAAGTAATCTGATGTCCAGCACTTCATTGAATGTTTGTGCCGTATTGTGATCTGTGAGAAACTAACTTGAAAATGGCCGCCTGATTCCGACGCCGCATCTTGGCCCAGAAGTCCACAACACCGACCTGCCTGGCCTGGCCCCTCCCTGCCTACCTATTTGACCTATCCTGGGGCACCAGCAGGCATGAGCCGGCCCCCAATAAGGCACACTCTAAGGCGCCTGTCCTGTGCCTGTCTGGGGGCGTATGGGCATTGGGCACTACACGCTGCCGCCTCCTTGGTAAGATCTACTTCCTACTATCTGCATATTGCGCTCACAGAACATGTGCTTATTTGCTCCCTTTAAAGCCATGTTCTATCGTTGCCCGCCTCAAACCCAGTCGGCCCTCCGCCCCACGTGACATTTTACTGCACTGTTCAAGACTCATTTGTATTCCCCATGCATGCATCGGCTAATTGAAGCCTTGTAGTCCCACGTCCAACCTCCACACTCGCTGCCCTCTTCCCCTACACCCGCAGCAACCTACAAACAAGACTCTAATGCTGCTGGCGCCTGACTTTCCCGACCGCACGCAGCCCGTTGCTGAATTCAGCACAATACAATATGTGCCTTAGTGTCTCGCTCACCGTTGACACTGTAAATGCCTGTTGTTATGCTGTGTTGTTATGCTGTGCACTCTCACTAATCATAGCCCTATCAACGCCTCCCTACTGTGATCATGTTAAAAATATTGTTTGGTGTATACCTAGTCAATGTGATCACCAGTGTGCTTACCTTTGTACCTAGATACCTGTGCTTACTCTGAATCACAGCCCTGTAACCACTCTAGCTATTCTCGGACCGGTATATTGTGTGTATCCCAGCTAACTTTGATTACAGTGTGCATCCTAACTAATTTGGAACTGCGTACGGTGTGCCTCCTAGTTAATGTTGAATCTGCCTACTGCGTGCATCTTAGCCAAAATTTGAACCTGCCTACTGTGTGCATCTGAGCCAAAATTTGAACCTGCCTACTGTCTGCATTTTAGCCAAAATTTGAACCTGCCTACTGTGTGCATCTTAGCTAAACTCTGAACCTGCCTACTGTGTGCTCCCTAGCTAATGTTGAACCTGCCTACTGTGTGCATCTTAGCCAAAATTTGAACCTGCCTACTGTGTGCATCCTAGCTAAACTTTGAACCTGCCTACTGTGTGCTACACCCCCAACACCACTCATACCTCTCTCGGTCCATGTCAGGAACCAAAGACTAGGCTCCCGATTCCTCAAACACACTGACTGTGCACCGCTCAAAAAATCGCAATCCAAATCCAAACACTGCAACCCCACACTGCACAATATAACCACCACCCCTTCTACCTTGACTTTGAAATCCTCCAGCACTGCACCACAACCACCCATGTTTAAAGCAGCATTATCAACGTTCGATTCCCTGGTAGCCCATGCCACAGAGATCGCCGACCAAATTGTTGCAAATAGTCTAGACTTCATGGCAGTCACAGAAACCTGGCTACACCAGGCGTCTGGACCCGCACTCTCCCTTGCCTTGCCTGAAGACTATACTATCATCAGGGCAGACAGAACTATCGGTAAAGGCGGAGGATTAGCCTTCATTGCCAAAACCCAGCTAGGCCTCAGAGCCACACCACCTGTTAGCTTCCCGTCTGCAGAACTCCTCTCAGTGAAACTAACCCTCTCACCCACCCAAACCATAGTCTTACACCTTATCTACCGGGCTCCCGGCCCAACTCTATCCTTCGAGGAGGATATCCTGAATTTCCTCTCCACGCATACTAAATTGGGATCACAAACTAGCCTCTTAGGAGGCATGAACCTGGGCCTCCTAGACCCTAATGATCTTCACGCCGTAGCGGTGGATAACACCATCTCCAACCTGGGCTTCCTACACAGAATCTCAACACCTACCCGCTCCAAAGGTAGAACGCTAGATTGGATATCGAACCTAAATTGTTCCATATCCATTACCCAAAATTAACCTGTAGCCTGGTCAGATCACCATCTCATCCTATTCTCCATCCCGGGGCCATCCCCCATAAAACATCTTTAGCACCTCCTTCACTATCCAGGAACTGTCGTAACATAACCATAGACAGCATCCAGCATCTCATTAGCGATATCCTCAACGAGAACAATTTCAGCACTCGTGACTCATCTAATATGGTCAACTTATACAACAACACTCTCAAATCTGCTTTGGATATTGCATCCCCTCACAAACTCGGAAAGGCCAAACCCCAGGCTCACCTTAACAAATGGTTCACCCCCAAACTAAAAAGTCTCAGAAACATAAAAAGAGCAGCCGAATCCACCTTGCGCAAATCCCCATCCACCAATAACAAAACTGCATTCTCGTCCGCTTCTGCTATCTACAAAGAGGCTATCCTTTCAGCAAAAAAGATACCTACAATTCCAGAATCCAGAATGCAAAACACAGTACCAAGGAACTCTTCAGTATCCTAAAAGAGCTCGAATTCCCTCACAAGACTGCATCAAAGATGCAGAGTGGTGCAGCAAAATTCAGCAAGCACTTGCTGATAAAATCACCCTGCTCCAAAATAAGATCAAGGCCAAGAAGGCAAGCCTCACATGTAATGCCCAGCATGCCATGGACCCTAGGAAAACCCTATTCACATGCACCCCTTTCAGCTTCTCTCAAGTCACCCCTAAGGAAGTAGAGGACATTATTAAAAGCCTGAAACCCTCTCACTGCCAAGGTGACATTTGTCCAGCTACATTGATCAAAGAAGGTGCCAAAAACGTTTCCCCTTTCATCACTGCACTAATAAATTCCTCCTTCCCCACCAATCAAGTTCCCAACAACCTCAAGGAAGCAGGGGTCATGCCTCTCCTAAAAAAACCTAATCTCGACCCAAATGTTCCAACAAACTACAGGCCCATTACCACTGTCCCTTTCCTTCTAAAAATTCTAGACCGGGTGTCATATCTGCAAATACAGAAGCATCTCGAGGATAATGAACTCCTTGGTCTCAGACAATCGGGTTTCAGACCCAGTCATGGAACTGAGACTGCCCTTCTAGACCTAAAGACCAAAATGGACGAGGCAAAGGACAAGGGAAAGCTCTCAATCCTCCTACTCCTAGACCTTTCCGCAGCCTTCAACCTCGGCGACCATCAGTTCCTTACCAAACATTTGATCACAGCAGCAGCTTTTTCCACGAATGCTTCCGGCTGGATCAAATCATTCTTATCTAACAGGACTACCAGAGTCTTCTCCCCATCAACCTCAACTGACCCCACACCAATTCTATGTGGCGTCCCCCAGGGCTCCTGTGTATCGCCCACACTATACTGTTATGCCTATCCCCGGGGACCCAAACCAAGTCCAGCAACCCCGGAAGCAGGCATCAAGTTACCCCAAGCAAGCCCAACAACCCCCGCTAGGGGCTACTTGGGTGCAGTCCTGGCGCCTATGGCGCCAGGCTCATATGGAGAGTCAGTCCTGGCGCCATAGGCGCCAGGCTCATAGATTAAAACTTACTTGATGCAGACCATGCTGCAAGAGCTCCAAGCCAAACGAGGCTTGGAAGTGACGATTTTACCTAGGGACTATTTTTTTACTCTGGTGGAGCTGGAGAGGAATACTTACCTGGGACTACTTTGGAGGCTATTTAAACCACACCCGAAGAGCAGCACATGTTTCGCGTTATTCTGCATCCAGCAGCGTAACGCTCACCGTGCCTGCAAGTCTGCATCCAGTCTTCTGCCACGCCCGCCTCGAGTTTGGAGCTCCTAGAAAAAGGGAGAAAGAAGGAGAAAAGGTTAGAACAAGAGCAATACCTTTGATCCTTACCTGAATTCCTGACCCATCGCGCCTTCGAGCTGGAAGAAAGAAGTTATTTTATGCGCGTCGCCTCGCCTGCTGCAGCGCCGTGCTGAACTCACCAGCCTTCGCAGCATCTTCACATTTCACCGCATCCTCCTGCATGTTACCGCCACACTCCGGCACCTAAGGAGAAGACAAGAACAGCAAGGTGAGCCAAGGGAATACACAGAGGATTACCCCCCATTGATTTACCTGATTTTACCACCGGGGGTACTATTCTTCTTCACGGGTCGGCGCAGCTTCCACTGCATCCTAGCCGAACCCCGGCCCCTAAGGAGAAACAAAAGGACAGTAAGGTGAAACAAGGGACTAACGAGGGGAACCCTCCTCACCACAAAAGACTTACCTGATTTTTACTGCCAAAGGCATTATTCCCCGACACTTCATACTTTCTCTCAGCGCCTGAATAAGGGAGAAAGCAACAGGTTACATATGGACATTATTTTATCGAACTGTGTTGGATAATACAAATCCTTACCAGAACATTACCGGTTGCCACGAGGAGCTCTTCAGTAGGGTCAAGCTGCAACCTGCAAGGAATCGGACAAGAGTGAAAGTCAGGCATTTGAAATCTTACGAACTACATACTTACGGCGTCTTGCCGGGAATATCGGAGTCAATATAGTCCTGGAACTCACCAAGTTTGTGCTTGTGCCCCTGTTACCAGTTTTTGACCTTTCATGAAAATCCTATTTTGGCTTTTGAATCCTGTTGCTTTTGCTGCTTGCAGCACCCTCTCCAGTCTGCTTTTGCCTTCTGCCCTGTTCCGCTGGGCTCCCTGCCTGGCAGCCCTGCCACTCTCCTCTGCCTTCTGCCCTACTCCACTGGGTTCCCTGCCTGGCAGCCCTGCCACTGTCCTCTGCTTTCTGTCCTGCTCCTCTGGGCTCCCTGCCTTGCAGCCTGCATGTTATTCAATCTTTCCTTGATTTCCAACTTTGTACTTCTGATACCTTTTTGAGACATTCAGTTCTTAACTGACATCTTTTCTGCCTTTCTGTAAACACCCTGTTTTCTGTAAGCATTTCTGCTTCACAGACCTGTCCTGTTTCTGCCTTGCTTTCCTCTCTTTCTTTCTGCAAACCCACCCTTTCGAAGTTTTCCTGTTTGTTCCTTGGCTGCGATATTTCCCGACTTCAGTCCAGAGTTCTAGTGCCTGTTCTTAAGTACTGTGCGTTACCTGAATCCCTCATATTCGCTGTGTTGGCAGGGACCCATTTTGCCTTATTCCTTTGTCTTTTGTATATTGATATTCCATTGTATGCTTTGTACTGTGTTTCTCTATCCTGTCCTGTCCTGTACCTGGTTATTTCTTTCAACGCTGCTTTGTACCTGTATTGCATCTTGGTCCACTGTTGTGCCTCCGCTTTGAATCCGTTTACAGTGTGACCCCTGGGTTGGTCTCCATTCAGGTAAGGGAATGACTTCTGTTGCCTTCGCCTAGTCCGTTGAAGTCCTACCTGCCTGAGTATATGGTCTCCAGTTTTACCCTTGGACTGAGTACAACAGTTTCTTCGGCACGCCTAACTCATGACACTGCTGTATGACTGTTGTTAAGAGTAATCTGCTGGTACTGATCCCAAGGGCTTTCCCTAATCCCTGGAGACCCCTTATCATATTCCAGTACACCCTTTATTCTGATCAATCTCTGGTGACCAGCGTATTTGCTTGTCTTTGCTTTCTCTCTGTCTCTTTGTTTACAGCCAGCTTCTGCCCCTGCAGTCCTTGTGAATACCTGTTTAAACTCAGATCAGCTTGGTATGTACCCTGTTTCTGTTATATTCTAGCATTGACTCCGGAATCTCCCCTACTTTACAATGCACAGCCTTTGCTTGTGCTCCCCGGCCAGACTTGTGACATAGCCAATCAGGCTGACAGTGCATTCAGGCCGTTCTCCTCCCTCTCAGACACTTGCAACAAGGAATGTGTATTGGGACAAGTACCCAGCTAGTCAGCACTCCACACTGCACTTACAGCAGTTTTACAATGGTTGTTTCCCCTCATGGAGTTGTTTCTACTTTTCTAGATCTGACGCTGACATTTTGGTGGCTTGCACTTTCTCAGTTGTCTCTGCTTCATCTGATGTTCGCTCTGAAGTTCCTGCAGGGTCATCTCTTGACCATTCTCGCTGATTTTGCATTTTACTTTTTTTTCTAATCTCAAAACCCAGAGATTGAAACTCCTCTGCTGCGTCGATCAATATGGCTGCCAGGGCAGAGGCATTTACAACCATTTCTACTGAATTGTTTCGGTCTTCATCCGGAAAGCTCACATTTTTTAGATCATCCGACCTGATGACTCTTAGCTGTGGGACATATTGTAATAATTTCATGATAGTAGACCTGTTTAGTATTAGGCCATCTTCGGCTCTATGAATTCTTTGTAACGCTTATCTGGACTCCTCAGGAGCGTAATACCTTCCCTGCCTGTGGACCTGATACTTGGAGCCTTTAGGATTCTTTTTCTGTTTGAAACAACAAATGACAACAATAGAAATGCTATAACATCTGTTAACTGAGATAATTCTACAGGAGATGTGTATTCCCTTAAATCACTCCCTTCTAAAGTGAATTCTCTTCTCACCTGTGTTTTATTATGGTGGAACTCTCCATCCTGCTTTTCTACAGGGCGCGTTGAGATGGAGAAACAATGGTATCTTGGGTTGCTGATGAACTCTATAGCTTCTTGCCCTTGAAAAGTCTATTCTTTAAGATTGAGTCTCTGGGTAAGTAGCAAGTGAAGATACTGTAATCTTTAAGGGCTTGAATTGATTCCTACGTTGGCGAGATCTCTCTTTCTAATTACTTTTGTTCTTTTTCCTGCAGGTTCTAGGAATTCGGGAAAAGAATTATGGCTGCGGATGGCTGCGGAGATACTCAGGAAGAGAAAACGTTTTAAAATGTAAATTCGCCAATGCGAAGTAACTGCAGCCTTCAAGGTGGAGCGCGGTAACATCTGTGAGGCGAAAACCTGAAGAACCTTCAGGTACGTAAACGCTTCTAAAATGGCTTCTCTGTTAAACTGTTAAGTTCGTTTTTTAACTAAATACCTCTTGTGTTGTCTGCAGGTTTTCGGAAAGCTAAGGAAAAAACCTTCGGATGATGCAGCGGCTGCAGAAGGTACTTCTGACTGAAGATGCGGCGGCTGCGGAAGAAACTTCTGACTGAAGATGCTGCGGCTATGAGTGAAACCTCTGACTGAAGATAACCGCGTCAGAGATAACTTCTGCCTGGTAAATCTCTTCTGTGAACTATGGTATTCTGTAGCTTTTTCATAAAACTAATGTCTCTATTACCTCCTTTTTTGACAGGTTTTGTGAGGAGGAACGCCAGTAGGGTTAACCGCTGTCAGCTGAGCAGACGCGAAGCGCACGTTCCAGCGGAGACAGGGCTTAAATACCTACTCTGCAAATATGAATAGAACTGTGCTGCAACTTGTAAATGGGTTTTGCAGTGGCAATGTTAAGTGTATGAAATTACTGTTAATCATCATGGGAGTCTATGGGAGTAGATGTTGTGAATGGTGTAAATGTCATATGTGCCAGGCGAACACCCACCTTTGACCTGCTGATTGAGATCATGTTCCCTGCCTAGCCTGAATGAGGAGTGTGCTCCCTGACTGGGATCATGACAGTTCCAATACCCCCCCCCCCCCCAAGACTCCTCCCAAGATGAACCCTCCGGCCCTGGCTTAGTGGGGTGATTCTGATGAAACATCTGAAGCAATTTGGGAGCATGGGTATTAGAACTAGGTTGCCATGTTATATCCTGTGGACCAAACCCTTTCCAATCCACTAAGTAGAATTTCCTTTTGACAATCTTGGAGTCTAAGATTTCTCTCACTAAGAATTCTGGTTCACCTTCTATAATCATGGGTTTGCGTGATGGTTGTAGTCTGGTCCCTGGATTCATTGGTTTTAACAAGGAAACATGCAATACAGGATGAATTTGCATGTGAGAGGGTAGGTTTAACCTTACTGCTACAGGGTTGACAATAGCTTCCACAGAGAATGGGCCCAGAAACCTGGGCTGGTATTTATGGGGGCCCTTAAGTGCAATGTGTTTAGAAGACAACCATACCTTGTCTCCCACCTTATATCCTGGAGATTTTCTTCGAAGTTTATCTGCAAATTTCTTTTGACTTTCCTTTGCTATAGTTAAATGTCTCCAGAACTTTTCTGTACCTGGGTAATATTCTCATGAACTCATGAAGATTCTGTACCGCTGGCACCTCTAAAGATTCTGTTGGATCGAAGGTAGAGGTCCGAGGATGTGAACCATTAAGGATGTAAAAAGGGGTATGACATGTGGAGGTGTGTTCAGAGTTATTGTAAGCATACTCTGCTACCCAAAGGACATCCACCCAAGAACAATCTATTTGGTGGAGTACACATCGAAGGTATTGTTCTAAGGTTTGATTGGTTCTCTCAGTTTGTCCGTCAGTTTGTGGGTGGTGGCTAGTAGATAAACGTACTTCGACTTTAGCCAACTCCCAACATTTCCTCCAGAATTGAGAGACAAATTGACTCCCTCTATCAGCGATCACTGATGATGGAAATCCATGAAGACGTACAATTTGTTCTAGGAACACCTTTGCTAAAACTGATGACGTGGGAAGTCCCTTAAAGGCGATGAAATGAGCCAATTTGGAAGACAAGTCCACTAATACAAGGATTGTATTATAACCCGAATCAGGAGGTAACTCAGTAATAAAGTCCATAGAAATGGTATGCCATGGTGCTGGTGGAACAGGTAACAGTTGAAGAAGTCTTGCTAGTCTCTGCTTTGAGCTTTTGTTTTCAGCACAAATACCACAAGTTTGGATGAAATCTATAATAGCCTTTCGCCATGTTGGCCACCAAAAATGTCTTTTGATCTTGGCTGTTGTCTTAGCGATTTCAGGGTGGCCTTCTAGTTTTGCGCCATGGTAATCTGCCATGACCTTCCGTTGTAGCTCCTGATTTGGTAGGTAAAGACAACTCTGAAAATAAGGTAAGCCTTCCTGAATGCAACACTTTGGTCCTTTTGACTTCCACGCCTCTAACTCTGAAGTGGTCATGCTGAGTAGAATCTGTGACTGCAGGTCTTCTTCTGATGATCCAGTGACTCCCAGTCCCTTCTCTTCAGGAATTATGCTTACTGGATTTGAAGTACTTTGCACATCTTCTTTCTCTTCACTACATGACAAGGCATCCACCTTTCCATTACGTACTTCTGGGCGGTAAGTAAAAACAATGCCCAGCGGAGTTGTCGGGATGACTGAACCTTTGCATTGTGTAAATGTTACAGGTTTTGATGGTCTGTGAGAACGATGACGGTACGCCGGGCCCCCAATAAACGGTGTCTCCATTCCTTGAAAGCGAGTTTTATTGCTAGTAATTCCTTATCTGTGATACTGTAATTTAATTCTGCTGTTGAAAACTTCTTTGACCAGAAGGCCACTGGATGGAGTTGTCCGGTTTCTGTATCTTTTTGAGATAATACAGCTCCTATTGCAGTACTGGACGCGTCAGTTTCTACTACAAATGGTAGCTCAGGTTGTGGGTGTCTCAAAAGGGGAGCAGTGGTAAAATGTTTTTTTATGGTCTGGAAAGCCTCTTCTGCTTACTTGGTCCAGAAGAATGCCTTATGCTTTCACAATAACAAAGTTATTGGATGGACTATTTGGGAAAATCCTGCAACAAACCGTCTATAAAAATTGGCGAATCCTAAAAAACTTTGGACTCCTTTCACTGATTTAGGGGAAGGCCAATTCAAAACTGCTTCAACTTTTCGATTATCAATTTGAATTCTCATTGATGACAGCATGAATCGCAAAAATTCCACTGAGGTTGCATGAAATGAGCATTTCTCCAGTTTGCCAAATAACTTATGTTGCCGTAGCTTCATAAGTACTGCACTTACATGAGTTATGTGCTCTTGGGCTGAGCTGAATAAATTAGAATGTCATCGAGGTACACTACGGCACAGACATCTAGCAATTTGCGTAAGACATCATTCATAAAGTTCTGAAAAGCTGCTGGAGGGTTGCATAAGCCAAAAGGCTTAACTTGATACTCGTATAAGCCGTATTGTGTGCGGAAGGCAATTTTCCATTCATCCCCTTCTTTGATTCTCACTAAGTGGTAAGCTCCTCGAAGGTCCGGTTTGGTAAAAACGTTGGC
This sequence comes from Ambystoma mexicanum, assembly GCF_040938575.1. Lineage (NCBI taxonomy): Eukaryota > Metazoa > Chordata > Amphibia > Caudata > Ambystomatidae > Ambystoma > Ambystoma mexicanum. The sequence continues at coordinate 915,031,524 of NC_090932.1, forward strand.
ATCCTTAACTTGGTCCATTAACACTGGAATGAGTGGAAGGGGATACTGGTTCTTAACTGTGATCTGGTTTAAGGCACGATAGTCTATGCAAGTACGAATGTCCCCTTCCTTCTTGGGCACGAAGAACAGAGGAGATGCCATAGGGGACTTAGATGGCCGAATAAAACCATTGGCTAGATAGTTGTCCAAATATATCTTCAAATGAATATTTTCTTCTTTGGTTAAAGCATAAATTCTACTACATTGTGTTTTGGAACCCGGGATTAAATCAATTTGACAATCATATGGTCGGTGTAAGGGCAACATGTTGGCCTGGTCTTCTTCAAAAACTTCTCAAAAATCTTCTTACTCTGGTGGAAGGGTTCCTATTAATCCTAAGGTGGGTTCTTCTCTAGAAATCGCTTGAACTTCTTTTCCAAAGGTTCCGCCTTGAACATAGGAGTGTTTGCATTTCTCGGTAAATACTAAGGTTCTAGCACACCAATCAATCTGTGGATTTGTGTCTCTAACCATGGAATACCTAAGGTTACTTTAAACTGTGGAGCACTGATTAGGTCAAACAAGATCTTTTTTTTTCTCGATGTCCCTCCTGGCAAAGCAAGGTGCAAACTTCAGTACACTTCGTCACTGGTCCGGATATCAGTTGAGTACCATCCACTGCAGTGACATTTTCCACCACAGCCTTTGGGTGTATACCAATACCCATCTTGCCTGCTAGTTCGTAATCCATGTAGTTTCTGTCACACTTTGCCTGAAATCTCACCTGCTTATCTTTCGATGTCTTGGACTGGGGTTTTTCCTTCTTCCGGACAGCTCATGTCTTGCAGAGACACGGTCGCGTATCCTCCGTCGCCAGCGTGCAGGTGAAATCCAACCAAGGTGAGTATGCGTTCAAATCCAGGGAGGAAGAGCAATAATTTGCAGAGTCCCAGGAGGAAGGAAGCCAGGAAGGAACCAGGACAAGTACAAGGGCGGTAAGGAATAAGCACTAAGGGCGGCCAGGCCCCAGGAAGGAGAGCACTGATAAGACAGGTTGGGTTGAAGAGGGGGCTTAACAGAACCTGGAAAGGAAGAGTACTAAGCACAAGGAAAAGGACGACCACACTTGCCGAAGTTCGGAAAGTTAGCATTGAGACGTGAAGCGCTGCGGGGGCGTGTCTCTTTTTAAGCAACTGGTGAACTCCTGGAAACACTAGAGCGGTAGTCATGCACTAACGTCAGCCATGTTGGGTGTACCTTGGAAGGAATGTAGCAATGTCTTATGGACCACGTAGTCCAGAAGGGACTGAAACGTCAAATCATGACAGTTTCCAATCGCACCACTGTCCACATATGCTTCCAGAGCATATATCTTGGAAGGTTGAAGGTCACTACTTAAGATAGCGGGAACAACAAAATGAGAGATCTGAATTTCCTTCTGTCTCGACAAGTTGACCTCTACACTTATCGGGCATTGGAGTTTTCCGTCATTTCATTTTTTTTTTACTGTATTCCTGTCCGCCTTGTCTACGGCTCCCACTGGTTTCCATGGTGGTTTCTCTGGACAATTACGAAGGTGATGACCGGCTGAACCACAATAGAGACATAAATTCTGCTCTCTTCTTTTGTCTCTTTCTTCTTTAGAAATTGGACCCGAACATCCCCTAACTGCATTGGCTCAGAGTGACTTTCAGTCACTTGACAAGTTCCACTGTCTCTTGAACGAACATAGAGTAATCTAGTCTCTGATCAGGCCCGATCAGTGCGCCAGTCCAGCACCCAGTGATCCAGTTGTATAGTTAGGTCAATGAATTTGGCACAACCCGTAGGGGGGTTCACTACTTGCGCCAATATGTCCTTGAGTTCTCCTCATAATCTTCTATAAAACAGGGTTGTTCTCTTCTCCTCAGGCCAACTAGTCTGTGCTACTAGTCGATTAAAGGAATCTATGTAAGCTAACAAATCTTGATTACGTTGGCGTAAAGAGAGCAGCTCATTATCTAAGGCCTGTCCCTGAGCATGATGGAAAAGAGTTTCTCTAATCCTGCCGGAAACCAGGGAAGTTTCTTAATAATGGGTCATCTCGATTGACTATGGGAATGGACCAGTCAGCAGCATGTCCACCCAAATATGATAACACAAACGCCACCTTAGCCTGATCTGAAGGAAAGACCCCGGGTCGACACAGGAAGTGCAAATTACACTACTTCATGAAGACTGCAAAACGGTTTGGATCCCCCATACATCTTTTTGGGGCTGCTAGTGGAATGTTCCCTAGGAAAACCACCTGTAGAAGACTGGGAGCGGAAACTTGACACTGTGGGACACCACCTGGAAGTGGTGCTTGTCCTTCTTGGGACTGTAATAGTTGGTGACCCAATTCATCAGTGCATTCTCTGTTAACTACCAACTCTCTCCTGAGAGAATTGGTTTCTGACCTAACTGGATGGACTTCTGCCCTTAACTCCCCCAAAATCTGGGATAAATTGTCTATTTCTCTGTTTTCCATTACACTCAGGTGGAGTATTATAAGTACGGCTTTGCGTTCTGTAATGCTTACCTAGACTCATCGGTAGCAAAATAACTTCCCAGCCTGTGGACCCGATACTTGGAGCCTTTAGGATTATTTTTCTGTTTGAAACAACAAATGACAACAATAGAAATGCTATAACAAGCACCTGAGAAGTACATTGAAGTACTGTTAGCTGGCAGGAGACGACGTCCGAGGAGTGTGTAATTACTCGCGGCTTCAGTTAAGAATACTGCATCCACAGCTTGCTTTTGAGATTGAGGAGGAAGTATATGAACGTGACACCCGCTGTCTGACCTTGGAAAGGGAAAAGAGGTGTGTCTATTGCACGTGAACCTGCCCCCCCTGGCGTGGTGACGCTTTCCTTCCTTAGGCTACATAACCCTTGGCCCCTGCGCACCCGCGAAGTACATTGAAGTACTGTTAGCTGGTAGGAGACGACGTCCGAGGAGTGTGTGATTACTCGTGGAACGCCGGATTCAGTTAAGAATACTGCACCCACAGCTCGCTTTTGCGATTGAGGAGGAAGTATATGAACGTGACACCTGCTGCCTGACCTTGGAAAGGGAAAAGAGGTGACTGTTGAGTTTTTGTCGGCAAACGCTCTGACTACTGATTTGGACCCTTACACGTTGTGCTCAAGTATAGAAACGGCGTTCCTATTAGACTTTTACACGTTGCACGTTGTGATGAATGGACATGCACGTTGTGCGTTATCAGTTATAGTGTCCACACTCCCACGCATACTTGTGTAATTATAATACGTGAAAACAAACGTGAACTTATACGTTTTCTGTTTTTTTTTCCCAAGGTGTGTCTATTACACGTGAACCCGCCCCCCTGTCATGGTGACGCTCTCCTTCCTTAGCCTACATAACCCTTGGCCCCTGCGCACGCGCACCTGCGAAGTACATTGAAGTACTGTTAGCTTTCACAGTTCGTGGTTCAGGGTCTAGTGGGTTGATTAATCTTTCCTTTCCTTATAGGTACTGGTGGATTTCCGAAAAACAACGCTAAATGTTAGACGGCCCTAATCTATAATACGTGCACTAACGTATTTGTGGGTGCAAGAAGCCCCACACTTAAATAATCAAAACATAGAAAATACGGTAATCCGGGTTTGATAAGGGGCTAAAAGAAAGATGGAAACCACTTTGCGCAATGGGAAAAAAATCAAGGACTCTTATACGCAAGAGTCCGTAAGCATAAACCCCATCAGTATTAAAAATTAAAAAAAAAAAAAATAGAAAGTTTGAACAGCCTCTCTAAACAAAAACCTTCCTTTCTCTCAATGTCAAATCATCTTGTTGACAATATGGTTGAACTGAACTCAAATGTTGAGACTCGCGATAATATTGCTATATGCTCGTTGAAAGAGATTAATAAAGATATCACTCATGATCCATTTGCTGAACAAGAAATGATAAAAAAAGATTATACACACGTTGTAGACATGTGTGAGAATAGTTCTATGCCTGCTGTAGACATATCTATGCTTGCCCTGTGATTGTAGCTGACCTAGATAAAAGTGTGCGCCTTTCCCTGGGCCCCTCGACACCAGTATCTATATCTGGGCAATTCAGTGAACATGTCCACTTTCACAAATTAGATATGCAAGGTCATAGCAACTTATCGCACAGCTTCTTTCAAAAGGGAGAGGAATTCAATGATACAATCCCATACCAAGCGACAAGCTCTCCAACTGTAACTGCGGGAAGGCAACAAATAGCTCCAACAGAAAGGATTTCACCAGGAAATATACAATCCTCATTCCCTATATTTAGCAATAATCCCTCATTGGAGGCTTCAGCGCAAGCAGAGAGAAAGCTTTCAGAAGCCTTGGAGATAGACACGCCTGGCTTCCCGGTAATTACAAGAATCCTTAACCTACTAGCAAGGGACACGATCTTACACACATGCTACTGAGGGATATACAAAATAACATTTCGCGTAACTCCCAAAAATTATGCAAAGTAGAAGGATTTATCCTTCAAGAAGCCTGTCATAAATTGCACGCAGAACACCCCACAAGATCGGTGCGAATATTTGAACAAGAATATGGTACAAATAAGGCACTGGTTTGTAATTCCATAGGAACACAAACGAGGAACGACTCATTATTGCATCATGGAGTTCCAAAATCCTACGCAAATATAGCAAGTCAACAAGAGAAAACCACATTCATGCAAGGCAATGGAGATCAGATTGATTATATAGAAATTGCCAAAGCTCAACATGAGCGACTGTTGCAGATGGAACAATATATATATATATCTAATCCACAATTGCATCACGATAAAAACTCTCAATTGGAGATACCTTTAAAACCCGAGCAAGAAAGACAAAATGTTTCTCCAGACAGTCCCTCAGCGATAGTAGAAATTATCGAGAAGGAGAAAGATCTGGAAAAAATAACCGAAGAAGGAGAGAACTCAATTACCTCAGTGGAAGGGATATATCATATATTGAGAAGAGCAAGAAAAAACTAACAAAGAGCACTAAAAAGATGGCACAAGAAAAAGGTTGAGACGATTGGAACACAGCATGGAGAAAAAAAAAACTCCAGATAATAGCAAAGAAGGGAAAAATACAGAATCAACCTCCCCATACAAATACTGATGACCATGCCTTAAACCTAAGTCAACTAAACGAGGAAAGTAAGATAGTATTACAAATACCTCCACAAGAAACAAATGAGAAATGCAGTGGAGAGGATAAAGATCAATTGACAAGTCATGAAGAAAACAAAGCAGTACAAGCAATACAAACAAAAATGAAAGCATACTTTCCCGAAACACAATAAAAAAAAAACTAATAACATAAAAAGAGCAGAAAACCTTTCGGAAAACGTAAAATCACCCTCTAAAAATGTTGTTATGAACAAAGAAACAGGTATAAATACCTTGATGAATCAAGACCTGACAATGCCAATGCTGGTACAAACATGTGCTGAAATCCACATGAATTTGATAGAACAACAAGTATCCAAAGCAACTGAAGCTATGCTAAACAAGCAAACTTCATCAAACATGACCAATCCAGCACAAATTAGTGAGGGGAACAATTTCGAAAGAAAACCTTCAATTATACAAACGCAAATACAAAATAGTTCTACAATACCAGGTGGCCTATAAGATGCATGCAACCCAACACCTATTTGTCATATGCAAGATACTAATTTGCTAACAAACAATAGAGTATTGGAAAACGCAGAGAATGAGGACATTTTTCAACCCTTGACAATCATTGATGCAACTTTAGTAGCATTCAACAAAATCCCAGATGCTATGAAAACTACAATTGGTTGGAAAAGCGATCCTAAAACCAATGGAAAAGAAAGGATCAAACCCTCCTTTCTAATGAAATCCCTCTACAAAATTCCTCCTATAAGAAACTTGGTTTCCGATGATATCGAAAGCATTTGCTAATCCAATATAAATAATAATCGAACGCTTTCGACTTTGCTTTCTCCTATCATCACTAAGTTACTCTGGGAACATAAATATGATTTAATGATGCTAGGGCTAGAACTGCATGCTTTTCATGCAGTGGAGGGGGCTATGGATTTTCTTGACTTCCAACCACCAATAATGCCAACTTTGGGAAATAACACAAATCAAGTTACTTCCAACACAGAAACATCTAAACAAATGTTGGAACACTTAGCCTCTCTTACCACAGTACTTAATGGATTATCCTGGTTGGAACCACTGATAAAAGCTTCATCCACAATAAGTTAATTGCAAGCTCCCTCATAATTGGAAGACTTAAGAATCAGTATGTGGAACTGCTGTGGCTTCAACAACCTTAAGAGCTGCCTACGACAGGCTCACGATGATGTGTTACCACACATTTTCTTGATCCAAGAAACTATGTCAATATTTGAACTGAAATTTGATGTCTATACCTCAATTGTACATCATGCGGTAGGGGGAAGGGGTGGTAGACCAGCAGGGGATTAGCTATCCTCATTAAAAATGTGCTTTCTTTTAAGATAAATCATATCTACCACACAGATTTGTTGTTATTAGTAGATGTATCAATAGACATGTTTTACAGCTCTAATGTTTTTTTAATATCACTCTATTGGAACCCTTCTAACATGTCAATTATACAAGCTTTTGAAATGTTTGAAACAGTTTTACACGAGGTATATGTAAAATCTCCATATGCAGAAATCCTGATAGGAGGTGATTTTAACTCTACGCTTGCACCAGTTCTGGATCTTAAGACTACTCAAAAATTGAAAACATACACCAGAAACACTCATGAAAAGGGTGACAAGTGGGTTCAATATTTAGAAAGTTATGATTTATATCCTATTGAACCAGACGCTACCCATGAAGCATATACGTGGAAAAGAGGATCATCCTCTTCACTAATTGATTATTTGATAGGTTCCAAAACTGTGTCTGGGTGGATGTCTCCCTCCTGTACACTGGACCCTGCACGAGGAGACCATTTAATGATTACCTCCTTATTGAGATGCAATTATGCCAAACATGTTTGTGATCCTACGTTAACATTGATTCAAAGCAACAGAACAAGGCTTTTCATTAATTGGAACCAAAGTACCTGTAGAAAAATATCTTTTCTTGTCAATCGAGACCTATGGACAAGTAATATACAGGTACCAAGTGAGATGGATGCTATTATGCAATGAAATCTAAAGATGATATCAGGTCATATAAATTTTGTAGCCAATGAGCAAACAGCGCAAATGTCAAATTTATACGTGAAGGTCCCAGGTGCAACAGAGATCTCTGAGCTTAAACGCAAAAAAAATAGTGAATTAATAAAAATAAAGAAGACTTTTATGCCCCATGAAGTGATTGAGTTCACAAATATAAAAAACAAAATAATCATGCAATTCAGAAATTATCTATCGCGTATTCGAACCAACAAGCTGTTACAACAAAACCAAAATATGGTCAAAATGATATGTAAACGTAACATCAGCGACATATGGAAACACCAAAGAGGTAATAAAAAAGAGAAAACTTTAGAATTCGAATCGGCAATTGATGGAGCATCTTGGACTTCCTTTTTTCTACATAAATACAGCATGCCGGTTGAATTTTCTTACTTAGAAAAAGCACCCAAGATTGAAACCATAGCAGTTATTTGCCCTTGGGACATAAAAGACATACTGTATGCGATAAATAAGTTGAAAGCGTCTAGATGTGCAGGGCCTGATGGTTTACCCCCTTGAGTCATTAAAGATGATCCCTTATTTTGGGCACAACTACTTCTACAAAATCTTCAGACGATATTCCGCACCAAATCAATTCCTTCTTCATGGTGTACATCAATAATAATACCTATACACAAAAAGGGAACCATTGACAACCCTAATAATTTTAGGCCAATTGCCTTACTGGACGTGTCTGCCAAAATCTTTTCCATATTATTGTTGCAGGAAATTGAGACAGTGATTCGTAATACCGATTGCCTAAGCATAGCACAAGTGGATTTTCAGAAGGCCATGGGAACTACACTAAATGCAAGTATTTTGGCTCACTTGATTGCATCCTGTAAAACACTTGACAAAACTCCCATTTTTGTTGCTTCTCTTGACCTTAAAGCGTCCTTCGATTGTGTTATAAGAGAAATTTTATGGCAAAAGATGCTAAATGTTAATTTTCCAATACACTTAGTAACACTGATTTCCATGCTTCACCACAAAACAAATTTTAGGGTGAGAATTACTCGTGAAGGATCCTTAACAGATGCTATCCCTAGTTGGTTTGGGGTGAAGCAGGGATGTAACCTAGCAGCCATTCTCTTTAACTTGTATATGGCTGACTTGGACATGATCTGCAATGAAAATGACTCCTTTGCAGTACGATTAGGAAACCTCAAGTTATCTTGGTTAGCCTATGCATATGACATTCTTCTATTCGATAAAACACAGGCCGGACTGCAGGCAAAACTGGAGAGTTTTCAATCATACTGCAACAATAACAATCTCAAAGTTAACCCCCAGAAATCTAACATCATGATTTTTGCAAACAGAAAAAAATATGCCACTTTACGTGGACCATTGGAACAACAAGGATAAATGTGGTGCCAGAAATGCGCTATTTGCGTTATAAGGTCTCTAACAATTGTTCAATAAAAAAACTAAAGAACTGTTGATGGAGAAAATGCAAACTGTCAAAGGGCAAATAAAAATGATATACCTCAAATTCTGTGCATTCTCCCTGATTCCTCTTTATGAATATTATGGGCGGAAAGTAGAAGCGATTCTATTATACGGAGTTGAATTAAATCTAGTAGATCTGGGACCTTGTCTCAATCGTATACAAGGAATATTATGGAAAAATTCCCTAGGTCTGCCTCAGAGTCTGCCTAATGCCATCCTAAGACACGAACTGGGAATTACATCCTTAGCAGCATGCTATCATTGGCGTTTACTTTCACTCTATCTGAAAATGCTAGATCCGCCGCGAAATTCGATTTATATAGAATTTGCAAAAATGATAACCCAGAATCATCCTGTATCAGTATTAAAATTTAAAGAAAGAATGGATAATCTCTGTTTGAATACGACTGGGTAGAATGCATAACACAAGTTTGTTCATATGCATCCTTTGAAGAATATGCAAGATTTACTCATGCCCAAAGTCCTCGCTTGAAATACTTATTGTTATGTCCAGACAAAATGACTCGTAGAATATACATGTTGTTCGGAATGGATCTGATTCACACCAAAGTAAGAACAAGTTATTGGAATAATGATGAAAATGTGAGAAGTGATCAAGTTTGTAGATTCTGTAAAGAATCACTAGAATCGTTGAAACATCTATTTTTATGCTGTTCCTACTTTGAAAATACACGTGTAATTATGTTGAAGGAATTTACAGATGCAAATACGACTTTCGCAAGAAACTGTATTTGGAAACATTGCATGTGGGGAGCGAGCAACACGGCCATAATAGCAACGGTACGTCTGATAAATCATATTAGAAATGAAATAGAAAAAGAGTGTTTTAAGAATTAGTTTAAAAGCACGACGCTGATGAAAAACATAGTGAGGAAAATTCATTTGGTAAAATGTATGATTGAATGCTTTATGATGAGTATATATAAGCTTATTTTGTTCTTTATACTTACTGTATATGTTATCTAAAATGTATTTCTAATCAAGTTATTTTGTAAAGGTGTTTTATACCAAAAACAAATATTTGAATTTAAAAAAAAAATAATGCTATAACAACATCTATTAACTGAGATAATGCTACAGGAGATGTGTATTCCCTTAAATCACTCCCTTCTGAACTGAATTCCCTTCTGTAAAGACCAGAGGGGGGGGGTCTGCACTTCCGCTCTCTATATGGTAGAGGGGCGGCACAGAGACCCCTGCCAAGATACTATATTATGGTAAAGTAGTCGAGCAATCAAGGCCTAGCTTCTCGGGAGGTGATGCGAGCTGGTTCTTAAGTACAGTGTAGTCCCCGAGCACCCAAGAAAGAATGTCCACACACTGTATTGGTCAAAACGCAGTCATTATATAATTAATATTCAAAGTCATATACACGATCACGATAACTCACTTTGTGCTCCGAAAATCAACAATGGTAAATATGTACAGTTCTAAAGTGCTACCACTAATGTTACTCGATCCTATTAAAAAGCATACGGTCAGAATGACACACAGATCAAAATAAAGAGGAAACCAGCAGTAGAGAGAGGAAGGAAAGTGAGATGGTTGAACAATAGGCAGAATACGAACTACCGTTAAACACAGCTCTGTGTGGTGATCCCCCCCCACCTGGGCAACCTGTAGAAGAAAGATACAAGCCCAGTCCATATATTGTTCACCCTTAGACTTCCCAATAGTTCTGCAACCCCAAAGTACCTTGGTGTTGTAGCTTTCCGCGTTGGGGAAATTGACAACCTTTCTTGAGTGTCCTCCCTTTCAGGCAGGAGTCACGGGTCGTCGAACGTCCGATGGAGAACAGGTCGAGCTACGACCGTGAAGTGGCCGCGTCGTTCTTAGCAGTGCTCGTTGACGGGGAAGCGTAAATGTCCTGCAAGGAAGAGGCGTACGGGGCACCTCGGTGTCGATAGTTCTGGACCGCAAAGAGTTGAAGAACTGTGGCCCAGCAAGGGCGTCGAGTCGTCGGCGTCTCTGTGGTCTTTGGGTGGCGGGAAACCCACCGGTAGATGCTCCTCGGCACGTCGACGGTCAGGCCTTCTCCATCAGGATACAGCGGCGACGATGCGGACGAGAGTGTCCTTGGATTAATGAAGTTCTTAGGCAACGGTGCAGGGCGGCTCCGGTCGGCGACGGCTGTCGGCGACAGTGGTGGACAACAGTCCGGGCGCTTCTCCTTGGAGTTCCACAGCAGGCCCTGCATCGGGTCGGCAGCCTGTCGAAGGTCTGTCTACCAGGGAGCTTAGGCAAAGATCAGCTGTGCACGATGGTCCCTCGTAGCTCGGAAAGAGGGCGCCTTACCAGGTCCTCTCTGGGTCAGTTCTTGAAGCACAGCAGCTTTCAGATTGCAAAGGAGAGCAACAGCAATTCTTCTCATCCAGCAGGGCTCAAGGTTAAGCTTCACTCCAGTTACTCGTCGTAATGGATTTCAGCTTCTGAACACGATTCCTAGCAGTGAGAGGTCCCCAGATATACTGTTGATCTCCCATTCATTCCGCTGGGTCGCACTCAAGCATCCAATCACGACTACATGCATTCATGCAGGCAGGCAACCAATCAGGTACACAAGGTATTCAGGCCATTCACTTCTCTCCAGACACTCATAACAAGTTATGTGTATTGGGACAAGTACCGAGCCATTCAACACTCCAAGCTGCATTCATACCGGTTTCGGGCAGGGCTGTCTCAACCATTGTGTCAAACACCAGATACTAGATAGTCACAACATAGAATGTATATTTGTCACACACTCCATTCACCCAGGTCCCACCCACAGGCGTACCCACAACATACGGTTGTTGAGAAGGCTCCAGCCAGTCTGGTCGGCACTTCCCCACACTACCATATACGGACCTTCCACCCAACAGCCAGTCAGCGGGAAGGGACAGAGGCAGGGCTTCCAGGGACTTCAGGAAAACAGGTGATGGAAAGCAAGAGGCCATGGGGGCCATTTTGTCTCCATCAGGAATCTACCGATTCCAATGACAGGGCCTGGGCATCCCAAAATGGAGGATGCTCAGGGCACCAGTCATTTCAGCACGGAGCTGCCACCAGCCCGTACCCTGCTCTGTGGGTCACACACAGGTGCCCAAAAACATACACTAGTGGCACAGAGTTGTACCCCTACCCATGGGTGCCATAAGGGTATCCCATGGGTCTGTTCACCAAACCAAAAGAGAGAGCTGCACCGCCAGGAGTCCCACATGAACTCCTGCACGGAAAACACGACAGAACACACGATAAAAAGCAGTAAAAGACAAGGATACAGAGGCCCTGTCCCTCCGATCCATTTCCGCGATCACAGTCGCCCTCCCCCCCAGACTGAGGTGGAGGGTGCCTAATCTCCCACGGGATAGGCACCCTCATCCAGACGGTCAACATACCTTCTGGAAAGGCCAGCTGCATTATCGTGACTGTTCCCTGGTCTGTGCTCAATGGTAAAGTCTAGTCCTTGTAGACTAATGGACCACCTGAGCAGTTTTGGGTTTTCACCCTTCATCTGCATAAGCCACTTCAGGGGCTTATGATTGGTTTTGTACCTTGAAGGTAGACCCGGTAAGGTAGGGTCTAAAATGCCTAAGGCTCCAAACAATACTAAAACATTAATTTTCAACAGTAGCCCACCTATGTTCCCTACCCTTAAATTGTCTACTGATGAATATGATCAGATGTTCTCTTCCTTTGTCATCTAACTGGGACAAGACCGCGCCAATTCCGGTGTTGCAGGCGTCGGTTTGAACAATAAAGGGCTTGCTGTAATCCGGCGCACACATCATGGGTGCCCGACACAGACTTCCTTTCAAGCCATCAAAGGCCCTCTGACAGTCTTCAGTCCAATTGACCTTCCTAGGTTGCTTGGGCGAAGTCAACGCTGTCAGGGGTGCAGCTATGGTTCCATAGTCTGCCATGAAATTGCAATAATACCCAGTGAGGCCCAGAAAGGCTCTCACCTGGGTGTGAGTAGTGGGACTCTCGCAGTCATGTAAATCCTGTACTTTACTGGGGAGAGGTTGGATTTGACCCCCTCCTATCTCATGACCAAGATAGGTGACTTTCCCCTGAGCTATCTGGCACTTGGTGGCCTTGATAGTGAGGTTAGCCCTTTTTAACGCCTGCAACACGTTATCCAGATGAGTCAAATGCTCTTCCCAGGTGGAACTGTAGACGGCAATGTCGTCTAAGTAAGCCACACAAAAGGCTTCCAGCCCACTGAGCGCATGGTTGACTAATCTCTGGAAAGTGGCAGGGGCATTCTTCAGCCCGAAAGGCATGACCCTAAACTGGTAGAGTCCCTCTGGTGTTGAGAACACTATCTTTTCCTTGGCATGGTCCGTCAGAGCTATTTGCCTATAGCCTGAGGTAAGGTCGAAGTTGCTCACAAATTTAGCAACACCTATGGTGTCTACGAGCTCATCAGCCCGGGGCAAAGGGTGCGCGTCAGTTTTGGTGACGGCATTGACTCCTCGGTAGTCCACACAGATCCTCCAATCCTTGGTACCTGCCTGGGAACTTGCCTTGGGGACAAGGACCACGGGACTGGACCAGGGACTGGTGGAGGGTTCAATAACACCCAGATCCAACATCTTGGCAACCTCAGCCTGGATGTGGTTCTTGACGGTATCTGACATACGGTATCTGACATACGGTAGCACCTGCTTTTGACAGGCACACTGTCACCAGTGTCAATCTCGTGCCTACACCACGGTGTAAGGCCTGGTGTCAGTGAGAACAGAGAGGCGTACTGCCGGAGCAAAGCCCGGCAGGCCTTTTGCTGCTCTGTCGTCAGATCGGGAGAGAGATGCACTCCCTCCACTGACCCATCCTGAGGGTTGCTATGCAGCAAATCAGGAAAGGGTTCACTTTCATCCTCTTCTTGCCCGGAAGCTAGCAAGAGACATGAGACTTTGGCTCGCCTGTGGAAAGGCTTGTGCCTGTTAACATGGAATATCTGAGGGGCTACACCAGCGGCTCCCATGTCAACCAGATAATTGACCATGCCCATCTTCGAGATTATCCTGAAGGGTCCAGTCCATTTATCCGCCAAAGCCCAAGGCTTGGTAGGCTCCATCACGAGGACCTCCTGTCCCGGAGTCCAATCCACTTGCAATGCTTTAAGGTCATGCCAGTACTTATTCAATTCCTGGCTGGCCTTAAGATTCGCTGTTGCCTGAGCCATCATCAGTGTCATCCTCTGTCTGAGGCCTAACACATAGTCCCCCACTTGCTTGGCGGGACCTGGAGCGGTGGCCTCCCAACCTTCTCGGATCAAGGCGAGGGGCCCCCTCACGGGATGTCCAAAGAGTAACTCAAAGGGACTGAAACCAACACCCTCTTGAGGTACCGCTCTGTAAGCAAACAGCAGGCATGGCAGGAGAAGATCCCACTACTTCCTGAGGGGCTCTTCCAAAGCGCCTAAAATGCCTTTGAGAGTTGTTAGATCTCCCAACCAAACCGTTGGTCTGGGGTGGTAAGAGGTGGAGGATTTGTAAGTTACCCCGCATTCTTTCCACATGGTTTTCATGTAACTCGACATGAAGTTGGATCCTCTATCAGAGACAACCTCCTTAGGGAATCCAACACAGGTGAAAATTCCCAGGAGAGCCCTGGCAACCACCTTGGCCGTAACCGTCCGCATGGGTATAGCCTCAGGGTACCTGGTGGCATGATCTACCAAAACTAGGATGAACCGATGTACACCCGACGTGGGAGGGTCAAGGGGACCAATGATGTCGATGCCAACGCTCTCAAACGGTGTGCCCACCACTGGCAACGGTTGTAATGGGGCGATGACTCTATCTCCAGTCTTGCCAGACAGCTGACAAGTTGGGCAGGTCCTGCGGTGGGACTCCACTTCTACTCCCATCCAGGGCCAGTAGAAATGGGCAGAGAGCCTCTGCTTAGTCTTCTTGGTACCACGATCACCAGCCAATGGCACTTCATGCGCCAACTGCAGCAGGAAGGGCCGAAAACCTGGGATACCACCAACCTCTTGAGGGCACCAGGTTCAGGCTTAGTGGGCTCGGTAACAAGGAGCTCACCCTCCCAATAAATCCGAAATGTCCTAGGCACTTCTCCCTGTGCCTGGGACAGGGCCGGTGTCCTCAGACCCTCGAGAGAGTGGCACTCTCTCTGTCCCTTACAGAAGTCCGCCCGGGAGGGACCCCCTCAGCCAACAAGCATTGAAGGTCAGGATGATCCTCCGGGTTAAGAGCCTCTCTCACAGGAAAGTCTTCTGGCTCGTCTCCCACAGGAGTTGAGACGGGATTTACCACTGGACCCCGCCCATCTGGAGCATGGAGCCCAATGGGTGCTGTCGGAACAGCGGGAGGAGTAGGGGCTCCCTCCACAGAGGCGGCCTTCTTACTCCTCCGTTTCTTTCGTACCTTGGGTTTCCCCCTCAGCAAGGATACCGGGCTCGCAGCCGGACCCTGTGTGACCTGCGATCGGGTGACTACCACAGCAGCCATGGGTAGACCATCCGTGATCATTCCCAATTCGACCAAATTGTTTCCCAACAAAATATTTGCAGGCACGTTGTCCTGAACCAAGACCAGAAGCTTTGCTGTCTTGTCTCCAATTGTAATGTTGACTAAGGCTACAGGCGATAATTTGGGAGGCCCACCAGCTAACCTGGTGGTTCTCAGAGGAGCACCTACATAGTCTTCTGGCTTGAGCAGGGTCCTGTCCACCACTGTCATGCTTGCCCCAGTGTCTCTCAAACCAGTAGAAGGCTGGCCATTCAAGAGGACACTTCTCAAAAACTTACGAGTGTTTTGCGGGATAGTCACCAGTACTTCTGCGTACTGGTCCCAGGCCCCAAGGGACACTAAGGAAATCTCTATGGGAGCACCGAAGGTGATCCCAGTAGAGGATGGGAGGACGGTGGCCTCCACCTCAGGTACGGAGTAGGGATAGGTCAGGCTGACAGCCTGGATTCCAAGTGCCTTACCCTTACACTTGGGGTCACCCCTTCAGTGATCCAGAGCCCCACAATCCCAGCTTGTGCCGGACGTGTGGGGTACGGTACTGGAACCACTGGGACCCTGCTTTGCAGCAGATGGACCACTACACTTACTCCCACCCACAACAGACTTATCCCCACTAGGTTTTTGGCTCTTCGGAGAGGAAGGTTTTGGTTTACCCGACTGTGATTGCTTTTGGGACTCCTCAGCTTTCTGAGAGGCCCCCTTTTCTTTGCCCTTGTCCTTTCCACTGGAGTCCTTAGGGGACACCCGGTGGGAGACCCACTTGTCGGCCAACCTAGCCAGCTTAAAGGGGTCCAAAATGTTCTGGTCAGCAACATACTGACGCAGCTCTGACGAACAGGCTTAAAAAAAATGCTCAAAAAACAAGAGGTGAGACAATTCAACAAACGTTTTCACTTTGTAACCATCAATCCACTCCATCATGTTCGTGTGCATAGCACTCGCCCAGCCAACCCAAGACACATTCTCTCGTGTTTAAGATATTGGGTAGGCGTTTTGCCAAACCTGGCGATTAAGGCAGACTTCATGCACTCATACTGACCCTTTTTTTTTCACACTCAGTTTCAGAATACAGTCCTATCCAGTTTGAGGCACTCTGCTTAACAAACACTTAGCCCTATCTCTCTTATCAACATCGTGAATTGCACAAGCCATTTCAAACGCTTCAATACACTGGAGGACATCAGAACCCTCTGCATATACACCAACCAAATCTTTCATAAACTTGGTTGCTGGGGACCTGACACTCTGAACTGCTTTCGCTGAAGTCTCCACTCAAGCTTTCTCTAGCTGGATTCGTTGACATTCAGTGTCCTTGTCTTTGAGTTCAAGATCTCTATTCTTGAGTTCCACTTGCTGTGCCAACTCCTCTTTCTTAAGCTCAGCATCTAGTTCCAACTTGCGATATTCAAAGGCTAACTTCATCCTCAATAACTCAAGCTCTAAAGAATTGCTGGGGTTCGGAACACAGGCAGCAGGAAAGGGTGACATTCCCAGAATCAGTTTCAGCGACAACCCCCGGGGTAGAGTCCTCATTGGTTGCATCCCCCCCCTTCAAGAGTTTCACAATCGATCTGGTAGTCCACCAGGGCAGCTATCAGCTCCGCCCTAGACTTATCCACAAAGTCTAATTCCCTGGCTTCACAAGCACTCTGGAGAGCCTCTAAGCTCATCCGAGTCAATTTACCATTAAATAGATTCCATTGCTTGTAATGCAGTTATCTCGTACACAACTAAACCTTAATTTAACAAAGTGCAGATATCCTTCGTAAGTGGCACGGTTATACACTGAGTCTTAAAACCATAAGCATCCCACCGCTCCCACCAGCTGTAAAGACCGGAGGGGGGGTCTGCACTTCCGCTCTCTATATGTTAGAGGGGCGGATCAGAGACCCCTGCCAAGATTCCCTATTATGGTAACGTAGTCGAGCAATCAAGGCCTAGCTTCTCGGGAGGTGATGCAAGTTGGTTCTTAAGTACAGTGTAGTCCCCGAGCACCCACGAAGGAATGTCCACACACTGTATTGGTCAAAACACAGTCTTTATATAATTAATATTCAAAGTCATATACACGATCACGATAACTCACTTTGTGCTCCGAAAATCAACAATGGTAAATATGTACAGTTCTAAAGTGGTACCACTAACGTTAGTCGATCTTATTAAAGTGCATACGGTCAGAATGACACACAGATCAAAATAAAGAGGAAACCAGCAGTAGAGAGAGGAAGGAAAGCAAGATGGTTGAACAATAGGCAGAATACTGGTAACTACCGTTAAACACAGCTCTGTGTTTAGATCCCCCTGCCTGGGCAACCTGTAGAAGAAAGATACAAGCCCAGTCCATATATTGTTCACCCTTAGACTTCCCAAAAGTTCTGCAACCCCAAAGTACCTTGGTGTTGTAGCGTTCCGCGTCGGGGAAATCGACAACCCTTCTTGAGTGTCCTCCCTTTCAGGCATGAGTCACGGGTCGGCAAACGTCCGACGGAGAACAGGTCGAGCTACGACTGTGAAGTGGCTGCGTTGTTCCTAGCGGTGCTCGTTGACGGGGAAGCGTAAACGTCCTGCAAGGAAGAGGCGTGCGGGCCACCTCGGTGTCGATAGTTCTGGACCGCAAAGAGTTGAAGAACTGTGGCCCAGCCTGGGCATTGAGTCGTCGGCGTCTCTGTGGTCTTCGGGTGGCGGGAAACCCACCGGTGGATGCTCCTCGGCGCGTCGACGGTCAGGCCTTCTCCAGCAGGATACATCGGCGATGATGCAGACGAGAGCGTCCTTGGATCAATGAAGTTCTTAGGCAACGGGAGCAGGGCGGCTCCGGTCGGCGACAGCACTTGGCAACAGTGGCGGACAACAGTCCGGGCGCTTCTCCTTGGAGTTCCACAGCAGTCCCCGTATCGGTTCAGCAGCCTGTCGAAGGTCTGTCTACCAGTGAGCTTAGGCAAAGATCAGCTGTGCACGATGGTCCCTTGTAGCTCGTGAAGAGGGTGCCTTACCAGGTCCTCTCTAGGTCAGTTCTTGAAGCACAGCAGCTTTCAGATTGCGAAGGAGAGCAACATCAATTCTTCTCGTCCAGCAGGGCTCAAGGTTAAGCTTCACTCCAGTTACTCGTCGTAGTGGACTTCAGCTTCTGAACACGATTCCGAGCAGTGAGACGTCCCCAGATATACTGTTGATCTCCCATTCATTCCGCTGGGTCGCACTCAAGCATCCATTCACGACTACGGGCATTCATGCAGGCAGACAACCAATCAGGTACACAAGATATTCAGGCCATTCACTTCTCTCCAGACACTCACAACAAGTTATGTGTATTGGGACGAGTACGGAGCCATTCAACACTCCAAGCTGCATTCATACCGGTTTCGGGCAGGGCTGTCTCAACCATTGTGTCAAACACCAGATACTAGACAGTAACAACAAAGAATGTATATTCGTCACACACTCCATTCACCCAGGTCCCACCCACAGGCGTACCCACAACATACGGTCGTTGAGAAGGCTCCAGCCAGTCTGGTCGGCACTTCCCCATGCTACCATATACGGAACTTCCACCCAACAGCCAGTCAGGGGCAAGGGACAGAGGCAGGCCTTCCCGGGACTTCGGGAAGATCAGGGTAACAGGTGATGGAAGGCAAGAGACCATGGGGACCATTTTGTCTCCATCAAGAATCTACCAATTCCAATGACAGGGCCTGGGCATCCCAAAATGGAGGATGCTCAGGGCACCAGTCATTTCAGCACAGAGCTGCCACCAGCCCGTACCCTGCTCTGTGGGTCACACACAGGTACCCAAAAACATACACTAGGGGCGCAGGGTTGTACCCCTACCCATGGGTGCCATAAGGGTATCCCATGGGTCTGTTCACCAAACCAAAAGAGAGAGAGCTGCACCGCCAGGAGTCCCACATGAACTTCTGCGCGGAAAACACGACAGAACACATGAGAAAAAACAATAAAGGACAAGGATACGGAGGCCCTGTCCCTCCGATGCATTTCCAGCATCACACCTTCTCACCTGTGTTTTATTATGGAGGAGCTCTCCATCCTGCTTTTCTACAGGGGCGCGTTGAGATGGAGAAACAGTGGTATCTTGGGTTGCTGATGAACTCCATATAGCTTCTTGCCCTTAAAAAGTCTATTCTTTAAGATTGAATCTTTGGTTACGTAGCAAGTGACGATACTGTAATCTTTAAGGGCTTGAATTGATTCCTGCGTTGGAGATATCTCTCTTTCTAATTACCTTTGTTCTTTTTCTCTTTTTTTTCACAGGTTCTAGGAATTCGGGAAAACATTTATGGCTGTGGATGGCTGCAGAGTTACTCCGGATGAGAAAATGTTTTAAAATGTAAGTTCGCCAACACGTAGTAACTGCAGCCTTCAAGTTGGAGCGCAGTAACAACTGTGAGGTGAAAACTTGAAGAACATTCAGGTACGTAAATGCTTATAAAATGTCATCTCTGTTAAACTGTTAAGTTTGTTTTTTAACTAAATACCTCTTGTGTTGTCTGCAGGTTTTCGGAAAGCTGAGGAAAAAAACTTCGGAAGATGCAGCGGCTGCAGAACAAACTTCTGACTGAAGATGCAGCGGCTGCGGAAGAAACTTCTGACTAAAGATGCTGAGGCTATGAGTGAAACGTCTGACTGAAGATAACCGCGTCAAGGATAACCTCTGCCTGGTAAGTCTCTTCTGTGAATTATGGTATTCTGTAGTTTTTTGTAAAACTAATTATCTCCTTTTTTGACAGGTTCTGTGAGGAGAAAAGCCAGTAGCATTACCCGCTGTCAGCAGAGCAGATGCGAAGCGCTTGTTCCAGCGGATGCAGGGCTTAAATAGCTCCTCTGCAAATATGAATAGAACTGTGCTATAACTTGTAAATGGGTTTTTGCGGTGGCCATGTTAAGTGTATGAAATTACTGTTAATCATCATGGGAGTAGATGCTGTGGATGGTGTAAATGCCATATGTGCCAGGCTAACACCCACCTTTTGACCTGCTGATTGAGATAAAGTTCCTTGCCTAGCCTGAATTCCTGAATGAGGACTATGCTCCCTGACTGCCTGACTGGGATCATGACATTCTTACCAGCTGTAATGTGTTATCTACGTATCCATTACTCATTCTGTTTTCATCTTGCTTTTTTTGTATTCCATCGTGATTTTTTTCGGTAAATTCATTTTTTAATTTGTCAGAAAGTTTGATCTTTTCTGTTTGAGTTCTAATTTCGGTTTTGAAAGCAGCGCTTTGATTACAGCTTCATATGGCAAGGTTTCATTAGCGGCCTTACGTGAGTTTTTTTTTTTTTTCACTCTGTGTCAAAAATCTCAAATATTCCTCATGTTCAGCTTTTTTAGACTTGGACACTTTTCTTGTGTCTTCTTTATTAAGGCTGTGAATTATCCTCTCTGTTTCTGAACTTTCAATTTTATCTTCATCTTCTTAAACTGACAAGTTCAGTAATTCACGTATGCTTTCGTCCATTTCATTGAATTCATCTTCAGACACAAGCGATATCTCTACAGGACTTTCAGTTAATCTTTAGTGCTGTTTGTGTGGAATTACAGTCCTTCAACGCCAAAGGCAGGCTTATTTTTCTGAGGAAACTTCTTGATCCGTAGAATCCCCTTGAGTCTTGTTTCTTGATAATTTTTGTCTTACGCAAGTGTTTGCTACCCCATGTTTTGTTATTGTTTACGTTGAGACCTTTTGGGTCGAAAATAGAAAATGGATTACTAAATCTGCTTTAGTTGGTTATTTTTTCCTTTTGCTGAGTCGATTTTACAGCATCTTTTGATTGGAATAAGACTTGAGTCTTCTTGGGTTGCTATGCTAGCACAACTTGAAGTTGGCATTTTTGTCCTGGCAAGACTTGTAGAGGGGCAATTACTAAGTTCAACAACTTCTTGTGTTAGATGCTCTATTAATCAGTTTGGATTCTCTTTAATCTCTGTTCGGTCAGTCTGGAAAATACTTTCCATTGTGGTTACGTTTTTTGTAACCATTTTTAGAGGCAATGCAAGTGCTTCCTTTAAGTAAATTTTTGTGCATGAAACAATTTCTTTGACTCCAAGTAGGAAAATCCGCTTGTAGGATTTCGCGTCTAGCATTAAGTCAATGAGGTATTTCAGGATAATACCTTAAATTTCCTTTTCTCTTCCTCTTTTTTCTTTTAATGCCTCCATGATTGATTCTACATAGGTCATCTTGGTATTCATTAGTGTGATTAATGTAGATTGATCTCTGTAATTGTCGCTCAAATTCTGGTATAGTTTGAGAAAAGGTGCCAGAGTTATAGACACTGCTGAGATAATGGCTTCTTGGATTTCTTTTTCTCTCATTTGGTTAGCAGGTTCACATGGAGTGTTTCCTATTCTAGTAGTGCGCCTATGAATTGGAAGTTGTCTATGAAAACTATTTTCTGTTCTCTCCCATCGGGAGCTCTCGCTATCGTCCGAATCTGACGATCCGTCTTGGATTCTGGGATTTCTAGAAGAAGAGCAGTTTGGGACACTGTCAATCTTTCTTTTTTCATTCATTGTTTTTATTTAAGACATACCCACATACTTCGGTGGGTAACTTAATATTTGCGCCTTTTTTATTTTGTGTATTTTGCTCTTTTTGTTTTACTTCAGTGCTGGAGATATCCTTTGGCATTTTTATTGATTCCGATGTCATGACGACCATCGGGTGGCTGATGTTTTCCTCGAGCTCAAAGCTGTTTGTGTCGTCCTGATTCACCGGTCCTTTGAGTGCATCTATGCCATTTGATTGGCAGGATGCTTCTATTTGCTTTAAGTAAAATAACACTGGTGGCAAAAAAGTCATTATGAGTCCACTGCGCTTGCAAGCTAGCGTTCATACACCCAAGGCTGCAGGTAACTGGTAAGATTGGGTACTTTGCCAGGGTACCCACAAAGGTGCAAAGTTTAAGGACACAACCAGTCTCACAGTGCCAAACAGGTAAATCAATGGTAGAGCTTATACATTGCAAATGTAATGTTTGAGAAACAGCCTGACGCGTGTTTCGAGCACAAAAAATGGCTCTTCTTCAGAGGCTGATCACATCACATTACAAAAGGATATGAAGAAGGGTACGGTATAAACACAACATAATTATACATGCAGACGCCAAACAAGGTGGGGCAATGGAGACAAACTTATATATACTACAAATTAAACAATTGATACAAAATGTACCACATTGCAAAATAATATATAAACCATCACAATCAATGAAAATGGAGAGAGGGGTGAAAAAGGGGGTTGGAGAGAGAGATCAAAATAATCCGTTAGTAAAGCATTTGCTATACCTTGTACAACGTTGCAGCAGTGAGCACGGATGCAAGTGAACTAAACATTTTAAAAAGTACCTTATAATCAATATAGATGCGCTTCGGAAAGATCAGTCTGATCTGGTAAGATTACCAGAAAGTACCCAATAGGGTCCAAGAGCAACTAAAGAAGGGCACAAAATTAAAACGTATGTTTCATATTTAGAACGCATGTTATCTTAGCAAATTGGTATTGCATAGAGAATGCAGCCATACCTCTGATGCCTCGCAGTTGCGGTACATAACACTGCTTTTCCATATTCAATAGAATCATCAAAGTCAATCCAGGCAGTAACATGTTGAAATAGTTAAAACCAAATCGTATGGATCCCAGGGGCACCAAAAAGAATGCAAAAGAAAGTGTACAATCCGTCAAAATCTCAGAGCGGCGGTGGAACAGATAATTAGATTAGAATTTACGTTATACTCGCATCGAACTAAAGGACTGTAGCGCAAGGATCTTACCTCGACCTGGCGTTTCACAGCTCTGGATTCAGATGCTGGGTGCCGTGAAGATGCTAAGCAACTAAAACAATTCGCTACAGCTGGACTGCAATACTGATTTGCAGCTAGTGTGAAGTTGCGGCCGCCATCTTGGAAATGACCGCTCCATCTAAATCTTGTAATGTTACAATAATGAGTGGTTCAGTCTGAGGACAACTTAGTAAAAGATATATACGAAATATGAAGGGGTGCCATGTTCATGCCGGGATTGATATTGACAGTAATTGTAATCCGAAAAAGGGGGCGGGGGAAAGGAGGTGCAAATTTCCAATGATTAGTTCATCAAATTGTTTAGTGACTCAGTCTCTCCTCAGAGCCTGAAATGACACACACCGCCCCCCCTAGTGTCTCAAGTATATAGCGTGAATACTTGAGAAGAGATGCAGCTTGCAAAACATGCGCCATGCTTACCAAGTTGTACAAACCTTGTAACTCCTCTAACAATGATCATCAAACAAAGTGCGAAGTAAATATATGAATACTTTAAACAGATGCAAGTTGGGTGACATTTGAATAATTCATAGAAAAACTGCAAACTCATTATCAGAATTAAGTCCGAAATGGACAGTACGATATTGACAAATAAGTTTAGCTTCCAATCAACGTAATTTCAAAGTGAGAGTGCCACCTCTTTGTGATAACGTTACCTTCACCAAACCAGAAAACTTGATATCAGATTTATTATCCAATTGGTGATATTTTTGCCAATGACTAGCCTGAGGGTATTTAGCCTCTTGGCTAGCTACCGTGGACAAATGTTCCCTAATGCAAATTTTCAAAGGTCTAATAATAATGCTACCTATATATTTTAGACCACAAACCCAGGCAATGCAGTAAATATCATTTTTAGTGTTACAATTAATGAATGACTCAATGCGGTGGTCTCCCAATTTATCAAATGCAATGGATGATGTCTCCAGAGCATTTATGTACATGGAACAATTCCCACGTTTGTGAAACCCTTTATCCTGTGCCATATGTAACCATCTCTTATTCTTTTGAGTGGTATTCATAAACGAAGGACACAACATGTTCTTAAGAGTAATCCCTTTGCTGAAGGTAAAATTGGGGAATGACTCCATCCAATTGGACACATCTTGATCGAGGTGCAGTAAATGCCAATGCTTTTTCATAATTGCATGAAGCTTATGGCGGTCAGCTTTGTAACATGTGATCAATCTGATTTTTCTAGCTGCATTCCTCAGCTGATCAGATTTGGGAGACAGTAAGTCAACTCTCTTCAGTTCATTGGCTTCTAGTTCAATTTTATGAAGGTTTTTGCCAACATAGCCTCTTTCTAAGAATTTGTTTTTGATGTGTACGCTTTCTAATTTAAAGTCCTCATTGCTGGAACAGTTGCGTCTTGCCCTAATGAATTCTCCTTTAGGGATATTGGAGATCACCTGCTTTTTGTGACAGCTTCCAGCGTGCAATACTGCATTTACAGACATACTTTTGCAAAATGTTTTTATCACAAACCCTTGATCTGTAATGGAAATAGTTAAGTCAAGAAAAGTGATACTGCTGTGGCTATGTAGGTGGGTGAATTGAATCCCCCACTCATTGGAGTTTAAGTAACTAACAAATTGGATTAGACTCAATTCATCCCCGGACCAGATTAGAATAACATCATCTATAATCCTTCCCCATAATTGTATGAACGATTTATATTGCATATTGATAAGGGCATATTCTTGCTCAAAATGGTGCATAACTATATTAGCAAGGACTGGCGCGAAGCTAGCACCCATTGCTATGCCAATTAGTAACGAGCCGGAAAAACTGGCAGGTTACCGCCGGACCCGTATTGCCATTCTGCCTCCGTGATTCCCAGAATCACCGGGGCATTATGACCCTGGTGACCCGGGAATTCCGGAGGCGGAATTGTGCATGTCCCCATTCCCATGGAGCCCCATAGTACTTGATGGGGACAGTGGAAACACTGGTTCCGTCTATGACGGAGCCGGTGTTGCCATGTCTGCCTGCAGGCGGGCGGTGTTAAACCCGCCAGGTCTGACCTGGCGGGAGTGACACCTCCCGCCTGCAGGACTCTAAATCAGCCGGTCTGGTTTTACCACCACCGTTCTTTCTGGACCGGCAGGGTCGTAATGAGGCCCATTGTTTTGAAGTGTGAAGAGCAAGAATTCCTTAAGCATTTCTATATGTTCATAATAGGAGGCTGCTGATTGGCGGAATATGTAGTCCACACTTGCAATTGCCCTAGAGTGGTCAATTGAGGTGTGATTTGACATCAAGCGTTACTAGGATTACTTTGTCTTTGTAAGTTATATTGTTTAACACTTGTAAGATTTGCATAGTGTCTTTGATATACGTAGGTGTTGTTAGGACAGCAGGTAGTAGACATTCATTAATATAGCTTGAAATTGATTCTAGTATACCATCCCTACCACTCCCGATCAGTCTGCCTTCCGGAATTTAGTCAAACTCCTTATGGATTTTGGGCAAGAAAAATATCGTCGGCATGGTAGGACCATCAACTGTTAGGTATTGTTTCTCCAAATCAGAAAGTACACCTTTCGTATGCCATTTATCTATCATTGTATTAATAGGTGATTTAATCTGTGTGAGGGGGTTGGTTGGTAATATTTGGTAGCAACCTTCTGTATTAAAATGATTAAATCCCATAGTAACATAATCTACCTGGTTCATTACAACCACATTCCCCCCTTGTCAGTTTCCTTAATAATTAAATCCTTATTGTTGGCCAATCCCTGTAAAGCCAAGGATTGACTTTGTCAGATTGAATTGTTGCTTATATCAATGTCTCTTTGGTGTATCAATTAATCTGTAGATATCCTTAGTTAGAGCCTGATGAAGTGTCTATAATATTGTCATCTGAGAAAATGGGCGTAAATTTTGATTTGTTGCAGAGCTCTTTAATTTTAAGATTCTGTTAGACTATGTCCAGGTCACTCAATACACTCATGATACTTGACTGCGATTCATCATTACAATCTTCAAATGGCATCAATGTGTGTATTGATCATAGTTTGTAGTGTAATTTTAGATGGAAGAGGTTGAGGAACTTTTGGTTGGTACATCTTGGGTTGCAAAAAACTTTTTTAGTTTGAGCTTGCGTATGAATTTGAAAAGATCAATCTGTATGACAACATAATTATTGAAACCTGAGGGTGCAAAAGACAATCCTTTATTGAGAACAGCTTTCTCATCACAAGAGAGTTGATCATCACTGAGATTGCAAATCAAATTCAGCGGTTTTGGTTCATCATTGCTGCTGATGGTACGCCCTGGTTACTCTTCTTGATGCCGGCGGGGCGTTTACGCCTGGTGTGTTTACCACCCCTTGTCCCCCTTGTTGGGCACCTGGGGTTGATATATTGTTCACGATGGGATTTTGGAAACAAACATTTTTGAGGGCCAGGCGTTGGTTTCACAAATGTGGGAATTGTTCCATGTACATACATGCTCTGGAGACATCATCCATTGCATTTGATAAATTGGGAGAACACTGTATTGAGTCATTCATTAATTGTAACACTTAAAATGTTATTTACTGGGGGGGTGCTAGAGAGCCCGACCAAGATGGCCATGGGTCTGTGAAGCTCTCCAGCGGCTGAAAATATCCAGCTCTTTATCCGGTGACCTCTGCGCTTAACCTGTGATTTGGCAGCATATAGCAGCACCCTGCGGCAACCGGCCCCTGCAGACGGACTCCTGGGGCGAATCGGAGCCAGAATCACTGCAAATGCACTGCAGCTGAAGATCAGGCTGGCCGCGTGGTGTGGAGGAGGGGCGGCCCCATTGGACGTGGTGCGCAGTGGGGCACCTGTGCTGGCTGGTTCGGGCATTTACCTCAGCCCGGAGGAAGTGAGGAGTGGGGCCGGGAGGCTAGCACCCGTGAGGAGGGTCCTGCCCGGACTGCCGTGGAAGTTGGAGGTTGGGCTGCGGGGCGCAGCGCTGGGCGTTTGATCCTGGTCATTGGTGTCCGCCTCTGGAGGGCGAGTGAGGTGAGCCGACGGAGCAGCGGTGGCAGGAGGCGCACTGAACCAAAGATCCCTGCTGGCAGCTGTGCCCCTACGTGGGCTCATCTTGGACTGCGGCGCCCCCTGGGAGACATTCAGCCTGGAAGTTGAGGTAGCAGGCTGAGGAGCGGGACACGCTGGGAACCCCGTAGCAGCGTCGGAGAGGCATTGGCAGGGAGTGTGACACAGGGAGGTGCTGGATCGGCGCTGCGCAGGGGGCTGGCTGGTGGGGAACCAGAGGTGGACAGTGGGCACGAGGCAATTTTGGTCTGGATAGCCCCCCCAGTGGGACTTGAGGTCAGGACTTGAGAGGACTGGCAAGTCAGCCTAAGACTTGCAGGTGTGAAGTTCTTGCAAACGTCACCCGAGTGGGCCGGGGGGGCTTGGCACGCCGGGGTTGGTCCTGAGGCCACTGGGAGAGCCGGCGGAGCCCCCTCTCAATGGAAACTTTGCTCTGGCTCTGCGGAGTGGCTTGCCACTGACAATCTACCCAGGCCCCACATTGAGGCCTTACGCGTGCGGTTGGAGTGAGGAGACGAATGGCAGCAATCTGATGCCCTCTCATCCTTGGATGTAAGTAGGACCTGGCGTGCAGGAGCAGCGCAGACTGCCAGCTCGGAGTAGAGGGGGGCAGGGCACAGCGGACTTGGTGGGCAAGCCGGCGGACTGAGTGGGCTGCGTTGCACTTGTCCCTATCGCACAACATGTTGCAATCCTCACGCAGCTACAATCAGGGATACAATCACTGGACGGGAAACTTGATACGCTGACCTGTAAGGTTGACCATATGCAGGTCCGCCTGGACAAGAATGGGGAGGGATTGGATAGGCGGAGGGGCGACTATCCGGTGTGGAAGATGTGACGGCGTCGGTCTCGGGTGAGATGTCAGGAGTGAGGAAGGCTTTGAAAGAGAAGCAGGAGGACCTTGAATCAAGGTCGAGAAGGAACAACATCAGGATTGTGGGCCTGGCCGAATCGGCTAACCAGAGAGACATGGAAACCCTGGTGGAAGGCATTTTGAGAGAGGCACTGGGGCCTGAAGGGTTCTCCCCCATGTGTGTCGTGGAGAGGGTGCATAGGATCCCCAGTGGGAGGAAACCGATCCCGGGAGCGCCACCAAGGCCGTTGATAGCCCGCCTGTTGAATTATCGAGACAGGTACACTACACTTTGGAAGGCGAGAGAAAAAGGCACAGTCACCTACAAAGGGAGCACTATCACATTTTTTTCCTGACTTCTCGGATAAGGTGCAGGCAACTAGGAGAACGTTTCTAGATGTGAAGAAGTGGATGTGGGACAGAAATATGAGGTACGCAATGCTGTTTCCGGCCAAGCTCCGAGTTGAACATAATGGAAAGTCACATTTTTTCCAGACTCCGAAGGAGGCAGCTTCTTTCTTGGGCATGCTACCGGCGGCCACGGAGCAGCGGGGTAACAATGCCTGACACAAGGTCTGGATGTATTCAGTCTTCGGTCAAGAAGTCTATCATCAGATCCGGGTTTTGTCAAAATACCCAGAGAGGCCTGCTGGATTTTTAGGCTGGTAGTCGCCATATGAATGAATATGGCAATGTTATGTTCTAGGGGAGGGCCGGACAGTTGGGGCATCCGGCGTGGGTGGGGGGGGCGGCGTTTTGGTTTGATATGGGGTGAGAGGGGGTACAGGGGATGGGTGAAGCACCGACTAGTTGAGGGGTTGTTGGTAGGGGTGGGGAAGCAGGGGCGCAGATGGTGCAATTGTGCTAGGTTATAAGAGGCAAATAGGAGACGGATATCGAGTTATTCATGAATGGCGACACTTAAACCTATGACCTGGAATGTTAGAGGCCTTATCAATCCGCCTAAATACAGGAAGGTTTTACAGTACTTGAGGCGGCACCAAGTAGGAGTGGCCTTTCTCCAGGAGACTCATTTAACGGCGGATTCAGAAGCTGAATTCGGTAAAATCTGGGGGTGCCATATGTACTTCTCCTCATACTCTTCATATTCCAGGGAGGTGTGTATCTTGGTGCATAGCTCGGTGGGGTTTCGACAGACTAAGGTCCTGAAAGACCAGGAGGGCAGATCATTCAGGGGAGACTTTATACGCTGATTAGTTACTATGGCCCCAAACAAGACACGATCGAATCACTGGAGTGGGTCGAGAGACAACTGGGGGCGAAATCTTGTTGGCAGGGGATTTTAATGCAGTGTTAGATCCGGCTCGGGATCGGGTGGGAAGTGCGCTGCGCTCAACCAGTAGAAGTGCTGTCAAAATCCAGGGCATGCTTGAGGTGTGGGGAACTGCAGACGTGTGGAGGGTGAGAAATCAGCTGGCTAGTCAATTCACGCATTACTCAGCACTGCATAACTCGGCGGCACGATTGGATTACTTTTTGGTGTCCGATGGGCTCATGGGTCAGGTTGCGGGGGTGGATATTCTGGCCCGCACTCTTTCTGATCATGCTCCTGTCTTGTTAACTATCCGGTTGAGGGGGCGGACGGGAGTGAGGCCTCCGTGGAGGTTTAGAAGCGAAGAGCTCACTGATGTGCTCTTTAGGGAGGAGTTATCGAACGCTATAGACAAGTACTTCGAGATGAATGAGGGATCGGTATCTTCGTGGGCACTCTGTGGGAAGGGTTCGAATGTGTGATAAGGGGGGAATGTACAGCCAAGGAGTTGGGAATCTTGCAGCGTATACGTAGAGATTTGACTGATAAGGAAGAGGAGATACGCGTTTTACAAGAGGCAGCTCCCACCCCATCTAGAGCCCAGCAGGGAGATATAATGCAGAACCTTCAGGAGTTCTATGCACTGGCCCAACAGGAGTTAAAGTATGTATGGGACAGGTCTGCCCCCGGGAAATATGGTGAAGGCCAGGCTCCAGGAAGGTTGCTTGCTAGAGCCACTCAGATGAGTTGTCAAAGAGGTAGAGTGGCGGCAATAACGGATGAGAGGGGGACGGATCACTTTGAAGACGAGGTGATAGTCTGTGAATTTCAAAAATTCTATAGCCATCTGTACTCTGCCCAATCGCAAACCGTGCAGGCAGAAATTGATGCATATCTTGACCAGGTGGGACTGTACTGGTGCTCAGAGGGGCAACGAGAGTGGTTGAATAGGCCGGTGTCGCTGGAGGAATTGGTGGGGGCCATTAAGTCACTACTGGGTGGGAAATCCCCATGCCCAAACGGCTTCACGGCCGAATTTTACAAGTGTTATGTTGACGCCTTACCTATTACAAGTCTACCGGGAAGTGGTATCCGTGGGCCGTCTGCCAGATTCCCTTAGAGAGGCTGTGGTCGTCATGTTGCTAAAGCCAGGGAAACCCGGGGGGGGATTGTTCTTCTATCGCCCGATATCGCTCATCAATCTTGATAACAAGATTTTAGCTAAAATTCTAGCGGTGAAATTGGCACTGCTGATGCCAACTCTGGTCAGGACTGATCAGGCCGGGTTCATTCCTGGTCGGTTGACATCATTTGGATTGAGAAGGATGTTTGGGCTAATGTCCGCCTTACTGAGAAATGACCTAGTAGCGGCAGTTCTATTAGATGCTACTAAAGCATTTGATTCTGTCGAGTCGCCGTTTTTGATCACGGTACTGCACAGACTGCGGTTGGGTGGGTTCTTTATCTCATTGGTGTCACTATTATATAAACATCCGGTGGCCAGAGTGTGGGTGTGAATGGTCAGACAACTGAGCTAATCCCGCTTGAGCGGGGAACGCACCAGGGGTGGCCCCTGTCCCCCCTGCTATTTGCCCTAGCGATAGAGCCGTGGGCCAAAATGGTTAGAGAGCTACACATGCAGGGAGTTCAATTGCATACCCACAAAGTGGTGATTTCGCTGTATGCGGATGATATGGTATTGTTCATTTGTCATCCGGAGGCTAATCTTGGTCCGTTCATGCTAGACGTTTAACAATTCGGGGAGATATCAGGGCTCAAGCTGACTACTAGCAAATCGGTTATATTCCCGTTGACAGACGGGCTGGGTCGGTTTCAAGATGGCTGTGGGTTTCAATGGGACCTGATCAGTACTCGATACCTGGGAATCACAATAGCCAGGGATAAGGAGGTGGTATATTGTAGTAACTATGGGTTGGTCCTGGAGTCAGCCAAGCTGGTGATGCAGAGATTGAGTTCACTTCCATTCAATTTGTTTGGTAGGATCTCAGTGATCAAAATTACTATCCTACCCAGTTTTCTTTGTGTTTCTCAATGCACCTATAAGAGTACCCAAGAAGTATTTCCGGACCTTCGCTCGTTGGGAACAAAATGTATTTGGGCTGGTAAGCGTGCACGGGTCTCCTGGGATAAGTTTACTGCGCCTATTCAGGAGAGAGGTTTGGCCCTGCCAGATATCGAGTTATATTATATTGCGGCGCAGGCTAGTTTCCTTCGGTATCGGTATGGGCTGGTAGCCGAGCGGAGGCATGTGGAAATGGAGAGGTCTATCGCTTCCCCTGCGTTGTTAAGATCGGTTATTCTGACTGCTTCGGTCTGCCCTCAGACGCCCCGGAACTTGGTGGAGCTGATGTGTAGGGCCTGGGCACGCTTGGAACGGGCACCTAAGGGTAGTATACTTTACTCGCTTATATTCATACCGGGAATTCCCCTGACCAGCGAGGCAGGTTATGTAGCTCTGATGAAGAGATTGGGAGTAACTAAATTTGGGGTCTTGTTCCCAGAGGGGAGGTTCATTTCTATTGCCCAGCTGAGGGGGAAAGGGGCCCTATCAGGGCTAGATGTGTTTCTTTATTGTAGATTGCGGGTGGCGCTGTAGCGGCTTTTCCCGACCTTCCCTGAGCAACCCCAGCCAGCTGACATGTTGGACAAAGTGATAGGGGGATATCTAGAGCAGAGTGTAGTCTCTGAGCTATATGGGGTGGCTTTGCAAAATCGACCGCCAAGTCGGGGTGTCCCCACAGAAGGAGTGGGAGAAGGTATTGGGCAAGAACATACCGGAGTTTAAGTTTTTAAATCAACATTACTACTCACCCGCTCAGTTGAAGAAGTACTTTCCTTTCCTTTCCCTTTCGTGTTTGAAGTGGTTGGAGAAATAGTGGGGCAGCGGTTTGAACCAGACCCTATAATGGCTCTGCTAGGATACACTAAACAGGTATCTAAAGGCACTCGGAAGTTGATTAGCCTCCT
This sequence comes from Ambystoma mexicanum, assembly GCF_040938575.1. Classification (NCBI taxonomy): domain Eukaryota; kingdom Metazoa; phylum Chordata; class Amphibia; order Caudata; family Ambystomatidae; genus Ambystoma; species Ambystoma mexicanum. The sequence goes on from NC_090932.1 coordinate 915,063,655, forward strand.
GTAAATCCTGGCCAAACGTAGTGTGACTATGGGGTGGGGTAAGAAACGTGCCCCGACAGCAGGTTTGAAGATATTCTGTATTGCAATGACATGGAGACAAGATTGGGTGCATTGCAGAGGAGCCGCTGGGGAGACAGGCGGATGTGGGACGCATACACGGCATATCTTCTCAAACAACCAAGCAGGGAGGATTCGGCACCTTGTTCCTCGCGGGGCTCCCTGCACTCACTATCGCCGTAAGGCAAAGCTTGCCAGTAGCAAAGGTGGCAGAAATCCTGAGGCCATAGCAACATGGGGAACTGAGTGGGGACTATGTTGATTAGTTGCTGCTCATCAGTGGAAAATCCTTGGACTTGTCGCTGATATTATGCTTAGCTCTTTATTAAGGTCTCTTACATCAAGCTTGGAACTTACCCGTTAACTGCCCTGTTGTGGAACAATTTGACATCTGTGTGCAGACACCGGGGAGATATGGAAGGGGGGTATGTTGTTTGTTGTGGTTAATACAAAATGCCAATAAAGAAGGTTTTTAAAAAAAAAGTTATTTACTGCATTATCTGTGTTTGTGGTCTAAAATATATAGGCAGCACTATTAGACCTTTGAAAATACGCATTAGGGAACATTTGTCCACGATAGCTAGCCAAGAGGCTAAATACCCTCTGGCTAGTCATTGGCCAAAATATCACCAATTGGATAATAAATATGATATCAAGTTTGCTGGTTTGGTGAAGGTAATGTCATCCCCAAGAGGTGGCAATCTCACTTTGAAATTACGTCGATTGGAGACTAAACTTATTTGTCAATATCGTACTGTCCATTTTGGACTTAATTCTGATCATTGAGTTTGCAGTTTTTCTATGAATTATTCAAATGTCATCCGACTTGCATCTGTTTAAAGTATTCATATATTTACGTTGCACCTTGTTTGATGATCATTGTTAGAAAAGTGACAAGATTGGTACGACTGGGTAAGAATGGCGCATGTTTTGCAAACTGCATCTCTTATCAAGTATTTGCGCTATATACTCGAGACACTAGGGGGGAGGTGTGTGTCATTTCAGGCTCTCAGGAGAGACCGAGTCACTAAACAATTTGATGAACTAATCGTTGGAATTTTGCACCTCCTCCCACCTACCCTGTTTTGGATTACAATTACTGTCAATATCAATCCCGGCATGAACATGGCACCCCTTCATATTTCTTATTTATTTACTAATTTGACATCAGGCTTACCCAGTCATTATTGTAACATTGCACAGATTTAGATGGAGCAGTGTTTTCCAAGATGGCACACGCAACTTCACACTAGCTGCAAATCAGTATTGAAGTCTAATTGTAGAGAATTGTTTTAGTTGCTTATCATCTGCACAGCGCCCAGCGTCTGAGAGCTGGCTGTAAAACGCCCAGTCGAGATAAGATCCTTGCGCTACAGTCCTTTAGTTCTATGCGAGTATAACAAATTCTAATCTAATTATCTGTTCCACTGGCTCGGCGATTTTGACGTATTATTGATCTAATGGCAGTGCACTTTCTTTTGCATTCTTTTTGGAGCCCTGGGATCCATCCAATTTGGCTTTCACTATTTCAACATGTTACTGCCTGGATTGCCTTTGATGATTCTATTGAATATGGAAAAGCAGTGTTGCATACCGCAACTGCGAGGCATCAGAGGTATGCCTGCATTCTCTATGAGATACCAATTTGCTAAGATAACATGCGTTCTAAATATGAAACATGCATTTTAATTGTGTGCCCATCTTTAGTTGCTCTTGGACCCTATTGGGTACTTTCTGGTAATCTTACCAGATCGAACTGATCTTTCGGAAGCACATCTATAGTGATTACAAGGTACTTTTTAAAATGTTTAGCTCACTTGCATCTGTGCTCGCTGCTGCCACGTTGTACACCGTATAGCAAATGCTTTACTAACAGATTATTTTGATCTTTCTCTCCAACCCCCTTCTTCACCCCTCTCGCTATTTCCATTGATTTTGATGGTTTATATACTCTTTTGCAATGTCGTACATTTTGTATCAATTGTTTAATTTGTTTTATATATTGGTTTGTCTCCGTTGCCCCACCATGTTTGGCGTCTGCATGTATAATTATGTTGTGTTTATACTGTACCCTTCTTTATATCCTTTTGTAATGTGATATCATCAGCTTCTGAAGAAAAGCAATTTTTTGTGCTCGAAACACGTGTCGGTCTGTTTCTCAAACATTAAATTTGCAATATATAAGCTCTAACATTGATTTACCTGTTTGGTGCTGTGAGACTGGTTGTGTCCTTAAACTTTTCTATTTGCTTTATGTTGGTTCTCAGTAGTCTTGGGCATTTTGGCATCCAACTATCCACTTCTTGCTGGACAAGGATCTTTTCTTAGCAAGAGTTTAATTGAGCCGATGGTACAGGATTTTGATTTTTTCCATTTATCGATCACTTTTAAGCTTTCAGTATCTCCACCAGCCAGTACGCTGGCCAAAAGATCTTCATCCGGGACATCAGGCAGGGTTTGATTTCCACTTCCACTTTCATTCAGGATAATGGTACTGTTGTCTATGTTTTCCTGTTGGCAAAAGTAGCCATTTAAGAGCACTGTTACTTTGAAGTGCCACTTCAAAGTCACTATGTCGGAACTTGAGAAACTCCTCTTGGTTGCGCACCTCTTTTGTGTTTCGCCTTCTAGTACAGAACCAGTGCGGGGACTCCAAAAAGCACTGTTTGAGGCAGTTTGAGTTTTTTGGTTTTGTCCCATTTCTATTTTGCTGCTTTCAGTGATCTCTGCATTCTTTCCCGTTTGCTCTGTGTTTAGAGCCAGCCGCATACACGCCTCCCTTTCTTCTACGGCCACAGCCCCATCAGCTGTACCTACGCACCCCGACTCCGGTTCCGGGCTCAGAGCTATGCCACAGGTGAGTTTGGTAAGCTCTGACACAGAACCATCGGAAGGGGGGAGGCGGGAGATGTGGACGCGCATGCGGGAGAGATCAAAGGACCCGTTGTAGCTGCTGACTCGCAGCATGTCGCATTAAAGTTTGAGTCTTTACTTCAGTTTGGTGCACATTCTAAACGCTTCGTAGGGTGCGGTATTGCATTTGTGAGACTTTTTATGGACTGTGATTTAGCAATTTGTTTAGCATTTAGCTAGGCATTAACAATGTGTTCATTTTGACGTACCTGGCTTTTCGTACGCTTCTGTCCAGTTAAGTCCACAGACATGTTCATAACCAGGTATTCAGAGTTCTTTTGGTGAAACGTACGGTGCTCCTGCTGATGCACCCACTTCAGCAAACACTCAGCAAACACTTTGCGATGCTCTGCATCCAGAAGTGTGCTTTTGAAGCTGAGTGCAGGCCACAGACAGGAGGAGTGAAAACAGACTTCAGGGTTGATAGCAGGGTCCAGGGTCCAAGGAACAGCAGAGTACAGAGGCAGCCAGGCAGTAACACTCCGGGACTTCATGAGACTTCTTTTGGGGGTCATCATCTTCACATCTTTGGAGGTCATCATCTTCACCTCCTTCTTTGGGCCAGGGGGCTTTCCAGGGGACTCCAATCCAGCGGTATCCTTCAGGGATCTGGCCCTCCAAGAATCCGAAGAATCCGGTGCTGACAGGGAAAACAATGTTTTTTTTTTGTTTTACTTGAGTTTTAATCAAAAAGGTTTTTTTTTATTTTTACAAGGGTCTTCAAAAACTTAAGGGTCCACGAATCCAGGCGTGTTTTAATGTGTCTCGTCTTGCTTCCTTCCCGATTCTTAGTGAACAGTCGTCTCGCTCTTCAACTAGTGTACATTGGCCAGAGTTTTTGTCCGTACTAGAATTGCCCTCTGAGTGTGCAAAAGGTGGTTTATCATTTTGAAGGCGAGTTCTATTAACTTCACCGTTGTCAGTGTCCATCTCGTTGTCTCTCTCGAAATTAGCCTGTTCCAGACTGCATCTTCGTCCAGCGTTACCACCCCTTGCAAGCGAAATTGGAGATATATGTCTCTGTTTTGTTGTGCCTTAGGGCACTACAACACTAAATGTTTCAGTGTTTCCACTTGTTCTTTATTTTTGCACAGACGACAACTGTTGTCCATCGACGGGGCGCGGATCGCCAGGATTTCGTGCGTCGTCAGCAAATTGAGTCTGGCTTTCAGGAACGTACCTTGCATACCTTTGTTTGGAAATTTCATGCAGTAGTTTTGAGGTTTCTTGACTTTGTTGAACGTCGGTGGAAGATGAGTCAATAGTTAGTTGGCGCTAGCTGTGTCAATAGTTGTGATCCAATCAATCAGTTCCATTTTCAGTTTCACTCGGTCTGGGTTGGATTTCAGATCTTCTTCCGAGCATGCTATTTCTCTCAGGATCTCTTTGCTGTCTTGACGCCCAGTTATTTAGTGCCTTGCATGTACCGCTCTTCAGCTCTTCTGCAATGATGTTATAAATTGGCAAGGTATCCGCCATCAGGATTTTTCTGAATAGTCTCATCTTGCTTTGCTCTACCAACAATGCCAAGGAGACGAGGCCCAGTTCTCGTCCAATTGCGGGCATGGATGTCGACTTTGGTAGGCCCAGTACCGATTTCCAGACATGGCCTTCCAGCTTCTGCCATATCGAGCTTGGGATGTTTAATGATGCTTCCATGCTATGGATGATTGTCGGGACGACCTTAGCCTTATAAAAGTTGATCGACGGCAAAAGCGAAAATTTCCCAAATTTGTTATCCACCGATCTTGTTTGTGCTGTTAATAGTTTCACCTTGATCCATAGCTATTCTTGCATCGCTTTGTCTCTGGCCGACCCATCTATGGTAACTCCTAAGTATTTGAACTCGTTGACCACTTCAATTTTTGTTTTGTCCAGAAACCATTTAGGCGGTCTAGGCGACTTCTTTGTTGTTTTGTCCAGGACCAGTACTTTGTTTTTGCTATGTTAATTTCCAGGTTATTCTCTTTCATATATCTCACCAAATACGTTAGTTTCCGTTATAGGCCAATTTGTGTTTGGTCGATGATGATGGCGTCGTCCGCGTAAAGGAGTCGCGATATAGTTGCTTTCCTGATTTTTGGTGGGAATGCTCTTATTTTTTCCTCATCGTTTTGGTAGTCACTGAGGAAAGCAATAAAAAGGGCTGCAGCTAGGGGGCATCCTTGTTTGATGCCTCGTTTAACTGGGATCTCCTCAGACAATACTCCTTGTTTGTTTAGTTTCACCCGGATCTTGGTTCCGGCATGCAGAGCTTTTATTGGGCTCAAAATCGGCGATGGACATTTCCACTCGTTTAATTTGGCCCACAATTTTGCCCGGTCTATTTTATCAAAGGCTTTTGATAGATCTACAAATACAAGATACACTCTTGGTGCTCCTTCTCTGACTTTGGCCTTCAGGATGTTTATCAGTAGGATGTTTATAGCAGTGCTTCCGTTTTTCTTGAAACCTGTTTGGAAGATGTCACTGCAAGGAGCATTTTTGGCCCAGCTCCTAAAGTGGTCTGGTAGCTTTGTTGCAAAGATTTTACCCACAATATCCAGGAGTCCTATAGGTTTGTAGCTTTCCGGATCTTCTCTGCCACCTTTTTTATATACTGGGACAATTATGGCATTCAGCCAAGTTTCAGGAATCATTTTTGTATTTATGCAGTGGCTTAAGATTTTCCTGATTGCACCCACCCATGCTTTCGGTGATTGTTTCAAATCTAAGTTGGTCAGGCCGTCCGGGCCCGGGGCTCTCAATGTTTTGAGTTTGTTGATGGCTTTTTCAATATGGTCCACATTCGATGCATCAACCCATAGAACAGTGGTTTCTTCGTATTCCTCCGGTGCTCTCCCCTGTGGGAGGTCGAATTGGGCTGCCAAGTATATTTCCCATTTTTCTTCTGACACTGCATTCGAGATTTCTGTGGATAAGGGCGAGTTCATTGTTTTAATTAGCGCCTAGAAGTCACTCGATCCTCTTTGGGCTTAGACTTCTCAGCATCTTTTCAGCGTCTTGTTGGTAGAGGAGAAGTCTCTGATGTTTTAGCCAGTGTTTATACGCCTTTGTTTCAATTTGCCATTTTTCACTGGCTTCTTAGTATTTGTTTTTTTTTTGCTGTTCTCTTCCTTTTCCGTACCACTTTCTTCTTATCGGCCACCAATTTGTCATAGACGTGCTTCGGTCACGCCAACTTGTTCTGTTTACCTGAGGTGGGTCTTCTGTATGGGAGTAGTAGGGGCAGATAATTTGGACACTCTACCCCACCATCAGGCATGTGTACTTCTTCGGGCTGTCCATATTTCGCAGTTATCTTTAGGATGTCAGCTTCTGTCAGGCGTAACCTGGATTGTTGGTTGTTAACCTCCACGTTGAACTTGTATGTCTGTTTGGCTGGCTGCTTTCCTTGCCATGCGCAAATCAGCAGGTTGTGGTCGCTGTGCGTAGTTCTTTGGACTTTGTATTCCAGAATATTAGGTAGAAGACCTTGGGAAGCATAGAAGTAGTCCAAGGTGGTTTTAGAATTCTGGTTTTCCCAAGTCGGGATGTTAACTTGTTTTGGGAACAATGCTGCGATTTTGTGCAGGTTTCTTGGTTTGGAGACAGACCTTCAGGCCTTTCCTTGTTCGACTGTGTTACCTTGTGCCGTTTGATCTTTTTCTTTGTCGTGGGGTCAGGTGCAATCGGCGTTCAGGTCGCCACAAACGATGATGTCGATCTTTTAAAACTCTGAGTAAATCCAATCTATTGTTTCCCCCATATCTGTGCAGTAGGCTTTTGTTGTCATCCGTTGGGGGTTCCAATATGTATTTATTATTGCTAATTGGGTAGTGTGTTCCTGCTCCGGCACTCCACTTTGGTGGCTCCATGTTGTCAAAATGACCAGCATCTCATATGATTCTATTAGCTTCCTCGGTGTACTTAAACCTGAACCCATTTTTATTGCTGTCAAGAGTCCCGAAGATGGGCGACCGAGCAGACCCTTTACTGCCGGAGATATTTCTACTACAAAGCCATCTAGGGTCGGTTTTTCTGGTAGCCATGTCTCTTGGAGTCATACAATGTCCAATGGGCCTAGATCGACGTCGGCCAAAATAGTCAGATGTGCATGACCTCTCGTGTTCCATGATCCCAAGGTGTGTCTTTCAATACCTGCATTTGTAGATGTAATGGCAGATCCTATGGGAGTGGGATCTGGGGTCCGTCTTCGTTGCTATTGTCTGTGGTTTCGGGATCAGGGTTGATTTAAGCCATGACCACGGGCCTTGCGTTGTTGTCGCTGCTTTTGTTTTTCTTGAGTTTCCGTCTTGACTTTTGTCAGTTGACTGCCTGTGTGAGGTCTTCTTGGGGCTGTGGGGGAGTTGGCTATGGTGATCCTCTGGTCTGGACCATGAAGTTTGATCGCGCTGCCCTTTCTCATATCTTTCACTCCTTTCCTGTGGCTTCTTATTTTTGTTATCATACCTGGACTGGCGATGTCGGTAATGATGGTACTCTTGAAGGGAGCGCCCATTTGCAGTGAAGTTTGTCTTTTCCCCCTGCCCTTTGCCTATCAGTTTTGCTTGATATAGCTCTTCCGTTCTGGATGTGCATCGATATTTCCGTTCTTCCATGCCTTTTGAATGTCACGTTTTGTCCTCTGTAGTGCTTGAAGGTTTTATTTCTGACAATGTGAAGCCGATTTGCTCCATTTCTCTGATTGCATTCAAGTTTATATGTTGTATTCTGGCTGCCTTGACATGGAGGTATGCTTTTGCTGTATTTCCTCTATGATATAGTTCGATTAATTTGATGTCTTCTGACTTGATACCTTTCAGTGTGTTTGTTTTACTCGTTATTTTTAGGATAGTTTTCCTATTCAGAATCATGTAGCCTTCAATCCTTTTTGATTGTTCTACTTTGAACGTACGTTCCCCGTCTTCTGCCCTTGTGTTTTTGCTTTGCTGTCCGTTTACTCTTTTCGTTTCTCTTTTCTGCTCAGGGGTTACGTGCCTACTTGGTCTTCGCCTATCTTCTTTGATATCTGCCCTGCTGTTATGCTGTTTCTTTTTTACGTGGATAGGTGAGATTAACTCTTCAGACTCTTTGGTGGCTGCTTGATCCTTCATTCCATGATCTTTGCTCACTTCTTTTCTGCTGGTGGCGATATCTTGTGTTGGCATTGTTTTTTTTTTTCCGGTTCAATGATGAACACCTCTTGATCTAGATCGCTGGGCGTGGCTTCCCAATGTTGCGAGAGGTTCATCAACTTCGTAACTTTCAAGAAGTCTTCTACTGATCTCGGGGAGCTGCTAGTGTTTCCCACCTTTTTCGTTGGTATCGCGGCTTCCAGAAGTTCATTTTCTTGGGTTGATTTTTTCTGGAATGACTTCCACGGTTCTTGGTTACCACCGGTGAGCGTTCGTGTCATCGTGGTCACCGGTTCTTTGCTTGTTAGTTTTAATACCACCGGGTTTCTTGTGGATGGGTGATTTGTCGCTCCCGATTTCACTGATAGAGGTGTGCTCATTCTGGATGTGGCGCTGATCTTTTCTTTTGCCTTTTCTTTTGCCTCACACGGTGCGTCTGGTTCTTTTGGCATTTTGCTGACGTACGTCTGGCCCTGATTTGTTTTCTCCGTTGTGGTTTGATTTTTCTTCTCTGCTTGAAGCGACTCTACCAGCTTTTACATGTCTTCCACTTTTTTTTCCCAACATTTATGATTACTGTTTCTTTCCTATAAGGCAGTGATGTAGCCTTCGATGTAGGTCTTTTTTGTCGTTAAGCTTGCAAGAATCGAGGTGTTCTCTTGGACTCCATCTTTTATCGCCTCATAGAGTTTGTAGAATGGAGCTAGGGCGTTCGTAATGGCTGACATGACCATTAACATGTCAGATTTTTTGTTTGGTGAATCTTTTTGCGTTGTTGTGGATATTTCACTCAGCTGTCTGTTCTTAGGAAACAGTATCGTTATCACTGGTCTCCCCGGAGGTCGTGGCACCTCGAATGTCACGTTGTCACTTGAGTGATTTCCACACTGTTCGTAATCTGACATATTCAATGTTGTTGATCCTCTACTCACTTCACCCAGGTGCTTCTTAGGGTTCTGGTCCCCCGTTTTAGCTGCGGTAGGTGGTTTTTGGCTTGAGCTGAGGTGGATTTTGGTCCAAGGCCATGGTTTCTCATCTGTGAATCCTTCGTGCTATCCACCTGTTCGGGTGGTAGAATTCCGACTCTTGGTGTCTGGTCCTGTTGGTTTATTACCTCCTCCCAGAGCTTTAAGCGTCCTTCTTCCTGCTGATGCCTCTTCGTTTGTTGGATTTCTTTGTTAACTGGTATGGACTCGTCCCCTTGGTTGCCCGAGTCCAGTTGGTTCCTAGCGGGAGTAAGCGGCAGGTTGATCCCCCTTTGCGCTTTGTTAGTGTCTGTATTTTTCCTTTTTAACTGTGAACTCTGGGGGGAACGGGCTTCGTCTGGAGTTGGGTTTGGGTCTTGATCCCGCACTTGATCAGTTTTACGATGTTTGTTAGCTGGAATAATGTCCTAGACAGCTTCTAGGATTTCTGCGTCGGACAATTCTGATTCTGTGTCTAGCTTGCGTTTTTGGCGGTTGCAGAAAAATGCTTTTAGGGTACCCGACATCAGGCGGGTTGGAAGCCATTTTGGCTGAGCTGTGCTTCTTTTGTATGATTTCTGTTGCCTGTTTGCTGCTGTTCTACCCTTTGTCGGTTTTATGTCACCATTCTCTTCTTTTTTCTTATGCGTTTTCGGTTTGTGGTATTAGCTTGGATTTTTCTTAACGACGTGGTTTTAGCGTCACATTTTTTTCTTTCGTTTTTACAGATGACTGACTCTCCTCTGGTTCTGAGTCAAACTCTGGGTTTTCTCCCTCGTTGGTTTCCATGTCGTTATCACTCTCCTCACTGTCTTGCCTAGTGACAGAGCTGTCTTTTTTCTTGTCTTGCGTGTCACTATTGGGCTTATTTGTATCTTGTAGGCTCCCTTCTGGGCGCAAGGGTGCTGTCTTATGTGGAGAACTGAGTTCCGTGTGCACTAATGCCTTGATGCACATTTTCATATTTTCTGCGTGGTTATCAGAGTTCTGATTTCCAGTTGCCGTTGCGTGGCATGTTTTGGGGCTGACCGTGTCATCTGCTTGCGGTCCTAATTCCTTCCCTTCGGCAGCTCTGACAATTCACGTCCGCTGCTCAGCTGCGCTCGGAGGACCCCGGCCCTCGGAGGGAACAGGCTCCTCCCCCCTCGGTGACGACGCGCTCACCGTCTCCAGCGCGGATCCAGGAAGCTCAGGGAGCGCGGACGCCAGCTCGCTGGCCCCCCATTGACGCCCTCCTTTGTTGTGCAGGGCCGCCGCTCAGGGTCCGACAGAGGCCACCCTTCGGAAGCCCCGTCGCCATATTGGCGGTTGGCTGGGTGCTGCACGCATCACGCGAGGGTGAGTGGCTCATCTCTTGAATGACTTGAGTTTCTTCCTCAGTCATCTGCACGCCGTGGGGCGTTTTGCTTAGGGTCTGCCCGAGACCTGTCTGGGTCATGTTGTCGCTGTGGGGGTCTTTTGTTTTAGGCACCTTTGGTGTAATTTTGTCACTTCTAAGCCAGCGGTGGCCAGGTCCGTATCCATTTCCATGACTAGATCTTCTTGCTGCTCCTTTCTTGCACATTTCCCCTCTGTGTGCTTTATGTACCGTGAGGGTTTCACGTTAAGGCCCATTACTCCCTTGCTCACCGCAGACTCCTGCAGACTCCAACTCTCCACACAACACCGCTTCGCTCTGGGTGGGAGTTTTTAAGTCCTCCCACACTAGTAGTAGACAGGGGAGAAAGACTGTAGGGACTCCTGCAGACTCCAACTCTCCTCACAACTACGCAACAATTATTTTTCTAGAGTAAAAAGAAAAGACAATTTATGTATTAACCACATCAAACCCTTTACTTTTCTTTTCTCACTGGGATATCTGGAATCAAATTCTGTTATGCACACAAGTGCAGATTATACCAAATAACATGCCGCCATGCATCCAATAATTAACTGAACACAACATGAATTAAGCACACTAATATCACATGGTATTTGTCAGATAATGGTCTCAAACACAAAACTCCTTTCTTTTATTTGTTTACTTATATTTGTGTTCCCTCTCTTGACATATTGTACTCTTTTTTTACCTCTTTAAATCTCCTTTTGACATCTTTGCACTATTTACACCTATCCACCTGCTATGGCAATTCTATTTTTTTTATTTACTCCCTGCTATTTTCAACTCGCTCTAGTCTTTTCACTTCATGTTTCGGGTGAAAGGGCTTAATTTGATTATCATGGAGAAACTGTTCCACTGTTAATTCTCTCTCCTTTTTAGAAATTCTGTAGACCACAGGTGAAACCTTGTATACAATTCCATCTGACCCTTGCCATGCTGCAAGGAATTTAGAGTTTTTATGTTTCCCCTTCCCTGTTATCCGTATTAACGTAACAAATCGTTATATATGTTCAGACAGCCTATGGACAATAGGATTAGATGCAAGTAAACTCTCACCTGGACAGACAGCTGACTTTCCAATGGAGACGCTGATGCAACAGTTAAGGACCTCCTGGACCGACCTATCCCTCCTCACCCGGAAATTACTGACCAGGGAGAAAGGACACGACAGCCAGGGAAACCCTCTGGGGAAGAAAACCCTGTGTTGAGGTAGGTGCTGGAGTTTCTGAATCCAGTCTTGAGGATGGTTTCCAGAGTGCACTGAGGTGGAGCAGGTTGCGGGAAAGCTTCCTCTAAGAATGAAGAAACAAAGAGTAGTGAGAATACTTTATAAGAGAGAAAGGGAAATAAGACTGGGTAATCGGCGACTAAAAGGGAAATCCTCACCTATAGAAAGTAGATGACTCTAATAAAGAAGATGGGGCAAAGCCCAGTTCCCGGAATAGAGCTGTCCGGAGCCAGATGAGTTTGGATGAAAGAATTCCTATAACAGACAGAGAGGTTATTACTCTAGGGAAAGGATGTTACCGGGAATAAGAAGGGTTTCCTAGCGATTGGAATATGAAACCCACTTCAGGATTTTCACGGAAAAAGTTATACCACGCCAAAGAGAGCGAGGTTGAATAGAGTGGGTGATTGATTTCTGGCTGTTGGTAGAAAACACCAGAGAAGTATGGGCGAAGGGAGAGAGTCACTGTGAAGACGTGGTCGGAAGGGAAACACAGAGTTGAGGTTACAGGCTGTGAAGAAAGTTGAAGGAAAAAGCAGGGATAAGAAGTACACCTAGAAGTGAACTCACGGAGCGTCAGTTTCAACAGTAGCGACGCGTAGGACAGCCGATCCTTGTTCCGTATATAGAATTACGTGAGCGATCAACGGCGTCTCTTGCGGACGTGAACATGCTGTATCGCTGCAATCCGCACAGTCTATATGGCCGCCCGCCATCTTGGATGTGCTCATCCTAGTCGATCCACATAGGCGACTGCGATGCCAAAGTGACCAGTGGCCGATACGTGTAACATTCCCGAAATTTAACTTGTATACCTTGTCTCCCATTTCATTTTCTCTCACAGATCACTTCCTATCATAATATGCCTTTGCACCATCAGGGCTGAGATTTGTTGATTTAGAGGGCATCGACCTGATAGCCGTTAGTACCAATGGAAGCCACAAATCCCAACTAGATACTGCTTCAGCTGCAAACGTTTTCAACATATGAACTATCGATCTGTTACACCGTTGCACTCCCCCTGAAGAGGAGGGCCAGTAAGAAATATGTAGCTTCCTCCTCACACCCAAGAATTGCCAAATTCTTGCCATCAATTCACTAGTGAAATGACTTCCACTGTCTGACTCTATTCTTTGAGACAAACGAAATCTTGAAAAAATATGATTCACAAGGATAGTGACCGCCGTTTGCGCACCGCAATCTGGAGCTGGAATGCACTCCTCCCACTTGGACATTAGACAAGTGACTGTCAGCATGTACCTGTTTCCCCTTGCTGATCTCCTCACCGGCCCAACACACTCGGCTTGTAAATCAGACCATGGGAGTGTCAAGCCCCTTTTCATCAATGCTACTCTATGATCCGGTGATGCAGGTTTCAACTGTGTACACACTAAACACCCTCTGGTGTAGAGCTCAACATCATGGGACATGTTTGGCCAATAGGCGGAATCTTTTAAAATGTCCAATGTTTTTTGTGAACCTCAGTGTCCTGTAGAGTTATCGCATCGTGGGCATGATGTAACATAAATACCCAAAATGATAAAGGCACTACCCATTGGGTTTGGCCTGTCACAGATTCTCTAATCATCAGTCTACCCTGTATTCTAATTCTCTTTTTGATTTTTAATAGCACCCTTAATACCTCTTTCCATTTGCAGTCCCCTTCAGTCAGAGGATGTTGTTCTGTATCTATCAAGTGGTTGTAAAATGGGCCTAGAATAAGATCTTACTTTTGCGCTTTGATCAAGTCCTGATCTGGAGTATCAAAACGCTTTTGGAGTTTTGGAACGTGTTATCACATCTACCTGTATTTTGCCAAGCAGGTGTTCAATAGGAAATAACTTGCCAATTACAGCTCCAATTTTGGCTAATTGATCTGCCTTCTCATTTCCTTCCTTATCCTCACCTGGTGTATTGAAATGACCAGGTATTTTCCTCCAATGGATTATCAGGTAATTTTCTGATACAAGCTTGTCTACAGCTTGAATCATCTTGCCATGTTTAAGTGGCTGCTTGTTATAGGTGAGCCTACCTTTCACTTTCCAGGCAGGTAAATACTCCACAAAACGATTTCACGCATAATCAGAATCAGTAACTAGAACTATTTCTTTGAGTTTATTTTCTACTGCTGTAGATATTGCCTCATAAATAGTGGCCAATTCTGCCACTTGACTACTTTTGGGGCCTATCCTCATGCTTACTCTTGGGATGTTGTCCCATTTAAACCATATGTTTCCTATTCCTGCTACGAGCTCCTTTACTGTGTCATTTTCTACATGGTATGCACATCCATTTACATACACATTTCGTAAATCCTCACATGTTTCTTCGTCGTATGCCTTGTGTGGGGATTGCTCAAATTCATTCAAACTTGTCTCTAGCTCGGTTTCATCAGGCGCACAGACGGCTGCACAATCATGCAACTCTGCTTATCCTTGAGCAATTGGGCTCTTTTTATTTTGTCCATATTTCACTTCTACAAGAAATTCCTGAAGTGCTTATGTCCAGGAAGTAATTCTTTACTGGGCCAAATTCCCTGATCGGATTCTTACTTTGCAAAAATTGCAGAGACTGGTGATTTGTTTCAACAATCACCCGCTCCCCCTGAATTATAGGACGGAAATGCTGTAATGCCCAGACAGTAATCAGAAGCGCTTTTTCACATTCACTAAACATGGTGATTATGTTTTGCTAACATATCCAATGGTTTTATTATTTGCGTCATGTTTTTGATATAACACTGCTGACATGTATTGATTTGTAAATCCTGTTTCTACAAAGAAATCCTGATTTTTCATTGGATATACTAAACATGGTGCTTTCATTAGACACTCTTTTAGCCTGACTACTGCCTCATTTGGTTCCTTTTCCCATTTCCAGGGTATGCCGTGCTTCAGTAATCCTGTTAAACGTTGTGTAATCTCTGCATAATTTTGAATGAATTTTCTGTTGTGACTTGTCCTTCCTAACAAACTCTTTAAACTTTTGAAATTACTGGGGTCTTTTAGTTTATGAATCGCCTCCACCTTTTTCTTTTGTGGGTTTAACTCACGCTCCGTCACTTTGTGACCTAGGAAGTTTACCTTTTTTCTGCACCACTGTGCTTTCTGTAAATCTACTTTTGCCCCAGCCTTCTGTAGCTGACTGAGCACATGTCTAATCTCATTGAAGTGGCTTTCAGATCTTCATTTTTGATTAGCACATCATCCACATTGGCCATTGGGTTTTAGCGCACCTAATATATGGGTATTTGATATACTATGAATAGACCTAATGATTCCTCTAGATTCTTGATTATTTCAGCTAGTGATTCCAAGCATGCCAGGGGTAACCTATATTTTAGGACAAGACGGGAGGCTCACATTATGCTTTTCTTTCTTTAATACTGCCACAACAGCTTTTCAACTTATACTTTTAAACATCTACATTTGTGCTTTTCATTTTTCTTTTTTTTCTGAAATAAAATAAAAAATAGCCAATCCGAAGTTTAAAAGTTTCAAACATCTCGAAAAAGCTCTCAAACTCCAACTCCCAAGCACCTCCAGGAGTGCAGTAGTCCTGACCCTATCCCATGCTCCAATGCGGTGATAGGTCATCCTATAAGAACCCTACTGTCCCAGGTCCTTTCCTCTTTCTTTTTGCTGCCATGAGATAAGTACATCATAATTCACTCTCTTGTTTAAGATATAGCTATATCAGCGTAGTATAGAACTTTGCATGAGAAGCGCGTAAGCTGTAAACTATTTCACTTACGGTGAACTTTATCGAACGTGTGCTTCAGTGTGTTCATTTCGTTTTCTCTCACTCGTTCGCGTCGGGCGCCGTGAGATATTTCTGTGAAGAGGAGGCGGGGCCGGCGCCGCGAACGAACACGCTCGCCTCAGGCTCCCGGCCCCGCTCCTCGTTTCCTTCCAGGTGCGCCGTCGAACACGACGTGCGGCAGGACCCAAGGGAGCGGGAGGATCTGAATTCCCCCGGCATCCCCTGGGAGTTCTTCTGCCGGCAGCGCGCAAGTTTTCATTGCGTTGCGTATGCCGAGTGAGGAGAAAAGCGGAGTGACACGGTCTTAGAAAAAAAAAAAATAATAAGTTATAATCGGATTCTTCACCGGAGCAAAAAGGGATTCATACTAGACTGCCTCTTATATCTAAGAGCCTGCAAGTTGAGACGAGAAAGGCAGAATTGACTAAAAGCTGCAGGTGACTAACATTAATCCCTTGCTGACAGCACAGCAGTTAGCCTTGCTAACACTATGGCTCATTACAAAAGCCCCGGTGCCACTCCTTCTACCTCACCAGAATGGTCAGAGGAGGAGTGGGAAGAAAGTCCTTACCAACAGGACACAGACCTGTCACAGAACTTCAAGCAAGTACTAGGAGATTCCTTGACCAGAGCAGTGTCTCAAGGAGTGCAGCCTATTACTCAAAGGCTGGATATACTGGAAGCTGTTTTTAATGAACAGCAAGCTCGGCTTGCAAAAAAGAGAAAGGCAGAATTCCAAGATAAAGAGCTGTCAGCCAGACACCCTGAAGATGGGGTTGAACCCAGGGGGAAGAAAGCGGCTCGCAAGAGTAAACACTCTATGACGCCCCCCGAGCAATCTGGATAGGGAGGATTCCAGTCCCCAAGAGAATAGCGACCCTGTCGCCAGGCTTAAAAGAGCCTTCCTCGAGAAGAAAAGAAGCCAGGACAGACCCCCTACCCCAGGGTTGAGTAATCCAGGGGACAATGATGAAGGCTACATGCGTGATGAGGGTGATGAGGTAGAAGTGGATCACCTTTACAAAGAGGAGATAGATCCTCAAGAACCTGAGAGTTCAACAGATATGTTTGACCCAGAGGCTATCAGACACCCTAAGTCCTCAGAGTGGGTCCCATCGCCCAGAGTAGCAGCCTACATGGCTCAACGTATACGCAAGCCACTGGATAGAGAAATAAGATCGCGGATGCGTTCAGAATGCCCTAGACCGGAGTTGCCAGGCAAACTGTCTGACACTCCTGAACTTGACCCCAAAATGGTCACCTTCGTTACAAAGACGGCGAAAGACATACGGAAGGGCGCAGACCGAGCCTGGCGATGGTGCCAAGATAAGCTCCTCGACCTAGCCGGCCCATTAGCAAAAATAATGGATCTCGCGGAGAAAGCGAAGGGCACAGGTACCCCTTTAGATGCTTCCGTATTAGCCAGTTGGGCTCAGAGAGCTGTATGCATTTTGGGAAACGCGAATTGCGCCCTGTCAGCAGAGAGAAGAAGAAGAGTCTTCTTCAGATCGACAGCAAGCTAAGCGGCTTAGCGTCGTACAAGGCAGGTGAAGGAGCAAGAGGCCTACTATTCGGCGGGTCATTCGCTAAAGAAATGGCACAGTTCGTGGGAACTTATTCAGCTCTTGAACGAGCACAAAGCTCAATCAAAAAGATTTTCCCCACTCAAGTTTTTTCCAGGACCGGACGTTACAGGGGTCGTACGTCCGGTCGGTTTATCAACGCAGACCCCAGGGGTCGCACGGCCAATATTGGGAAGGGAAACAACAAGACACATTCTTCCCGTCCAGGTCCAGATTTCCCAGAGGACGAAGAGGGAGAGGTGCATACCGGCAACCAAATGCCTCAGGAGGTGAGTGCAGTGAGAGTACAAGTGGGAGGGAGAACCCTCCAGTTTCTAAGCGCATGGCAAGCGTTATCGCGCGATGCATGGGTGCTGCAGTCAGTAGCAGGACTACAGCTAGAATTTATGGGGGACCAAGTTGATGGATCAGAACCCCATTTTATTCAGATGCCTCGAGAAGAGGCGAGATTGTTAAACAGCGAAATTCTCCAATTAGCAGACAAAAATGCTATAGAAAAAGATACCCAGGGAGGGCCAGGTTCCTCAGCAATTTGTTTCTTGTTCACAGGGGGGACAAAGTACTCCCTGTCATAAATCTGAAGAAGCTGAACGAATGGGTTGTTTACAACCATTTCAAGATGGAGGGCATTCATCTACTTCGAGATCTCCTCCGGACGAGGGGACTGGTTAGCGCGATTAGACCTCAAAGACGCTTATCTAACGATTCCAATAGCTCAAGAGTTTCGGAAATATCAGAGATTTCGGTGGGAAGAGGAGACATGGCGCTTCACGTGCCTTCCGTTCGGCCTAGCATCTGCGCCTTGGGCATTCACCAAGCTGATGAAGCCCGTAGCAGCAGCCATAAGAGAGCGAGGCATTCACATAATCATTTACCTGGATGACATTCTCGTTATGAGTACAGACAAAGTCACACTTTCCAAGAATGTGCAATGGATATTCACGCTCTTGACCTCTCTAGGACTCCTAGTAAATTTAGACAAATCCCAGCTAGTGCCGGTGCAGAACATAGAATTCCTGGGTTTCAATATAGACACGAACAAAGCAACCCTAAAGCTACCACATTACAAAGTGAAGGCGATAAAGAAAGAGCTCCGAACAGTTATAGCAAAGAAAGTCACATCTCTTCGAGCTCTCGCAAGGGTAGTTGGCCTACTAGCGGCTTCAATCCAAGCGATTTGTCCGGGTCCGCTCCATTATCGAGCACTGCAGAGGCTCAAGATAAGACACCTACAAGAAGGGGTAGGATATCACCAGCTAGTGACCCTAGACCCAGATGCGATCTCAGAACTCCACTGGTGGTTCGCCAACATGGAGGCCTGGAATGGCCGTGCAATTTTCGGAGACTCACCGGACATCGTTATAGAATCAGCAGCAAGCAGGTCCGGATGGGGTGCCAGATGCGAGAACTTAGAGACAGGGGGGAAGTGGTCAGAACAAGAGCTAGAAATGCACATAAACTGTCTCGAACTCTTAGCAGGGTCCTTTGCAGTGCAAGCATTTACGAAGGACAAAGTTCGATGTTGCGTTCTGTTCAAAATGGACAACATTTCAGCAGTGCGTTATATGAACAAGCTAGGAGGAACGAAATCGAGGATGCTAGCAGAACTAGCGAAAGACTTTTGGCACTACTGCCTTCAGAATCAGGTAGCAGTCACAGCAAAGTATCTGCCAGGGACGCTCAACGAGAGAGCGGACTGCAATTCATGATATCTTGTAGATTCAAGCGATTGGAAACTACACCTGAGCATGTTCGAGAGACTACAGAACCTCTGGGGTCCCGTTCATATAGATCTATTTGCGTCCAGACTGAACGCGCAGACGTAGACTTATTTCAGTTAGAGATTAGAGCCGGGGGCAGGAGACACAGATGCCTTCCTTCAACCTTGGAACGGAACACTGAATTATGCCTTCCCTCCGTTTCTCATGATCTCAAGAGCACTAGCGAAAGTGCGCAGGGAGCGAGCAGACCTATTAATAGTCCTCCCCCTCTGGAGATCGCAGCCTTGGTTTCCAGTAGCGATGGAACTTTCTACGGATTTTCCGAGGATAGTTCCACAGCAGCCAGACCTTCTCACTAGACCCAATCGGGAGAATTAATCCTCTAGTATCGACAGGCACCCTGCGATTGATAGCTTGCAAGGTTTCAGGAGAAAGTGGGAATTGCCAGGCATTTCACGACTCGCTGCAGACTGCATCAGAGATTCATGGGCGCCTTCCACCGTCAGGAGCTATAACACAGCATGGAAGAGTTGGGCTCGCTGGTGCACAGAACATGGTTTGGATCCCGTTTCTGCCCCTGTAGTTCAATTATTGAACTTCTTAGCAATGAAGTTCCAAGAAGGTAGTGCCTTCAGGACTATAGGTGTATGGGATGTCGCAGAAGTTTTTCAGCTGTTTCTGGCGTGGCCAGACAAAGATTTATCCCGATCGCAACTCTCTGGCAAGCTGGCAATGTTGTTGTGTCTCACAGCATGCCGAAGAGTTTCTGATGTGAAAGCGCTAGAGATAAACAGGAAAATATTCTATACAGAGGGAGTAGCATTTTCCATAGCTAAAAGAACAAAAAAAGATACTCGAGTGATTTCATATCCCTATTTTACAGAAAATATAAAACTGTGCGTAGCTCAATGTATTAAAGATTTTGAGACAGCCACAGTACTGCTGAGACCGTGAGGCGAAACACAGCTGTTAATAGCGCGTAGAAAACCTTGTCATGTAGTAGCAACAGCGACAATTGCGAGATGGGTGCGTGAAATAATGCAATGGGCAGGCATAGACTTGTCACAGTTTGGGGCACATGGCATCTAGAGCATTTGCAGCGGGAGTGTCACTCCAAGATATAATGAAAGAGGCCGATTGGTCCTCCGAGTCTACCTTTAAGACTTTTTATTTCATTCCAGTGTCAGATTTGGCAAATAGGGTCGTGGCTAGCTTTGAAGAAGCATAATGCGAGCCTCCTGTCTTGTCATAGAATAAAGATTGCCAACGCTGACAGCTCAGGAAGTCATCATTCTATTAAAGACAAGGAGGCGAGCATTATATCCCACCCGGAAAGACTCGAAAGTTGATGTTATGATGTTGATATCACATGTACAACTTTGTCTAATCACCCGCCCTTAAAAAGAATATGTTTCTGTTTTTTCTAGGAGATGATCAGAAAGCAGCATGATCTCAATCACTGTACCGGCGAAGTACTCTGTCGTATGAGAAGCAGGGCTGTTTGGTTCCAAGAACACTGTTTCGGTTATAAGTTGGAAGTTTGTTGTTGACAGTTCATAACGGAGTTGGATTCGTTTCAGAGGATTTTCAAGGCAAGAAAGAAAGAGGAAAGGACCTGGGACAGTAGGGTTCTTATAGGGTGACCTATCACTGCATTGGAGCATGGGATAGGGTCAGGACTACTGCACTCCTGGAGGTAGTTGGGAATTGGAGTTTGAGAGCTTTTTCGAGATGTAAGATTCCGGTTTGAAACTTTTAAACTTCGGATTGGCTATTTTATATTTTATGTCAGAAAAAAAAGCACAAATGTAGATGTTTAAAAGTATAAGTTGCAAAGCTGTTGTGGCAGTATTAAAGAAAGAAAAGCATAATGCTTGCCTCCTTGTCTTTAATAGAATGAAGACTTCCTGAGCTGTCAGCGTTGGCAATCTTTGTCGCACAAATACTGGCTCCCTACCATGTCCTCATGGCAATGTGGCAACATGCAGATCAGTCAGCCCACAGTCACGGGCATCTTTGGCAAAAACCTGTTTAAACATCATAAATATTTTTATCAATTGGTCTTTTTCTTCCTCACTTGTGAAAGCATCTGCAGCTTGAATGTGCTCCTCTACCATTTTAGAAACTCTGGGAAGTCTTCCAAAGGAGGAACCTCTGTACTGTTCTCTAACCGTGTTGCAGTGTCTCTTTGCAGGGTCGCTACACTAAAATATTCCAGAATATTGACCTCCATTTCAATATGCTGTTTTTCCCTTTTAGATTCACTTTATTCGAATAGAATACAATCATCTTGACAGGACACTATTTCACATAAGGGTACACAGACTTAACTTTAAAAATCCCTTTAGGCTTGGACTCCAATGATTCTGCTAACTCACCTAGTGCAGTCACATAGCTTTCAGGAATGTTCCCAATCACTGGGTTATTGAAATAGTGTAGTAAGTTTTCTGAATTGTCATTCCTATTGCTGAGTTTTCTTCCAAATGAATGTCTTGACACCCTTTATTGTCCACCAGGATTTGAATGGGTCCATCCCCAATCTCGATCAGTAGTATATATTCACATTCTAACCCTTGCTGCCTCATGGGTTTGTTTAGGCAACAAATGCATCAGAACCTTTTTATCTGTTGTCCCTTTCTGTATTTTAATGCTACTGTAAATTGTCTGGTGAATGCGGGAATGGTAACGTCCTTTTTCACCTGTAGTTCAACTGCATATGGTGTCATTTGGACACAATGGTAAGCTTGCCTATTGTCTTCAAATTTGGGTGTGCCTCCACCCAACCTGGACCAAACCTTTTAATTTAGAAAGTCTAATACCATACACATCCTGTGCATGATGTAATTTTCCAAATAGAATTTGTTTTGTGTCCCACTCATAATCCACACGTTGTGATGAATACTCTTAGGGACAATTGTAATCTTTAACATGCATCTTCCTACAATCCTTTGTCCCGACTCAGGGTCATTTATGCCAAAAATGTGTTGATTTTTTATTATGAACTTTGGGATCTCCTCCCTGTCAATTATTTGCAGGAGTATATTTTCATTAATGACACTCCTTTCGTGTTCAAGTGCCAAAGTGACTTGAGTTATTTCAGGATGCCCATTCACATGGATAGTGATCCATGGTTGCCCCTCTCCCATGTGTATTTCTGAGATGCTTATAATGTGTTTTTCTTTATTTACCTCTGGAGTGACATTTGGTTTATGTTTTTCTTCATTTAGATAAAAACGCAGCATATTTTCATCTATTTCTGTTTGCCAGTCTTTCTCGAAGTCCAAATAAATCTCCAAAGATGGCTTCTCTTTTTCTTCTCGCATTTCATCCTGACACATGAGATTGACAGTGACGGTGTGTACACAGCCTTCTGAAGATCTACTTCCACTGCACTTTCTGATTTAGCAAAGGTGTGGCATTCTTGTACACTGTTGCTTTGGGTTATTAATATCTTGGGTCTCAATGGTCCTTTAGCTAAGGACCACACTACTCCATTTACCCCATCAATGAGGGGCGGCAACCTTTTCAGGCAATTCGTCCCTACGTGCAAGGGTATTTCATTAATGGGCGTGAACAACACTTCTGTCTCATCCGATGCTTCCCTATCTTTATGTCAACCTCAGTGACACCTTTGATAGGTATCTCTTCCCCATTGAAATTGTGCACAGGGCATTCATTTTGCCTCATATTTATATGATTTTGTGGGGATCTCCCTTCATTGATACCTTTCACTAGTTCATTTGACATTATTGTTGCCTGGGCACCTGTATCAATCATTGCAAATGGATTACATTTTTCTTCAATAGTAATAGGAGCCATAGTACCTATCTTCAACCTCTTCTAGTACACATAAAAAGTGTGATTTCCTTTCTTCTGATTTCAGGACTTACTTTCCTTAGCTCTTTTGTATTGTTTGCTAGGCAAATGGGCATATGAAATTACATTTTACCCTCCTTTTTGCCCACTTCATTTTGAATTTGTGTCTATTCTCCTGGGCTCAGGACCCATTTGGAGTCTAGCCACTGACTGCCCCTCTGACCTGGGATCACTAGTGTTCACACCCCAATTTCCCATTGTACTTTTCTCATTGTCTTGGTTCTCGCCAGTTATTTCTACAGTGCAACCTTTTGACTGGGTATTTTCACAAGCGTCACGTGACAGCCTGTCAACTTCTGGCGCATGTGTTTTGCATGGAGCCTGTCATTTCTGTCCCTTGGAGTATTCTTGGTTCAAAATACTCCTCATGTGACTGACCTGCACATGCCTTTTGAGCTACTAGTTCCTCTGTAGGGGTTGCAACAGTATTCCAAGTATTGATCCGAGCTCTTATGTTTTGTGTTTTATTTTCACATTGGATGCTCTTTTTAAATCTGCTTATCTGTTCTTTGGGTTTTTCTTGTTCATTTTCCCCTTTTTGTTCTTCATTTTCACTCACCTGAAGAGTCTGGTTGAACTCTAAATTAAACCACACTCCTTTTTGTCTCACTTTCGTTCATTTATTTTTCTTACTTTTAAATCAATAGGCAATTCAGAATCCTTATTTAAAGGTGATTTATAGACATCTGTGTTTTCATCAGTACAGAGATTATTAACTAGACACTTATTGTCACTATGCACAAGATCACTTCTATGACATTCTGCACCTTCACTTGGCTGTTACCTTTGGACTGCACATAACTTTCCTATCTGTTCAGACAACATTTTGACTTGGGCCTCTAAGCATTGATACCTGTACATGTCTTTGAATTCCTCCGTTTGTGGCCTGGGTCGGTAATGGTTAAACTCACCCTGATTAGGCCTGTTCTGGTACCTCTCAGGAGATTGATTTCTGTTTGTATTACCTCTGAATTCATGTGACACAGGTGGTGGAGAACGTGGATTGACCATCCTTTGACCGTGTCGACTGGTGGTGGTGATTGGTTATATTGGCGAAGGACATAATTCATATTTTGTCTTTCATTTGGTGGGAATTGCCCCCTAAACTGGTTTACATTTTCAATGAATATTCACATATCTTGGTCTTTCTTGGTGGCCATATACCATTGTATTAGGGTCAAATCTACTCTGTGCCCCTTGTGTCTGGTATGGGCCAATGTACATTGGATTGTGATTGTTATTTAGGCCTGGCATATCGTGGAAAAATCCCACTTTGGGAGAATTACCCAGATATCTAGGGCTAATGTAAGCATCCCTATTGCTGGGATCAATGGATTGGAACATAGGAGTTTGGGGTGGTGTTCTCTGTGGAGGCATGCCCTTTTAGCTAGGTGTCATGTTGTTCCTTGCCTGAGTTTGGGCTGATTTTAGCAGCATCTTTACAGATTGTATCTCCAAAATCACTGGTGTGGGTTCTTTAGACTTTGAAAAGAGAATTGAAGGTACATTTGACACGCAGATCCCACGTTTTTAAGTCTATATGGATTCGAAAGGTTCTTGGAAAAAAATGAGTTTGTTCAGATTGGATCTTGTGCTGTGACAAGTGAAGTCTTTATATTTATTTTGATTTTTGATAATACACCAGCCGACATGTGTTTCGACCCTCTGGGTCGTTACCAAGGCATGAGTCCTAGTAAGTGAAATGGCCACTTGTAGAATGTAATCTGGGTCAAAATATTGGTGGGGTATTGGTGGCCAATAGCTTGATTACTTGCTCTATCTCCTCTGCTGTTATTGAGATTTCTAGGATTTCTCTTTCTGCTTCCTCGAGTTTGGGGAGTGTAATCTCTGTTAATGCGTCCTGTATATCTATCTCTTCCTCTTCCGTGGAGTCGGCATACAGTAGCTTGTAGTAGTCCAAAAAGCATTCATTTACTCCTTCCTGGGTCTCCCGTAACTGCCCATCCATCCCTTGAATCGCTTTGATAGTCTGCCTAGGGGTCTCACTTTTAGCAGTCTACCCGGTTTGTCGTCTCCTGCATGCTGCCTCTCCACATATTTCTGATAGCTTAGGTTGCCTTGTCTCTCCCAGTGGTTTTTGCATTCTTGTTGTAATTGGGTTATGGTCTTGGCCTCCTCTGGGAATCTCGTGCCCTCCGGCGTTGTCGATTCTAATTTCTGTTCTGCATTTTGCAGATCGCGTGTTATGACGCTTTGCAACGCCTTTGATTTAGCCATTGCCGCTCCCCTTACTAGTACCTTAAATGCCTTTCATAAGGACCCTGCCGAGTCCACACTGCTCAGGTTGTGTTTAAAGTACTCTTCTATCTCCACCCTCAGGTCCTCTCGGAACACCATATCTTTTAATGCTTCTGCCCTGAGTCTCCATGTCAGGATCCTGGCCCTAGGTGGCCAGATCAACCATGTCACCACCAGCGAGACGTGATCCGATAGGACCAAAGCTTTGTATTCTGCTTGCATTGCTTCCTTTATTATGCCTGTGCCGATGAATATATAGTCCAGCCTTGTATACAGATTTTGTGGAGCTGAATAACGTGAATATACTCTCTACATCTAGCAATCGAAAAACTTGTAACAGAGTGTTAAGAGCTTTAGCTGCCGGGGTCGGATGTGCCAACTTCTTGTCCGACCTGACCATCAATGGGTCTAGAGTACAATGAAAGCTCCCCCATGCCCACACCACCGCTCCATCAATATACGGACTGATCTTTGTATGCAGCTTCCTGAAGTAGGCTGTAGAGTCTTGATTCGGGGCATATACATTGATAATGCAAACTTCTTTATTTTCCACCAACCCCCTTATCAATACCATTCTTCCATCTTTATCTATGGTGGACTGTAGTAGCTTAAATGGGACATGAGGCGCTATCCATGTTATGACCCCTCTGGCGTACGCCGAGTAGGTTGCAACTAGGGTTGTCCCTTTCCATTTCCTTATTATCAGGTCCTGCTTTTCTTTGGTCAGGTGGGTTTCTTACAGCAATGCTATATCTATTTTTTGCCGTTTCAAATACGTCATAACTCTATTACGTTTGATATAGTTATTCAGCCCCTGTACATTCCAGCTTACTATCCTCATTCCCCCCATTTTATCCAGTGTCCAACCCGCCCATCCGAGTTTCCGCTCACATCCTGATACGTTTCTGTAGGACCGTCCCTTTATTAGTTCCCCAACTCCCCTACCCCTGAACCAACCCCAACAATTGCCCAGCTCTAAAACTGAATCTCAGGCATCCCTGCTTCTCCCTCCTTTCCCGGCACATTGCTGGTACTTAGAGTGCAGCAGGGGGTTACTGTGCTACCAGTATCACTACAAAATAACCTATTGGGGATAAGAGCGATTCCTGCTCTGCCCTTTCTGCGCAGCGCATGTTACTCCTGCGTTCTGTTAATAGTCATAGGTCTCGTGGCATGATTATCTAATAGGTCAAGTGTCTCTATTGCCACCGCTCTTGTTATCTACCCCTGCCCCTGGGTTATACATTAGGGTCCCCATCGGCGTATCACTTAACACTCTCCTCGCCGTTTCAGTTCTGGTCTTCTGACGGCATATTCTGAGAATCCATCCAACGGTGACCTCTTCTGGGGTTTCAAAAAACAGGCTCCGGTCTTTATGCACCAACTTCATCTTGGCCGGATAAATTAGCATGAACTTAAGTTGGGCTGCTCGCAGTCTTCTTTTCACTGTCCCATAGTTCATCCGTGGCTTTTGTACCAAAAAGGTATAGTCCGGGTACGCTGTGATGGATGCTCACACTCTGTTGATGGTGCCGCCTTTCCGAAAATGTTCCAGTATTCTCTCTCTATCCTTAGAATTCAGAATTTGTGTTATTATTGGCCTCGGTGGGGCCCCGCGTTGTGGTCTCCTCGTCAGTGCTCTGTGTGCTCTTTCCACTGTAAATCCCTGGTTGAGCGTGCCTGCTCCAACTTCTTGCAGGAACATGTCCTTTATGTAATTAGCCAGATTCTGACCGTCCTCTCCTATCGGCAGCCCAATGAACTGAACATTGTTGTGCCTGCCCTGGCCTTCTGCTTCTTCGGCCCTGCTTTCCAAGTTATGTACTTGCTGTTTCAAGGAGGAGATGCCTGAAGTGTTGTCCTTGCAACTGTTGGTATTGGTCTGTACCTCCTTTTCTAGCAGTGCACTCTGACAAAGCTCTGACGTCTTGCCTCAAGAGATTAATGTCCATCTGCATTGCGTCAATTTAGAATTCCAGGGACGCTTTCAGTTCCGCTATTGCAACCAGTATTTGCTTGTTTATTCGTCCTTGCGTATCTCCTTTGTTTAGCTACTGTGGCTGCAACTTTGTTCCTGTTAGGAATCCAAGGGTCCCTTGGTCCATTTGGTAGCGCTGGCGGCGTTGCAATCAGGTCGGGGTGTCTTCTTGTCATTCTCCCAAGATGGCGCCTGGTATTGCCATTCATTTTCTAGTCTCGGATAGTCTTCTGTGTGAGACTCCGCCCCCAGCAGCAGACAGATTCTGTTATCTACCATGGAAGCCTAGCTGTCCTCACGTCACTACTACTTTACTCCGACGCTCCATGAGTACGAATCTAGGCTTCTAGTCTCTGTCCTAATTCCTGTGTTTGATCCATGCCCTTACTTTTTATATACAGAAGCATTGGATCGCTCCTCGGTTCCCTCCCGTTCTTGCATAGTCAAAGGTTCAGTCTTCCAGGAACACTAATCCGTTACCCAGCAACGGCACAGAACTCTTCTGAATAATCACACTGCGGTCTTGCCTTGTTTAGGGAATATCTTACTAAAATCTTTTTTCTTATAGATTATAGCCTTGACTCCTCCTGGCATTATTCTAAAACCCTGAAGCAAATCTCATCCCTGCTGTTTATTCCAGTTCTACACAGAAAGGGTACCAAGGCACATTTATACAAGGAACGCCATTAACTTTGAACTCAGTTTAGATTTAACCGATGTTTCTCTGTCTTCAGTTTTGCAGACTATAAATCTGTTACCGCTAATAACCACGCCACTGTTACGAACCCGCTCCTATCAGCACATATTCATCCAAGGCTCAGAAACATGCCACAACCACAAACCAACTCCCACGCATGCAAACAAAGTAGAAAGGTAGGAAGCCACCTGCTTCAGCACATAAACTCCCAGAGTAGTCTCCAGAACCTTACCTTCTGCTTCCTTCTTGTACAGCTCAGAGAACTTTCTTCGAAGCTTACGGATTGCACCGTAGCTTCTTCTAAGACTACCAGGGTACTACTTCATTCCTTTTTTTCTTTCAATTTTCTATATTTATTTAAACTTTAGTCTGAAGACTGTATTTCCCCCTCTTCAGGATAAAGGCAAGAACCTAAGAAAACAGATGAATCCTTGAGCGGTCTGCCGTAAGAATCACCAAGGACTAAGACAGCACAGGGTTTTCTTCCCCAGAGGGTTTCCCTTTGGGAACTAGACTTACCTACGCTATTATCCTGCGGGGTGGACTTAGTTCTCGCAGGGGGTCCTTGCAGTACGTCAGAATCTCAAGAGTGATCCAGGTTAGTCACATCTATTGAATTTGGATATCTGGGAAACAAGTATTGTCAGTATTAACAGATATAGCAGATAGTGATGCCCGTTACCAGTGCGTCTCACCATGGATTAACAAATGCAACAATTAGTTGCTGCTGTACAGAACCTTACCCTTGAAATGCAGGGTTTAAAGCAAGATAATGCTGTCCTGCAACAACAAATGGTTCGAGCCCCTCGGAGTTCAGAACTGCCTCCTGGTCCACTTCCGGAGGTAAGTTTGATGGAAACCCACATAAGTTAAGAGTTTCTTGACTCCTGCATGGTACAGTTTGCCTTCAAAGGTTCATTCTTTCCTACAGATCGAGATGAGGTAGGGCATATGATTGCTCATTTTACAGGAGCTGCATTAGCATGGGCAATGCCTTTAGTCATGACTAATAATGCTATCCTGGATTCATATCCTGCATTTATCCATAGTCTCAAAACTATGTTCGGAAGGCAAGAAATTACAGTGTCTTCACAAGAACAACTTTTAGATTTCCACCAGGGGTCACAGGATGTACTTATATTACCCAGTTTAAACAGATGGCGGCTGATACCGCATGGCATGAAAATGCTCTTATCACTCTCTTTCGAAGAGGGCTATTTGAAGATTTAAAAGATGAGGTCTCCCGAGTCCCTAGGTCAGCAAATCTTGCAGAACTCGTAGCCATAAGCATGCAGTCAGACTATTGTTTGCAAGCACGTCATCACGAGAAGAAGCATTGCAGATCACGTTTTCACCCTGAATTCGTTCCTCCTAATCCAAGTTCCATTTCAACTGAAGAACCCATACAGCCTGGGGTTGCACGGGGCCCTGTGCGTCAAGAAGAGCACCTTCGTCGACAAACACAGTGCCTTTGCATGTATTTCGGGCTTTGAGTTCTTGGTTTCACCCGTAAACTAATGGTCAAACAGAGAGACTAAATCAATCGTTGGAAGGCTATCTTCGTTGTTTCATTTCTTCAGCTCATGACAACTGGGCTGGTTTACTGCACTTGGCGGAATTTTCTTACAATAATGCTTACCATTCTGCCTTGAAATCCACTCTGTTCTTTTGTACGTATGGGTTCCATCCAACCTGTTTTCCTTCCATTTCTCGATCTTCATCACGCTTTCCTGCCGTGGCTGATCTTGTCCATAAACTTCAGTCTGGTCATCGTCAAGCTTGTGACTCTTTGCTGTTGGCACGGGAGCGGGCTGAACATTTTGTGGCCTGTCATCGTACCCCTGCCCTTGTTCTACTTCCAGGGGACAAGGTGTGGTTAGAATCTTGTTTTCTGCCCCATCATTTGGTACCGTCTAAATTGGCTCCGAAGTATTTCGGTCCATTCAAGATTCTGCGATTTGTAGGGACTGCAGTTGTCAAACTGTATCTTCATCCTTCTTGGAAGAACCTCAGCAAATGCAGACAAGGTCTATGACGTGGAGGAAGGACGGAGAGGCTGTTGAGTAAGAAGAAAAGGTTTCATTGGACTGTGGCTTGGTTTGGAACACTCTTTTAGCCATCTCTGAAAGGGTTAAGGGAAGCTGATGCAAACACTATGTGCTGTCATTTCAGGGTGAAAGAAAAATCTTTTGTTTTTAAAGCCACAGGAGCATTATTAACTTCGGACTGAGGCATGTTTTAAGCCTTGATAAAAAGAGAAATATGCCAAATTCTGAGTTCATTTTCAACAATTGTAAGAGGGTGCAGTACCACGATTCATTCCTCACTGAGTTCCTGTTTGGATTTGCCCATGGTGATTCCCAATGACAATGTCTCAAGCATCATATTTGAAGTTTTTCTCTTCATTCTGGACACATATCCTGCTATTCTGTGGAGAACTACTAGTGTTTGTTTTTCTGCAAGATCCTAAGAGCGGTTCAATCATAAGAAGGTTGCTCATAGCAATTATCAAGCAGATTTTACAGTTGCCAGAGTATAGTGGGGAAAAGACAAATGCCCCTCTCCACTGATAAGGCTCACAGTCTAGTCAGTGTGGTTTTCCATCGTCTGATTGAAGAATACCCGCATCTTGTTGGAAGACACACTGATGTGCATATGTTCCTAAGGGATCCGAGAAACAGTGCAGCACTAAACGAAATCTTGAGAGGTGTCATACTGCAAGTGAACACCTATTCTGCAAGAAATCTGAGATCAGAGTGAAACTTTTCTTCGAGGGACAGATCGAGAGGTTGCTGGTCAGACAGAACCTTTGTTTCATGCTGAAAGAAATTCAACATGTCGTCTGGTCTAAGGCAGATTCATGGAGTAGACTGGGAAGTAGTGTATGTCGTTGAACGTGTCTAGACATACTGAGAGCGGTTTTCTTCTTACTGGAGAGGCATCAACATTTTGTCTGGTTAAAGACTGGTTCCATGGAGAAATTGAGAGTTTGTTCTTGGTATCCAGGAACGCAGACAGCTGATCGAGGATGGAATTGCTGAGTCAAGACAGCAGCTTCCAGAAGCAGTAGATAATGCTGGTGTATTAAAGTTACTTTTTCCTTCCTTAGGCAATTAAGATGGGAAACATAAGCAGTATGCCAGATGCAGAGAGAAGTCCATGTTGTCCACGAAATCGGTGATGCAAATTGACATATCTCTGTGTTATTTATGCTTGCATTTTGTTTATAATAATACTGCTTTCACTCAAGTAGGCACATCGTACTATATTGATGTACATGGAGCTAAGACTCCTGTGAATCTTCCTGAGCAGAACAAAGGTACAATCGTGGCAACTGCTTGGCACCCAAGACCCTGTTCCAAAGAAAGATGATAAATTACCTGAGTTTGAGATAAGTGTCACTAACAATCGTTCACATGCAAGAAGTGTCTTAGAGACTCTTTTAGGACACAACAACCAGGCTTGGCAAGACAGGCAGGACAAGAGGTTGTTAGATGATGAGCTTATATAGGTAATGCATGCAAACACACCTGGCCCTGTGGTAAATGAGCCAAAGATAATGTCTAAAAGACAGTCACACATGGAAAGTTTGCAAGACATTTTCATGCCCAAATGGTATGTTGAGAGGATGAAACTTTCTGAACTTTCTCCTACTCAGACAACACATGTAGGTGTACCCTGTCCACTGTTAGATGTACCTATGATTTATCCAGTCAGATGGAGTTATGCTGACACAATTCATGAAATGATTATGGAAGGTCACATGAGGAGAATGAAAACTAAAAAAAAGCACCCAAGAAGGTGACTTCGAACTGAATGATTACCTGGACAGTACAACTCACTTGGGAAATAACATCTGGTATCAGCATTTGAAAGAAGTGGGAAGAAGGACCTCAAAATGAAGAATTCTTTGTGTGTGCGCTCCAGCCTTACAGTATGGGGAAGTCTAAAATCTTTATTGCTAATGAAATAGATGTCCAGACAGCACATTGTCTTTTGCACGTATCACTTTGCAAAACCAGAGGCCAGTTCATGGGTCGAGATGCCTACCTCAAATGGTCAACTCAATGGACAGATCCAGATGAAGAAGACTATATCCAGGATACAGAGACCAGAAACAGAGCCCATACTAAGAATCATGTAATCAGATATGAGAAACCCGGAGTGAAAGGAGCTGGAATCAGATAGGAGGTAAACAAAAACTTGGAGAATCCAGGAAAATCTGCAGAGGACATTAAAGATGGAAGGACAGATGCAGATCTGGTGATCAGTGTTATCACCAGACGGATGGGAAGAAGGAGTGGTAATCTGCAGAGACTGGGTGGTCATTGGTTGTTACAAACCTGCCATTGGCATAGTGCAGAATGGCTGCAAGCTATTATGGCCAAGACTTGGTAAGTTACTGACTTGGGTCGAAGATAGAGGAGGGCCCCTGCAGATAGTGCCAGTAGAAAGTTCAAAGCTGAGCTTCAGAAATAATGGCACAAGAAAAGTCAGAGAGAATCAGAACTGTGGTTGAATCTTTGACGTACCAGGAATGATACTTGGAACAGCAGTTATCATGGATCATTATTGGGCTTGTGGATCCAGGGCATACATGAAGCTACCCAAGGATTGGGGAGGACCATGCTCCTTAGTGAATGTCTATGTTCCAGCACTGGTGATTCCACAAAGTGATCTTGACAGTTTCCCAAAAGCAAATGCCCACCTGAGGAAGATGAGATCTGTGGAGCTGATAAAGAGGATGAAAAGGGAGAACTATTTCTCAGCTAAGACAATAGAAGCTTTTGACTCCAATCTGTATTCAGCCAGACCTCATCAGTGTTCACCTTAATTTTCATGCCGAGAATCCAGGTTGGAGCAAATAAAAAATGGCTTCCAATCACCAGATGGGAATTACTACAGACGATCAACACTACCATAAAGGGGTTCAATGCTATCAGAGAAGAGATAAGAGCTATACAACTGATGACTCTTCAGAACAGATATGTTTTGGATATGATTACAGCAATGGATGGAGGTGTTTGTGCAAAAATTGGAGAATCATGGTGCACATCTATACCTTCTCATGATGACAAGAATGGCACCTTGACAGAGGCCAAAGACATGCGGACGAAACTCCATGGTCAGATGATAGACGAAGTGGAAGACGTTTCTGACGAGAGCTGGTTTGGATCACTCTTCGCTTGGATTCCACAATGGATGGCAGACATGTGCACGTTTCTTGGAGGCCTGATCGTGTTGGTATTGCTTGGATTTTGTGTGATAAAGATAATAATCTCACAGTGTAAGAAGACAGCAAAGAAAGCCATAGGGATGAAGATCATGATTGAATCAGGATGGAAAGCTAGAGACTTCGTGAAGGCCAGTATCCATGCACCTCAGGGGACAAAGTTCTTGTATCAAAAGAACCATAAGAAGTATGTAGGAAGATGGATCTATTGCAGTCCAAGTGGACAATGTAGTCTTATGACATGGAACAAGGATGACCATGTTAAATCGGCTTTTCTTCAGGCCTAAATGCCTGGATGTGAAGGATGATGAGAGAGTGGTTGATTAATCGCCCAGAGGAGGGAGTGTGGAAGAGGAGAAATGTACCCCCACCTCAACCGTTCAGGTCCTTTTACCTGTATGTTGGAAACCAGAGTATTTGCCATATACAGAACAGTTGAACCAACAAAGAGCAGAGTATGGAATCTGTGTGGTACCAGTGAAAATACTGACAGCAAAGAGACTCCTGGAAGCATGGTTTGCATTGAGAAAACCATACCTGCATACAAGAAAATATGTTGGCCAGTTGAATGAGATCCCGGAAGAAGCAGAGCAAATAAACGGCAAGGAAGAATGGTAACCTCACCAACCATCGTCAGTATACGTCACACAGACCTAAGATGACGTACCTAGAAGAGATGCAGAGACCAGAGAATACAGATATTCTATAAAGCATCAAGGAAGTATCAAAGATAAGTGACATCTTGGGATCAAGGTGAAGAAGCTTATGCCACAGAAACAGATGAAGACATGGAATCATTTTACACGTTTACAGATGCAAAAGAAACGCAAGCAGGCAAAGTAATCTTGAAAGCTAGCCTCAAGCTTATAGTGAATAGATTGAGGCAAGTGCCGGCATATACACATATACCTATGGACAAGTAAAGCATGGATGTTTCCACTACGCATTATAGCAGTGCTAGACAGTAGCAAGAAGGCCTCATTTCTCGTGTGTCGCAGCTAAAAAGAAAATTGAATTACAAAGTGAATCTCAGCAGACAAGGCTGGATGAGCCAAGAAGCCGAGGTCTTATCAAACTAGAGTGAACTGACATTGGATACAAAATTGTGTGAAAGAACAAAATTCCTGTTCAGAAGGCATGTACATAACAAGGAAGATGTCAGAGGTCTATTAAAAAATAGTATTAAATGTACCGAAAGGCTTGATTTCCTTGGTCTCCAGTCACATGGAAGTATGAAGTTGGATGAACGAGATGGTCACACCTACCCACGAGTGCGGAGCGTGCCCTCATTCCCTACGTTTCTCAGAGCTAAGAGCAAACTCAAGGCTGAGCTTCAAAGCCTAATTGACAGTAGACCACTAAGGTGATGATGGATTGATATGCTAATTGGTGGGAAGCAATGGTTAAGGCGAGCTCACCAGCACCTGGATGGCCAGCCTGCAGGCTGCTAGACGTAGATGGAAAAGTACTGACTGAGGTTAGAGTGGCAACCAATTGTAGAGGACTGTGTATTTAGAGGTCCTATAGTTGTGTAAGCCAATGGGACGTTGTGTATTTAGTGACGTTCATAGTGGTAATTTTTAGGGGAGGGCTTAGTTGCCCCACCTGATAAGTAACCAATCACATATTCACACTTTTTTAGACTAGTATGGATCGTATACCTAGATGTTCACTCAGAGCCAATCACCCATACATACATTTTTGTAGTTTGCCACGTAGGATGACGTTGGCTCATACGTAGGTTAACGTCATTGGTGACAAGTTTTGCTTATAAGATCTCAGTTTTTACTAAGAACGTTTGAGTAAGAGGATTGAGTGAGTTCGTAGATGTTCGTTATGCTCCCTGTTTTAGATAATTGATATTAAAACAGTCTTCCTTTTGCCAACTAACTGAGTCGTTTCGATTATTGATGTATAAATAAATATCTGCATCCCCATCCATCTCCAGGGTAATTGCTACTCATCTTAAGGCTGGGCTATCCAGTTAAAAAACCTTATGCACTGAAAATTTAGCAGCGTGTTTGGCATCCAGATGTGCACAAGCATTGACCCGTTCTTTCCACCATTATGGGCTGAAGTCCAGATATTGTGTCATGTCCAGCGGCGCAGAGCTCACGAGGGGAAGCCTTGGTTCAAAATTCCATTGATATAGTGGGTCATGTAGTTCCTGATCAGTCCTCAACATCTCATGTTACTGTTGTAGGAGCCAGTAGGTGGACACTGCAAATTTTGCTGGCTCTCAGCAGGCGCAAAATGTAGCTCAAACATCAGGACATAGTCAAGAACTTAAATGTATGCTGCTGAACACGATATCCCTCATCAAGCACTCATCAGAGATTGTCGATTATATTACCACTCATTGCATTGATTTCTGCGCAGTTACTGAATCTCTTCTGCATGAGGCTGCTGGTCTGGCACTTTCAGTAGCAGTACCTGCATGTTTTAACATTCTGAGAACAGACAGTATGAATGCAAGAGGTGGGGGAGTAGCTTTGAATTCTGATAAAACCGTACAAATTCGAAAAATCGAGAGCATTACTGTATTACTGTATTACAGTGCAAAGTGCTCTGTGCTAAATTTGAGGTGGATGCCAATTCTACTATTAACATCTTTCTCATTTACAGGCCTCCTCACAGTATGCCAGATTTTCTTACACATCTCTGGGTCTTGATTTCGCCTAGTCTTAAACCTAAGTCAAGAATGCTGATTCTCGTGGATTTCAACTTTGACTTTTTGGATGCATCAGATGTTATGTCAATGATGATGAAGGCCATGTTGGCTGACGTTGGTTTCACTCAGTATATCAGCAGCCCCACTTATGTCAAAGGTAGCATCTTGGACTGGGTGCTGACTCAAATCATTACCATCAAGAACATAGACAATAACCAATGTACTTGGTCTGTTCATCATGTGGTGGAATGGTCAATGTCCATACCTAACCCTACTAAAAGTAGGCATGAAAATACTGGGTTTCTTATAGAAACTTCCATAGAATCACAGCCGCTGCTTTGGAACCTTTTGTCTTATCTACTGTTCTAAATCTGCCTAATCTTCATTCCGTAAAGGATTTGGCAGTTGCTCATCGGCACACACTCGAAAAAGCTGTTTATAATGGGGCCCATATGACATCTTGGTTGCTTTCCCTCGTTGTTCAGACTCCTAAAAAGGGCAATTATTGAAGCCTAGCAAAATGTTATGATCTAAGAATCTCCGGAGCAGCCTCTGTCAGGATTCTGGCCATGTGTCGTCCCAATACTGCTTCCTGTAGACATCCCAAAACAAACGCTCTCTAGGACTGCACACCTCAGTTTGCATACATGCTTGCCCGCGTGGCCACATAAGACCTCATTCCTTGCTCTATACAGGTTCCCATGGAAACTGGGGAGAACGCTTCTAGCCTCTCGTCACGTGTTATGTGCAAGTCGGCACGCTCAGGCAGTGTGAAATGACATATCCAACAAAAGAACGCCTTTGGCAGGGAAGCAGCGCTTCTGATTAAAGTTTGTTACGGTTACTTCGTATCCTGTTCAGTTCCTAGGTTTTCCAATCCTGTATCTGTTTATGACCCCTTGTTTGCCTGCGGACCTCTGTTTTGTAATTCCTTCTGACTGCATGCACTTCATTTACAGATTTTGCCTTTTCTACGGACTTCTCTACTGCAGTATAATTGTGTCTTGTACTTTGCCCACACAATGCCGAACCTTTTTCCTGTCTCCAGATTGCTCTCCTGAACGTTCTGTACATATCTTGCACGCACGACCCCCAACCTATTGCCTGTCCCCGGATTGCTCTCCTGAACGTTCTGTTGAGTCTTGCCAGCACGACAACAGTTCTGCCTGTTCTCAGATTCTGCTTGACTGAACCTTCCATTCCTTCTCCGCCTTCATCACTGCAAACTCTTTATCCCTTCTAACAGCACGTCTTCAACCTTCGCTCCTCCCTCAACTTCTAAATTACCTGGATCCCACAATCTACTTATCCTTGGATCTTCTTAAGGAACTATGGGACTCTTGGAGCATGGACTAGAGACTTCCTTGTGCTCTTTGTAACCTAGTCATCCTTGTGCTGTCGGGATAGGTTTTGGACCTTTTTCTCTCCTGGATTTCCAGTGAAGACTCCTCTGGCTCTCGTGGACCTTTCCATTTCTTCCTTCCACACTTCCCGACTCCTCCTTGGTAAGACACACTCCCACCTACTCCTATTGGGTTTTTTCCTTCATTCCTGGTCTATCTTGAGTACTAATTGTATTTTGTTGATTGTAGGTAGTTGACACCAGCCTTGAGAAAATCTGAACCGGCCCCCTGTTGTGACACATCTGACCAGTACTTAGCTCGCTCTGATCATCAGGTTTGTGAATTCCTGTAATTCACTGTATCTGTGTTCTTGGTTCTGTACAGCTTTGCTAACCTTGTCTTTTGCCTTGCAGCTGATGGTGTTGAGGTTGAGTCCCCTGTCTTCCAATAACTAGATCCCTCGGCTTGTCATATTTGAACAACCAAGGAGTGCATTGGTAGGAAGAACTTGTCTACTGGCACGAGTACTACAGTCTTCTTGTTCATTGGTGGGCAATTGATGTGTGCCCCCTAACAGCCTCCAGCACTAAGGAGCTCTTCAAAATTCTTAAAGAGTTAGAGGTTCCATGTCCACCGTCATTGCAGATTGTGAAGGATTCTATCTGGTGCAAGACCATACAAGATGCACTAACGGTTAAAGTAAAAGATATTCAAGATAACATCCTGGTGGGTGATAGTAGTCATAGTATTGGGGCCGCCGCAATCAACAAGAAAGCTAGTCTGTATTCAATTTCCATCCCATATCAGAGCCTGACCCATTAGACATCTTAAAGAAGCTCAAACCGACAAACTGCAAAGGGGACATTTGCCCTGCCATCGCAGGTAAATCCTGTGCAACACGGCTAGTACCCCTTATTGCTAAGTTTGTGAATCCCTCCTTTAGGGAGAACTGTGTCCCGGGGGGCATCATACAGGCATGGATTTCTCCTCTAATAAAAAAACCTTAATTGGATCTCAGCACTCCCAGTAAATATCGGCCCATTACGAACGTGCCATATTTACTCAAAATTTTGGATAAAGTAGATCTGTCTCAGATTGTAGAGTTTCTTATTAGATCAACCTTATTAGATCTCAAGAACAACATATTCAAGATCATGGAGAAAGGGAAGACATCTTTGCAGCTGATGCATTTGATCTGGTAGACCATACAATACTGGTGGACAGTCTATGCAGCACAGCACACTTCTCCCTCTCAGCCACAGAATTGGTGAAGTCCTTTCTTGCAGATCGCAAGGTGACGTTTTTTTCGAATGAAGCCAGGGCAGAGGAATTCATTGCTTCATGTGGGGTTCCACAGGGCTCTTTCATGTCGTCTAGGCTTTTTAACACCTTTATGTTCCCTCTGTTTGAACAGTTGTAAGAAGCAGGCATTATATATGCCAACTACTCAGACACGCAATGCCTTGAGCCTCTTACGGGAAACTATACTAATGATGCCATCAATCGGGATTCTGTCTATAACCGGTTTCAACTGTGAATGTGAGACAATAAGCTTGCAATTAACAATGCAAAAATGGAACTGATGGTGATGGGTACCTCCGTACAAGTTCAAAAGCTGAGCCCAGAATATAGCTCCTTTAGGGTGGCAGGTTGTACTATTGTCACTCAATCCAAGATTAAGACACTTGCAGTCTACTTTGATAAAGAGCTCACTATGAAGGCCCAAGTAAACGGTCTGGTCTAGAGCACGGCCTGCCATCTTAAACTACTGACCCAGCTCCACCCCTTTTTGAATGTTACTAGCCGTGCAACTATCGCACGGGCTATTATAGGGGCCAAATTGGACTATTGTTCGAGCCTCCTATTAGGAATTGCTAAAGGGGACATTACTCGGCTCCAGGTGATACAAAACAATGACGTCCGGGCAGTTGAGGGGTTAAACAGATCTGAGCATGTGACTACGGTGATGAAAGCTCTACACTGGCTCCCTGTTTCTAGCAGGATTATTTTCCGAGTGCAATGTATCACGCAGAGGTGTTTGTATGGTCGGGCCTGAGATACCTCTCTAATTGTTTCTTGGCAACCTACTGGGAGATCCCTGAGGTCTAATAAAACTTGCCTAGTGGATACCCCACAGACTGCACTTGGGAGTGTAGCCCAGGGTTCGTTCATGCATGTCCCCCCAAAATTTGGAATGCATGGCCCCCAGATCCGAGAGCCTGTGTGGCTCTCTCCACATTTAAATGAGGACTGAAAACAGTTCTGTTTTCTTAATTCCTCCCTCCCGTCCCATTGCGTGTCCCTCTGATGTGCTCTATGTGTTGCTGTTAGTCCTGTTATAAACGCTATTATGCCTGAGGGCTTCGTTATGCGCTATATAAATAAAAATAAATCAATAAGGTCCAGCTTCAACCCATCGTGAAAAAGGGCATATTACAACTATTAGGTATTGTGAACCATTGTATCTTTCTCCCATGTTTGAGTAGTTCATGTGTGGCTCATGGAACGGCCCAATGGGGCGAGGTATAGTTCCTTGGATTATCTGGAGCGTCATGCCGGTGCTGAATGTTTGGCAGGTGGTGCAGTGTATGATCATCTTTGTGAGATGCTCCTGAAGGTTTGGTCTTCTTGTATGTCTGCTGCAATGTGCTGTTTGGAGCTGTGGGATGGGTGGTGTAGTTGGTCCATAGGCACAACCGCCTTGCCAGTGCATTCTTGTCTCCAAAATAAGTCTGTGGGGGACTGTTTATCAGTTGTATGATGGGCAGTGCTGTGTATGATGTTGATTGTTGATCATGTGATGGTGTAGCTATGTGTCAGAAATCCTTGGTAGTTAAACCCGAAGTGTAGCCAATGTGTTCTTCCTACCAATGTACCTCTCTGAATGGAATGTACATGCAGAGGAGTCTATTAATTGGAAGATGGAACACTGCACGAAATCCATGAACTGTGAATAGAACAAGCAACACGATCACTAGACTGTACTAGCACTATGATAAATAGACAATAGTTACTCTAACCTGAATGGAGCGAAGCCAAGGAAAACTGGATTGAGTCGTATACCCTCTGGATGATGGGAATGGTTGTCTGTGAACCAGCTCCAGATAGGACCTATAAGGCAGAGGAACTAATGTAAACTGAGCTCTTTGTGCAGAAAACAGTATCAAGTACAATGACAGGAGACCTACCGTGAATAGACCAGTAATTTTCCAGAAGGGAAGAAGGCAATTTTTCACTTCAAATGCACACAGTGTATTCCACCAAACAGACTAAACACAACGGTACACAGACGCCTAAACGGTTTGTGGTATTGTCTCTAGTTCTTGTTAACCACCTGTCATGACGAAACGAGGACGCCTAACGTGTGCGCCAGGAAGGAAGTCTCTACTATGTGCGCAGTTGTTTAGCGGAACACACTGTAAGTGCATGGGAACGTAATTGCTGTTTTCCAGAAATCCAACACAATCCCGGTTTCCAGTCCGAGTTGTCTTCGTGCAAGGAACACGAAAGAAGTTTGGCAGTGAATAAGCGGTCCGTATCGTTGTTGTGTGAGCAAGTCAGTAAGCAGTCCAAGTTCGTATCCGAGGTATCACAAGGTTGATGTACAAGGGGAAGGACAAAACAGTTCCGTTAGAGAATACAAGGGTCTGATAAAAAGCAAGGCAAGGATAACGCTAGAAACAGGAGCCGCAATTTTTTTCGTATCAGAAGCAGCGACTTATGGGAGCCGGAAGGCTAAGTACCCTTTCCCACGGGAGGCTTCCTGACTCCGCCCCCTGCACGCAACACATTGTAAAGTGCATACCAGGGATGCCATAATCCCCATGGTAACCTTCAGTT
The DNA here is from genome assembly GCF_040938575.1 of Ambystoma mexicanum. NCBI lineage: Eukaryota > Metazoa > Chordata > Amphibia > Caudata > Ambystomatidae > Ambystoma > Ambystoma mexicanum. Next base: position 915,104,279 of record NC_090932.1, read on the forward strand.
GTAACGCTCACGGGGCTGTAAGCGTGTTTGGAGTGGTGATTTTGGGTATGCATGAAATGACCGTAGGTGTGAGACACGGTCCAAATGCTTCAGCCCAGGATGTGCGCTGCTGGTAGGACTCTGCAGTGTCCGTGAGGACTCTTCTGGAGCGTGACCTGTGTCCCAACCCGTGTCCCAAACCTGACGGGACCCTCACCCAAAGATGACCTTGCCCCCTTGTGGACCAGAAACGTGCAAGAAGAGCTGGGGCATGGATGTTCGTAGAAGGTTTCCCATGTCCTGTCTTCTGGACCATAGCCTTTCCACTCCACCAGGTACAGGCGAACACCCCTCCGAACCTTAGTGTCCAGAATCCGCCGTACCTCGTACTCATCCGATCCTTGTACAGAAAGTGGGTGAGGACGAGACGTTAGTCTAGTAGATAGATGGAAGGGCTTGATAAGAGAGACATGGAAAACCGGGTGCATCTTCCAGGAGACGTGAAGAGCCAGGCATACAGCGACAGGATTAATAACATCAGTAACCGGGTATGAACCCACAAAATGGACAAGTGGGTGCTATGACCAGGAATGCCTACATTATGAGTGGACAACCACACCTTAGAGCCCACAGAATACTGGAGGGCTGGTAACCTGTGGCTGTCTGCATAAGCCTTATCACAAACCTTAGCCTTACACAACTGACACATGATTGCATCTCGTATCTTAGTCAGGTCGCGAACACAAGCGTTTGCAGCATGGCTGGTTTGCGACATCAAAGGATGCAAAGGGAGAGTGCAGGGATCTACCATACATGGCTAAAAAAGGTGACACGCCCGTGGAGGTATGTATGGAGTTATTATATGCAAACTCCGCCATGACTAGGACTGACAACCTGGTACCCTCATGTTGAAGAACAAGGCACTGCAAGAACTGTTCAAGAGTAGCATTGAGACATTCAGTTTGGCCGGTCTGTCTGTTGATGGTAGGCGCTTGAATACCTTTCATTGATACCTAGGGAATGCGTGAGAGCCCTCCAGAAATGTGAGGTGAACTGGGATCTCCGATCAGAAACAATAATGTGTGGGAGACCAACGAATCTGAAAACATTTCTCAAAAACAGCTCTGCCAAGACGGGTGCAGTAGGAAGACCCTTACAAGGAATGAACAGGGTCATCTTAGAAAATCTATTACCACCCATATCGTATCATAGCCGCAGGTTTCGGGTACTTCAACCACAAAGTCCACCAATAACATAATCCATGGTTGTTCAGGGATAGGTAGTGGATGTAGTAGACCCATAGGCTTGGCATGCATGCTTTTACTTTGTGCACAAACGGCGCAGGCCATTATATATTCTGGGATGTCTTTACTCATGGAAGGCCACCAGCGCCGTAACAGATCGAGTGTCTTTCTACTGCCCAGGTGTGCCGAAAACATGGTATCATGACACCACTGTAAAGCGGTTCTGCGAATGGTAACATCAGGCAGATAAATCAAACCGTGATGATAAGGAAGACCTTGAACAATGTCCAGGGCGTTGTCCTTGACCTCCTGTGGATGCCCACTGACTGACTCTAGTATTGAACTACGCAATGAAGGTTGCATGGTACAGCCGCAAACTACCTAATGATGTAGTAGGAGGGAGGCATCCTTATCGGGAGGTGTGGTAGGTCCATGCATGCGTGATAACGCATCTGCTTTTGAATGTATTGAACCAGGCCTGTAGGTTATAACAAAATGGTACATTGAGAAAAGATTGTGCTAACGGGCTGTGGTACATTTTACAGATTGCAACGCCAAAAGGTTACGGTGATCAGTGTAGACCTGCACAGGAATGGCCGTCCCCAGAAGATGGTGCCTCCACACAAGAAAAGCTTCCCGAACAGCAAGTAGTTCCCTCTCGGTAATAGTGTAGTTGACCTCATAGGGTTTCAGTTTCCTAGAGTGGAAAGCGACTGGATGTAGGTCATTAGAATCCACCCATTTCTGAGAGAGGATAGCCCCGATTGCAACGTCGGAGGCATCTGCCTCCACAACATAGGGTAAAGTAGGATATGCAGGCAACAGGACTGGGGCAGTCGTGAATGCTGCCTTTAGCGTATCAAAAGCCACCGGAGCTGCCTGGTCCCAAACAAAGGATCTTTTTGAATTATTGAGAGAGGTAAGAGGGGCGACTATGCTCCAGGATAAAACGTCTATAAAAGTTTGCAAAGCCGAGAAAAGACGGCAATGTTTTCAAGCTAGTGGGTATTGGCCAGTCCGAAACAGCCTTGACCTTTCAGGAACTCATCTGGACCCCTTTGTCCGTGATATCGTATCCCAAAAACTCCACTTTGTTGGCATAGAATATACATTTCTCAAACTTTGCATAAAGATGGTTTTCCCTGGGACGTTGTAAGAACAAGGACACATGTTTGACATGAGATTGGAGATCGGAAGTATATATCACTATATCGTCTATCGAGCATGTCCCTGAAAACATAATTGATGAAGTGCTGGAATGTAGCGGGGGCATTGCATAAGCCGAATGGCATCACACAATACTCGAACAACCCATACCTCGTCTTGAATGCGGTTTTCCATTTGTCGCCTGCCGTATTCTGACCAAATTGTAGGCCCCCTTTAAGTCCAGTTTAGTGAACACTGTGGAAGAACCCAGTTGATCCACGAGAACGGATATTAAAGGTATGGGGTACTTACTGGTTACGTACTGTAACCGCGTTGAGTGTACGATAGTCGATGCAAAGGCGGAGGTCCCCCTCCTTCTTTGGAACAAAAAACATAGGAGAGGCTGCAGGGGAACGAGAATCGTGGATAAAACTCATACTCAAGGCTTTATCGATATACTGCTTCAGTATTGCATTGTCCTTCATAGTTAAGGAGTAAATACGACCTGAAGGAATCTTTGCACCCGGCACCAGATCTATGGGGCAATCATAGGGCCTATGTTGAAGGAGGACATTGGCCCCTTGGCATCAAATATGTCCAGAAACGCTTCACACTCTTTGGGTAGTGATACAGATGTGAGACCCCCGATAGTAGGTGCCACACTAAGTAACGACCGACACGGATTTCTACTCAAGGTTGTTGATCCCAAACAACTGTTCTGACAGTATTCTGAAGAGTAATCCACCTCTCCAGTCCTCCAATCAATGACTGGATTGTGCAACTTCAACCAAGGCAAACCCAGTATTAGTTTGAACTGAGGTGCTGTTATGACATCAACGCAGATAGACTCTGTATATCCTGCTTCAGTGGTCATGGCAAGGTCTTCCGTATGTTCTATCAATAGACCGGACAGCAGAGTGGTACCGTCCACTGCGTTAACTAACTCAAGATGTTCCTTAGGAAGGACTGGGATACAATGTTCATGAGCATAAACATTGTCAACATAATTTCCAGTAGCCCCTGAGTCCAAAATGCTTCCTCGATCCAGGAAGAGTCGGATGGTAGGTGAAACGTAGCCTTCACTGTGAGTGGTGTGGCTAGAAAGAACAGAGTCCAGGCACATGGTACTCAGCAGTTAAACTCCATCTACTGCCAAGCTTTTGCGTTTTCCTCTTTCATGGGTTTCTTTTTGCATGTCTTAAATAAGTGTTCTGAAGAACCACAATAGAAACACTGGTTAGCTGTCTGTCGTCTCTCCCGTTCTTCTGGAGTTAAGGGACCTCTAATCGCGCCTATTTGCATAGGCTCACCATTGCCACTGGCAGGGGTTGGTGGGGCTATAGGAATAGTTAAAGATCCCTGTTTTTCACCCTTCCTCTCTGCCCTTCTGGTGTCGATCTGTAGCATGATATCCAGGAGTTTATGGAAAGCAGTCGGGACCACAGGGACAGTGGCTAAGGAGTCTTTCAGGGAGTCTGATAAACCCTTCTAGAACAGGGAGGATTTCTTATCCTCAAGCCAACTAGTCTCTGCAACCAGTTGGTTCAACTTGGCCACGTAGGAAAGGAGCGAGGAGTCCCATTGGTACGAATTTAACAATTCTAATTCCGTGGCTTGCGTCTTACATCTCAAATCAAAGATGCGACTCAGCGCGCTTAGCAAAGGATCACAATCGAATAGCAAAGGACTGCCCACTTCTAACAAAGGGTTAGCCCATGCTGCAGCTGTTCCTCCGAAAGGGGACAAGACAAAAGCTGCCTTTGTGATAGAGTCGGGAAATGCATTGGGCTGACACAGAAAATGTAATCTGTGTTGGTTCAGAAAGGTGCAATATACCTTTGGGTCACCATGGAACCTCTCAGGAAGAGCCAGCGGGAATTGAGTGGTCATGTAAACAGGAGCCATCCCGTGTTGTGGTGCTGGATACCAGCCTGTAGATCGTCCATTCGACATTGAGTAGAGGCATGAGCTGTTGCCATGTCAGCACGTAGTTCTGCCACAATTTGCATTATGGTAACCAGGTTTTCGTTAGTGTCCATGTGTGGCTTCTGATTATGTCAGAAATCCTTGGTAGTTGAACCCGAAGTGTAGCCGATGAGCTCTTCCTACAATATACCCTTCTGAATAGAATGTACATGCAGAGGTGTCTATTAATTGGAAGATGGAACACAGCACAAAACCCAGGAACTGTGAATAGAACAACAAACACGATCACTAGACTGTACTAGCAATATGCAACAAGGATGATAAACAGACAATAGTTACTCTAACCTGAATGGAGCGAAACCAAGGAAAACTGTATTGAGTTGTATACCCTATGGATGATGGCAATGGTCATCTGTGAGCCACCTCCAGATAGGACCTATAAGGCAGAGCAACTAATGTAAACTGAGCTCTTTGTGCAGAATACAGTATCAACTACAAGGACAGGAGAGTTACCGTGAATAGACCAGTAATTTCCCAGAAAGGAAGAAGGCAATTTGTCACTTGAAATGCACACAGTCTATTCCACCGTACAGACTAACCACGACGGCACACAGACTCCTAAACAGTTTGTGGTATTGTCTCTAGTTCTTGTTAACCACCAGTCACGACGAAACGAGGACACCTAACGAAGTGCGCCAGGAAGGAAGTCTCTAGTCTCTGTGCAGTTGTTTAGCAGAACACACTATAAGTGCATGGCAACGTAATCGCTGTTGTCCGGAAATCCAACACAATCCCGGTCTCCAGTCGGAGTTGTCTTCGTGCAAGGAACACGAAAAGAAGTTGGGCGGTGAGTCAGCCGTCCTGATCGTGGTTGTCCGAGCAAGAACTAAAGCAGAATAAATTAAACGAAGCAAGTCCGTGAGCAGTCCAGGTTCGTATCCGAGGTATCAGAATGTCGAGGTACAAGGGGAAGGACAAAACAGTTCCATTAGAGAATGCAAGGGTCTGATAACAAGCGAGGCAAGGATAACGCTAGAAACAAGAGCTGCGATTCTTTTTCGAATCAGAAGCAGCGACTCATGGGAGCCGGAAGGCTAAGTACCCTTTTCCACGGGAGGCTTTCTGATTCCGCCCCCTGTGCGGAACGCATTGTAAGGTACATACCAGGGATGCCATAATCGGAATGGTAACCTCCAGTTGTAATGCTCACAAGGCTTTGAGCGTGTTTGGAGTGGGGCTTTTGGGGAATGCTGAAATGACCATAGGTGTGAGACACGGTCCAAATGCTTAAGCCCAGGATGGGGTTTTCTGTGCTCTGCTGGTAGGACCCTGGAGTGTCTGTGAGGACTCTTCTGGAGCATGACCTGTGTCCCAACCCGCATCCCAAATCTTACACTTTGACATACTCTGTGGGACAGGAAGGTAGGCTACCATTTGGCTCCAGAGTCTGCCGCAGTGTTTCTTAATTATATTTCATCAGTGTTACCAGTATGGGCAGCGCACTTAATGACTGCTACCACAGAAGGTTGTGACAGTACGAAAATCAGTGTATCCACTAGTGCGCCGTGCTGTACTGGGGAACCGTCTGCTCTGCGGAAACCTCTCCTCTTCCATCAAGACAACCCGGCATGCACTGTTGTAGTGACTAGGGGTGTAACGGTATAATGGTATACCGTTAAAGATACTGTGAACAAATTAATTGAACTATAATAACTGTCATGTTGTTTATACCGTTTTAGGGCCTGCAGCTATTAAGTGAGCTTTTCAATCTGATTTGGAAAGGCTGCAGTAAGCAAGTGCTGCACATTCTGGATCTTGCACTTTGTGATGTGGCGTTTGGCAGACAAGAGTGCAGGGAAAGTGAGGCCACATTAGTAAATGCAGCTTTGATGCTGTGACCGCTCTTTCTCTGTGATCAGTAGAGTTGGGTTAAAGATCAGCCGATTTTTAGTTTTCCCACCAATTTGAAAGATGAGGAACTACACATCACAGAATTCAAAGGGGGGAATGAACTGGATGCGCTTCTGATACATGTCCACAAAAAACGTTAGCTCTGTAGACTGTATGAACCCTGGGCCTATCAGTGCTTTGTGCTAGTATATAAACTGCCCCCTCCCCCACTGTCCTCCGTGTAGATTTACACATTGGCACTAGAGTTGTTGCTTCGCTTGATCCTTCAACTGCCTTCTGCATATGGCACTGGACTCAAGCAGACAGGACAGATTCTACATTCAATTTGAAGTATCCAGAGCAATGTGGGTGAGATATTTCTCAGGTCTATCCTCGATTTGTGAAACCACCCATGAAAGCATGCCTCCGTCTCAACTCACGTGACAAGGGTCCTAATGGGCTCAGACCTGGGGGAAATGGTAATGATGGGACTGTGGTGATGTTGTGGTCTAGGCCATGTTTGTGCCGATATGTATTTTAACTTTGGCATGTTCAAAAAGTTTTCCTGCCACTATCTTTAAGAAGGTAAATGAACATGTATTGTAAGAATCAAGAAAGAAATCAAGAGCGCTCACTGAACGCTATCCTGCTAGGATGACATGGTCAGTGGTGACTCCAACATCAGACCTCTATAATACACCAGGCAGATGGTAAACAAGCTGTAGTGATTTGAGCAATATGCAACCTTTAGGTGAGTGTGTGTTGGCTATGACATTGTGACAAAAGAAACATAATGACATGGACTTTCAGACCTCACATGAGTGACTTTTCTCCCTTTAATGGGATAAAGCGTTACCAAAACAGACTTTGACTGATCGCAGCGAGGGGTCATGATGCCCATGCCATGTGGTTCCAAAATATTGCAGGTCAAGGCTGATTTTCAAAACAATGACCTGTGACTGAGCAGCAAGCTCATTGCTCAAAATGTGCATTTTAACACTTCCACTAGTCACTGTTTTATTGAAAGCGATCAACAAATGAGCACCATGAAAGACCAAACCTGCCGCCGCCTTAGATTCCTGGAGGATCAGCTAAAAATGTGCAGAGACAAGTTTCAAAATGGTGACAATTTATAATCTTTAAGAAAATATTTGTTAAGATTAGTTAACTCCACCTGCTATACCGCGATAACCATGATATACCGTCATTTGGCAAAAAGGTTATCATACTGCCATAAAACCAATTCCGTGACACCCCTAGTAGTAACGTATGCCGAGTCTGAATACATGGTCACGTGGCATCCTTGTGATGTGTGTAGCGCCTCGATGAGCGACCATGAGCTGTGCTACTTGTGCTGATTAGTGCATGTGTAATCTCTTCATCACCTTTATCTACTATATCTTCATCAGACCGTATGTCTTTGTCCTGAGTCCTGGGCATTTGTTGCTGAACCATCAACAAAGACTACCTCCCCCTCCTCTAGTGGACTGTACTTTGCTTTGGGGATATCATCCTCTTCACCTTCCTATGTGGCACAGTCGTGTTGCTGCAAATCTTAGTCAATGCACACTTCTGTTAGGAACGTGGCTGGATTTACTGTTTTGCATTGGAGTACATGAATGTTTGGGCTTGAGATAATCTTGTATGCTGACACTCTGTGTGGTCAGGGTAGACTTCGATCTTTCTAAGATTGCAAATACTAAAAGCTCCATGTACAATGTCACTGAGAATCCCATTACAATTGTGGAGCTTTTCTCAATGGTGAAGGCGGCTGCAGCAAGTGCTTTTTCACATGCAAACTGCCCTTGCATAACTCGATCTAGTGTACTGCTGTAGTAGGCCAATGGCTTGTGGCCCATTGTACTTTTCTGAGTTAGCACATCAGTCATGAGTGTGCCATTTGAATGTGAGAATAAATAGAATTCTTGTGTGTAATCTGGGGTGGCAAGAACGGGGGCTGTGGCAATCAGTTCTTTTAAATCATTAAAATGTTGTACCGTGTCTGTTGTCCATTCTAGTTTGTGGTTGCCTTTCTGTGCTTCCTGTAACAGGTTTAGGCGTGGTGCGCACATATGCTGCTCTGCCTGGTGTTATTGTTTTGCCGTTTGCTGAGATCAGATGTCCTAAGTAGAGCACCTCAAGTTGGCAGTATTGGAGTTTGGCCTTGTCAACCTTGCACCCCTTACAGGCCTAGAGTTATGGAAGGGTATTGAATTCTTAACAACAATTTTGCTAACTGTTACTGCAAACCAATAAGTCGTCCACGTACTGGATGACCGTGCTGGGCACATGGGTGTTGCCTAAGTCTTTGTGTAATATTCTGTTGAATATGCTTGGGCTCTCGTGATATCCTTGGGGAAAATGAGTGTGTTTGTAGTGCTTTCCACCATGTGTAAAGACTGAGTTCCTTTGAATCAGGGTGCAAGGGTATGGAAAAGAAGGCATGCTTTAAATCAGGGCCGGTCTTTGTGTCAGGCAGCTCAGGCGGCTGCCTGATGTCTGTCAGCCTCTATGGGGCGCCACACCAGAAGTCTGCTAGTCAGCATTTCATTAAAAAAATATATATATATCTTTCACTGTTTACCATACCTTTTAATTAACTGACACACACTGGCTCTGCCATGTGGCACCACCAGTCATATAGGGCCCATTTAGTGGGGTTCATATTATGTAATTTCACAATGAGTTGTGAACTCCCAGGTCATTAAAGAACCCTGCCTGAAGGAGAGCAAAACGAAAATGCATGCATTTCTTTTAATTTTCAGTTAACGGCCATTTCAAAAGAAAAAGTAATATTGAACTGAAATCCTAGAAATTATAATTTATTAGCAATGCAGCCTCAGCGGAGGGTAGCAATTAGCATAGCAACATTTTTTGCTACATTTACTTCCCTGGTGGTGCTGGCGCCAGGCAACCATGCCCCATGGCTGGGCGCACGTGCGTGCCCTCCTCCAGCTCATGCGCTGCACAGTGCACTGAGTGGGGAGTTGATTGATTGGGGCTGGGTAGCCTTCCCTTTCTTGGAACAGGATCGGAATCGGATCAAGGCCAAGCTGCAGCCAGACCCAGTGTGAACCAGAGCCTGTTTCCATCTTGGTGCACCGGTACGTGCAGCCCTCGGGTGCCGAGTGCTTCTGGCAGTTTGTGTATCAGATGACAGAGCGGTACTTTCAGCTACGAGGTAAGGCACTGGGCATGGGTGGTACCATTGGAAAGTGAAGGCCTAGCTGGCACTGGCAGAGCGTTGCTAGCATCTCCTTTATTCAAAGTAGGGTGCTTATGGAGTGCTACTACTTCACCTAGTCTGGATACCCAGTACATAGGGTCTCAAGGGCAAGGGCACTGTTTGTCTGACCACCCATTCCAGGTGGTCAATACACGGGTCTCACAGTTGAGAGGCACTGCTTCACCACTAATTCCGGATACCGAGAGATCTCAAGGCATCTGGGTGCAGGTGCACAGGGTTAAAGGGAAGACGTGACTAGATCTCGAACTGTTTTTCCAAACTGCATTACGTCATTGACTGGCTTTTTGCAGATACACAGAGGTCCCGTTGACAGTTGCGCAAAAGTAGAGCCTCTGGCTACCATAGTACTCTCACACACTGAATGGCTGGCAGTTTCCAAGGTCCACGGCCTCTGACGATTATGGTCATATGGTACTATTTCAGGAAAAGTCCCTACCGCCTGCCTGCAGCAAGTGCTTCATCTACATACAGAACACATGGGTTGGCAGACTGGGTACACCCCCTTCCAGCTGGGTCGCTGCCCTGTGGTGGCAATGCTCGCTCTCTGTCTGATGTAAAAATGCATTCCTGACAAGTCACTGTAAATTGTCATTTCATGCAGATCAGGCACACTTCATGGCGCTGGCGCATCACTATGAAAGGTAGCCTCTGCAAGATTCACAACTGGGCACCACACAAGTTCATGTTTATTCACAAAGAGTGGAACAAATGTGTATAAGTTACTCTGCATAAGAGTCATGATGTCCATGTTGTTAGTCCATAAAGAAATTATGATTGTATCAGATAACCTAAAAGATTAGAAAACAGAGTTTACTCAAAGGTAAACTGACCTGCTACCACATAACCTGCTGTGCCGGTGTATGCTCCTCACTGCCAAGTGCGGCTTCTGATCTCTGCGGACTACGATGCGTTGGAATATACAAACAAAGGAATGCATATTCCAAACGCAACGGGTGAGATGCTCTGGAGACACACACCCCTTAATCCTCATTCTCTGTGCTAAAGTAACAGCCTTTCAGGTGGGGAAATGTATAAGTGATGGTTTATTTAACAAGCCATTGTTTGTATACACCAGGTGCTTCACATTTCAGTATTAAGAACTGAACATGGGACATTTTTATTCACCAGGCCAGCACAAGTATCAGTTAGCTGACCAAACCTATGCATTCTGCAAAGAGAATCAACGTGCCACACAGAAAAGTTAAAAACTTTTTTTTTATTTTCATGTCTCTTTATTTGACATACCAAAACTTATTTTTTTCTTATATTACTTTTTAGTTACATATGGCGCATCCGTGAGAAGGTTAACTGACATTTTCTTGCTTAAATATTCTAGTGTCTGCTTTGGACTAAATGTATCAGCTTAGCATTAAAGGTGTTTTAATTTTCGAAACAACCCACAGCCAGCCTGTGCCAAGCAGGCACACCAGATGGCAACTCAATGTGACCTTGATTAGGAAAGCAGGGTTTATTGTGTCACTGTGCAGACCATAGTCTGCGGCAAATCATTGCAGTGATATGTGTGCAGCAATGATTTGTGCGCTGCCCAAGTCATCACCCTGTTGGTTAATGGTGTCTATGTGGTGCTCCCGTATGTAACAGCACATATACCTGTTGATGTCTGATGTGCCCAATGTCCACACTAAAGCACACTGGAATGTTTTGTGTATGTGACTGACGAGATAGCCATACTGTGCCCACACTTAAACACATAAAGCAAGCAAAGAAGTTGCCTCAAATTATACATCCACTAGGCCAAACGCCCTTTCTACACTGCCACGCCATGATTTTCACTTGCTGTATATCGGCACTAATAAGAGATGCTAATGCCAGGTCTGTTAGATGACGGGCCTGATCACATTTGACAAAATAACTCTTGAGGCCTGCATAATAGTGAGGAGGTAGTAACTGAGGAACTGTGGACCCTTTACCATGCATTAGAAGCCAGTTTTGTTTAAAATGCTTCATCAGCTTATTGCTGGTCAGGCTAAAGCTTGTAAGCGGTACAATCCTTTCTGTGCATTGTTTATTGTGTCTCTCTTGTGCGGTATCTTGTCCTGTCTGTAGATATAATTCCCAAAAGATGTTTCTGTATTGGGTTGGGTATGCCCACAGTGAGACCCAGCCCTTCCTCATCTAAAATTCTTCAGAAACAAGAAGCAAAACAGCCCTTGTACCCCATTTGAGTGGCTAATGTTGCAGCCATTTAATACTCGCATCCAACAATTTAAGCTGTTCAAATGAGCATGTATGGTCCATGGTTACAAACATTTTAATGTTAGGGTGAGTATTGTGAACCGTGATGTGAGCACCAAGCCATACATCGGTTATGCATTTAGAGAGTCACACATACAATCCTTTTATCACATACTTGTTTATCAAATTTAGAGATCTCTGATCACGGTTCTAGTCCTGAAATGCTCTGTGATTTAATGCAAAGCATACTGGAATCCTCATTGTTGCTATTTGTCCCCTTTCCCACTCTCAGAGAGGTATTTTGAAAGAGTACAATAAGAGTGTACCAGACTGTCCATCTTGGAATGATAGCCTACTATCAGAAAATTATTCATATGGTTAGTCTAGTATTGCCCCATGTGAAATGCATGTGAGGTGGTACGAAACAGAACACCTGCAACACAGGGCCAGTGGTTAGTGGGCCCTCAGACCCCAGCAAGCTGGTTACATTTGTAACACATTTTTTTGGTTGTCATTTTAAGGTGTTGGAGTGGAGGGGGGCACCAGCAATGCTTCCTGCCTGGGGTGCAATGTGATGTAAGACCGGCCCTGCTTTAAATCAACCACTGTGAAGTGGGTTGCTTCTTTAGGGATATTACACAAAATGGTGGCAGGGTTTGGAACTGGGGGAAATTCTTTCTGTACTACTTCATTAAGTGGGTGGAGCTCCTGGATCATTCTCCACTTGCCCCCATTGCCTTTTTGACAGGGTATATGGAAGTAGGGCGCTATTATCCCTTGGTGTAGTAGGGCCTATATCGTGTCTTTTATTCCTTCTTCTGCCTCCCTTGACAATGGGCACTGTTTTACTCTGGGCAATACTGCTCCAAATTGTAGTGTGCTCTGTACTGGGGTCACTTCCTTTAGTAGCCCTACGTCATGTGGGTTGTTGTTCACAGTTATGCTGGCACATACTGTAAGTCAGCTTGGATGAAGGGAGGTGGTGTGACGACGGCCATTAGGGGGCACTGCACTCTTCTGTACTGTACCATTATTTCACAGGGATGCACAATTTTAGTATTCTCTCCCCGTCAATGTCATTGTCTTTGAAAGGTTCTGCATCCGTCACTTCCTTGAGGGGTACAGTGGGATTGATGCACAATACAGTACACCACTGGCACCATTCTCTGTCTGTTCTGAGGACAACTACTCTTTTTGCAGATACTTACAACCCTTGTAAGTCTAGGGACAGTATTGTGCCTGCTACCAATTCTGGTGACACCACAGGATGGAAAATGAAATGAGTTGGCACTCTCCAGCAGGCTTTGGCAATTTGTGGCACTGCTTCTACAAGCACTGCTATGCCGTATATGAACATGTGTGGGTTGATGGGTATTCCTCGCACTACTACCATGGCGTGCATTATGTAGTTGTTGAAGTGGGCAGGAGCTGTCGGGAGCAGTGCTCCTCTACTTCTTTAAATTAAGTTTTACTGTTCCTATTCTTTTATTTTAAAAAGAAACCGTTCCAGAAAGGTTTTGTTTTAAAAAAAGTGTAAGAAGAAGTTGAAACTTGCACTTTCAGTGCACTGCACTGAATGTTCCCCTAAACAGCAGGCACATGTGTTTTGGGGTTTGTATTGTGCGTGGGAGGGGGCTGGTGATGGGGTTTGTGGGGAGCGGGTGCAGACCTGTAGGGAACATAGTTCCACTTCTTCTTTTCATACACTTTGACCTCTGGCATTATGACCATCGCTCTCATCCTTGGCGTGGCGCATACCGTGATCAGTAAATGAGATTGTCATGTTCAACTTGCTGAGCAGATCTCTGCTGAGCAAGTTGATAGAAGAACTCTCAGAAGATAGTAGGGAAGTGCATTCTACCTTTTCCTCCACCTTTACATCCAAATCTTTAGTGTATGGAACCGTAGAAATAGCCCCAGAAAATCCATGCATGTCGAGAGCTTTGCCATATAACGGGAAGTCCCCTTCACTGATGCATGATTTCTCAGTGTCTGAATCAACCATAAAAATGAATTGTTTGTTTCATATCTCTGCCCTGGGAGAAACCTGAAGGTGTCTTCCTAACTACTCCCCGTGGATCTATCATCCAGATGGCCAGGACACGGCCATTGCTATTGGATCCAGTTCCTGGGGGGGGGCAGTGAGGGAGGATCACCTGGATGGCGGGGGTCCTCTGGAGTGGGACACCGACAAGTGGGACGCAGTATCCCCTTCCTTTTACATCTTTTCCCCATTCTCTCATAGAGGGCATTCCAAACCACTGCCCTGCCCCCTTTTCTAACTCTAACACTTTTGCACAACACATAGGACAACAGAATAACACCATAGTCATTTACCTGACATGCCCCAATACAAGGGTCAGGCAAAGTCAGGAAATTGATCAGAATCACATAAACCTGACGGCCATTTACCTTCCCGAGAGGGATAAAAGGTGGAGCTAGAGAGCACAGTACGAGCAAGGCGAGCATGGCAGACAGCACGATGAAACGGCTACCATGCAACAGTTCAGGAGAAGGAGAAAGGCAGCAGGAATCGGGAGCGTGGTGAGGAGAGAAGTGACCTTGCCCTTTTGTCCCAGACCTCCAGAACCTTCATGGAAGAGAGCCTGAGACCGGAAACAATAGCACACGTATCCTGCAGCAGATGTCAACGGTACACGGGGCAAGCCTATGCCGATAGACAGGAGCAAGGAAAGCTCCCACGCCCATGGTACCGGCCTTGACTCCAGAGAAGCCAAAATCCAAGTGGTTCATCACAGCTGTTGAGTCGAGGGGAGAACCAATACGAACTGGGCTGTGTTGAGTGAAAATTGCAAAGCAGCAAGTTTTGAACCAAAGCTTATTAACTTTGAATGAACAATAAAAAGTGTGAAGGGGAGACCAGCTACAGAGGGAAAGCAGCACCACGTGGGTGCTAACTCGAGAGACTCTGCTTGAGCCCCATATGAGAGAAACTGCAAGTATCAGAAGGCATTAGGAGGGCCAGCCGAATAGGTCAAGGTGGTCATACAGAGGGTCAAGCAAAATCCTTGTACACTCCAAAGACGTTGATCTACCAACAGTGTGCTACCAACAGTGTGAGAGAAAGGGATGTGAATCCCACAGTGAGAGAAAACATTGAGAAACCAAAGGAAAATAAATTCTGCAAAAGGCAATATGGGTCCGAGTTCGACCGAGGGAGATCCTGTTACGCTCACGTGGTTTCTGCAGATTAGTTGGGGCATGGTTGCAGCCCTCCCGGGGGTGAGGTCGCTTGGGTCCGACTTCACCCTCTGCGCTAATGTGGTGACTGGTGGTAATAGGTGATGCTGCTTGGGACTGCTCCTGCGTGGAAAATAGGGGGCATGAGTATGCCAGCTTGTGTGCCTGATCCCCTTATAGACCCCTTCTCCCAAACCGTGGTACCAGTGTCCCTGGAAAGCTCACCTGTTGATTAGTTTTTGCGAGCACTTTGTCCTGCTGCTTCTTGCAGGGGCGCTTGTATGATCTGGACCGAGTTCCTTCACTGGTCCCTTGCACGTGGTAGTATAGTCCCGCTATGACTAAGCCACTATACTCCACCAATGTTCCCGTTTGCCTCTGTCTTTCCTTGTCTCTTTTTGTTGTATTGTAAAGTTTGTTGTCTTGTATTGCTGTCCATTCCACTTTTGATGTTTGCTCTTCTGCTATCTTTCCTTGTAGGTGATGTTGCCGGCCTGGCAGAAGCTGCAGAGCTTGAGGCGACAGCCGGAGGGAATGAAGAAGGAAGCTGCAGTCGGAGTTCTTGGATGCGGAGTGCAGTGCTGCGGCGTCGAGATCAAGATCACTGGATGTCGGGAGATGATTCTGCAGATGAAGAGATGAAGCACCGGTTTCCTGGAGGTGAGTATGCAGGAGAACTCCTGGTTTCAAAGGTAAATGAACCGATTCAAGGGGCGGTGAGCATCACGTTGCACGCGAGTGCACAGTAACGTGAAGCACCGGCCTTAAGGATGGGGCAGCTTATATAGCTGAGCTTCTGAAGCCACAGCCACCAGGTTCAGCCTGCCTGCCACACCCTGCCACACCCGATGAGTCAGCACATGAAGACCAGGCCTACGGAGCCACACCTGATGAGTCAGCAGATGAGGATTTTCTCTGGAATAAAGGCTTTCAGCTCCTGTAAAGTTCTTGTAAAATAAAAGCACACCTGCACTGAAATAAAGTAAAAGCACTCCTGCACTGAAATAAAGTGTTCCTGCTCACATCTCTATATGAGCCTGGTGCCAAAGGCGCCAGGACTGAGTCCAGCCAGGGCCCCTGTGTTTATAGGTCCCAAAGGGACATAAGTGAGTCAAGTGACCCATTTCCCCCATCACTAGATGGTGTGGTTTTTGTGTTCTGGGGCCTGTGGCCATGACAGATCCAGGGGTGAAGCTGTCACCCAAAGTTGATTGATAAAGGAACGGTGATATATTTTGGAATACGATTGAGAAGGTTCAGCACCCAGAAGAGGGGATACAGAGGTGAACCCTTTCACCGAGCAGACATTGGAAAAGATCCTTCATTTGTTAAAGGAACTTTTGTTTTGGTGCTTGAACACGTCAGGTCCTCAAAGGCAAGAGACTTTCAAGTGAAATGAGACTTGGCCATTGACGGCCCTGATAACTGAAAGCTCAAGGGTTAAAAGATGAACTATCATCCTGTGTTAGAAAAGCCAGAGAGTGTGTCCTGAGAGCTGCCATTAGAACTGTCGTCTCGTGCTGGAGAAGCCCAAGACTGTACTGTGCTTCAAGCTCCCATCTTACCCCGTGTCCAAAACGTGGGGAAGGGAGACCCAGGCTACAGCATCCTGACTTATTATTTCAGAACACCTCTTTCTTTTCTTGAGAACTATCCCACAATCATTTTTTGTATTAGTTGTGAGGTTTGGCAATAGGTTTCTTAGTATAGCCCGGTTTATTTTGACACAACGCCACTAGGACTGCCTTATATTCATTTGATGGTTGGCGCTGTTTCCCATCTTAGATAGGTGTTTTTCCAACCTGCATACAGCATTTCATTGTTCAATAAACACCCTTGAACTGTGATCACTTGTGTCTGTCTTACTTGTTGTCACCATGAGTTCCTCACAGCCCCACCAAGGGTTCCTCTTCTAGGTGTGGGACATCAACAGGACCGGACACGCAAGTGCTCTCTGTGGGCTGTCCTAGTCAGAATAGGTATTTGTCCCCAGAAATGAGAAGGGCTTTCCCCCCACCACTGTTGTGCCCTGTAACGGGGCTACTGTTCCACTAGGTGTTCTGTTAAAGGGTTTCATGTTTCCCTTCTGCTGGAAGTTTTTGTGAGGCACATATTGTTGCATCATCTGCTGTGGTTGTTGCTGTGTGGGAGGGTCTGGTATCTGCGGGGGCAACTGCATGTAGTCCTGGTGTATTTCATAGGGTATGGAGGTCATCCTGGGAGTCGGTCCCTGAGGTGCCCCTAGACAGGGCATACCATAATTGTGTTGACAATAATTGTTTTGCATCCCCCGTCTGCTTCTACACTCTCTTGAGAAGTATCCCCACTTCCCACAGTTCCAACATTGCCCCATTCGTCCTCTGCGGGGTCCCATTCCTCCAAACTCCCCTCCTCTTGGTCCAACGAAACCACTTCTTCCTCGCTGTTGTCCTCCTTGCCACTGCGGGCTGGGGTATTGTGTGTCCCCTCCTCCCACTGTCCTTGTCCTCCTTCTGACCACACCGTGGGTATTCTGGGTATTCTGGCATTTGCGAAATTAGGGGTGTCCCCTGCTACTTCCATCTGTGCTGGCATCGACACTGATGCCTCCACAGCTACTTTAGCTAATTTGTTTTGTACTAGTTTCACTTCCTCTGCTTGGTGCCGGAGTCGTTTCCAAGCCACCAAGGAAAACAGGGAACCTCATGCATTTCTGAAAAGAGGACACCTGAGGTCTGACTTGCACGAAGCGGCCCAGAATTTATTACCCAGAACCCCTAACAAAGTGAACAATGTGTTTTTCCCCCACCAAATATCACACTTTGTCAGGGATTGTGGCTAATAAAAACTGGGGCAATTTGCCCAAGGCAGACCTCTGTGGATTCCCACTGGTGTCCTCTTTTCGGAAATGCATGGAGTTCCCTGTTTTCCTTGGTGGCTTGGACACCCTAGGCCCAAATCTGTAGGGTGTGCACATGCACAGAATTCCTGAAATGATGCTGTACCGAAAGACTTGGGGTTAGCCGTGTTGTAGGTTTTTCCCTTTGCGCCCAGGTAGGTGCACCCACACATGTAAGGTACTGTTTTCGTAGGGACACCTGTGGGAACGTGGGACGGTAGGCTGTGTTGTTGGCAGCATATTTCGGTGGGTGAGCAGAGGGAAATGTGCAGAAATTGTCCCCCCCTACAATTTGGACTTTGCTGGGGGTTATGGGTAATAGATTCTGGGCCGATTTGCGCAAGTTAGACCTCTGTGGATTCCAACGGGTGTCCTCTTTTCAGAAATGCATGGGGTTCCTTTCCTTGGTGGCTTGGACGCCCTAGGCCCAGATCTGTATGGTGTGCACTTCCAGGAAATTCATCAAATTCTGCTGTCCGAAAAGACTTGGGGTTAGCCACGTTTTCGGCTGTCTCTTTTGCCCCCAGGTAGGTACACCCACACATGTGAGGTACAGTTTTCATTAGGACTCCTGTGGGGACATGGGATGGTAGGTCATGTGTTGTTGGAGGCATATTTTGGTGGGTGAGCAGAGTGAAATGTGCGGAAATGTAGTTTTTTACCCCCCAATTTGGACTTTGCAGTGGGTTACGGGTAATAAATTCTGGGCCGATTTGCGCAAGGAAAACCGGGAACTCCATGCATTTCTGAAAAGAAGACACCTGTGGGAATCCAAAGATGTCTGACTTGCGCAAATCTCCCCAGAATGTATTACCCACAAGCCCCGCCAAAGACCCACATGGGAGAAGGGTGCCCAAGGCCAGGGATATTACCACCGACTTTGCTGGAGCTCTGGCTGGCCTGTGTTACAGCTTCCCCCCACCAGGGCATCTCGGCAGTGTGCCAATAGCTCCAAGAAGGGAAAAGCTGTAATGCAGCCCTGCCGCAACTCCAGGACGGTTGGAGGTTATGTCCCAGGCCTTGGACATCCGTTGCACCATGTGGGTGTAACGTCCCCTAAGCACAGCGGCAGCTCCAGAGATCCCCGCAGGATCCCCATTCCTGCCTGGAGGTGACACCTGTAATGTAGCACAGCCAGAGCTGCAGCCTGGGCCTACAGACGGACAACCCATGTAGGAGGCATCCGCTCCCAGGGAAACACCAATGTTCTACTGGCATGGGGTCAATTTGTGGCCTGCCCCTGCAATTGTGTCCCAGCCCACCAAAATATCTGCCCAGACGGCCCATTCCCACCCACATCACCAACAATCCAGCCACAGTCTCACCCACCCCACTGACAGTGGGCCCTAACCATGAAATAATAAAAAACAGTACTCACTTAACGTTGCAGCTGCTCGCGCAGAAAAAGCTGTAAACAAAACAAAAAACATGTGTTACCTACGGTCACACCAGCAAAAACAAATCAATACTTTACAAGCATGCTACACCTTGCAAGCCATCCCTGGTGGTCTACTGCACCTCACCCCCCCCAGTGAAAACCCATTTGCCCCTTCCTACAGGCTGATATCTACCCCCAGGGAGGGCTGCATGAGGTGCCCCCCCACACTCCATTTGGGGTGGGGGAGAAGCCCACCCCAAAACATCAGACAGGCCCCCCAATGGACGGGGAAGTAGGGTTTGGGCACCCTGGGGGAAGATTGGCACACCAATGTGCCTATCTGTGCCTAGTGAAGTTTGGTAAACAAAGAAACAAATTGAAAATGGCAGGCTGCACTTTAGGGGGGCTGAGAGGCAACCTAAAACACTGGAAAATGTTGAAATGTAATAGCGTCAGTCTGAAAAAACAAAACCCCTAACCATCGTGTCCCCCCCCTGGGCAAGCACGCTCCGGTCTCAGACAATCTTTGACAACCTCCCAGGGGGTTATGGATCACTATACCCCCCCTTGGCTGCATTCGTATCAGGCCCTATGTGCACTGTGTTTACTCCTAGATTACTACTGGCAACAGAATAACAAATATCATAAGACACAAGAAAACACATGAATCAATTCAATTATAACAATGGGATACATTTATGTACACACAGCTAAGCATAATGCATAACAATGCAGGCAATCCTAATACTATGTCTAATTTGCACCTTTTATACTTCTGGTGCAAAGCTACCATGCAGTAACTATAGGCCTTTCAGGTCTCTAATATAAGCCTGTAATGTCTAATGTGTGGTTCTAATGCAGTCTAATGCAAGCGCTAGCATCCATCACCTCCATGGGCAAATCCACCCCAATCCACACCATCTTCACGCTCTCACTCTAATCAGTCCCTGTCTGGTTTTCCCCTTCACCCAAAGCTCTTTGTGTGTGTGTGTGTGTGTGTGTCTTGTTTTTATCAATCGGTCAGCCTAGGCCAAAACCATACTTCCCATTCTGTTTCCAGTTCTGTCTTTGCCAGGCCTCAAGATCTGGTAGCTGCCAACTGCCAAGCTCTCGATCTCATCAGAGCCTCATCACCAGCCAACAGCCAGCAACCTCTCAGCAACTCCCTCTGTGGCTCTCTCCAACTCTCTGGCAACTCTCCTTCAGCAATCAACAACTGGAACTCCCCGCAACTCTCTGGCTCTCCCGAACTCCCTCAAACTAGCTCCAGCAAAACAACTTCTAACGGGCTCTCCTCTCCTCCTTGGTTATAGTCCCCAATGACGCACATATCTCTCCATGGTTACTCTACTAAGAATGTCTCTCTCTGTGTCAGCATATAGCAATGCCTGCCTGTCTGTGTTTGCGTGTTCCTTGCATGGCATGTCCTGTCACTTCGTGTGCTGTCAGCTTGACATTTGGACATCATATTTTTCTTTCATGGCCATCTGAGTCTGGTGCAAAAAAAACATTTATTTCCCCATTCATACCCCATTCTCTCCACTGTAGGCTCTGTTGGCATCACAAAATGCTCTTTTAGGCCCCGTCTTTCTCATGCAAAGGCACCTTCTCAATCTCTCTATCGTGCTCATGCCCCCACCTTCGCAGTCTCTGCGAACACCAGCCATGCTGATAAGCTTCCTTCTCGGACAAGGTTCATGTTATCTGTCTCTGCCAAGCAAATGTTTACAAATTCCTTAATTCATAACAATTCTCCGCACTGAGCCCAGTGCTTCTGTGTCTCCATGAGAAATGGCTCAGGCCTCGTGTTAAATGCTTCCTAGCGTTTAAGCTATTCTCACAATGCAAGCGCTAACAAAAGGCAAAACTCATTCTAAATACATACTCAACATACATACATACATACATACATGACAGTCTCTTTGTGTGTCTCTACAAAGCATAACAATGTGTCATTCTAAATGGAATATGACACTGTGTGTGTGTCATTCCAGGCCTAATTTGTTTCTCTCAGCCTAAGCGCTATTTCTAATGCAAACATAAATACATAGCAAATCATGGTGCACATATACCATGTCTCTAAAACATAATCACGGCACTTCAAATTTATGCAAGTGTCATTCTATTGCAAATGGCAAAGTGCAAAGTGGCAGCACAATGGATAACTGTAATGATGCTACTTCTGATCATTCTATAAACAAATTGCAAATGCATATAAAGGTGACAGTCTAATAATGGATAATGGTTCTCTACAGATAGTACTTATGATTCATCTAATGATAACAATCCCAGGCTCCTCATTTTATCCAAGTCCACAATAGGGGGTGCACCTCTACACCCCCCCCCGAATGGAGGAACGGTGCATCTCATGTAGCCCTCCCTGAGGGCAAATAAGGGGGGGTTTGTCATGTCCTCCTCCCTGGGGTCAGGTGTCTCTTTCTAGGATCAGATATCGGCACCCAGGGAGGGCTGCATGACCCAGTGGGTGAGGCAGTAAGGTTTGGGCACCCTGGGGGCAGATTGGCACACCAGTATGCCCATCTGCGCCAAGACAAGTTTGGTAAACAAAGAAAAAAATGGAAAATGGCAGACTGCACTTCAGGGGGGGCTGAGGGGCACCCTAAACCGCCGGGGAATTTTGTAATGTGAAGGGGGGTGCACTTCTCTACCATTACCCAAAATGGAGGGGCGGGGCATCTCATGTAGCCCTCCATGGGGGCAGATAAGGGGGGCTGTCATGCCCTCCTCCCTGGGGTCAGGTGTCCTTCCCTAGGACCAGATATCTGCCCCCAGAGAGGGCTGCATGAGATGGTCCCCACTCCATTGTGGGTGGTGGGAGGAGGCCACCACCCCTTCCCATTACAAAATTCCCCAGCACTTTGGGGTGCCCCACAGCCCGCCCTAAAATGCTATCTACCATTTTCACTTGTTTGCTTTCTTTACCCAACTCCCCTTGGTGCATATGGCACAATAGTGTGCCATTCTGCCCCCCTGGTGCCCAAACCTTACTGCCCACCCACTGGGGGGGCCTGTCCCACATATTTTGGTGCCCCCCACCCCAAATGGATAGGGGCTACCTCATGCAGGCCTCCCTGGGGCTTCTACGAACGGCTGCATGAGGTGCCCCCACTCCATTTGGGGTGGGGGGAGAGGGCCACCAAAAAGCATGGGACAGGCTCCCCAGTGGGTGGGGCAGTAAGGTTTGGGTGCCCTGGGGGCAGAATGGCACACTATTGTGCCCATCTACGCCAAGGGGAGTTGGGTAAACAAAGAACATTTTTTTAAATTGCAGGCTGCATTTTAGGGGGCGGGGCTGAGGGGCACCCTAAACCGCCAGGGAATTTTGTAATGTGAAGGGGGGTGCACCTATCCACCCCCCAAATGGAGGGATGGCGCATCTCATGTAGCTTTGCAGGGATCGCTCAAAACAAGGTGCCAAAAAGGACAGGCTATTTCATCCTTGGCAACACGGAGGTAATGTCAAGGATGAGATAGTTTGTCCTTGGCACTTAACAGATTAATTGCTCAAACAAATGTTTCCTTTCACTTCACCAATTGTCCTGCAACATAGCCTTTGTATCGTGGCTTTCTTTGACTCTTTATCCAGTAGGGGGACTCGGGCTAGGTGCAGTTGTTGGACCACATGGTACACCCATTACAGGTCACACAACTGATAACCCTTGGCACTTTGTGTTACTCTTGGTTTTCCTTGGCCAACACAGGTTTTCTCCCTAGGCCTGTGTCAGTAATTCATATTAATTTTAGCTTTCACAATGGCAGTCTCTGTGGTGTAAATCCTTTTTACACTTGGCTTTTCCCAATGTCCATTCAAGTTCATCAACTTGTCTTTCACACTTGCTCTTCTGCAATAGTGCTTATATGAACTTTCACTTTGTTCATTAAATGCTTCTGAACAGGGTTTCACAGTATTTACAACTATAGAGCATTCACATTTCACTCGTGAAGTATTTTCACCCGATTTCCTTATCTTTCTCTTCAATTTGGTATTCAATAACTTTAAAAGGTACTTTATAGTTTGTTCAGTATTCAATAAATCTTGTGGCATTTCAAAACGTGCTTTGCAGTTTGTTTGATATTCAATATTCTTCCCTTAGGGTTCCAAAAATCCGTCTTCGGAGTTTTAGCTGAATCGCTACTTGCAAGTATCCACTTCCTGCTCCTGGAGTGCCCCAGTACGAATGTTTGCTCTCTCACACTCACCGGTACTCGGCTGCTCCTCCGGGCTTCTCCGCAGTCTTCTCCAACTTCCACTTTCTTCCTGTATAAGCGTCTGGAGCATCAGCGAGCAGCGCTCGCTACCTGGAAACCTTGCTGCAGCAGTCCGTGGTGGTTGGGAGTCTTCCGTGTACCCCAGCTCCAGCTGGGAACATGTGGCTCTGGTAATTGCAGTGGCTCTGGCCCTCTCACGGCCTGCTCAGGTTGCACCGCCTCTCTCCTTCCTGGCAACACACAGCATCCTCTCCACCATCCCTGCTCCAGCCTGATCCTCGCTTCGCAGTTGCTAGCTTCTCACCAGGCAGGTTCCCCCTTCTCATCTCTCAGTCTACCATTTTATGCACCTTTGGCCTTTCAGTTGGTCGCAGGTCCAAGCCCTTTGCCTGACCACACTTGTAGTAATTAACGGGACATGCCTGACCTTCCATTGTCCTCTTCCTCATCTCAGTACCATAGTGTTGAATTTGACTAGAAGTGTGCATTAATCGTAGTCCCCTCTTCCTCGTCCCAGTGGTAAAGGTATGTGAATGTGGGACAATGGGTGTTTAGGGAAGGGAAAAAGACTGAATGACAGGTTATTACTCCTGGCTGCCGACTCCCTGGTTTGGCATAGGTTTGAGGTGTCTTGAAATCAAAATAAGGGTTTTGAGGTATGTTTACCATGCCCATATAGAGAGAGGTCCTTTGAGGTGTTCTCATTCTAGACCTTTTATCATAAAAGTGTTTCCAAGGGTCATTTTGAAAGGAAGACAAAGGGGTTGGTCAACAGTACCCTACACAAGGTTCTGGGACTGAAGGTTTGTCATAAAAGGGAATGGGGAATAACTTGTCTCACCTAGGGACACCTTCCCTCCATTCCCCACATCTCCTCCAGCCAGGTGATCCTCCCTCGCATATCCACCACCAGGGTCGGGATCCAAAAGCAATGTCCTTTCCCTGGCCACTTGAGCAGAGGATGTTGGAGAGAAGGAAGTGAAGATGCCCTCAGGATTCTCACTCATGGCTATGTCATCGGCTCTCTCCTCCTCCATTCGAGCATCTCTGGCACTTTATGTTCATATCTGAAACGAAGGGGGCGGTTAGTTCACCACACGATGTTGAATGCAAAGAAAGTTCCGCTTTGTTCACAGTGCAACACATAGCAGTTTTGTTCACATCAGTTTTTCCCAAATAAGCAGACACTAGTTTTTCTGTAGAGAATTCCACACAGGAATGGGAGTAATTGGGTCTCATGACAAGTTTGTTGGTATCTTGCAGGTAAATCTGCCGAGATACCACCAAATGGATTTACCATTACCACCACTTGGTCTGGCAGAATTGCCTCCCGATTACAAGTGGTGGTAGGCGGTGTTTTTTATTTTTTTTATTCTTTTTATTAGTTATTTAACAAACAATACAAACCAAACTTGCAGTGCATACAATAACATTTCAATTATACATCACTTGATTTTGTTCACTGCTTTCCATATCCCACCCCCCATTACGAGCCGATTTCCTCTAATGCTCTGTTCCTGCGTCTAGCGCTGGGGTGTTCTCTTCCATAGGTTCCATTGGGTCTAACATTGACCCAAACAATTCTGCTATTAATGATTTCCATGCCATCAGGGTCTCAGTCTCCTCCTTCCCGCCTACATTGCTAGCTTCCTGCCATACCACAGTTTCTGCCTCCGCCCATTTCTGCAAATCCTTCCACCATACCTCCACTCGTGGTTTGTGGCATGTCTTCCATCCCATAGCAATTCTTCTCTTTGCAAGTGCATATGCCAGGTCCTTTAGTTTGCTCACATGCTTAAGTTTCTGCGGCCTAGGGAACCCCCATAACAAGCAGGCCCACACAGTATCCACCACAATTCTAACACCTCTTTCTGCTAGCTTGTGTGCCGCTTCGCTCCAAAAGCGCTCAATAACCGGGCATGACCAAAACATATGCACCATGCCCACATTCTCTTCATCACACTTAGGGCATGCTTGCTGTCCTACATTTTTAAACCTAGATATCCTTTGGGGTGTCATATACACTCTATGCGTGATATACAACTGCATCTGCTTTAGTCTAGCATTCCTGGACACTTTCCTATGATAACCCTGGGCCCGTTCCCACATCCCATCGTCCATCGGGGCTCCCACTTCTCCTTCCCACTCTTGTCTCAATTGTACTACCCCCTTCCCCAATTTGGACATCACTATCTCGTATATTCTAGATATCTCGTGCCCCCCCCTCTGCTATGTCATATATTAAGTCTATGGTAGCATCTGGTTCTTCCTCCAGTACCAATTCTGGCCAAGTTTTCTTAATTCTCTGCACCCGTCTATGGTACATGATGTACTGGCCTGTATGCAGCCCAGTTTCCTCCCTCAACATCTCGAAATCTATTATGGTCCCCTCTTGCCATATATCTACCATGGTCGCTATCCCAACCGTTTCCCAATGGTTTCTGATTATCATCTCTAATTGCTTTTCTCCACCCGCTAATGCTACCAATGGTACTTGAGTGGAACACGGGGACGGGCTCTCCATCATTCGGCAAGCCCTATGCCACATCCTCCATCCATGCACCATCATCTTGGGATGCCCCTCCACCTTTGCCCTGGGCAGCCACATAATTTCTGTTAAGTAAAATGGGGCGCAATCTTGGCTAAACAACCTGGATTCCGAGGTGCTCTCCTCAGAGAGTCATTTGGCCACGTATTGCAGCTGGCCTGCTACATTGTAGACTTGATAATTAGGCAGTTTAATACCCCCTCTCTTATAAAAATTCTGTAGTTTCCAGAGAGCCACTCTGTTCCGTGCCACAGGAAGTCCCTACACATGCTGTCCAATCTAGTGAAGAACTTCTTTGGTATCCAATACGGGATGATCCCAAAGTAGTGTAGAAGCCTAGGCAGGACCACCATCTTCAACATCGCCCCACGCCACATCATTGCTAAAGGCAGCTTTACCCAGAACCTCATCCAATTTTCGATTTTCTTTATGGCTACCTCAGTGTTGCACCTATGCTCTTCTTCCACCGTGTGGTATATGTCTATCCCTAGATAGCAAAATGTGCCAACCACCCATGGGATCTGTAACACCAGCAGCTGTTTCAAGGGGATCCCTTTATATTGGAGGTTTTCCTCCTGGTGTCACAGATACAACAACACATCGTCTGCATACAAGGATATCACGTGTCGTTCACTCCCTACCGCGTTGCCTATCGTGTCATACTGTTGCCTCAAGTAGAACGCTTAGGGTTCCAGAGCCAATATATAGAGCATGGGGGACCACGGGCAACCTTGTCTGGTGCCCCTACGGAGTTGCCACCTTTCCGATATCACTGCTCCAGTTTTAACTCTGGCTAGCGGTTCACTGTATAACATTTTGGCCCACTGCAAGTATCCAGGACCCATCCCATAGCCAGCACCAGCAACCATGGCCATTTGACCGAGTCGAAGGCCTTTATTGCGTCTAGTGATACAATAGCCAGTTCACCATCATTCTCGTTTCCATATTCGATGACTCTATTGAGCCTTCTGAGATTATTAGATATATTGCTATTAGGGACATAGCCTGTCTGGTCTGGATGTATTAATTTACCAATGACCCTACTCAGTCTATTCGCCAAAACACTTGTCAGTATTTTACTGTCTTGATTTAACATTGACAGGGGTCTGTATGAACCACAGCTTTGCCCGGACTTATTAGGTTTGGGTAGCGGTATTATGATCGCTTCTCTAAGTGACTCCGGCAGTCTGCCAAGCTCATATGCCTCATTTAACATATCCAGCAGAGGGGGAAGCACTTCTCCTTTAAATGCTTTTATAGAACTCACTTGGGAGTCCATCAGCGCCCAGGGTCTTACTAGTGGGCAACTGTCTCACCACCTCCTCTAACTCCTCTAGAGTGATCGGCGCATCCAGCTCCTCTCTTTCCTCAGCACTAATCTGTGACAATCCTATGTCCTCCAATGTTTCTACAATCATCACGCGATTATCCTCCCCATCATCTTCAAATATCCGCCCATAATAGTCTGCAAACTCCTGGTTAACTCCCTCTTGAGTGTCAACCACTCTTCCGTCTTCCCTTGTTATCATTCTAATCGTAGGTCTCGGGGTTTCACTCTTATATAGCCATCCCAAAATCCTCCCTGGTTTATCCCCTCCCGCATGCTGCCCCTCTATATTTTTTTGTAGTTCAGGTTACCTAGCCTCTCCCAGTGCCCAGCACATTTCTGCTGCAGCCTGAGTATCAATTCAGTGTCTTCTTTACTGTTATTTCCTCCCTCTAGTGCCCTTTCCAATTCACCCTCCATTTCCCGCAGATCATTCAGGATCCCCCCTTGCAGTCCTTTGGATTTCGCTATAGCTACCCCCCGCATCACAACCTTGAAGGCCTCCCACAATGTGCCCGCTGAGTCCACACTGCCAGTATTTATCTCAAAATAGTTAATAATTTCCTCTCTCATATCCTCCCTAAAGAGGGGGTCTCTCAGCGCCTCTTCTCTGAGGCGCCATGTCAGTACCCTCGCCCTCGGAGGACGATATTGCCATCCAAGGATCAAAGGCGAGTGGTCCGAAAGGACTCTCGCTTTATATTCAACGTGCGTGATCTCTGTTAGTATCTCTGGTGTGACAAAGACATAGTCTAGCCTTGTATGTAGCTGATGCGGGGCAGAATAATGCGAATATTGCCTCTCTTGGGGGTGTCGCACCCTCCATGCATCTTCGAACCCAAAGTCATTCAGCAGTATTTGCAGCGCTTTAGCAGCTGGGACAGGTCTGTCCATTTTCCCATCTGATCCATCTACCTTAGGGTTTAATACACAGTTAAAGTCCCCGCCCCCCAGATCACCGCACTCCCCACACACATGCTGAGGTTGTTACACAATGTCTTAAAATATGCCGCTGTATTTTGGTTCGGGGCATACGTGTTTACAACGCTTATCTCTTTATTTTCAACCAATCCCCTCATTATGATCATCCTCCCGTCCGTCTCAGCCAGTGTCTGTAGCAGCTGAAATGGGACGTGTGGCGCCACCCAAATAATCACTCCCCTAGCATATGCCGAATATGACGATCCCACAACCGTCCCCTTCCATTTCTTCCCGATCATCTCCATCTTGTCTCGCGTCAAATGCGTTTCTTGCAGCAGGGCTATATCTATCTTCTGTCTACGTAGGTATAACATAACCTTATTCCTCTTCAAATAACTATTGAGCCCCCTGACGTTCCAGGTGATTACTTTAAGGTCCCCCATGGCATGTATGGTAAAGTCCCACTCCTCCTTTCTCCTATGTAGTCCAAATCCAATTGCGTAACTTGTCTATATGGGCTCGTTTCCCAACTTAAACTCCCCTTAACTAAAAACACAAAAAACTCCCCACACCTCCTCCCTCCTCCTTCTCCACCCTGTCCTTCCTGACCCAACAACCCCCTCCCCAACTGTTACCCAGCTCCATCTCTGGATCTCAGGCACCCCTGCATCTAGCCCTTTCTGGCACTAGCCCGTACTCGCGGCACAGCAGGGTGAAAAAGTCCTAGTGGCTGTCTTACTGCTAGTTCTTGGGGGTAGGTTGCTTCCATCTTGCTGCTCCCGATTGCTTCAAGCGCACTACGCCTACCGCTATTCAATTTACTTTTGCATTTAATTCTCTATATTCTAGTCCAACAGGGTCAGGAAGTCCAAAAATTACCATAGTGTGATCCATTTGTCCCTCTGTCTTTTACTAGGACTCCCCCCACCCCCCTTATCCCCTCAGCATTCGCAGCACCTCCATCTCACTTGTTACGTTCCACATGATCTTGCTCCTCATTGCGCTCCGGGCAAATGCAAATCCAGCCACTTCGCCGCTTCCTCTGTGGTGTCGAAGAAGACCGCTCTGCTTTTATGCAAGACCTTTAGCTTCACAGGGTACAAAAGCATGTACTTGATCCCTGATGTGCGCAGTTGCCTCTTGACCGCCACATAACTGTATCACTGTCTCTGTACCAGCATGGTGTAGTCAAGATACGCTGTGATGTTGGTAGAAGCCCTTTCTATTGTTCCACCTTTACGGAAGTACTCCAAGATCTTTTCTCTGTCTTTATAGTTTAAAATCTTCGCAATGATCGCTCTGGGAGGGGCCCCGGGCCGCGGTTTCCTCATCAGGGCCCGGTGTGCTTGTTCAACCATAAACCCTTGTGAGAGCTTGTCTGCTCCTATCTCTTGCAGGATCATGGTCTCCACATAGTCCGTGGGGTCCTGGCTTTCCTCTCCCTCCTGAAGGCCGACCACATGGATGTTGTTCCGTCTTGCCCTTCCTACCGCCTCCTCTGCTTGGTTTTCAAGATTCGCCACCTGTTGCTTTAGTATATGGACCTCCTTCGCATTATTTGTGCTGGTGTCTGTGTTGGTTTTCACAGCACTCTCTAGATTGCTTGTTCTGTCCGCCAACGCTCTAACATCTTGTCGCAGCAGAGTGACTTTGATTCCAACCGCGTCAATCTTATTCTCCAAGGCCGTTCGTAGATCCGCCATTGTTGTCGCCCATGAGGTTCTCAGCTCTGTTATGGCTGCCAGGACCGAGTTGTTTTCTCCGTCAGGGGTAACGGCTATTAAAGCTGCCATTGCGCTTTGTGTCGGAGCAGTGGGGGTCCGTTGTGTCTTAGCAAAGACCTCCATTGTGGGTTGTTTATTCCTGGCCTTGGGCCCTTTTGCTGACATCGTGCGGGCTTGGCTACGTCTCCACATCCAGTCTCTCCGTGTCGTGACAGCACGTGTCTCAGTATTTCCGTGGCGCCACTAGGTCAGTTTGGGCCCAAACACTCCATCTTCAACGGGTTGCCACCTATGCCACCCAGTGCAACTCAGGCTTATAATGCGTCTGATGTTACGTGTTCGATGCAATGCTTGCTGCCGTTCCCCTTACTAGACCAGCATCCGGCAAATGTCCAGGAAGAGCTAGATTGTTGGCCACTCCTGATGCTAAAATGCCAGTATATCCAAGTGTCTGTTTCGCCTGGCCGCGCTTTAGTGTAAGTCCAGCATCCATCCTGGCTACTTTTACGGCCCACAATGTTAGATCAGTTCCTGGGCCCCCTATCATAGAAGAGCAGGCTTCCGGCACGCTCGAAGCACTAGTATATCACTACATTCCGTGGAGCACAGCTCCCAAATAGCATTCTAACAGGGCTGCGTACCAATTCGTGTTTTCTGCGCACCACTGCAATCAAAGGATATTTACTGTTGGTCTCATTGTCACCTTTATCCTGTGCGGCTCGCCACCATCATCTATGGAACGAGCGAACGTTCTGTTTCTGTTCGCTCTGCACTCGCGGGTGCTTCTGCTGTCGCCCACTATGTTCAGCAGACATCCGGGGCCCCGCTGCCGTTATTTATGAGCCGCTCGCGGTTGGTGTCTTACCCGCAGATCTCGCCGCCGCCTGCGGTCTGTGTCCTTTGCTGCAATGTTTGTAAGCAGCAGGGAGCCGCGCGAACACCAGTTGTCTGTCCTTCGTGACACGGCAACTGTATCCCTTATGGCGATCAGTTCACCCACTCAAGCTCCGAAGCAATGCCACATTGTTGTCATGAATAAATGTCAGGAGCAAGCCTTGAAAGTAGAGCGTCGCGCGTCCTTTGGTAGCTAACTTCTTTCGTTTTCCACCGCCATTCAGCTGCATTCGGTCTTCTCCGAGGCTGCGGGTACGATCCCTTTGTTGTCCGCCATCTTGGCGACAATGTCCCGCACGGTTGCATACTCAATGATCTATTTTCTCCCGGGTGCCAGGCACGATTCACTTGCCTTCCGAGATTGCTGCAGGGTACTAATTCAGACGCTCATATTTTCATTTCTGGAGCGCATGAGTTGTTTTTCGAGCGTAATTTACAGGATCAGTGTCAGATCAGCAGGAGCTGCATGAGAAGGCACGTCCGATTCCATCTAGTTAGCCACGCCCCCCCTAGGCGTTGTTAGTCCTCATTTATTGGATTCCATAGGACTTCATGGGAATTTCAGTGGAATTATCACTAGCAGTAATTCCGCTGGCAGGTAATTCTGATGATTTGGCCTTTTTTTGGCTGTAAAGCAGAGGAATTACCTACACCTTGCCTCCAAACCCATAGTTCAGTGGTGTGGTAATGCAGTGGTAACTGTATTACCACTGCATTTACATTGTTTTTGGTCACACTGCCGAACTCATAATAAGGACCATTGTCCCTTAGAGGGGAGATATTCCCAGTGAGGACCCACTTTCTCAAAACCCTAGGGAGTGTTTTGCTTAGCACGCTCACCTCCCTAGCCTCAAAGGGGGTGAATCCCCTTAGGGAAGAAGGGACAAGCACCCTGGATTCATCACACCAGGATAACATTTTCCCTGCTTTGTCTTCGGCTTCATAAATGCCCCCTTTTCGAGTCCCTGTAGGTTTGGTTTGAGGGATCATTAACGCAGTTACAGTATTGTTCTTTTGCAGGTTTCTTTGGTTTTCAGGTATGGTAGGATTTCATGTAAATATTTTCCATTATATCTGGAAATCCTAAATAGTAGGAATTGAGGCACCATGTGCCTCTTGGTCTTGGTCCCTTCCCTCGGATTGCCAACATCAGAGGCCAGTGGTCTGTGATTATTCAAGGGAGAAAACTAACATTTGAAGCTCTATTTATCTCCACCTGTGGGATGAAAAAGTAGTCTAGTCTAGACATTGAGGAATGTCCCTGGGTGGAATGAAAACCCCTTTTGATGTGGCTATAATGAGTGCCAGATATCCGCAATCCCCATAGCATTCATGAAATTAAACTATTTGGTGTGTCCTGTTGAACTTCCCCCACTCTTACCAATTGTGGTCCATTAAATCATCGAAATCTCCCCACAAGTATCTATAAATAAACATATTTCATAATTACGTTTTGAATTTCTTGTAGTAGGTCCGAGTTCAGCAGATGGGATGTGTACACGTTGAGTGTAGCTATAGCTATACCCTGCACAATTTTCCAGTAATTAGTATGTATCTACCGTTATTATCTTTTACGACCTTGGTGAGTTTCAGTGGAGTGGATTTTCTGATCATGATCAAGGGACCATGTAGTTCCTCGGGAAAATCCAGCATGCAGGGTGGTGGCAAATGTTGCATTCAGATCCCATCAGGTGAGTTTCTTGAAGTCGTACAAAATTGGGTGTATCTGTTGAGAAAATGAAGAATAGACTGTTGTTTAATCTTGTCACATTTATGTTTTATTTTATTTATTTATAAAGTGCCAGCAAACCCATAGGCATCATGGTGCATAACGTTTAACATCAAGACAACATTGGACCAACTAAAAAAAAACAGACAGGAACCACATAAAACACAAAAAGAGTCAGATGCATCAAATCACAAAAACAAAAGATCCAAGAAACACACAACAAGGATCAGTCACTTGAAGAAATTATTTTTCAGGGCACGTTTAAAAGGTAAAATAGCATTGATTAATCTCAGATAGTGTGGGAATGAATTCCACAGCATTGGTGCTATGTGGTTGAAGGCATGATCACCCACCCGACGAAGCAGAATCTGGGTGTCATCGGCATAGCCTGTGTAAAAAAAAAAAATACCTTTCTCATCCAACATCTCAAACAGAGGTTTTGTAAAAACATTATATAACTTTGGAGATAGGCAGGATCCCTGAGACACCCCTCACTCCACTGTTAGAGGATTGGCTGAACTGTCGTCAGAAACAAACCTGGCAATACGACCAGTCAGAAAAGAATTGACACAAGCTGTCGCCTCTGGGGAGAAGTTAGCAGAGTTTATGAGTCTGTCTGACAATAGCTTGTGATTCACCAGATCGAAAGCTGCGGACAAGTCGAACAACATAGGGCAGCAGAGCAGCATTTGCAGAGTCCATTATCTTAAGCCTGCTGGACTTTATTTTTATTTATTTATTGTGTTTTTCTAACGCTCCTAATACCGTACCTGAGTTTGGTTTCTAAGCGCAGATCCCAGATTCAAACCTCTGTTGCTCAGCGTGGTTTTGCTTTGCTTCCAAGACCAGCGCATTGCCCCTGTGCTATCCTCCATTCACAAAGTGCTGTCCAGAAGTGCTATCTCTGTACCATGTGCCTTCCCAAAACCTTATTGTCTTTAGCTAAGGAGGCCCACTTGTTCAAGATTATACTGCACTTGAATATACCTGATTCAAGACTTTCAACAGAAAGGCTACATTTGTGATTGGCCTATAATTAGTAGCTACAGCTGGTTCGAGATTTGGCTTTTTCAAAAGCGGTGTAAACCCTGACCTATTTTATAGAAGAAGGAGCAGTTGCTGTAACAAATGAGGTTTTAATAAACTTAGTGATCAACAGAATCAGAGCAGCAGCGCATTCCTTGACCACTACAGCAGGTCAAATATCACCCTTGCAGGATGGAGGTTTCAAGGCTGCAATGATTTCAGAGACCTCCATCTCAGATATTAATACAAATGTAAACAAAGTGTGACGAATCCCAGGATATAGTCCCTGCTTCCCTAGGGGGAGCCCCGTCCCAAGAGTCCAGGGAGGTGAGGCCAGTATCCGATAGTCCGCTTGGGTGTGGTATTCAGTGGATGGATTTGATGGGAGGGAATCCCCCCAGTGGGACTGGGGATGATTATCAGGGAAGGATGCAGTATACCCGGAATACCCCATAGCCTCCCTTATCTCCCTACCCTATAGAGGGTAACATGATTCCACACTCTTCCATGTACCTATGTAAGGTAGAGCATTCAAACTATTTCAAAAATACTGATACGAGGAAGAGTAGAGACTCCCTGTATGAATCTTGCAAAAGTACTGAGATGAAGAAGATTCCAAACAACCCAGTCGAGATGAATAACATTAGTACTGGGATGAAGAAGAGGCACAGAGTAATGGAGAGCACTCTGTGGAACCCACTCCAGCAGTCTAGTCAATATGGACAATCTGTATGCTGCTGATACATAAAAAGGGAAGAGGAATTGGAGAGTTTGTTCATCCTTCCCTCAAGGAGACGCAAGCAGGTCTGCTGAGCAGAGAATGGAGACCGGAGGAACCAGGACATGAGTGGAGAAAAGAAAGTCTCTGGAGAAGGTCAGGGGAAGAAGGACTGTTCGCCCTGCTGGAAGCGGACCACAGAGGTCTGCCCGAGAGAAGAGATTGCACTGCGGACACCAGCAAAGCAGAGTAGCAGCAAGCAGCAGCTACGGAGACGCTGTGGTTGGGACGGATGAAGCACAGAACACTGTACAGTCCAAATCGACTCCTGTGGTTGGCCAGAGCCCTAACGGAAGCTTCCTAAAGGTAGAAGCATGCCGGGCTAACTGGTTGGAGTGGAGGACAGATCTGGGAACCCCCTAATAAGAGTAAACACCTTGGAGTAGGGGCCTGGGACCCTAAGGGAAAGAGAGTATGAAGAAGTAATTACAGATGAAACAAGGGTCTGTGATGAATCAGTAGTGATTCCCCAAAACCTCAGCCTGGGACCTTCCTCATTTAGCCAGGGGAAGGCAGGTGCTTCCTGATCCCGACCCTGGGGGCGGTGTTCTGCGGAGGATGACATGGGAGAGGAAACGGGTCAGGAGGAAGGCGAAATTCCCCCAAATCCTTGTCTTTTGATGGCTTATTGCAAACCAGAAAGAGTTAAGAAAACTAACTTTGTGGTTCGGGACTTCCAGTCCCATAATTCCCTTAGTTCTGGGAAGAGGGATGCAGAGGAAAAAAACTGTAGTAATCAGTTAATTAGTGGAGATTGTCCACACATGATGGAGACTGCGCGGTTTAAATGGCCCCCTCAGGTGAAGACTGTAGAGAAGAAAGTGAATTCTCTGTATGCCCCGTCGGCAGGTGGAGATGATATTAATAGAGCGAGAAAACACCAGGGCCACTGAGGATACCGAGAGAGTCGATGCCGCTCCTTATCCCCCTTGCAGAGGTTATGAGCAGAAAGTCGGCGTGGTGTAAAACGCAGAGGGAGCTCTGGTGATTGGGTCGAGCAGGAGATTCATAGGAGCTTGTGAAGCTCCTATGAATCTAGGGAAGAAAGTGTATGCTCTGCAGGCCGTGTCGGCAGGTGGAGGCGGGATTAATAGAGCGAGAAAACACCAGGGCTACTGAGGATCCCGAGAGGGTCGATTCCTCTCCTTATCCCCCTTGTAGAGGTTGTGCAGCAGAAAGTCGGCGTGGTGGAAAATGCAAAGAGAGCTCTGGTGATTGGGTCGAGCAGGAGATTCATAGGAACTTGGGAAGCTCCGAGTTGGTTTGGTGGCGGTGAGAGGGAACAACAAGGAACTGTTCGCCAGGCCCAGGTGAGCCACAGAAGCGAACGGCCAGCGAGCACAGAGCGAAAGCGACTTACCCGGTTAGTTCCCCATTTGAAAGTGGTACTGGAGTGTTCGGGTACTGCTTGTATGCGCCAAGTCAGCCGTGCTGTTCGCGTTTGAATGACAGAGGCGCTCCTATTGAATATCGAACTAACAGAAAACCACGGAAGTGGCGGTTGATGAAACAAAGTAGCTGTGATGTTCCTTTTGTGGGTTTGTGAAGATCCAAACAACTCAGTGGGTAAACAATATTAAGAACTGAGGCATGCAAGCATTGCCAAAGCCAAAAGATTGCTAAACCTTGGCAATTCGAGATCACCAAGCATCGCCAAATGCCATAGGGAAGTAATATGAATCCCAAGGGCTTTAGGAAGCGCTGCTCATATATTGAGAAGAATGTGCCTGATCTAAACTCACATTGCCAAAGCCAAAGTAGCAACAGGAAAATACTGTTTCCTAGCTAATGTGTAACTATTGAAGCACAAAGGAGAAAAAAGGGGAAAACAAGCGGCCCTTCTGGAGTAGATCATTCAGAGGGCGTTGAGCAAAGTTTGCAGCAGATCCCTAAAATGTTATCCTGACCACTATGTTGTTGTTGATGAAGAAGGGAAAGAAATGTGGCACACCGGCTGCCCTTATGGAGTGAGCTATTCAGGGGGAGACTAGCATTGTTTGCAGTACAGTCCTAATGTGTGTTAGGAAAGATTTCTTAATTGTGGGTAATTTTCCTTCCATGTGGCAACCCCTAAACTTTTTGCTGTTGTTTTCACCAGGATCTAGACTTTGCTAGAGAAGTGCAGCCTTCTGCCGCACTCCTCTGGGCTTTCGCTCCATTCTTACGGGGAAACTGACATGCCCTTAAGACAGTCAGTACCGGGAAACATTGTTTTCCGTAGTTCTTTTATCATGTTGCAGCTTTCGCGCAACATGGCACAAGAGGGCACTGTAAGCTAAGTTACTGCTCTCTTGGGTCTCTAGTCTTCTACGGGCCCTAGATACTCTCTTTGGATTGTAAACGAACGGTGCAAGTGAATCACGGATGGGACTGGTGGCAGCGATCGGTTCTTTGTTTTTTTTTTAGCTCCTTTTGGCGTTTAAGCGCGTTTCTCACGCTTAGACCAAAATGGTGGCCTGGCTCCCAAAATGATCAGACCACGAGGCTCGTTGTCCTGTCCGCTGACCATCTTGCCCCCTTCACCTTCCCCAGGTCGAGCCGACCAGGGGCCTTCCTTATTTGGGCATGTACTTTCCCGCGAAACACAGATGCTTTTGCGGGCTTCTACTGGCCTTGTGTGTGCCTCCAGGATGTGGGCTGGGATGTCTGGTCCCAATACACATCCTGGGTGCCAGAGAGTCTAGGGTGGTGTGAATGCCTGGGACCTCCGTGGTCCGTGATAGGTCCACGTATGGTGTGAGTGTTTTGTGAGCAGATCTCCCATTGGGTCCCCTCCGTTTTGGCGCAAAGGGAACCGTGGATAAGAGGGGGCTGGAAACACCACTACCATGTCGATCTCCTGAATTCTCATGAACAAAGGAATACAGGAGCCAAGTATCCTACAACCACGAGGCTGAAATGAGGAATCGCTGGTGACCCGCTGAAGGACTGCTCCTCTGCACTGCTGTCGCTTTGTGAAACCCTTTCTACCTCGGATCGAACGAGAAGGCCTGTACTGGTACTTCGACCCTTGGAATAGTGGGAACAACTATTCTCGGCATCTTCACCATCTCCTGCACGTAAGCCTTCGGAAGTGTCTCTGGGCCATCCAGCAGACTGACCAGCCTACCCAGGAGTCTTGCTCTGTAACCGCCGTCAGGTTGTGTTGTATTACGAGTCCTTGTCACTCTCACAAGATTCGTACACTTGGCATTCCCAGGTCTGAAGTGAGTAGTGTACATTTGGCTGAAATACACACGGCCGCTCCGTTGCCCTGCTGTGGTAACAAACTGTGTGGGTTCACTGCGTTTGGGACATCCTCAACTCAACTTCTGCTGCTGCGGAATCTACACGACACCGAGACGTCCCCTGCTCGTATCTGAACCTGCCAGCACTGAAACTGACGCGGAGAAGCCTGCGCCTGCCTGCATCGGGGACCGGTGAGTAGCATCGCTAGGAACTGGTCGCCCTCCTGCAGGAGCCCATAGCTTTTCCCCGCTGTGTCTAACAGCACGCCTTTCCGTACTCGCACTCTGCTTCTGCCCACAGTGGTGGCTGCGCTTGAGTCGCGGAGCTCTGTTCATCTTCATTTGTTCACCGAACTAAACTGCCTGATTCCCTCGAAGAGACTCCCCTTTTTGCCCGATGGCACCAGCGTGTGTAGGTACTTTTGAGCACAAGGCTCCACTCTTCTTAGGGCTTGGATTCCTTTTAGTTAGGTACCTCTGAAGGCGGACTGGGTCTAATTATTATTCGCACTGCCTGTTTTCCTCCCCATCTAGGTGGTCTACAAATTTTGTGCGACTAACTCATTAGACTCGTTTGTATTTGTATATATATTGTATTGGTTTGGTATGTGTTGGTTTACTTGAGTTTTATTGTGATTTCTCACTACGGTCAATGTTACAAAGGCCTTGTAATAAATGTGTATATATTTTTAATATAACACCTGCTTGGAGTAATTTGTAAGTGTCCTTGCTTTGTGTGCTCATTGTGGGCTTTCAGTCACCCTCACCCCTCTTGAGACCTAGTCTTGACCACCGCGATCGCTACCCTGATTGGTCTGGCTTGTCCAGAGGTTACCCTGTTCCAAGAAACTAGGCTGGCCTTCTGAACCTCTGCCCCTCCGGGACAGAGTTCAGAAATCCGTCTTAACAATGTGGATTAATGTGAATGTTCTATTCCCTGAAGCCTGCTAATAATTTTGATACCAAAGAAGACTATTGAATTTGTTGTTTTTCTAATTTGAAAGTTACAATTGTAGCTCTTTGTTGTTCTGCTGGTTGAAGAAGTAGACAGGCAGGCGAGTATGCCCACAGGGACAGAAGTG
This sequence comes from Ambystoma mexicanum, assembly GCF_040938575.1. Taxonomy (NCBI): domain Eukaryota; kingdom Metazoa; phylum Chordata; class Amphibia; order Caudata; family Ambystomatidae; genus Ambystoma; species Ambystoma mexicanum. The sequence continues at coordinate 915,142,850 of NC_090932.1, forward strand.
ATTGCCCTGAAGAAAACTGGTGAAAGGCTAAGCCAGATAGTAGAAGGTGGAAATGCTGAAGATTGGTACTAATAGAAAACAACATGTTAAGTTGTGACATTTGCAGAAGTGTTGTGAAAACTGGCTGAAGAAAAGCTACAATTCTTTCTGCAGTTAAAGTTGTAGTAAACCATCTTGAACAAATAATTTGTGGTTACCACGAATGTGACACAGTTCTAATTCCCCTAGGAGTGAGAGCTAATGACTTTGTAAAAGGTACTTTTTTGAACCAACTTGAGTACAATATCCTAAGAACTGTATTGGAGCTTTGTTCTTCATTTGAACTGTGGAAAAACCCTTTCTTTTGATCTGGGGAAGGGAAGTCCATCCAGATCGTGACAAGAGACATTGATCACATTGTGAACCAGGTCATATGTTATCCATTGTTATTGAATTGAATTGACATATATTTCCCTTTTGCATTTTTTATTTATTACATTTTTATTTTATTGTTTGCTTGTTAGGTGCTTATGCAATAATAAATATTGTTTCAAAGTGCCCACGGGGCAAGGGAGGGAAAGGGGTGGGAAATACATTAAAATACATTAAAAACACAATATATGGAGCAGTGGGAGGAAGAGGAGAACAGGATGAACCTACTATGCCTTGTGAGTATTCAGAATGTGCAAGTGCAGCAAGGAAGAAGTCAGGGGTCAGTGCTGTGGAGTCTGAGCTCACGGGTGCGCCACAGATGAAGCGCTAGGAATTTTGAGTGCTACACGGCCCGGAGCTTCAACGGGTGTAAGTGCAAGCCACCTGAGCAGAGGGTGTAAGTGCAAGTGCAGAAAGACATGAGCTGGACCGATTGGGTGTGTGAGGTCAGGGCCCAGAGGATGCATAAGGGTTCAGGACACAAATCTCAGCAACTGTGGGATTAGCAGGGGAGAGAAGGAGGGAAGGAGGAGGTAAATAGGAGAGTCTTAAGGAGCTTCCGGAATTTAAGAAGATACTGCTCAAGGCGCAGGGGGTGGGGGAGGCTGTTCCATAAAAGGGAGCCAGCTGAGGAAACCTCTGTTTAGCAAAACTCTTTATACACAAAGAGTTAGAGCCAGAGGAGCGTAGTGGTCTAGAGGGGGATTATTTAGTAAGGTAAACTTGAAGATAGTATGGTCCCCGGGCCCAGACCACCCTGTGGATGATGCAGAGGGATTTGAATTTAATCCGTGCAGCAACCAGGAGACAGTGAAGAGTTTTTAGTGCACGAGATTGTTGTATAAGCGTGAGGGTTAGTTATCCCTTGGTTAGAGTGTTTCCTTTATTGTAGGCAGGGAAATCCTTGTCAGGGTAGGGACAGTGAGGCGTTTATTCAAACTGTTTCTTTAATAAAATGGCTAAAGTTTAAAACTCTTTACAAAGTCCTCTGCCTCACATTTCTGACCCCTCACTGGTCTAAGAAACCCACTACAGAGAAGTTACTACAACCAGAAGGCAAACAGTAGCAGTGCCTGGCAGGATAGTACACCAGGTCTGCTATACTAAATAAAGAAGCCATGTGACAAACCATTATAGTACCTGGCAGGGTAGTAAACCAGGCCCATCTTACACATAGCAGAGACACTGGAAAACTTAAGAAGGCCAAGAGAAGAAACCATACCTCTTGGCATTATGAATTGGGAAAGCCTAAAAAGGCCAAGGAAAGAAACCATACATTTTGGCATTGTGAGTTGTGAAAGCCTGAGGAGGCCAAGGGAAGAAACCATACCCCTTGGCATTGTGAACTGTAAAAGTCTAAGGAAACCAAGGGAAGAGCTATACCCCTTTGCATTTTGAACTGTGAAAACCTAGGGAGACCAAGGGAAGGGCCATACCCCTTGGCATAGGGAACTGAGTGCAACCAGAGGGGAGGGAGTCATCCCCTCTGGTATTGTGAATAGAATAGGTACTTTGAAGATCCTTTCTTTATCTTGCCACTATTGGTGATGAAATCATCCAAGAGAACTGTTAGAATTTGTTTTTATATAATCTGTAAAATACATCTTATCATAATGGTGAACACAGAGCTTCAGTCCAGAAAAAGGGAGTCGCTCTTCTGGATTAAGAAGCTCCTCGTTTCTTTTCCTTAGTTAAAGAATGTCAGTGATGGAAATAGGTTTTGACACACAATGGTGAACATTTGGTTTTTGACGGACATCCTGGCCGAGTCCTTAGGATTTCGTTGAGGCAGGGAAACCCCTCTTAGTATAAAATACAGTTGGGGTTTTCCTATTTTATTTTAACCTAAATAAAAGTCTTTAACCTCAACAATGTCACCTGTGTATCGATCTCCTTCTGCACACTTACAAAAGGATTACCCATAAAAGATGAGACAGGTGCTGGAGTAGGACAGGGGAATTGTTCCATCCTAGCAAGAATATTCGTCTGCTATTTGTGAGCCTTACTTACAAGCCATTCTGAATATAAGAGCACCATGCTTGATTCTATGTCACTGCGGTTATTGGCCGCACTTAAGGTGCTTCTAAATCTTTCAAGATTTTAAAAAGTGCACAGTATCAGATTTTGACTTGGTTATTTCAGCTTCAAAATTATATTTCTTTCAATAGAATAATAGCATTCCTATATTGACGTGCAACACTATTATATGACTCTTTACTTTCCCCAAAGGGAGATGAAAACCAATGTCTGTGACACTTTCTTCTGTACGCTCTAAGAGCAATACGTTCTGGGGAGAAAGAGGCATTGGCAGTACAAAGTATAGTCATCGTTTTAAGTTACTCATGTGTCAAGTTATTGACTGCTCCCGAGAGTAAGGTGTCATAATGGTCAACTAACTTATCCACTGATGTCAAACTACTGAGATGAACTGTATAAGTTTGCAGGAAAGGAAGCTTAGCTTACTTTGTTAGCTTGTTATAGTTACGCATTTTTACAATCATTTTCCTAGCTGGAGAAATTGGCTGCATTTTGTCCGTACCAATATCTAAAGAAACAGAAAAGTGGTCAGCCCATGAGCACTGATATACTTGATTATTATGAATATGAATATTCAAGTGGGTAACCCAATCAAGCATCTGCCCCTATCTATGGGTAGGTTATGAGGGGTCAGAAATGTGATGCAGACAACTTTGTGAAGGTTTTTCAAAAGATGCCAATTTATTAGCTGAAAGGGTTGGTTAAACGCCTAACTATCCCTACCCTGACAAGGATTTCCCTGCCTAAACTAAACTAAAGGAAACACTATAACAAAGGATATCAGTCCCTCACACTTATACATACAGTAATTCAACAAGGTAATGCATGGAAGTACAAAGACAACCAAATAATATAATAGTTAATTTAAAAATATGAAAATAGTCTCTCATTATAATCTGGGTGAATTCCCCTTCCCCAGATTCAAGCAGGCTTCTGCTCCACAGGGTCAAAAAAGCAACAAGGAATCCCGGTTTGCAACAAAGTTCCAACACACTTCTTTGTAATTCCAACTTGATAAAAGAAAGTTTCAACTCTCCAGTGATTCAACAAAGAAAGTGTGTTCTCTTCCTCTTATAATAGTAAGATTCAAAATGATCTTCATCACATAAATAAAGAATATTTCCTTAGTTTGACAGCAACATAAATTGTGTTTGTCAGGATGCTTTGCCATTACCTATTATTTCTGAGGTTATATAACACTTCTGCAGCCGTTTTGTACAATTCTTTCTTCAACAATCAAAGTCTGTCAGAAAAACTTGTCAATACCATTTCACAGAACTTTACCAACTTGTACCTGGTTTACTTCCATGCCAGGTCTACTACTTCAATCACACCTGGTTTGCTCTTATGCTAGGCCTACTACTTCAAAGGCTCGCTGATCGCGTACACTCCCCTGCCTAAACAGTAATTCACAAACAACAAGTGTCTTTGTGGTTAAGATTAGTTTACAGCTTTGCAGTGTTCATCACTTTATAACGTCAAACTTTAAGCAATGCTTCCGGGAAAGTAAGATTCAAATTGGTGCTCTTTAGTACTCTTTTGTACTTTCCACAACCTTTGCAAGGTATGCTCCTCTCCTTCAATAACCTTTTTCAGAAGGGCAGCCTCCTTGCCACTCTAGTTTTCCTACTACTTTAAAAACCACACACTGGCAAGGATATGGTTTTATTCTGCTTCTTCCTTGGCTTTGGCAAAGTGGGTTTATACACGCTTATGTGGGTTTATACACGCTTTTGTTACATGCTTCTTCAAATATGGGTAATAAGCTTTACAACCTTTGGAACTTTCATTAGTCCCCTCCTGCCTTTGGCAAGATCTGTTAGTATTAAAATGCCAGGATTTGGTTTACTTTGGCTTGGGTAATGGTTGTCACCATTATGTTTTAAAAGTATTGCCCCATCTTGTTGCTGAATTCTCAATAAACTCTCATGCATAAAGACACAGTCATTTGGCTTTGAAAAATACTGTTCGAAGGGATTGTGTCCTCCGACGTATTCCTCATCTTAGATATATCCTTCCAGCTCTGCTGGCCTCAGAAATTTTTTTCTTTCTCTAGAGGGCGCTGCGCGTCGACGTCCCTCGAGTCGATGTCCCTCGACAGCCGCCGTATCGACGCTCGACGTCATCCTGCCTATAAAGTCCGCGCAAAGCGTCCGTTGCTCAGTTCCGTTTTTCCGCGCTTACTCGGTGCCTCGGAATACCGTTGCTCAGTTCTTAGTCAGATTAATCCTATTTACCTCGAGTTATTCGATCCGTACTCGATGGCTTCCTCGTCGGAACCGACAACTCCTCGATCCGGCTTCAAAAAATGTCGAGATTGTGGGAAAAAGATGTTGTTGACCGATCCTCACAGAAATTGTCTGTGGTGCTTGGGAGCTGAACACCATTGTTCGGAATGCGAGGACTGTATGTCCATGACAGCTAAGGCCCTGAAGGAGCGTAGGGGGAAGCTGGAGAAAGGTAAGACTTTTAAAGCTTCTTCTTCGTCGACGAAGTCGAGACATTCGTCTCCTCGTCACCATTCGCGCTCCAGGTCTCGGAGTGGGTCTCATCACTCCTCGAGATCGAAGCACTCGAAGAGGAGACGTCGAAGATCCCCTTCTCCGTCTTCCTCTGTTTCGCCAAAAAGAATCCCTTGCCCCACGAAACATAGTTCCCGGGCTGAATGGGAGGAATTCCGAAAAAATATGATGAGCGTCTTCGAGAAAGCGGCCTCGACCCCCTCGAAGACTGCCGAGAGCGATGCTCTGGTCGAAAGACCCGAAGGTCAAAAACAGCGCGAGTCGCAGTACCCGGCGAAAGAAACCTCTCGAGCGCGTCTCGAACCCTCGAGCAGGACTATGACCTCCAAACCTTCCTCGAAGGTTCCGTCGACGCCGTCGACGAAGGTTCCGTCGACGTCGAGGTCGATGTCTTCGACGCCATTGTCGAAGGGACCTTCGACACACGGGTCTGTCGACTCGACGCCGGCCTCGACACCGGCGTCGACGCCAAGAAAAGTCATGGTGACCACACATCCAGTGACTATCCCCAGGCCCTCTACGTCGATGGCGTCGATATTGTCGAGTAGAATTCCAATTCTGTCGAGGTCCTCGAGGCCTCCACCTCTGTTTTCGACGCCACGCTCGAAGCCTTCGACGTCGGCGTCGACGACATCAACGTTTTCGAGGCCAATAATGACAAGTTCGGCACCCTCTGCCTTGGAAATGGGATTTACTCCCTTTATGAGTTCAGAACAATTGAGAACTATATCCTCAATTTTAGAAGAGGGTGATTTGTCTGAACAAGACACATTTGAGTTACAGGGACCTGTAACCCCAGTTAGAGAGGAATTTTCCTCTGAAGAGCGCAGATTAAAGGATCTTCATGATTCTTTACATGAGGCAAGGGGGTTAGACACTTCCCCTGAGGTGGACTTTGCTAAGCCAGACCCGGGGGAGCATGCTGAAACCCCCTACAGAGCCTTAATGGCCAGGATTACAGAGTTCATGGGGTGGTCTGCACCTTCACAATCTTTCCAGCAAGATGACCTCACGGATATTCTCGACAAAGGCCCACAAGAGGATCCTGTGGTGCCCTTTCATAAAGCTCTTCAGAGAAAGATCATGACAAACTGGGAAACCCCATATGTAATACCAGCAGTAAATAAAAAACTGTCTGCAAAGTACAGGGTATCCTTCCACAGACCCAGAGTTTTTGTCTAAACATCCATCCCCAGAAAGTCTGGTGGCACAAGCAGCATCCTCTACCGATGTCAAGACGGCTTATCCTACAGTCCCACAGGACAGGGACGATAAAAAATATGATGTTATGGCAAAGAAAGTCTTTTCAGCATGTAGCATGGCATTAAAGTCTGTTAATGCTACTTGCACCCTTGCTAGGTTCAGCCATACACTTTGGGAGTGTGCTTCTACAGCGGCTGACTGCATCCCGGAGGGAGAAGAAAGGGATGCGTTCCTGAATATTATACAGGACGGTAAAGACGCTATGTGCAAATCCCTCCAGACAGGCATTGATTCGGCTGACAGCATCAGCAGAGCAATGGTGGCAAGTACATCAACCAGGAGATTTGCTTGGTTGAGAAAGTCGGGTTTTGCCCCAGATATGCAAGCCAGGCTCTTGAACATGCCATTCGATGGCTCTTCTTTGTTCGGGAAAAAGGCGGATGACAGTTTAGAGAAACTGCAAACTTCAAAAGCTGCAGCAAAATCCCTAGGAGCTGCAATCCGTCAGACTCCTTTTCGTCCCACAGGAACCTCTGCGAGGGGCAAGTCTTTTCGGTTCTACTCCGCATTCGGAAGAGGTAGAGGACGACCGGCTCAAAGGGGTCAAAGAAGAACTACCCGAGGTGGACGGGGTAGATATTCTAAAGCCGCAGCAACAGCAGGTGCCTCTTTACCATCGGCATCTGCATCAGCCGCCCCAAAACCACTCTAAGGACTCCCCTCACAGGACACCTGTAGGAGGCAGGTTGACTCAACATCTGACGGTATGGCAGGCTATCACGTCAGATTCTTGGGCATTGGAAACAGTCGCCCAAGGTTACTGCCTGCCTTTCCTACGTATACCTCAGAGTCATCCACCGGGGATCAGCTCTCAGAAAGCTCCAGATCCGCTCCTCTTGCAGGAAATTTTGGACCTGCTAGAGAAAGGTGCCATAGAACCGGTACCTGTAGCGGAGAGGGACAAGGGCTGGTACTCCCCTTACTTTCTCATTCCGAAGAAAGAGGACTGAGACCCATCTTGGACTTGCGAGAATTGAACAAATTCCTCAGAAAAGACAAATTCAAGATGGTCACTCTTTCTCAGATCCTCCAGGCCCTTCAGTTTCAGGACTGGTTGGTATCTCTGGACCTTCAGGACGCTTATTTCCATGTGCCTATCCATCTCAAACACAGGAAATACTTGAGGTTCGCAATTGGCAACTCTCACTATCAATTTCGAGTACTGCCATTTGGGCTGACCTCTGCCCCGAGGGTCTTCACCAAGTTAATGTCGGTAGTGGCTGCAAGTCTAAGGAGGGAAGGGATTCACGTCTACCCCTACCTGGACGATTGGCTGATCAGGGCTGTTTCTCCGGAGCAAGCTCAGATCCAGCTATATCACGTGTGCCATTTCCTTCACAGACTGGGCTTCTCCCTCAATTTAAAGAAGTCACAAATGATACCATCGCAGAGACTCCAGTTCATAGGAGCGATCCTGGATACTTCCCTGGGAAAAGCCTTGCCACCAGAGGTGAGGGCTCAAGATATTCTACAGATGGTTACCAAGTTCCAGCATGCCCAACGTCTCCCAGCCTTCGACTTTTTGATGTTGCTAGGCCTCATGGCATCCTGCATTTTCCTTGTGCCAGAGGCTCGCCTGAGAATGAGATCCCTCCAGTGGGCACTGAGGACTCAGTGGTCACAATTCTCAGGGAGAATGACAGATCTTCTTCAGGTTCCCGGCAGGGTGGCTCGAGACCTTCAGTGGTGGGCCTGTCAGGAGAACATTCTGAAAGGAGAACAGTTTTGGCAACCCTGGCCGGAGATAACAGTAGTCACGGATGCCTCACTCACGGGGTGGGGAGCCCACGCCAACGACTTGACCATCAGCGGTCGTTGGTCTCCATCGGAGTCCAGACTACACATCAACCTGTTAGAGCTGAGAGCCATCAGACTTGCGTTGAAGGCTTTCCTGCCAGCTGTACAAGGGAAGAACGTCCTGATAATGACGGACAACACGGTGGCCATGTATTACCTCAACAAAAGAGGAGGCGTAGGATCACTACCCGTGTGCAGAGAGGCGATGCAGCTCTGGTTTTGGGCAATCCAAGAAGGAATCTCTCTATCGGCAGTTCACCTAGCCGGAGAGAAGAACTTGACAGCGGACGCTCTGAGCAGGCAGAACACAGTCTCCCACGAGTGGGAGCTAGCTCAGGAAGTCCTTCAAGAGATCTTCGCCCTTTGGGGAACCCCTCAGGTAGATCTGTTCGCCACCAGCCTAAACAGGAAATGCGACCTGTTCTGCTCAAGGGAATTTCCTCCGAGAGGAGCTCTGGGAGACGCGTTCATAGTGGACTGGGAGTTTCCGCTTCTGTACGTGTTCCCACCGGTCCCTGTCATTCCTCAAATGCTCAGGAGGTTGAGAAGATTCCGGCGAACCATGATCCTAATTGCCCAGGATTGGGCCAGGAGAACGTGGTACCCGGACCTTCTAGACTTGTCCATCTGCCCTCCAATTCGACTTCCTCTCAGAGAGAACCTACTCTCACAGAAGGGAGGTCAGGTTCTCCATCCAGACATCAAAACCCTCAACCTTCACGCTTGGCTTCTGAACGGCTGAGGTACAAGGATTGGGACCTCCCTGATGATGTTATGGAGGTGTTGCTTTCGGCAAGGAGGCCAGCAACAAAGTCTTTATACCGCTGCCGTTGGAACAAATTTTGCAGCTGGTGTAGAGAACAGAATATCGACCCATTTTCATGTGGTACACCAATGGTTTTGTCCTTCCTACTATATTTGGCAAATTCAGGCCTTCAAGTTGGCACCATTAAGGGCTATCTCGCAGCGCTATCTATCTTTAAGCGTACTGCGGAAGAACCATCCTATTTCAAATTACCCTTGGTAATACAGTTTCTAAAGGGGTTAGCCAATGTTTATCCCCCAAGACCATTCCAAGTTCCCCTATGGGATTTAAACTTAGTACTAACTTTCCTGATGGGTACATCTTTCGAACCTCTCCATTCTTGTTCGTTAAGATTCCTTACCCTTAAAACTGTTTTATTAATAGCACTTACATCTGCTAGAAGGGTGAGCGAATTACAAGCTCTTTCTTGTAAACCCCCTCATACAATCTTTCACAAAGACAAAGTTGTCCTGCAAGTGAAGCCTAATTTCCTCCCAAAGGTGGTTTCTGAATTCCATATCACTCAGAAGATTACCCTACCATCTTTCTATCCTCCTCCTCACCCGGGGAAAGAGGAAGAGAGGTTACACAGACTAGACCCTAGGAGGGTTTTAAGTTTTTACATTAGTAGACTAGCCAGGATAAGACAGGCAGACCAGCTGTTTGTAGGTTACGCAGGTCACAAGCTGGGGTTACCAATAACTAAGCAGACCATTTCCAGATGGATCATTCTAGCCATTCTGGAATGTTATAAACTGGCAGGGAAAGAGCCCCCTCAAAACCTTAGGGCTCATTCGACCAGAGGTATTGCAGCTTCATCGGCCCTCAAAAGAGGCGTGCCGGTTAAAGACATATGTGCGGCCGCTACATGGTCGTCTGTCCATACCTTTACATGTTTTTACAATCTGGATTCCTCCTCCAGTCAAGAGACTAGGTTTGGAAGGGCTGTACTGCATTCTATTCATCAATAGAAGACAGCGTGAAGTCAGTACTCCCTCCTCCGAATATAGAATACTGCTATGGGAGCCTATCTAAGATGAGGAATACGTCGGAGGACACAATCCCTTCGAAGAACAAGTTACTTCTTACCTTGTAACGTTCTTTCGACGGGATGTTCCTCCGACGTATTCCTCATCGACCCTCCCATCCATCCCTGCAGTTCTACTTCCCTTGTTGTTGCAGCTTACGCTCCTTCAGGGTGATTAGTCTAGTCCAGACAGTAATACTGTGGGCTACAAAACGGAACTGAGCAACGGACGCTGCGCGCGGACTTTATAGGCAGGATGACGTCGAGCGTCGATACGGCGGCTGTCGAGGGACATCGACTCAAGGGACGTCGACGCGCAGTCCCCTCTAGAGAAAAAAAAAAATTCCGAGGCCAGCAGAGATGGAAGGATATATCTAAAATGAGGAATACGTCGGAGGAACATCCCGTCGAAAGAACGTTACAAGGTAAGAAGTAACTTGTTCTTTTCTCTTGTTTCTGATAGTTCAGTATTCAAAACTGCCTTCAACTTTACTTTCAATCGCAAGCAAATGATTTCTACTCTGCAAATGCCGGTCTTGGAGCGCTCCAGCGTCACTATCAGCTGGTAAACTCATTGGGTAATGCGTGCACGTCTGATTCCCTCGCTGCTCACAGGTCCTCTGTTTCAGTGGCTTGTCAATCTGCTGCTTTTGGTTCGCTGACACCTGTGCCACTTGTAGAAGGAGCTTGCTTTTGCTCCGGAGGGTCTGTGGTGCTCACCAGCCACCGGAGACAGACTTGTGGGAAAGAAAGCTTTCCACGCTTTTGTTTCCCGCTCCGCAACCTCTGTAAAACAGGTCTTCAGGGGGCAAGCGTCCCTCTTTTATGCTTCCTGCTGCGCAACCTCTGCAATTAAGGGTCCTGGAGGAAATCACCCTATCAGGACCGGCTACTGTTCTTTGCTCAACAGTGATCCTGGTGCCTTCTCACGCCTCCAGGTTCTGCTGCTGCTGCTCACACCGCTCGCCCTGCTTACTATTGGCCTGCACCTGAGGGGACCTTTAGGCCCCTCATTCTCCCTCAGGTGTGGGCCATTACCACTACTAAGTTGACCACTTCTGCAGTTTTGTTCCTCTTTAGCCCCCTTCTTCGTCCCAGTACTTCGGGAATCATGGGACTTGAAGTCCCAAGTGACACAGTTAGTTTTTCTCAGTTTTTCTGTTTTGCAATAAGCCATTAGAAGGTCAGAATCTCAGGGGAAGTTGAAAAAGGGGGTTTCCCATTCCTCCTGACCTGCACCCCATCATGTGATCCTCCCGCAGACAACCACCCCCACGGTCGAGATCAGAATGAGTCTGCCTTTCCCTGGCCACATGAGAAGGGTCCTGATCACTGATTCATCACAGTTCCCTAAACGGGAAAATAAACCCCAGGCTGGTCAATGCATGTTCAGAAGCAGCAGCACTATTTCGTGCTGGATCACCTAAACCATAGTTGACATATCCTATGAATAGCATTTTAGTGTTGGATTTCAATAAGGACAAAAAGGTAGATATCATTTGTGATTCAAAGTCAGGAATGCACTGCAGAGGATGAAACAGAATACGTATATTAAAAGTTGTCATATAATTTATCAGAAGTTTCAAATGAATGAGGTCACAGCCTTCCGGACTATCAATTTCTACTTGATGAATGTTAAAGTAGTCTCTAAAATTAAAGCAACTCCTCCACCTTTGCCACTGCTTCTGTCATTGGCAGGATAGCATATCCTGAAGGAACAGTGATGGACAAGATTGGGCCTGCTGCCGCATGTAACCATGTCTCAGTAATTGTCATCGAATTGATATCATGCTCTGCTACATAGTCAGCTATTTCAGAAACATTCTTCACCACCAACCAGGTATTGATCAAAACACATTGCAAGCAGCTAAGGTTACTATGTGATGATATGAAATCCAGTGGTGAATCCAGGAGCAGAGTTTCTACACAAGATGGAACATCCATTACGTTGTGTGGTAGTAAGAGGGTACTCTGCATAGTAGATTACATATCCATGGTGGAAGCCATGGTGGTATAGAAGTATCTGGCAGCTGAATACCAACAGACCCACAGTTAAAATTTAGGGTACTACTCCCAATTACAGGGGAACCATAACAAACACTGGAAGTGCACATAACCCTAGAGGAGTCTATTAATGTGTTACAATTGGCTAAATTACTGGAGATGTCTTCGGGCAGTATGATATGGCAAGAAGAGTAGCATATGAACAGTGAAGAATCTATGGATCATTAGACACAATTAGATCACTAGGCACAATGTTTGGTCTTTTAATGACAATTGAGATAGTAACAGCACTAGACGGAATAGATGAGCAAATTAATTCAGGCTCTTGTAACAAGACAGCGTTGACTTGGTCCTGGCTAAACATAGTGGTGGTAGCAGGCTCAATGGTGTCACTAGGCATGGTATTAAATGTATGCTTACTAATATCATAGGGCTGAACAAGGTTCTGTCCAGTAGATGTAGAGGAAGATTGGTGCTGACTGCATTTACTACTGTCAAGTCAGAGATTAATATCCTTCTGAATAATCGATTTGCGTCTTAACTTATACAAAGTTACCAACAGGCTCCAAACCCATTCTTCCGTACAATAAAACTAAAAACAATAATGAAAAAAGAAAAAAAGAAGAAGGAAAAGAAAAAAAGCACATGCCAAATGATGAGTCAGAACAGAGAGTGTCCTAATGGGCAAAAGAAAAAATACAAAAGAAAAAGACACCTGCCAAAAAGATGAAGCAGAACAAGAGGTGTCCTGATAGGCAACATGACGAAGCACTCCCAACACGCACAGACACTAGAATGGAGCTTGACCTGGACCAGCAGGAACAAGCAGAGACTGGAGGCATTAGTCTCCTCATATCAATATCAGGTATCAGGACTGAGCCCTGAATATATGTACCATCAACAAGGATGTCGTCTCAGTAAAAGCATTGAATATCAAGTACCAATGGCCAGCCGGCACACCATGGGTCCACCAGACACCAAAAGGTGCTCCAGAGCAGAGCACAAGCAAAGCAAGACACAGACACAACTGCAATCTCGGTCACGTTACAGGAAGGAACCCAGCAGCAACCTCTGGTGTCATGCCTCACCGCATCAAACTGCCACTTCCTACGTCCCTGGAATGGAGCACTAGGCAGTGCACTCATATTGATCAAGTTACAGTTGGTGAAATAACACATACACCATTCATGTTCCAGAACATACAGGAAAAAGCTTTTTTGTGTGAGCTACCTGTTTGCCTTGTAGTAAGGCGAGGTAGCGGCCCTGTAGGTATGGTTAAGTTGCTCAACCCATAGGAGCACTTTTTGGGGGGCTTCTAACTTCGCCCCCCTGGGACGAATCCTCACGAAACCTTGCAAAACAAGTATATTGCCCCGTCAGATTGGTCTTGCAAAGTATGGTGAGGTTTCGTGTGGGGGGGAGGCAAAGTTATTGGGTGGGTCCCAAAATGTGTGTTTTTTTTCCATAGACGCAATGCTAAAATAATTTTGCTCACGCCTACAGTGCAAACCGCTGGACCAATTTTCACCAAATTTCCAGAAGGAGCGGCAGCTTGGTCCCGAAGGTGTGCTTTTGTAAATTCGGTGTAAATCCGTCCAGTAGTTTTTTTTCAAATGGTCAAAAAGTGGGTAAACAAAAAATGGTGATATATGGGTTCGGTCCACGGACTCGTGAGAAACCTGACGGTGTCTTCCCCCGTTAGTCCCTGGGGATCAGTCATCCCGGTGGCCAGGACACAGCCATCGCTTTTGGATCCAGTTCCTGGGGGTGGACCACTGGGGGAGGATCACCTGGGTGAGGGTCTTCGGGGAGTGGGACACCGGATGGCGAGAGGCAGTATCCCCCTCCCTGTAACACCTTTATCCCATCCTACGAGGTAGGATACTTAGGAACTCAACCCTGCCCCTTCACAACATTAACACTTTCTCACGGACAGCTCACTATGAGAGAAAACGGACTAACACTCGAGGAGTATACCTGACATGCCCCAATACGATAGGCAGGATCAGGCAATTACTGACCTTCACACACACCTGTCCTCCATTACATTTCCCCACACAGATAAAAGCCAGAGCACGAGAGCATCCTCTGAGCGAGGCAAAGCACATGAGGAAGCAGCCGTTCCAAGATAGCAGTTTAACACAAGGCAGCAAAAAAATAAGGGGATCGCAATGAGGGAAGTGCCTTCGATCTTTTCGACGAGGAGCCGTTACTTTCACGAAACCTCGAGAGTAGCAAGCGTAAGACCAGGAAAACAGGCTGAAGAATCCTGCATTGTGTGTCAGAGGTACCCAGGGCTCTCCCGCGTCGATAATCAAGGCAGGGAGAATCGTCTGCTGCCCTTCTACTTTCCTTGGCTCCTACAACAAAGCTGCACCAGTGAAATCAACACAGCCCGTGAATTAGGGAGGCCAATACCAGACCAGTCTGTGTAGAAGCCAAGGTTGCAAGCAGCAACATTGTATGGTGAACGCTCAAGCGAACAGTTTATGAAGCGCATGTGATAATCAACACAAGTAAAATTGGACAACAGATGAGTGATCAAACTTTGAAGGAGGAAGGTAAGTAAGTGGGCACCACTTGTTTAAATTCACTTTCAAACAGATCAAAAAAGGTTGAGGTTATAAATCATCTTTCAAAAAATTCACAGGAGCTGGCTACGATGAGTCTGGAGACACCCTGACTCGTGGAACACAAAAATATACAGAAGACCAGGTAACAAACCTGGCCACACAGCCGCTCTCTGTATAAGCCCTACCCAGGGCAGTGCAATTTGCAAAATTAGAGTCAACTAGTAAATGTTCACTGTATTTACAGAATGTAACTCATCCAAATAAATCTCTTAGTCGGATCCAAAAGTAATATGCGTTTATCAAAAAGAAAATTCCAAGTTGGGCACTAATAAAATCTTAGTGAGGCCGCGGCTAACTCATCCCATAATTGTTATAGACATAAAGTGCCAATGCATTTCGGAGCATACAGCTCCTTCATCAGGGCAGGTCTAATTTACACCAACTCAAGGGATCGAGGTAGCCCGTGGAAAAAATGTGCGGGGAGTTGACAACAACTTTACGCAAGATCAAAGGTCTAGAAACCAGACCAAATCAATTCTTCAATCTGTACTCGTAAAGCTGTACCCTGAAGGGGAAGTTAAAGGGGCCCAAAAGCAAAGAGGCACACTGCAGTACATTCGGGAAGGCTGGTCAGGAAAAAGGGGGAACTGTGCCCCAACAGGAGAGCCAGGGACTGTAAAGAAGGGCCAATCATCAGGGCGAAAGTGAATCTGAAGGAAGAAATCCTTGTGTCCAGTGGAAGTATCTAGAGCGATGGATGACATTAGCTAGATAATGTCCAAGTGAAAAAGGGGCATTCTAACATACCCAGCAGTGGCATACATAGGATTGAGCTACAGTTCACTTAACCAGGAGGAGGGCCAGGGTTTTGCCGCTGTCCGGAGCATGCCCCTGTGTGCCAGTGCTGCATGGATGAAGTCCTGATAGTCACAGATGTGCGCTGCCTAGGAGGTAGTTCCAGGTAGTCAGTGCCGCAGTGAGACCCGAGGGTGACCTTTCTGCTATGGGGCCGGCGCTCTTATAAAGATTGGGTCGCAGTGCAGAGGAGAGAGACTCAGAGGGTCTCAGTTGGCTCTCTCCCCAGCGAGCGTCTGATGATGTCACCATGCAGTGCTGGGTGGATGGAGATGTTGACGAATGCTGAGGTTGTGCATTCTGAGCTTTCGTATGAAAGCTAGTCGGGTGTTTAAGGAAGGCACCAAGATCCACATCTCAGACGTGCTGACATATGCAGAACAAGAATGTAACCCAGAAATATGTTTTGGTTGTTTTCGGAACTGGCACTGGTTGAGAGTGAAGAATCGGCTGTGGAAAATCAGGGCAGATAATCACAGCACCTCTGCGCTGAGGTATTATTTAAGTTACACCAATTTTTTTTTAAGAAGAAAAAAACAAGCAAAAGTTTGTTTCATTTTAATGAAGTGCTGCCATGAGGGATATGTCCGTGTGCGTGTAAATCCCTGGATGTGCGCTAAAATTCTGCGTGGCACGCGCTGGCGCACACGTCTCCAAACAGCGTGTGCTAAGCGCACAGCGAAAGCGCACATAGCGCAGCGCACACAACAAAAGTAGGTGGAACAGGTGGCGTAACACGCGGAATGGGGAACAACGTGTGAAAATGTGGGCGTCACGGGGGAAGTACAGGAGGCAAATGCACAGAACGCCACACGCGCATCTACAACACGTATTCATGGAATCGAACGGGGCTAATGCGTGCGCCAAAAAAGACGCGCTAATCCGGAAACACGTACGCCAGCAGGAAGCAGGCATACGCGGACCCGCGCAGCATAAAAGTGCCAAGATGAATATACCATTCCTAGCAGCAGTGGTCGTGGGATACCGCAGGAGGAGGAGGAGGATAGTCAGGCCCAGAATATTTACACCCAGTACCAGCCTTTTTGGGATGGCTAATGACCAGGTGTATGGGAGGTACAGGTTTCCACCTCACATAATACTCAACCTGGTGAGTGAGTGGGAGGATGACCTCACATCACCCACCCTGTGCTCCCAAGCACTCAGCCCCCTGGAGAAGGTCCTCAATGTACTGCACTTCTTGGCCACTGGATCATTTCAGCGGACAACTGCTATAGTGGGGGGGTGTCACAGGCCACGCAGTCACGCTGCCTACACCAGGTGTTGGCCATCATGACTGCACACCCATCAGTCCGCAGGCACATATACCTGCCCAGAACACCTGCAGAAAGGCAGGCTGCCGTCCAGGATTTCTATGGGGTGGCACAATTCCCCAAAGTGCTATGTGCCATTGACTGCACCCATGTGGCTCTACGTCCCCCCAGGGCATCTGAGCACATCTATAGAAACCGTAAGCACTGCCATTCCATCAACGTGCAGGTAGTATGTGATGCCAAGGGAATCATCACCTCAGTATATGTCAACTATCCAGGGTCCACCCACGACAGTTTCATTTAAAGAATGTCAACCCTAAACCGGGACCTAGAAGCTGGGCGGCATGGCGATACATGGCTGCTTGGTGAGTATAAATGCCACTGCACATGCATGCATGTCAGATACTGAGTAATGTCACAACCCCACTAATGATACCCATCACCACCTCCCCAGGGTCCAGTGCCTACCCTCTGAGCACCCACATGATGACGCCAATTCGGAACCCCATAATGCCACCCAAGGTAAGATAAAACACAGCCAATATTGCAACCCGGGGCATAGTGGAGCGCACATTCGGAGTGCTCAAGTCACGCTTTCGCTCCCTTGACCGCTCTGGTGGGCAGCTGTTATATGCTCCCCCAGTAGTGTGCAGGATCATAGTGGCAGCATGTGTCCTGCACAACGTTGCAACACGCCGGGGCCTGCCGGTAGACATGGTGGTGCCCCCACATCCCCCTACCACATGCACGCCCGCTGCGCATGGGAGGGGAAAGGGCACGTGGTGAGGCAGCCCGTACGCAGCTGGTGGCTAATTACTTCACCTAAAATCACACCCCTGCGGAGTGCACACAGCCCTGGCACATACCAGCTGACAATCAATGATGATGACATAAGGGACACTCAACTGTGACAACCATACCATCCTGAGATTGGTCACCTGGAAGTGTTACATTGTGTGCATCCCTACCTACCCAAACACCACCAGTGCTGTGTCATCAAAAGACATACATCTATGCTGCGAAATTCATTACCCCCTTGCTAAATACAACATGAGAACAGCGCCATGTCACCCAACCCCTCCCAAGCTCCACCACCAAACACACCATGGCATGTCATGCAATGCGAAAGCAAACACAGCAATGCACAAGACCTGACACAAGTGTCACAAAGTACACTGTCCCTAATGGAAACTGCCCACACACAATATGCTCCCACGTTGCTGCCACGCAAATGTCTCAGTGTACTGCATACAACATGAACTGCATCTGCAAAGTAGACGGCCTTGTGAAGACATGAGGAAGGAACCTGCAGATTAGGAGGAAGACATGGATGTACAAGCACATATCAATACACCATGCAGTGTACAATACAACAACGATTTCCACTAGGGATGTCTACACAGTATTGACTACAGACTGCCCACACAGCTCATGGGAGCCCAACGTCACTGTGTAATTCACTGTCACTTGGTCACTCCCTTTGCAAGCCCATGGAAACGGGAAGCAGGAGGGGTGTGTGTCTCACAAACCCAAGCATCTAACCCAAACTCAGGACAAGCCTGCATGTGCCGAGCCGGAATACAGTGGATGCCCACGGGAGCCATACAAGGCAAAACACTGTAAAAAAAAAAAATCAAAAAAAGGGCCATGTGGGGGCCATGGGGGTGGGTGAGGCCACCCAGGAGGTTCGAGGACAGGGTGCACACCAACACCCACCTGCGTGGATGTTGCGAAAAAAAATACCTCCTTGGGCTCATGGCCTGCACAGCTATGCCATTGTGGGAGAACTGCTGTCGCTCTGCTCATCCTCTGCTGCTGCATCAGGAGGCCGTGGCACTATGGGAGGCAGCCCATGCAAAGCCCTGGTATGGTCCTCCATGGCAGCAAACATGCGGGTCTGGAAGGTCTGATTCTGGAGGATTAAAGTGCGGAGATCCCTATGCAGCACATCACGGGTTGCCTGCATTTCCGCACACATGGCCTCGCGTGATGCCCGGATCTCCTCACGTGTTGCATGCAGCTCATCTGAGAGCGACCATGTGAGCTGCTCCAGCTGCTGTTCTGCCCTAACATTTCTGGAAGCCTCAAGTTCAAGCAGACTCTGCCTGAGGTTATGGAGTTCTACCCTCAGGGCTTCCCTTTGGCCCTGGCACTCTATTGATATGGATTCGCGCAGTCTCCAGTGCCGCCCTGTCTGTCCCTGTTGGACGTCAATATGTTTTCCCTGTGTGATTGGCAAATGGAGTCTGTTGCCTGCTGTTCTTGCTCCATCTGCCTTTCAGGGGGGATAATGGAAGTGACCACCTTCTCCATTGCCTGAGCCATCATTTCTATTGATGCTGCTTGTTGGGTTGCCATACCGTACATGGAGTTTTCCCATACAGTATTGCCTGGTGGCGCACAAACACCACGTCGATGGGCACCACACCTGTTTGGGGCAAGGCGATCTGCACCTTGCTGTGCTGGCACTGCCTGAAGCTGCAGGACTGCATTCCCCCTCTGATCTGCTGGCCCAGGAACATGATCAGATGCTGTGGAGTGTGACCCTGCATCTGTAACCGCCAAAGGCGGACTTACCAACACTGACATCCCCATAGAGGGTTCTACCCCTGGTGCAGGTGGGTTGGACAGAACAGAATCCCTGCCAGAAACACTTACCTGCGACGGCACATAAGTCTCATCATCCGTCTCAGCACCTGAATAGAGGTCTGGGGAGGTGCATCCAGAAGCACCCCTGGACAGTATGGTCTGCAGTAACATTGGGTTTTCACCCACCACCACACCACGTCCCCCACTGGTGCCCGGTCGTGCCTGAGATTCCTCCTGGCTCTGCACCATCTCCTCAACCTCAACAGCACCAAGTGCGTCATCACCTGCAAAAACATGAAAGACAACAAATGGAAACAGGCATGAGCACCATAGCACACACATAGGCCGTGACAAGCCAGATATCCAGTACTTGATTTACACATGTCCCACATGACTATAACCCTGCCATGCATGCACTGTCAAAGAGTTGGAAGTGGAGTCAAAAAGGCAGACACTGGTGAGAGCAAGATGGAAATGCAACACATTTGCAGCATGTTGGGTAGCACTGGCATCCCACATCAGGCTGTGAGTGGCATGTCCAATACACATACATGACACATGCCACCACACAGATGTCATGTAGCATAGCCACGGCAAATTACAAAACTACAGCAATATGTCAGTGAATGAGTACTGTCACACATACATGTCACATCGACATGATTTGAAGATTGATGCTGAATAGTGTTGCAAAATATGCATGTGCCACACACTGAAACACATGCAGTGTCCAATAACACAGTCATTGTGGGCTGATCAATGGTTGGTCACTTTAACATTACAGGAAACATCTGTCATCTTCCACATGCAAACAGGCCCTAATAAAAAATGTCTGCAGCCCAATACTCCATCGGCCTGAATGGTGTAATCATTAACATAACCAGGTAAAAGTAGTGGCCCAGTGTGGGCTGTAAACAATGACCGAAGCATATCACATATGTTGCAATAGGGCAGAATAATTTGTACTAAAAATCGGAGAGTGGAAACAATCAGCCTGAATGAACACTTACAAAATCTGACCAATGTAGTTGCAAGATGACAGTTCAATGTAAAGTGCACTAATCTGGGCGTAATTGGCAACTGTGGGCAGAAGGGATACAGTCATAACCAAATCCAAGGCACGTGAATGTATGGGAGGAGGCAAATGGGTGACCCATAACACTCAGGAGTACACACCCTCACCTGGCACTCAATCAGAACCCGTCACCCAAACAACATACACATGGATTACACACACACGCATGGGCACTCACCAGACAATGCGTCATAATCAGTTAGTTCTCCCACACCTTCGATCTGTTCCTCTGTGACGAAGGTCCTAGCAACAGACTCATGTTCAGTGAGTTCATTGTCCTCTTGTGGAGACCCACCGCCAGTCACCAGAGTAGCGGCATGATTTGAGGCCAGCTTGTTCTTTGCTCTGCGTTTCAGGTCATTCCACCGCTTGTAGCAATCATCAGCTGTGCGCCTCACAAATCCAAGGGTCCTTATGCGGTCCGCAATGGTCTGCTAGTGTGCCCTACGTTGACCAGGTGTGGTCTTGCACCCTGCAGTCACCAACATTTTGTGGCTATGTGCCGACACATAGCTCACAAGTGCATCAAGTTCCGGGTCATTAAAGCTAGGCTTCCTTGACATGCCGGAGTGTGTAGCCGTGTCGGGGGTCTCAGCCTGTTGTGCCAGAGCACCCTTCTTCCTCTTTTTCAAAGGTGGAGCGGAGCCTGAGTGGCTTACGCCGCTCTGGTCAGTAGGGGCAGAAGCACCGGTGGACTGGGTAGTAGGAGTGTGCGAATGCACAATGACCATAGGCCTTGGTGCAGGCATTGGCAGAAGTGTGATGTTGGCAGGGGGAGCGTCAGTTTGATGTACCTGGACCGACACTGTCCTGGCTGGGAGACTCAGAGCTGGGGTGGATGGAGCTGCAGCTGCCCTGCAGCCTCCCCACCCTGCCTACTTGGGCAGCAGATGACATAGCTGCCACAGATCCACGTGGCTTGGTGACACCAACTTGCACTGCCACACGTGGCCTAGACTTGCTGATCTGGAAGTCAGCCTGGGAGTCATCCTGTGCCAGGTCAGGTGCCACAATGGGCTGGTCCAACAAGGGCTGAGCTGGGATGGTGTCAGCCACATTTCCCTCAGCCATGGGGGGGCATGGGTGTCCCTGATTGGTCCTACACACATGGGGGTATAGGGGCACCCTGCAAATCCTGGCCACGTCCCCTACCGCGCCCACCTTGCCCACCTTTTGAAGGTCGGCCACCTTTGCCTCCCTTACAGCTTGGTCGCCTCCCAACCATGGCACTGATGTTGTGCGTATGGGAGTAGCAGTAAACTATGGTCCTGGGCAATTGGGGGTGAAAGGGGTAGGGTACTAGATGGAATTTGTACCCTAGTGCTCTAACAAGACTGTCTGTGACCCCTGGGGGAAGATGACGGGTCACACAACACACAGGCAGCCCAAAATCAAAAAATAACGTGCACGCAACCCCTCGTAGACCACGTGCGTGAAAAAGTGAACCCGCACTATGCTGTGGCACCCAGAAACACAAAAATAAGCGTACGCGTAATACACGCAGCCTACAATGACCTCTGAAGGGGTACGCGACACACACAGCAAGCACAGTTGGTAAATACGTGCACGACTCACCGTCTGCCTGGAAAAAGAATGTGAAAAAGATGCGCGTGTGCGCGTTGGCAACACCCCCGCCAAAAGAAGAATTGTACGCTGTCTGAGGAGACAGGACAAAAGAAGAAGTGAACGCTGTTTGAGGAAACAGGCCCAAAAAGAATAAAGAACGCTGTCAGAGGTAACAGGGAGTACGAACTTGAAACGCTGTGAAGTAATCGCGTGTGAACCGACAAGAAGTACAGAATTCACCCACTCGCTCTCCATGAAAAGCACATACAAGGGAATGGGGTCCTACACGTACCTTTTAAAGTGGCCCACACGTACAGCGTCACTTACGCGTGTACGCGCGAATGCCCTTTCCTCCAATTACACGATCTGACACACGGACGTGCAGTTTTTGGACGTGTACGATGAACATGCACCCCTGTTGATGGAAAAGCCTGCGCACGTCACTTACGGGCGTAGGCCTTTTCCTCGGATTACACGCATCCACACGTGGACGTGCAGTGTTTCCACTCGCACTGCCACATCACGAGGGAAACGCCCGTGCAAGTCACGTCACAGAAGCGCTTACGCGCTAAGGGCCTTTGGTCCAATGAAACCGCATACGTGTGATGACGCGCTTACGCACGAAGGGCCTTTCCTTGAATTACAGGCTGACGTGCAAGATTTTCACATGCAAAATCACTCCATATCAAGCTGGCCACACAACAACACACGGAAGACCACGCTCCTGCCCAGAAGGCCGAATTACTGCCCCCCAGAGCCCCGAGCACACTCCCACCTGCCATCTGCTGCTGCCTGACTGCCAGCTGCCCACGTGCCCTGCTATTTGCTGCCTGCACGTCAGCCAGGGGTGCAGTTGCTGTGACCACTCTTGCTGGAACCGAAGACTCCCGACTGGGATACCATCGTTCCACAGCCCAGCCCCAGGACCCAGTTGCCCACCCACTCCTGCCTCTGGGGTTGCCATGTCGGGCACAACACCATCTGGCACCACTGGCAACCCCCAGTCAGAGAGGCAGAGGGCCACCAACTTCAGTGCCAGGGAAGTTGGTGTCCTGGTGGAGCAAGTCCTGGGGCAGTATGATGCCCTCTTTGGAAGTTAGCCCGTCGACAATGAAGGACGGACCAGGATCTGCATGGACATCGTGACTGCCATCAATGCGGAGGGGGTGGCAGTCCGCGATTTACCCACCATGTCAAGAAGTGCTGGGAGGACTTCAGGTCCAGGACCCTCAACAAGGCCCGGCGCCTCTTGAAGGCAGCGGATGCCAAGGGGCGCTGGGGCCACCTGTCCGACCACCAGATGAGGGTCCTGGAACACATATGCCCAGCGCTCCACGTCCAGGTCCTTGAGAGGCAGACCTGTCTGGAGTCGAGCGGTAAGTATACATGCATACTGATTGGCAGCTGTGCGTGTGGTGGTGTGCCAGCAGTGTGCAGGTTGCACATGTGTTTTCATAGGGCCATGTAGGGATGTGTATGAACAGGGGCGTGAGGCTGCCACATGTGAGTCCTCTTAGGTGTGAGACACATCGATGGTGTATGTGTTGGTAAGCATGCTGTGCAAATGCAGGTGTGGTAGCACACATGTTTGAATTTCTGTGTATGTACGTTGGCATGGTTGTGGTGTCACACATGGATGGTGGTTCCTGCTGCATGTATCGGCACTGTGTACATGTGTGTGTATTTGACAAGTGTGCAACTGTGATGCTACATGGATGCACGTGACACTAATATGTAGAAGGCTGAATGCCAGATGTGACATGTATGGCGATCGCATCACTGCGACAGTTGGAGGAGATGTAGACATACATGTAAGTGTGGTGGCATGCGTGTGTGTCTAGTGCAATTCCTGTGTTTCATGTGATGTCAGGCTCACCTTCGGCTGTCATGCTGTTGTATGTGTATGGATGTTGCTGCCTGGTGCAATATTGCTGTGGAAATGCTCATGTGTGTGAGTTGAAATGACATGTGTGTCGTGGAATGTGTTGCCATGTCTGAAGTTTGACACTGCCACTCATGTGCAACTGTCATGTGTGTATCAGTCCATTGTACAGTGCCCTGATGTCTGTGTTTTATCTCTCCCTGTCTGCAGCGTCAACTGATGAAGAGGGCGGAGACGTTGCTGTGGAGCACAGCGGCAGGGATCGCACCACCAGCCGGAGACGCAAGGCCCGGCTCCCCTCCCAGATTGTCATCTCGTCGGGGAGTGAGGAGTCTTCTGCCGCATCCCAGGCCGCAGCTGCTGAGGGTAGGTCCAAGAGGCAGAGGTCGGAGGTGGACTCCTCGACAGCAGAAGGGGCAGCTGAGACCCCACAGGGTCCAACGGAGGAAGATGGCACTGAGTCATCCAGGTTGGTAGGGGGTTTGCTGGAGGAGGAGGCCGCAGAAGAGACACACACGGGGTCTGGAGGTGGGGATTCCACTGGTGCTAGTGGTGCAGTGCAGGGGCAGGGACAGGAGGCAGCACAGGCCGCCGCAGAGGTGCCTGTGTGTAATCCTGTCCCTGATCCTGTCACTGCATCATCTGGCACCAGCAGGGATGCCTACGTCCAGACCCGTTTTCAGGGAGGGGATGAGCACACGACAACTGGCCTTCCTCTCCCTGCAGACATGGCTATCCGGGACCGTGTTGAGCCTGTCCTGAGTGGGATAGCGTTGCGTCAATGGGGCATGCAAGGTGACCTGCAGTCTTTTCGTGGAGAGACTGCACGTTGTCTTGCATACCTCTTTGACCACGTTGACCTACTGGGACGGGTAACCAGTGCTGGATTCCTCAGTGTGCTAGACCTTCTTGCGACCCCCCTCCTCACCTGAACCCCCTACGCGCCAGTCGTCCTCCATGCCATCTTCCCACCCATGTGTCACCTGGGTACCCTGTGGAGCTGCCCCAGCGGCCAGGTTGGTGGAGGACACATCCCTGCCACAGTCGGGAGTCGAGCGTCCAGCAGGGGTGGCCACCACGACAACTGCACCCCAGCCGGAGGAGGACATGCAGGCAGCAAGAGCCAGGGTGCAGGCACAGGCACAGCAGCAGCAACATGGTGGGAGCAATGATGGCTCTGGGCCTTCAACATCGGAGGGGCAGGTATTGGCCATAGGGCAGGAGGACCCCGGATTTCAAGTGTCTTCCGTGTGGCAGCGGTTGGGCCACGCCATAGATGCGGAGCGGCAGCGGGCAGAAGAGGCACGGCTCACAATGGTCAGGGCAGAGAACTCAATGCGGAGGGCCCTGAGGCGGGCCGAGTGCCTCGAGGCAATTCGCAGGGAGTTGGAGGTGAACATGTTGTCGTCTCTGCGAACCGTCGGGGCCATGGAGGAGAACCGCCTCCAGGAAATTGAGTGGGAGTTCGATGATGCCCTGGCCCGGGACATCAATAGGTGAGCCGTCGGACTAGCCCGCTGCCATTGTAAATAGTTAGATAGTGTTAGGGTTCCTTTCTGTTTTTGATTATTTTGGGGCGATTGGACAATGCACCATGTTTTTGTATATAGTTCTTTATTAGGTAGTCTTTTTTGTAGGTTTCATTTCATTTGTTGGGCTCATGGACCCTGGATTGGTGATTTGTATATAGTTGAACAGTGGATTTATTATTTATTTTTTTCATTTCACCATGGAGCAATGGATTTCACTTATTTTTTTTTTGGATTTGCTTTGTTGGACTGAGACTTTGGACACATTTTCATTTGGATTTCTTTGGATTCTGATGTTATATTTTTGATTATTTTCTTGACATGCTGCGTTTTATTTCTTCTTCACATTATTTTGTGTTTTCTTTTCATTACATTCATTTTGGATTAAATACATTTTTGTTTCTTACTTTGGTGTGTGGTATTCTCTCATTGATTACATGCATGTCATGATGTGGGTTTTCACATTCACTTGCACCCATTGTGTGTGTGTGACGGACATGTGTTCATTTACATACTTGCCATTTGGGTTGTATCATGTAATGGGCATTTCTATGTGGGTGGATGCAATACTTGGTTGGGTCTTTGGGCTGGGGTGGCATGGGGTGTGATGTGTCTGACCATTAGGCCCATGATTGGGATCATCATGACGTGGGGGCAGGGGGACATGAGTGGGGGCCTGCTGGCAGGTTCCCCTGACTGCTGGAGGGTGGGGGTGCAGTGGGACAGGAGTGGGGGCCTGCTGGCAGGTGCCCCTGACTGCTGGGGGGTGGGTGTGCTGGGGGACATGAGTGGGGGCCTGCTGGCAGGTGCCCCTGACTGCTGGGGGGTGGGGGTGCTGGGGACATGAGTGGGGGCCTGCTGGAAGGTGACCCTCACTGCTGGGGGGTGGGGGTGCTGGGGGACATGTGTGGGACATGAGTGGGGGCCTGCTGGCAGGTGCCCCTGACTGCTGGGGGTTGGGAGTGCAGTGGGACATGAGTGGGGGCCGGCTGGCAGGGGACCCTCACTGCTGGGGGGTGGGGTTGCTGGGGGACATGAATGGGGGCCTGCTGGGAGGTGCCCCTGACTGCTGGGGTGTGGGGGTGCAGGGGGACATGAGTGGGGGCCTGCTGGCAGGTGCCCCTGACTGCTGGGGGTTGGGAGTGCAGTGGGACATGAGTGGGGGCCTGCTGGCAGATGACCCTCACTGCTGGGGGTGGGGGTGCTGGGGGACATGAGTTGGTGATCAGTAGTGCAAGGTGACATGTGGCTTGGTTGGGGGGCATGTCCATGGTGGATGGGCTGCCTGCGGGACATGACCAGGGGTGCAGGGTAGTCCCCTGTGGTGTGGGCTGCCTGCAGGGGCCGTGGAGGTTGTAGAGGGAACACCTGGGAGGACCCACACTGCCAATTCACGGGTAGGACTCCCTGCGCACCCCCGAAATTCACGTACCCCGCTCTGACAGCATGTGAAACTTCCCACGCATCCCAGTTATACACGTACCCCACTCGCACAGGGCCAATCGCGTGTGAAACTTCCCGTGCACCCCTGAATTACACATACCCCACTCGAACAGGGCCAAACGCGTGTGAAACTTCCCACGCACCCCCAAATTACACGTACCCCGCTCCGTTCGCGTGTGAAACTTCCCGCGAACCCCAGGAATACACGCACCCCACTCGCACAGGGCCTTTCGCGTGTGAAACTTCCCGCGCACCCCAGGAATACACGTACCCCGCTCGAACAGGGCCAATCGCGTGTGAAACTTCCCACGCACCCCCAAATTACACGTACCCTGCTCCGTTCGCATGTGAAACTTCCCACGAAACCCCAGGAATACACGCACCACACTCGCACAGGGCCTATCGCGTGTGAAACTTCCCGCGCACCCCAGGAATACAAGTATCCCACTCGCACAGGGCCAATCGCGTGTGAAACTTCCCGCAAACCCCAGTAATACACGTACCCCACTCGCACAGGGCCAATCACGTGTGAAACTTCCCGCGCACCCCAGGAATACACGTACCCCACTCGCACAGGGCCAATCGCGTGTGTAACTTTCTGCGCACCCCAGTTATACACGTACCCCACTCGCAGAGGGCCAATTGCATGTGAAACTTCCCGCGCACCCCCCGATTTGCACATACCCCGCTCCGATCGCGTGTGAAACCTCCCGTTCACCCCAGGAATACACATACCCCACTCGCACAGGGCCAATCGCGTGTGAAACTTCCCACGCACCCCCGATTTACACGTACCCCGCTCCGATCGCGTGTGAAACCTCCCGCACACCCCAGGAATACACGCACTGCACAGGGCCTATTGCGTTTGAAACTTCCCGCGCACCCCCGAATTACACGTACCCCGCTCCGATCGCGTGTGAAACCTCCCGCGTACCCCAGGAATACACGTACCCCACTCACACAGGGCCAATCGCATGTGTAACTTCCCACACACCCCAGTTATATGCATACCCCACTCGCACAGGGCCAATTGCGTGTGTAACTTCCCGCGCACCCCAGTTATACACGTACTCCACTCGCAGAGGGCCAATCGCGTGTGAAACTTCCCACACACCCCCGATTTACACGTACCCCGCTCCGATCGCGTGTTAAACCTCCCGCGCACCCCAGGGATACACGTACCCCACTCGCACAGGGCCAATCGCATGTGAAACTTCCCGAGCACCCCCGATTTACACGTACCCCGCTCTGATCGCGTGTGAAACTTCCCGCCCACACCCGAAAAACACGTACCACGCTCCGATCGCATCTGAAACTTCCCGCAAACCCCAGTAATACACGTTCCCCGCTTGCCGTGTGCTGTGTGGTGGCCCTGTAATACTGGTACAGGGTTAGCGCAGCCCTTTGCGCTGGATTGGGGATTTTGATGACTTTTCCTTGCGCGAGGGGCGTTCTTGGGGGTGTAACTGGCGCTGCTGCAGGGTCGCTGCGCCACTGTGCGCCACGGCTGGTTTTGGTAGCTAAAATCCATGAATACGCTGTGCACGGAAATGGATTTTAGCGCACGCGGCTGGCGCAGAGATTCGCACGTGCACACTGTGCGCTAGCTGCGTGCACCACTTGTGCGCTAAATTCTATGAATTGCCCTGCATATTTTTATGTGATTATGCAGCAGTGGTCCCATGGGTGATGGATCGTTCTCCTCAACAAAGGAGGTGCCTCTATTTTCACAAGGAGCTCACAGAGAGAAGTCTTTACGATAATGCAATAAGAAGTAACGCTATGCTTAATATTTTTGATGCCTCCAGAGTTTTACTTTTTAAGCTTTTTGAGAGCTGTATATACATGTAATGGTGCAGACTGCTTAGTTACTATAAGTTGGTATTCTCTTTACAATTTAGTAAACTGTGGAGTAGAAGCTTAGAGTTGATTGAACTGTTGTGTGTGAGATTCATGGGTGAAAGTGATGGTGAGCTGACTAAAGCAAATTTGTGTGAAAGTGAGTAAGGTTAGTGTGAAAGTTCTAATTTAATGTCTCTGAGGAAGTTTCATTTCAGTAGTGTTGCCTCATCAAGGGCTTATATATGTTGGTGAGGCATGGATGTTTAAGATGCTGGGCAACATGGACTTTTTGGTGTAGTAGCACTGTGTTCGCCCATTAGGATCTATGTATGTGTATAGGTGCAATGGAAGTGGTGGGATCTTATGTGAGCATCTATGTAGGGACTAACATATTTGAGAATGTGTAGGTTAGAGCCACACAGCTATGGACGTTTAGGCCTTTACAAGTGGCCAATGTTAGAGGTATGTGGGTACACATATGCAATAAAATGCACTTGCACAGACATAACTGCTGGGGGATTTGCAGATTGTTGTGTTAAGTCTCTAGTGAGAATGGTTAGGAGGGGTGTGTGTGTCAGCCGAGGTTAAATAGGCGGATGAAGTCCTCCACATAATGAGTGGTTGTGAAACATGAGTTTCAGCCAGTTTAGAAAGGGGGGGGGTTATCCTCCGCATATTCAGAGTGGTTTTGAAATTAGTCAGTTGCAGCCAGGTTAGATAGGGGGTTGTTCTCGGCATAATGAGAGTGGTTGTGAAACGCGAGTGTCAACCAGATTAGAAAGGGGGGGGTAGTCCTCCGCATATTCAGAGTGGTTGTGAAATTAGTCAGTTTCAGCCAGGTTAGATAAGGGGGTTGTCCTCTGCATAATGAGAGTGGTTGTGAAACATGTGAGGTTCAGCCAGGTTAGATAGTGGGATAGTCCTCCGCATGTGTACGTCTTTTACTAGTTGCATCGCTCTTTAGAAAGATGCCTTGTTAGTGTTTCCCTGTGTGTTTCCTCTCATGGTTTTGTGTGTGAGTGTAAGGAGGGAGATGCACCTCGGAAGTGCTGTTTGTGCTGGGCATACCACATATCGCTGCTCTCATCCCCGAGACTGTGCCAAAGACAGGCGTCCTCAAGAGGAAGTAACTTCTCTTCTGCGCCGCAACAAAGGAGGACTTTTTCATCAACATCAATCAATTCACCAGCTACGTGTTGCTCTGCCCACCCTCTGCTCCTCCTGAAAGCCTTGATAACGGCACGGGTACGCACACCCCGGAAGTGCCAGGAAGTGCTGTTCGGCTGTTCAGGTGGGACGGGGTTTAGGGGTTGAGGACAATTAATTCTTGCTTTATACAAGCTTTGGGTTGTGTTATTGATGCGTGAAGTGAATTTGTTTTTTTCATCTTACATGTCACCTTTAAGCAAGTTCAACTGTGAATGTGATTGTGTGGGCAGTGTGCTCTTGGTCACTTTGCATTGTGGAGACAGCATTTTGCTGTGAGCCTGTAAATTGATTCAATCATATGTTTGTGTAGCCTGGACAGTACTGACTTGCAATGTCCTCCAGACTATGCAGTGGACGAACTGTTAATGCGCCCTTGCAGAAAACAGGTAAACCGGCCAGCATCAAAGAGGTCAAGCTTAATGAGCAACCATGTAATCTTCCTGAAAGTATGACTTCCAAGCTTACTGAGTGCACTGTTTCAAACAACTGTTCGGCTTTGCCCATAAATACAGATACTATATGCCACGAAGTAGCATTTGCTTACAAGCAAGCTAGTTATACTAAACAAGGTAACTTACCAGCGACTGCTACAGTACAAGATAACCCTAGTGAGACTAACCTTGGGTTGAAGCCAAGAAAAAGTTTCTTGAGCATGCAGGAATATTGGGTGCCGGCACTGATGGACAACTTAGAGGGGGACTCAATAGGGTCCCCCTCTGACATCTCGATTCTTGCAACCACAGTATTTATAGAACTCGAAAAGTGGGTACGACTGTTGGCAGGGCCATCCACTCCGGTGACTCCTCCGATAGGCAACATTGCTAATGCTCACTTACATTGTAGTGAGGGGGTTTCCCCAATACAACCTCTGACTTTGAATAACTACAAGGCGCAGACGCCCATAATGTCTTGGCCTGTTGCTGGGCCTGCGCCTGTTTTGGGAAAACCAAATATCTCGAATAATAAAACTTTGTTCCCGGATATGGTAAATCATGATTCCTTAAGGCAGACAAAAGCAGATGCAAACCCTCCTCTAGGTTTTGATCTGTTGAATCCATCTGAGGATATCAATGCGCTTGAGACTTTGTATCCTGTTTTATCGAGAGGCCTTAATTTGTTGGACAGAGGACACAATTACACTCATTATGAGCTGAGAGACTTGAAGACTGCACAACTGCAGATGCTCTCCAAATTAGACAAATTGGAGGGTTATATATTTTCTGAAAATTACAAACGTGTGGGGTGTTGTAAATCCCCCTGAAGAGCGCTAATTGCACAACACGAGATGGCTCTACCCAAACTCTGCTACATACAATAAATGAATCAGTGGTACCGAAACAGGAGGGAATGGCTCCCACATTTTCTTTTCCACAATCATTTGCACACACCCTAGAAGTTCCTGGACCATCTGCAGCGGTGCAAGTCTTCACATACACTCTGCTCTGTCAAAAGGTTACACTTAATGCTGAGAAAATTGATCAACTATTGTTCTTTATTCAGACTAATGATACAGATCATGATTTGGTTCCCATTGAGGAACACTCAAGCTCTTAAGCAGAGGAAGCGGGTTAACCCAACAGTCCCTCTGCTCTTACTGCTTTGATTGAGGCTGAGGCCGCAAATAATATTAATCATTCAGAAGGCAAAGTTGAAGTTGAAGACTGCAGTGAGACAACTAAAGTAAAGGGCAATGAAAAATATTTTGCTTCGAGAAAAGAAAAACGGCTTTATCCCAGTGTACTAAAAAGAAAAGCTGATCGCCAAACTGCTTCTTTATCATTGGGCTCTAAAAATAAAAAAATTAATATAAAAAAAACAGTTCTACCCTGAACCCAAACTGTAGTTTGAAGAGTCAAGAGAAAGTAAGTTTTAAAATGCCCTCGAACACCGAACACCGCATCGATTTGGAGAAACTTTCAGAGGAAAGCAGGAAGGCCTTACAAATCGGTGTCGGGTTGGTGCAATCATGCCACCTAAAGATAACAAGATAAAGGGGTGCGCTAAGGCCGCTGACTCCTGGCCTGTATGGTGTAGGGTCTGGGGGAAGAGGGTGAACTGCTCTTGGATAAGCAAAGAGAGTTCACCTCCACTCTCACACTACCGCAACAAACACAGCTTTCTATGTTTTATAAACCCATTGCAAATAAGAAAACTGATTTAGGTAAGTTGTGTTTGGAGGATAAAGGAATACCTTTATTGAAGGCCACCGAATGTGGTGTCATAAATTCTACCTTGCAATTATCATGTAATCATGTTGGGAGTTTGGGTACTGACAAGGGGACTTGTATCCCAGGGATCATTGGTTGTTCCCATGAAAATCATGATATCATGCTATCACCAAACTTAGTAGGTGTCAGCAAAGCAACCACCAAGGTGCACCATGTACCTAGACAAAGGGAGCAAATTATTGATCCAATTTCCACAGAACTACCTCCCAAACTTCTGCTGCTGGGGGACACAGCTGAGGCCTTACCCTTAGGTGTTGCTCCCCATACCCCAACTATTTCCACGATTATGGGGTGGTTGAGCAACACTGAAGTAAATGGCGACAAAAGATTAAATTGCGTTTTTATGTTGCAGGCATTTCAAAAAATCCCAGCCCTGTGAACACTAACAAGAGGGATTTTGACTGGATTACTCTTCCTCCATTTAATAATCATTGAATGGTATTCCAATTACAGTCAGCCATAATTGCAGATCTGGTCTGGAAGTATAGAAGAGCACTTAAAGTGATCGGTTTAACTTTATACCCTTTTGAATCTATTGAGGAAGCTATCATATTTACGAAACTCCCATAGAAACCTCACGGGAATCCCCCAAAAGGTATCTGTGAATCCACCATCAGAAATTGCGGTGATTGCTCAATTCTCTCTGCCCTTGACGAGTAAAGATTGGTTGTGGTTAACTGCATTGGCGGGTAAGACTCTGTCCACAGGGAACGGTGTTACCCTATAATAGCAACACTTTGTTAAGGATTATGTCATGGAATTCATGTGGGTACAAACATCTTTTAACATGGGCTGCTTGCTCTAGCCCACATGAAGCAATTGACATACCTTTATGTCAAGAAACCATGTGGAGTCAACTAGGTCAAGTCAAGGGCTTTACAGCATTCTTCTTGGAGGCTGAGCGGGGTCCATCTGGGAGGCCTTATGGTGGCCTTGCAATATTTATCAACCCTGATCTTGTGTTCCTTATTCAAAAAGTGTACAGGCTTCAAGCTTTATTGGCGGTTGTGGTTTCTTTTACAAACATGGGTACAGATTGTTTTCTGATCATATCTATCTATCATAATCCAAATCAAATTAGGATCGAAGCTACGTTTGCATCAATTGCAAAAATCTTTGATGAGGTGACATATCAATGGCCCAATTGTAAAATCCTTCTTGGAGATGATTTTAATGCCAACTGTACAAATGCAGAGAACAGAGGGATGTCTTTTGATGGCATTTACAATCCTTTGTCTGCCGGAAGGCAAGGTCAGCAATGGATACAGTTTTTGGGGTACTGGGAAATCGCATTCATTAATTTTATGGCAAGTGCGCCGTTGGTGACCTGGAAAAGAGATATCAGAAGCTCTTGCATAGATTACTTTGCAGCCTCTGCTAACTTGGTACTCTTTTGCAATGAGACCTCAATTTTAGATCTGGGTTCCAGTGATCACTTAATGATTGGATTGCTTGTTGAGGTTGGGCTTGCACGTTTGAGGAATGATCAAACACAATGTCTCCTGGAAGGCGATCGACCGGGGATGTCTTTGCAGTGG
This sequence comes from Ambystoma mexicanum, assembly GCF_040938575.1. Lineage (NCBI taxonomy): Eukaryota > Metazoa > Chordata > Amphibia > Caudata > Ambystomatidae > Ambystoma > Ambystoma mexicanum. Next base: position 915,176,316 of record NC_090932.1, read on the forward strand.
AGTGATCACTTATGCGACAAACGTAATCTATTAATTGCAACTGAAATTAATATTGTTCCTCAGTCAATAATTGCACCGAGGTTACTGCAACAGGGGGCATCAAAACTTTTTTATATTATTCGAATGGCAATGGCGAGGCTGGTAAAACTGCAAAACAACAACAACAAAAAATAATCCCCATCTCTTTTGTAGGACGATTAAATTGGTTAAAGTGGAAAAAAATGCTGAACTAAGAAAATTGAAATCAGCCTCTTTGCGACTCGGAATTTTTAAAAATGAAAAAGAAAAAATGTAATGTGTACAGAAACAAATGTAAACATTACAGACTCTTTTTACACAACTTGACAAATCAGACGATGTTGGCTAATTTGTGTCGTAATGATAGACACCCCACATGTTCCTTGTTACTTTCCGATGTCTCAAATCAAGTTTACGAGCAAACCTTTAACATCACTGCTGAGGTTTGATCGCAGTTTTTTAGGACCAAATTTGAACTCCCTCATAGATTTTCCACTCGAGTCTCTAAGTTTCCTTCTATGACATTTGTTAACTTTCATGGATGGTCTATTGAGGACATTGCATTAGCCATTGGGTCCTTGAATAAATCGAGGGCTCCTGGGCCCGATGATATTCCTCCTTGTGTAATCAGGCGGAATGCTTCCTTGTGGGCAATGATTTTTAAAGTTCAATTTGATAATATTGTAGAAACAGCTACTATACCAGCCTCTTGGGTAAAATCCATAGTAGTCCCTATTCACAAGAATGGAAAACTGACCGATCAATGTAACTTTAGACCTATTGCCCTAATTGATGCAGCGGCTAAAGTTTTTGCAATACTTTTATTGCAAGATCGTCATGCTCATATCAAACATAACAAAATATTTTCTCGCTTCCAAATTGGATTTTGAGCTCAAATGGGCACAAGCTTGAATGCATCTATTTTGGCTCATCTGCTGGCAAGATCTAAAGTTATTGACTCTGGTCCTCTATATATGGCATCAGTGGACCTCAATGCAGCTTTTGACTGTGTTTCTATGTGCTAACCTATGGGACAAGTTGGAACGAGTGGGTATTCCTGAACATCTTATTACCCTCATTGCTAAGTTGCATCACAACCCGGCATATTTGATTAGGATTAACTCCTTTGGTGCAACGACGCACCCTATACCAATGGAAGTGGGGGTTAAATAGGGCTGGAACTTGGCAGTGACCCTGTTTAACCTCTACCTCTGTGACATTGATGAAATCTGGTCACAGGAAATCACCTATCCCGCAAGGCTGGGACACCTCAAGCTTCAATGGGTTGCGTTTGCGGACGTCATTCTCATCTTTGATCGTACTCTTTATGGTTTGCAATTTAAGCTTGATTTATTTGCATCTTACTTATACAATCACAACTTGCAATGTAATGCCACAAAATCGAGGGTATTTATATTACATAACAACAAGAGGAAAACTCCAGTGAGAAAGTGGACTATTGATCACATGCTCATTCCAAGTGCCAACTCGATTAAATATCTAGGGTATGTTGTAGTCGACTCCAACTCAGTGAAAATGTGGAAGGATGGGCTTAGTAGCAAGGTTGTGTCGCTCTTATCTCAAATGCGCATTGCATACGCTAATTTGTGCAAATTGTCAATGCTTCCTCTTCTGGAATTCTGTACTCTAAAAGTTGAGGCGATTATCCTTTATGGTTTCGATATGTGTTTAGCAAAGATTGATAACATCCTCGACCAGTTACAGGGGAACCTTTGGAAAGGTACACTGCGATTGGCTAAGCCTCTTCCCAACTCTGTATTGCGACAGGAGTATGGTTTGACTTCTCTTTCCACCAGATATCACTGGCAGTTATTGACCAACTTGGCAAAAATGCTGTATCCTCCACCTAATTCCTTATTTGAGGATTTCGGAAGAATGAGCCTAGAGAGAAATCCCAGCTCAGTAGTAAAACATTATGAGATGATGGTAGAACTCTTAATGGAACTTGGGCCTACCCCAGTCAATCTTCAATATCATATACTATATGTTAAAGAATGTTTATTTGAAGTCAACTGGAGTAAAACCCTTGAAGTAATCTCCATTATAGTGAAGCTGCCAAGTTTGTGGCAAAACGGATGCCTCGGAGGATTTATCTCCTAAAGTTTCCCTGCTGTAAATTGAGGGCTATATATCTTTGCTTCAAGTTAAATTTAATGCATACTTATGAAAGGATCATGAAATGGGGAAATAAATCTGCAATTGAGGCACCCATAGGATGACGTTTTTGTAACAAATTAGATCTAAAGCAAACACTTAAACATCTTGTAATTTACTGCAAATATTTTGACAAGATACGTCTAACAAATTTGGGAGCTGATATCATCGGCACAACATTGTTAACCAGGGAATGGTTGTGGATGGTATGCATGTGGGGGTATTCTACAAAGATTATATTGGCTTTATCACATTTTCTTGTGCTGATAAATATAGAACTGGAAAAAATGATATCCTCAGGATGAAGCATGCAAGTTTTACTGTCTTATATTCAAACCTCTTAATGTTGTGTTTTGCTTCATACATACTTATGGTTTACTGTTTATGCAAAACATATTGATGTGTTTGGACTTTCTGATAGGTGTTTGCTGGTCATCCACCTATACCAAGGTGGTTTTAGAAGTATTTTGTTGTTGGAATTCACTATAGATGAAATGTACAAAGAAGGCCATAATCATAGTAGTTCCATAGTGAATGCTCTGATCAAAGTTAGTTGGGTAGGAGATAAACTATATAGAGTTGTTTGTCACTATGTAGAATGAAAACTGCAATCTATAAATATAGACAGTCCATGCTTCATAGCATACATGAAAAGTAACATGCTGTAACCTATGAATGGTTCGTATGTGAAGGGGATTCTAAGGAGTCTGTGTTTTTAATTTTCTTTGTTCACGATATTGTTGATGTTGTAAATGTTTGTTGACCAAACTAATAAACAACTATTAATAATAGAAAAATAATAAAAAATAAGGAGGGAGATGTGTTGTGATGTGCTTGGAGTGTATGCAGATGTATGATGAGCTAAGAGAATGTTGGTGTGCTGTGACAGAATGTTTGATTGTGAATGCTGTGTGAAGGTTCCAGGATTGGGCAGTTAGAAAAAGCTAACCTGGGTGATTGGACCCAGTGGTTCATTGTAAAAGCTTTTAATGTAAATAAGAATAACACTTACCTGAGGATCCATGATGAAGTGTCCTAGGAGCCTGCCTTACAACAGTATCCAACTGTGAGGGGTCAAAAGTGAAAGAGGGACACAGGATTGTGAATGGAAGTGGTCCTGCAACAGGTCAAGCCAAATCTTGTGAACAATCAAACATCTTCAATGTTAATATGGTACAGAAAGTTGATGATGAAGTAGATAAAGCTGGTCCGAGCCTGAACAAGAGAGGTCAGCTGAGAGATTTTGGTTAAAGCAAGTTTGTGTTAAAGGGAGACTGATTGAACATTTTGCTGAAACAGATCCAGCGGAGGGGGATCCGGGGTGAACTGTGAATCACCCGAGAAATTTAATACATACATTTGATATATGAAAATCTTACGAGCATTGTGTTAAAGAGGATCTGTGCCCGTCTGAGGGGAATCCGAGGTGAATAGTGAATCACCTGTGAAATTGAGTGCATCTGAAATCCTGAGAGGAAAATAATGTATTGTTTGTTTGTCGCATCAGGCCCTCTGAAAGAAGAGACTTTGAAAAGCAAAGAGACTTGGGCAAGGAAGGCCCTGATGCTAATGTTTGAACTACACCTTTGTGCTATAGAAGCCAGAGAGTGTTCTAAGCTCGAGTGTGTCGCCTTGTCCTGTGCTGAAAATGTGGGGAAGGGAGGCCAATGGTTTAAATATCCTTTCTTGTACACTTCTTTCTTTTACATAACACTGTTTCCACACTATTTGAAATTAGAAGTAAGGCTTGGCAACGGTTTCTTTTTTTAGTATAGGCTCTTTTATTTTGACAAGACACCACTAGGACTGTGTTATTATTTGATGGTCGTAGCTTGCTCCCATCTTTAGATTTAGGATTAGATAAGCATTTTTCAAACCTATTTTTTTTAAAGTTCAGTAAACACCCTTGAACTGTGGTCACTTGTGTCTGTCTTAATGTTGATACCAGGCCTTCTTTACACTCACTTCCCTGTTCGATGAGCGGACGGGCCCTGATTGGTCCAGTGGCCAAAGTGAGGTCAGTGGACTTCAGAGGCGCCCACTGATTGGATGGTAAAAAGCATGAGGTGCACCAGATTTTTGGAAACGCCCGCTATGTTGGATCTGCAGACAGTCGCCAGTGTCCGCGGACAGCACGCTGGAGAAAAAGTCTGGAAAATAAATTTTGGGTTATTTGGTGGTGGACAAAAGATGATATGGGGCTAATTTTGTAGGTGGAAAAAGGTTGGGCAGCTGTCATAGCTGTCCACAGACATCGCTGTGAACGGGCATCTTGGAAATGACATTTGGGGTTATTTGATGGTTGAAAGAGGGTATATAAATTGTAGGAAAGTGGAATGAAGGTAATGTTGAGCTGTTTTTATAGGTGAAAAAGGGTTTGGAAATGCTGCTGAGTCTGCTTTCAATTTCGGTGTCCGTGGACATCATTTCAATTGCAGGGGGTCCAAGGTGAATTTTATTACTTGATGGTGTATGGTATGTACTTCTTACATAGTTAATTGTATTGTGGTGGCTGAGGCCAGTGGCCGGTGTCCACAGACATCATTTAGATTGCAGGGAAGTCAGGGTTAGTTTTATTACTTGATGGTGTATGGTACGTACTTCTTACATAGTTAATTCTATTGTGGTGGTTGAGGCCAGTGGCCAGATTCTGGGGGGCACAGTCACAGGCCATTGCCCCAAGAATATGTCCACTGGCCACAACACCACAGTAGTAATATATGTATAGTAATTATAGGTAATGCAGTAGTGGTATGGCCAGAATCGCAATAGTAGTCATATGTGCATAGTTATTATAGGTAATATAGTGGGAGTACAAAGTGCTTGTGGTATGGATGAATGATGTAATTGAACTGTATATGGTACTTATGATTGTAGTACAATTGAGGGTAGTGCTCATAGAATATGTATTTGATTATAGTTGCTATGGTTACTTAGTTTTATAGCGTTATCAAGCTGGAATCTCTGGTTTATTTTATGTGGGAAAAACAGTACATTTTGTCAAGCAGGATGTTTTAAAAGCTGTAGTTGTTTACAATTTTACATATACTTTTTCTTAGACCTTCATAAACAGTACATTCTAAGTACTATATTATATTACTGTATTACAACATTAGTGTATGACATACTGCTGTTGTTTTGACATTAAATAGTCAGTGGGAGAAAAGAATCTGTCCTGTCGTACAAAAAACCTGATTACAGTTACGTGAGTGTAAGCGTGATAGTATGTTTATTTGAAGTATGTTGTGATTAAGGGAATGCTTGAAGTAGTTAGATACCTGTTGGCATATTCTAAATCCATAAGAGGTTAGAAGATGTTTTGTCATATAAGAATTGAGATGGGGTATTTGAAGTGTTTTGGAATGAAGGGTATTTTTCAAGTTGTTAGATGTCTGTTGGCATATTCTAACTAGACTGACTTTCAAAAGTACTATTGTAGTATTATGGATTTAGTTAGATACCTGCTGGCGTATTCTAACTGTTAATCATGCTATAGTTTAGTGACCAAATTTGGGTGTAAGGAATATTAAGTAGGCATTTGTTAAATTTGCTGGTAACCTATGTTTTGGAGTAACATAGGTATTGTTACATTCAAACCAACCACTTATTTTTTGACATATGCACTATAGTGCCCTGTCGTGGTTGTGGCACCAGTGTGCTATACTATACCTACTGTTGTGAAGGTTTTCTTTCCAAGAGATAATTCTTTGTCTGTGAAGCCTGTAAGCTTACAGTTATTTTTGGTAATATCTGCATTGTACCTTAGAAGCATTACTATGGCATATTGGATTTGTGAGTTTATTTGTATGGTGGAACGATTGTCTGAATTGCAAAAAGGGCATAATATGCCATGATTTGCATTCTGCAGAAGCGGGTGAAATGGAATGGATTCAGAATTTGGTATGGATATATATACAAATTGTTCATTAGGGATGTGATCTTGTGAAACACAGTTTCAGAGAGTGCATGTATGTTTCCACATGTATGAAATATGGAAGATTTCATTCATAGGGATAGTTTTGGTTTCCAGTACTTGTAGTAAGCACATTAGGAATTCTTGTCGATCTTCCTGTGTGTTTATGGCACATTTTACCATTCCTTCACATTAGTCCAATGCTTGCCTTGTACCCGAGATACTGTAGGTGTTGTCAGGATTATTTGTGGCATTTCTGTGAAGGACAAGCATTTGCAAAGACAACTGGTCCAAGCCGTTTAAGTAAATGTTGTGAACAATCAGTGGCAATTGAAAGAGAAGATTAATTGTCAAATTAGCATAACAATTTACTCCATTTGTGTTGCTGAATTTAAATGGACCAGGATCGTTTGATGGGCCTGCAGATTTTTCTGGAGAAGAGACATTTGTGCCTTCATTTCTGATGGACGTGCAGTTGACTCTGTACTAGACAGTTTTGTGGTTGTATTGCTTGATGCAGAAGGAGGTGGCCGTTTTTATTTTTACCGATATTGTTGGGAGATCTGCTAGAGTTTCTGTTTGTATTACTTGTCTTTTTAAAGGTTTCTTTTTTTTGAGGTACAGGATACATATCTCGATGGGGGTGTATAGTGCCCGTAGCCTGTTGTATTCCAGAATGCAAGGAATGTCAGCGTTGCCTTTGTTTGCATCAAAGTTAACTGAGAATAGACCATTGAGTGTAAACAGACATGAAAGTACTACGTAACTCATAACTTCTTTATAGACTGTGCTTACAATGTCAATCAATGCTTAATCTTGGGTTAGACCTTCTGATTTGTACATAGTGACAGCATATACAAGAGATAGATGAAAATTGCTCTCCGCGTACGTACATGTCTTTGAAAAGAAGGAAACGTGCTATTGTCTGGCTAATTTGCTTAACGTCTGCAAGTGTGTCAAAGTGGATGTTGAGAAAATGAATGTTGCTGTCATGTGGATATGATTGGAAGCCAACAAATGTTCCAATTGCTCCATTGACTAAACCTTGTTCTATGTCAAGGTTGCATTTTAGAATTACTCTGCAGTTTAGACACAAAGTCAATATTTTCTCCACTATAGCTGTGCTGGAGATACATTTTTCTAAGCTATTTAGTCATGCTGTTGCTTGTTGACACATAGGAAGTGTCAGCCGCTTCTCGAAGCAACGAGCTGGGGGTAGATCTCTCTCCGCGGCAGGGGCCTCCCTCTGGAACAGCCTTCCTGCCTCCCTGAAACTCGAGGAGAACCATCTCCGGTTCCGGAAGCACCTCAAAACCTTCCTCTTTGCTTCTGCTTTCTCTCTCCCTCTCCCCTGCTGAACAGCTAATATTCTTCACTGAAACTGCACTGATCCTGCAACTGGACCTCTCTAAACGGCCTCGGCCCTGGCCCAGCCACTCTCCACTTGCACTGATGCCCTGGAACCCCTCTGCACTGCGGGACTGTCTCTGTATCCCTACAGCCCCCCCTTCCCCAGCACTTGTTCTGCACTTACCTTGCACCTGCCACCAGCTGGCCCTATTTAATTATTACTTTACGCCACTTACCTTGTACTGCACTTCCCCCCCTCCCCTTGCACTTTTCCCCCTCCCCCACCCCTGCACTTGCGCGATCTGAATGACACCTGGCCTAGTAGGATCGTTGTCTGTCTCCCCTTGTTCCTCCCCTCCCTGCCTCGTCGCGCCTTGAAACACCTGTGTATAGGCGCGTTACAAATACCATATCATATCATATCATATCATGCTGTGCACTTCCAGTTTGCCTGTGGAGCTCATATGCAGTATGGGTTGCATTTCCTTTTTCAACATTGTCTCGTTGAATTGACTACAGCTTGCAAGAGGTTGGCATTAAGGACATACATTTTAGATTTTGTTGAGTTAATTGTTCCATGATATCAGGAGCAGATATGTTTCGCCCATTTAGCTCATGGATTAGTCTACTATTTAAGATGGATTTTGCATCTTTAGTAAGCAGACCAGTTCTAAAGCTTTTTTTAAATGTTAGCATAGGTGATGTGTGCAGACTGGCACATGTTTTGAGTTAGTTATCTGTAGTGAAAATGTTGCCAGAGATTTACATTTCCAATGCTGCCAAGGGTATTGCAGCATTGCTTGTGTCCTAATGTTTTGGAAATCGGTTTCCCTTTCACTGGTGTTAGCTGTAGGAGGTCTCTGAAAACAATAACATGTTTTCCTCCAAACAGTTCTTCATAGTTGGTTTTTAGGATTTCTTGCATTCTGAGATGAATTAAAGCCAACATGAGGATGGAAACCATGCTTACTTCATCTATCAGGAGCACTTGAATTTGTTTTAGAATTCTGCGTACTTCATTAGCAGCTTCTGCTGATAATTTGTAGTATTCTAATTTGTTTTGGTTTTCTACGGGGAGGAGCTGTAGTCTGTGTAAAGTTACACCTCCTATGTTGTAGATAGCTAAACCTGTGGGGGCTGTTACTACAGCCAAAAGGTTGTTGTTTAGGTTTTGCAGACATTTGCTGATTTATTTTAATTAGGAATGTTATACCAGAACCAGCTTCACCAATTACATACAGGAGCAGAGGTTTATCATTTCTACAGTGACAGGTTTTAGTTTCATGTTTAAAACCATGTTCAATGTGTTGATTGACTTCTAGATAAATGGTGAGTTGTTCGTTATTTAGCTGTGATTCCAGCACTGACAAGTCTTCCTCAGATTGTTTATGTTGATACATGGTATGTTCTACCTCAGTCATGGCTATTTCTGTTTCATTCAATGAGTGGCTCTCCAAGTGGTTCTTGACATCCTGTAAGGGATGGTTGACTGCCTTCGGGAGTGTCTTTGTCTAGTTGAGCTTCAATGTTCATTGTCCAACATTTGTTTGTATTGCTTGAAATTGTCATTTGTTATATTGCTTTAATTTGCTTTGAATGCAGCTTCAAATGAGTCCTAGTCACCTAATAATTATTTTTCTTTTCACCAAGGTTTAAAAGGTTGGAGAAGGACCATGTAATACAGTTCTCCATGTTGTGGATATTTAAATGATAACTTTATATGATTAATTAGACTGGGTTTGGCAAGTTTCACTAGGATTCCTTCACAAGTTGAGACTGAATATTTGCCAGTTGTTTCATTTGGCGTGACATTGTTTTTGTAGGTGTTGTTTTGTGTAATGTTGTACAGACACCATGTTTTCCAACGCAGTACCTCTCTTTGGTACTACGTGTCAAATAGTTTAAAATGTCCTGGCTCTTGGGATCATTTGTGGCTATGTTTTCTATCTCTTGGTAGGATTTTAGTACTGTTTTTCCAGATGAATCTGGTCCAAGGTTCAGCCAGACAATGTGTTCAGATTTGCCATATAAGGCTGAACGTGTTAAACGGTCTATAGCTTCGTAGCACCCACATTCTCTATCGGAGGGCATTTTTATACCAAAGATGTACAATTTTTGTGATAGTGTTTTGCTAGGTGTCATGTCATCACAGAGGTCTTTTAACTCTGTTTTCCAAGCTGTGGTGAAATAGGCTGTGACATATCTTGCAACTGCAATGGAATTGTCTGCAATGTACAGTATGTCTATGTTTGCATTCCACAAGAGGGCAATGATTGCATTGTAATCATTGATGTTCTTGGATGCTTCGTTCCTTTTAATGTTGTATGTATTTTTAGGGGATTTGCCTTTTACGCTGTGTCTAACAGTAGACATCGAGCTATTTAACCATCCTTTTTGCAAACTGGTCTAGAGAAGCCAAAGCGACATTTGGTATAGTATTTACCTTTGTTTTTATATCTACATCGTAGTATTTATGTTTTTGGAAGCATAAGACTTGTGTATGTAGGTCACTATCTGTGGTTTCTAAAGGGATTTCGCAGGTAATATGTTTTTTCAATAAACTGTAAAAACAGTCACTATCATGGGAAGATTTAAGGAGCATCTTTTATACACAAAGGCATGTGGATGTGTGGTGCTCCTCTGGATTGATATTCTTTTCTCCAAAAGAAGTGTTGCACTTCTACGAGCTGAGGTGTAGTTTTATTGCAGATAAAATGCGGCATGCAAAGAAGCGATGGTGAAAGTACCTTGATACATTGACAGGGTCAAGAGAAGAGAGTTCTCCTTGTGTTTTTATTTATTCTGTCTTTATTTTGGTTTGCAGTGCATAAGAATTTGTGCAAGTCATCCCATGCGTACTCTGCACACCTTAAACTAACAAACCATGTGGGTGGGCCTAGGTTCCTTAGCATACAGCGTACATCAGAGTGACGTTGGAACCAGTATTCTTTTGTACCACACATGTTTGCCAAGAGATTTGCGATACATAACTGCACGACTTCATCTTTGTCTTTTATTTGCTTAAGCAGTTAGGTAGCAGATATGTTTAAAATGTTAGAGCCTGTTTTCAATGTGTGTGCAACTCCATAACAGAGTGTTGCTAGTTCACTTTGGAGGAGGAGGTGGAAAATGTATTCAACATTTTGTCTGAATCTGGGGTCTTAAGAATGCATTCTTAAAGAGCAATATTCTTATGCACTAATTTGCGCCGACCTTTCATCATATCTTCCTCCTTTTCCTGTAGGAAACAGTAGAGGAAAAGAACGTGCTTCTACACTTTTTTTCCCATATGCTCATTCGGGATGCTTTGGCTTGATGTATTTGAAATGTTTCTAATGCCTCATCAATGGTGTCTTTGGAGTATAGTGAGTGAATTGTATACTGGTCTAAAATGTTGGCTGCAGTAACATGATGTACACATTCAAATTGGCCAGTTGCTGGTGAGTCTTGAGTAATTTGGGTGGTTTCTCTTAAGTTTTCCTCTATGTTTATATCTTTGTAGTATTCATTGTTTTCTTTTAGATACTGTAGGGCTTATCTAACTTTGTTTAAGTCGATTAGTTGTTGCCACATTTTTTTTTCTTCTGTTGGCACACCATTAACTCGTACAGTCAAAGATTGATCTATTGGTTGTTGTACTCCTAGAGTGTGTACATTTTCTTTTAGATCTAATGGCAAATATACTACTTTGCTACGGATGCCCTTTTGTAACTCAGATGGTGGTAATTTGGCTGATTTCGGTTGAAGGCGTGTTATAACTTGAAATGGGTGCACTATTTGTATTATAATGCTCTCGTACAGCTTTCGAAAGTGGGAATATGTCTAAGTAATTAGTGATAGCCTGTGATGGCATTTGGTTATTGTCAAGCTTTGTGTTGGAGTACGTGTAAACTGTTGAGGGGTAAGTTATTTTGTATTTAGCTAATTGGAACCATTGGATTCTTCATTGTCTTCTATTTTGTACGCTCGATCTACTATTTTGGTGCTCTTTTTATAAAACATTGTGCGACAACAGGCACATATTTGGTCTGGTATTTCAGCAGATGTGTTTTGAAATGTAGATATTTCTTTTTTGCATGTCTTTTTTAGGATGTTGGTGTTTGAGGTTTCCGGTAATGTTTTCTGTAGGTACATCATTTTCGACATCACCTTCAGTTCCAAAGTATTTATATTGGATGTGCTCTATTTTTTTAAGCAATTCTTTGGCTGTTCCATGAAGGAAAATGTTATTTAAATGTTGTAGTTCTAGAGCAGGAATGTTTGCATAGTATAGCCGATGCACAAGATTCCGTATAGTAGAATGGCATGTCACTAACTTTTTGATGTGGTGGAAAGTGCTTTTGCAAGCAGTTCCTAAAATGCAGGCTAATGAATGTCTTCGCAAACTAGTGTAGCTGCTCACTGGACAGGAGTCTGTGGTTTGTAAAGTTTGAATTTTACTTGTGTCTTTTAGTTTCACATAGTGATTGAGGAATTGTTGTAAAGGTTTAAAGGATTGTTGGCGTAGATTACACATTGAGCTGCATGTTCATTTGTATACTCAAATGTTTGTTTGGGTGAAAGGAGCATTTGATTAAAGGTTTGTTGGGGACTTTTTCTCTATAAGGGTTTATTTTGCCATAATTGTGTGTTCCACCATTTCATACCCTCAACCATTATTGTCTATGGCAATAGTTTTTTGTTGCTCTTGTTTACAAGATTCTTCATTGAAATATGGTTCTGTGTTGCTTGTGTGAATCCATTCACCATTACAGAAGTTTGAAAAGGTTTGTATATTGACACTGGGCATGTTTTGAAGTAGTTTTTGTAATTTATTGATTAATTTAGTTAGTGGTTTCATTCGGTTTAAAATCAATACAAACAGTTTTCTCTTTAGTAGAAAAGCGCTGTCAATTAGAGCTTGCAGGATTGCTATGTTTGTGAGGAAAGTGACTCTATAAGGCACAGACCACTCCACACAGCCAAAAGTACACAAGCACTTGATTCCAGCTATAAGTGCTAAAACATAACTTTTATTTACAATATAAAATCGTCCTTTAAAACAATTCAAGTCAGCATGGACTTACAAACTAGTTGCAGGGCTCCACAACCGCTATTCCCCTGCCACGTGTTCCATCCCTTCTCGGGGACTTTTTCAGGTGTGTCTTACAGCCTAAGGCTGGCAGGCTATTTTTGTATTCACAAACAGGAAATGCAATATCTCCGGTCATGTGTTATATTTACAATACCCTTTAGTATGGGTTGGACCGAACTGCCATCTTATACTAGTCATTCACGATCTAGAATTGCCCAGTTCTTATTTACCCATGAACTTGAATTTTCATGTTAATCCAACATTCCCATTTACAATTTGTTTCTGTTTGTTAATCTTAGTGCATACAAAATATTGCCCAAAAGATAGAATATCTGTAATCAGATGTGATACCAATACAGTGATTCCTGCACGGTCGCGGTCGGGTCACCGCGACTTATTGAAGCCAGGCGACACGCAACAGTAATGCCCATCACATTTCAATGATATATATTGTACATACCAAAAAACTATGTAGCCCTAGTGAGCATTCGTCACTGGGTTAATATAACTCGGATATTACCCTAGAGGCTTTTAGTAAAGCCCATGTGGGCTATAAGTTGTTTTGCTAAAATGACCAGTCAGTTTTAGCAAATCTGTCAAAATTAAACGGATGAAAGGGCATTGACCCCCTCTCCCGAACCACAGAAGCTAAACAGTTCGACCCTCCCACCATGGTTGGCAAGGGCGCCTGGATATTGATAACACAGGGAACAACGTGGCAGCCAATGGGGGGGAAGAAGGAGTTTAGGGAAAAGTCCCGGTCTAAGTCCCGCTTTGCCCGCTCACACTGTTGCTCTCTTCGTGTTTTGTGCTTCGTACACGTTGAACTTTGGAACTTTTGGGACACTCGCACTACAGCGACCAGAAGGTGATCTTAACCAGCAGTATACCACGATTGTACTTGGACTCTGTACTTATTGTGATTTTCTTTTTTAGGCATTGCGTGCAAATCTCTGTGGGCACCGGAGCAAGTCCTGGTCTAAGTCCCGCTTTGCGGCGTCGCGAGCAAAGCAAACTGCGGGATAAACTTCGCTGATTTATCAATTTATTTGATCTTTCCTACCAGCACTCTGTGAACCTGAAACCCTGAGTCTTGCGACTTTAGTGTTGGAAACCAGTCGCGTGAGGCTTCATGAAACGAAATATTTATAACCTGCAGACTGGAATGCCGCCTTTGACCACACTGGCTATAAACGCTAGTGGCATGCAGGTGAAAGCAACCCAGTGTGTTTCAACCCCCTGTGGGGTAGGTTCTGGTGTTAAGGACGCAATGCTTTCTGTATCCACAGTGCCCTCGAACTCTAGCTGCTCGCAGGACAAAGCAGTCCCTTGTGTGTTGACCCCTCAGGCCTTAGGCTCAGGTACTGCAGTTCCCCGTGTGTCTAAGCTAAAAAAGCAAGTAAATTCTCGCGAAACAACCTGTAAGAAAAACTCAACACATTCAAAAGATATACGTTTCTTTTACCCGGACTGTGCTAATCAAAACCCAATTCCAAAGTCTCTCAAAGTCGATAACCAGGTTGGTTCTAACAAATCTACAAAAATGTAAGAGGTGTGTGGTACGACGGTGCATGTCTCGCTATCTGACAGCACAGTCTTAAGAGGGGACTCTCTGGCCCCTAATCCAGAAACCAAACACAGCTCTTTGTCAGCCAATTTGCCTGAAGAAGTAGCGATACTTGATTTGTCCTCTCCTGAATCTGACTTTTTGTTAAATCAAACTCTGGGGGATTTGTCCTTTTCGCCAAAGTTGTTTTCTGTTGGGGGCTGTACAAGATCGAATTTAACTTCCTCCTTTTTACATCCCACTCCGCGAAAATGCTCTCCTATAGAAAAACCTCAGCCAACACAAAATATGTCAAAAGTGGTGGAATTAACATTGGGTGCAATGAACCTAACAATGCAAACAATTACCACTCTGTTTAATACATTGAATACCAAACGTACAAAGTGCTCAATTATTATCTTTGTTAGCCTGGCAGGCTAAACAAGAAATACTTTGGGCTAATCAACGACCGGCTCCAAAGGAGACTCCTTTGTGTACTAGGATGACCGTTGATCAGTGCTTGTCACCTATAAAAACTGCTCCTGTTGTTGATTTAACCCTGGATCCAAATTCTGTTCTTCCACCAGCCCCTCCAAATCCGGTGGAAAACTCGAGCCTTTATCAACAGGTGGAAGCCCCAATGTCGCCAATTACTGTGGACAATTCAGGTATTCTTTGTTCTCTTCCTTATATTGGTCAGGTCATCAGAGAAGTAATCCCTGACACCAACAAAGGCCCTGGTGATGCGACGAAAAATGTTTCTTTACAAGAGCCATTCACAATATTCCTCATCTTCTGGAATTAAACCTTGCTCGTCTGTCAAGTCAAAATTGAAAGCCAAGGCAGTTGCAATATCAAACAAATCGAAAAATATTACAAAAACTGAAATAAGTCCCCCAGTAAGCTCCAAACCATTCTTTAATATGCTTACCCTACCTAAAAAGCAGTCCCAGCAAATCTCTTGTGCTATTACAAAAAAATATACGCAACTGAATCAAATACGTAAATTAAAGCTTGACTGCGTTAACAAAAATGTTGCTGTAGCAGCACCTTATGCGCCGCTAGACCAACTAGTTCAAGCTGTGCAAAATTATGAAACTTTTGGAAAGCAACAAGCTTGTTATAAGATTCAGCCCTCACTGCAAGCTGTTGGCAACAAATCCGTGAAGTCAGCGCCACGGAGTTCTGACAAGAAAATTACTAAGAGCCCCAAAATACCTCAAGTATCTACTCCATCATTGACTACACCGGCTGATCACGAGCAAGAGTTGTTAGCGGCTCGTAGATCAGAAATTAGAAAGGAAGTTGATGCCTATGAGTGCCTTTGTAACTTTACCGACACTTAAAGCTCCAACCCCTGAGTTAAGCAAGTGTACAACGATAACCTCTCAGTTATCTGAGCCTAAACGATCAGTTACCTTTAAATGTGATCATAATAAAGGGGATTTAACTTCTGTTCCACTTTTGACTACTCAGAAGGCTGAAATTGCCTCTTTATTAAAATCTTTATGTTCAGTGACAAGAAATGTTGATCCCCCTAAGGCATCAGTGCCCCCTAAGAACTCCTCCACAAAGTCCATCCTGAAAACAAAGGCGGATAAAGAACCTCATATCGCTTTAGTGTTGGGATGTCGGCCTGCGCCGCATCCTCAATACGTCCTAAACCACCATAGCATCTTACAAGTATTCTCTGATATTTCTATGTTACAAGATATTGGCTCAGCTGACATTGCTCAGGTTAAGTTCTTTAACGATAACCTTGTGACTACAGCCTGTATCTGGCTAACGTCCCGTGTTGTCAGAAATCTCATATGGGATGCAAAAGAACAATTGCTGGAGTTAGGGTTTATACTCCTTTTAGGACCTTCTAACCCAACTAATGGATCACACAGTGCTGAAACCTGGATTGAATCGGCTTCTAAAGAACTTATAAATTCTGAAAGGTCTATTGAGGTTGCCACATCTGATGCTATACCATCCCAATGCTATTGTATTTGTGACTCCAGAAGTTAACTTCTGTGCTAGGCTAAAAATAATCGGCTCATTACTCTTGCCTCTTGGAACACGCGTGGGCTCCGTCATTTAATTAACAACACGCAAGACCCTTTTAGCGATTATGATGTGATCCTTTTACAAGAAACCTGGCTCATGTCTGTCCCCTCATGGGACAATCATGGTTTACATTTTTTGCCAGTACTGAAAGGAGTTATGGGTCGCCCGATGTCCGGTCTTATGACAGGTGCCAAATTAACATCGCAAATAAGCATAATATTTTCATATGCTCCAAACTCCTTTGCTCAACTTACGATCCTATCAATCGAAAAAAACTTGTACGCGATTGTAAACTTATATTGGAATCCCAAAGGCATTGAAATCCAGAAGTTCTTAGCCGATCTGTCCACCATGTTAGACTTCATTGTATTAGTTCCGAATATCCAGCATGCAATTGTTGCCGGTGACCTCAATCTGCATTGTCTCCAGGAAAAGTTGGTGAGAGAAAATTCTAGATAAAGGATGTGAAAGCCACTGATGTCAAATGGAGGGTTTTGTATGCAAAATGGTAGTAAATTTGATACTGGTATGATGGCTCACACGTGGCAACAAGGGCCTTTAAAAGCCTCAATTGATTACATTTACACAGACGATAGGTTATTCTCCAAAATCCAAACTTTTATTATTTTTCCAAATGCAAACAGTGATCATTGTATTCTTTCCATTAAATGGGTAGTTGATGCTCTTTCTATCAAAACTCCCTTAATGACGGTAAATGGTCAAATGTCTGTTTCCAATTCACTAAACCGAATACGTTGGAATGAATTCAATCGCAACAATTTTGACAATTCTTTGTGAGTAGCCTTTTGTCATTCACAAAACAGTCTTGCATCTAACTCCATTCCATAGTATGATCTTATGCAATTCTTCCCAGATACTAGGGCGCGTAAAACTTCGACCCCAAGGTATACTCATATGTTTGACAGGGAAGCCCAAAACAAAAAAACTCATTTCCGATATCTAAAAAGGGAAGCTCTAAAACTTCCATGGTGCACGAGATATGAAGCACTCACCAAAATCAAAACCTCCTATGGAAATTGGCGGCGACAGCACCGCAGTAAACTGTTCCAGCGAGATGGTGAGTTAATGTTATCATTGACCCGTCACCGAAATACGTCACAAATTTTGAAGGTTTTATCTGATGCCTTATCTCCGGTTCAAACTATGTCCCAAATTCAGAGTGTGCCGGAAGCTAGCTGGATCAGTCACTTTTCCGAAATGTATGCGCTTCCCTCAAACTCTGTTTAAACTGTCAGTTTACCTTCTAATAATCCATTTCACATCAACATTTCGAAGGCTGACATACTTTACTTCATCAACAAAATAAGTCAATCCAGAGCCCAAGGCCCCGAAAGTCTATCCAACAAAATCTTCAAACAACATCCTGAACTTTGGTCATCGATCCTGTTTCAAATTATTTTTGAGCACATTAATGATACCCAAGAAATTCCTCCCTCTTGGAAACACTCTCTAATTGTCCCTATCCATAAAAAAGGTGATCGCTGTCTGCCTGAGAACTATAGACCGATAGCCTTATTGGATGCCCCTGGGAAATTATACAGTCGCATCATATTATAAGAGCTGACTAGATGGACTGCAGCTGACCTCAAAAGGGATCCATTCCAGACCGGTTTTGTGGCGGGCTTAGGGACTTCTGTGAACCTAATTGCACTAAATATGTTAAAGTCAAAATATGCCGACTTAAAACAACCATTGTATATGGCATTTGTGGACTTCCGGCTAGCGTTCGATTCAGTTGACAGACGTTACTCTTTCAGAAATTGCAAAACTATGGCTGCCCTTCTTCAGTGTTAACCATAATCAAAAGGTTACACTCAAATACAACCATGCAAGTTAGATTGTTCCTTGAGGGTGTTCTTTCTGCGAATATTGAAACCTTAAGAGGCCTGAAACAAGGGTGCATCTTAGCAGCAACTTTATTCAATCTTTTTCTATTAGATATTGGAATCTCTTTTGAAGAAGCAATCTCTGATGCTCCTAAGCTAGGGTCTCAAAAGATCATATGGCTTCTTTATGCTGATGATTTAGTTTTAGTTTTGCAAACCCCAATAGGTCTTCAAGATCTATTAAACAAACTGGATACATACGTTAGTAATAACAACCTAACAATTAACGTGAGCAAAACGCAAATAGTGATTTGTCAAAGGAAAAAAAACAAAAAAATGTTTAACTTTCAGTGGGTGTTGCAGAAATCACCCTTAAAAATTGTCTCGAGTTACAAATATTTGGGTCTTCCCTTCTCAGGGTCTGTAAATAATCAATTTTGTACAGACACATTAAGGGCAAAAACTTTGACTTTAACATCGCAAGCAAAAATAATTCTGCACAAATACGGAAAATTTACTTCAACTCATGTAGTTACCTTCTTCAACCAGAAAGTTGTTCCTATTCTATCATATGGAGCAGAAACTTTCTTACCACGTCAAAGAACCTTCTGGGATCGCCTGGAAGGTAAATTTTGAAAAGCAGTTTTCTGCTTACCGCTGTGTACTCCGATTTGCCTTCTGAGATATGAGTTGGCTTTAATCTCGTTATCTGCATTGGTGGGGTGGAAGATGTGTAACTTTTACCGTAAATGTTTGCTTGGACTTAACAACACGAATATTCTGAGATCGCTGGCAGTGTATATGTGTTCATCTCACAATGTCTTTCCTAAAGAGTGGGTTAAGGGCATTTTGAGGATGTTGGTTGACGCCGACATCTCAATTGAGTTAGTGCTAACTAATCCAGACAAAGCAAAGAAAAAAATCTACTGGCACGATTGGGCTATAACACATAAATTGTGTACAAATTAGGTGGATTATGATTTAAATCTCTTTCCACCTAAAACATTTAAACAAATGGCCTATTATCTTCTAAAGTGTCCATCACACTTTGTCCATGCAGAAATGCTAAGATTACGTCTTAATTTGCATTCAACTAATCACATTTTGGCGAGACGGGGATTGATTCCAAAAGATCAACAATTCTGTCGGTTTTGTAAAAATAGCAAACAAGTGGATACACTGATGCATTTAGTAGTTGAATGCTTTGCTCTGGTAGGGTTGCGAGAACTCTATTTTCGCAATCTATTGCAATTATCGTGTAACCGGTCCTCCTCTGAAATTTGGACTATTTTAATTACAAGCAATCAAACTGTTATCCACACGGTACTAACACAGTTCATAAAATCAATTCTGCCAAGTGATTCTGTGCTTTAAGAGATTTGTGCATTTATTTCAGGTGGATTTCTTGGTTTGAGCTTCTTCTTCTTTTAATAATTAATTGGTTCTATGTATTATTCATGTTAATTAGTCCCAAATACTGATTTAATTTTGGTTTGAAAACATTTTAATTATTTTTTATATTAATGATGTTTTATATAACTGAAGATTGATGAACCCATTTGTGTAAATGTTTTGTAATTGTTTTATGGTTTCCTATTGTGTAAAAAGCAATATGTTGTAACAAAGTTGTTTCTTTTTGAAAGGTTGAATCATTCAGCCAATCAAATAATTTTTTTTATTTTTTTTTTTAAAAAAGATAAGGGAAAGGTGGGGGAGAGAGATCATGCATATACATAATAATCAAAGCCTACTACAAACCCTGTACTCCTAAGCCTAACCTCCAAGACCTGTTAGTTCCTACTCCTGCCTCACTCCTGCCACTCTGCATAACCCATGTATCCTAGTACATGCTTAATCAACTCAATCAACATAAGTGCACATATAACAAAGTTTTGACTAACATGAAACATGATGTAACATAGCACCCGACATAAAGCTTATGAGGACCACAATGCAAGACATGGTTTTGACATCAAGCTGTATGGCACAAACAAGGGAATCTCCCTGTGGTGAAGAAATAAGACACATGGCCCTTTTGGGCTAGCAACAGCACATATAAACATTACATTTAGCAGCGCTCTTCCTAACTTGCCTATAAGAGCCACCCATATTTAGCATGTAATATTCTGAATCACGTGTCCGTAATGTTCTGTAACAGCACTAACATTGTGCTGCTAATCTCATGAGGGAACGGTGTAAAACCCGGAACAGGCCGGAACAGGCCGGAACGGTACCCTAATATATAAAACGGCAGCAAAACTCACCTGAAAATGATGCAAACACACATAAAGAACATTTTGGAAATGGGATAGGTTGAACAATGTGCTGTCATTAACCCATTACTGCCCAAAATCTAAATTTTCAGACGAAAAAGTACCCGGAACGGCCCGGAACGGTACCCTAATATATAAAACGGCAGCAAAACTCACATGAAAATGATGCAAACACACATGAAGAACATTTTGAAATGGCAAAGGATGAACAATGTGCTGTCATTAACCATTTACTGCCCAAAATCTATATTTTCACACGAAAAAAAACCCGGAACGGGCCGGAACGGTACCCTAACATATAAAATGGCAGCAAAAAGCACCTGAAAATGATGTAAACACACATGAAGAACATTTTGAAATGGCAAAGGATGAACAATGTGCTGTCATTAACCCATTACTGCCCAAAATCTACATTTTAACACAAAAAAGTACCCGGAACGGGCCGGAACGGTACCTTAATATATAAAACGGTAGCAAAACTCACATGAAAATGATGCAAACACACATGAAGAACATTTTGAAATGGCAAAGGATGAACAATGTGCTGTCATTAACCCATTACTGCCCAAAATCTATATTTTCACACGTAAAAAACCCGGAACGGGCCGGAACGGTACCCTAACATATAAAATGGCAGCAAAAAGCACCTGAAAATGATGTAAACACACATGAAGAACATTTTGAAATGGCAAAGGATGAACAATGTGCTGTCATTAACCCATTACTGCCCAAAATCTACATTTTAACACGAAAAAGTACCCAGAACGGGCCGGAACGCTACCCTAATATATAAAACGGCAGCAAACTCACCTGAACATGATGCAAACACACATGAAGAACATGTTGAAATGAGAAAGGTGCACCAATATGCTGTCATTAACCCATTACTGCCCAAAATCTACATTTTATCATGAAAAAGTACCCGCAACGGGCCGGAACGCTACCCTAACATATAAAATGGCAGCAAAAATCACCTGAAAATTATGCAAACACACATGAAGTACATTTTGAAATGAGAAAGGTGCTCCAATATGCTGTCATTAACCCATTACTGCCCAAACTCTACATTTTCACATGAAAAAGTACCCGGAACGGGCCGGAACGGTACCCTAATATATAAAACGGCAGCAAAACTCACCTGAAAATGATGCAAACACACATGAAGAACATTTTGAAATGAGAAAGGTGCTCCAATATGCTGTCATTAACCCATTACTGCCCAAAATCTACATTTTATCACGAAAAAGTACCCGGAACGGGCCGGAACGGTACCCTAACATATAAAAAGGCAGCCAAAATCACCTCAAAATGATGCAAACACACATAAAGAACATTTTGAAATGAGAAAGGTGCACCAATATGCTGTCATTAACCCATTACTGCCCAAAATCTACATTTTATCACGAAAAAGTACCCGGAACGGGCCGGAACGGTACCCTAACATATAAAAAGGCAGCCAAAATCACCTCAAAATGATGCAAACACACATGAAGAACATTTTGAAATGAGAAAGGTGCACCAATATGCTGTCATTAACCCATTACAGCCCAAAATCTACATTTTCACATGAAAAAGTACCCGGAACGGTACCCTAATATATAAAACGGCAGCAAAACTCACCTGAAAATGATGCAAACACACATGAAGAACATTTTGAAATGAGAAAGGTGCACCAATATGCTGTCATTAACCCATTACTGCCCAAAATCTACATTTTAACACGAAAAAGTACCCGGAACGGGCCGGAACGCTACCCTAATATACAAAATAGCAGCAAAACTCACCTGAAAATGATGCAAACACACATGAAAAGTACCTGGAACGGGCGGGAACGGTACCCTAACATATGAAAAGGCAGCCAAAATCACCTCAAAATGATGCAAACACACATGAAGAACATTTTGAAATGAGAAAGGTGCACCAATATGCTGTCATTAACCCATTACAGCCCAAAATCTACATTTCACATGAAAAAGTACCCGGAACGGGCCGGAACGGTACCCTAATATATAAAACGGCAGCAAAACTCACCTGAAAATGATGCAAACACACATGAAGAACATTTTGAAATGGCAAAGGATGAACAATGTGCTGTCATTAACCCATTACTGCCCAAAATCTACATTTTAACACGAAAAAGTACCCGGAACGGGCCGGAATGCTACCCTAATATATAAAACGGCAGCAAAACTCACCTGAAAATGATGCAAACACACATGAAGAACATGTTGAAATGAGAAAGGTGCACCAATATGCTGTCATTAACCCATTATTGCCCAAAATGTACATTTTATCACGAAAAAGTACCCGGAACGGGCCGGAACGGTACCCTAACATATAAAATGGCAGCAAAAATCACCTGAAAATGATGCAAACACACATGAAGAACATTTTGAAATGAGAAAGGTGCTCCAATATGCTGTCATTAACCCATTACTGCCCAAAATCTACATTTTATCACAAAAAAGTACCCGGAACAGGCCCGAACGGTACCCTAACATATAAAAAGGCAGCCAAAATCACCTCAAAATGATGCAAACACACATGAAGAACATTTTGAAATGAGAAAGGTGCACCAATATGCTGTCATTAACCCATTACAGCCCAAAATCTACATTTTATTCGGTACCCTAACATATAAAAAGGCAGCCAAAATCACCTCAAAATGATGCAAACACACATGAAGAACATTTTGAAATGGCAAAGGATGAACAATGTGCTGTCATTAACCCATTACTGCCCAAAATCTACATTTTAACACGAAAAAGTACCCAGAACGGGCCGGAACGCTACCCTAATATATAAAATGGCAGCAAAACTCACCTGAAAATGATGCAAACACACAGGAAGAACATTTTGGAAATGGGATAGGTTGAACAATGTGCTGTCATTAACCCATTACTGCCCAAAATCTATATTTTCACACAAAAAAAAACCCGGAACGGGCCGGAACGGTACCCTAACATATAAAATGGCAGCAAAAAGCACCTGAAAATGATGCAAACACACATGAAGAACATTTTGAAATGGCAAAGGATGAACAATGTGCTGTCATTAACCCATTACTGCCCAAAATCTATATTTTCACACGAAAAAAAAAACGGAACGGTCCGGAACGGTACCATAACATATAAAATGGCAGCCAAAAGCACCTGAAAATGATGCAAACACACATGAAGAACATTTTGAAATGAGAAAGGTGCACCAATATGCTGTCATTAACCCATTATTGCCCAAAATCTACATTTTCACATGAAAAAGTACCCGGAACGGGCCGGAACGGTACCCTAATATATAAAACGGCAGCAAAACTCACCTGAAAATGATGCAAACACACATGAAGAACATTTTGAAATGGCAAAGGATGAACAATGTGCTGTCATTAACCCATTACTGCCCAAAATCTACATTTTAACACGAAAAAGTACCCGGAACGGGCCGGAACGCTACCCTAATATATAAAACGGCAGCAAAACTCACCTGAAAATGATGCAAACACACATGAAGAACATGTTGAAATGAGAAAGGTGCACCAATATGCTGTCATTAACCCATTATTGCCCAAAATTTACATTTTATCACGAAAAAGTACCCGGAACGGGCCGGAACGGTACCCTAACATATAAAATGGCAGCAAATATCACCTGAAAATTATGCAAACACACATGAAGTACATTTTGAAATGAGAAAGGTGCTCCAATATGCTGTCATTAACCCATTACTGCCCAAAATCTACATTTTCACGCGAAAAAGTACCCAGAATGGGCCGGAACGGTACCCTAACATATAAAATGGCAGCAAAACTCACCTGAAAATGATGCAAATACACATGAAGAACATTTTGGAAATGGGGAAGGTTGAACAATGTGCTGTCATTAACCCATTGCTGCCCAAAAGCTACATTTTCACACGAAAAAGTACCCGGAACGGGCCGGAACGGTACCCTAATATATAAACCGGCAGCAAAACTCACCTGAAAATTATACAAACACACATGTAGAACATTTTGGAAATGGGGAAGGTTGAACAATGTGCTTTCATTAACCCATTACCTCCCAAAATTCAGTAAAAAGGCAGCTAATAAGTAAACTCAAAGAGGGACTTTGTGATGACATCTATATTGTACTAGAAAATCCTCATCTACCTAAATATACTCTAGTCACATAAAGGTAGAATTGTAACAGTTTTGATTTGATTGACATGAAGGGAAATTATATATTTCAAAATATTACTGGAGGGTGACTACACCTTACTGAACACTAGAGGGAGCAGTAACTGTTTAGTTGTGTTCATAGTCAGGTTTTCCTTTATCACTTCCATATCCTTGTTTCAGGAAGTGGTAACATTTCACATGTTTCTTCTTCACCTAAATGTTGCAGCTTCATCTTGTCTGTGCTGATCACCTTGAGTTTAGATACAGGTCAGATTTATGTTTTTTTTCTCTCTGCAAGCCTTGAGCATAAGAGTGCAACAATGGATTGCTTCATGCTGACCAGATCATTTCTTATAGAAAAGCTCTGCTGCAGCAACTTTGACAAATGTAGGACCACCCTGCCTTTTCACTACTTGGTTGGAAAGAGGTCTTCAAGTGGACAGGGCCCAGCCTCGTATGTGACACAGCAAGGATCATAAAAGGTCTTCAAGGTGGCTCAGCAGCTTATAAACACATTTCATGCAAACAAGGAAGCTTGAATCCCTAAAAAGGGGCCCTTAAAAATCAGACACATCATCTCTTCCTAGGAGAAACCTAGATGTGCATCATGAAGAAAGCTGTTTCATTGTTTTCTCTGTGTAATGTGTTATGTCTTGCTTTCTCCCCTGTTCCTGTGTTGTGAGCCTGGGTGCTGTGGAATGCTTGTAGAATGCCTGCCTCAGGAATGTTGAGAGAGTGTTTGAGAGCTCCTTGCAGTTTGGAGGCTGGGGCTTGAATGATGGCATTGAGGCTTCAGCGGCCAATCAGAGAGGATGTTGTGACGTGGCTAATGGCTGAGGATGTCGAATGATGTGCCATTGAAGGGGATGGACAGCATCACACACTGTAGAACGGTTTGCCGCTGCACGCCTCTAAGGGTTTGAACTGAGTCTCAGAGGAGGAGATGTGTCCTGATGGTAATGCTGCTGAAAAGATAAAGCGGCAGGTAACATCTAGTGCGGCGCCCAGCATGGAATGCTATCCGAGCCGGAGCTGGGAGTTGTTTCAGGAGAGCCGTGTGTGTGCTGTCAGCATAGTGAACAGCTGGGTGCTGTGTTTGGAGACCCATGTGGGCACAGTCAGCTCAGTGAACAGCTGGTACCTGAAACAGTCAAGTTGGCAGTGATGGAGGTTGGGCCCAACGTGTGTTGGGGTCGGGGTCACAGGTACCAGCTTGACAGCTGCTCCGGGTATGGTGTGGATGGAACTATGCTGTATCCTGACTGCGTCTCTGGGAAGCAGGAATTGACTGTTCGCTGGCAAGAGCTCTGGGGTTTTTGCCTTGGTTGTGGGGCTGACCTGGGTGATTCAAGAAGTCAATATATGGCAGTTTTCCACAAGCTAGATCAGGGCTTTGTCATTTTTCAGGGAGCTGTCCATGCTGAACCGTGAATATTGATCAACAGTGTTATATGAAGTGAAGCCTGTTTGGGTGTAAGTTGTCCATTGGTACGTTGTGGATTGTGGTGGATCTTGGACGTGTCTGGTGTATTTTGGTAAAGACATGTCCTCTGTTAGTTGAAAGAAGTTGAAATTTGGTTTGTTCTTGCATGTTGATTTAACTTTTGCCTCCACAGGTCTGTCAGAATATGGACGTGAGAATAGGGCATGGACATACTGGGGGTTACTTGTGTATGTGGTGTGTGTTGTGCTCACTGGGTGGCCTGGCAAACCACCTTGTGGGGTTGGACAGTTTTGTTTGTGTTTTGTGTGGCAGGGTAGTGCCAGCCACCTGGGCTGCTAGCTGCCAGCACATGGCACACCACAGCACTTTGGGGAGGTATTATGTGCCCGTGCCATTTGCGTTCATGGTTGTGGCTGGAGAAATGTTGTTGAGTGTAGTTTACCTCATTAGTTTGTTTCTGTGGAGGTGGACCCCGCACTCACATGTTTTTTTGCCATTTGGTCAAGTGTGCTTTGCCATTGTGTGTTGGGGGGATCCCAGTACCCTTTGTGGGGGTGTCGCTCCCACACCTTGAATGTGGTGGTCTCAACCTATGTGTTGTTCTTGTGGTTGGGGTGCTCCTTGTTGGGGCACTGGTGGTGCATTTTCATGTGCCATCTATTTGCGGTGGTGTAGTGTTGCTTGTCTGTCGAGCAGCCTCAGTGTTGGTTTGGTTAGGTGATAAAGTGGTTTTGTTTGGTTGAGATGGGTAGTCAGCAGTCGTTCCGTGGGGTTTGAGGCCAGTCCCTTGTGTGAATTCCTGCTGTTTGGTCAACGGTGTGGATGGTGACGTGTTTTCAGTTGTGATGTTTTTCTAGCATTTCATTGGTAGGACGGTTGAGGGGATTTTATGTATTTAAAGTTTATTTATTTATTTAAATATGGTGGCGAAGGCCCGCAGGCATTGATTGGGGCTCCAGGTCTGGGGTACGAAGGGGTCTGTGGGCGCACAGGAAGGGTTGGCAGAGCAGAGGATGGGAAGTGTAGAAAAAATCTGAGTGAATGGGGGATAGTGGAGAGAAGGTACTGAGGGGTGGGAGGGAAAGGAGGCTAGTGAGATCACAGATTTTTAAGCCTTTTGCAGTGAGAGACGAAAGAATGAAGAGAGGTCGGGGGAAGAAGGGTAAAAACTGATGATCCTGGATAGTTTGTGACGGTAAAAATGGAGGGAAGAGATGAGGTTGGTGTAGCAGTGTGATGTGACAGAGTGCAGGATGTAACAGAGTATGGGGAGTGATTCCTTGTAGGCGACAAAAAGAACCTGGGAAAGGATTTTACAGCAGCGATGGATGTCCATATAGTATGATGAATCAGTAGTGATTCCCCCCAGAATCTTGACCTGGGACCCTTCTCGTGTGGCCAGGGGAAGGCAGATGCTTCCTGATCCCAACCCTGGGGGTGGTGTTCTGCGGGAGGATCACATGGGGTGGGAACAGGCCAGGAGGAAGGAGAAACTCCCTTGTTTAATTTTCTCTGAACCCCCAATCTTGGAATGGCTTATTGTAAGGTAGAAGAAGTTAGGAAAACTAACTTGGTTGGCAGGGACTTCAAGTCCCATAATTCTTCAGTACTGGGACGAGGAAAAGGGATGCAGAGGAATATTGCTGTGTGAGCAATCAGCTAATTAGTGTAAACGACCTACACCTGAGGGAGACTGAGAGGCATAAAAAGCCCCCTGAGGTGCAGAAAGAGGGAGAACATGAACAGCAGGAGCAGCAGGAGAGGAGAAAGCAGTGCAGGCTGCAGAGGAAAGTGAATCTGGCACAAGAGAAGACGCCGGGACCATTGTGCAGCCAAGAGCGGTGTCAAGTCCTGTGAGGGTCTTTGCCTCAAGCTATTCCTGTTGCAGAGGTTGCGCAGTGGGAAGCGTAAGAACGGGACGCTTGCCCATTGAAGGCTTGTTGTGCAGAGGTTGCGCAGCAGGAAGAGGAAGTAGCAAGGGAAGTGTACCCTCGTTAAAGGCTTTAGATGGCTGGGTTGCACCTGAGCCTCTGCCGAGTGGAGGAAGCTCCAATTTCGAGTGGCGTGAGCGGAGGTGGACCAGACAAGGCTGTTTGCCTGACCGCGAGGAGCCACAATGACAGAAGACCTGCGAACACCAAGCGGAGCTAGATTGAGCGACTTACTTTGTGAGTTCACAGCTTGCAAGTGACTCCGGATCGCTCTGACACTATCCACGGCAGGCAGTTTCACTCGCGTGTGAGTGAGAGAAGCAGTGATTACAATTCTGAATACTGAACCGTACAAAACCAACAAATGTTTTACTTATTAAACCAAAGTGACTGTGCAAGCAAGCATGTGAGTTGGTGGAAGGGCCAAAATCCCTGTGGTGAAGCTTTAGTCCAAACAAAAGCATACAAACAATACCAAGCAAAAGAGTATTTAAAAACCCGGCAATACCAATATAACAACCATTGCTCAAGATTTCGGGAGGATAGCTCAGGCGCATCGTGCTCGCCTTACAAGCAAGACGACATGGAGCACCCAGGTTTGTCACAATTGTCACATTGTCAATTGTCACAATTGTCACAAGCTTTGACACTCTCCTCCCGATGACTGTAAGATCCTCTCCGTGCCCAGATCCAACCGTTCTGGAGGGGGTGTAGCCTTGATCTTCCCAGAGTGGATTCCTGCCTCTGTCATTCCTATGCAGGCCTACTCCTCTTTCAAATGCCTTGTCTGAGGCTTTCTCTCTCTCCTTGCCACTCACTTACCATGGCTACTATCTATCAGCCACCTGGTCAAATCACCTCCTTCCTCTCTGAGTGGGCGGACCTCACTTCCTCCCTCCTGGCCTCAACTACTCAACTCCTCGTTCTTGGAGACTTCAACATCCATCTGGATGCTTTCGCGACCTCTGTGACTCTCTCTCTCTTTCTATTCTCCCCTCTGGCCCAACTCACTCTGCTGGGCCCACTCTGGATGCTCTGATCTCTTCAGACCTCCCCCTCTCTATCCCTCTGACCACTCCTCTCTCCTGGAGTGATCACTCTCTCATTTCCTCCCATCTCTCCCTCTCTACCCATCAGGCCAAGCCAACTCCAACACTGCCATGTACCTTCTCGGTCATCCGACCCATGAAGCGTGTCAGTTGAGGCTTCCACTTCCACTTTCTCTCCCCCTCCTCCTCCTCTGGCTGACTCACATCCTGACACAGCCCTTTCCATGCTCTACTCTTCTATCTCTGATACTCTTGATGTTCTTGCCCTGTCATGAACATCCGCTTGAAGCCCAAAACCAAGTGCAACTCTTGGTATGACTCTGACCTAGTTACCCTTAAACGCAAGTGTAGGGTGGCTGAGAGGAAATGGCGGGCTTCTTGTGCATCCTCTGACAAACTGGCCTACGCCTGCTACAAAGGCAATACCAGCTCCTTGTCCGCACTAAGAAGGGAGCCCACATCCAAGCCTGCATCTTTGTGGCATCTAACAACTTGGCCGTACTCTTTAAAATCTGCAAGGAGCTGGCCAACCCTGCTGCAGTCTTTACCTCTCCTGTCGCCTCCGAGGCCATCTGCATGGCCTTTGCCTTTCATTTCATCTCAAAACCCAGGACATCCTGTCCACCCTCTCGTCCTCTCCTCCTCCTCCCGCTTCTCTCTCTGCTACCTTTGGCCCCCCTGCAGCCGCCTCTCCTCCTTCTTTCTCATTTTTTCCTCTGTTCTACCTTGAAGAGATTTCCAGAAAGTCCAATCTATGAAAGTATTGTCAAAACAGGTTATTTCCTGTTCATCCAAAACCATCAAGGACCACATCGACACCCTTGCTCCTGCTCTGGCCGACTTCTGCAACCACTCCTTCGCCTCTGTAGCCTTCCCCTCCCCTCTGAAGCACTCTCTTGTGCACCCTCTTCTCAAGAAACCCATAGCCGACCCCTATTACCCGGCTAACTATCACCCGATCTCTATCACTCCTTTCCTGGGCAAACTCCTGGAAAAGCTGGCCATCTCCCAGCTTAATCTTCACTCTGATTCTGTTGGTTGTCTCCATGACCATCAGTCTGGCTTCAGAGCTGCCAGAAGCATGGAAAGTGCTCTCCTGAACATCCGTGAAGACCTGCTCTCCACCCTTCATTCTAATATCCCATCTGTCCTCATCCTACTCGATCTTTCTTCTGCCTTTCACACGGTCAACCATGTCATCCTGCTCAATCGCCTCTGTGATAAGCTTGGTATCACTGATCAGGCCCTGGCCTGGCTGACACCCTTTCTCTCCAACCGACCCTCCTAGGTCCAACTTGGGTCCTTCCTTTCCTCTATCTCACTTTCTACCTGTGGCGTTCTCCAGGGGTCTAACCTCTCTCCTTGGCTTTTCAACCAATACCTGGCACCGCTAGCCCACTGCATTTCTGCTCTCTGCTGAAAATTTCAGTGCTATGTGGATGACAACCAACTTGTTTTCAGGCTCCCCTCTGCCACCTCTTCTCCCTCTCTCATCTCTGACTGTGTGTCTGCAATCCAGGTGTGGTGCGCCGCCAACAACCTCTTCCTTAATGCCAGTAAGACAGAGATCCTCCTCATCGGCACACCTGCACCTTCCTTTCCTGTCACTCTCTGGCCGGCCTCCCTTGGCCCTCTCCCTGCTCCCACTTGCGAGGCTAAGAACCTCTGGGTCATCTTCGACTCCACGCTATCCTTTTCTCCACACATCTCTGACGTCTCAAAAAAAGTCTAACTACCAACTGCACCTCCTCAGAGGTATTCTTCTTTGCCGCTCCTTCCCCCATTAGCTCACTGTTTCCAGAGCTCTGGTTCTCTCTAGGCTGGACTATTGCAACAGCCTCTTTGTCAATCTGCCTGCAACCACTCTCCGCCCTCTGCAGCTCATCCAGAACAGGACTGTGAGACTTGTCTTTGGCCTCAAGCCCTGCGATCGTATCTCTCCAGCCCTGAAATCCCTTCATTGGCTCCCAGCGTCTGCAAGGATTAAATTCAAGACCCTTTGCATTGTCCACAAGGCTTTCTGGTGCCTGGTTCCGCAATACCTTGAACTCTCCCTCTGTAAATACCTTCCTACTTGAGCTCTTCGCTCCTTCACCTCCAACTCCCTCAGGATCAGTCGCTTCTCCAAGCAACAAGTTGGGGGTAGATCCCTTTCCTCTGCTGGGGCATACATCTGGAACAGACTCCCTGCCTCTCTGAAGCACCTCAAGACCTTCCTCTTTGCTTCTGCCTTCGCTCTTCCTCTCCCCTGCTAAACTGTCTGCTTTGGCACCGGGCACCTGGTTACCCTCTGATATCGGGCCCAGATCCCTGCCCTCCCAGCCACACACCCGCACTGCCTCCTGACAACCCTTGCACTTGGGTCTGTATCTGCTACCCTACAGTCCCCTTCGAGCACTTATAATACACCCGTTGTTTACACGTTATTTTCGCACTTACCACCTACTGGGCACACTACCTGTTGTTCTATCACGTGTTCAGCACTTTCCACTCTTCCCCTGCCCCTCGCACTTCCCCCTTCCCTCTCCCCTGCACTCGCACGTTCTTAATGTCACTGGGCCTAGTAAGATCGTTGTTCTGTCCTCCCTTGTTTCCCCTCCCTTGCCTCGTTGCGCTCTGAAACAATTGTGTATTGGCGCAATACAAATAAAATATCATATCATGTAAATATCAGCCTCAGAAGGAAGGTGAGTAACAGCAATATTCGATTGAATAGAAATGATTTCATCCATAAAACATGTGGACAAGGAATTACAGAGGGCCTGAGAGGAGGGAAGAGGAACCGGTAAGCTAGTAGAGAGATTACAAACCACTTTGAACAACTCCCTGGGGTGATTCACAGAAGTTTCAATAATAGATGCAAAGTAGACACGTTTGGAACATGAAATGGCTAGGTGATACTGGGAGGTGACCAGAGACAAGGCAAACTTTTTCCTGGGGGTATAAGAGTGCCTCCACTTTTGCTCCATCTGCCTGCATTGTAGGCGAAGGGCACGCAGCTTGTCCATGAACCACTGCTGAGAGGGGCGTGAAGATAGCCTAGATGTCTTGAGCTGAGCAAGGCTGCCTGCAACTGCGGTCAGAGTACTAGTTAAAGAATTCATGTCCACAGGGGACAGCCCTGAAAGTCGGGCAAGTATCAAAGAGGTCATATCAGATTTAGATACTGAGCGCCATCCACGCCGCTGGACTAATTTGGCTGGTGGAGCAGATGGCGGGCCCTTAATGCCCCAGGGGAAGGGAACAAAGAAATGATCAGACCTCAGGATTTGAAAGGCCACAAAAAGAGTGATCTCAGCATCTGCTGAGAAAATCAGGTCCAAGGTGTTACCTAAGGAATGGGTCTGTTCATGAACCTGCTGGGGGAGGGAGAGTTCTTTCATAGAGGACAGAAAGCTTTGAATCTTAATGTTCTCCACCTCATTGACCTTAAGATTAAAGTCACCCACAATTGTAATTGTTTATTTATAACATGCTTAATACCCAGAGATTTCTAAGCGCGGACCCGGGCATCGAACCTGTGTTGCTCCGCGTCGTCTTGCTACCAAGGCGAGCACGTTGCCCCAGAGCTATCCTTCCGACACAATGGCATATCATCCTGACAAAGACAGTGTTTGTTTACTTGAAGGAGATGAATTTAAATCCTGTTCTTAATCCAGGAGAAGTTGGAACCTATCACTTCTTTTCGTACATTGTTGATACAACTGAACTTTTTATTATCAAGTTTTGAATCCGAAAGAACTGTGTTGGAACTTTGTAGCAAAACAGAATTTCCTGATTTCTTTTGAACTGTGGAGCAAATCCTTGCTCAAACCTGGGGAAGGGGAATTAACCCAGGTTATGAGAAGAGGCAGTGGTCACATTGTGATGTGGTTTTATGTTATATATAATTGTTGGATTAAACTGCCATACATTTCCTTATTGATTTATTGAGTATACAAGTGTGAGGGACAGATATCCTTTTGTAAGAGTATTTTCTTTAATTTATTCTAGGCAGGAACATCCTTGTCAGGGTAGGGATAGAGTGGCGTTTATCCTACCTTTTTATTTAATAAAATGCTAAAGTTGAAAACTCTTTACAAAGTTGTCGGCCTCACATTTCTTACCCCTCACAATAGGTTCTGAGATGCTGGATGGTTGGGGAAATCCAAGGTTCAATGCACAGGCAAGAGGGATAATGGTACTCAACGAGAGCACTAGTGCTAGGTTAAAATCTGGGAAGGCCTTCTCACTGGAGTTGGTAACAGATGGAAAGAGCACCTAAAGTAAGGGCCTGACTTTATTCAGATGAGGAGTTATTTAGTCCAGTGAGTTTCAGAAAAATTGGGCCGACTGATTGTGGAGGGTGACCAGAAAATGGTCAGAGTATGAGGAGTCAAGGTGAAGACAGTGGCTGTAGTCATGTTTACGGCAGGTTGAATTGACAGGTGTTCAGTGTCAGAGATTTGATTAAGAGGTCTAAGTCATTGGAAAAGAGAGATTGAAGACTCAAAGAGGTCAATAGATGAGAATTATGCAAGAGGAGGTGGAGCAAGGAGCTGAATACAAACATACTCAAAAGAAAATGAGATTAAGTAATTGGGGAGAGAGGTGGATGGCGTGTCTTTACTGATCATAAGACCTCCCATCCTGCCATCCTGCTACCTATTCTGCCATCCTTTTAGGATAATCAGTAAGAGTAGGGAAAGTTAGAGGAATCAGTGTGAAGGGCTTCTAGTGAGGCTGATGAAGATATGGGGCCTCATTACAACCCTGGCGCTAAGTGTTTAACGGCGCCGTAAAAGGCTGCGGCGCCGTTAAACACTTAGCGCCTAATTACGAGGTCCCTTTGCGGGACCCGACCTTAACGGCTGGTTTTTCCAGCCCTTAAAGTAGGCCCCCGCAAAGGGACCTTGGTGCTAATTACGGTACCGCAATTTGCGGTACTGTAATTAGCGCCTTCCCCATTCCCATTGAGCCCTATGGGTCAAAAATGGGAATGGGGAAGGGCCATGGCAGCATGGGGAATTACCGCCCCACCAACCTCGGAATGGGGTGGTAATTCCCCATTCCGCCATGGCGGACACCGGCATGGACCATGGTGCTAATAGCACCATGGTCCTCCGCCTAGGTCGTAATGAGGCCCATGGTGTTTACCCCATTGATACACACAGGTTACTGGTTATCAGCACATAGAGACCCATTTTATGATATAGTGTGGAATTTAGGGCCCAATTCTGCTAGAGGTGTAACACATCCATGGCCCTTAGGGCCATATTCTGCCTGGGTTGTAATTCATGAGTGAATTCCTGATTCGGAATGTACATTTGCTTTTTACACCAGTTTTCTATCTTTATAATGGGACCTATTCTGCTAGAGGTGGAACAACCCCATGGGGATATTACACCTCTAGCAGAATAGGCCCATTATAAAGATAGGAAACAGGTGTAAAAAACAGGTGTACATTCCGAATGGGGAATTCACCCATGAATTACACCTCTAGCATAATTACACCTCCATCAGAATAGGCCACTAAGTCCAGACATGCTTCCTTTATCACTATGTCCCGACATCATCCCTTATCACTATGTCCCTTCTTGAGTAACAAACCCACTGCCTGCGTATTTGTAATGATCTTAGGGTGTGAGGGAAACAGTGTTCATTTTTAATTTAATTCATATTTTTACTTTATCCTCGAGAATGTGCAGCACAGTTTATATGAACAAACAAACGCCGCTTTCACCACAAGTATTCAACATTTTAAGGCATCACCTAAAAGGCAATATTTCCACACTTCCGGCAACTAATCCAGAAAATGGTCAGGTGTTCCTATACAGTTATGAAGGACAAAAGCATAGAAAAGATGATTGGAGATGTGATCAGTATAAATGGATTCAGAAAGGAAGGCATGCTCTGCCGAGGGCCAGTCCTCTGGTGTGGAAGACCTACTTCCAAAGATTAATTGGTAGAGAGGAAGTTACTTTTTACAGATATGGCTATGAAGTTATTGATGGAAGTGTTGAAAAAGTGATTGTCCATTATCTAGGTGAAGACAAAACACCCGAGCCATGCATGCCTCATGGAAATATGAGAAAATACCCCTTAAGAGCTCATGTTCGCACAATGCCATCTGTGCTGATAGAAATTGCTGAAAATAAAGATTTAGGTCCAACTTCAA
The DNA here is from genome assembly GCF_040938575.1 of Ambystoma mexicanum. NCBI lineage: Eukaryota > Metazoa > Chordata > Amphibia > Caudata > Ambystomatidae > Ambystoma > Ambystoma mexicanum. The sequence goes on from NC_090932.1 coordinate 915,211,298, forward strand.
TTTACCAGAAAATAATTGCAGAATGCGATGCTTCCCCTACCCACATGAGAGTTACATTGCCGAAAAATACAGAGCAAATAAAAAATAAACTTAAGTATGGGAAACAGAAATGTAGTATCAGTCATGATGATTTATATAACATCTTCAAGCTTCACTATGCACTGGAAGGGTTTGTATGCCATTACTCTCTGTTTCCCGAACTTATTGTAACTTTGGCTCTTCCAGACATTATCAATATTTTTGAGGAAGTGATGAAGTTGAATTCAAGAACCCTAATTTCATATGACACAACATTTCAATTAGGTGATGTTTACCTCTCTCCACTAATATTTCAATGTTCATTGTTTGAGGAAAATCCTGCAATCCCTGCCTTTGTACTGATTCATTATAAACGCACAACGATTGTCCATGAAACATTTTTTTCTTTTGTAGCAAAGCGTATGCCTCAAATTAACCAGAGTTCCATTACTATAGTAACAGACAGAGAAGCTGCTATTGTGAAATCTGTAGAGAATATAATTCCAAGATGCAAGCATGTGGTTTGTTGGAACCACATACTGAAAGACGTGGAATTCTGGGTTTCAGGTCATGAAGGAGGAAAAGCAGACAGAAAAGTGTACACGAATAATATTCTACAGCTCTTAGACTGCAAAACTGAAGAAGACTTTCTAACATTGTTGGAAAAACTAAGGGCCACATGGAGTGCTTCTTTTGTGAAATATTTTGAGGAAAAACTGAGCAAAGACATCTTGACAAAGGCAGGCAGATGGGTCTTGGAAACAGTTGGCATTTATAGGAAAACCAGTGGAGTTACGACTAATGTGTCAGAAAGCATGAATGCAGTGATGAAAAGACTGACTAAGCACAAAGAGGTTCACATGGATGAAATGGTATTGGCAATCTACTTTTTGCAAACATTTTATCTAAAGGAAGTGTTGAGAGGACAGTGTGGTATGGGGAATTATCACCTGTCAAACAGGCATGCTGGCAAAAAACTTAATTCTGGTGATATTGAATTCCCATTTGATTACATACCTGTGGAAAAGATAGTGGACTTTATAAAGAAGGGTCACTATGATGAAGAACCTGTAACAATATCAAAAGGTGATGAGCACAAATCAAATGCAATGGAAGGCCTAGCAGACTTGATAGTTAAGCAAAACCGAGTATTTCTTCAGGCACAGTCTGGATGTTTCATAGTTACCGGATTACGAGACAAAAAGTATGTGGTAAAGTTATTCCCAGTTGAAACATGCTCTTGCAACAGTTCACGAACATGCTACCACATTCTGGCTGCACAGAAGTCAATTGGTAAGAGTTCAAGTAAGAAAAGAATAGTGTATTCTCTGAAAAAGCTCAGGATCAATGTCAGAAAAGGCAAATCTGGAAGGAAAAGAATTAGCCAGAAAGATGAGCTGCAGACTGTAGCCGCAATGGATTCTATTCTGATGAGTGAAACTAAATTTGATGACACTCAGGAAGACATTAAAGCAAAAAATAAACATACTAAACAATTGAACCCATATGAGAATGTTCCCAAGAAAGAACATTTTACCTCTTTTGTGGTAGACGAGTATGATCTGGGTGTACCGCAGCGGTCAAGCTCACCTAAACAAACAAATAAAACGGTGCCCCTTCCATGGGACTTAATACCAGATTATCCACGCATGCAGAGTGTCCTAGTTCAAAATATTTACATCAATGTTGAAGACATGAAATCTCTCTTAGGTGATAACTGGCTGGTTGACACAGTCATTGAAGGCTTCTTGCTTACTAGAGCTTCTCTAAAACATGTCACTGAATGTGATGTACGTGTGAGTGTTTTCAGTCCATTCATAATTCATTCCATTAACTTACGTGGATACTCTTCAAGTTTTCACGAGTTTGGCATCAAATCAGATATTATGGCAAAGGACATCTGGATCATCCCCGCAAATGTGCAAAATACTCACTGGGTACTTATGCTGGTGTTCATGAAGTGGAAGATTATTCTATATTTAGACTCCAATAAAACCCTCTACACAAAGTACATAAACATACTACAAACATTCATGGACATGCAGGTGGCATCCACAATTGACTGGTCTAAGTGGACAATCCATGCTCCTCATGATGTACCAGCTCAGCATGATTCATCCAGTTGTGGACTATTTCTCTGCTTATTTGCACATACATTGTGTAGTGGGTCACTTGTATCATTCCCTGCAGACATGACTGCTGTGCGGCAGTGGATAGCTATGGAATTAATTAGTGGAAAATCCTTTCTCCCAAAATCACAGTTGAAGAAACAAAAATATTGCAGACCAAAAAAAAGAGATTAAGCAGAATATTAAGAAATATTTTAATACACCTTTTTCAAGGAATCCTCCAAAAGAGGCAACATCCACTGTTGAATTCTTATCTACAGCATTAGATGACTATTACACAGCAACTTGGTTCCTCTGTTTCATGGGTAAACTCTGATAAAAATGATACTCTGCCAGGGACTATGCTAGGACTGGTATCATTTGTCTTGCCTTGACCTAGCTCATTTCCCTAGTGGTCTGTATAAATGTCCGAAGTGCATTTAGGGAAGCACTAGGTATTTGAAAAAACAGAATAAATCTCTTCAAATACACACAGATGTCTACCAAAAGACCAATAAAATATGACACTCACACTGCATCAAAGTTTATGGACAACCTTTGAAAGACATTTTATGTTAAGTTTTATGTGACTTGTTAGCACAACATTTGCCAGATGCAGCTGGTTCAGGCAACACAATCTGCTTGTCTCGTGTGCTAGATTAACAGGAATAGAAGGCAGGTTTTACTGACATCCTACAAGTGAGATGATCTCCCAAGGCTCTCAGGTGGCTTGGTCAAGAGTTTGAAGAAAGGGATGGCATGTACTGTGAAAGAGAGCTCATCCATACATGTCTTATTGGTAGCTTGAAACCATGTTATAGTATCTCATTTACAATGTTATTTCATGTATTTACATTTGGTTAAATGTTATAAAATCTATGCTAACATACAAGTACTGATGTCTCTCGCCTTTGCTGATTTATTACACTGAGGGTGGTAAGTGACACTGGTGAATTGTACTTAGTGCCATTGCTGAATTTGGGTATTCATTGCAGTCATACCCAATGCCCCATCTTACAAACTTGTCACACAAAGTTGCACTCCTCTGCCTGTGCCTTCCACTTGTGCAGTGGAATGTATATAAACATAAGCATATCCACAGCACTAGCCAAGTTATACTGAGCGAGTCACTTGTCCCAACAGGTAGCGAAGAGGGGAGAGTCTTCTCCTTTGCATGTGCTCCCCTCACCCACTTGATTCCACTTGCGCAGCCCTACCAGACACTGCTGGTGAGTGCCCCTGCTCTTGTGTTTCCTCTTACTGTCCCCCATCCCTCCACTTTCATTTCGTCTTAGTGTTTTTTTGCTTGTTTGGTCCTTTCCCAGTCCCTCCCTGACCTTCACCCCTGCACACCCTGGTCCGCCTGCAACTCCTGGATTGGGCCATTAGTGAATCACGTGTCCCTCATCCTGAAGAACTCCAGGGCAGCCTTGCCTGAACAGCCATCGGCTAATGCTTCTGTGATAAGACTGTGCTCTTCTACCATACAGCATACCCTCATACCTTTAACTGACAAGTTCTACTCCATATATCCAGGTACTGGCAGACAAACCACTATAGACCATGTTTGTGAGTAATGGGTTAATGACAGCATATTGGTGCACCTTTCTCATTTCAAAATGTTCTCCATGTGTGTTTGCATCATTTTCAGGTGAGTTTTGCTGCCATTTTATATATTAGGGTAGCGTTCCGGCCTGTTCCGGGTACTTTTTCGTGATAAAATGTAGATTTTGGGCAGTAATGTGTTAATGACAGCATATTGGTGCACCTTTCTCATTTCAAAATGTTCTTCATGTGTGTTTGCATCATTTTCAGGTGAGTTTCGCTGCCGTTTTATATTTTAGGGTAGCGTTCCGGCCCGTTCCGGGTACTTTTTCGTGATAAAATGTAGATTTTGGGCAGTAATGGGTTAATGACAGCATATTCGTCCACCTTTCTCATTTCAAAATGTTCTTCATGTGTGCTTGCATCCTTTTCAGGTGATTCTCGCTGCCGTTTTATATATTAGGGTAGCGTTCCGACCCGTTCCGGGTATTTTTCCGTGATAAAATGTAGGTTTTGGGCAGTAATGGGTTAATGACAGCATATTGGTGCACCTTTCTCATTTCAAAATGTTCTCCATGTGTGTTTGCATCATTTTCAGGTGAGTTTCGCTGCCATTTTATATTTTAGGGTAGCGTTCCGGCCCTTTGCGGGTACTTTTGCGTGATAAAATGTAGATTTTGGGCAGTAATGGGTTAATGACAGCATATTGGTGCACCCTTCTCATTTCAAACTGTTCTCCATGTGTGTTTGCATCATTTTCAGGTGAGTTTCGCTGCCATTTTATATATTAGGGTAGCGTTCTGGCCCGTTGCGGGTACTTTTTCGTGATAAAATGTAGATTTTGGGCAGTAATGGGTTAATGACAGCATATTGGTGCACCTTTCTCATTTCAAAATGTTCTTCATGTGTGCTTGCATCATTTTCAGGTGAGTTTCACTGCCGTTTTATATATAAGGGTAGCGTTCTGGCCCGTTCCGGGTACTTTTTCGTGATAAAATGTAGGTTTTGGGCAGTAATGGGTTAATGACAGCATATTGGTGCACCTTTCTCATTTCAAAATGTTCTCCATGTGTGTTTGCATCATTTTCAGGTGAGTTTCGCTGCCACTTTATATTTTAGGGTAGCGTTCTGGCCCGTTCCGGGTACTTTTTCGTGATAAAATGTAGATTTTGGGCAGTAATGGGTTAATGACAGCATATTGGTGCACCTTTCTCATTTCAAAATGTTCTCCATGTGTGTTTGCATCATTTTCAGGTGAGTTTCGCTGCCATTTTATATTTTAGGGTAGCGTTCCGGCCCGTTCCGGGTACTTTTTCGTGATAAAATGTAGATTTTGGGCAGTAATGGGTTAATGACAGCATATTGGTGCACCTTTCTCATTTCAAAATGTTCTTCATGTGTGTTTGCATCATTTTCAGGTGAGTTTCGCTGCCACTTTATATTTTAGGTTAGCGTTCCGGCCCGTTCCGGGTACTTTTTCGTGATGAAATGTAGATTTTGGGCAGTAATGGGTTAATGACAGCGTATTGGTCCACCTTTCTCATTTCAAAATGTTCTCCATGTGTGCTTGCATCATTTTCAGGTGAGTTTCGCTGCCGTTTTATATATTAGGGTAGCGTTCCGGCCCTTTCCGGGTACTTTTTCGTGATAAAATGTAGATTTTGGGCAGTAATGGGTTAATGACAGCATATTGGTGCACCTTTCTCATTTCAAAATGTTCTTCATGTGTGCTTGCATCATTTTCAGGTGAGTTTCGCTGCCGTTTTATATATTAGGGTAGCGTTCCGGCCCGTTCCGGGTACTTTTTCGTGATAAAATGTAGATTTTGGGCAGTAATGGGTTAATGACAGCATATTGGTGCACCTTTCTCATTTCAAAATGTTCTTCATGTGTGTTTGCATCATTTTCAGGTGAGTTTCGCTGCCACTTTATATTTTAGGTTAGCGTTCCGGCCCGTTCCGGGTACTTTTTCGTGATGAAATGTAGATTTTGGGCAGTAATGGGTTAATGACAGCATATTGGTCCACCTTTCTCATTTCAAAATGTTCTCCATGTGTGTTTGCATCATTTTCAGGTGAGTTTCGCTGCCATTTTATATTTTAGGGTAGCGTTCCGGCCCGTTCCGGGTACTTTTTCGTGATAAAATGTAGATTTTGGGCAGTAATGGGTTAATGACAGCATATTGGTGCACCTTTCTCATTTCAAAATGTTCTCCATGTGTGTTTGCATCATTTTCAGGTGAGTTTTGCTGCCATTTTATATTTTAGGGTAGCGTTCCGGCCCGTTCTGGGTACTTTTTCGTGATAAAATGTAGATTTTGGGCAGTAATGGGTTAATGACAGCATATTGGTCCACCTTTCTCATTTCAAAATGTTCTTCATGTGTGCTTGCATCATTTTCAGGTGAGTTTCGCTGCCGTTTTATATATTAGGGTAGCGTTCCGGCCCGTTCCGGGTACTTTTTCGTGATAAAATGTAGATTTTGGCCAGTAATGGGTTAATGACAGCATATTGGTGCACCTTTCTCATTTCAAAATATTCTTCATGTGTGCTTGCATCATTTTCAGGTGAGTTTCGCTGCCGTTTTATATATTAGGGTAGCGTTCCGGCCCGTTGCGGGTACTTTTTCGTGATAAAATGTAGATTTTGGGCAGTAATGGTTTAATGACAGCATATTGGTGCACCTTTCTCATTTCAAAATATTCTTCATGTGTGTTTGCATCATTTTCAGGTGAGTTTCGCTGCCATTTTATATTTTAGGGTAGAGTTCCGGCCCGTTCCGGGTACTTTTTTGTGATAAAATGTAGATTTTGGGCAGTAATGGGTTAATGACAGCATATTGGTGCACCTTTCTCATTTCAAAATGTTCTTCATGTGTGCTTGCATCCTTTTCAGGTGAGTTTTGCTGCCGTTTTATATATTAGGGTAGCGTTCCGACCCGTTCCGGGTACTTTTTCGTGATAAAATGTAGGTTTTGGGCAGTAATGGGTCAATGACAGCATATTGGTGCACCTTTCTCATTTCAAAATGTTCTCCATGTGTGTTTGCATCATTTTCAGGTGAGTTTCGCTGGCATTTTATATTTTAGGGTAGCGTTCCGGCCCGTTCCGGGTACTTTTTCGTGATAAAATGTAGATTTTGGGCAGTAATGGGTTAATGACAGCATATTGGTGCACCCTTCTCATTTCAAAATGTTCTTCATGTGTGTTTGCATCATTTTCAGGTGAGTTTCGCTGCCATTTTATATTTTAGGGCAGCGTTCCGGCCCGTTGCGGGTACTTTTTCGTGATAAAATGTAGATTTTGGGCAGTATTGGGTTAATGACAGCATATTGGTGCACCTTTCTCATTTCAAAATGTTCTTCATGTGTGCTTGCATCCTTTTCAGGTGAGTTTCGCTGCCGTTTTATATATTAGGGTAGCGTTCCGGCCCGTTCCGAGTACTTTTTCGTGATAAAATGTAGATTTTGGACAGTAATGGGTTAATGACAGCCTATTGGTCCACCTTTCTCATTTCAAAATGTTCTTCATGTGTGTTTGCATCATTTTCAGGTGAGTTTCGCTGCCATTTTATATTTTAGGGTAGCGTTCCGGCCCGTTCCGGGTACTTTTTTTCGTGATAAAATGTAGATTTTGGGCAGTAATGGGTTAATGACAGCATATTGGTGCACCTTTCTCATTTCCAAATGTTCTTCATGTGTGCTTGCATCATTTTCAGGTGAGTTTCGCTGCCGTTTTATATATTAGGGTAGCGTTCCGGCCCGTTCCGTGTACTTTTTCGTGATAAAATGTAGATTTTGGGCAGTAATGGGTTAATGTCAGCATATTGGTGCACCTTTCTCATTTCAAAATGTTCTTCATGTGTGTTTGCATCATTTTCAGGTGAGTTTCGCTGCCACTTTATATTTTAGGTTAGCGTTCCGGCCCGTTCCGGGTACTTTTTCGTGATGAAATGTAGATTTTGGGCAGTCATGGGTTAATGACAGCATATTGGTCCACCTTTCTCATTTCAAAATGTTCTTCATGTGTGCTTGCATCATTTTCAGGTGAGTTTCGCTGCCGTTTTATATATTAGGGTAGCGTTCCGGCCCGTTCCGGGTACTTTTTCGTGATAAAATGTAGATTTTGGGCAGTAATGGGTTAATGACAGCATATTGGTGCACCTTTCTCATTTCAAAATGTTCTTCATGTGTGTTTGCATCATTTTCAGGTGAGTTTCGCTGCCACTTTATATTTTAGGTTAGCGTTCCGGCCCGTTCCGGGTACTTTTTCGTGATGAAATGTAGATTTTGGGCAGTAATGGGTTAATGACAGCATATTGGTCCACCTTTCTCATTTCAAAATGTTCTCCATGTGTGTTTGCATCATTTTCAGGTGAGTTTCGCTGCCATTTTATATTTTAGGGTAGCGTTCCGGCCCGTTCCGGGTACTTTTTCGTGATAAAATGTAGATTTTGGGCAGTAATGGGTTAATGACAGCATATTGGTGCACCTTTCTCATTTCAAAATGTTCTCCATGTGTGTTTGCATCATTTTCAGGTGAGTTTTGCTGCCATTTTATATTTTAGGGTAGCGTTCCGGCCCGTTCTGGGTACTTTTTCGTGATAAAATGTAGATTTTGGGCAGTAATGGGTTAATGACAGCATATTGGTCCACCTTTCTCATTTCAAAATGTTCTTCATGTGTGCTTGCATCATTTTCAGGTGAGTTTCGCTGCCGTTTTATATATTAGGGTAGCGTTCCGGCCCGTTCCGGGTACTTTTTCGTGATAAAATGTAGATTTTGGCCAGTAATGGGTTAATGACAGCATATTGGTGCACCTTTCTCATTTCAAAATATTCTTCATGTGTGCTTGCATCATTTTCAGGTGAGTTTCGCTGCCGTTTTATATATTAGGGTAGCGTTCCGGCCCGTTGCGGGTACTTTTTCGTGATAAAATGTAGATTTTGGGCAGTAATGGTTTAATGACAGCATATTGGTGCACCTTTCTCATTTCAAAATATTCTTCATGTGTGTTTGCATCATTTTCAGGTGAGTTTCGCTGCCATTTTATATTTTAGGGTAGAGTTCCGGCCCGTTCGGGTACTTTTTTGTGATAAAATGTAGATTTTGGGCAGTAATGGGTTAATGACAGCATATTGGTGCACCTTTCTCATTTCAAAATGTTCTTCATGTGTGCTTGCATCCTTTTCAGGTGAGTTTTGCTGCCGTTTTATATATTAGGGTAGCGTTCCGACCCGTTCCGGGTACTTTTTCGTGATAAAATGTAGGTTTTGGGCAGTAATGGGTCAATGACAGCATATTGGTGCACCTTTCTCATTTCAAAATGTTCTCCATGTGTGTTTGCATCATTTTCAGGTGAGTTTCGCTGGCATTTTATATTTTAGGGTAGCGTTCCGGCCCGTTCCGGGTACTTTTTCGTGATAAAATGTAGATTTTGGGCAGTAATGGGTTAATGACAGCATATTGGTGCACCCTTCTCATTTCAAAATGTTCTTCATGTGTGTTTGCATCATTTTCAGGTGAGTTTCGCTGCCATTTTATATTTTAGGGCAGCGTTCCGGCCCGTTGCGGGTACTTTTTCGTGATAAAATGTAGATTTTGGGCAGTATTGGGTTAATGACAGCATATTGGTGCACCTTTCTCATTTCAAAATGTTCTTCATGTGTGCTTGCATCCTTTTCAGGTGAGTTTCGCTGCCGTTTTATATATTAGGGTAGCGTTCCGGCCCGTTCCAAGTACTTTTTCGTGATAAAATGTAGATTTTGGACAGTAATGGGTTAATGACAGCCTATTGGTCCACCTTTCTCATTTCAAAATGTTCTTCATGTGTGTTTGCATCATTTTCAGGTGAGTTTCGCTGCCATTTTATATTTTAGGGTAGCGTTCCGGCCCGTTCCGGGTACTTTTTTTCGTGATAAAATGTAGATTTTGGGCAGTAATGGGTTAATGACAGCATATTGGTGCACCTTTCTCATTTCCAAATGTTCTTCATGTGTGCTTGCATCATTTTCAGGTGAGTTTCGCTGCCGTTTTATATATTAGGGTAGCGTTCCGGCCCGTTCCGTGTACTTTTTCGTGATAAAATGTAGATTTTGGGCAGTAATGGGTTAATGTCAGCATATTGGTGCACCTTTCTCATTTCAAAATGTTCTTCATGTGTGTTTGCATCATTTTCAGGTGAGTTTCGCTGCCACTTTATATTTTAGGTTAGCGTTCCGGCCCGTTCCGGGTACTTTTTCGTGATGAAATGTAGATTTTGGGCAGTCATGGGTTAATGACAGCATATTGGTCCACCTTTCTCATTTCAAAATGTTCTTCATGTGTGCTTGCATCATTTTCAGGTGAGTTTCGCTGCCGTTTTATATATTAGGGTAGCGTTCCGGCCCGTTCCGGGTACTTTTTCGTGATAAAATGTAGATTTTGGGCAGTAATGGGTTAATGACAGCATATTGGTGCACCTTTCTCATTTCAAAATGTTCTTCATGTGTGTTTGCATCATTTTCAGGTGAGTTTCGCTGCCATTTTATATTTTAGGGTAGCGTTCCGGCCCGTTCCGGGTACTTTTTTTCGTGATAAAATGTAGATTTTGGGCAGTAATGGGTTAATGACAGCATATTGGTGCACCTTTCTCATTTCCAAATGTTGTTCATGTGTGCTTGCATCATTTTCAGGTGAGTTTCGCTGCCACTTTATATTTTAGGTTAGCGTTCCGGCCCGTTCCGGGTACTTTTTCGTGATGAAATGTAGATTTTGGGCAGTAATGGGTTAATGACAGCATATTGGTCCACCTTTCCCATTTCAAAATGTTCTTCATGTGTGCTTGCATCATTTTCAGGTGAGTTTCGCTGCCGCTTTATATATTAGGGTAGCGTTCCGGCCCGTTCCGGGTACTTTTTCGTAATAAAGTGTAGATTTTGGGCAGTAATGGGTTAATGACAGCATATTGGTCCACCTTTCCCATTTCAAAATGTTCTTCATGTGTGCTTGCATCATTTTCAGGTGAGTTTCGCTGCCGCTTTATATATTAGGGTAGCGTTCCGGCCCGTCCCGGTTATTTTTCCTAATAAAGTGTAGATTTTGGGCAGTAATGGGTTAATGACAGCATATTGGTGCACCTTTCTCATTTCAAAATGTTCTTCATGTGTGCTTGCATCATTTTCAGGTGAGTTTCGCTGCCGTTTTATATATTAGGGTAGCGTTCCGGCCCGTTCCGGGTACTTTTTCGTGATAAAATGTAGATTTTGGGCAGTAATGGGTTAATGACAGCATATTGGTGCACCTTTCTCATTTCAAAATGTTCTTCATGTGTGTTTGCATCATTTTCAGGTGAGTTTCGCTGCCACTTTATATTTTAGGCTAGCGTTCCGGCCCGTTCCGGGTACTTTTTCGTGATGAAATGTAGATTTTGGGCAGTAATGGGTTAATGACAGCATATTGGTGCACCTTTCACATTTCAAAATGTTCTTCATGTGTGTTTGCATCATTTTCAGGTGATTTTCGCTGCCATTTTATAGGTTAGGGTACCGTTCCGGCCCGTTCCGGCGCGTTCCGGGTTCTACACACACCCTCTCATGAGTGTGTGTGCGACCAAAATGTTCACAAACAGGAAACGTAAGGAACATGTCCTTAATACCCTTCGTTTACACTTGAACCTTTTTTATATACCCAAGAAGACATGAACCCTATGAGAAGAACTCGCAAGCGTATTATGTGAAAGCATGTGTCGTAACGCTTTTCAAATTGCTTTTCACAGTCTGCAAAGGATAGCTTATACCCAACACGTGTTCACATTTTGGATGTTTAGCATGTCGAGAAGACGGGAACACTTGTACTTCCTACAAGGTAAGACATGCTCAGCCACTTTTCTGAGTGTCTAGGTACCTCACGAGGACACCCAGACTCCGTGGAATGAAGCGAGGTTGCTACCGGGCCGTCGCTGCTTACCGCCACAGCCCGGGCTACTGCATCAGCATTCCTCCAGCTTTTCATGTCCTCCAGATCTCTTCACTCTCGAATGCCATGACGTGCTGCACATCGTTAATTATCTGCCCCAGTGCACGGGCGGCCAGCGGTTTAATAGCCACATAATCACTCCCAGCTGGCTCTCTGCACAACACACACAAAACTACACGTTGGCGCACAGGATGCTGGGAAGTGGAGTCCAAAACCTATTTTCTACAATGTACTCGTCTTCTTTTGCCCCAAACCCAATTCCTGACAAAAACAACTTATAGTAAGTATTGTAAATACAAGTTATGTTTTAGCACTTATAGCTGGAATCAAGTGCTTGTGTACTTTTGACTGTGTGGAATGGTCTGTGCCATATAGAGTCACTTTCCTCGCAAACACAGCATTGTGTGCGTATATATAAAATGCAGCCCCCTTTTCTATGACTATGACTTTTCTATATTTGTTGGCTCAATCATGGGCCTAGTATCTATAAAAGCATGTACTTTTTACAGAACACAATAATCATCAGATTGGCACTATGCTGTTTATTGACTGAGATTTAGAGGTGTTTCCGCATAGATACGGCATATTGAGTCTGTCCATATGAGCTGTTACTGCAACGGTAAAATAGATTCTGTTATTAGAAGAATTTTTTCTCAATTTTTGTCATGTTTTATTTTTCCATTTTGTATGGCATTTTGAGGGAAAATGGCACTTAGCACTTTATTTGCAGATTTGCACCTGTGATGTTCCTTGTATAAATGTATTGCGTGATGAGCTATAGTACCTATGTGAATTCTATACTAATTTGGCCAACCAGACAGAAGATAAAGGGGGTAATTCATAGAATTCAGCGCACAAGTGGCGCACGGGGCTGGCGCACAGTGTGCGCGCGCGAATGTCTGCGCCAGCCGCGTGAGCTAAAATCGATTTCCACGCCCAGCGTATTCATGGATTTTAGCCTCCAAAACCAGCCGCGGTGCAGAGTGGCGCAGCGACCCTGCAGCAGCGCCAGTTATGCCCCCAAGAACGCCCTCGCGCAAGGAAAAGCCATTAAAATCCCCAATCCAGCGCAAAGGGCTGCGCTAACCCTGGACCAGTTTACAGGGCTGCCAAATAACAAACGCCAAGCGGGGAACATGTATTACTGGGGTTCGCATGAAGTTTCACACGCGAAAGGGCCTGTGCGAGTGGGGTACGTGTATAACTGGGGTTCGCGTGAAGTTTCACACGCGATTGGAGCAGGGTACGTGTATTACGGGGGTTCGCGGGAAGTCTCACAAGCGATTGGATCCGGTTACGTGTATTTCGGGGTTGCGCGGGAAGTCCCACACGCGATTGGAGCAGGGTACGTGTATTATGGGGTTTGCGGGAAGTTTCACACGCGAAAAGGCCTGTGCGAGTGGGGTACGTGTATAACTGGGGTTCGCGGGAAGTTTAACAAGCGATTTCAGCAGGGTACGTGTATTACGGGGGTTCGTGGGAAGTCTCACACGCGATTGGATCCGGGTACGTGTATTTTGGGGGTGCGCGGGAAGTTTCACATGCGAAAGGGCCTATGCGAGTGGAGTACGTGTATTCCTGGGGTTCGCGTGAAGTTTTACACGCAAAAGGGTCCTGTGCGAGTGGGGAACGTGTATTTCAGGGGTTCGCGTGAAGTTTTACATGCGAAAGGGCAACGCCCGTGCGCAATACATCACAGACGCGCTTACGCGCTAAAGGCCTTTGGTCCAATGAAATCGCGTACGTGTGCTGACACGCTTACGCGCTAAGGGCCTTTCCTCAAATTACACGCTGACATGCAATTTTTTCACGTGCCAAATCACTCCGTATCAAGCTGGCCATGCATACACACACGGAAGACCATTCTCCTGCCCTGAAGGCCATTTTTCTGCCCCCCAGAGCCCCGAGCACGCTCCCACCTGCCATCTGCTGCTGCCTGACTGTCTGCTGCCCACGTGCCCTGCTATTTGGTGCCTGCACATCAGCCATCTGCAGGGGTCCAGTTGCTGTGTCTACCCCTGCTGGAACAGAAGACTCCCGACTGGGTTACCATCGCTCCACAGCCCAGCCCCAGGACCAAGTTGCCCACCCACTCCTGCCTCTGGGGTTGACATGTCGGGCACATCTCCATCTAGCACCACTGGCAACCCCCAGCCAGAGAGGCAGAGGGCCACCAGCTTCACTTCCACCGAAGTTGGTGTCCTGGTGGAGCATGTCCTGGGGCATTATGATGCCCTCTTCGGAACATCACGCGCCAACAAGGAAGGACGGGAGAGGATCTGGGATGATGTAGTGGTTGCCATCAACACGGAGGGGGTGGCAACCCGCGACATCAAGCACGTCAAGAAGTGCTGGGAGGACTTCAGGTCCAGGACCCTCCACAAGGCCCGGCGCCTCGCGGAGGGGGGCCGGGAACGCTTGAGTAACATCCAGATGAGGGTCCTGGAACGCGTAGGCCCAGTGCTCCACGCCCAGATCCTTCGGAGGCAGACCCGTCTGGAGTTGAGCGGTAAGTGGCCAAGCATTGCTGTGTGAGACAGGGAATGTTGCAGTGTGCTGGAAGTCTGATGCTTGCCTGTATGTGTGACATAGGCCATGTATGGATGTGTGTGTGCAGGGACATCATGGTCATGCATGTGAGACCAGTTATGTGTGAACCACATGGTTGGTGCATGTGTTTTAATGCAACATGGGGAGCTCTATGCGGAATGCACACATGAAAGCATGGCTGTCTCTGTTCCTGGACATGAAGGGGGGGGGGTGAGGAATGGGTGCTGATGTCATGTACATGTAGGGTGCACATGTGTGTGTGTGTGCCTGAGAAGTGTGTGTGTGACTTTGAAACGCCATGGATGCATGTGACTTTGAAGGGTGTCCAGTCAAATGGTCGAAAATAAAGGATCGAATGACCATTTGATCGACAGTAAAATGGTCAGGAAAAAAAAATCGACCATTTTTTTCGATCATTTTAGTGTCGATCAAAAGGCATTTGATACTTTTGTTTTTGACCATATGACCTACAACCACTTTGAAGGCAACATCTTGGTTTACAGGGGCCCTTCTACATGGATGTTGATGTTGATTGCAGGCGCCAGGACTGTTTCTGCATGTGTGTTGTGTGCATTCACCCATGTGTTGTGGAATGACAGGATAGAAGTGACATTTGACAGTGCCACTCATGTGTTATTGCTTCCTGTCTAGGATATTTTGTACTGTACCCTGATGCTTGTGTTCTATGTCTCCCTCTACGAAGCGTCAAGTGAAGAAGAGGGCGGAGACGGCGCTGTGGAGCCAAGCAGCGGGGATGCCTCCACCGGGCGGCAACGCAAGGCCCAGCCACCCTCCCAGGAATTACCATCATCCGGGAGCGAGGGGGCTGGTGCTGCGTCTGTCAAAACGGCTGTGGCGGAAGGGCCGGGTGAGCCCCCAAAGGGGCTTCCAATGGCGGAAGACGGTGTGGAGACATCCAGGTTGGTGGTCTCCACAGAGGAGGAGTGGGGGTAGTACCACTGGTGCAAGTGGTGCTGTCCAGGGCCAGTGTCAGGAGGCAGCACAGGTCACCGCGCAGGGGCCTGTGCATGTCGCTGTCCCTGACCCTGTGACTGCACCACCATGCACCAGCAGGGAGGCCCCGTCCCAGGCCTGTCCGCAGGTAGGGGAGAGTGCCATGTCATCTGCCTCTTCACTACCTGTGGACGAGGGGTCCCACGAACGTATGGGCTCCGTCCTGGTTGGTGGGTTCCTACATGTGTCGTGCACTCTGGCGGACCTCTCCTCCTCTGTGGAGACTATGCGCCAGTCGTTCTCCACACCGTCTTCCGGCCCAAATTTCACCAGGGCCCCCTGTGGACCTGGCCTGACCAACACAGCCAGCTTGGTAGAGCTCACATCCCTGCCACAGTCGGGAGCCGGCGGCCCAGCAGGGGTGGACACCACAACTCGAGACCAGCTGATGGAGGATGTGCAGGCACCATCAGACACGGCACATGGACAGCAGCAGCAGGAGCAGGCTCTAGGTGGGAGCAATGATGGCTTGGGGCCATCAACATCGGAGGGGCAGGCATCGGCCAGAGGGCAGGAGAACCCAGGAATGGGAGTGTCTTCCGTGTGGCACCCGTTGGGCCAGCAGATAGGTGCGGAGCGGCGGCGGGCGGAAGAGACAATGCTCACCATGGTCAGGGCGGAGTTCTCCATGCGTCGGGCTTTGAGGCGGGCAGAGTGCCTCGAGGCAACTCGCAGGGAGTTGGAACAGGCCATGAGTGCCTCCCTGCGAGACCTCGGGGCCAGGACAGAGGCCCGCCTCCAGCAAATAGACATGGAGTTCAATGATGCCCTGGCCCGGGACACCACAGAGTGAGCCGCTGGACTTGCCCTCCGCCATTGTATATAGTTAGATAGTGTTAGGTTTCCTTTAATTTTTTCTTTATTTTGGTTGCGCTTGGACAATGCACCACGTTTTTGTATATAGTTTTTTATTAGGTAGTATTTTTGATAGGTTTCATTTCATCAGCTGGGCTCATGGACCCTGGATTGTTCATCTGTACATAGTTCACCATTGGATTGTTCTCTTTTTTTTTATTTTCACCATGGAGCAATGGTTTTCACTTTCTTTTTTCCCTTGGATTTGCTTTGTTGGACTGTGACTTTGGACACCATTTCTTTTGGATTTCTTTGGATTATGATTTTTTTTTTAAATTCTTTTACGGACATGCAGCTTTTCTTTTATTATTCCCATTGTTGTGTGTTGGATTTTGATTACATTCATGTTGTGTTTATACATTTTTTTCTTCATACTTCGATGTGTGGTATTATCTCATTGGTTTCATGCATGTCATGATATGGGTTTTCACATTCACTTGCACCCATTGTGTGTGTGACGGACATGTGTTCATTTACATACTTGCCATTGGGGTTGTATCATGTAATTACCCTTTCTATGTGGGTGGATGCAATACTTGGTTGGGTCTTTGGGCTGGGGAGGCTGGTCATAAGGGCCATGATTGAGGATCGTCATGACCTTGGGGCAGGGGGACATGAGTGGGACATGAGTGGGGGCCTGCTGGCAGGTTCCCTGCACTGCTGGGGGGTGGGGGTGCAGGGGGACATGAGTGGGTGGCCTGTGCTGCCTCCTGTCCCTGCCCCTGCACTGCACCACTAGCACCAGTGGAATCCCCACCTCCAGACCCTGTGTCTGTCCCTTGCATGGCCTCCTCCTCCATCAAACCCCCCACCAACCTGGATGACTCCGTGCCATCTTCCTCCGTCGCACCCTGTGGGGTCTCAGCTGCCCCTTCTGCTGCCGAGGAGTCCAAGTCCGACCTCTGCCTCTTGGACCTTCCCTCGGCAGCTGCGGCCTGGGACGTAGCACCGGACTCCTCACTCCCCGACAAGATGACAACCTGGGAGAGGAGCCGGGCCTTGCATCTCCGGCTGGTGGTGCGATCCCTGCCACTGTGCTCCACAGCACCCTCTCTGCCCTCTTCTTCAGTTGACGCTGCAGACAGGGAGAGATAAAACACAGGCATCAGGGCACTGTACAATGGACTGAAACACACATGACAGTTGCACATGAGTGGCATTGTTTAACTACAGACACAGCATCACACTCCACGACACACATGTCATTTTAACTCACACACATGAACATTTCAACAACAATATTGCACCAGGCAGCACCATCCATACACATACAACAGCATGAACAGCCAAAGGTGAGCCTGACATCACATGAAACACAAGGAGTGCACTAGACATGCACACACGCCACCACACTGACATGCATGTCTACATCTCCTCCAACTGTTGCAGTGATGAGATCGCCATACATGTCACATCTGCCATTCATCCTTCTACATATCAGTGTCACGTGCATCCATGTTGCATCACAGTTGCACACTTGTCAGATACACATACATGCACATGTACACAGTGCAGATACATGCATTATGAACGGCCATCCATGCCACAACCATGCCAATGTACATACACAGAAATTCAAACATGTGTGCTCCCACACCTGCATTTGCCCAGCATGCTTACCAACACATACACCATCAATGTGTCTCACAACTGAGAGGACTCACATGTGGCAGCCTCACGCCAATGTTCATACACATCCCTACATGGCCCTACATAAACACATGTGCAACCTGCACACTACTGGCACACCGCGACACGCACAACGTACTATAAACATGCATGTAGACTTACCGCTCGACTCCAGATGGGTCTGCCTCTCAAGGATCTGGACGTAGAGCGCTGGGCATATGCGTTCCAGGACCCTCATTTGATGGTTCGACAGCTGGCCCTGGCACCCCTTGGCATCCGCTGCCTTAGCGAGGCGCCGGGCCTTGTTGAGGGTCCTGGACCTGAAGTCCTCCCAGCGCTTCTTGTCATGATGTAAGTCGCGGACTGCCACCCACTCCGTGTTGATGGCAGGTCCGATGTCCATCCAGATCCTGGTCCGTCCTTCATTGTCGGCGCGCAAACTTCCAAAGAGGGCATCATACTGCCCCAGGACTTGCTCCACCAGGACACCAACTTTGGTGGCAGTGAAGTTGGTGGCCCTCTGCCTCTCTGGCTGGGGGTTGCCAGTGCTGCCAGATGGTGTTGTGCTGGACATGGCAACCCCAGAGGCAGGAGTGGGTGGGCAACTGGGTCCTGGGGCTGGGCTGTGGAGCGATGGAATCCTAGTCGGGAGTCTTCGGTTCCAGCAGGGGTGGTCACAGCAACTACACCCCTGGCTGACGTGCAGGCAGCAAATGGCAGGGCACGTGGGCAGCAGGCCGTCAGGTAGCAGCAGATGGCAGGTGGGAGTGTGCTCGGGGCTCTGGGGGGCGGTAATTCGGCCTTATGGGCAGGAGCGTGGTCTTCCGTGTGTTTTCGCGTTGCCAGCTTGATACGGAGTGATTTGGCACGTGAAAAAATTGCACATCAGCGTGTAATTCGAGGAAAGGGCCTTAGCGCGTAAGCGCGTCAGCACATGCACGCGATTTCATTGGACCAAAGGCCCTTAGCGCGTAAGCGCGTAAGTTACAATACGCGCGCGGGCGTTTCCCTCATAGCACGTGATGACAGAGCACACGTGGAAAAACTGCATGTCCGAGTGTCATCGCCTCTAATTGGTGGAAAGCGCCCGCGTACACGCGTATCGACGTGTACGTGTGGGCTGGTTTAAAAGCTACGTGTAGGATGCCATTTCCTTGTATGTGTTTTTCGTGGAGAGCGAGTGGGTGAAATCTGTACTTCTTGTCAGTTCACACACGATTACTTCACAGCGTTTCTAGTTTGTACTCCCTGTTACCTCTGACAGCTCTTTTCTGATTTTTTGTTGGGCCTGTTTCCTCAAACAGAGTTCCCTTCTCCTTTTGTCCTGCCTCCTCAGACAGCATACAATTCTTCTTTTGGCGGGAGTGTTGCCAACGCGCACACGCGCATATTTTTCACGTTCTTTTTCCAGGCAGACGGTGAGTTCCGCATGTACTTAGCAACTGTGCTTGCACCGTGTGTCGCGTTCCCCTTCAGAGGTCATTGTAGGCTGCGTGTATTACGCATACGCTTAGTTTTGTGTTTCTGGGTGCCACAGCGTAGTGCAGGTTCATTTTTTCACGCACGTGGTCTACGAGGGGTTGCATGCACGTTAATTTTCGATTTTGGGCTGCTTGTGCGTTGCGTGACCCGTCATCTTCCCCCAGGGGTCACAGACAGCCTTGTTAGAGCACTAGGGTACGAATTCCATCTAGTATCCTACCCCTTTGAGCCTCAATTGCCCAGGACAATAGTTTACTGCAACTCCCATACGCACAACAACATCAGTGCCATGGTTATGATGATATGATATGGCATTTGTAACGTGCCTATACACAAGTGTTTGAAGGCGCGACGAGGCAGGGAGGGGGGAACAAAGGAAGACAGACAGCGATCCTACTAGGCCAGGTGTCATCCAGATCACGCAAGTGCAAGGTTAAGGGGATGGGAAAAGTGCAAGGGGGAAAGGGAGAGGGGAAGTGCAGTACACGGTTAGTAACAAACAAGATAAATAATAAGGGCCAGCTGGTGGCAAGTGCAAGATAAGTGCAGACAAGTGCAGGGAAGAGGGGCTGTAGGGATACAGAGACAGTCCCGCAGTGCAGGGTTTGCCGGGAAGGCAGTGCAGGGGAGAGTGGCTGGGCCACGGACCGAGATTGGTGAGTGGCCCAGTTGCTGATTTAGTACAAATTCAGTGATTTAGCAGGGGAGAGGGGGAGAGAAAGCAGAAGCAAAGAGGAGGGTTTTGAGGCTCTTCCGGAACCGGAGATGGTTCTCCTCAAGTTTTAGGGAGGCAGAAAGGCTGTTCCAGAGGGAGGCCCCTGCAGCGGAGAGAGATCTCCCACCAACTCGTTGCTTAGAGAAGCGGCTGACCCTGAGGGAGTTAGAGGCGGATGAGCGAAGTGCTCGTGAAGGAAGATATTTAGGAAGGGAGAGTTGAAGGTATTTTGGCCCCAAGCCCCAGAAGGCCTTGTGGACAATGCAGAGGGTTTTGAACTTAATCCTCGCAGCCACAGGGAGCCAGTGTAGCGATTTCAGTCCTGGAGAGATACGGTCCCGGGGCTTGAGGCCAAGGACAAGTCTTGCAGTCCTGTTCTGGATGAGTTGCAGAGGGCAGAGAGTAGAGGCAGGTAGATTTAGGTAGAGGCTGTTACAGTAGTCCAGCTTAGAGAGAACCAGGGCTCTGGAGACAGTGAGCTTCTGGGGGAAGGAGAGGAAAGGAAGGATACCTCTGAGGAGGTGCAGCTGGTAGTGTGACTTCTTAGAAACGTCAGAAATGTGAGGTGTGAAGGAGAGTGTGGAGTCGAAGATGACCCCGAGGTTTTTAGCCTTGCAGGTAGGAGCAGGAAGAGGGCCAAGAGAGGCCGGCCAGAGAGCTGCAGGGAAGGAGGGAGTGGGTGTGCCGATGAGTAGAATCTCGGTCTTACTGGCATTAAGGCAGAGGTCCTTGGCGGCACACCATTCCTGGATAGCAGAAAGACAGTCAGAGATGAGGGAAGGAGAAGAGGAGGCCGAGGGTAGCCTGAAAATGAGCTGGGTATCATCAGCATAGCACTGAAAGTAGGGGCAGAGAGCAGCGATGTGGTGGGCGAGAAGTGTCAGGTACTGGTTGAACAGCCAGGGAGAGAGGTTGGAACCCTGGGGGACACCACAGGTAGAGAAAAGGATGTCAGACAGGAAAGACCCCAGTTGGACCTGGGAGGGTCGATTTGAGAGGAAAGAGGTCAGTCAAGCCAGAGCCTGACCAGTGATACCCAGGTTATCACGGAGATGGTTGAGCAGGATGGTATGGTTGACAGTATCAAAGGCAGAAGAGAGATCAAGCAAAATGAGAACATAAGGAATGTTAGAGTCAAGGTTCGAGAGCAGGTCCTCACGGATGTTCAGGAGAGCAGTTTCCGTGCTTCTGGCAGCTCTGAAGCCAGACTGATGGTCATGAAGGCTACCAACAGATTCAGCATGGAGATTAAGCTGGGAGATGGCAAGTTTCTCCAGGAGCTTGCCCAGGAAAGGAGTGATAGAGATAGGGCGATAGTTAGCTGGGCAGGACGGGTCGGAGGAGGGTTTCTTAAGAAGGGGGTGCACAGGGAGTGCTTGAGAGGGGATGGGAAGACTCCAGAGGCGAAGGAGTGATTGCAGAAGTCAGCAAGGGCAGGAGCCAAGGAGTCGATGTGCTCCTTAATAGTTTTGGAGGAGCAGGGGTGGACCTGTGTTGACGAGACTTTCATAGATTGGACTTGTCTCGAAACCTCATCAGCAGAAAAAAGGGGAAAGGAAGAGAAGGAGAGAGGAGGGGTGGCTGCAGAAGGGCCAGAGGACGGGCAGGGAATAGAGGGGGGGAGGTGATGGGAGGAGAGTGAGGACAAGATGTCCTGAGTTTTTGAAATGAAGTGAGAGGCCTGTGCCGTACAGAGGGCCTGGGAGGGGACAGGAGAGGTAGAGACTGCAGCAGGGTTGGCCATCTCCTTGCAGATTTTAAAGAGTTGAGCCGAATTGTTAGATGCCGCAGTGATGCGGGCTTGGATAAGGGCTCTCTTTTTGGTGAGAACAGAGAGCCGGTAATGCCTTTGGAGCAGGCGACAGGCCAGTTTGTCAGAGGATGAAAATGAAGCACGCCATTTCCTCTCTGCCCCCCTGCACTTGCGTTTGAGGGTGACGAGATCCGAGTCAAACCAGGAGTTACATTTGGCTTTGGGCTTCAGGAGGATTCTCATGACAGGGGCAAGGATATCAAGAGTATCAGATATAGCAGAGTAAAGAGTGGAGAGGGCTGTGTCAGGGTGGGAGTCAGCCGAAGGGGGAAGAGGGCGTGAGAAAGTGGCAGCGAAAGCCTCAACTGACACACACTTCATGGGTCGGATGACCGAGAAGGAGGATGGCAGTGATGAGGGTGGCTTTGCCTGTGGGGTATGGAGGGTGAGGTGGGAGGAGAGGAGAAAGTGATCACTCCAGGAGAGAGGAGTAGAGAGAGAGACAGAGAGGGGAAGGTCAGGAGAGATCAGGGCATCAAGAGTGTGCCCAGCAGAATGGGTCGGCCTAGACGGGAGAGTAAATAGTGAGAAAGAGTCGCTTAGGTCACGAAAGAGTCCAGAGGGGGGACAGGAGGCATCCAGGTGGTTGGGAGGCGACCAAGCGGTAAGGGAGGCAAAGGTGGCCAACCTTCAAAAGGTGGGCGTGGTGGGCGTGGTAGGGGACGTGGCCGGGATTTGCAGGGTGCCCTATACCCCCATGTGTGGAGGAACAATCAGGGACACCCATGCCCCCCCATGGTTGAGAGAAACGTGGCTGACACCATCCCAGCTCAGCCCCTGTTGGACCAGCCCATTGTGGCACCTGACCTGGCACAGGATGACTCCCTGGCTGACTTCCAGGTCAGCAAGTCTAGGCCACGTGTGGTGGTGCAAGTAGTTGTCACCAAGCCACGTGGATCTGCGGCAGCTATGTCATCTGCTGCTCCAAGTATGCAGGGTGGGGAGGCTGCAGGGGCAGCTGCAGCTCCATCCCCCCAGCTCTGACACTCCCAGCCAGGACAGTGTCAGTCCAGGTCCATCAAACTGACGTTCCCCCTGCCAACATTACCCTGCAACCAATGCCTGCATCAAGACCTATGGTCATTGTGCATTCCCACACTCCTACAACCCAGTCCACCAGTGATTCTGCCCCTACTGACCAGAGCGGCATAAGCCACTCTGGCTCTGCTCCACCATTAAAGAAGAGGAAGAAGGTTGCTCTGGCATGACAGGCTGAGACCCCAGACTCGGCTACACACTCTGGTACCTCAAGGAAGCCTAGCTTTAATGATCCGGAACTTGATGCACTTGTGGCCTATGTGTCAGCACATAGTCGCAAAATGGTGGTGACTGCAGGGTGCAAGACCACACCTGGTCAACGGAGGGCACACTGGCAGACCATCACGGACCGCATAAGTTCCCTTGAATTTGTGAGGCGCACAGCTGATGATTGCTACAAGCAGTGGAATGACCTGAAACGCAGAGCAAAGAACAAGCTGGCCTCAAATCATGCCGCTACTCTGGTGACTGGCGGTGGGTCTCTACAAGAGGACAACAAACTCACTGAACATGAGTCTATTGCTGGGGCCTTCGTCACAGAGGAACAGATCCAAGGTGTGGGAGAACTACCTGATTATGATGCATTGTCCGGTGAGTGCCCATGCATGTGTGTGTAATGCATGTTTATGTTGTTTGGGTGACGGGTTCTGATTGAGTGCCAGGTGAGGGTGTGTGTGCCTGAGTGGTATGGGTCACCCATGTGCTTCATCCAAAACATTCAGCGGCCTTGGATTTGGGTGTGACAGTATCCCTTCTGCCCACAGTAGTAATTTAGCGCAACATTATGGCAGTTGCCCTTGAAGTGGCATCTTGCAACAACATTGTTTGTATTTTTCAGTGTTCGTTCAGGCTGATTGTTTCAATTCTCCCACTTTTGCTACGCATTCCTCAGCCCTATTGTCACATTTGTAACATGCTTCTGTCATTGATGAACCCCACATTGGCCCACATGTGTTACCTTGTTAGGTGAATGATTTGACCATTCCGGCTGATTGAGTATTGGCCTGATCACATACATTTTTGGGGCCTGTTTGAATGTGGAACATGATTGTTGTTTCCTGTCATGTTGAAGTGCATAACCATTGATGTGTACATCGGCCTGCAATCACTGTATTTTTGTACACTGGATGTGTTGCAGTGTGTGGCACATGCCTATTTTGTCACACTATGTAGCATTTTTCATCTCATCATGTCCATATCACATGGATGGCTGACAGTATTCATTCACTGACATATGGATGTACTTGTGGAATGTAGTATGACTATGGTACATGCCATATGTGTGATGGCATGTGTCATGTATGTGTATTGGACATGCCACTCACAGGCCAATGTGTGATGGCAGTGCTACCCAGCATGCAGCAAATGTGTTGCTCTGCCATCTTGGTGTCATCAGTGTCTGCCTTTTGCCTCCCCTTCCAACTCAGTGACAGTGCATGCATGGGAGAGTTATATTCATGTGGGACATTTGTAAACCATGTACTGGTTCTGTAGCTTGTCAGGCCTATTTGTGTGCTATGGTGCTAATGCCTGTTTCCATTTTTTGTCTTTCATGTTTTTGCAGGGGATGACGCACTTGATGCTGTTGAGGTTGAGGAGATGGTGCAGACCCAGGAGGGATCTCAGGCACGACCGGGCACCAGTGGGGGACATGGTTTGGTGGTGGGTGAGAACCCAATCTTGCTGCAGACCATTCTGTCCAGGGGTGCCTCTGGGTGCACCTCCCCAGACCTCTATTCAGGTGCTGATTCGGATGATGAGACCTATGTGCCGTCGCAGGTGTTTCTGGCAGGGATTCTGTTCTGTCCAACCCACCTGCACCAGGGGTAGAACCCTCTATGGGGATGTCAGTGTTGGTAAGTCCGCCTTTGGCGGTTACGGATGCAGGGTCACACTCCACAACATCTGATCCTGTTCCTGGGCCAGCAGATCAGAGGAGGAATGCAGTCCTGCAGCCTCAGGCAGTGCCGGCACAGCAAGGCGCAGATCGCCTTGCCCCAAACAGGTGTGGTGCCCGCCGACGCGGTGGCCGTACGCCACCAGGCAATACCGCATGGGAACAATCCATGTACGGTATGGCAACCCAACAGGCAGCATCAGTTGAGATGATGGCTCAAGCAATGGAGAGGGTGGCCACTTCCATTGTCCCTCCTGAAAGGCAGATGGAGCAACTACAGCAGGCAACAGACTCCATTTGCCAATCACACAGGGACAGACGGGCGGCACTGGAGACTCTACGTCAATCAATATCAATAGAGTCCCAGGGCCACAGGGAAGCCCTGAGGGTAGAACTCCATCACCTCAGGGAGACTCTTGTTGACCTTGAGGCTTCCACTAACTTGAGGACAGAACAGCAGCTGGAGCGGCTCACACGTTCGCTCTCAGATGAGATGCAGGCAACTCGGGAGGAGATCCGGGCATCATGTCAGGTGGTGCATGGGTATCTCCGCACTATAATCCTCCAGAACGAGACCTTCCACACCTGCATGCTTGCTGCCATGGAGGACCATACCAGGGCTTTGCGTGGGCTGCCTCCCATAGTACCACCACCTCCTGTGGCAGCAGCAGAGGGTGTTGAGAGCGTCAGCAGCAGTTCTCCCACATTGGCATAGCCGTACAGGTCATGAGCCCATGGAGGTGTTTTTTCCCAACATCCACACAGGTGGCTGTTGGTGCGCACCCTGTCCTCGGACCTCTTGGGTGGCCTCCCTCCCCCCCAGCCCCCACCTGGCCATTTTTGATTTTTGATTTTTTTACAGTGTGTTGCCTTGTGTGGCTCCCGTGGGCATCCACTGTATTCCAGCTGGGCACATGCAGGCTTGTCCTGAGTTTGGGTTAGATGCTTGGGTTCGTGAGACACACACCCCTCCTGCTTCCCGTTTCCATGGCCTTGCAAAGGGTGTGCCCAAGTGACAGTGACTTACACAGTGACGTTGGACTCCCATGAGCTGTGTGGGCAGTCTGTAGTCAATACTGTGTATATATTCCTAGTGGATATTGTTGTTGTATTGTACACTGCATGGTGTATTGATATGTGCTTGTGCATCCATGTCTTCCTCCTAACTTGCATGTTCATTCCTCATGTCTTCACAGGGCAGTCTACTTTGGAGATGGAGTTCATGTTGTAAACAGTGCACTTAAACATTTGCGTGGCAGCAGCACTGTACAGTTGGAAGTGGTCGATATGCTGGCATAATCAGGTTGTAAGACTACCACTACTTTAACTTAGTACTGTCATGTTTATGCTATGTTTGAGGTTGTGTAGCTGCATTGTATTGTTGGTAAGTATTTGGTCATGTGTGTTGTTAGTTCTACATTACTGGGAGCATATTGTGTGTGGCCAGTTTCCATTAGGGCCACTGTACTTTGTGACACTTGTGTCATGTTTTGGGGGTTGCTTTGTTTGCCCTCACATAGCATGACATGCCATGGTGTGTTGGGTGGCGGTGCTGGGGAGGGGTTGGGTGACATGGCACTGTTGTCATGTATTTTGCAAGGGAGTAATGAATTTAGCAGCATAGAAGTGTGTCTTTTGATGACACAGCATTGGTGGTGTTTGTGTAGGTAGGGATGCACACAATATAACACTTCCAGGTGACCAATCTCAGGCTGGTATGGTTGTGACAGTTGACTGGCCCTTATGTCATCATCATTGATTGTCAGATGGTTTGTTCCAGGGCTGTGTGCACTCCACAGGGGTGTGATTTTAGGTGAAGCAATTAGCCACCAGCTGCGTACAGGCTGCCTCACCCTGTGCCCTTTCCCCTCCCATGCGCAGCGGCCGTGCATGTGGTTGGGGATGTGGGGGCACCACCATGTCCACGGGCAGGCCCCGTCATGTTGCAACGTTGTGCAGGACACATGCTGCCACTATGATCCTGCACACTACTGGGGGAGCGTACAATAGCTGCCCGCCAGAACGATCAAGGGAGCGAAAGCGTGACTTGAGCACTCCGAATGTGCGCTCCACTATGCCCCGGGTTGCAATGTGGGCTGTGTTGTATCTTACCTCAGGTGACATGGTGGGGTTCCGAATTGGCATCGTCATGTGGTTGCTCAGAGGGTAGGCACTGTCCCCTGGGGAGGTGGTGATGGGTATCATTAGTGTGATTGCGACATTACTCAGTATATGACATGCATGCATGTGCTGTGGCATTTATACTCACCGAGCAGCCATGTATCGCCATACCTCCCAGCTTCTAGGTCCCGGTTTAGAGTTGACATTCTGTAAATAAAACTGTCGTGGGTGGACCCTGGATAGTTGGCATACACTGAGGTGATGATTCCTTTGGCATCACATACTAACTGGACGTTGATGGAATGCCAGTGCTTGCAGTATATATAGATGTGCTCTGATGCCCTGGGGGGACATAGAGCCACATGGGTGCAATCAATGGCACCTAGGACTTTGGGGAATTGTGCCACCCCGTAGAAATCCTGGACGGCAGCCTGCCTTTCTGCAGGTGTTCTGGGCAGCTATATGTGCCTGCAGACTGATGGTCGTGCAGTCATGATGGCCAAGACCTGGTGTAGGCAGCGTGACTGCGTGGCCTGTGACACCTCCCCCCACTATAGCACTTGTCCGCTGAAATGATCCAGTGGCCAAGAAGTGCAGTACATTGAGGACCTTCTCCAGGGGGCTGAGTGCTTGGGAGCGCAAGGTGGGTGATGTGTGGTCATCCTCCCACTCACTCACCAGGTCGAGTATTATGTGAGGTGGAAACCTGTACCTCCCATACACCTGGTCATCAGGCATCCCAAAAAGGCTGGTTCTGGGTGTGAAAATTCTGGGCCTGACTATCCTCCTGCTCCTCCTGCGGTATCCCATGACCACTGCTGGTAGGAACGGTATATTCATCCTGGTGTCTGAGCTTTTTTGTTGTTTGCGTGCACTTTTATCCTGCACGGGTCCACGTACGCCTGCTTCCTGCTGGCGTACATGTTTCCGGATTAGTGCGTCTTTTTTGGCGCACGCATTAGCCCCGTTCGAATCCATGAATACATGTTTTGAATGTGCGTGTGGGCGTTCTGCGCATTTGCCTCCTGTACTTCCCCCGTGTCGCCCACATTTTCACGCGTTGTTCCCCATTCCGCGTGTCACGCCCTCTGTTCCTCCTACTTTTGTTGTTTCCGCTGCGCTATGTGCGATTTCGCTGTGCGCGTAGCGCACGCTGTTTGGAGACGTGGGCGCCAGCGTGGCGCCACGCAGAATTTTGGCGCACATCCTGGGATTTACACGCCACAGACTTCCATGAATCGCTGTGCTCGCATTTCGCTGCGATTTTCGCACTGGCACTGCGATTCGCACGCTTTCGCATGCTTGCGCTGAAAATTTCAGCGCACATTAATTCCATGAATCGGCCTGAATATCTTTATTGCTTTATATAGCAGTAAGTTCTTGCGGATATATGTAATTTGACATTGTCCGGAGTGAACTTTAGCAAACTTTTTACGTTTTGTCCAGTATTTCCCAATTGTATTTAGTCATGTTTTTTGTTCGCTTGCACCATTTATATTATACACTGGATATGTGCAACAGCCAGCTTTACCGAAACATGTATGTTTTTTATGTACTGTATTTGCTTATGCATGAAACACTCCAAGATGTCCGCTTAAGCTATAGATTAGTATATGCCATTTCCTCATGGGCGTTTTCTATGTTTATTGTTTCGCAGCACCATAGAGTTGCAATTCCTTTTTCAAATACCCTGTTGATTTACAGATTCCTCATTGTGATGAAGACAGCAGTGAAGCACGTCAACTGCCTGCACTCTCTATCTTTTCCACAGCACATAAAATAAAGGCTACTATTTTTTGATTGTAGTGACTCGACAGTGCCTTTCTTTGCAGCCTGCCCATTTCTGTGGGCTGCTGCTCTCTGAGTGCTATCCGCTTTCCTGTACTTCGGTACATTGGTGTTGCTCTCTCATGAAAGTAGAAAGGGTAGAAGGGCTGCCCCTGTGTTACAGGGTTTGCGGACACTGCCGTAGTCTGTGGATGACACGTGCCACATCTGGGTCTTCTGTGGATGCCTGGCATGGAAAGGGGATAGAGGGGATTAGCCAATCAGGTTTGCTGGGTGTGGTGTACAAGAAGAGGAGGTTGCAGGAGTTGTGTTTTCAGGAGTTGTGAGAGCACTGACAATGGCTATGGCTATATGTTTGAGAAGACAGACTGTGTGGATTCTGGTGGACTCTTCAATTCAGTGATTGAAGGTGAATGCTGAAAATCATGGCATCCTTAGAAATATTGGATTGGCAGAAGTGGAAGTTTTGTGACATGCAGTTTGTGGTTTAAACTGGGCAAGCTTGTTTTCATTCTGTTAGAGTATGGCTCACTTTAAATGTCCAGACATTGTGATTGTGCATTGTAGGGGGGGCACAGTTTGGGGTTTGTGACTCCAGTGTCTTAACAGGTTGCCCTGAAGGATTTCTTCAAAAACCTAATGCAACTGTTTCCCGCTGCTAAGATTATTTTTCTGAAATAAATCAGAGGCAAACATGGAGATTTCCAACAAACATTTTCAGTCCACAAATTGAAGAATCAAGGCAGCTTCTCAATAAAGCTGTATCTGCTTTTTTATATGCTGCAGGAATGTCATCTTTTGAGAATGACAATAGAAGTTCTGATGGTGTAAATTAATTTTTATCAAGATGTTCACTTCACAGATGTCGGAATGCAATTTTCCTTTACAATGTTAGGAATGCATTGAAAAAGTTCCTGCAATAAAATGTTAAAGGGAGATGCAGAGTGTATATTATTACTGTACATAAAAGAAAACTAAGTAAAAATAAAAGGTGTTTGTTAACAACCCCCCCAAAAAAAGGTTATTTTCCGAGCCACCACTAAATATTCCATAAGATAAATTGTGTTTATTTTCCTCTCAGCCCCACGAGTGGCTGCAGCATCCGCGGACACCTCGGTAGTTTGCAGACAGCACGTGCCACATCCGGGTATTTTAACGTTGCATGGCATGGAAAGTGGACTGCGGAGACCGCAGACAGTTGTGGGTGTTTGCAGACATCGGAGGATCCATCAATCAGGTTTCGTGGGTGTGGTGTACAGGAAGATAGGGTATCAGGCGTTTTGTTAGTAGGAGTTGTGAGAGGATTGAAAATGGCCATGGCAATGTCTTTCAGAAGGCAGAGTGTTTGGATTTTGTGGGACTCTTGGGTTCATTGGTTGAAGGCGTATGCTGAGCATTAGGAAATAGCCAAAAATCTTGGGTTCCCTCAATTGGAAGTGTTCTGGTATGGAGTGTGATGCATGAAGTGGGTGGACTTGCTCTCATTTTGTGCAAATATGATTGATTTGAAACATCTGGACATTGTGTTTGTTCATTGTGGAGGGAACAGTTAGGGGAACGTGACTGGAATTTCATTGCAGTTCGCAACGAAGGAGACATTGGAAAGTTGAAGGAAATGTCACACATTGCCCAGAGACAGATATGGATGTGTTCCAGTTCATTTTGCCCGCAAATGGAAAAAGTGAGGCACAACGTCAATAAAGCTATGTGTGCTTTTGTTTGAGATGTTGGCATGATATTGTTTCATAATAAGAATATTAAATTTGATAGGCCCAATATTTCTGACGAGTTGGAGTCCATGTAACTGATGTGGGTAATCAGATTTTTGTGGAAAACATTCAAAATGCTTTGAAGCAATGTTTGTGAAAATGAGAAGAAATAATTAAATCCAGTGAAATGTTTTCTGAGTTCATTCTGTAAAACCAAAAATTAAAAAAGAATATACAAGCCAAAAACACAAAAAAGGTTATTTTAAGAGCCGCCCTTTTTTAACACAAAACAATGAAAATGATTTCAATTTTCCCACACCTTGAATTACAGCACTGTCCATGGACTATTCAGGCTGCACAGGGCCTGTGACTTTTTTCTCACTTCTATTTTTTAACTGTGAAAGGTGGCTCCTTAAGGAAACGTTTTAAATGTGTTTTTTCAATTTTGTATTTTTTTGCCATTTTTTTCAGGAGAGGCAAGCGAGGTAAGGGATAGAAGGGGCACCGGCCACAGGGACGAAGGGGCAGGAGGAGAGAGGAAGGTGTTGGGCAGGCCTTAATCAGGTAGGTGGCAGTGTTTCTCATGCTCCTTGACCGCAGCATCAAAATTACTCCAAAACAACTCCCCCGTAGATCGATGCTTCACAGTACATACATAGCACTGTGACCCTTGAAAGGTAAGGGTCAACAGCATTCTCTATGGCCTGTGAAGTCGCTGTTGGGATCCTCTGCCCCAAAGGTGTATCCTTTGTGGTGACAGGAGCAGATGAAGATGATCAGGTGGACGAAGTCAACCTGCTCTTACCTGAGAAACCTATTGCCTATCTCGGAGCAGTCGCGTGGGCCGATTTGGTGTGGCACCTTATAGAAGTAGTCCATAGGAATACAAGCCAGGTTTCCTGCGATTAAGTACAACTTTGCACTCAGTGCATTGAACCTTGCTTGCATAAGCCATTGGGACATTTCCAATGGTCATGAAAAATTGCCACACCCAAGAATCACTTTGTGTACTGGTGACAGGGACTTCCTCCACTTCATCCTCTTCTTCCTCTTGATCCTCCTCTTCTGTATCACAGCACCTGTTCCCCTCTCTCTGCAGGCCCTCCAAATGATGATGGTGGTGGTAGTGGTGGGGGTGACTGGGAAGAAGAGATGCCATGGTCTCCAAGAACACTTTCTGCAAAAGAAATATGCCCAGCAGTGAAACAAGTGCTCTTTCCTTGATAGTCAGATTGTGAATGGGGAAAAGTTATAGGTGGGTCCCTTCTGAGGAAGCATCTGTGGACAGTCATGCTGTCTGCGGTCTACCAAGTCGAACATAGGACTGAAAAGTTGTAAAAAGTTGCCAGATCAACGTAGAATGGGTCTGGTGTAAGGGTAACTTTTGCACTTGAAACCCCCTAGATTGGCTGGAAAAGCACTTATAAACTGTCCACGGCCACCGTTAGCAGACACCACTGTCACGCTGCATGTGTGCGGTCACATGATGACATCCATGGCTCTCTGCGGCTCTGACAGCCACCTGCAGACACCCTTTGGGCAGGAATCGCAGGACACATGCGCTAGATGTCAATAGAACAGGCTCGCTGTCCGCAGACTAATTAAAAGTGCATCACACGAAAACGGACATGTCCGGACATGGTGCCTGTCCGGGGGCACTTCCATTTTGAGTGTGGAAACCCCAGACCGTCGTATGAAATTCACTGAAAATATCACACAACAATAAAGAAAACTTTTTATAGTACAGAAAGTATATTTATTCATGAAAGAGATGGGATATCAGAATGGGAAACATAAATGGGAGAATCAGGAACTTTTGTACAATAATTATATGGGGAGGAATGGAGTGAGGTTTCATGAAATCGTCTTTCGTTAAAATTTTCATTGGGATGATTGCTATGGACAAGGGGGACAAGTGCAAGAAGGACAGTGATAGGGAAAATTTTTAATCACATGCATTTTCACATACTGTAAACGTTCTTTCAAATCATTACTAAGTTCATCTAATTAGTTGGAAAAGTTTGTGATTTGATTATTTACAGTCGGGGATAGGGCTTCTCTTTGATTCTGAGTATAATTAAACTGGGGCATGGGTTCTTCATGAAAACTATGTACTGTAAGAAAAATAGAAATTATTATTTTAGTAAGGTGTGTATAAAATGTGTAAAAAATACATTATTTGTTTACATTAAAATATCTATTGTATACCATTGGAGATGTTATCGTCACTCATTTCTTCTTTTGGGAAGTTCTCCTCTAACCATTCAAGTGTGCTTGCCATTTCTGTGAGAAAAAAAGAGCTTCTGTCTTATAACATAATGAAAGCTAACACTAAAGAAATAAATACAATGTACTTACTATTTAGTGAGAATTTGTTGTCCTATAAGCACCTGGTGTTTCTCAATCTGTATGCAGAGTTGTAGTGAGGAGATAATATGAAGTGTACAGTTAGGGTTTGTGATTGGTGCATTGCATTGTAATGTGTGCTAAATAAAAAAAAATAGTATATTTTAACGTAAGTGTTTGTATAAAAAGGTATTTCTTTTTTATATTTGCATGTTGTAAACATTAGTTCTGATTTTATGTACATCTGTTTGTTGGTTGATGGGTCTCCTCTATGATTCTGAACCTTGTGAATGCCACCCGATGTCTGCGACTACTGCGCTGTCTGCGGACTCCATATCTGACATATTGGTGGGGTCGCAGGCATCTATTATAAGAAACTTGTAGCAGATTTAAGGGGCACTAGTAAAAAACTATGAAATTCACTGAAAAAACTTTCTTAAAGGAACATTATGGTTAAGTTGTACTAACAAAAAACCATGAAATTCAGTGAAAAAACGTTGTTAAAAGGACGTTATGGTTACAAGTAAAACTGAAAAAACCTCGAAATTTGCGAGTCATGGTACGCTATGCAACCATAACCCGTGCCACCTCCGTGCACTGCTAAGACTAACACCCAAGACGTCACAAATGCCATTGATGACATCACCAATAACATCACATATCTGGGCCACTTCTTTTTGTTTAATGACATATGTAGGCCACGTGATTTTGTTCAATAGTAGAGACAGTTTTACAAATGAAAAGGTGTTACATATGTACACATTAACCTTCTTGTTTATTGTTAAGGCACATCCCTTAGGATTTGGCCTCAGTTCATGGCTCACATAAATGGCGAAATAAGCAAGCCCTTAGCACACAAATCATTTGTGTACTTCATGATATAGTCTAATGTTACTGTCATTTTTTGATGGTGTTGTTTCTTTCCTCCTTACTTAAGTTTCCTTGTATGTACCTCAGATTTGTATGCATAATAGGTCGTGATGTGTATTGTTTGTACTAACACATGTGTGTAGTAAGTCTTCAATTATTAACTATTAGCTGTTAACTATTTATTTCATGTTTATCATTATTGAAAACTCTGATAAGGTACCATTGATTATTTTACTAGCACAAATTACCAGATTAAAAATACTGTACTTCTATAGTGCATGCTGCAGCCATTGCCTATGCGTATGTATGATTAGGTTCCTGTATTAACAGCAACACTTCAATATTATGATTTGTTGTGATAAGAACATTCTTTAAATACATTAAGTAGTTCATTATAGATCTCCCAATCACCCCTGCCATCGTGTTACTAACATGATAAACACAACCCCTTTTAGAGACTTTTTATCACAATTTCAAATGTGATGACACAGACAACTGAATTCCAGTTTAACTTAGAAACATTTATTAAGAGAAAATTAGTTGGAAAAAGGCCTGGCTTGCCCTGTGCTAAGGTGGGATTTCCCTACATAAATAAACTAAGTATAGTCTGTGTCAGGAAGTCCAAAGTGAAAGTCTATTTGTGTCCAAAACCTAAGCTTGCCCTCACATCTATTTGTATACAATGTATAGGGATGTCAGTGTCAAAATGAGAAGTGTTCAAATAAAAGTTCTGAGCTTCCTCCATGTCTTAGTTTCTAAAGGGTTTCCCTTCCCCAAAGTTCAGGATAGTTCACAATGCAAAGGGGTTCCCTTCCCCAAGATTTCAAGTCTTGCAGCTGTTTCAGGTTCACAAAGTACAGTTCCTTAATTTCAGCTCACACCAACTTTCTTTTATATTCAATCACAAGCTTCTTTATGGGCATTTTAAGTGGCTTTTTTTATAAGTGTGTGTCCTCAGTCTAGGTGCATTTGTTG
This sequence comes from Ambystoma mexicanum, assembly GCF_040938575.1. Classification (NCBI taxonomy): domain Eukaryota; kingdom Metazoa; phylum Chordata; class Amphibia; order Caudata; family Ambystomatidae; genus Ambystoma; species Ambystoma mexicanum. The sequence continues at coordinate 915,245,724 of NC_090932.1, forward strand.
GACCACACAGTCCACCCATTACAGGTCATGCAACCGAGACATTTGTCTGGCCTCTTCTTCCTTTTATGCACATTGCCACTGTTTCAGCTCTGCAGTGGTATTTGATTCAATCCCATTTCACATTCTCATGATGCCTTACCAATACTCGCTGGCCCACTATTCACTTGTTGCACTTTCATTTATTCTTATGGCTTCCTCCAATGCTTGCTTTCTCAAGTTATGCAGTTCCTTCACAGCATAATATTCTACAACACTGCTTTCATTGAGCTCAATATTGAACAGTACTTGCTTTTCATCCGGATTGGTATTCAAAAGTGTTACTTTCATGCTTTCATTCAAAGCGGTAGTCAAAATGTTTTGCTTTCCTTTGATTCACAATTCATTAAAGTTTCATAAGTGTAACATACACCTGCCACCCCAGTGTCCACTTTCCTAGGTTGACTCACTGGCAGTCCATTGAGGTCCCTGGCTGCCACAAGTTTTCTCTCGCTCGTGCGGCACCTCGCTCAGTCTTCACAGCGTCTCTCTGTAGCTTTGCTGCTGCCACAAGGTGTCTCTCGCAGCTTCGGCCTCACTTTTAAGCTTTGCCTGTGCACGCTGATTCCCACTACGTAGTTCGCCACAGGCCTCCATCTTCTCTGTCTCACTTCCCGTTGCATATACTCTGCATCGTTCTGGGGCTCTTGAGCACTCCATCTGCCACGCCGCCTTCCCGGAGAGTTCTGCGCTCCTCCAGCAGTCCGCAGACCTGCTTCCACAGCTGACTCCATTATCACTCTTCTCCCTGCTTTTAAGCCTCCTGCCAGGCTAATTGGTCCAAAAAGGACTAGACCATTCATTGCTGACTTGTAAGTTCTGCATTGCTCTTGCTCGCCTCCTCCTCATCCCGGTACATAACTGGTGTGTTTATGGGTTTGTGTCAAAAAAGAGAGGATTTATTTCTCTAATTTGTCTCTTCCTCATCCCAGTATTTAAATAGTAGCAATTAGGGAATGATTTACAGGAAAAGTAGGGAAGGGTTTGACAATAGCCATGGGGGACATTGGACTCATGGTGAAAGGGAAATGGGGAATACTGTGTCTCACCTAAGGGTACCTCATCCCCACTCCCCAATTCTCCTTCACCCAGGTGATCCTCCCTCGCACATCTAGCAATGGCCTTTCCCTGGCCACCCGGGAAGAGGATATATTAGGGAAAGAAGTGAGAACGCCCTCATATTCCTCCATATATATATATATATATATATAAATATATATATATATATATAATATCAATGAAAACACTTTGTTAAAGGGACGTTATGGTTAAGTTGCATTAATAAAAACCAATGAAATTCATATCATATCATCAATGACATTTGTGATGTCATCTTTGATGTCCTGGGTGTTAGTCTTAGCAGTGCACGGTGATGGCGCGAGTTATGGTTGCTTAGCTTACCATAACTGGCGAATTTCTGGGGTTTTTCGGTTTTACTTGTAACCATAACGTCCATTTAACAAAGATTTTCATTGAATTTCATAGGTTTTTATTAATGCAACTTAACCATAACGTCCCTTTAACAAAGTTTTTTAGTGAATTTCATGGGTTTTTACCAGTGCATGCTATTTTCCTACAACTTACTACTATCATACTTAACCAATATAGCAACATTTTTGTCCAATTTACAAAGTTTCACCTTAAAACTCTGCCATTTCCAACCTTGTAGCATCATTTCTAACACTTCTATACACTTTTTGCAACTTTTTCAAATAATTTTGCATCTGTAGATGTCCAGGAATGTCTGACTTCATCGCAACCTTCTGGAGAGTGCCACGTGACCATACGCTTGCGCATGGCATGATGACGTGTTCGCGAACGCGTCCGCACTTCGCGATCGCTTCCGTGCTTCAAAGACAGTTTGGAACTGCATTTTCTACATATCTAGAAACTTTTAACTTCAATATTTCCCTTGCACACCTCCTACACCTTTTCATACTCATTATTCATTAACAATCTTGTACACACTACATACTTGGAAGAATTTTAGAAAAACTGCTATTTATCTTAAAAATTGCATCAGTTATTGCCATCCCTCCTCCCCAAGAGCCACCACCACCACCAGCTGGAGGACCTTCACAATAAAAAAAGTGCGGTACTTCCAAAGACAATGAAGAGGACCAAGAAGATGTGGTAGAGTAAGTGCCTACTTCTAGCACCAAGATAGAATCATGGGTGTGCCAGTTCTTTACCACTGTTTGGAGTGTACCAAAGGCTAATGCTACCAAAGTGAAATGCACTGAGTGCAATTTTGTACTCAGTCATGGACTACCTGGACAGTACTCCTACGGGACCACCTCCATGAGCCGCCACACCAAATCCAATGACTGCAATGCTCTCAGAAAAAGTTGATCCTTTCTCAGCAAGTAGTAAGCTGTCTTCCTCCACCTCATCTTCCTCAACCAATACTGTAACCACACAGCCTACTTCTGTGGTGCACAAAATCCCACCAGATACCTTGAAAGAAATAAAAAAGGCTGTTGATCCATACCTTGGGAAGACAACTGTCCTCTGTATATACTGCAACACACCTCTCTGCAGGGGGAAACAATTTCGACGTGCGTTTGAAGCTGTAATCAAGGAGCATGAGAAACACTGCCAACTACCTTACAAGTAAAACACGCGCAACATCTTCCCATGTCCACCTGCCCCTCCAAACTAGTGCTTGATGCCTCTTCCCTCATTTCCCTCCTCACCTTACGTTCTAAGCTCTCCTTTAAATTTTTTTTTTTAAAAACAACAAAAGAAAGGTTCCTTTAGGAACCACCTTACACAGTTAAAAAACAGTACTAAAACAAATCTTATAGACTCCATCTACGTTAAATTTCTCAGTAAAGTACTTAGACTCAATACTTTTTTGCAACATTTCTATTAGCATTTTGTGTTATGCTAATGGGAATAATGTGATGTTCACTCCCCGTTCCAGGGACCGGAACAGGAGATAACAGCCCGGCAGCCCAAGTTACTGGCCCAAGCGAAGTCTGTCTATGAGCGCCCTGATGTCTGTGGGCTTTGGCGCGTTATGAATAAATAAATAAATAACGAGGGGTCCGGACCATTACCATCCATTGCAGCCCCTGAAATGGGGGATAGAGGCCATTAGTACCCCTGGTTCCCAAAGCGGGAACCCAGGGTGCTAAAACATAGACTATCCATCCTACAGCGGGACTTTGCGGATTTTCCAGGATGGTCAACATGGAAAGAGAAGGCGGGGCTCTGTACACAGCCCCTTTCCCTTGCCATGGCAGCCTGCAGAACCCTATGAACATATTACCACAAGCATATGTTTTCCCTTTCAAACCTATCCTACCTTCGAATACCTTTACCACATAGCCGGTCCCAGGTGGACATGGCCAATTTAACACCATTTTTCGTCCCTCACGTTCATGGCCAGTAGCCAGATTGTCTGCGTCATGACCTTATACCATGACCCGGACAATCTGGCCACTGACAATGACCACAGGCTACACCTCAATCACCAGAGGTATATCACTATTTTTTGTATCTCCATTATGACTCTTGTAAAAAAAAAAAACACGGGCACATTTGCAAAACCATGCTTTGATGTCCTTGCCAATACTCCTTACGCAAGTTTGCTGGAAATTTTATTTTTACGAAAGTGTCAAATGCATGCACATACAATAGTCATATAACTTAGCACCCACTTGACAAAATTGATTCAGACTTTACAAAAACATTTAGATATAGATCTAACATCTTTTTGCAAACTTTTGTCTAGATTCGTCAAATTGCACCTCATTTATAAGCCTTTACAATATTCTGGGACCCCCCTCTAATTTTGCCCCTCTTAACAGAATTCCACCAAACCTTGCAAACCCATTCACAATCGGGTTAAGAATATAAATGCAAAATTCCATGCAGTTTCATTAATTGGCACCAAAGTTATAAACCATCCAAGAACTGCTTTTCAGCAACCCTGTAGTGCAGAGGTGCCCGCAAACTTCACAGGACCGTTGGCGGACTTTCGCGGTGAAAACCACCTGTTTTTTTGCTTCTTGCAACCATATCCCATCCCATTCTCATCACCCCTCACCTCCCCAGAGATGATTTGATAAGTTTGACAAGTGCAGTGTTGTGTTTTTTTAATATGTTTTTAACGTGATGTCTGCGGTCACCGGCCGCTGTGCGTGAATCCAAAATGGTGGGCGTTTCCAAAAATCTGACGCACTTCACGCTTTTCACATCCAATCAGCGGGCGCGTCTGATGTCCGCGGACACCACTTGGCCTCTAAGCCAATCAGAGTCCCGTCCGCGGGAAGTGAGTCCGCGAACAGGACACAGATATCACTAATTTTTGTTACTTACATTTTGGACGTTTTAAATAAAACTACTGGACAGATTTCCACCACATTTATAAAAGCACACATTTGGGACCAAGCCACCGCTCCTGCTACAAATTTGGTGAAAATCCATCCAGCGGTTTGGGCTGTAGGCGTGAGCAAAGTTTTTCTCCATTCAGTATTTAGGAAAAAAAGAAATTTTGGGACCCCCGTATAACTTCCCCCCCTTGACCAAACCTCATGAAACTTTGCAAAACAAGTATACTGCCCCGTCAGATTGATCCTGCAAAGTATGGTGAGGTTTTCACGCAGAGAGGTTAAAGGGGGTCCCAAAATGTGTGTTTTTTCCCATAGAAAAAAATTATTTTGCTCATGCCTACAGCCCAAACCACTGGATGGATTTTCACCCAATTTACGATAGGAGCGGAGGATTGGTCCCGAATGTTTTTGTAATTTTGGGGTAAATCCATCCAGTAGTTTATTTTCAAACGGTCAAAAGCAGGTGATACAAAATAGTGATATCTGGGTTCGGTCTGCGGACTCATGAGTAACCTGAAGGTGTCTCACCCGCTAGTCCCCATCGAGCTGTCATCTAGGTGGCCAGGACACGGCCATCGCTTTTGGATCCAGTTCTGATGAATTACCAGTCTCTGTAAGAGAGTGTGACATGTCTGTTCCTTTGTTGTATTCATGGCAGACACCAGTTAACATTTTGAGAAGCAATTTGATGGCAAATCTAAACATGACGATTTCATTTACCAATCAAGCGATAGTGTGTTCCACCCCTGGAATACACTATTTAAATGTGGGAGAATTTATAATGGCGTTCACAGGGCAATTGACTCTGCGACGCATTCCAGTGGAGCTAGAGGTTTTCCTATGTGGGGTGAGCATTCTATTGACATGGCTACCTGAGTTAGTGGGACAAATTGTGAGGGTACCTGATGAGTTCCTGCTTAGACCACAGATACCTCTGGATGGAGAGGGGGCACAGACTATCCCTATAGAAATTGGAAGTAGCCATAGTACAAAGGGAAATGGCGATGCTCGAAGGAAAGGACGATGAGGGTAGACAATGGAGGACAGTAATAGCTTTCAAAGAAGGGTACAGTTTGACTGATATAACTGATGATGACATGTTCAGGGAAGAGCGAACAGATGATGAAGTCGTTTTCTTTATGAGCATCACATACTGTATCAGAATAGAGAAGAGGGAAGTCCCACAGCGAATGGCAATAATGCAACAGCAGCTAGAATTCTTTCAGGAAGACTTGGAGAAGGTGCCCAGCGTCCTATAGACTACAGTCCCTTATGACATAGGGTTGTTAAAAGGGATAGAAGAAGTTAAAATAAAACTAAAGCCAGGAGCAATTTTGCCAGAGCAAGACAGTACCCCATGTCTCGAGAGGCTGATGAGGGTATATATATATATATATATATTTTTTTTTTTATTTATTGTTGTTTTGATCAGTAAAACCTGTCCTTTCAACAAAAAGAAGTAAACATCATTACAAAGTTTAAAAATATAAATTAAACATCCAATTTTAGAATCATTATTACATACATAAGGAAAGAAGAAAATTATACAATTATTAAGAACAGTATCAATATATTACATATTAATTTGCACAATTAGAACAAGGATCATACTTCAACATAAGATACATATGTACATCCCAACTCAACCGTTTAGGCAACAACTGTCTCTGGCAATTTAATTTCTAGGACGTTTAGAAAATTCACAAGTGCATATCTTATTTGTTTTGAATGGCCTTGGAATACCATTGTCCATAATTCATCATGCATGACTACAGGTTTATTGATCAAATGTTTAAAATAGATTATTCTAGATGGTAAAAGAGTAACGCATTCAACCACTAGATGTCTCATTGTTTCTACCTGTTGATGACAAAATCGACATGTTTGAGCAGATGTCTTCTTCCATCTAAACAAAATTTCTCTGGTGGGCCAGATATTCAATCTAAAATGCAAGAAGTCAGTACGATGCCTAGGGTATGGTGATTGACTTAGATAGTTTTCCATATGTCCTTGTACTTTTAAAGCAAAAGTATTCGACCCAAATTTAATTATTTTCATACACGCTTCGCGGGTTTTGATCCAATCTGATTCCCATAGTTTACTTTTCGCTTTGTTGGGATTTTCAATAAGCAAGACTTCAGAGACATCCGCTCCTGTCAATATTTTTTTAACACTAGTACCCCATTTCTTTGGAAAGTGCTCATCAGCTGATAATAGGTAACTAGATATAATATTAAGTAGCCCATTGGTACTCTCTTTCATGATGCACTTTCTATAAAAGAGGCACAATTTCCATTTAAATGCAGCGTAAAGTGATATAAGTCCCAATTCATGTCTAATGATTGAAATAGACTCAGAATTAGGGAGCATAAGCACTCTTTTCCAAAACTTACTTTCATAATTGGCCTAGTATTTGTATGATAAGCATATCTCAGCTTCAGATCCATATAGGATGGTAGGCACAAATTGTTGCTTGTAATATATAACCATTGGTTTAATGGTAAACTTACAATACTTTGCCCGGATTAATCGGAGTTGAGATAATGCATTCTGGAATTTCGATTGTAAGTGATGTTCTTGTGTTATATCCGACAGTTTACTAGAGACACAGATTCCCAAATAGATATAGGATTTTACAAGACGTAGGTTCATGCCTTGTAATTGCCAACGACAAGCTCTCCGACCTTTATTGCCGCCGAATTGCATTACCTGAGTTTTTTTTGTATTAATACTAATGCAATTTCGTTTAGCATATGTATCTAAAGCACTTAGCATATTACATAGGCCGGTAGGCGTCTTGGACATTAACACCATATCATCGGCGTACAAGAGCCACTGAATGGCTACGCCTTGTAATTTGGGTGGATCGACAACCAAACCCTCAATACATGAGCCAAAATCCAATAGGAAAAAATTAAACAAGGCTGACGCCAATAGGCATCCTTGTTTCAATCCCCTTGTGGTTTGTATGGGATCAGACAGCAGGCCTTCATTATTCAGACAAATTGAAATGGATGTATTTGAGTGTAACTGGATTATCCATTTAAGTATGTTCCACGGGCACCCTAGATCCATCAGTTTCTTGAATAATAATTCCCTTGGAACAAGGTCAAAGGCTGCCTTGAAATCGACAAAGGCCATATATATTGCCTGATTGCGTTGAGTATTCAGATGAATGATGGCTATCAGAGTAATTAAATTAATAGTAGTACCTAGTCCGCGGACAAAACCTGTTTGAAAGGAGTCTCGAAGGCGTAGTTGATCTAACCAGCGGTTGAATTCACCCAAAATCAGGCAGGCAAACATTTTTCCAGGGCAGTCCAGCAACACAATGGGCCTCATTACGACTCAGGCGGTAAGGGGTTTACGGCGGCGTAAACAGCGCCGACCCTTACCGCCTGAGTACGAGGTCCCTTAGCGCCATGGCGGATTTAACACCTGCTTTTAGCAGGTGTTAAAATCCATGGCGCTAAGGGACCATGGAGTTAATTACGCCACCGTAATTTACGGTGGCGTAATTAACGCCTTCCCCACTCCCATTATGCCCTATGGGGCAAAAATGGGAATGGGGAAGGGTAAATGGGGATTGGGGACTTACCGCCCCGCCAAACTCGGAATGAGGCGGTAAGTCCGCCAACCACCATGGCGTAAACGTAGTTTACGCCATGGTGGTAAAGTCACGGCCTAGGCGGTAACTTACCGCCTGGGTCGTAATGAGGCCCAATATGTCTATACGATGCTGGATCGGTCCTGTCTCCTTTCTTGAAAATCGGAAGGATAATTGATGTTTGCCAGTTCGCGGGCACCAAACCTGTGATCATAATATGGTTGAACATACAAAAGAGAATGTCTGACCAAAGATGTTTGTGCTGTTTTATCATGACATTATGTAGCCCATCTGGTCCTGCTGCTCTAGATACACTCAGTTTGGATATGAGAAATAATATATCTTCACAATCAAAATTGACAGTATGATTAGCCACACTGCCATCCCATATTAAACCAAGATCCGGAAAGGGTGAGGTATATATAGTACCATAAAAGTCATTCCAAGATTCGTGAGAGATGGAATTCACCTGTAATGAATGTTGATTTTTCAACCCAGTATTGTTTAATAGAGCCCATATGCCTGCTGATGATTTGAGGATGATTTGATTCAACATAGCCTCCCCATCATGTTGGTATTGTGTGGCACGCCGGTTCTTAATCCAGTTTTTATACGCCCTTTTTAGTTGTTTAATCTGATCTTGATTAGCTCCTGGGATGGCAGGAGGTCTGTTTAACAATTCCTTAATATGCCTTCTTAGGTCACTTTTCTTGCGTTTTACTTCTAAGTCGAAGGCATGTTGATGTAATTGAGTAAAACCTTTAAAACGAGACCTCTGGGTTGCAAATCGCTGAATAACGTGTACATAACAACCGCTAAGACATTCAGCATCATCAGCATATTGTGCCGACACTGCATCTCTAAACTGGTGCAACTTCCACTGGGACCAATGTAATCGATTACCACCATTGTTAATCCGTAAATTAGCCACATTCATATTTAAAGGAAGTTTCTTTGTTTTAGGCCACTCATATGTCAATTGTAACCAACTATGGTCACTCAAAAAAGTTGGTTTAATGGAAAACATGGATATGTTGTTCAGGCATTTGGCATTTACAAAGATATAATCCAACGTTGCGAAGCTGTTAGAATTGTGCCAAGTGGGTTTGGGGGGAACATCTCCGTTTATTGAACCATTGACCGTTAAAAAGTTACGGTCAGCCGTTAGAGTTAACCAACGACATTCATCAGATAGGGGGCTCCAACGTTTGGGAGCTAAAAGATGCAAGTTCAAATCCCCCTTTATGAATGTGTTGGTTATAGTAACATCCAATGTAAGTTGGTCAAGAATCCTCCTGAGAGTATCAAAGAATTCATTTGAAGATAGATGTTTTTTCCCCCAGTAAATATTTACCAAGGCACACAAACTTCCGCCAACGTGAAGTTTTACATATTGAAAACATGGTGATGGTGACCTATGCCAAATAATTTAAATATTCTTATCCTTGCGGAAAGCCATAAGTAGCCCCGCCATAGGACGACCCTTAACTGGCTCCATGGCTGGTACCACAAGAATATTGTATTTACCCGATGTTGGAGTATTACGAAGCCATGTTTCCTGAAACACTAATATATCAAACTGTGAGAGGTCCTTGTTTTCATTATTAAGAAAGTGTTTATGACCTCTTGTGTTCCAAGAAAGAAGGCTAACTGAATCTGTCTTCCGAGATAGTTATGATCCCACATATTCACTGTCATGGGACCAAACATTACGGATAGGTCCCGCCCCTGTTGTCTTAAAGGCTATCTTTTCACCATATGTACGACTTTTGGAATGATCGATATTTACTTGTGCCTGATCATCATGAAGCACATCTTGTGTCACTGTAAAACCCAAGTTGTAAAAGGCAGTTCGAGCCAGCCACAATGTGTTTAATACCACTCTGGACTGCACAAATAAACGTGCTTCTGTTAGATCTTGGTCATAGGCAAATTCTACCAAACTAATATCAGCTGATGTGATATCTTCAAGAGCGGTAATGTCAGCACAAATATTCAATATGCTAGCTCGATTCAAATCATATGTAGGAAAAGGGTGACCATGACATCTTATGAGAAGGCGATAATGATTTTTGAATTGAGCATTACCAATATGCCTAGATGATCTTGGGGTAAGCTCACTCTGTTGTCTTGAAGTGGAGGATATGGAACCCCTAAGTCCTACCTCCGTGGGCTCATGTAAGGATATGTTCTGTGATTTCATGGGTCCCTTTAACAAAGGTTCAACTTTAGGTGGCCCCCTTTGAAGAATCTGGCTGTTGAGTTCAGATGCATTTAGTAAACCCTGATTGACTAGCTTGCTGGTTTCATTTTCTCTAGCATATATTTCAAAGGAAGCACGAATCTCCTCTCGTAGATCTTGTAGTAGCTCATCAGAATTCAATGTCTGTGTTTTTTTTCCCCCCTCCTGCAAGTCGATCGAAATTTGTTTGTTTGATCTTACTCTTAATAGGTGGAGTAATATAACACTGTACAAGAGCCTCACTAGCTTTAATCTGTTTGTCAGGGTATATTTAAGACCATTTCACCACTAATGAAACAAGGTATTCTGGTGCCATCAGAATCACATGCAATACCGCAGTGTATCCTATCAAAAAATCAAAAGGAGGGTTGCAGAGATTTATACAAGACATGAGACCAATTAACCAGATTATAGAAGCAGAGTTTCTTCTAGTTCCTAATCTGGTGACGATACTATGCAGTATCCTAGTGGAAGCTCGATATTTCACGCTGATCGATTTGAAGAACGCATTTTTCTCGATCCCGTTGCACAAAGATTCACAAGCCTTGACTTTCTTCATGGTTCGCCAAACTCATCTGAAACACACTTGTTTTCCCCAGGGGTACTCTGATTCCCCATCGATCTTTAATAGAGTCTTACATATGGATTTTGGCAATATTGATCTTAAGAGTGCAGTGATACAATACGTAGATAACATTTTAATTTGTAGCACGACTGAAGAGGAGTGCAGACAAGATTTGATTCAGCTAATGACTATCCTAGTAGACAAGGGGTACAAGGTAGACAAAGCAAAGTTACAGTACTGTCCAGCACTAACCTGATTCCCTGTCGGGGGAAGATGGTGGCCCCCAGTCATAAGGAGGGTCGGAGTGGGGTGATTACCACGTGGTAATTCCCTGTTTTGAGCCTCCTCATTGGCTCGGATGCTGCCACCCCTAACTCCCTGGTACTCATACACAGTATTACAAGAATGCAAAAAAGGGAACTGTGCTTGTTTCTAATTCTAATGGAATTGTTCTCGGTGTGGTGGGTTCACCGTATATTTTGTCCTTTTAGTGAGGTGGGCAGAGCTATAAAAATCCTGCAAACCGTGCGATCCATGGGAGTCTGAACACCCTCGAATCCAAGTTGGAATCTATGTTTATAAACCAACAAACACATTGCTAAAGGGACGTTATGGTTAAGTTGCACTAGTCAAAACGTTTGAAATTCAATGGAAAAACGTTGTTACAAAGACGTTATGGTTACAGGTAAAACCGCAAAACCCCAATAATTTGTGAGTTATGGTTAGATAAGCAACCATAACTCGCGCTACCACTGTGCGTTGCAAGGAGTAACACCCATGACATCAAAGATGCCATCACAAATCTGTGTTAGAATCAGTGGTGGTTAGAAAAGTAGTGTAGCCGCATGGGTCTCGCTGAATACTTCTCTTCCTTCTACACGTAATGAAGATGCGTTTCACCTTGTTGTAGGCGTTCTTTTATTTCAGAATGTATTCATGTCCGTGAATGCTGGTCCTACGGCTAATGGCATACCATGAAGTGTCCATACTGCATGTGATGAGAACTGAAATTGAAACACAAGTCACCAGAGGGCAGGGTACTACCCTTCCAATAGTGCACTAGCATAATTTCTTGTACAGCATTCTGGACAGCTGCTCCAGCCACCAACAGGAACAGTTGTGTATGGCAGCAGATCCTTAAAACATCCTTGAACACCATATCCTGCGCTGCAGACCCTTAACTGGCAAAGGGCATTGTATTGTGCATGCACTGCGATGCGCAACTCTACAAAGGAAAAGTACTTGAAAGAGTTTGGGAGGGGTCTTCTGGGAGCATGCCAATGACTGATGCCTATTTAATTGAGGGCCACCCAACATTTCCCTCTGTGCACATCCCCTATGTTATCCCTGTAGGTGGTGCCCCTTCCATACTGGGACATGCCTTCCTTTTCTTCTGTGTGGTGTGTTACAAGATCAAAATAAATGGAAAGCAACTGGAAGAGGAAAAAAGTTCAATGAAAAAAGCTGCTTTCAGAGTTGGAAACACACAGATAGACGTCTTCACAATGTACCATGCTTTCTCCATTCCCGGACTAAATGAAAAATATCACAGCCACATCTGTGTCTGCGTAGTGTGATAAAAAAATTATGCATTAGATCGGAAACCTGCGCATGACCTGGGCATGTGCTTCCTTCATCGCAAACGGTATGGAAACTCCGGTAACATATTTTGCACTTTTCCCTCCACAATGAAGAACAATGTTGGCATGATCGCGCGTCACCAAAGTCTCACAAAGACAAACCAAAAGCAGTCACTGCATTGCAAGTACTCCATACCAGTACAAATCCATACAGTAGAATCCAAAATGTGCAGCCAATGCACAGTGTGTTCCATTCCCTTTCAATGTATTCCGAACTCCCCCAAAAACCGTGCACTGTGGCTCGTGAAGCACACAGCCATAACCATAACTTCCGCATTTGTATTGACAAATAAACCATGTATCACAGTTTGTGCGTAAAAACCACACCCAGAAACCTTATTCAGCAATGCTGTAGCGTGCACAGGGCCATTGCTATGGCCGCCATCTGCAAAAGGGCCAGATGTGGCAAGTGCAGCCCTGCATCTATCCCGATGTCCGCGGACTTATTGTGCTGTGCGTGGAATGTGGGGGAATAAATGTCAACCAGGGTAGGGGTTTTCGTTTGTAGTGGTGGCTCTCAAAAGAGCCGTTTTGTATTTTTTTTAAAGGTGCTTCCATAGAAGCAATTTTTTTTCTGTTTTTTTATAAGTGTTTTTGTTTGTTGTACTTTACCGCACATTCTTAAAATAGCGTCTTCAGTGTAGCCTGTAGATTGGAAAACAAAATGTCATTGCCACTGGGCGACAAAGAAATGCCATTTCCATTGAGAAGGTGCACACATCGATAACCAATGTTGTCATTCTCACAGGAATACATCCCAGCAGCACACAAGAAGTTACACATGCTTCTGTTGATAAGACGCCTTCCGACCTCTGGCTGATGACAACATTCATTGGAATAGTTATATACTGGACTTGGTGGTGTACATGAGAAAAGCACCTTTTCAGGGCGAAAAATGTGCTTCACTGCTTTCATCATCTTTTTGAGTATACAGTACACACGTGAACAAGCTATGGAACCAAAAAGCAAGGCTCCATAGTGCATAACCACAACATGTACAGTAGCGAAAGTGGCCACTCGTCGACATTCTGCAAGCAAATTGGCGAAACTATACACATCCACACCGCACCACAAAGCCTCCACTTCCTCCAAATTCAAATTGCCATTAAAGCCTCTCCACGGCATACTGGAGCAGATCTAGCACAAAGGGATCACCCACTATGAAAACTGTGTGTCTCGCCACATCTGCCAGCCTCACTACACAGAGTAACGAAACAAAATATGGCCGCCCTTTCCTGCGACGCACTCCCTGACCACCTGATTGGACAATTTCCACAGTCACATTTCCATTGGCCAGCATGGTGAGAAGTGCAGATTGTGGCGCGTGCACTCTCCATGTAACACTAGCAGTTCTGTACAACAGTCCCTTGCGTACACACCACACCCAGAAACGTTATTGCGCAATCCCTCAGCCGCCACAGTCCCATTTCCATGGCCACCGCCCTGCAAATCCCCAGATGAGGTTTTCCTGCTGCGTGTATGCGTGGTGAAAGAAATGTCATTCAGGGTAAGGGCTTTCGTCTGTAGGGGTGGCTCTGAAAAGAGCTGTTGTGATTTTTTAAATCTTTTTATTGTCTGCTTCCACACAAAGAGCTAACTTTCGGTTTCATAGAGTTGTATGTTTTCTTTTCGTCCTCAGAATCTTACAAGAACCTTTTGAGTGCATCTTGGAGAAGAGCAAACAAAACAGCATTACAACTGGATGACAACGAAATGTCATTTGATTGGAAGAACTCCGCATTTCCAGAACTAATGATATCATTGTTACAGAAAAACATGCCACGAGCACACATAAAATCAGACATGCTTCTTTTAATCAGACACCTTCCAGCTTCTGACTGGGTACAACAGCCAATATGAGTGGCCCATACTCTTCTTGGTGGTATTGCAGTGAAAACCACCTGGGCAGTGGGAAAAAGCCTCTTCACTGCATTCATCGGCCTCTTGAGTCGACGGAGCAAACGTAAACAAGACACGTAACCCAAATGCAAGCCGCCTTAGTGCATGATGACAACATGCACAGTAGCAGAACTGGCCAGTTCTCTGCAAAGTGCATGCATATCGGCTAAACTGAGGTCATGGACAGCGCACCACAATGCGTCCACTGCTTCCAAACCGAAATTGCCATGAAACTTTCTTTCCTGGACATACTCGTGCAGATCTATCACAAAGGCATCACCCAAAGTCAACACAATGCGTGCACAGTAATGAATACCATTATTATCGCCCCTTCCTGTGACCCACACCCACCCTCAGTACCTGATTGGATAATCCCCACAGTGTAATTTCCATTGGCCATCATGGTGAGAAGTGCAGAATGTGGCACGTGAGCTTCCCAAAGTACCATGAGGGCCGCGCCCCAGTAAAGCACAAACAGTCCTTCTTCCCTTTCCACTATCCTCTTCCCACCGTCCCCTCATTGGGTATTTCTTAAGTAGTCACACACCAATGCCATCCAAGACATCAGCATCTAACATGGTCAGTTCTCCACAAGACGTCATATGTACCATTACACATTCAGCCTGCAAGTGTGCTGTTAATCGAAAGTACATCCAGTGGAAAGTTCAGTGAAACATTTCAGGATTTGTGCATGCACATTCATCCACATGGACACCCATCACCAAAAAATAAAGGTATGAAGATTTTTTGGCAATATGTTAACAATTCTGTTATAAGTACCTCTGCGCACTATATCTTCCACTAAGCGTCCATTACGTTTTTGAAAATCATACTGGTTTTTCTCCCATCTCCCACCATGAAGTGGCCCTTCAATGGTATCTGTTTGCAATGTTTTCATTTACCCATATCATACAGTGTATTAGCGAAACAGGAACCCTCTTCTTTCCTTCCAACAATGTTACGAATTGTGTTCCCCACTAACCCATCTCCTAGATAAATCATAAATATATGGCAACAAAGCCACTACTGAATGTGTTTTACTAACCTAAAGGCAGTTCTCAAAAGGTCAGTGTGTGCACGGCTGCGGTTCTTTGTACGCTGCACTATTGCCACAGCCTCTTTTTAAATCTGCCAGCTTCTACTCCCCGCCCTCAGCAACTCATCCACAAGAGGACTGCACAACTTGTCCTTGGCCTGAAGGCCAGGGATCGTATCTCTGCTGGACTAAAATGTCTGCACTAGCTTCCAGTGGCCGTGAGGAATAAAATGAAAACCCTGTGCATTTTGCACAGGGCCTTCTGGTCCCTGGGACCTCAATACCTTCCACTCTCATTTCCTAAACATCTGCTTGCTTGAGCTCTTCCCTCATCCGCCTCCTACTCCCTCTGGGTCAGTTGCATCTGCATGCAAGCAGTTGGTGGTAGATGTCTTTCTTCTGCTGGGGCCTCCATCTGGATAGGCGCTCTGCCTCCCTGGAACTTGAGGAGAACCATCTTAGGGTCTGGAAGCACCTCAAAACATTTCCATGTGCTTCTTCTTTTCCCCCTCCTCTCCCCTGCTCACTTCCTGCCTAAAACTGATTGTGCACTGGTTTCCTACCCACCCTCTAAACTGTGCCCCTGGCCACCTCCCTCTTGACAGTTCCACCTCTGCACTGGGTTTCTGCCAAGCTCCGCACTTGGGGACTGTTTTGGGGACTGTTTTGTGTAACCCTAACAGTCCAACCACCACTTGATGTCTACACTTATCCTTGCACTTGGCAGCACCGGGCGTAGTGGCAATTATTGCTATTTTTTGTTGTCCCCATGTACTCCACTTTGCCCTTCCACTTCCCATTCACTTGCACACTTTCAGTGTCACCTAGCCTAGTGGGATCAATGTCTCTGTGTGGTCTCTGTTCCGCCTCCCTTTCCTCATCGCACCTTCATACACTTGTGTGTAGGCGCAGTACAAACGCCACAACATACCATATCACATCATATCACATGATACATACACTGCATTTATGACAACAGGATGCCTGCCACGTACCTTGTAGACTTCACAGAATGGTCTTTCCACTGTAATCCATGTACTACAAATGTCTGAAAAGTGATCCCACAAAAGCTGCACGGAATGTATGTTAGAATGTATGTTAGCAATGTTAAGCAAGTGCATGCAGTGCATGCATACAAACAGGATGCCTGCCCCTTACCTTGCACACAGTCACCATAGCTCCCTACATTTCTCAGTACAAACAGACCTTCTGCCACAGTGTTTGTGTACACACCACAAACAGCACCCACATTGCGCAATGCCTTAGCCTCCACAGTGCCAATGCCATAGCTGCCATCCTGAAAAGAGCTGGATGTGGCACGTCTAATCCTCAAAGTACCGCGGAATCCACTGCGTTACCGTGCTAGGAACAGGATGGGGAGGGTGTGGGGGGGAATGTAAAACAGTTTAGGGGATTGTGTCTTTAGTACTGCCTCTGAAAACACTTATTTTATTTATTTATTTTTGTCGTGTTTTTGTTATGTACGTGCGTGCATACATTTTTTTTCAGTTTTCTTTCTTTCGATGACTGTCTGTTTGCTTCTCCTCCTGACATTTCTATCGACTGAAGGTGGACGCTTCTCTCACATTTCTACAGGATTCTCTGCAACGCTTCATGCAGAGTGGATAAATTACACTGGCATGGTCCTATGCTCCTCTTGGTGTTATCGATGAGAAAATCACCTTGGCAGTGGGAAACATCTGCATCACTGCTGTCTTCAACTTCTTTAGGTGAGCAAACAAACATGTACACGAAATGTACCCCAAATGTAGTGCTCCAAAATGCACAACCACCACATCAATAGTACCGATAGAGGCCACACATGTGCAAAGGAGATCCATGCACCCGAAACCCCACTCATAGACAGTGCCCCAAAAAGCCTTCACTCCTTCCAACTGAAAGTTGGCAGCAAAGCCTCCTTCCACGGCATACATGTACAGATCGTGCACAAAGGTATCCCCCACGATCAGCACTCTACGTCTCGCCATCTCTGCCAACGTCACTGCATCAGGTTTTGGGTGAAAATGTTACCGCCCCTTTCTGTGAACCACACCCTCCACACTTGATTGGATAATCCCCCAGAGTTCCATTTGCAAGGCCACCATGCTCAGAAGAGCAGAATGTACCATGTGCCTCTTCCCAGCTACAGCGAGGGCCGCACCCCAGAAAACCTGACACAGTCCTTCTTCCATTTCCATCATTACATTTGAAACACTCCTTCATTAGGTAGTATGAAATAGTCACACAAGAATGTAGCAATCACATGCGAGACCACTACATTGAACACTATCATTTCTGTACAATACTCCAGACGTACCTTTACACACTCATAGTACACGTTCACTCTGTGATGCTGACAAATTTGTCTCATGGCACAATGTGTTAAGACACTTCTTCAAGCAAGTGTCTTGTAAAGGGCAACCCATAGCAAACGGAAATATTAAGAAATTGGTCCCTAATGTACAATGTGTTCACTTAACTACACCATGTGCTAGTGAACGCATATTACCGCCCTTTGCATTTTCCACCAAGTGTAAAATGATCTCGACAACCACCCTTCAAAGGTCACCATCCTCAGAGAGATGCAGAGTTAACCCTGTATGGTGGCATGAGGTGGTGCTGGGTGTGGGCAAGGCCTAGTCTTTTGGGTGCATGGCCAACGGCCTACGACCTTTGGCCATCTACCCAAAAGTCTATCCCTTGCCCAGACCCTGCACACAATATTGATGCCATGAATGGGAACATTTGCCACGTGCCGCAATCCACAAATGTACCATACGATGGGTGATATAAAGGGCAACCCATACCAAAGGCAAATGCCGACATGTGGCTCCCCACTTTGTAATATGTGCAATAATGTACACCATATGGTTCTGTATGCATATCAGATTACTTGTGCTCTTCTACCACGTTTACAATTTCCTGCCCCACCATTCTTTAAACGTCACCTCCCTCTGAGACATGCATACTTTAAACCGCATGCCTGCATTATGGTGCCGTAGCTACGGTGCAACCCTAGGCTCTTTGGTGCCTGGCCTAAAGCCTTTCGCCATGCACCCACCAGTGTAGGTGTTGCCCACACCCAGCAGAACATAACAGAGTCATGCAGGTGAACAAGTGGCCAGGTACATGCCGTTCAACCCTACCACTTCTAAGCACCCAGTAGACACACTACATGACGGGTCACTCCATGAGGTCCAGGCATGCAGTAAACACTGTACAATGTGCTACCAATCCCCACACCCATGGTACTAACATTGTATACATTGCTGTGCCATCAGTGACCACGGAAACAGATTGCATCACCAGCTATGGTGCTGTAAAGCAGACTGCCTGCAGTCTCCACACAAGGTAGCCGTCTGTAGAGGCAGCAGCGAATTGGCGCAGTACGCATGTATACTGCAGGCACATGACCGACTACTTCCACCTACTGACATATATCACATGAACCACTTCTCATACCCCCACCCTCTCCTTCCCTTCTTCCCCCACCACATGGCGTAAAGTATGTTTGCCAGTCCCTTTCGGCACTGCACTGTCCTCCGATACACCATGGCGGCTTTCCCAAAAACTTTGATGCACAGCACGCTTCCCTCCAGCCAACCACCGGCTGCGTTTAATGCTCGCCGACATCACGGCATACCGCAAGCCAATGACACTTCTGTCCGCGGAGCGAATAGGGAAATGGGTCCGCGGAGCAGAGCCAGATATCACTAATTTTTCCAGCCATACATTTCACTTCTTTGCATCAAAAGCACTGGTCGGATTTCCACCAAAAGCACACTTTCTGAACCAAGCCCCCGCTCCTGCCGCAAATTTGGTGAAAATCCGTCCAGCCGTTCGGCCTGTAGCCGTGTGCAAAGTTTTTCCCCATTCAGCCTATGGGGGAAAAAATGTTGGGACTACCCCCTCTAACTTCCCCCCCGAGGTCCCCCTCTGCATGAAACCTCACCAAAGCATACATTTTTGGTAAAGTTTGGTGAGGATTCGTCCAGGGGGAGCGAAGAAGTTATAAGCCGCCCAAAAAGTGGTCTCCCTATGAGTTTCGCAACTTAACCATAATTACACGGAGTTCCAACACTACAGACATGTGTGCCATAGTAATTACCTTCCATGCATAAAGAACTATGATAGAAGTACAATGGAGAGCACTTCTTTATTGTATAAATCTACCTAATCCCCACAAGTCGTTTTTACGGTCGCTAACGTTTTGTGAGCCTTTATCCTTTTTCGTGCTTACTTACTCGTTTTTAATTATAGGGCCTGCTGGACTATTTTGCTGTTTTGTAAAAACGCTTTGTTTAATATCATTTTACAGGTTTAAAGATTTAACTATTGTGCTAGTACTGTTTGAAAATGCACAATTTTATATATGCTATAATGTTGAGTGCATTGTGCTGTTTTAAGCTGCTGTTGCGTTATTCTTCGGCGTTGACTGTCAAATAATGAATACATGACTGACTATGTTTTAGAGTTGTTAGGTATTGATAGCCTCCTTTTTTATCTGTCTCATTCTGTGGAGCGTGGTCGTACACATGGCTCCAGGCATGCCATTTATTTAATCAAAGGCATGTTAAGAGAGATTTTTCTCAACAACAGGCTTGTGTTGGAATACTGTGATCCAAGGGTTGGCCAACATGGGATTGGCCAGAAAGTGTCTGAAATTCCCCGTGGGTTACGTTCCTTGATTGAAGGATATTCTGCACACCTGTCCTAGTCAGACGAAAGTAGTTTCAGAGTTCATGCTTACCAAGGGTGAAATGTATTACAGCGCCCGTGTAGGGCATCATTCACATATTAACCAGACGTGACCTGCAAGAAGAGTTTCTTACTTACTCCAGGACGCATAGTGAATTGGCTTCCATTTACTTTTATTTTTTCCAGAACTTTGCTGAAAATGCCACAAGATGCTTTCCAAAGCCTTGCAAGAGTTCGGACAGTACTCCTGGCTGTTTTACCGTTTCAAAGAATGGGAAGTGTGTGCCTTAACGGTTGTAATAGACAATCAAACTCATTACGAGTCCGGCGGTAACTGAGCCGGAAAAAGTGTCAGGTTATCGCCGGACCTGTATTACCATTCCACCTCTGTGATTCCTGGAATCGCTGGGGCATTACGACCCCGGTGACTCGGGAATTCCAGAGGCGGAATTGTGTACATCCCCATTCCCATGGAGCCCCATAGGACTCCATGGGGATGGGGACAATGGAAACACCGGTTCTCTCTATGACAGAGCTGGTGTTTCCATGTCCGGCTGCAGGCGGGTGGTGTTAAACCCGCCAAATCAGACCTGGCAGGAGTGACACCTCCCGCCTGCAGGACTCTTAATCAGTCGGTCCGGAAAGAACTGTG
Source organism: Ambystoma mexicanum (assembly GCF_040938575.1). Classification (NCBI taxonomy): domain Eukaryota; kingdom Metazoa; phylum Chordata; class Amphibia; order Caudata; family Ambystomatidae; genus Ambystoma; species Ambystoma mexicanum. The sequence continues at coordinate 915,266,439 of NC_090932.1, forward strand.
GCAGAGGTTTTACCACCACCGTTCTTTCCGGACCGGCAGGGTCGTAATGAGGCCCAATTTCTTCTATTTATATGATATGATATGGCATCTGTAACGCGCCTATACACACGTTTTCACTTATGCCACCTGCCCCACCCACCCATAATAAGCCATTTAATGTTATCCCTTTGAATTTTATTTGACTCAATAATCTTCTTTCTCTTCAAACTTCTCTACAAAAGTAAGCCCTTCATCGCCTGTAACAACGTTTCACCAGCTGCACCACTGCACAGACAGTCTCAACTGGATTACTGTAATTGCCTTCCCACAGGCATCCAGGCATCAGAAATCTGGAAGCTGCAACTTTTCCAGAATACAGCAACCAAATGAAGTTTCAGGAAAACGTATACCTGAACGCGTCTCTCCTTCTGTGATGCAGCACAACTTTGTGGCCATCAAATCTCGTTCTTTTACAAAATACCTGCGTACAGTAAGTAGATCTCTCTATAGCATCCAGGTTGAATGCCCTTGAACTCTTCAAAGGCCCGCCCTAAATGTATCCATTCAATTGCTATGTACAACAACAATTTCGGTGGTGAGGATCCGTTCTCAGTCCTTGCCACATGCATTGGCAATGGCCCTTGCAACTATTAACCACTAAACCCTTTCAAACAAGTCTGCCTTTTTAAGTCACATGCCCCCAACAAACTACAAGTTTAAAGCGTTGCACACAAGGGTCTTTTGCAGAAAATATATAATTGACTTAAAATACAGTACTTCCACTTTTCTTGAAATCAAACTGCATCTATGCTTTTGGGAGTAGGGTGAAGATGGACAAGTGGGCTTGAGGTAGCAGCTCTGGTAACTCTCAGTTTTTCCTTGTCTGGTGTAGAGGTAACCAATTTATTGGCTACTGGGGATATGGGAGAACCCTAAGGTCAGTCTTGGTGATTCTGACATGTGCCCTCGAGCTGCAGGTCGGCTGGGGTGCTACTGAGGTAACAGCTGCACAAGTGGTGGGGTTGTGGATAATTTTGCTAATTATAGGGTATGCCTCCCCGAGCCTGTGGGAGAGGTTTGCATCGTGCTAACTGGGGAGGAGGGCATTCTATGGGCACTCCCAGTAAGAGTTTACGGGAGGGTGGGGATTCCACTGGCTAAGCAGGATCATTGACTCCATACGCTTTCCAAGGGAGCTGAAACCGTATGATATTGAAAGTGGAGCCTAGCAGACCTGGAACAAGGCGAGTGGCATGTATGTCCAGAGGTGGAGGCGAGGACCGGATCAACAAGGCATGCCATCAGCTCATAATGCTCGGTTGCATTAGTGCTAATGCAAGGATATTTGCAGTGCCCCTAATATACCAATGCATCCCAATTGCATGTTGTTATAGGCGCAAATCTGGGCTTGGTGCAGGGAAGGAAGGACTTGAGGAGACAGTCAAGAGAACAACTGAAATGGACATCATCAAGTACCCCAAATGAAAGTACTATCTTAAACACTGTTCAACATGATGAAAAGTCCTTGGAGGTGCCGGTTCATATTTATGGCTATTTTGAGCTTTTCCGGCCTTAAACACTTTCTAAATTAGCTTAACTGAAGCACGGCTTATAGAGAATCCCAATGAGCGCACACCGACTGCATATATGACTGGTGTCTGCTCTGCTGGATTCCTGTTATCATTTGCATGGAGTAGATGTAGATAGGTGAACCCCAACGCATGCTGTACACCACCATTACTGCACTTCTCTATGGAATTTGCCTTCCATTTTCACCTGTAAAAGGGCAGGCAGAACCTCTAAACCCCCATAAAAAATATGATGCAGATGGCGATGCATTTGGATTCCCTGCATGGGGCCAGGGGGAACACACAGAAATGATATACCTCCCTGCGCCCCGATCCTTGCAATAAATCCAAAATCTGAGACAGAAATACGTCTCTCAAGTGTGCACACTGATATCTGTCGTATCTAACGCATGACGACCCTACTCTTTGAATAATGATCATCTCAACCACCTAGTATGTATCATCTCATTTTACTGAAATGTCCACGTGTTAATGTGCACCCGGATGCCTGCGGGCTATGGGGCGGTACACATACAGAAATGTATTTAGATTGATTATACTATATGATGATATATAATCCTATATATGTAGGATATGTTTCAACTGCTGTCTGTTTGATTGACGTACTTTGATGAAAACAAAACAAAACAAAATAGTTTGATTAATAATGTCCTGATGACCTGCACCAATGCACCTAATAAACAGGGTGGGGCAAATGTTAGTGGAGAAGAGAAGAAAAGCAGTGAAACTAAAATACAGGGAAAAGCAGAGCAAGAGAAGAGAATCATTGACAGTAGGGGCCTCTGGGATAAAAAGAACAAATCATCAAAAAAAAATATTAAAAGGGTGAATTGTATCCATTGTATCAAAGGTAAAGTTGTAATTCTGACACAGTTTCACTTATTTGACAATCTATCACTATGGGCCTATTTTGATGCGTGCACAATATAGCACAGAGGCGTAAAATACTTGGAGACAAACATTGCATGTTTTTCTGCCTCCATGTCATTTTGGTTTGGATTTATTGCAAGGACCCGGGAAACAGCGTGCTAGATAATTTATGTATGCCCCTCTCCCCCGCAAATGCAGGGAATCCACATGAATCTCCCTCTGCATCATAGTTTTGCTTTGGGTTTTTCAAAAAGGTAGCAGGCGCCCCTCTCCAGAAAGAGCATGGCATGATAACCTGTTCTGTGGTTTTTTTTCACACTTTGCGATTTCGCAGCCATCGCTTTTTGTTCATTGTACCTTTCACACATGGGAAATATACATTTGTATATCAGTCTTTGTCCCGCCCACATGGGTAGACTAGCACTGAAATGCTATGGCAATTCCCTTCTGAACAAGAGTACCAACAGCAACCCCATACACGTGTTTCAGCCTTGTTGGGCCTCATCAGTGAGGTGGAGCTGTGCCTCTCTGAGCACTGTGAGCAGGGAGTCCACGTCTGGGTTCCCCCTGTACCTGGCATGATAACCTGTTCTGTGGTTTTTTCCCACTTTGAGATTTCGCACCCATCGCTTTTGGCTCACTGTACCTTTCACAGATGGTAAATATCCATTTGCATATCAGTCTTTGTCCCACCCACATGGGCAGTCCAGCACCGAAATGCTACGCCAATTCCCTTCTGACCAAGAGTACCAACAGCAACCCCATACATGTGTATCAGCCTTGTTGTGCCTCATCAGTGAGGTGGAGCTGTGACTCTCTGAGCATAGTGAGCAGGAAGTCCATGTATGGGTTGGTAGATAATTAATGTATGCCTCCTCCCCCCAAATGCAAGGAATCTGCATGCATCGCCCTCTGCATCATAGTTTTTCTTTGGGCGTAGATGGTCTGCATACACTTTTGCCGGTGAAAAAGGAAGTCCATAGAGTAATGGTGGCGTACACAGTTTTTTTATGGAGGCCACCATTACTAATGGGGTCCATGTGATAATGTCACCGTGAAAAAATCGTCAGGCAGGTGACGTTTTTTTCCTGACCCTTAAAATTATTTCCCCAAATATTCTAGGAGGGGTCTAATTATATATTATTACCTCCAATCCTAGAATATTTGGGGAAAGTGTTTGATTGTCTTGAGTGTGCATTTCTAGGGAAAGGCCACCATCTGGCAGCCATTTTCACAACAACATTATCACTGGATACGTACTAATGAGCTTTGTCATGCCTATTCCAGTAGGATCATCCATATGTACTGGATCTAGGTACTGAAACTCAGCATACGTTGGTGTTCACGTGCCTACATCTGTTCCATGCGGATAGTGTCAGAAATCAAGCAGAGTAGACTCCAACCATATATGCAGTGGCGGTCCTTGTGGATAGTGTCAGAAATCCTGCAGAGTAGACTCCAACCATATATGCAGTGGCGGTCCTTGTGGATAGTGTCAGAAATCCTGCAGAGTAGACTCCAACCATATATGCAGTCGCGGTCCTTGTGGATAGTGTCAGAAATCCTGCAGAGTAGATCCCAACCATATATGCAGTCACGGTCCGCGGTGTCCAGTCAAATGTTTGAAAAAAAAGGAACGAATTACCTTTTGTTCGAAAGTAAAAGGATCGAAATAAAGGTTTGAATTTTTATTTATTTATTTATATCTTTTTTTAGTTTAGAATGTAAAATAAAGTTTTTTATAAAAAGAAAACGGGGGGCACCGCCCCATAAAAAAAAAATTCGAACCATTTTTTCGGTCCTTTGACTGTCGAGAAAAAGGCATTCGAGCCTTTTGTTTTCGAAACTTTGACTGTGAACCGCGGTCCGCTCAATGGGATTCTCTATGCTGAATAAAAGGAGCATTTATGTGTTAGTTGCAATACAGTGTTTATTGTTCAAAGCTTCACATAAAGTACATTGCTTTAATGGTGTTTCACATTCTCCTCCTCCAATCAAGTTATGAACATTCCGTGTAATTGGGTCCATGCTCTCAATATCAAGCTCTCTTATTCAGTGTATTCACCCCAACAAAGGCATACTGCCGAAGGTCAACATCTAGCATTCAATGAGGTGTGCGATCCTGGAAGTGAGCTTAAACATTTTCATATACAATTGACTATCAATACAGGAATAGAGAAAAATGCTGTTATCTAATAATGTGTTTTGGTTGTTATGGGTTATCACATCAGCGTTTGTTTTCGTTTAAATAATAATGTCAGGATTATTTGCATACTTTATGTTTCGTTTGTATATAACCTTTGATTTTATGTGCTACACTGGTGCTTACACGAGTGGTTTGCGATTAATAATTTGATACATACATTATTCACAGCACTTTGAGTGTGTGATATGGCAAGGAACTAAATACTTACATTCTTACCAAATGATGACCCCAGTGTCGCACATATATAAAGTTGCATTTTAGTTCACCGTGCCGTTATGCCCAGGTATAATAATTGGATTTTATAGAAAAGAAATCCCAGTTTAAACGACACCAGGTGTTCAAAGGGAATGTTTCTAAGACATTCAAGAAAATGCAACTCTGTTCATTACTTTTATTCTTTTGGAATCTCTGTGTGAGGTTGTCAGAAAAGAGGATTTGAAAACACTTTGAAAATGTAGTAAAATCATACATAGAAAACTAAGCGATTAATCTCTCTAATCTTTTAGATGGCGATTGCCATTAAAGGATGCACAATGTGGAATTCAAAACTTGCTTTTACATCTGAGCTTCTTTTTACGCTGCAATGAATGGACTGCTTTAGGGTCATAGCATGCATTGGAATGTCTAGAGCCACAGGTTCCAATTTACAAGACCATGTTCAAATGCTCTCCTACCCCCAGTGGTGATGAATCATTTTGTACATACCTTCTATCTTGCAGTTACAGTAGTTTCTAGGCATCGTTTGATAGTGGCTATAATTTAGATAAGTAGCAAAAGTGTAGTTCTATTCGGCACTGGTGAATATACAGGTGTTCATGTACTTCAAAAAACAGTTGACTTTATGATTAATTTAGCTTACGTTTTAATTTGACACTTTTTTCAACTGTGAATATTTTGTCTCAGTTTATGGCTTAATTTGGTTGTTGCTTAAGGAATCGTTTGCTACGCTGTGGTTGCTGCTTGCATCTACCAGTGGACTTCTTTATTTAACCAATTTGACTACCAACATGTCAAAATATGTCTGTTAGAGTATTAATATCTGGGTGTTGGTTCCTTTTATCAATCAATGATGATTATCAACATGCTGCAGCAATTACTTTTCCTTAAGAAGTGTTTCAAATTGTGAAGTGGTAAGTGTGAGATCAAAGGTCATGTTATTTGACTCCCTTTGATATTATGGGCATGATTCATGGAACGTTTTCCTATGGGATTGCACCATTATAAAACACTTCCATGAATCAGGCCCGTGGTCAAGAGGCATGTGGCGTGACCCCTGTGACTCAGGGGAAATGACAGCCCTATGAAATGGCTTAGTTGGCTGGAAATACCTGCTCCAAATCTGTGCACTATATAATAACATTTGTGGTAAGCACCAAAAACAGACAAGGCCAGTCGTGTCTATACTACATTTAAGAAATGTCCTAGTCAAGAATTTATAATACATACACTTGGTTTATAAATGGCTAATGGCAATGGTCTGCAATAACACATCTGCAGTTACCTATGCCCTAGTATACACAATTGTAAACATGTTTTTTAGTTGCAGTTCATAAGAGTGAGACAATAAACAATAGTAAGATTTCCAAAATATCTAACAATGGGTTTTTATTCTGAAAAGGATATATGAACATTACACATGACAAACAATTATATCTTGCATGCACAAACAATAGTAGGACCTTGACAAAAACACCAGCGTTTTATTGGGAGAAGAAAACGAGTCTATTAATATACATAGTCATTCCCAACTTTATGAGAGTGACAATGACCATTTAAAATGTAAAAGGATTTACAGATAATAATGTGAATTTGTGCAAAGGAACACTGCGGAAAATCAAGAACAAACGAAAACTAAGCAACAACATTGTTTGTGCATTAAAAAACAATTACATTATTGGCATATTATTATTAGGACATAAGGGCCTCTAGTACAATATGCCGATGACAGACCATCTGGCCTGTGATAATGAACCGGTAGAGCAGAAAAATATATAAAATAGGAACCTGTTTGCGAACGACACCAACGCGTGACGGATTCAACTCTTTTTTGAATCCAGCGGCAAAACATCTAAAAGGGCGTCCATATTTTGGGCTAATGACCATGATAAAAATCAATCATTGGTGGTCGCCGTTAGAATCTTTTACTGCAAATCCCTTTGTGCAAGGTACAATTATTCAAACAAAAGAGCCGCTAACAGGAAATCGGAAAAAAATCTTTTGCTAATAAACGAATATTGGAATCCGGCCAAGATAAGCACAAGGAATTTTACGAATGCAATAACGCAACTCATGGACACTGCAATACTGAGGTACCAGAATTTGTCAATCGTTTGTTGCACAGACCTAAATTGATGTGGTTTCGAACTTGATACAAAAAATCATCTTAACATGCGCCTGCCGGAACAACTACTCAGCTCAAGAGCCCGAACATGGTCTGCAGAAATGGAAATCAGAAATTGTATTATGCTGAATGGTTGTGTAAAAGGGGACCAACGACCCAACTTTACCTGGCAAAATGCTAACAGCAAAAAAATATTAGATTACATATGGGCCTCACGCAATGTATTGGAAAAGGCAATTGCAATGAATGTCATCCCAATGAAAAACAGTTTTCATGACTTATTACATCTACGCTGTCAGATGGAATGGGCCCCTTTTCCTCAAAGATATGAAGCGACAGTCACTGCAAATGGCAATTGCCTGAGGATAACTGGCTCACAAGTCCTGCAGGTAACACAAAAATTCTCCGATGAAGCCCACTTACATGAAGTCAACTATGCGCCCCTGCTAATGAACTTTACCAGTGAAAGACCAACCAGAGCTCTGCACAAACACATGTACAGCAACATTATACAAAGTGCAAAACAATCTTTAAGGTGGGATCTGACTCACCTGACAAAGACCTTGCCAATAGAACAAGTAAATGAGGCTGTAAAAAAGAGAAGACAAAGGCACAGAAACTGGCTAAAGTCACATACCACCAAAATCGACCAGAATCGTGCCAAACTAAGGATGGAATTAATCGTGAAGAAAAACTCAAAAGAAATCTGGAGCATTCTCAACACTGGCCATTCTAAATGCCCTCAGGCGATTACCAATGAAATCACAGGCAAGGTCTGGGAAAATCACTTTTCAGCAGTCTACAAAAAGCCAGTGTTTGAACCACCAATGCCAACAAACAAGATCCCATATACCTGGGACACTAAGATCGAGTTGGCTGATATTGAAATGGCAATTAAAAGATAAAAAAATTCTCGAGCTGCTGGACCCAACCTAATTACCAACGTAATGCTGAACAAACACAGTTCGCAATGGGCATCCTTCATTGAAGTATTGCACGACTTGCAATTTCCAAACAAATTCCAGACTCTTGGCTGACGGCTGCGATAGTGCCAATACATAAGAAGGGCAACCGGGAAAATCCAGAAAATTATCGCCCGATTGTCCTCCTAGGCACTATTCGCAACGTTTTTGGGTCATTTATGTGTCAAAAGCTGGCTGCCTGGGCGACTGCTGCAAAGGTTGTGGAGATCCGACAAATGGGCTTTACCAAAGGCGTTGGATAGAGGTAAATCTCTTGATTTTAAACACACTAAAACTTGAAGCACTGAAAAGTAGAACCAAACTTTTATTGGCATTCATTAGCATGAAACAAGCTTTTGACACCATAAATCGTGGAAAGCTATGGTCTAAACTCATGTCTTGGAATTGTCTGGCTGAAATTTTGGATCCAGTTAAAGCCTTTCATGCAAATACCTCAGTACGAGTTAAAACTGAATAATGAGGGCACCCTATCAGATAAAATACCAACTAAAAAAGGCATAAAGCAAGGCTGCTCGTTGGCAGCCGATCTATTCAAATTGTTAATCTCTGATTTACCACTGCATTTAGCACAAGTAAAGTGCTTCCCTCCAAAGGTCAACAATGTGCCAATCACATGCATAAGCTATGCAGATGATTTGGTCTTGATAGACCGCAAGCAGATCGGTCTACAACTCCTACTGACAAAACTCCATGAATACCTTGGTGAAAATGACTTAGAAATAAACACCACAAAAACCAAGATCATGGCGATTAGAACAGCTGGAAACAAAAAAGACAAATTATTTAGGTGGTCAATTGCTCGGGAATCTCTTAGCAAAGTGGCAGAAATAAGATACTTAGGAATCCAATTCAATAGTTCAATATGTGAAGCTCCGTGGCTCCACGATTTGAAACATCTGATGACACAATTCAGTCTACAAGGAGCGATGATAAATAGAGATTTAGGAAAATTCACGATCGCTCCAATCTTGTCTTTCTACTGGCAAAAGGTAGTCTTGGCAATTTCATTTGGCGCAGAAGCAGGTTGGAACCTTTGAAAGGGGCCCCTAGGGGTCCCTTACGTCTATGGAAACAAGGCAAGTCACCACACACGATAGATACGCCAGACACGAGGTTGTATTCCCAAAGCTAGGGTTTATTGCAAAGCAAATAGTCTCAGTTGGCCAATTCGGTCTCACGCCCCGCGACGTGTATCTCTGGACCTCGAGGGACGCAAGAGAGTGAATTACATACATCAGTTACATATATACAAAATGCATATCATACAATCAGCTATGACATGTTTAACACCCCCCTTTATTGGGTTTCTTTGAACTCGGTGTGATGATGGACACTTTCGACAATTATGACACCTTCAAATATCTATTCTAGTAACAATATGCAATTTTGCAAGTGCGGAGGCATCTTTTAGTTGTTGAACAGAACACAGTGCTTCTGTTCTTGGAAGCGAGCTACATACGGGGGAAGAGTCAGATTCGAGACCTTGCTATCTATGAGGTGCTATTTGTGTCCTGGGAGCCGACACGCTCTACAGGGCTCGGTAAAGGGGGGCCGTAAGAAGAGCATAATTCAAGCCTTTAGCTGCTTTATTCTAACATATTCTACCATATAATGAGACTGGCTGGCAGCTGTAAAATGATTAAATGCCCTGCGGCTCTGCTTCAAGGCTACATTCGGGAGGGAGCCGGGCATTCCTTCCCGGCGCTGCCTACGTTGTGTTTCAATGAACTCTTATTAGCCTCGCGGCCCTGCGGCCTTGTCCCTTCATGTTCAGACAACAATATTAACAGTCGAGCAGAAAATGTGCAGCGAAGCAATAAGAACAGAAAGCAATGAGCAATTGTTAGAAAACAAAATGGCGATCCTTGTTACATCAAAATGGGCGTTCATTGGTAAACTGGAAACCTGTTTTTCTATCGTATCGTGCATGAGACGGTTGGCCCACGGCCACCAAAATACGTTTTGCCATCAATCATGAGAGGTATCCATTTTTCTAGAGTGACAAACCCTCCTTTGGCCATATGCCAAACGTCTCATTCATTTATTGTATCCTCCTCTGATGACGATAAGTCTAAAGTACTTATGTCGGAGTTTTGCATACTACTATAAGCATCATCATCTTCATTAATATCTGTAGCCATTAATTCTTTCACTGTTTTCATTTCATCTGTGTCTCTGTCATCCCGGCCATAAGTTTGTTTTCTTCTTGTTATTATATGCATACATCCCTCAGTTACCTCAGTGCAAACTAACGGTAAGCAGTGTGTGCAACAACAGCACGTTATGAATATTCCAAACACCACTACTAATATCGAGATCAACTTCCATCCCCAAGAACGCAATATTCCCCAAAACCAAGACTCTATTCCCCAGCCCTCTTCTCCAGTAGGGAGTTCGGAGCTTAGGACCTGCATTTTCTTTATTGCCTCGAAATTCGTAGGGGAATAATCATCTACAAATACACAGCACGCTGATCCCACAATCTTACAAATTCCCCCACGATCAACCAGGATCACATCGAGAGCCCTTCTATTTTGCAGTGTCATTAACCTAATTCCTTTTTCTTCCAACGTCATGTTAAATAGTATATCTGTCGTTGTGTTTATGGGATCTTTTAGTATTCTAGACAGCTGCCTTATGTTATAGGAGTTCACTATCTGGGACAAGAATGGAATGAATGATTTTGCTACGTCAGTCGCTATCAAAACACCTTCGCTACTCCTTTTGGTTCTAGATCTGGATAGTCTGGCCATGTCTGCTGTTTCTAAGAGGAACACTCCTGGGAACAGTAGACCTAGGTAACATGTACCCCCCCAGTTTCTGGGCAACCAAGGATATGCCTTCTCTCCACATATAAAATAAACTGGATCTCCCACATATACTGGTTCTATTTCCCATTTTAATACCACTGTATTCATGCATCCAGTAAATGTTCCGACTGAATAGGAACCTTTCTTTTTTAGACAAAAAGGGACAGTTATTGGGTTATAATTCACCGTGTAAGCAGGGGGAACTGCATCTTTGTTCCCATCTGTTCTTACACGAAACGTCATCACAGATGTTTTAACTGGTGGGGACAATCTATCTTGTCTATTTTGTTATGTTATTTTTCACGTACTTTTCCTCGTAGGTTCTGGGGTCATCACTTGTGCTTTATGGAATATGGAACAACCTACAGGCCTCATAATTATTTCCTCAAACTCATTCATGTTTGTTCTGTCTAATTGACCTGTACCACTCTCATTCCATTTCCCATAGAACATTGTACCTAAAGATGCACTACATACAGAACTTAATGGTAATGGTTGTACATACCAACCTATTCCTTTCCCAGCATGCTGCGGTAAATGGGCACATACCCAGCAATTTGTTTTCTTTAGAATTGCATGTGTCATATTCATAATCAATAACCGCGTATTGTTCCCATACCCTTCCCCGTGTCTTTCTTCCATCGGGGACAAGGTATAAGTAATCACCTGAACCGGGCTTTCAGTAGTGGATATATTAACTATTGGAAAAAACATTCCCAATGGGTGTATCGATTCCACATCCCATAGTACTAAGGCTGTCGTTATTGGTGCTACCACACTCATGAAGCACATGATTATTGTCAGTGCGAGCATACAATTCTTTTAACCATGCGTTTTCCTTAAGCTTACAGTCTTTACAATCAACTTATTCTCAGCAGCGGTGCAGGAGGAGGCTGAAAGCGGTCCCGACATGTTTCTCATCGTCCTTCTTCTTCCTTATTACAGTTCGTCGTGGATATCTCTCTTCGTTGCACTTGTTCTGATGTCAATAAGTTCAATGGAATTTTCACAGTTCAGTTCTGCCAGTCCTTTATAGCCTGGATTTACTTATTTGTTTTTAGGCAAGATCACTTGTCCTTTCTCATACTGCTCAGAGGACTTTTGATCGGTTCTCTATTGCCTTAGTACCATGTGCGCCCAGCTTGTCCGCTCTGGTTCCAGACACATGTACCTTTTATGATCGCACCGAGGAGCCACGAGTCTTGAATTGTCTGACCTGCACAATTCTCACGCTTCTCTCCTCTACACCTCTAGTTCCTTCTCCGTCCATGAGCGGAACCAGAGGTTAACATAGGCACCAAAGAACTGTGGATCACTTTGTCTTTCGAGGCCGTAAATCATATCGCCTCACTCCTGGTATTGTGTGATCCGTGAACAGTGCCGGTGCACTTTCAGATCCAGGCTCAAAGTCAGCCTGTGGCGCTACTGCAGGTGCTGGTGTGCGCCGCGCTAGTGATGCAGATTCGGTCTTTGGCGTGCTGGCAAGTGCTGGTGGGCGCCAAAGGGATACACGTTTAGTGTCTGCCGGTATTTGCAATGCAGATTTTGTGTCATCCAACAGTGATGTAGATTCTGTTGGGCAACGTTGAAGCACTCTTTGCCCTTCCCCCTTTTTAGCAATCGTTTCAGGCTTTGTTTCGGGTTTCACTTCTTGTTCGGACAGATTTGGTGGCAGCTTACTGGCAGCAGTTTCTTTCGTTTCTGAGACCGCTGTCTCATTCCGGTCGTCTGGGTCAGGCAAGTCTTTTAGCGAAGTTGGGATCTTTTTTGCATGGGTGGCATGGATCTACGACTTCCGTCCATCCACCCGTATCGCCGTCTGCGTTGCCAACAGTACTTGATAGGGGCCGTGCCACCTGGGTGCTAACGATGATTTTCTTTCAAATTTTTTTAGCAGCACCCAGTCGCCTGGCTCCAGCGCGTGCCCTGGACCGGTGTATCTCACTGGTAGAGCCTCCTGCACCTGCTGATGAATCAAACGCAATTTCTGCATTAAAAGTCCACAATAAGTACTAAGCACAGGATGTTCTACCTCGCTAAGTCGTTTTGGCTGAGGTGCGCACCAAACATTTTCCGGCCTCCCAATTACGATTTCGTACGGGGAGAGCCCAGTTCTTGCCTGTACAGACGTACGCATGCATAATAGCGCTATGGGTAATGCATCCACCCAACTCAACTTGCTTCCTGCACATATCTTGCTTATTTTTGACTTGAGAATCCCGTTGTGCCTCTCCTCAAGACCGGCCGAACTCGGATGCCTTGAACTATGAAATCTCTTATCAATCTGAAGACCCGCACATATCTGTAACACCACTGCGCCCACAAAATGTGGACCATTATCTGACCATAGGACACGGGGCAAGCCAAAACGGGAAAAATATTCTTTAAGCATTACTTTTGCCATGCTTATTGCTGTGCAATCTTTTAAGGGATATGGCTCCACCCACTTGCTGAATGCACAGATCACCACTAAGACATATTTCAAGTTTTAGCATCTCTCCATCGCTATGAAATCAAAATGGATTACCTCGAAAGGCATAGAGAGTGGGCCAAACCTGCCTATTGGAGTCACTGTTCCCTGTAAACACGTGATACAGTTCCGCACCAACCTCTCTGCATTCTTCTTTATGTTTACATTCTGCCATACTGTAGATAGGTGCTGTATTATCTTTTTCACACAGATGTGATTAGGGCTGTGGGCCATTGTGACCATTGCAGTCACATAAGAATTTGGCAACATCCAGTTTCTAGTTCCCTTGTTCACCCAACAACCCCCCAGATCTAACTCAGCAGAGCCCTTTGCCCACCCTTGTATTTCATCGGCCGTGGCTTCGGCCTGCATTTCTTTGACGGTGGCAATTCGATTTTCTATCATACAGGGTACCTCCTCGGTCTGGACTGTCATCATCTTAGTATTTAAATCAGTGGCAGTTTGTTTCGCAATTCTGTCTGCACACGCGTTTCCCTCTCCTACTTTGCATGTTACCTTTTTATGTGCCTCGCATTTCACTATTGCTAGGAGTTTTGGAAACGTGAGTGCAGATAGTAATCGTACAATCAAAGGGCCATGTTGAATTCTGGCACCATGTGATGTCAAGAAACCTCTCTCAGCCCAGAGTCGACCAAAGTTATGAACCACCCCAAAAGCATACTGACTATCAGTATATATATTCACATTTAAATTTTCAGAAATCTCGCAGGCTCTGGTCAATGCTATTATCTCTGCGGCTTGTGCCGAATTGTAGGGGATTCTTTTGCTTTCTATAACGCTCTCTAGGATAGTGATAGCGTAGGCGACAGTTGTCGTGCCATCAGGTAATTTAAAACAAGAGCCGTCACAAAATAACTCTCCATCTGGCTCTTTCTGTGGGGTGTCACTTAAATCAACTCTCCCCTTCATTTCTTCCTCAGTGACCATTAAGCAATCATGGGGGGGTGATTCGTTGTCACCAATTTCTTTTATGGGCAGTGGCATTAATTCTGCAGGATTCAAAGCGCTACACCTTAGAATTTGGATATGGGGCGCGAACAAGATAATCTCATACCTTGTCAATCTAGCAGAGGTGAGGTGTTGCGTCTGTGTCCTATTTAATAGAACGCCTATGGCATGTGGCACCATCAGAATTAAAGTATGCCCCAATACCATCCCTTCCGTTTGTTTCACCGACGCAGCAGCCGCCGCGACAGATCGCAAACATCGTGGTACTGCGCACCCTACAGGGTCCAGCGCGGAAGAGAAATAGCCACACGGCCTATTTCTTCCATCTTGTTCCTGTGTGAAAACCGCCAATGCACATCCTTCACTTTCACACACAAACAGTCTAAAAACCTTTTCATAATTCGGTGTGCCCAAAACTGGAGCAGAACATAATGCAGTTTTCAATTGATCAAACGCTCTCTGACATTCCTCATCCCACTGCAAAGGCATAACCGCATCCTTTCTAGTCAAATTCACTATCGGTTTCACAATTAACGCAAAATTACAGATCCATTGTCGGCAATACAAAGCCATGCCTATTATGGCTCTAACTCCTTTCTGTGTCTTTGGAATAGGCATACAAGAAATACTTTCTATGCGTTCTGGCGTTAGCCTTCTCCCCTCTTTCGAAAGTAGGTAGCCCAAATAAGCTACCTCCTTTCGATTATATTGAAACTTTTTCAAACTAGCTTTATGGCCATGTGCCACTTGGTGTGACAGTAGTAATACAGTGCTTTCTTTACAAATCTCTTCTGTGTCAGCAGCTAACAACAGATCATCTATGTATTGCAAGAGTACGCAACCCACTGGTAATCCTAGCATGTCTAGCTGCTCTTTCAATGCTCTACTGTAAATACTCAGACTTTCCGTGTATCCTTGCGGAATCCGCATAAATGTAAATGATCATCTCCTAATGTGAACGCGAACAAATATCTGCTGTCCTTGTCCCCAGAATGCTAAAGAACGCATTTTTTAGATCAACTACACTAAAGTATTCTGCTTAGACAGGTATCATTGTCAATATTGTAGTGACATCTGGGACTAAAGGAAATTGTGGATCTACTACTTTATTTAGCGCGCGCAAATCAATTATGAAACGATATGGTACTTCATTGCCTCCTTTTTTATAAACTGGAAGAATCGGGCTGTTGCATGTACTGCCTGTCATTTCTTCAATCACCCCTAATTTCACCAAATCTGTAAGAATACTCTTCAATCCTTTCTCACCTTCAGCCGAAATTCTGTATTGGGGAATTTGTGGTAGTGTAACACCCTTTTTCAAAAGGATCTTTACTGGCTCTATTTTCAAGCATCCTACATCGTTGTCATGCATTGCCCATATTCAGGTTGGCACTTTACTTAGCTCTCCTGGTAAAGTTTCAGACATGAATTCTGACACAGGGACATCCTGTGGCCAAATCGTCAGGAACACCCCGTCTGCCGTGCAATGTATAACTGCACCTAACTTTTTCAACAAATTTAATCCCAACAGGTTCTCCCCACAATTTTCTGTTAAAAGGAAAGGACAATGTTAAGTGAATGGTCCTATGGTAACTGGGACTGGTTGGGACACTGGGTTTATGACTGGTGTACCTGCGAACCCTACGGAAACATTCTTTTGCCCTGACAGTGGTATATCCGGAACCAAGTGATGGTCTATTGAACACTTCTGCGCTCCTGTATCTACAAGGAAGCGGTGCTCCTCATTCCCGACTCTCATTTCTACATAGGGTCCTCTCTGATTCACGGGAATGGACACTGGTTCCGACCCCTGTCCTGGGCTGTCCTATTGGGGAAATAACACATTGTCCGATGTGTAATCATTACTATTACTGTAATACGTATTTGGCTGCGTATCGAAAACGTTCCCACTCTTCCCTCTATTTCCCCCACTCTGATTTCCATTGTACTGTTGGTTTTGTTGACCCTGACTCTGGTTAGGAGCACTTTGGTTTTGGGCTTGGTTTTGATTACCTCCATTATTGTGGTGCTGCTGCATACTATTCCTATTTGGTCCATTCGCTCCTTGGTGC
This sequence comes from Ambystoma mexicanum, assembly GCF_040938575.1. Taxonomy (NCBI): domain Eukaryota; kingdom Metazoa; phylum Chordata; class Amphibia; order Caudata; family Ambystomatidae; genus Ambystoma; species Ambystoma mexicanum. The sequence goes on from NC_090932.1 coordinate 915,282,728, forward strand.
CCTCTGTGCTTCCTTCTCTTACCAAACCCATTTCTATTCTGCAGATGTGGACATTGCGCTCGCCAGTGTCCTTCGTCCTTACAGTACGCACACTGATTTGGTCCCAATGGCCCCCCATGCATATTCGATTTACTCCTTCCTTATGCATTCCCTCTCCCTCTATTATGTCCTTGTACTTGCTGCAGTAGCACCCGTGTCTTCAGATTTACCCTATCTTTCTCCTCTTTTTCTTTCTCCGCAGGCACTCTGTTCTCATAATATTGGGCCATGTGTAATACTTCGCCCAGCGTTTTTTCTTGCTATGCACTCTCTGATGTCATTATTAGGTTCTGGATTGGAGGTTTTAACCCCAAAAAATATTTGTCAACAAATAACCTCTTCCCTGCTTCCGAGCTCACATCCTGCCCACTGAAGTCTGTAAATACTTCTTCAAACCTATTAAAATAATCTGTAGCTAACTCCTCCTTGCCTTGTACACATGCAGTCAATTTGTCCCATTGAATTCTTTTCTCTGGGACAATTCCTTTTAATTTCTGTACTATGCGTGCTGGTAATGCTACCAGGTTCGCTCCCGGTGTTCCTCCAACCGCTTTATTCATGTCTTCTATTACCAAATCCGCCCATGTGGCGCCAAAGGTCGTTATGTCATCCACCTTTCTTATTTGCTTCCATATGTCTGTTGGCAAGATCACTGGGAATATTAGGTCTATGTCACTCATGGTAAGCATGGATGATTGTAGGCAGGACTCTACTTCCTTGTAAAACCCTGCAGGATTCTTTCTTATATCGGGAATCTTCTGCTTTATGTTGTTCACCTCCTGTCTGGAAAAGGGGACATGCACGTACTGGGCGGTATAATGGGCTGGCGTTACCGGCACCGCTACGATGCCCGTTGGGGGAACCTCTGTTTTTGGGACAAAGGTAGGTGGGACCTCCCTCATAGGAAATGCCCTACTTACTGTCCCTCCCCCTTCTCTCATGTGCAATAATATTCCTAGATCAAGCGATAGGGCTGTCTCTCCTGTCCCTCGCTCTAGTGCTCTCTTATATAATGCCATTATTTCGGGTGGGCTGGCCTTGTCGTTTTTTATATCTTTGTCTAGTAAATGTTCAGCCATCGACTGCAGTGCCTTTCTTTTCATGGGCATGGAATATTCATCAAATATCTCATGTATCTCCATTGTGGGGATACTGGGATCCGACATCCATCTAAACATACTTTCAATTTGTCGCCCCTCTGTACTGACAACATTGAATGTCTTCATTGTATATATGGCTCTACCGCTTCCTTCCTATGCCTCACGATCTCCTTACCCCTGTACCCAGGTGCAGTAAACATTTCAGCATAATCATTATCTAATTCATTTTTAAGTTCAAAAAGTCCATATAGATGTTCTCTCACTTCTTCATCTCTCTCTCTACACCGTGCTAATGCATTCAAATCTAACAATCGCTGCGGTGGTAATTTCCCAATTAACTGTTTCCATCTCTCCACCAAATATTCACCCATACATTCCAACACGACCTGTCTTTCGTTGCTTCTTTGGAAGTCATATATCGAAGCCAATGTTGTCGTCCCATCATTCCTGTCTATATACATTTCTGCCTGTTGCTGTAATTCCACCTTCCTTTCTTTGCTGATCGCACTGCAAGTTACCCTCGTGCATCTACTTTGTTCAGTCCCGCCTCTCGTCCCCGTGGTTTCTATTTCACCCCCGGGAGGGACGGACGGTACCGAGTCTGTATTCAAGGTGGGAGGTGCGGATGGGACAACAGAAGCGGGGAGTGTCTGCTGTGGGCCTGGTTGGCTAATAGGAAGTGTTACGTGTGCGGTCTGTGGCTGTGGGAGGGCTTGAGCTACGGGAGGGAGAGTTTGGGCTTCGGGAGGGGTTTGGGCAATAGTTACTGACGTGCTTGGCCTCGCTTCTGATCTTGGGCCTTGTTTTGTATGGATCAATATGTTTTCTATCAATTCATCTGCTATGTGCAATTCTCGTTGTGGATATATTTTTTCTATATTCAACTGGTCACGTCTACCTGACATCCTTAGACTCTCAGTCCACTCCTCCTCCTCTTTTTCCTCTGCTACTTCACCTTTCAATTTATGCCTGTGCGTGTGCTTCGCTCTACTTCTAAGTCGGAGCATTGCTTCCCTTCTCCAGTCCTTAACAATACAAAATGCTGCAGGACGCGCTTTCTCTCTTATCAACACCCTTTCCAGGTTATCTAGTCTCGCTATCTCAAAACTACCATTAATCGGCCACTGATGGTCTTGTTGCTTTCTGGTTTGCCTATGCCAAGTCTCACAGAATATTATTGCACCCACTCCATACTTCACATACATCTCATATGCCGGCGTTCCCCCAGGTGGTGTAATTTGGCCATCTTCCAAAGATTGTCTACCACAGCGGAAAAACCCTGCTAGCGTGGACAGTACCCCAGGCATGTTTCAACCTTTCCCCTGGTTAATCAACCTTACCTAGGGCGTTTGATTTTGCAAAGTCAACTCTCAACCAATATCAGGATTACTTTGAATTGGGGAATGACTCACCTGATAAATCAATTTGTCCTTCAGGACACAAGTCGTCCGTATACTGACGCAACCAATGACGTTGTGTCTGCGTTTCTTGGCTTCTGCCTCATTTCGGGACCCTCGCCTCTTTGTTCTCTAGCCGGGTACGTCGATCAGGGATCAGATGTGTGCAGATCTGCAAAGGAATCTCTCATCTCTTCTACAGGGCGCCCCGAACACCTCTTGATCCCAGCTCGATCGTCCCGTCCTCGCCGTTCTCCGCCTTTACTCAATTACAACGTATGCGATGGAACAAGTGGGGGAGGATCCCTATTCGGGCGCCATCTTGAAAGGGGCCCCTAGGGGTCCCTTACGTCTATGGAAACAAGGCAAGTCACCACACACGATAGATACGCCAGATACGAGGTTGTATTCCCAAAGCTAGGGTTTATTGCAAAGCAAATAGTCTCATTTGGCCAACTCGGTCTCACGCCCTGCGACGTGTATCTCTAGACCTCGAGGGACGCAAGAGAGTGAATTACGTACTTCAGTTACATATATACAAAATGCATATCATACAATCAGCTATGACATGTTTAACTCCCACCTTTATTGGGTTTCTTTGAACTCGGTGTGATGATGGACACTTTCGACAATTATGACACCTTCAAATATCTATTCTAGTAACAATATGCAATTTTGCAAGTGCAGAGGCATCTTTTAGTTGTTGAACAGAACACAGTGCTTCTGTTCTTGGAAGCGAGCTACATACGGGGGAAGAGTCACATTCCAGACCTTGCTATCTATGAGGTGCTATTCGTGTCCTGGGAGCCGGCACGCTCTACAGGGCTTGGTAAAGGGGGGGGGCGTAAGAAGAGCATAATTCAAGCCTTTAGCTGCTTTATTCTAACATATTCTACCATATAACGAGACTGGCTGGCAGCTGTGAAATGATTAAATGCCCTGCGGCTCTGCTTCAAGGCTACATTCGGGTGGGAGCCGGGCATTCCTTCCCGGCGCTGCCTATCTTGTGTTTCAATGAACTCTTATTAGCCTCGCGGCCCTGCGGCCTTGTCCTTTCACGTTCAGACAACAATATTAACAGTCGAGCAGTGTAAGCAGAAAATGTGCTGCGAAGCAATAAGAACAGAAAGCAATGAGCAATTGTTAGAAAATAAAATGGCGATCCTTGTTACATCAAAATGGCCGTTCATTGGTAAACTTGGAAACCTGTTTTTCTATCGTATCGTGCATGAGACGGTTGGCCCACGGCCACCAAAATACGTTTTGCCATCAATCATGAGAGGTATACATTTTTCTAGACTGACACCTTACAGAGGCAAACTGGCATACTCTAGAAGGTCAATTCTGGCATTATGTCCTAAAACTGCCTCAATACATTACAATCAAATCAATAAGATATAAACTGTCACTAAATTCATTGTATTCCAGCGTGATGTGGAAATCACTCATGTATATACGGAAAATGCAGTTGAATCAAATTTCTCCTGCATATCAGATTTTTACCTCTCAAACTGAAGAATCGCAAACTGGCCTCTTAAAAATCTGGACAGCCCGGCTAGAGGAAATCTTGGATACAGCTGATATCACGAAAGCAGAGCTACTGGAACAATCGCAAATGGCAAAAATGAAATTTGAGTCTTGGTGCTGGATATTAAATTCCGACAAACGGGCAATGCACAAATCGGCACTATGACTAGGAGCAGGAGGCAACAAATTATATGCCCAACCGAGATACTTGTTGCATTGTGCTTCTCAACACCATAGAGCTCAATTTCTGAGATTTAAACTAAATGCACTAAAAACCAATTAAATGTTATGGCCAAGAAAGGACAACGATGCATTACATAATCAATGTCGCTTCTGGAAATCCACAAGTCCTTTAAACATCTACTAATCGAATGCACCGAATTGAAATTCCAAAAATCTCTTCATCTTGGAAGATTTGCCCCAATTGATGACGATTTGGAAAAATGGCGGCTATATGTACTTGCAGGTCATAATGTAAAACTATCTTGCACAGTAGTAGACTACATGGACATGATATTATTAAATGGAAAGCATGATAAATCAAAGGAAGAAGGAGAACACACATCAGATGGCTAGTTGGCAAAGAAAATCTATCGATTTTTTCAACTTGTGATTTAGTGCCTGCTTATGTGGAACACTCTATAGAGGATCTGCCTTTTCTTCCTTTGCTACTCCTTTTTTCGTTTGCTACTTCTTTCTTTTGTCTGCTTTTACCACTATACAATTAAGGAGGATTAGGAGCAAATGTGTAACAAAAGTTTAATTTGATTTCGTTTTGTAATCAAACTGAAGTTTTGCAATTAAAAAAAATGGGACATTACCAAACATGCACTCTTTTTTGTATGAGGATAACAATTTCCTCCGGGCCAGGACAAGCTTGTATTCCAGCTCTTATGCATAAAAGACCCATTCCCTATTAGGTCAATTCCAAATGTGAACAAACATGTCTAAACGTTTCTTTACATTATGTGTGCTCATTTGAATTCAACTAGGAAACAAGGCCAGCAGCGCCAGTCAGTCTAGGGGTGCCCGGTATTACAGTGACGCTCATTATGAAAGGTGTAGCTCATAGGTAAGGATTTTAATTGTATCCTCTGAAAGAAGAAAATGGTCAGAGTAAACAAAAGAGGAAATTATATTTTAGGGCCCAAGTGAGGTCTGTTTCAGTAAATCCATTTTATAAAGAAACTCATTGAAGAATTACTAAAAAATAGAGGAGGGTACCCAACAATACTTGAATCTTCTTCTAGACTCACAAGAATGTCTTGCTTCCTCGATTCAAGTAACCTGCAGTAGTGAATCAAGATCCTCTTCCAACACTTGACGGGCAATACCGTGCATAACAATCTAAGAAAGCCAAAGGTCTCTAAAGCCCCTATATTTATAACTCACTGTGTGGGCATGACCATGTCACCACTTAATTACGTGTGAGGCGTTGACTTATTAGTAGCAGTTGCCCCTTTTGACTTTTGAGTTGTCACATAACATAACACATGACATTATTGCTTAATGTTTCGCTTGATTATGTGTGAAACATGATATAAAAAGTCTTGCATCTATATGGTTCAGGAACATAACGAAATGAATGCTGTACAGAAGTAATGTACTATGACTGTACGGCTGTAAGTATCTCTACAAACACAGAACCAAGCGTAGATCCATTTTATATCTATGCTTAAATGGGTGAAGTATCAATTTCCTCACGTTCATTTAATACATCTCTGATGTATTCAAAATGTGCATCCTGAATGCTTCCCTTGTTTTTAGGGCTTGAGCAAAATTGCTTGTCTTTCTTGAAAAGGACACTTTTTCTACAATCTCCCAAGGGATATGCTGGTCACAATGTTAGACATTTTGCACAGGTTTTGTGGGCAGGTAATCTGCTCTAAACCGACAGAGGGATTCCCCTAGTTTGATATTGGCAGTTTGTGTGGTTTGTCCAAAGTAATGGAAATTACAAGGGCATGTTATTCAATGAATTAAATTAGTGGATTGGCCATTTAAGAACAAAAACATCTTTCTTGCCTAAAGTTGTTGTGGCAAAATATTTTAGAATCTTCAATGAGCTCACAAGAATTGCATTTCCCACAAGGAAATGCCCTGAAGAGACGTGGAACCAAAATATTGTCACAGCTTTTTCTTATGGTTTATGGTAAGCATGTTTCTGCAGCTGTGAAATACTGCAACTCTTCTTGTATGATGTTCATATGGAAAGGCGGCCTATAATAGGTTGCCTAATCATTTGGCAAATTGTATAGCTGCTGGATTAAAAGTTGTGACGCAAATCATGAGTTGTGTATCACATGTAGGTCTGAGCGATTTGTCAAGTAGAATGTAAGACCGGTCAATATTATGAGCCGTTTCCATACTCCCTTCACGATTTTGAATGACTATTACCTTGATTTTTGTTTTGAAGCAAGTATTTGTGCAGGAACGTCAGAGCCATTTTGGCTTCTAAAATTTCTGCCCACTTGCAGACATTTCCCAAAAGGCATGCCACTCCGCAAACCTGTGGCATGGTAACTATGGTAGTGAAGCAATGCATTTTTGCTGAATGTGTGCAAACCCATTCCTAACGAAATGTCACAATATGTTAGTTTTGTCATACTTAATTCTCTCTGTTGTATGGAAACATGGCTATTACGCATTCCATCCTCAATGGCTGTTGTGTCATGCAAAGGAAATGTAAGTCGTGTCGATGCAACATCAGTGAAGTCGAACACCTTACCATTTCTGGGGAGATATAATTTTCTCCCATTGGCAGAGACTTCACAGTGACTCATGAGACAACACATGGCCACAACTAAGGGTAGTTGAACCCCAAAGAAAAGCAACAGTGCCTTCTGAAAGCCTGCTGGCACAACTGTTAATCCTGCATGCGTTTTTGTAGTGCACCTAGGAGAAGCACAATTCCTAAGGCTACTTTGAAGTACGGTGAAAGAGTCTTGATAACATTCACGCTTAATTCGGTATTGCATCGTTTTGCCGACATGAATTCTTGTAAAGTCATTTTGAAAACAGTAATCGAAATATGTAGGGGGGTAAGGGGTTAACAGGGGTTGGGAGGGGCTTGGGGTAAGAGGAATAGCAAATAGAGCTGCACTGGGAACCAAAAGTGGCCCTGGAATTTGTTTTTAAAGTGGCCCTGTTAAGGATTTCAATCCGGCAATACACCCGGGTCTCAGCATAGCATGCAATGCACAAATGAAAAACGTATTTATTGTGTCTATAGGTTCAATATTGTGAGTGATGTACCACTCATATCACACCCTTTAAAAAAAAAAAACAGGTCACAATGGACCAGGAATCAGGCTGGTTGGTAAAGGTAATATTTATTATTTATTTAAAATTCAATCAAACACAAGTTTTTTTTTCAAACTTTCTTTTTATTGGTTTTGTGCATACAGCTTTTTAGGTAGCATTAGAGCTTAGGCATCTTAAAAGCTTCAGTTTAGTACAACATAAAAATGAAACAAATAACAGAAATAATAATAGAACAGAACAACATATCAACTATGGGAGGGAGGAAGGGTAGAGGCAGGGGGGGAGAGAGGGGAGACATGAGGGAGCAGCAGCATTCGCATTAAGCCAAGTCGAGAGTCCTGTTTTCGGCACGGTTGATTGGATGGCCTTTCCTTCTGCCTGAGTTCGTACAGCAGCATAGGGGGGTGGGTTATACTTCCAGCCATTGCGCTCGGTCTTGTTCCCGGACGCTTCTGTTTCTGCTATGTCGCCTTCTGGGCGTTTTTAGTCTATTTTCTCCTGCCATCTAAGGGTTGGGGGTTGTCTAGCCAACCCCGGGAATTGCTGCGTGTAGTCCAGAAAGGGGGCCCAGGTTTGGTAGAATTTGCTTCTGTTGCCGTATCGAATGGTGGTGATTTTCTCTGCGGTGATTATATCCCAACATTTGGCCCACCACATTGGGACTGCCGATATTTTAGCTAGGAGATGCGAACATAGGTCCACCAGGCGTCCGGTTAATGGGAATTGCCCTTCACCTGTCGACCCCAGTAGGACGATTCCTGGGTCCCACAGGATTGTAAGACCTGTCATTAGTTTGATTTGGTCAAGGACACTTCTCCAGAACTGTGCGGCCTTCGGGCAGGCCCATAGCAGGTGGAATAATGTGCCTTTGTCTGGGCATCCCCTCCAGCACTGCCCCGGGATGGCAGAGTTACACTTGTTCAGTATCTCTGGGGTTCGATACCATCTGTAGCATACCTTGAAGGCACCTTCCTTGTTGGTTATGCATTTGGAACTTTATGTACTCGGGTCCAAATGCAGCTCCACTCCTTGGGTCAATTTCTCTGCCTATGTCCCTTTCCAATTTCATCATATAGGCCTCTTTCTTGTCGAGTAGTTTGTACCAGGGGGATATTTTCCCCTTTGGGGGATTGGCTGTCAATGTTCTCTCTAGGGCTGAAAGCTCTCTTCCACCGTTCTGCCTTACGTCGTTTGAGAGACAGTGCCTGAGTTGTGAGTACCGGAAACCTTTCAGTCTCTGGGATCAGGAATTTGGCTTTGCATGCCTCAAAGTTCAGTGGGTTCCCGTTTTCGAAGAAGTCGGCGATGACCTTCAGCCCTCCTTCTTTCCATTTGTCGAAGCTGTTCGGGGAGATGCCTCGGGTGAAGTCTGGATTGTCACAGATGGGGGTAAGAGGGCCCAACGAGGATCTGCAGTTCCAGAAGCATGCTGCTTTCTTCCAGCTCATTGCTGTGTTTCTCGTAGCTGTTAGGGGCCCCACATTGGAAGGGTTGCCGGGGCTTTTCAGGTGCGGGAAGAATTCTATTGGCGTCTGGCACCACTTGTCCTCTAGTGTCAGTCAGCGGGGTCGCGTGTCTCTTAGCTTCCATGCAAAGGCCTGAGATAGCTGCGCTGCCAGGCAGTATCTGATGACGTCAGGGACCCCTAGGCCGCCCTGCGCTGTGCTCCGAAGCATGATGCGTCTCGGTATTCACGGTTTCTTACCTTCCCAGATGCACCTTAGAATGTCTACCTGCAGTTTTTGAATGGCTGTTTTTTGAATTGTTACAAGGAGGGCCAGGGAGTGGTAGAGCAGTCTTGGAATTAGGTTAATCTGTACTGCTGTGATTCTTCCAAACCAGGAGATTTCTTGATTTTTCCATCTGGTTAAGTCGTTCCGGAACTCTGAGAATAGTGGGCGGAAGTTTGTTTTGTAGATCCTTTCCGTTCGACTTGGCATCTGCACCCCTAAATAGCTGAGGCATCGCTTTGCCCATGGGATTAGGAAGTTGGCTTCCAGGGCGACTCTGCGTCTCCCCTGCATGTTGATGCCTATCGCTGCTGATTTTGTGAAGTTTACTCTGAATCCTGAGGCTCCCCTGAATGATTCTAGTTCCTGCCAGTCTGCTTGCATGGATTCTTCAGGTTGGGTGGTTGTCAGCAGAACGTCGTTGGCATATAGGGCCACTTTATAGGATTCTCCTTTGACCGTGAGGCCGTGTATTACCGGGTTTGGTCAGATTCTGCATGCGAAAGGTTCCATCAAGAGCGCGAATATGAGGGGGGGAAAGAGGGCATCCCTGTCTAGTGGCTCTTGTGATGCAGATTCGCTCCGATTTGGCTCCATTCACCCTGAGTTGCATGGAGGGGTGTTGGTAGTTGGATAATATCCATTTTGCAAAGTTCGGGCCAAACTCATAGTGCCTTAATGTTTCTTTAACGTAGCCCAATCCAGCATATCGAATGCTTTATGCTCGTCAAGCGACATAACTACCAGATCCGACCCCATTCTGTTGGCTGATTCGATTGTGTTTATAGTGCGTCTGTTGTTGTCATACATGTTGCGGCCAGGGATGAAGCCGGTTTGATCAGGGTGGATTATGTCTGGAAGGATTGGCCCAGGATTGTGCTACAGGCTCTTCAGAAAGCACACTTGACCATAAAGGCTAGTAAATGCCAGATTGGACAAGGCTCAGTGGTTTACCTTGGACATGAAGTAGGTGGAGGAAGGATACAGCCTCTTCCCAGTAAAGTACAAGCAGTACAAGACTGGCCTACCCCCACTACACAGACCCAAGTGAGAGCCTTCTTAGGACTCATGGGGTATTACCGCAACTTCATGGCAGACTATGGTACCATAGTTGCCCCTCTGACTGCTCTCACCACTCCGAAGAAACCCAAGAAGGTAACTTGGACTGACGAGTGTGAGAAGGACTTCAATGGCTTAAACGACTCCTTGTGCCAGGCCCCTGTCCTCAGGGCTCCTGATTATCAAAGACCTTTTATTGTGCAGACAGACGCCTCTGACACTGGGATAGGAGCTGTACTATCGCAAGTAGATGAGAAGGGTAAGGAACACCCTATTGGTTTCATTAGTCGCCAGCTTAAGGACAGAGAGCTCAGATGGTCTACAGTAGAGAAAGAATGTTTCTCTGTTGTGTGGGCCCTACGGAAGCTGAGGCCCTACCTCTATGGGACCCACTTCACTGTGCAAACTGACCATAAGCCCTTAAATTGGCTGATGAACATGAAGGGAGAGAATCCAAAGTTGCTTAGGTGGTCCATAAGTCTACAAGGCTTTGACTTCACTATTGAGCATAGGCCAGGTGTCCAACAGAGCAATGCTGATGGGTTGTCCAGAATGTTTAACCGACCTGAACAAGAGACTCATCCAGGGGTGGATTAGTTCCCCCTGTCCCTAGTCTGGAAGGGGCGAGTGTTAGGAAAGATTTCATATTGTAGATAATTTTCCTTCCATGTGGCAACCCCCAAACTTTTTGCTGTTGTTTTACACCCTGATCTAGACTTTGCCAGAGAAGCGCAGCCTTCCGCCGCACTCCTCTGGGCTTTCGCTCCATTCTTACGGGGAAACTGAAATGCCCTTAAGACAGTCAGTACCGGGAAACGTTGTTTTCCGTAGTTCTTTTCTCATGTTGCAGCTTTCGCGCAACATGGCACAAGAGTGCACCGTAACTTACATTACCGTGCTCTTGGGTCTCTAGTCATTCTACAGACCCTAGTAAGTCTCGATGGATTTATAACAAACTGTGCAAGTATGTCACGGACGGGACTGGTGGCAGCGATCGTTTCTTTGTGTTTTGAACTCCCTTTTGCCCTGTTAATCGCGCTTCTCGTGTTTGGCCAAAATGGGTGGCGTGGCTTCCAAAATGGCTGACCACGAGGTTCTTTGTCCTGTCCGCTGACCGTCTTGCCTCTTCACCTTCCCCAGGTCGAGCCGACCCGGGGCCATCCTTATTTGGGTATGTACTTTCCCGCGAAAAGCAGATGCTTTCGCAGGCTTCTACAGGCCTTTTGTGAGCCTCCAGGATGTGGGCTGGGATGTCTGGTCCCAATACACATCCTGGGTGCCAGAGAGTCTAGTGTGTCTTGAATGCCTGGGACCACTGTGGTCCGTGATAGGTCCACGTATGGTGTGAGTGTTTTGTGAGCAGATCTCCCATTGGGTCCTCTCCATTTTGGCGCGAAGGGAACTCTGGACAAGAGGAGGTTGGAAACACCACTACCATGTCGATCTCCTGAGTTCTCATGAACAAAGGATAAAGGAGCCAAGTATCCTGCAACTAAGAAGCTTAGTCGAGGAATCGCTGGTGAAGGTTTGGCACCCTGCACTGCTGTCGTCCTGTGAGACCCCTCTGCCTCTGATCGAACGAGAAGGCCTGTACTGCTGCTTCGACCCTTTAGAATAGTGGGAACAACTATTCTCGGCATCTTCACCAACTCCTGTACGTAAGCCTTCGGAAGCGCCCCTGGGCCATCCAGCGGACTGACCAGCCTATACAGGAACCTTGCTCTGTTACCGCCGTCTGGCTGCTGCTGAAATCCAAGCACTCGACACTCTCACACGCTTCGTACACTTGGCATTCCCAGGTCTGAAGTGAGAAGTGTACATTGGGCCTGGAATACAAGCTGCTGCCGAGTTGCCCTGCTGAGGTAACCATCTGTGCTTGTTCGCTGCGTTTGGGACACCCTCGACCCTGACTTCTGCTGCCGCGGAATCTACATGGCGCCGAGACGTCCCTCTGATCGCATCTGAACCAGCGAAGAAACTAACTCGGAGAAGCCTGGGTCTGCCTGCATCGGGGACCGGTGAGTAGTCAATACCCTGAACCGGTCTCCCTCCTGCAGAAGCCTGTGGCTTTCCCCCGCTGTTGAACAGCAGCACCCCTTTTCTCCGTACTTGCGCCCTGCTTCTGCCCACAAGTGGAGGCTGCGCTTGAGTCGCAGAGGTCTGTTCGCCATCGTTTGTTCACCTCTCTGAACTGACTGATTTCCCCGAAGAGACACTCCTTGGTCTCTTGGCACCCGCGTGTGCAGGTACTTTTGAGCACAAGGCTCCACTCTTCGTAGGGCTCGGACTTCCTTCTAGTTAGGTGGCCTCTTATGTCGAACTGGGTCTAACGATTACTTGCACTGCCTGTTTTCCTCCCCATCTAGGTGGTCTACATGTTTCGTGCTTCTAACTCTTTAGACCCCTTGGTCTTGTATATATATTGTATTGATTGTGATGTGTTGGTTTACTTGAGTTTTATCGTGATTCTTTACTACGGTCGATGTTACAAATGTCTTGTAATAAATGTGTCTATATTTTTAATATAACACCTGCCTGGAGTAATTTGTAAATATCCTTGCTTTGTGTGCTCATTGTGGGCTTTCAGTCACCCTCACCCCTCTTGAGACCTAGTCTTGACCGCCGCCATCGCTACACTGATTGGTCTGGCTTGTCCAGAGGTTACCCTGTTCAAAGAAACTAGGCTGGCCTTCTGAACCTCTGCCCTTCCAGGACAGAGTTCAGAAATCCATCTTAACATATGACTCTCTGACCAATTTGGATGTCCTCTGTACAGGATAAGCTCGCTGTAGGTTAATAACAGGTCAATTTGCGAGTGCCCTCTGTGGACGTGCGAGAAGAATGTGTAGCCCTTCTGCGTTCTGTTGATCAGTCTGTAAGCATCGATGGTCTCGGTTTCTTGTAGGAATTCCGCCATGGCTAGAGCTTTGGCATAGTCCTCCCTGATGGGGGGGAGAGTTTTGTCCAGATCCGGATTGGGGTTAGATTAAAGTCTCCCCCGATTAGTATGCAACCCTTGGAGAATGCTGTCATAACTGGCAGAAGGTTTCGGAGGAAGCAGTCTTGGGCGCTGTTCGGGCAGTAAATAGCTGCAAGGGTGATGCAGAGGCCAACTAGGAGGCCTTTCAGGAGTAGGTCTCGGCCTTCCGGGTCTCTTTTAGCTGTGATCTGGGTAAGTGGGAGGTCGCGGCTGAGGAGAATGGCTACTCCTCTCTTTTTCTGGCCAGATGTGGCGAAGAAGCGTTTTGGGTAACAGAGAAATGAGATCCGTTTTTCATAAGAAATGAGATCTGTTTTTCATCAGCTGCTAGTAGGTGTGTCTCTTGTAGGCAGATGATGTCGGCAGATAATTGCGAGAGGTTTCGTTCCACTGATTTCATTTTGCCGGGGGTGTTCAGGCCCTGGACATTCCAGGTCATCATGGTGAGTTTCCTATCCTGGGAGGCCATTTATGTTCTGCGTGGTTGCTCTTTGTGCCGATGCTCTTGATTTTGTCTGTGTAATGCGACTTGGGTTGTAACTGTTTAGTTCCGGGTTCCACTCTAGTAAACTCCTGCCCCTCATTGTCCCCCTCCACCCCGATTCCTCCCCACCCAATAACAAACTGGTTTTCCGGGCCAGCCTTCGACCAACGGGGCCTATAGCCGGGCCAATGAAATCAACTATCTTGGAGGCAGTAGCGCCTCTTGCGTATCCAGTGAAGTGAGTGATTACACTCCCCCGTGGACTGAGATTAGGGGCACAGCCACTGAACAGAAAGGGTCCTGTGTAAAGAGTCTATGGTTCTTTAAGGGTTGGACCAGTCAGGAAGGGCCACAATTCCTGCTAGGTGGAGGGCTCTGGGTTAATTAGGGCAAAGACCAAGGAATCCTCCTGAGTTGCCATGTCACTTGTGCTCAGGGGGAGACTCCTGGGATTTTTCAGAGTTTATGTTTGAACCATGGGACCACTCATCAAGCGTTGACGTTCTTGTTTTTGGAGGGTGGACCGCGCACTCTGTGGCAGCTCTCCACGCGGGACGATGATTTCAGGGGATCCCTCCGGGCCCCTCTAGGCTTAGGCGCCTCTCCGTCGGATTGTTCCCTTCCGGCCTCCGGGTTCATGAAGTTTTCAGCCTCTCTTGGGGAGAGTATGAGCCGGGGCTTCCCTTCCCAGGTGAAAACCAGGGCTGTGGGGAAGCTCCAGCGGTATGCGATTTCCTTTTCGCTGAGCCATTCTGTCATTGGTTTTAGGGCTTTCCTTTTTGCTAGGGTTATTGTTGCCAAGTCCTGGTACAGGGATATGGAAGCGTCTCTGAAGTGTATTCGGGCTGAGCTCCTGGCTTCCCGGATTATTTCTTCTTTGACTCGGTAGAAGTGGACCCTGGCTAGGACATCCGGGGGGGGTGAGGTGTTCAGCCTCGCTCGGGTTCTGTGCATCCTGTCGAGTTCCAGGGGGGCATCGTCCGGGCGGGTTATGATGAAGCGGAATAGGTCGTTCACGTAGGACCCCAGGTCTTCATCTGGGATTGATGATGGGATACCCCTTAGGCGGATGTTATTACGTCTAGATTTATTTTCTGCGTCTTCCTGTTTTGCTTCTAGAGCCTCACACCTGGCCTCAAATGCTGCAATCCTGTTTATTCCAGCCCTGATTTCAAAGTTTTGTTCGCAGATTGTGGTCTCGATTTCTTCCGTTCTTGCTTTGATTTCCCCCACTCTTTTGTCCAGGGATGTGAGTTTGCTTTTAACTTCATCTTTCCCCCATTGGTATTCCTTGCTGATGGCTGCCAGGAGCTCCTGCAGGTCCGCTTTTATGACTGTTTGGGTAAGTGGGTGTGAAGCCATTTCTGGATTGTGACCTGATGTTGCGTTATCGTTGTGCTCCCCCTTTTTTGGCTTCTCAGCCGCTGGGGTTGTTAGTAGGGCAACGATGTCTGCCTGCTTCGAAGGTTTGGGTTTCCTGGACATTATGCTGGCGCTACTCTGTTTTCCGCCGTGTGCGTCTCGGCTGTTCGTTTTGCTTTCCGTTTGCTCCAAACATTTTGTGGGAGCCGGCTGTTGGCTGGGAAGATGGCAGACAAGCCCGGGTGCAGGAGGTGCCTTGGGGATCCCTGCTTGCTGGAATGCTGCAGGGCTGGAGGCCGCTCTGGCTAGCTTTTGGGGAGGGTACCTGCGGTTTGTGGGCTGAAGTCCCGGCAGGGAGCCGCCGCTGGAGCAGCTGGTCGGATCGCTCCATGGAATATTTGGGTTATATTTGAGTGGGAGCATTCTGGTCAGGGCACTTTTTGGGTCTGATTCCAGGTGGGGAAGAAGACTAAACCCTGTGTTGTGTCTTGCGTGCTTAGGGCATTTCCTTATGGCACATCTCCCCTTCTCCAATGAGTATCTTGAGGGACAGCAGGAGGGATCCCGCCAGTCTATTTGGCCTGCCTGTGGGACCCCCGTGACAGCTCAGACCACCGGGATAGCCATAGCTGGCTGGTGGCTGTTTGTTTCCCCAGGTGCGGCAGGTGCCGTCTTACCTTCCGTGCCTACACCTGTTTCAAGCTGTTGTCGAGGCGGCTGAGTGGGGGAAGCCTATGGCCCCATCGCAGGCCTCCTTACAGGGCTGCTGGTGTTCAGGGGAGGTGGGAGGGCCCCACTCACAGGGATGAGATTGAGTTCTGCCACTACCAGGCGCCCAGTCCTTGCAGGCTCGGAGGCTCAGGCGGGTTCAGTTGGCTGGGAGGTGCCAGTTTCTGGGCCTGCTTCGGTGCGTCGGGTTGGAAGGTTCAGATTGGGGGGGCCTCAGCTCTGGGGCATTGAGGAGCTGTCAGGCCCCCCTGGCGATCAGTTGGAGCTGTGTTGATGGCTTCTGACTCGCACCTTGTGCGGACTAGAGAGTTCTCCTCCGTTGGTGTGGCAAGCAGGCTTCCTGCTGCACCCCCGCCATTGTTTGCTCCGGCATAGCTCTCGTTGGGTGGAGGCAGGCACTGCCGGGGCCCCTCTGGGGCGTTTGAACTATAGAAGTAGGCACAGTTATTGCGAGGTGGGGGGTGCTCGGCATGTGCGCCCCCCGCTGCGGTGGCTGTTGAGAGTCCTCAGCGTGTTTCTCTGGGGGAGGTGGGATTAGGGCTTTGGGTCCCTCCTCTGGGTTCAGCTCTGCTCCTCTCCAGGAGGACGGGGCGACGCTGCTGGCAGTATGCCTCGGCTCGCTGAAGAAGTCGCTGAGGTCCCTGGAGCTCCAATGAGGTCCCTGGGGCTCGCGTACAGAGATCGATGAGGTTGTTGGGTTGCCAGCGGGAAGCCGGGGCTCCAGGCAATGTTTCTGGCCCCCGGAGGCTGGCGAGAGCTTCTGGCTCCTGGGTGGGGCTGGGCACCTGCCTCCTCGGGCCGCAGTGGTCTCCTGCCCTGTTCGGTGGTTGGCGAAGCCTGCTGGGTTACAGGCGAGCGGCCGGGGCTACAGTCAACATATTTCGGCCCCTGGTAGCTGGAGAGGACTTCCAGCTGCTGGGCTAGGCTGGGTGTCTGCCTCCTCGGATAACGGCAGTTTCCTGCCCTATTCGATTGTAGAGCTGACATCGGTTGCCATCTTGCTGGAGGGACTTGTTTGTTTCCCGCTTCGTGGAGGGCATCTTAAAACGATGCATTTTGCACAACTGTGAACCGCAGAACCTGGACGGGTTGTGCCTGTATACTTCGCCGGTTGATAACTGCTTAGTAGCTTACTGAACTCGCTATCACTGGGGCATTGGTGATGGGTGCGTGGCCGCGGCCAGGAGCTCTCACAGAGCCTTTCCGTCCACCAGGGCTCCAAGCCACGCCCCCCTCAAACACAAGTTTTAATATATAGGGCAGCAATCACCAATGTGGTGACAATACAATCAGAAAGTAGATAAAGCAGTATAATTCACTTTTTGAGCAGCACAAAAGATAAAACACAGAGAAAAGAACACTTTTGGCTTGTTGAAAAGATAGCGCTTAGGTTAAGATTTCCCCCTGCAAATTTCTCAACTCACAAAGAAGCAATTCTACACAGATGTAAGTAAGCAGCAGGTATTCAGGAATATAGAACAGTCTATAGGGTTTGAATGCAATCTTCCCTCCCCAAACAAGAGAGAAAACGTTTTTGGAACTTTTACACTTTTAAAATGACAGTTGAAAATGGCTGAGAAAAACAATGAAAAGCGTGTAAAAATCCTTAAATTGATATAAATTCCTATGGGAGCAACACTACAAAGATCCTAACAAACATAAGATATAATATGAGCAACAGTACACACTTTAAATCAGAATGGAAGTTTGGAAATACTTTGAATGGGAAAACACACGTGCAAAACCTCTGCAAAAATGCGAATTCCCGCCTAATTTTCACTATGCGAATTTTAATAAAAACGGGTCAAATGTACTGGTTGTGGATGTAGCTACAGGTCCTAGGTTTAAGTCAGAGTTGAAATTAAGTCTCTAGCTAGAAAATTGAGGAAGTTTTACAAGTTTGAATGAGAGGTGTTTTTGAAAATAAAGGCGCGAAAATGAAACATCAGTTTTTACAATGACAATTATGCTCTAAACTAGAGTATTCAGGCTGGTTACCAGTTTGAAAAACAGTAAGCTCCAAAGTTGTCCGCGGAAACCAACCCCAGCACCTCTGTGTCCGCCTTGGAGGACTCAGTCGTTTTACCCGTGGGATGATTTTAAGGGTTTGGGATTTCACAAGACAAAAGGATTTTAAATAAATTATCACTAGCACAAGAAATCAAAGCAAGGTTTCAAGACTGGTGTGACACTATTACAAATTCTTAAGTTAAAGAGAGGATGGGTTATAGATTGGGATAGGACAAGCTAAATATACTATGGGTTACTATGATTCCTATTGATACTTACAATCCACTATAATTTAAGATTGGACCGTCAGGTTCTGGTCATCATGGATTGGGTCTACAGGCAGCTGGGCACCTCTGGTGGAATTGGATCACCGGGCGGTTCTGGTCAATTGGACTGGCACCTCAGACTGGACTGGACTGAATTGGATTGGCCTTTCTGGTTGCTGGACACTGTAGATCAGTGGGATGGTGAGTTTCAGCAGGCAAGCATTAATGGTAGCAAGCCAGACTGGATCAGAATTATTTCCCTTAAGTTTTGGGATGGTTTCAAGATTCAGGCCTAGCTGAAAAAAGAGTTCAGCAAATGCTGAGGCCTTGGTTTTGCAAAGCAGTCTGGATCAGGACAGGGCATCACGTGGAAATCAGGATGGAGTCAGGAATCAGTGTGTCTCTGTGTGTTGTGAGGTTCCCTTATTTATCCTGCCAAGTGACATCACTCAGTTTATGGTAGGGGCAGACTTACAATCCACACCCACAAGGCTATGTGTTACGCTCACCTGGCTCCCACAGAGGCGTCGATCTGGACTGGACTGCTGCGATCTCCACCAATGTGACGCGTAGGGCCGAGATGACGGACTGGACTGGCCCACCTAGCTTTGTTTGCTTGGCCCGTAGGAATATTCTTCTGTAAGTGGAGAAAGAGAATTAACCACCCGTGGAGTTGAGCGTAAATCCCCCCACCCCGTTGTTCTCCCCACTGATCACCTTGGATGTCCCCTCTTATAGTCTCACCTGATGATTTGAAAAGATGAGCTCTCCATCCTGCATTGAGCGCAGGGGCGCGTAGATAACCAGTTGCTTTACTGGCTCGAAGGAATTGGTGAGTTCCAGGACAATATTGACTCCGATATTCCCGGCAAGACGCCGTAAGTATGTAGTTCGTAAGAGTTCAAATGCCTGACTTTCACTCTTGTCCGATTCCTTGCAGGTTGCAGCTTGAACTTACTGAAGAGTTCCTCGTGGCAACCGGTAATGTTCTGGTAAGGATTTATATTATCCAACAAACTTCGATAAAGTAATGTCCATATGTAACCTGTTGCTTTCTCCCTTATTCAGGCGCTGAGAGAAAGTATGAAGTCTCGGGGAATAATGCCTCCAGCGGTAAAATCAGGTAAGTCTTTTGTGTTGAGGAGGGTTCCCCTTGTTAGTCCCTTATTTCACCTTGCTGTCCTTTTGTTTCCCCTTAGGGGCCGGGGTTCGGCTAGAATGCAGTGGAAGCTGCACCGACCCGTAAAGAAGAATAGTACCCCCGGTAGTAAAATCAGGTAAGTCTAGGGGGGGTATTCCTCTGTGTATTCCCTTGGCTCACCTTGCTGTTCTTGTCTTCTCCTTAGGTGCCGGAGTGCGGCGGGAACATCCAGGAGGATGCCGTGAAATGTGAAGATGCTGCGAAGGCCGGTGAGTTCAGCGCGGCGCTGCAGCAGGCGAGGCGACGCGCATAAAATAACTTCTTTCTTCCAGCCCGAAGGCGCAATGAATCGGGAATTCAGGTAAGGATCAAAGGTATTGCTCTTGTTCTAACCTTTTATCCACCTTTCTCCCTTTTTCTAGGAGCTCCAAACTCGAAGCGGGCGTGGCAGAAGACTGGGTGCAGACTTGCAGGCACGGTGAGCGTTACGCTGCTGGATGCAGAATAACGCGAAGCGTGTGCTGCTCTTCGGGCGTGGTTTAAATAGCCACCAAAGTAGTCCCAGGTAAGTATTCCTCCCCAGCCCCACCCGAGTAAAAAAATAGTCCCTAGGTAAAATAGTCCCTTCCAGGCCTCTTTTGGCTTGGAGCTCTTGCAGCATGGTCTGCATCAGGTAAGTTTGCAGCATGGTCTGCATCAGGTAAGTTTTAATCTATGATGCTGGCGCCCAGGACTGACTCTCCATATGAGCCTTGCGCCATAGGCACCAGGACTGCACCCAAATAGCCCCTAGCAGGGGTTGTTGGGCTTGCTTGGGGTAACTTGATGCCTGCTTCTGGGGTTGCTGGACTTGGTCTGGGTCCCTTGGGGTAGGCATCATGACAGCACTCCCCCCCCAAGGCCCCTCCTAAAGTCGTTCTTCCCTGTGGTTTCGGTTTGTCTGGGAAATTTCAGTGGAATTTTTTCACCAATCGGGGTGCATGAACATGGTCACTACGTTCCCATGACCTTTCCTGTGGTCCGTAACCTTTCCAGTCGATTAAATAAAAAAGTTTTGACTTTATCAGCTTGGAGTCCAGGATGTTCTTAACTTCAAATTCGGGTTCTCCGTCTACAAGGAAGAGGTCTGGTGGCTTGGTTAGTCTTGTCCCTGGTTGTACTGGCTTCAAAAGTGACACATGAAATACGGGATGAATTCGCATATTAGCAGGTAAGTCCAACTTGACTGCCACCGGGTTGATAATGGCCTTAATAGAGTAAGGTCCCGAATATCTGGGGTTAAAGGTCCGTGTCCCCTTTAGAGGTATATGTTTTGTGGCTAACCATACTTGGTCCCCTATGTGGTATTGTGGAGAATCACTTCTATGCCGATCAGCATCTTTCTTGTATTTTTCTTTCGCCTGTTTTAAATGTTTAGTTGCTTCCTTAAAGGCTTGTGTAATCGTAGCGTGCAGATGGTCCACTTCGGGCATTTCTAAGTGTTGGGGTGAGTCAAGGTCTGAGGTTCGATGATGGTGCCCATAGAAGGTATAAAAGGGGCTTTGTCTAGTTCCAGAGTGTACTGAATTATTGTATGCATATTCGGCGATCCAAAGAAGGTTTTTCCAATTACTCTCTGTCTGATGTAACATACAACGCAGGTATTGTTCGAGAGTCTGGTTGTTCCTCTCCGTTTGACCATCGGTCTGGGGGTGGTGACTGGTCGATAACCTCACATCGATTTGTGCCAATTGACAGCATTTTTTCCAAAAATGTGAAATTAATTGACTGCCCCGGTCAGAGACCAATACTGACAGAAATCCGTGTATGCGAACAATGTTTTCGAGGAACTCCTTGGCCAGGATTGAAGCAGAAGGTAATCCCTTTAAAGGAATAAAGTGGGCCATATTGGAAAAAAGATCCACAATAACTAGAATGGTGTTAAATCCATTGTATGGGGGTAGATCAGTAATAAAGTCTAACGATAAGGTGTGCCATGGTGTAGGCGGAATGTCTAAAGGTTGTAAGAGTCCAGCTGGTTTTTTCTTTTGACTTTTGTTTTGGGCGCAAATGCCACAAGACATCAAAAATTATTTAATATCCTTTTGCCAGGTGGGCCACCAGAATTGTCTTTTAATTTTAGCTTCAGTTTTTGCAATACCTGGGTGCCCCTCCATTAGGGTATCATGATAACGGGAAATGACTAGCTCTTGTAGTTCCTTGTGTGGCAGAAATAGCCGTCCTTGGTAATAAGGCAGATCATTGGTGACAGAGTAGTCCGGGCCTTTCTTTACCCAGTCCTGCAAGGCTGTAGAATCAAAGAGTTGCTGGATCTTTACCTGAATGTCCTCTAGGGTCTGTAGAGTAGTCATGCCAAGAATCCTTTGTTCGGGAATTATAGGTACTGGTTCAGGGTTCACTTCTGCCTCTCCCATCCCTATTCGGGATAAGGCGTCTGCTTTACCATTCTTTCAACCTGGTCGATAGGTTATCACGAAATCGAACTCGGCAAAGAACAATGCCCATCGGAGTTGACGTGACAATTGGGCCTTGGCTGTCTTTAAATACTGTAAGTTCTGGTGATCGGTGATCACAGTAATGGTATGCCTGGCACCGAGAAGATAGTGCCGTCAAGCCTTGAAGGCGGATTTAATGGCTAATAACTCCTTATCGGTAACCGCATAGTTTAACTCAGGTGCCGAGAACTTTCTGGACCAAAACGCTACTGGGTAAAGCTGGCCAGTTGCAGGGTCCTTTTGAGACAGGAAAGTTTCCATGGCTAGACTGGATGCATCCATTTCCACTATGTATGGAAGTTCAGGGCGCAGGTGCTTTAATACAGGTGCAGACGTGAATTTCGCTTTCAGCTCTTGGAAGGCATTTTCAGCTTCTTCAGTCCACATAAAGCGTTTATTTTTTTGCAAGAGTGCTGTGATGGGATGTACAACATGTGCAAAATCTGGGATGAATCTGCGGTAGAAATTGGCAAAGCCGAGCATACTTTGTACTCCTTTGGCTGAACTTGGTGATGGCCACTTAAGGATTGCGTCCACCTTTCGTGAGTCTATTCGGACTCCCTTTGGGGTCATGATAAACCCAAGGAATTCAACTTCTGTGGCATGAAAAATGCATTTTTATAGTTTTGCATATAGTTTGTGCTGGTGCAATTTCTCAAGGACTGCTCGGACGTGCTTCACATGGACAGATTCTGAAGAGGAGTATACTAGGATATCATCGATATATACGACAACACAAACGTCAATGAGTTCACGAAGGACATCGTTCATGAAGTATTGGAAGACTGCAGGTGCATTGCACAACCCGAAAGGCATCACCTGGTATTTGAATAACCCATACTTAGCGCGGAAGGCAGTCTTCCATTCGTCGCCCTCTTTTACACGTACCAGATGGTATGCCCCCGGAGATCTAATTTAGTGTATATGAAAGCGTCCTTCACTTGGTCTAGTAGTTCAGGGATCAGAGGCAATGGGTATAGGTTCTTAACAGTTATCTGGTTCAATGCGCGGTAGTCTATGCGTGTGCTGAGGTCACCTTCCTTTTTAGGCACGAAGAACAAATCTGAAGATGCAGGGGACTTAGATGGGCGAATAAAGCCATTGGCAAGGTACTGGTCTAAGTATTGTCGTAGGTGCAGGTTCTCAGGTTCCGTAAGAGCATATATCCTGCTACAAGGGGGTTGTGCACCGGGTATGATATTGATTTGGCAATCGTACGATCTGTGAGGAGGTAAGGTGTTTGCCTGTTCTTTTTGGAAGACACCCTGGAATTCTTGTTTTTCTGGAGGTAGTTGCATGACTGCTGTGGTTACTTTGGCCAGGCCTGCGCTCAGATTTTTCTTTGGGTAACAGGTTTGCGCAGAATCTAGGAAGGTTATTCTCTTCTCTCGCCAATCAATGCAAGGATTATGTGTTTCCAACCAAGATATCCCCAGTATTATTTGGAACTGTGGGGCCTTGATTAGATCAAACACAATAGCCTCTCGATGCCCATCCGGACCCAATAATGTCATCTCTGCGGTGGAATGAGCTACAGGCCCAGAGGCAATTTCAGTTCCATCAACTGTGGTGATGACATCTGAGGTGGCTTTTCGGCAGAGGCAGATTCATCCTGGAAGCCAATTCGTAGTCCACATAGTTTGCTATGGCCCCGCTATCAATGTATGCCCTTACTGCGTGCATACGCGATGGCTGCCCTGGATCTACGAGGACCATTGGTATGATGAAATGCGAGGTCTGAGTATCCTTCTTCAAGCTCGGCAAGCGGACCTCTACGCTTGTCGGGCGTGGTCGTTTCCCGAGTCTGACTCCATATGGCTTTTATCAGCAGCTCCTACCACCTTCTTGGGCGGTTTTACAGGGCAATCCCGTAGAAAATGCCCAGAAGTTCCACAATATAGACACAATTGCATTTGTGGTATCCTTTCTCTTTCCTTATGGGTTAAGGGTCCTTTAACCCCTCCAATTTGCATGGGTTCTGAAGCCTCTGCTCCTTTGGGGTTAGTGTGGGTTTTGACCAACACCCTGTTCTCAAACTTGGCTCGATCAGCCTTTCTGTTCGGAAGTCTATGATCTAACTGGACCACTAAGTCTATATATTCAGCACAGTCTTGGGGTGGGTTCACGACTTGAGCCAAGACATCCTTGAGTTCTCCTCGAAGCCCTCGATGAAATAACGTGATTCATTTCACCTCAGGACATCCAGTTTCCACTATCAACCTATTAAAGGTCGCGATGTAAGATAGAAGGTCCTGGTTACCCTGTCGTAGGGTCAACAGTTTGTTATCCAGGGCCTGTCCTTGGGAGTGCCGGGCAAATAGTCTTTCCATGCTCGTTTGAAAGCCCTGAAAATCCCGAAGAATTGGGTCATCCTGAGTAACTAGTGGAATTGACCAATCAGCTGCACTGCCGCTGAGATATGACAATACAAAGGCTACCTTGGCTTGATCGTTTGGGAAGGCTCCAGGTCTGCATAAAAAGTGCAAGCGGCATTGGTTCATAAACACGGCAAACCTTTTGGGATCTCCAGCAAAGCGTTCGGGTGGAGCTAATGGAATATTTCCAGGTAGGTTTATTTGCACAGGGTTACTCGATAACACAGGAGCTGGATTTCCCCGTGCTTGTCCAGCCTGGCTTTGCAATAGTTGCCTAGCAAGGTCATCAGTTCGCTCCTTTGACAAAATCAGTTCCCTCCTAAGGGCATTGGTTTCTTGACGGGCGGAATGCACTTCAGCCCTCAGTTCCCCTAGTAATTGGGCCAATTGGTCAGTCTCTGAGGTATCCATAACGCCCGGGTGGGAATTTGTAGGTAGGCTTCGCGTTCTGTTACGTTCACCTGGCTACCACAGAGGCGTCGATCTGGACTGGACTGCTGCGATCTCCACCAATGTGACGCGTAGGGCCGAGATGACGGACTGGACTGGCCCACTTAGCTTCGTTTGCTTGGCCCGTAGGAATATTCTTCTGCAAGTGGAGAAAGGGAATTTACCACCCATGGAGTTGAGCGTAAATCCCCCCACCCCGTTGGTTTAAATAGCCAAACCAAAGTAGTCCCAGGTAAGTATTCCTCCCCAGCCCCACCCGAGTAAAAAAATAGTCCCTAGGTAAAATAGTCCCTTCCAAGCCTCTTTTGGCTTGGAGCTCTTGCAGCATGGTCTGCATCAGGTAAGTTTGCAGCATGGTCTGCATCAGGTAAGTTTTAATCTATGATACTGGCACCCAGGACTGACTCTCCATATGAGCCTTGCGCCATAGGCGCCAGGACTGCACCCAAATAGCCCCTAGCAGGGGTTGTTGGGCTTGCTTGGGGTAACTTGATGCCTGCTTCTGGGGTTGCTGGACTTGGTCTGGGTACCCGGGGGTAGGCATCATGACAGCACTCCCCCCCCAAGGCCCCTCCTAAAGTCGTTCTTCCCTGTGGTTTCGGTTTGTATGGGAAATTTCGGTGGAATATTTTCACCAATCGGGGTGCATGAACATGGTCACTACGTTCCCATGACCTTTCCTATGGTCCGTAACCTTTCCAGTCGATTAAATAAAAAAGTTTTGACTTTATCAGCTTGGAGTCCAGGATGTTCTTAACTTCAAATTTGGGTTCTCCGTCTACAAGGATGGGGTCTGGTGGCTTGGTTAGTCTTGTCCCTGGTTGTACTGGCTTCAAAAGTGACACATGAAAGACGGGATGAATTCGCATATTAGCAGGTAAGTCCAACTTGACAGCCACCGGGTTGATAAGGGCCTTAATAGAGTAAGGTCCCGAATATCTGGGGTTAAAGGTCCGTGTCCCCTTTAGAGGTATATGTTTTGTGGCTAACCATACTTGGTCTCCTATGTGGTATTGTGGAGAATCACTTCTATGCCGATCAGCATCTTTCTTGTATTTTTCTTTCGCCTGTTTTAAATGTGTAGTTGCTTCCTTAAAGGCTTGTGTAATCGTAGCATGCAGATGGTCCACTTCGGGCATTTCTAAGTGTTGGGGTGAGTCAAGGTCTGAGGTTCGACGATGGTGCCCATATAAGGTATAAAAGGGGCTTTCTCCAGTTCCAGAGTGTACTGAATTATTGTATGCATATTCGGCGATCCAAAGAATGTTTTTCCAATTACTCTCCGTCTGATGTAACATACAACGCAGGTATTGTTCGAGAGTCTGGTTGTTCTTCTCTGTTTGACCATCGGTCTGGGGGTGGTGACTGGTCGATAACCTCACATCGATTTGCGCCAATTGACAGCATTTTTTCCAAAAATGTGAAATTAATTGACTGCCCCGGTCAGAGACCAATACTGACGGAAATCCGTGTACGCGAACAATGTTTTCGAGGAACTCCTTGGCCAGGATTGAAGCAGAAGGTAATCCCTTTAAAGGAATAAAGTGGGCCATATTGGAAAAAAGATCCACAATAACTAGAATGGTGTTAAATCCATTTCATGGGGGTAGATCAGTAATAAAGTCTAACAATAAGGTGTGCCATGGTGTAGGCGGAATGTCTAAAGGTTGTAAGAGTCCAGCTGCTTTTTTCTTTTGACTTTTGTTTTGGGCGCAAATGCCACAAGACATCACAAATCATTTAATATCCTTTTGCCAGGTGGGCCACCAGAATTGTCTTTTAATTTTAGCTTCAGTTTTTGCAATACCTGGGTGCCCCTCCTTTAGGGTATCATGATAACGGGAAATGACTAGCTCTTGTAGTTCCTTGTGTGGCAGAAATAGCCGTCCTTGGTAATAAGGCAGATCATTGGTGACAGAGTAGTCCGGGCCTTTCTTTACCCAGTCCTGCAAGGCTGTAGAATCAAAGAGTTGCTGGATCTTTACCTGAATGTCCTCTAGGGTCTGTAGAGTAGTCATGCCAAGAATCCTTTGTTCGGGAATTATAGGTACTGGTTCAGGGTTCACTTCTGCCTCTCCCATTCCTATTCGGGATATGGCGTCTGCTTTACCATTCTTACAACCTGGTCGATAGGTTATCACGAAATGGAACTCGGCAAAGAACAATGCCCATCGGAGTTGACGTGACGATTAGGCCTTGGCTGTCTTTAAATACTGTAAGTTCTGGTGATTGGTGATCACAGTAATGGTATGCCTGGCACCGAGAAGATAGTGCCGCCAAGTCTTGAAGGCGGATTTAATGGCTAATAGCTCCTTATCGTTAACCGCATAGTTTAACTCAGGTGCCGAGAACTTTCTGGACCAAAACGCTATTGGGTGAAGCTGGCCAGTTTCAGGGTCCTTTTGAGACAGGAAAGTTCCCATGGCTAGACTGGATGCATCCATTTCCACTATGTATGGAAGTTCAGGGCGCAGGTGCTTTAATACAGGTGCAGACGTGAATTTCGCTTTCAGCTCTTGGAAGGCATTTTCAGCTTCTTCAGTCCACATAAAGCGTTTATTTTTTTGCAAGAGTGCTGTGATGGGATGTACAACATGTGCAAAATCCGGGATGAATCTGCGGTAGAAATTGGCAAAGCCGAGCATACTTTGTACTCCTTTAACTGAACTTGGTGATGGCCACTTAAGGATTGCGTCCACCTTTCGTGAGTCTATTCGGACTCCCTTTGGGGTCATGATAAACCCAAGGAATTCAACTTCTGTGTGATGAAAAACGCATTTTTATAGTTTTGCATATAGTTTGTGCTGGCACAATTTCTCAAGGACTGCTCGGACGTGCTTCACATGGACAGATTCTGAAGAGGAGTATACTAGAATATCATCGATATATACGACAACACAAACGTCAATGAGTTCACGAAGGACATCGTTCATGAAGTATTGGAAGGCTGCAGGTGCATTGCACAACCCGAAAGGCATCTCCTGGTATTTGAATAACCCATACTTAGCGCGGAAGGCAGTCTTCCATTCGTCGCCCTCTTTTACACGTACCAGATGGTATGCCCCCCGGAGATCTAATTTAGTGTATATGCAAGCGTCCTTCACTTGGTCTAGTAGTTCAGGGATCAGAGGCAATGGGTATAGGTTCTTAACAGTTATCTGGTTCAATGCGCGGTAGTCTATGCGTGTTCTGAGGTCACCTTCCTTTTTGGGCACGAAGAACAAATCTGAAGATGCAGGGGACTTAGATGGGCGAATAAAGCCATTGGCAAGGTACTGGTCTAAGTATTGTCGTAGGTGCAGGTTCTCAGGTTCCGTAAGAGCATAGATCCTGCTACAAGGGGGTTGTGCACCGGGTATGAGATTGATTTGGCAATCGTACGATCTGTGAGGAGGTAAGGTGTTTGCCTGTTCTTTTTGGAAGACATCCTGGAATTCTTGTTATTCTGGAGGTAGTTGCATGACTGCTGTGGTTACTGTGGCCAGGCCTGCGCTCAGATTTTTCTTTGGGTAACAGGTTTGCGCACAATCCAGGAAGGTTATTCTCTTCTCTCGCCAATCAATGCAAGGATTATGTGTTTCCAACCAAGGTATCCCCAGTATTATTTGGAACTGTGGGGCCTTGATTAGATCAAACACAATAGCCTCTCGATGCCCATCCGGACCCAATAATGTCATCTCTGCGGTGGAATGAGTTACAGGCCCAGAGGCAATTTCAGTTCCATCAACTGTGGTGATGACATCTGAGGTGGCTTTTCGGCAGAGAGGCAGATTCATCCTGGAAGCCAATTCGTAGTCCACATAGTTTCCTATGGCCCCGCTATCAATGTATGCCCTTACTGCGTGCATACGCGATGGCTGCCTTGGATCTACGAGGACCATTGGTATGATGAAATGCGAGGTCTGAGTATCCTTCTTCAAGCTCGGCAAGCGGACCTCTACGCTTGTTGGGCATGGTCGTTTCCCGAGTCTGACTCCATATGGCTTTTATCAGCAGCTCCTACCACCTTCTTGGGCGGTTTTACAGGGCAATCCCGTAGAAAATGCCCAGAAGTTCCACAATATAGACACAATTGCATTTGCCGTCTCCTTTCTCTTTCCTTCTGGGTTAAGGGTCCTTTAACCCCTCCGATTTGCATGGGTTCTGAAGCCTCTGCTCCTTTGGGGTTAGTGTGGGTTTTGACCAACACCCTGTTCTCAAACTTGGCTCGATCAGCCTTTCTGTTCGGAAGTCTATGATCTAACTGAACCACTAAGTCTATATATTCAGCACAGTCTTGAGGTGGGTTCACGACTTGAGCCAAGACATCCTTGAGTTCTCCTCGAAGCCCTCGATGAAATAACGTGATTCATTTCACCTCAGGCCATCCAGTTTCCACTATCAACCTATTAAAGGTCGCGATGTAAGATAGAAGGTCCTGGTTACCCTGTCTTAGGGACAAAAGTTTGTTATCCAGGGCCTGTCCTTGGGAGTGCCGGGCAAATAGTCTTTCCATGCTCGTTTGAAAGCCCTGAAAATCCCAAAGAATTGGGTCATCCTGAGTAACTAGTGGAATTGACCAATCAGCTGCACTGCCGCTGAGATATGACAATACAAAGGCTACCTTGGCTTGATCGTTTGGGAAGGCTCCAGGTCTGCATAAAAAGTGCAAGCGGCATTGGTTCATAAACACGGCAAACCTTTTGGGATCTCCAGCGAAGCGTTCGGGTGGAGCTAATGGAATATTTCCAGGTAGGTTTATTTGCACGGGTTACTCGATAACACAGGAGCTGGATTTCCCCGTGCTTGTCCAGCCTGGCTTTGCAATAGTTGCCTAGCAAGGTCATCAGTTCGCTCCTTTGACAAAATCAGTTCCCTCCTAAGGGCATTGGTTTCTTGACGGGCGGAATGCACTTCAGCCCTCAGTTCCCCTATTAATTGGGCCAATTGGTCAGTCTCTGAGGTATCCATAACGCCCGGGTGGGAATTTGTAGGTAGGCTTCGCGTTCTGTTACGTTCACCTGGCTACCACAGAGGCGTCGATCTGGACTGGACTGCTGCGATCTCCAACAATGTGACGCGTAGGGCCGAGATGACGGACTGGACTGGCCCACCTAGCTTCGTTTGCTTGGCCCGTAGGAATATTCTTCTGCAAGTGGAGAAAGGGAATTTACCACCCATGGAGTTGAGCGTAAATCCCCCCACCCCGTTGTTCTCCCCACTGATCTTATAGTCTCACCTGATGATTTGAAAAGATGAGCTCTCCATCCTGCATTGAGCGCAGGGGCGCGTAGGTAACCAGTTGCTTCACTGGCCCGAAGGAATTGGTGAGTTCCAGGACAATATTGACTCCGATATTCCCGGCAAGACGCCGTAAGTATGTAGTTCATAAGAGTTCAAATGCCTGACTTTCACTCTTGTCCGATTCCTTGCAGGTTGCAGCTTGACCTTACTGAAGAGTTCCTCGTGGCAACCGGTAATGTTCTGGTAAGGATTTGTATTATCCAACACAGTTCGATAAAGTAATGTCCATATGTAACCTGTGGCTTTCTCCCTTATTCAGGCGCTGAGAGAAAGTATGAAGTCTCAGGGAATAATGCCTCCGGCGGTAAAATCAGGTAAGTCTTTTGTGTTGAGGAGGGTTCTCCTTGTTAGTCCCTTGTTTCACCTTGCTGTCCTTTTGTTTCCCCTTAGGGGCCGGGGCTCGGCTAGGATGCAGTGAAGGCTGCGCCGACCCGTGAAGAAGAATAGTTCCCCCGGTGGTAAAATCAGGTAAGTCTATGGGGGGTATTCCTCTGTGTATTCCCTTGGCTCACCTTGCTGTTCTTGTCTTCTCCTTAGGTGCCTGAGTCCGGCGGGAACATGCAGGAGGATGCCGTGAAATGTGAAGATGCTGCAAAGGCCGGTGAGTTCAGCGCGGCGCTGCAGCAGGCGAGGCGACGCGCATAAAATAACTTCTTTCTTCCAGCCCGAAGGCGCAATGAATCGGGAATTTAGGTAAGGATCAAAGGTATTGCTCTTGTTCTAACCTTTTCTCCTTCTTTCTCCCTTTTTCTAGGAGCTCCAAACTCGAGGCGGGCGTGGCAGAAGACTGGATGCAGACTTGCAGGCACGGTGAGCGTTACACTGCTGGATGCAGAATAACGCGAAGCGTGTGCTGCTCTTCGGGCATGGTTTAAATAGCCTCCAAAGTAGTCCCAGGTAAGTATTCCTCCCCAGCCCAACCCGAGTAAAAAAATAGTCCCTAGGTAAAATAGTTCCTTCCAAGCCTCTTTTGGCTTGGAGCTCTTGCAGCATGGTCTGCATCAGGTAGGTTTGCAGCATGGTCTGCATCAGGTAAGTTTTAATCTATGAGCCTGGCGCCCATGGCGCCAGGACTGACTCTCCATATGAGCCTGGCGCCAAAGGTGCCAGGACTGCACCCAAATAGCCCTTAGCAGGGGTTGTTGGGCTTGCTTGGGGTAACTTGATGCCTGCTTCCGGGGTTGCTGGACTTGGTCTGGGTCCCCGGGGGTAGGCATCATGACACTATGATAGGTCGAAGGCACCATTCCCTCCTTGCTCTTTGCTGGTTGGAGGACAGAAAAGGCTGTCAGGTTTTATAATGTGATGTGACTTGGGAACCTCCCATAATTATTTGGACCAATATGTAACTTTCCCACAAATACACATTTATACACTTAAATGTATACATTTATACACTTATGCCCTATAATAAGATCGGACATATACATTACATACATTACATATTTTGTAGGTTACATTTACTTCCAACACCCATTTCAGTGAGACCTGGTGTTGTCTTTCTATTGAATTTTGGCAATTTTAATCATAAAGGTTTGGCCTAACAATTCCTAACTCAGTACATATATGTGCAATCACCCCTAGAACATGGGTACACAATATTAAATTTGCAACATTAATAGTCTCTGCGCAATTAGTGTTTTTGCATAACCTTTGTTCCTCATGCCGTAAAAAATCCTACCAAGTTTTCAACTGGCTAGCATGAGTTCAAATTTATATGTATGTACTTTTCACTCATTTACGTATTCTTGCCGCCAAATTAAATGTCAAGAAATTCTGTGGCAATGTAAGCAAGTTAAATTCAAAATCCATGTCAGGTTTTTTTTTCTTCCCTTCACAAGTGTGAGCAAATGGCCAGTCCTTTGAAGTTCAATGAGAAGGCTCTTCCCAGAGAATGGAACATCCTGCTCCTCCCCTGTAGGGATGAGTGTTCAAGCCTGCCATTGTCTTTGCCTGGGGCCCCGACAAAAGTCTGATGAGTCCTTTGTCATGATTATGCGAGACCTCCCCACAGTAATTAGCGGAGTAGGTGCTGAGTAGCTGCAGTCCTGCAGTCTACTCTGGAGCAGTCTGCCTACCGTCTCTACTGTGGGAGGAGCAAAGTGGAGCAAAGTGAACAGTGACCAGTTAAAAACTCCATTCTCAAGCCGAGCGGAGTAGGTGCTGAGTAGGTGCAGTCCTGAAGTCATGCCTGGCAGGCATGAAGGAATGATCCCCACACTTTTTGTGCCCGAGGAAGAAGAAGAAGAGGACACCAGAAGGCTGCGAAGCTCACGCCCACGTTTGGCCGCGGCCGTGGACGCTGTGACTATTAAGCCAGTGTCTGGCAAAAAAGGTGAGCGATCGAAATTGCCCCATAAAACTGTACCTATGTCAACCATTCAGAGCACGATTCCTTCACAATTAACTCTACCATCCGCACAAAGTGCTAAACAATTGCAGCCACCTGCAGGCCCACCCCCGCTCAATCAACAAAACCCTGCACCGTCCCTCCCCTGTCCGGCTGGCGACTCAAAATCTCCTCCTTCGGAGACTCCTACCTTGGTGGTGGCGGCGAGGGAGGGGTGCGGGGGGGGAGTGAAGAGGTTTGGAGCCGAGCAGGAAACAGCGGAGACTGAGAGGGGGGGAGTGGAGGGACTCCTCTCCTCGACTCCGCATCTCAGAGAGGGCGCTGCCGGAGAGCCGCTTGAGGCGCGGGGAGGGGACGGAGGTTCCACCGCGGCGGCTTTGGTTTCGAGGGCAGAGGAGGAAATCGGAGGGGGGCCGCCTCCTGGGGACCCACCCCCAAACACGGGCCTGGAAGAAGGGGAGGAGCGCCTTCCTGGGGCCCCGCCTGCTGACTCAGATCGGGACTTTGCAGGCCAAACAGTTCTCGTTAAGGCAATGATCCATCTTCCCCAGGCCCTCAGTGAGGCCACGCCTAGCCAGGCGAGTTTGATAGAGAGCGGGCAAGAGCCTGGTCTCTCAGACTCCCAGGCTGCTGAAAGAAATAAACATCTAAAAAAGAAAAAGGCAACAGTCCGTGACAGAGGGCACGGGGAAAATTAGGAGAAAGCGAGACACCAGGACTCCTCTGATTAATAACAAAGTCGTGCTTAAAAGGAACATAAAAGGAAAAGCACCAAAACTAGTGACATCCCGTGGGGCTCGTACTAACAAAAGCACGATTGAAGATCAAAGTGGAGACCAAAATGAAGGAAACAACCTAAAAAAACTATTTCCAACCTTGCCATATACCTCATAGACCCGTGATAGAGGAACTCTCAGACGCAGAAATTCTACAGGCTGTCAAGGATTGCTGGCCTCTTTTCAAACATCGTAGAATTGCTGAATCAGAACGTCAACCTGAAAGTACTCCCCGGGGAGACATTTTAGACAAACCAAGGGGAGAAGAGAACAGGGGCCTCAAGGGACTAAAAGAAAGTACTGAGACACCAAGTAAGAACGGGGCACTAGCGCCGAGAAATTCCCCAGCAATCTTAAACAATGATTCAGTTTCGCCAAAAGAGGCTGCTATAGCCCATACCAAGCTAGGCCTAGCGCCTCTAGAGGAAGAGCCTATCAAGATTGCGTCATCAAAAGACACATTCCCTCCAGCGTCTCACAATGAAGATTGCACCCATGAGAAAAATAGGCTTATAGGACCAAACACTGCTCTCTTGAAAAGACCAGAGTCCGAAAAGGCGGTTTCAAGTGCAGTGAGATATAAAGATCTTCCAACCCCGGCATCAATAGAGAAATCTCTGGAGGCGCTTTACACTGAAGATTGAACCTGTGAAGAAAATAGGACTACAGACCTAAACACAGTATCTGGGAGAAGGTCAGAGGCTGATAAGGTGACACTTACCCCAGTGAGACAAAAAGAACTTTCATTCTTGGAAATCCCTCAACATAGATTTCTAAAAAGCGGCAAAGAGAACACAAATTTACCACTAATAGGCTCATTAAACAGCAATTAAAATTCACGACCGCAAGATTCTCGTAGACACTCACTTGGGGCAGTGGTGAGCCATGGTAACCATCAACCCATGAGACAGTCCCAGATTCAGGAACTCCAAGAGAAGGCAAGACCCATTAGCACACAAAACCTGGCAGCCCCAGACACTCCATCGAAGAAAGGCGACATGCTTTCGATAATGTCAGCAATCACAATAGCTCTGAATACATTCTTGAAGCTATATGAAACAATCAGCAAAAGTCTCAAAGACCACACCAACATCCAAGCCACAATGAACAACAAATTAACTTATCTGGAGGCCCACATCATGGCACGAGAGCAATTGGAGGTTGCGCTACTTTCGGGGAAGAGGGTCTCACCCTCCTCTGATAAATCCACGCAATCTGATCTAATGTACCCGGAAAATATAACATCTACTAGCACCCAAACAGATATAAAGATTGACCTGACCGAGGAGAACAACACCTCGTGGTCAAAAATCATAAGTACTTAGGGCCCATGCGGTAGCAACATGAAGGATTGCATCGCAGCTGAGCCTATAAACAACAAAACGGGGGGAACAAGACTAAACAAAGTAGCTTTGGAAAATTGTGACCTAAACACCGGAGCAAAAATAACAAAAACAGCTATGAAAGTAAAGACGAGTTCGACCCAGCTGGCAAGCAATGAAATTCTATTGGGCCCAGTTTTCAAAAAAGCATCCACTACAAAGGCCACTTTATCTAACACTAAGAAAGGTGAGCCCATACTTATCGTGGGTGAGAAGGAAGGGAACGAACTACAAACAGCAAGCCCTGGGGTCACCCAGAAAACTGCAGGCTCCCCAAGGTCGACATAAGATTTCTTAGCAGACAAGGAATCGATGAACTTAAGCCAACATGTAGTGGAAGAAAATAGAGGAGAGGCCACTTCATCACCTACTTCTGTGTACTCCCCACAGATGGAGGAGTCTAGAGAAAAAGTTATAGTCGATGACTTTTTAACTTTGGAGGAGCGATGTAAGAGGACAAACAAGAAAGGATGTTGGACACAAGAGTCATCTAAAGATCGTAATTGTACGGAAGAAGAGAGACCACCAAAAATCAGTGTGAGTGCAACTAGGAGGAAGACCTAGGAGCCACACCAAAAGGGGAACCCACAAGAAAGAAAAAGCACTAGCCCAGTAGCGACAAGTGATTACAATAGGAATAAAACATCAGTTGAAAGTTGGAGGCAAGGGAAGAAACGGGGAAATGATTTGCCTCAAAGAAATAAGGTGAATGACAAAAGAAAGGAGACTGACCCTGAGAAAAAGAGATGGGTCCTTAAACTAGAACAGATCCCAGGGAATGAAGACGCCGTGATCCTAAACAGGGGTTCTGTCCTTAGACTTTTTGCCTATATCCCGAAGCTGGGATCTATTAAATCGGATGACTTATTGATCGTTGACCCTAGTCAGGCACATCGAAAGGCAATTTCCCACTTATACCTCTCCTCCAAAAGGGTCCGTGACCTACTAAAAGAAGAGACCAAGTCTCTGCTACGAATGGGCTACAACATCACTGATTCATCAAGGTCGATAGGCCTGAGGGGAAAGTCGGGGAGCGAAGAGGAACCTAAAACAAGAGCAAGAAACTTCAACACAGAACAGCGAACACCTCGACGCAAAAGAAGGTCACCCATCAAACATGATAAGCAAGATAAAGAGATCCAGTTCCACAAAGACAGAAATGAAGCTGCAGACTGGGGACAAACGAAGGATCGTCAGTCTGTACATTTTACAGAAGAAAAAGAAAAGAGTAAGAACAACAATAAACCTGAGACTCAGGAGAACATAAGAGCCAACAAATCGAGTGATAAAACCAAAGTCACCACGATAACAGGAACCATAAAGAAACTAGTAGACAATGATAACAACAGGCCTGACCTAGAGCAAAAATCGTTTCATAGCATTTGGTCATGGCTGCCAAAAGCTCTCCAAAGAGAAACTAACAGATAGCAATGCGTCGACCAGAATCCAAAGAGAGACATCAACGTTAAAGAAGCGATACTCAGGCCATTATTTCGCCTAGGCTCATGGAACACTAGAGGCCACACTCATTTGACAGCAGAGGGAACTATAAAACTAGCAGATTACGACCTACTGTGTCTTCAAGAAACTTGGTTAACGCAAGCACCAACACTAGACGGATACGAAATAGCGTTCTCGCCGGCTAAGAAAGGGCCGAGGGGGCGACCGTCTTCGGGGCTCTTGATCGCCTGTAGGCAGGGTTGTGGATGCACCCTGGAAAAAACTCTTATCAGCAACAACTCTTTGCTTTTGGTTAAGGCCTCATGGTCTTGAGGACACCTCGAAAGAAGACTTGAAAAAGTCATCAGTAATTATAATAGCAAACACCTATTGGAACCCAGTGACGCTTACAGACGCCGCGTACTTGGAAATGCTGGAAAGCGCAATTGATGAAGCAATAGGTGTCCACTTGGCACCTTATCTTCTGATTTGCGGTGCTCTTAATGCCACGTGTATACAAGCCCAATTTAAATCATCACCCTATGATCCTGCAAGTTCAACAGCTAAAACAGGAGTGGCTTGGCTCAAACTGATGAAATCTAGAGGATTGCACAACTTAGATAGCGTATTCCCAGACTCTTCTCGCCTACCAACCTGGAAACGAGAAGCTACAAGAGCTACAATAGACTATATATTCATATCTACAACTTTATTATCAGTTGTGACAGAATTTGAAGTAGTCGAAACGTCAGCCAGTGACCACAATATCCTCTGTGCAACATGGCCTAGAGAAAGGGCGGAAAAACCAAAGGGGGACTTGCCCTTGTGCACCAAAAATCAGCGCACGAGACTGAAGTTATCAGCAGCAGCGATACATGACCTCAGGTCAAAGTATAACATACAGTCAGACCTGGCCCCCGAAAAGCAGATCGACTATCTTCCATTGGTATCAGTATACAGTCATAAAACTGGAAAAAAGGGCCTTATAAAGTCACATATTCATAAGTATGACCCAAAAGTGGCGACTAAAAAAAGGAAATGCAGAAACTGAAGCGACAAGCTACTAAATTAGGAACGACATCTGCAATTAAGGCAGCCAACGAAAGTCAACGGGAATACAAATCTTGGGTCCATAATTATCGTGTGGCCTTATACTAACAAGATGCAGAGAACATCATAACTGCAATAACAGCAAACAACAGTAGAGAGTTTTGGTCGCTCCTAAAAACGGCCACCTCTCCAGCAGAGCCAGCGTTTATATCAAACATTGGAGAGGGTGCGTGGATAAAGTTCTTCCAGTCTCTATTTGAGAAGACACAAACAAGCCCAAGTTCATCAAATGAGGTAATTCAAATAGCCTGGAGATCGCTGGATGATGAAAATGAAATAACAAGACAAATAAAGAAACTGAAAAACTCGAGAGCGCCCGGCCCAGACGGCATTACCAACATAGACCTTAAGGCATATCCGTCAGAGTGGGCAAGACTCCTGAGCGAAATATTCAAGAGATGTGCAACATTAAAATCCATCCCGCCATCATGGAAATCCTCAATAGTTGTACCTATTTACAAAAAAGGGAACAAAGCCGACCCGGCAAATTACAGGCCAATAGCCTTACTGGACTGCATAGGGAAGGATTTTGGCTCCCTGCTTCTGGAAGAATTCAATCTTTGGGCAAAAACAGCGCCATGCAGGGACTACCTCCAAACAGGCTTAAAAAAAAACCTGGGGACCTCGGCCAACATTCTGTTACTGAGTACTCTAAAAAGCAGAGTCTTGGAAGGTGGCCCGCGGCTCTTTATAATTTTCATCGACCTTACCCAGGCCTTCGATCGAGTAGATCGCGCCCTTTTGTGGAAAAAACTGGAAGCCTGGGCATGTCCACAAGACATCTTGGACCCAATAAAAGCCTTATATACAGACACCAGTATGAAAGTGAAGCTAACTGAGCAAGGCCTTCTTTCTAAAGCTATTCCGACGGCCAGAGGAGTTAAGCAGGGGTGTCCTCTGGCGCCAGCGCTCTTCCTGGTATTTCTGGGTGACTTACAAGAAGTGAACCTATCGGTCCGATGTTTTCCACCAAAAATAGGGAGCGCCCATATAAACAGATTGTTATATGCAGACGATCTAATATTACTGGACCATACACCTATTGGACTGCAGCGTCAGTTGAGCAGCCTTGAGGAATACATGAGGGCAAACAACCTGGAGATAAACGAAAAGAAAACCAAATTCATGATTATCTCGCACAGCTCCAAAAAATCTGGAAAAATATCACTACATCTGACAAACAAACTAATTGAAAAGGTGCCTGAATTCAGATACCTGGGAGTGATCCTAGACAACTCAAAATACGAAAAGGCAATGCAAGAGCATTTCAAACTGAAGATAAAGAAACTGATCGGACAAGGAAAAGCCATAAACAGGAAATTTGGCCGATTTTCGTTGCTACCAGTACTAGAGTTCTATAAAAAAAAGGTTGTTCCTTCATTAATTTATGGGGCGGACGCTATGCCAACTTTACCCACAACACTCTGGATAGAACTTGAGGCCCAATTTTGGAGAGCAATATTAGCCTTGCCAAATTCTACCTCCATGGCAGTGAGAATTCAGGAATTGAGCTTGATGTCCCTGGAAGGCACAGTTAGAATCAACTCCCTGATGCTATTTCGCAAATGCAGAATGTCAGAAGATCAGACGATATACAATTTGATATCGAGAGAAATTAAAAGTGGCTCCAATAAAATATTAAAGGCCTGGTCCATCCAGAACTATGAAACCTTAGCATCAGTGGAATGTGATGAAGAAACTCTGTTTGTGAATCCAACAAAAACTAAGAAGAAACTGAAAGAACTAGATTGGATTATAACCAAAGAAACAGCTGCCCAAAACAAATTAACTCAGCACCTTCCACCTAATACAAGGAGATTAAATGAAATTCAGCCCTATATAAAAAAATGTCCTTCAAGACCGGCGCGAGATATGCTTAGGAGAGCGAGATTTAACCTCTTACTAACGAATGAAATTCTATCTATTAGAGGTCTATCTTCGAAAAAAGACTGCCGCTTTTGTACTGATCAATCAGCAACAGAATCAATTTGTCATCTGATCCTTGAGTGTGCTAGCACTGGAGGCTTAAGAGAATTATATTTGCCGGACATTTTAAGCAAGTTCGCACTCAGTGATCAAGACAATTGTTGGGCGAAACTAATAGGGGGGGGATAGAACACGATAGCAACTGGCAACCTTTAACATCTTAAAAAATGTAAACTCTGTTCTACTTTTACAAAAATCCCCCTCGTTAGTTACCTGACCAACAAAAGAACTTTCAAAGATTTTTCTTGGACAGAGAACTCATGCTGACGAAATTGTTTTTTGCACAACTGTTTTGTAAAAAATCTTAATGATTAAATACAAATAAAAAAATAAAAAAATTAGGCCTTCCTGCCAGCAGTGAAGTGTCAATCTGAAGTGTCAACTTTCCCAGGCTGAGGACTGTCAAAGCAGAATTGTAATAGTTAATTAACTCAAGACTGGGTTTTAACTTTAAGTTACCTACATCTTTCATTACACATATAAAATGAACACAGTTTATAGGGGATTCTTACATTGCTAATCCTTTGACATTTCTTAAAGAATTAGGCCTTTCAACAAAAACATGCTTTCCAATTTTGCATTTTCTTCCTGGAAGAACACATTAAACTGAGTTCTTTTAAATCCCCTTTCCCTATGCAGCACATACAGTTTTTCAGCACCAGTTCTTCCCTTGAGTACTGGGATTTGTTTGCAGTCTGGCTACATGTATCCAGCATTTGTTTAAAGTTTCTGTCTGCACAGCTGAAAGTGTTACATGTTGCAATTTTAGCCACATTTTGTGGAACTGAAAACAAATGTTCCTGGACTGCCTTTTTCTTAGATACATTTCAGAACTGCTGTCAATCAATGAGGCCCGGTTCCTCTGGCCACACTAAATGATCGTGGCATTTCAGTACCCTTCTTAATCTCAATAACTCAATGGAAAATAAATGAATCTAGCGCCAAAACAGCATTTCTGAAGGTTGCAAAGCTACATTTTAAAAGGCATTTTCGGTTTTTAGCACATTTCTGCTGCTTTGTTCCATGTTGAATGTGGCAAAGCCCACTTGCATGCTCCTGCAGTGATAACTCAGTGTTCACCCCCACTTTGACTGTGTGTGGCAGGGGCGCAGTCTTTCCTTGGTTGTGACCCAAACGCGGTTTTGCAGATTTTGGCACGCACAGGAGTTAGCGCATCCATTTTGGGCTGTTTCTTTCAGCCTTTGTAACATGATGCAGTGGGGCACATTGGAATGGGTCAAAATATCCCACAGAAGCCCACGCCCCCTGACTTCGGCTTGACTTCCAGTCATGGGGAAGTCAGGCACATGGGATTTTTCTCTCTTCTCGTGAAGGACACAGGTTTCATTAGGTGTAAGTCCTTCTTCCCTCAGCGCATGATGCAACATGCTCTCCTCGCCGGCTCTGGTTGGAATAGGAACGATACCCGCATCTTCTCTCAGGCTTCTTTTCCGGTGTGGAGTGACACTCCGAATCGCTTTGGTTTTTCCCCCGGATCCCCGAGGAGGTCCTCCTTGGTTATTAGTTATGATACATGCAACTATAAAACAGAGCACACCCCAGTTATGAAAATGTTCCCACTACTGCCTCCAATAGAGATGACAGCCGTGGGATATACATATGCATTCAGTGACAATTTACAATATTCCC
The DNA here is from genome assembly GCF_040938575.1 of Ambystoma mexicanum. Lineage (NCBI taxonomy): Eukaryota > Metazoa > Chordata > Amphibia > Caudata > Ambystomatidae > Ambystoma > Ambystoma mexicanum. The sequence goes on from NC_090932.1 coordinate 915,323,113, forward strand.
TGCATGCATTTCATGACAATTTAAACTTCTCCTAGGTTTCATCATTCTCTCCCTCTGGGTTTTCTGTAGGCTCTTCTATTTGCCGCAAAATTTCCCCCAACAGGGACTGGATCCCAAGGAGATCCCCTTGGATGGCTCCGGTTTTGGCCAGCTGGTCCGCTAAGTCATTTCCAGTTTTGTCTGGTCCCCCTGTTTTGGAATGACCCTTGATCTTTTTCCAGTAGATGGTTATCCCACTAGAGGTGACCAGATCATCAATATTTTGTATTAGCTTTCTATGTTTTAGTGGTTTGTTGTTAACCCATAGCATGCCTCCGGTTTTCCAGTTAACCAGGTGCTCCACGAACCCGTACCGGATATAATATGAATCAGTGATTATGACCAGTTTGTGGAGTTGGACATCAGTGACGATGGCTTGATGAACTGCCATCAGCTCTGCCACCTGACTACTACGGGGACAGATTTTGTACCCAGCAGAAGGTTCTGGGGCATGCTTTACCCAGGCATTCCCCATGCCGGCCACAAGTTCCTTTTCCCCGTGGTTGTCAACATGGTAGGAGCACCCATCCGCATAGACAGTGGGCATTCCCTTGCACTTGTCTTCTTCATAGACTTTGTGCGATAAATTCAGGTACGCCTCCATGTTGTCCTGTATTTTAAGACTTTCGTCCTCGAGACAGTTTTCTCTGGCACAATCATGCAAGTCAGCCAGACCTAGTGCGAGGGGACTCTTCTTGTTTTGGCCATATCTGACCTCCACAGGAAAGCCTTGCATTGACAGAATCCAGGAAGTAATTCTGGAATTACTCACATTTCCTGCCCGGATTCTGTCACTTTGAAGATATTGCAGAGGCTGGTGTGGAGTCTCCACTATGATGTGTTCCCCCTGGATGAACGGGTGGTAATTCTTCAATGCCCACACCGTTGCCAGGAGTGCCTTCTCGCAATCGTTGAATTTTTCCTCCACAGAGGATACATTCTTACTTGCATAGGAGATTACTTTATTGACCTTGTCATGCTTTTGGTATAATACTGCGGTCAAGCATGTATTTGAGAACCCTGTCTCCAAGAAGAACTCCTTGTTTTTGACAGGGTAAGTAAGGCAGTGCATTTGTGAGAGGCTTCTTTTTAGTAGCTTTTCTGCCTCGGCTTGTTCTGGACCCCACTCCACTTGACCCCCCCTTCAACAGATGGATCAGGGGTCTTGTGATCTCGGCGTAATCCTCAATGAACTTTCTATTGTAATTAGTCAGTCCAAGGAGGCTCCTTAGCTCACGCAGAGTTGTGGGATCTTTTAGTTTCAGGAGTGCTTCCACTTTCTTTTCCTGGGGACAGAGACCCTCAGGAGTTATCTCATGCCCCAAGAAATTGACACGGGTCCTGCACCACTGTGCCTTTTGGAAAGATAGTTTTGCTCCAGCAGCCCTCAACTGTGTCAAAACATAACGGATCTCCGCTATGTGTTCCTCCACAGTGGAGCTTTTGATCAGAACATCATATACATAGGCCAGGTTACCCCTTTCACCCAAGTCGGGCATGGCCTTGTGTAAGAAGATATTAAATTCATTGCCGGAGTTGATGAATCCGAAGGGAGTCCGGGTCCATGTGTACTGCTGCCCCCCGAAGGTAAAGGCCAGCTTGTATTGGTCCTCCCTACTGACAGGTATGGTCCAGTACCCATTGGTCAGGTCAATAGCAGTGTATACCTTTGACCCCTGGATCTGGGCCAGCCCTTGTTCAATGTAGGGAAGAGGCAATCGGGACTTGTGGACCCGTTTGTTTAGCTCCCTTAGGCCAGCACAGAGTCTCCACTGGCCATTTGGTTTTAAAATCCCCAGCACCGGATTGTTAAAGGTGCTGTGGACTGGACGAATTATCCCATGGGACTCAAGGTTTTTAATTATTTATGTGAGGGACTCCATGGATGCGAGAGGCAAGTGATGTTGCTTCACAAACACTGGAGTCATGCCAGAGTCCGTGGGAATTGTTGTTGTATGGATTTCGGTGCAACCACAGTCATATGAGTCCACTGCAAAGAGATCCTGAAAATCTAAGAAAACTTGTTTCAACTTTTGCTTTTGCTCCAGAGTCTCACAGGCACTAGGTTGACTCTCTCTTCAACCATCTGCCTGAAGCACAGAAAGACTTCTGGTTTGGCTATCTCAGCGGCCTCCTCCAGCTGGGTGGAGAAGTCCCTGGTTAAAGTATTGACTTGGACTGACGGCTTCAGGCAGGGAAGGCAGTCCTGGTGGACTTGAAAGATCACCTCATCCCTCCTGAAGTCACAGGTCACCTCTTCCTTACCATAAGGGCAGGAAGAGTACACCAGGAAATTCCCCCCATGTCGGGTGAAGATCCTGTCTGGGGTTGTGTCATTGTCGCTATCACTGTCAAAACAGTCATTGGGGATCGGTCCTATCAGTTCATTACCCAAATCTATGGAAAAATGTCGGTCATCAACTGCCATTCCAATAATGGTGCCTGCGCCCAGAGTGATACTCCTAAGGTCGCTGTTATCCACCAATATTGGAATGGTGTTGTGTTCTGTATTGACTAATGGTGTTGGGTTTAACCCCAACCCTTGCTGTTGGAGATGGGCATTGAGGTGAACATATGCGTCAGGATTTTGCAGTTTCTGTCCTCTTTTAATTTTCACTTTAAGTGGGGCTTGTCGTGTCCGTTTTGGGATGGTGACTTCCTCTCCAATTTGAACTTCAACTGCATACGGCAGCAATTGAGCTGACCAAAATGCTTTTTCTGAATCATCCAAGTCCATGGGATTACCCCCTAATCGGGACCAGGCTTTGAAGTTTATCAGGTCCAAACTAATGGCAAAGCGATTGAGAATGTCACTGCCTAAATAAAATGCAGCAGGGACATCTCGCACAACCCAACAGTTATGTACTATGGTTTTATTGCCCATAGAGATTTTGAGCATACACGTGCTAGGCAGGAGATGTTTGGAGTTGGGAGTTTCCAGGTCCATTTCCCATTTGTCTATCAATTTAAATGTGGGAATGGCTGGATCTTTTGGTAGTTTTCGGAACATGGCTTCGCTGATGAAGCTCTTAGCGTTGTTCAAGCACAATTGGGCGAGAGCAGCGTCCTTCCCCTCATTTAACTGAATAGGGATAAACAACTGTTCTCTAATCTTCTGAATATCAGCTAAGCTTTGAGCTGCCTTCTCATCATTCTGGACTATGGAAGTGGGATTTTCTGATTGTGAATTAGTATAGAATTTCAGAGTATTTCCTTTCAGTGTGGAATGCCACTTGAAACTGGAAGGAAGGTTGATTTTCAGAAATAGAGAGAAATTCCCATCACCAGTTTGTTGTCCTACTACAATTACTGTCAGGCCAGGGATTTGGTTGTTTTGAAAATGGAACTCAATATGATCCTGTTTTTGTTCAACCATGTGGCACGTGCCATTTAAACTAACATGGTTGACACAAAGTTTTAATTTTATTGGTCGGTTAGTCTGGGTCCAGAGGACCTTGTTTACACAGTCTTTTAGGGGAGACAATCCACGCAGGATGTCATTCCCCAGTAAACATGGTGTACCCTCCGGATTCACGACTATGACCGGGTGTTTCACCTTGTGTCACCCAATTTTAATTTCCAAATCCGCAGTCCCCTCAACAGGAATTTCATTCCCATCTAAGTTCTGAAGTTGTCCAGGAAGAGGGGTGAGAGGGATCTGGTATCTCTCCCCCCTTCCTGAATTCAGCTGATCAAAGGCACTCTTTGACAGAAGAGTGGCTTGGGATCCAGTGTCCACCAGTGCCAAAAATGTATATTGCCCTTGTACTTGGACCAGGGCATAAAATCTTCCCTCCTTCTCCTCAAGGGGGCAAAGATAATGTGCATTTTGGGCCAGTTGGTGGGTTAGTTTCTTGACTCTTGATTTCGACACAGGGGCAGGGTTCTGTGTGGGAGCTTGGGGATCTGTAAGAGAAATATGTCAGTTGGCTATTGGGGGAGTTTTGGGCTCCCCTGGTTCAGATTCTGGGCCGCCCCCACCTTTTCAGAGGCAGTCCCCAGAATATGTTAGTGCAACTTGGTTTTCTGGATTATCATTCTGGGATTCAATGATGGGCGATCCTAACTCAGTCCCCACATTCACCCAGTCTTGATTAGGGTCTCTCGGGACCCATTTTTCTTTGGGAGGAGTTCCCTCATCCCTGAAGGAGAAGATCTTTTTCCCAGAGTCCTCTGAGGACCCCTCTCCTTCAAATTGGAGGACACTAGCCTCCTCCACAAAATGGGCCTTTTTAGGTCCTTTATTTCTCCTGCCCGCCCTCTGTTCCTTGGGGTGCAGGCTTTTGCGGGTAGGAGATTTTGGTTCCAGTTCCTGGGTTTCCAGGGATTTTTCACAAGTGGGGAAGGAAGCTTCCTCTAAGGCTTTACACCCCTCTTCCTCCCGTGCCTCCTCCTTTTGAACCGGTGAATTGTCGGGGTTCTCTACCCGTCATTGTTCTGGAGTACCAGACCCTTGGTTTATGGAGTTCTGAGCCGCCAGGTTCTGCTGAGCCCTCAACATGCGACCCAGATCCTGGGACAAGTTCTGGACCTGGCGCTCCAGTTGGGACACCCGCTCTGCCTACTATGGGGGTCTCTGGTCCATCCTAGGTGGATCACGGGAAGGGGAACTGTCCCTTCTCCCATAATACCCCGGGTTAGGATAGTTTGGGCAACCCTCCACCCTTGGCCTCTCCTCTCCCAGATTGGGCTATCTGGAATCAGGATAGTAGAGAAAGAAAGGAGGGTTGTTTTGTGGGTTGATGTTTTGAGGGTACCGGGGAAAGAAACTCAATCCGGCATTTGGGGGATTACTGCCCTCCTAGGGAAAGTTAGGAGGGAAGTTTCCTGGATTGGTACCTACCTGGTTGGACACCCCCTTCGGTGGGGGAGTCCACACATACCCCAGAATGGGTTTGTTACCCTTGTATCGGGGCTAATGTAATCAGGGGAGTTGGGGGTCCCATTTGTGGGATTACCTCCCTGACTACCTGTCTGGGATTGGTCCGAGGGCCTTGTGGTTCTTTGGTTGGGTAGGTTCTGTGCAGGTATATTTTTAGGCCCCCCGATCTCCAGATCTAAGATTGGGGCAACCTTCACCTCCGCCACCTTGGCAGCAGCAGGGGTGTTGGCTAGTTTGGGGTTTTTATTGGTGTTCTTGTTCTCTACAGGTTTCTGTACCTCATAAATACGGGTTGCCTGTTCTATGACCCAGTCCAGTGATCTCTTTTCGTGGAAGTCCCTCACCAGCTGGGTCATGATGTATCTGGGGAGTACATGGGAAAAGGTGCTAATGAACTCCCTACTGTCTGTGCGCTCCCTCCTGGTGGTCTGCGCAATGGCATGTTTAATTCTTGCACAAATTCTTGTGGGGCCTGATCTTCCCCACACTGCAGATTGTAGGCTGCCTTGAGTGCCTCTTGGGGATTCCTATGGACAGAGAAGTGTTTTAAGATGGCCGCCCTGTAGGTGGACCATATTGAGTGGTTGTGATCCTCCAGCCCCGCAAAGAAGCTGGAGTACTCCGGGGAAAATGTCCATTTCACATATTGGATGCAACTCGGACTATCTGTTACACCCGGATTTCGGCATACCACTCTCTGGCATCGTTGGTGGCTACAGCCGCGGATGCAAGTTCATACCACCAACATGGAGCCTCAAGCTCAGAGGAGCGGTCTAGTGGCTCGTGAGAAGGACGAGAGCAAGACTCCTCCCCCCACTCCAGAAGTATGATATGAACGAGAGTTGCCAGGAGTACTACGCGTTGCTACGATTCATTACAGCTCCGCTCCGTGAGTTATTGAAACTGCGATACGCGCCTCTCATTGATTTAAAATCAGTGTAGCCTTTCTTTCTTTACTTTTCTCTGCTTACATTTCCCTGCAGGACTTTCCACCATTTCACCCCTGTTCTGTCCGACCCGGCAATTCCACTCTGCTCAGCTTTACGGACGAAACCTTCGGCAGACTTATGTAAGCTATCCCCTTTCTTCCTCTGAATCAGGATCCTAGTTTTCTTTGCAATCTAGTATTCACGAGTTCTTTCCCTTTTGGCAGCAGTTCACTTTGGTCGATCTCGTCTCGACACTACACTCAAACTCCCAAGATTCAACACGCGATCTCCGCATTCTGGCATATGCAACAGGTAGGGATCTAAGCATTCAGCTCCCTTTCACTTCTCTTCTTACAAAACCTTATTCAAACACTTCCATTCTGTTTCCTTTAACCTATATCAGATCGGACAACATCCGCAGCCAACAGAGACTCTCCATAACACTCTTTGGGATCCTCCCACAGGTACTTCCCACTCATTCAACTTTGGGTAACCATAAGACAAAGGGTGCAACAGATAGATAATTCTATCCAATCTATTCACACAGAAGAGTCTCACCGATTAAACTCCAAGTCAAATCAACAAGACTCCATCTTGTTAGACTTCCTACTCTAGTCGTGAGGGATCGACGTGAACCACCTACAGAACAACATCCACAACCGGGTTTTTTTCCCTCTAAGAGGGTTTCCTGGAGAACCCCTTTCTGGCATCTGTGTTAGAAGGTTGGGGAAGGGGCCTCTGCTAAACTTTCACTCCCTCAGAGATACCGAAGACAAGGTAGGACTTTTCCATTGTTACCTGCAAAGTGCTTCTGTATTGTATTGGCAGTCGTTACACTATCTTTCAGATGAAAAGTATCCATCATCTGTTCGTATAATTCAAGGTGTTCCCAGACTGAATACTAGGCATTTTTGTAATAGGGAGTGATAACACTCCTAATGGCCTTGATCTGCTTGAGTGGATCTTTTTGCATAGCCCTCTTTTGGTCTTAGTCACCCGCGTTCCCTCATCCTCTAACTCAGAGGCACTACTACTGGAGGTGGCTATCTGATCCTCTAGCACTCCCTAATTCTGCGAGCTTGAGAATGGCTTGCAGAATGTGGGGCCTAGTTTCTTGATGCATGTGGTGCTCAGAAGAGTCTTCTGACACTCCTCTCCTCCCAGGATTGGCGGAGTACCCCTCCGCCCCCCACTGCCCTACCTGGGAAGAGGTCTTTAGGATACTCTTTTTGGGATTCATTTCCCAGAGTTCCACACCAAAATTAACAAACTGATCTCTTGGAAGGCGGTAGTTTTGTGGATCCAGTTCCCTGACTCTCCCCTCATAGGAGTATTCCTGATCAGATATGTTAGCCCTAACAGTTGGGGATCTGTACAGAGATGCCCTTCCATCAATTTCTAGGAGGCGCTGATCTGTCAGTCCCATCTTACCAATTCTGTTGAAGTCTACCATCCCCATGCCCCCTGGTTCATATGAGTCAGTGGACATGAAGGTGGCAGAGTTCATTGCATTGAAGGGGTTAGAGTCCCTGAGTACAGGTGTCCTGATGTGAGGAACAGGAATTTCTATATCCCTCTCTCTCTTCTCTTTCAGCCCCTATTCCCTCGTGATATGCTGAAATCTGAATCTTTTGTTCCTCTATCAGGGCCTTACTGGTCTCAATAATTCGCTCTTGCATTGCTATCTGTTTTGTGGAGCACATTATTCTTTTCGCAGAGAGCCTCATTGTCTCTCTGCAGTTCCTGCCTGGTTTGGAAATACTGGGCCAATTTCTGCTCCAGGAGATTTACCTCCTGAGTTTTAGCATCATTGGTCTTGGTGTTCTTTTCCAGAGCATCCTCCACTCTTCTGGTGTGCTCTAGTAGCTTCTCATATTCTGTTTTTAATTCACTAAGCTCCTGGGGGGCCAGCTTTCTTCCCTCTAACTTGGTTTTTAATTGGCTTACTTCCTTGCCTAAGGCGTCCCTCTCCGGACTTAGAGTGCCCCTCTGTTCAGCCAGGTCATCCCTTTGTTTATTAAATGCACTGGATTTCTGACACTCCTCATCAAATTCCTCCTGAGAGTGCATGTCTTTAATAATTAATGTATTATTTTCCTCTTCCAAAGTTTCTATTTGGTTTTTTAGGGTAACCACCTGCTCTGCGCAGGCTCTATTAAACTGTACTTGTTGTGCCAGTGTTTGCTGACTCTGTTGTAAAGAGTCCACCCTTTCCTGACACTCCTCTTTCAGTGCCTGTAATTGGGTGTCTTGCTCTGCATTCTCTTGCTGTAGGAGAGCCAGATCTTCTTTTAATTGTATGACATACTGTCTGGATTCTGTCTTTGATTCCTGGCTCTTCAGTAGCCTTTGCTCTGCAGAGTCTAGATCAGTTTGGATTTTTTCTAGTGTTTCTACTTGATTCTTTGCCAGAACTATGTTTTATGCATGCCTTTCCTCTATTACTCCTATGTGGAGGTATAGGTAGGCTGCTATTTTGGCAATTTTACTATGCTACTCTTTCACTTTCACTTTTGGGGCCATGTACAGTTCACTAAGAGCTTGGTGTAATGGGCCCTTGTCCTGCCATATATCCAGGTTCATGGCAGTGACCCTTTCTTTGATTTCCTGCAGCCAGACCTGTTCATTCTGTTCTGTCCACTCACTCCTGATAAACAGTTTTTGCATGAGGTGTTCCCTAGCCATATTTCTGCTGGGATCGCCATTTTGGAAATGTCAATTTCCTTATGACTTATTTTAGGGTGGATTTACTTTTTACTTTTACAAACAGGCCTGATTTTGAAGGATTTATTTTGAGAGGTGCTTGTACAATCTAGCACAGTACACCAACCTCACAAGGTGTCTGTACCCTGCAGGTTAGTCTGCTGTGCTAGACTGTCACGGGTGGTAACCCAAACTGAAAATCACGGCACTAGCCCCCAAATCTGTTAAGGATTTCAATCCGGCAATGCACCCGGGTCTCAGCCTAGCATGCAATGCACAAATGAAATATTTATTGTGTCTATAGGTTCAGTATTTTAAGTGATATACCACTCATATCACACCCCTTTTCAAAATACCCCCAGGTCACAATGGACCAGGAATCAGGCTGGTTGGTAAAGGTAATATTTATTATTTATTTAAAATTCAAATCAAACACAAGTTTTAATATATGGGGCAGCAATCACCAATGTGGTGACAATACAATCAGAAAGTAGATAAGGCAGTATAATTCACTTTTGAGCAGCACAAGAGATAAAACACAGAGAAAAGAAACCTTTTGGCTTGTTGAAAAGATAGCGCTTAGGTTAAGATTTCCCCCTGCAAATTTCTCAACTCACAAAGAAGCAATTCTACACAGATGTAAGTAAGCAGCAGGTATTCAGGAATATAGAACAGTGTATAGGGTTTGAATACAATCTTCCCTCCCCAAACAAGAGAGAAAACGTTTTTGGAACTTTTACACTTTTAAAATGATAGTTGAAAATGGCTGAGAAAAACAATGAAAAGTGTGCAAGAATCCTTAAATTGATATAAATTCCTATGGGAGCAACACTACAAAGATCCTAACAAACATAAGCTATAATATGAGCAACAGTACATACTTTAAATCAGAATGGAAGTTTGGAAATACTTTGAATGGGAAAACACACGTGTAAAACCTTTGCAAAAATGCAAATTCCCGCCTAATTTTCACTATGCGATTTTTAATTTAAACAGGTCAAATATACTTTTATTTTTGGTTGTGGGTGTAGCTACAAGTCTTAGGTTTATGTCAGAGTGGAAATTAAGTCTCTAGCTATAAAATTGAGGAAGTTATATGAGTTTGAATGAGAGGTATTTTTGAAAATAAAGGCGTCAAAATGAAACAGTTTTTACAATGACAATTATGCTATAAACTAGAGTATTCAGACTGGTTACCAGTTTGAAACACAGTAAGCTCCAGTGTGGTTCGTGGAAACCAACCCCAGCACCTCCGTGTCTGTCTTGGAGGACTCGGTCGGATTACCCCTGGGAGCAAGGTTTCAAGACTGGTGTGACACTATTAGAAATTCTTAAGTTAAAGAGAGGATGGGTTATAGATTACGATAGGACAAGGCAAATATACTATGGGTTACTATGATTCCTATTGATACTTATAGTCCACTGTAATTTAAAATTGGAACGTCAGGTTCTGGTCATCATGCTGCATCTTTTGGGTCTACAGGCAGCAGGGCACCTCTGGCGGAATTGGATGAACCGGGCGGTTCTGGTCAATTGGACTGACACCTCAGATTGGACTGGACTGGATTGGATTGGTGTAGTGGAATAAAAAGTGCAATTTCGCCTGTTGAGCTAACCATATAACATATTAGGTCCATTAGAGGGCTGTATGTAACAGCTAAGACTTATAGCTTATTCAAAGTATGTGCTAAATGCTGAAACAGATCTTTATAGAAGAATTAGTAATGTGTTGTGGTAGTAGCGACTACAGAAGTAGCATAAGGAGCTACATTGAAGGTGCAGGCCTCAAAGGAAAGGAAGGTTGCATTGTGCATAGAAAGGCAGGGCAGAGGCCCAAGTTTAGTAGCTAATAGGGACCTGTATTTGAGTGCTTAAAGCATTACAGCGCTTGGATAGCCAGGCTTTGTAGTGAAGGCACTATGACACTAGCTGGTGAAGCACAGGGCCGGCAAAGCTTGCTCACTAGGGGTTAATTGCGATGCATATTATTTAAGCTCCTCTCTTCGCCACAGTGGCTCTGCCATGCTTGGTAAACAGGCCCTCTATCGCCTGAGAAGGAATGGTAAAGCCTTGTACTCACTGATGAGAAACATTCCTGCGCTTTTGCAGATGGAGGCTCCAAGTTGGGAGGGGAAGGGAGCGCGTTGGAAACATACTGAGCTGGGTTTTTTCCATCAGTCAACATGTTTTGCACTGAGAACGTTCAGGAATAGTGTCACATTGACTGACAGCACAAGATTACAAAAATGCATGCCCACATGACCCAGGTGGGAGATTAATCCGCGGACTCACTTCGAGCCAGTGTCCGGAGCAGGATACCTTAGGTGGCTCCTTGTGGCACTGTCATCTACAGAGCTGGCTGAGCAAGCAGTTAGTTGTAGACTGCCTGGGTCTCCAGAGCTAATGATAACATCCAAGGGACATAAGACTGTGTTTCTCTAATGAGCTATGTGATTTTCTCTAATCATTCATTTCCCAAATTGCTGCTATATTTACTGTTCTGTTATATTATGCTTTATGTTTAATAAATGCTACATTTCTGGGGAAGGTGTGATTTCTCTAGTGATGAGTTCATTGCTTTGCACGTCGGACCTGTAAGTGGGTGAAATAGGGTTATTTATGGTAATAAGGGCTGGTCCCTGGGGAGAAATACCCCTTTTCAATACAATTGGCCCTTCTGGTTGCTGGACACTATAGATGAGTGGGATGGCGAGCTTCAGAAGGCATGCATTAATGGTAGCAAGCCAGACTGGATCAGAATTATTTCCCTTAAGTTTTGGGATGGTTTCAGGATTTGGGCCTAGCTGAAAAAGAGTTCAGCAAATGCTGAGGCCTTGGTTTTACAAAGAAGTCTGGATCAGGACAAGATGGAGAAGTCTGGAACAGGGCCTCACGCAGAAATCAGGATGGAGTCAGAAATCAGTGTGTTGTGAGGTTCACTTATTTATCCTGCCAAGTGACATCACCCAGTTTATGGTAGGGGCAGACTTACAATCCACACCCACAAGGCTATGATAGTCCAAAGGCAACGTTCCCTCCAGGCTCTTATCTGGTTGGAGGTCAGAAAAGGTTGTCAGGTTTTATGATGTGACTTGGGAACCTCCCATAATTATTTGGACCAAAATGTAACTTTCCCACAAATACACATTTATATACTTATGCCCTATAATAAAATCGGACACATACTTTACATAATTTGTAGGTTACATTTACATCCAACTCCCATGTTAGGAAGACCTGGTGTTGTCTTTCTATTGAATTTTGGCAATTTTAATCATAAAGGTTTGGCCTAACAATTCCTAATTCTGTACACATATGTGCAATCACCCCTAGAACATGGGTACACAATATTAGATTTGCAGCATTAATAGTCTCTGCGCAATTAGTGATTTTGCATAACTTTTGTTCCTTATGCCGTAACAAATCCTATCAGGTTTTCAACCGGTTAGCATGAGTTCAAATTTATATGTATGTACTTTTCACTCATTTACTTATTCTTGCCGCCAAGTTAAATGTCATGAGGGTCGGTGGCAAAGTAAGCAAATTAAATTAAAAATCCATGTCAGGTTTTTTTTTCTTTCCTTCACAAGTGTGAGCAAATGGCCAGTCCTTTGAAGTTCAATGAGAAGGCTCTTCCCAGAGAATGGAACATCCTGCCCCTCCGCCTGCCATTGTCTTTGCCTGGGGCCCAGATGAAAGTCTGATGAGTCCTTTGTCATGATTATGCGAGACCGCCCCACAGCAATTAGGCCTTCCTGCCAGCAGTGAAGTGTCAATCTGAAGTGTCAACTTTCCCAGGCTGAGGACTGTCAAAGCAGAATTGTAATAGTTAATTAACTCAAGACTGGGTTTTAACTTTGTTACCTACATCTTTCATTAAAACATATAAAATGAATACAGTTTATAGAGGATTCAGACATTAGTAATCCTTTGACATTTCTTAAATAATTAGGCCTTTCAACAAGAACATGCTTTCCAGACCGGCGATTTTGCACTTTCTTCCTGGAACAACACATTAAACTGAGTTCTTTTATATCTGCTTTTCCTATGTAGCACATACATTTTATTGAGCACCAGTTCTTCCCTTATTGGGAATTGTTTGTAGTTTGGCTACATGTATCCAGCCTCTGTTTAAAGTTTGTTTAACGTTTTTGTCTGCATAGCTGAAATTGTCACATGTTGCAATTTTAGCAGCATTTTTCCTGTGGAACTGAAAACAAATGTTCCTGGACTGCCTTTTCCTTATATACATTTCAGAACCGCTGTCAATCAATGAGGCCCGGTTCCTCGGGCCACACTAAATGATCCTAACATTTGAGTACCCTTCTTAATTTCAATGATTCAATGAAAAATAAATGGATCTAGCGCCAAAACAGCACTTTTGAAGGTTGCAAAGCTACATTTTAAAAGGCATTTTCGGTTTTTAGCACAATTCTGCTGCTTTGTTCCATGTTGTATGTGGCAAAGCCCACTGGCATGCTCCTACAGTGATAACTCTGTTTTCACTCCCACTTTGACTGTGTGTGGCAGGGGTGCAGCCTTCCCTTGGTTGGGACCCAAACGCGGTCTTGCAGATTTTGGTGCGCACAGGAGTCAGCGCATCCATTTTGGGCTCTTTCTTTCACCCTTTCTAAAGTGATGCAGTGGGGCACATTGGGATGGGTCAAAATATCCCACAGCCCATTTTTTTGCCGAAGGAACGAGCACAGCGTGTGAGCGTAACCCTTCAAACCAAGCAAACAAATATATAGATCGGATAGGTTTTTTTTTCCTCAGATCACTGCTTTGCTTACACAGTTATACCTTTTGCTCTGCTGTCAGTATTTAGGGGGTCTGTGTGTATTACTACCTACTACTGTGCTTCTAAAGACCCTGTGGCATCATCAACAGAAATCCTGGCATCATACAAAAACAGCTACATAAATGCATGCATCAATATTCCAGAGGAGCCAGCAACTCAGACCCCCAGGATGACTTACAACATACGCCCATGGCACAACCTACTGGTGAAGGCCTGGCGGCTGTTGAACTTCTAACTAAACACTGCAGCCATTGAGCTGCCACATGAAGGCTGCCAAGAGCCGGCCTATCGATAACAGGCCGGATGGGCTGCCAGTGAATGGAGGTGCTGTGTCGTAGGTGTTTTAGAGGCACAAGTGGCTCTTGGAATGTGGCACGGTTGGCAGGCCTCCCTCCAACACGCATCCCAGCTACTAGGATGGATCTCCGAGTCCCGTGGTAGTGATGCTTAAAAGAGGTTGCCCTCTCCCATCATATTAATGCCAAGTGAAGTGGAAATGGCACAGTTAAGACTACCCACGAGCTCTTGCAACGTAAAGTGTTAAGTGGCTTCCCAGGCAAGTTCTCACAATGCTGCCCCATCCTGACTTGCAGTGCGCACAAGTATCTCCGTTTTGTGTCATTGTTCACAGCACTCTTAAAAATATTTTTGTCTCTACAAAATTCAATGTTCAAGTCTTAAAAACTCATATCTGCTTCCAGAATGCAAATGCAGCCTCATGTCAGCCACTTAATATCCATTACCGTTAATGAACATGCCAGTGTGCTTTGGCGAAAGTGCAATATCCAAATAAATAAAATATGGAGTTACAGCCCATTCCTCATACAGCAAAATTCGCAACCTTCTCCCTCAATGCCTCACCCTCTCACTGCTCGATATGTACATGAGTGGCTCATGATTTCAACATTCTTAGAGCGATAACATAATTATATAGAAGGTTGGTTAATAATAGCATATCATATCTTACATCTATTTAGCACTAGTCTAAAAAAGTCTTATCTTCTTATGCTTATTAGTATGATTATTATTAACTTCCTGATAGACCAGTGTATCTTTAAAGGCAGTATTTGCGATGCATTCAGCCAGCATAACCCAGGGAGCACCAGACAACAAGAGGGACTTCCCATTCGCTATTACGTGGTACAGGACAATGGAGGTGGTATGGATAATAGGGGTCCATATATGGGCTGATTACCTGATCTGGCGAGTGCCGGCAGGCCTATGGTGTCCAAGGATCCAGAGCTGGGTACCGTGCTGATTTATGGCTGGGTGTGAGTTTCAGGGGATACTAACATAGGAACTTCAAATGCCCACAAGACCAACTCTCTGCATCTAACTGTTCACAGGGAATGGCAACGTGCGTGACTGTTTGTAATTAGTTGCATGTGATGTGCAGGTTTGCAAGTCTGCCAGAATGAACGGGCTGCTAATGTTCAAGGCTGTCTGCCATTGCCAGATATCTCTGTAAACACTGCAGACCTCAGGAATGCCAGTGCATATTTATTACCCACATGAAAACAGATATCTTTCCACTGACAAAATGAGAGGAGGCAGGGTCACAAGGAAAAGGTGGAAACGGATGAGTATATAAATAATGGAAAGAGAAAATAAAAGGAATATATCGTGGGGAGAGAGGGTACCAAAGGGAGAGGGAATAGATGGGGACAGAGGTACAGGTCAAAAAAATGGAGGCGGGTCATACGTGGCACAGACAGCAGAATTGAGGCAAGGGTTGGAGAGAGGAGAGTAGTTACATAATAGAGGAGCAAGACAGTGAGAGGGGTTGGAAAGACTGAGTGGACTGAGATGGTGGATGGAGATAAAGAGAGGGTCCGTGATAGATTAAGAATTCAAGAAGATGACAGACTGGAAGAGAGACACAGAAGCAGATCACCAGGAGTGTAGAGAGGGAGAGATGACAGCTAGAGTAGAAATGGGGAGAGAGCCAGCAAACGTATAGGGAAAGAGGTGAAAAGCACAGGGAAAGGCGGGCACTGCATAAAGAGCACTAGAACGCGTGTGAGAGACAAATAATGTAGCGAGTGAGAGGATGTAGTGAGCCTGGGAATGGGAAGGGGAGGATGGTGGTGTAAGAGCAAGAACCGAGATGGACTGGCCTTTCAGAAGATAGGGACAGTTGCACACTGGCAATACAGTATTAGAGCAGGAGGCAAAGAGCCAGACTAGAAACTAAGACGATAATGAGGGTATCTGCTGACTTCTCAGCCACCAGAGTAGTTTGCAAAGGGTACTTGCAAAGCTGTTGAAATAATTGGTGGTTACCGGTAGCTGCCAGTGGAAATGGTAAGTGGCAATTCAGTTGCCATTTCATATAAGTTCAGGTGCTGCTTGCCAACAACTACTTCTATTGTGGAGCATACCAACGATCACCACAAAACTTCATTACGTATTCCCATGTTTGGCGTTAGTGGAAGGGACAGAGGAAACCATGGGGCGTGGGTACTACCACCCGCTCTGAGATGTAAAGCCAGAGGTGTTAAACGTAGGGCTCCCCGGCCCAGTACATCTCTAATCTATGGTGTTCATACAGTCTCGCCAACCTTTACTGGTTATTCGACCATCCTAAACCCATATGTTTAACCCTGTCTTGTCCCTGAAAACCCTACTTGCTACCAAAAATTGCGGTACAATGGCGATCCTCTGAAGAAAGTGTACTGAGGAGACCCCTGGCTGGCCCATAGAGTCGGGGTTTGCTCCAAAGGTACTTTAAGACAAGATAGCTGCACCTTGAGATGGATGGGGGTGCATATTTACTACTCCAACACCAATCAATAAGGACAACTCAATGGTTTGGCAAAGAGAGTCCGTTTAATGACAAGTACAAAAAACGGGGAGTCATGGCATTCAGCAACTCCACTGAACTTCATACAAACACATTATTTATACTGAAAATTCGTCAGAAGTGACGTGTAATACTCAAAAGTTAATAAGCATTTCTATTGGTTAGGAAAAGGTAACTTTAATATAGGTGCTATATCTGTATATGGTAACAGAGTGAGGGATTGAGTATAACACTGTCAGGTGGGTGTCTAAGCCCTTCATTCAAAATGACCATTGTGGACGTCACCAAAAGTACGACCTCCCATTGGCTCTACTTTTTTTTAAACACTTTTTATTGGCATTTGGGTAAAATTGCACCGCAAAACTGCAATTATTGAAGGTATTCGTTGGCCATAAAGAGTAAGAGGTTAACAAATAACAACAAAAACAACAACAAAAATGCACAGTCTCTTTGTGTGGGTATCCTTGTTCGGCTCGTGTTCCGGAGGGAAGAAGTGCAAAGGCAGAGTTCGAGGGCTCGCAGATGATCGAGGTTCAGGTTCTGGGTGGCTCAATATTTGTGTAATGTTAGGGTGGGCAGGCACCTCAGGGGGGCTTGAAGTCTGCGGAAAAGGGTATGTCTCGGAGGAGGGCCTTCCATGCTTCAAGGGTATTGTTTACGTCGGCTACTCCAGTGTTAGCCCCATCCTGCCAGGCTCTGGTCTCGGCTGTGGTCCAGCGTTCTAATTCTCTGAGCCAGTGTTCATATCTCGGGCCTGGTTTTGACTTCCAAGCCATAGCTATGGATCTTTTGGCTAGGATGCAGGAAATGTCCATCAGCTTGACCACGTGTTTGATCTTGCTCAGTCTGGGGTGTGCTCCGAGCAGACATTCCTTGGGGTCCCAGTTGTATCTGGTAATGCCAGCTTCCATGCAAGTTTGCTTTATTTTGGACCAGAATTGTGACACTTTGTTACAGGACCAGAACATGTGTAGTAGGTCCGCTGCGTTGGTGCCGCACAAAGGGCAGTTTGATGATATCTTTTTGTTAAAGCTGGCGACTCTCTTCGGGGTCATGTATGTTCTGTAGAGAACATTGAGTTGGATTTGTCGAAACCTGGTGTTCCTGGAGACCTCCTTGGGGTAAAGTAATACTCTCTCCCACTCAGTGTCCGTGAGCGTGATCCGGAGGTCAAGTTCCCATCTTTCTTTTAGTGCTGCACTTTTAGGGTTGGGTCTGTCTATTAGGCGGCCGTAAAGACGGGTTATTGGTTTCCAGCCGTCCGATAGTTCATGCATCTCGTTGAGCAGGGGGTTGGGGTTGGGTTCTTCTAGCCATTCAGGCCATTTAGTTTTCGCAACCTGTTTAAGACGATGATACCACAGGAATTGGCCTCTATTTAGTTCCTCTGACTCCAGGATTGCTTCAAATTCTCTGAATTTGGCGTCCTCGTACATATCGCCCCAAGTGTAGATCCCCGCGCGCTCCCAATTTCTCGACACCCTGAGGTCTGATATGGTTTGGCATGTGTCCACAAGGATGGGGGTGTCAGGAGAATACGGGTGAGTTATTTGAAGGACGGAGCAGGTTCTAGTCCAAATTTGTCTACCCAGCTGCACAATCATGGGGACTTCTCGTGTTTGTTTCAGTGGGTTCCAGAGTGACTCCTTGGGAAACAGATTGGAAGGTGTAAGCCTTAGTAGTTCTGATTCCGCATTTGGGTCGTCGTGGAGCCACTTTGTGACGTGGCTGAGCTGAGCTGCTAAGTAATACATGTGTAGGTCTGGGAGCTGCACCCCCCCCTCCTTGTGTCGCAACGTGAGGATCTTTAGGGGTAGCTTGTGTCTAGCTGGGCCCCATAGAAAGTCTCTGATTAGCGAATCCAGCTTTCTGAAGAAGGATATAGGGATGTAGTGGCAGACATTTGTAAAGTAGTAGAGGAATCTCGGTAGGATAATCATTTTCACGATTGCTGCCCTACCCATCATGGAAAGGGGCAACTTTGACCAGAACTTCATGGAGTTGCGGAGTGCTTTTACTGCTCTTTCAGTGTTGTGGTCGTGGGTGAGTTCTGGGGTATGCGTTATGTTGATTCCCAGGTAGCGGAACATTCCTGGTTGCCATTTTATCCCCACCACCGGCAAATCCTCCTTTGTTGTCTTGTTGAGTTTGGCTAGCGGGAATGCACAAGATTTTGATCTGCTGAATTTGATTCCGGAATACCGGGCATAGTTGTCCAGGACATCGAGCAGAACCTGCGCGTTCGTTTGTGGGTTCTGTAGGTATAAGAGTACATCGTCTGCGTATAAGGAGATTATGAAGTGCCTGTTGCCCAGCTTTATGCCTGCATCAAAGAACTGTTTCCTGCAGTAGATGGCAATCGGCTCCAGTCCTAGGACGTACAACATGGGTGAGAGCGGACAGCCCTGCCTGGTGCCTCTTTGTATCGCCCAGGCTTCAGATATTATTCGTCCGGTTTTCACTCTGGCCATGGGTGAGTTATAAAGGACCCTGACCCATCTCACAAAGCCTTCACCAAACCCAAACTCGCTCAACACCTCGATTAACCACTCCCAGAAGATGGAATTGAAGGCCTTGACGGCATCTAGTGAGAGTACCGCCAGATCTTCGGCGCTCTCTTGGGTTTCAGCTATGACGTGTTGTAGCCTTCTTAGGTTGGCCGTTGTGTTGCGTCCCGGGATGAACCCGTTTTGGTCCTCATGCACAATGGTCCCAATCACCCTCGCGAGCCTCTTAGCCAGAATGGTGGTCAAAATCTTGGCGTCATAGTTCAGCATCGCTAGGGGGCGATAGGAGTCGCAGCGTTCGGGTGGCTTGTTTGGTTTGAGCATAGGGATTATGATGGTTTCCTTCATGGTGCAGGGGAGAATTCCTGCTTCATACGCCTCCGTGTAGACCCCCAGTAGTATTGGAGTGATGGTGGCTTCGTAGGTTTTGTAGAACTCGGGCGGGAGTCCATCGCTCCCCGGGGACTTGCTGGTGGCTAGAGATCTGATCGCGTCCTTGATGTCGTCGGCGGTGATCTCAGTGTCTAGTGCTGCGCACTGTTCTTCGGTCAGTCTAGGGAGACCGATCTCGTCTAGGGTGGCTCTGATGTCTTCTCTGGGAACTTGCTTATCATGGGAGTATAGCTCGGAGTAGAATTCTGCGAAAGCGGTGTTAATGTCGAGTTGTGATTTATGTGTAACTCCACGGTCGTCCTGGATCTCCGTGAGGGAGTGCCTTGGGTGTTCGCGTTTGCACAACCATGCTAGTAGTCTACCTGGTTTATCGGCCTCTTTGTGTGTTTTGGTGGTGTTGGCTACGAAGTCGAATTTCGCCAGTCTGTCCCAAGCCGTCCGACAGTCGTCTCGGAGCCCCCGCAGGGTCTCCTCCTTTTCAGCAGCGGTGTCTGATTGGGACTCGAGGCGTGTTATCTCTGCTTCGTGTTCTTCCAGTGTTTCCTTCAGGCGTCTCCGAATACCTCCTGCTCCAGAAATGGCTTCGCCCCGTGTTACCACTTTCATCGCCTCCCATAGCGTGCTCCAGCTCGATACGGATCCCTTGTTGTTGTCGATGTAGTCTTCAAGCTTAGTGCCTAGATCTTCCTTGAACTCTTGATCAGTGAGTGCCATGGGGGATAGTCTCCATGTCGGAATCGGGGGCCTGGGATCGTTCAACCTCCAGTGCATAACCAGCGGTGAGTGGTCAGATATCGATCTGCCTAGGTATGTGGTGTCATCGACCAGTGCAGCTTGTTCCCTGTCGATAAAGAGGTAGTCGATCCTTGTGTGAACCTTGTGCGGAGCAGAGTAGTAGGAGTAGCCCCTTTCTTCCGGATGTTGCTCTCTCCATATGTCCACCAGGTCTAATTGTTCCAAGGCGTTGTTGAAAGCCATGGCGGCGGCGTTACGTGGTTGTTGTAGGGGTGCCGACCTATCCAGCTCGCCGTCTCTGGCGCAGTTGAAGTCGCCTCCCCAAATGAAGGTGCCCTCTCTGTGGTGGGTTATTTTGGAGCACAGCATTGAGATATGTGATGGTGTCCCGTGTTGCGGGAAGTAGGAGTTGACCAGACAAATTGCTGTGTTTTCAATGGTGCCCCACAATATCAGGTATCTGCCCTCTTTATCAGCTTCCGATCCCTGTAGGTGAAACGGAACGCTTGGGTTCACCCATGTGAAGACTCCACGTGCATATTTGGAGTATGATGCTCCCTTTCCAACGCCTCCCCATCTCTCAGCCAGTTTAGAGGAAGATTCCGCCGTCAGGTGGGTTTCCTGGAGCATTGCAATAGAGATCCTTTTTCTGCGGAGGTAGGATTGAATGCGATTCCTTCTCAGGTAGGAGTTCATCCCGCGCACGTTCCACGATAGTGTTTTTAGTTGTGATGTCATTTGGATGTGTGGGTGCTTTTTTTTGTCCCCTCCCCGGAGGGTCTGCCCAGAAGGATTGGTTTCCTGATGAGGAGATTCGACGTTTGGCCCTCATTCTTGCCTAACGTTAAGTACTGTGTCAGTTTCTTCAGTTGTCCGCTCGAGTGTGATGATGTGGAGGCTGTGCATCTAACATAACAAATAACGTAACTGTAACTGGTGCGCCTAGCGACTGCATTCACTTTGCTGTGCTCAGGCGCCCTCGCACCGTCGGGACCCATCCGGGCGTCGGGTTCGAGTAGGGTTGGTCAGGCAACTGGCCTGTCCTGGTCTGTTCGCGGGGGCGAAGTCCTAGGTCTGGTGTGGGGCCGGGCGAGATCCGCGTTTATCTAGCGAACTGTAGTGTAGATTTCTTCCGCACTGAGGAATGTACGTGGCTATGGCGGGATCTTGCGTCTGCGGTCATGTATGTGACCTGCTGCACAGCTTCGATCATTTGCCTCTGGGATGGATGTCTGCGCCCAGGTCTAAGTTGTTGTCTTCCATTCACATGTTGGCGGCCTCTGGGGTCTCCAGGAAAATCGAGCGGCCCTTAAAGATGACTTTTAGTTTGGCGGGATAGAGCAGCATGTATTTTAAGTTTAGTTGCCGCAACCTGGCTTTGATTGGAACAAATGAGTTTCTCTCTCTTTGCACTTTTGGGGTGTAGTCCGGGTAGACGGATATTTTTGAGTTGCCACGTTCGAGAGGGCCAGTCTCCCTGGAGTGTCTGAGAATGACTTCTCTGTCCTGGAAGTTAAGTATTTTGGCTATTATTGGACGAGGGTGTGAGCCCGGAGGGGGTCTTTTTTGGAGGGACCTGTGTGCCCTCTCGACAGCGAAACCTTGCGTGAGTTTGCCTGCGCCCACCTCTTGTTGTAGTAGGGTCTCTATATATGCAGTGGGGTTCGGGCCCTCATCTCCTTCGGGGATTCCGAGTATCCTGATGTTGCCTCTTCTGGCACGCCCCTCGGCCTCCTCAGCCCTCGCCTCGAGAAAAGCCACCTTCCTTTCAAGGTCCGTCACCTTAGCCTTCAGCTCCACAGTGTTTTCTGTGGTCTCTTTGATGGTAGCCTCAGAGGTGGCTACCCTGTCCGTTAAATTCCTGGCATCCTGTCTCACAAGTTGAATATCCGACCTGAATTCGTCAATTTTGGTGTCGATGAAAGTGCGCAGGGATGCTATGGCCTCCAGCACTTGTGTTTGGCTCTCGGTGGGGTCTGTGTTTTTTGGTTTTGTAGGATCAGGGCTGGGGGGGTGCAAATCAGCCGAGGTTCTGGCTTTTGTGGAGACATAACTGTCCATCGTGGCAGATTTTGGCTTGCCTCTAGCAGACATGGCGGGTCTTGGGGGGCGTTGGTCAGGTAGTGCTGTCTTGATGGTACGTTGGGTGGTAGTAGCCCTCGAGTTACCGGGGTAATATGGCCCTCACGGGCAGCGAGGGGCGGATTGATGGTGTCGGTAGTCTTGTGGGGGGGTCGGGGGGGGCCGAGTGACGTTGGGCTCAGAGCCCTGAGCGGCAGATGCTGGTGCCGCTGTGGAGTTCAGCGGGGGCCCCCCTTTCTCCTCACCTCATATGCTTCGGTCCCCAATGTAGTCTGGTTGGCGTTACTTCCGATAGCGCTTCCGACAGCGCTCTGAGTTGTCCTGTCGTTGCCCGTTCAGCGGGGGGAATTCCAGCGCCTGTTGGCTGCGGCTCGTGGCATCCTGAGTGTCGGGGGAGCCGCTGGCACTCAGTGCGTGGCTTCGTGGCTGTGGAATGTGTTCCCCAGGGTCGCATCCACTGATGATCCGCTCCTCCGTGTGCTGGGCTTCGCGACGGCAACTTCGGTCGCGTTAGAGCAACGCAGTGGCCGCCATCTTGAGCTCAGGCGAAGGTGGAGAGGGGGAGGGTTCGTGCAGAGCAGAACTGTGCTTCTACGGCTCCGTTTCTTCCCGGAATTAATGCCGCCGCTCGACGGCGTTTTCCGCCGTTTCGTGTCCGAGTTAGTGGCCCGGAGGCGAGCTGCATGCGGTCGGAAAAGGATCGTACCGCGGCCTCTCGGCCCGAGCTCGGCACCTTAGCCTCCTTCCACCATGAGCTCTAGGCCACGCCCCCCCCATTGGCTCTACTAACTATAGGACGCTAGATTATTTGCTCCATTGTGATTGGGTTGGCACCAACCCCATGCATACATTTCCTCTTTGCTTAGCAGCATGCATTATGGACAGCCAGGTGCAGGATGCCCCCTCAGCTACCCGGCCATCCTCCAATTAAGGTTACAATTGTCAGGAAACCAAGGTTTGGCTGTAACAAACATGCCATGAGAAACTTACGTTCGACAGTGGCGCTGCATGTTCAGGCTCTGTGTCGCTTGAATTCCTCCAGGCTCATCCGGCGTCTCCCGCGGCCCGTTTCGCATCGGTTCTCCACACCGGCACGGTCTCCAGTTCCGGGTTGATGGTGATTGCCATGGAAATGGTGGAGGCTTCTTTTCCTGTTTGGTCACGTAATGCGGCGTCCCGTGTCACATGATTCAGGCTTCTTAAGTGGCCCGAAACAAACGCCGCTTCTGATTGAGCTCTCGTTTGGAAGTGCAGTTTTCTCTCGTGTTTGTTTCCTGTTTATGACCTTTGCCTGTTGTTTAGACTGCCTGCTTTTGCCCTTGGTCTTGTTCCTGTCTTGCTCTGGTGTTCTGACCTCTTGCTACATCTTCTAAGATCTTGTTACCTACCCTTGCCTAATTGATTACACGCTGATACTGACCATGGATTTTGCCTCAAGGACTGCTTCTGCTCGACCCCTGGTACTGCTCTACTCGTCTGGTGACTGAACTTGGATTTCTCAACAGACTTCTTTGATGTGCCCTCTTGCCTGTTTTCGTTTCTCCAGGAATTCTGTACTCCTTGCACCTTGTCTCCAGCTTTACTCATCAGTCCAAGACTGTGCCACAGGTACTCAGACAACTGGTTTAGGCATCCGCGTGCCGTCGGGTCCGGTGGCTACTTGGGACTAGAGACTGGCCACCCCAGGTTGTAGGCATCCTCGTGCCGTCGGGCTAGTTGCTCCTAATACCACCTGTGGATACCGAACCCCTGCAATCCGAGTTAAAGGTTTCATCTTCCAGGCTCACGATTTGCGTGGACGGTAAGCTCATTCTCTACTCTGGCTTATTTGTGTCTAGTCTTCTCTTCTTCACTCTCCTTATCATTTCTATATGTTTTCCCTTGTATGGAACATCCAATACTAGGATTGCGAGTCCCCATATGTCCCTTCCATTCTGTCTGCCTACTCATGCAGGTTAGTCTCTTTTAGTTTTTTCCCAGCAGAATTCATTTCTTCATGTAAATTGGCCTGATACCTTACGTTGTTCCTTACAGAAAGACGTCCAACTATTACCTGTGCAACTTGGATTCCTACACACAGTCACTGTCTCCTGAGGGTGTCTCCTGGTGTTCTCTTCCAGTGAATTGCTCTCTGTGGGGGTGTCGCTGTATATCATCCACAGAGTGACATTGCCTAGATGAATTCTTCGGCTACACTACGGGTCAAAGAGCTGACAGATTCTAATAACAATCAATCATCACTTCAGCAACAATATGTCAATTATGTTACTGTGGTTGGACTCGAAACTGCATCTTCTGTCTGGAAAAGTTCTGATATCTCTTGCTTGGGCGGATGCCACGCGTAGGTGTGAACTCGTGCTTCTCCTCGCTCGGCTGATCACGTGATGCAGACACCGTGAATTTGCCTAGTTTCTCTCAATTTGTGCATTTAATTCTTATTCGGCTTGCCACCTGCCTACGCTTCCTTATCTTGACCTTTCAAAGGCAGGATATTCTGTTCCTAAGTTTCAGTTAGACGTAGCTACTGTTCATTCCTTCTATTGTTATGACCTTGGCTCTTTTGGCATGAGTTGCATCTGCTGAGTTTCGATTCAGTCATCTCTTCTTATTTTGTTAGATTATGAATCTTGTCTTGTTTGGCCTAAAGTAACCTAAGATGATTCTGTTTTTCATGTAAAGTGGACTCGCACTTATAATACTGTGCTTCGTTTTGAGGTAAATTATGTAAACATGGTGCTTGCCGCGCTATTCTTCTACTAAGCATAGCAAGCCGTACTGTTCTCTTAGCTTTCTTGCGTTTCAAGGATATATACAGGCGTAAACTGATCGACTGTAGTCATTTTGCTTACAGCTTAACTCTCTTATATTTTAATAGATTCCTATCACTATAAGCTCAAAATCTCTTTTCTCATGGCGTTTCATCTCCTTGTGTCATTCTTGGTTCATCATTTGTTCTATCTGTGAGTCTGTCCGGGCTCTCGTGACGTCACCATTCGTCTTCCATTAAGACCTTTTTGGTTTCTTCCGGGACGGTACTTAGGCAATCTTCATTTCGTCTCATTTGTTGGTAGGGTTTTCTCAATGGGTACCTAACTGTCCATAGTTGTCTGGTTATTGGTACTTCACTAGGTGTTGCTCTTCTAATGGGTACTGGGCAGAGCCCTACTGCTGGTTTATTTTCTCATCATACGTCAGATATTTTGGTGTGAATGTTCCTGGTACATCAAAATGGGTGATGGGAGTGCAGGCTTTATTTGTGACCTCCTCTACACTCGCCCCTCTGGGCGATTCATCAACCACTTTCACCTCCTCTTTTGGATGCATTTCACTTGATTTGTCTATATTTATCTTCACTCCATCGCCTGGGTTCATTCCTTCTTCATATTCTGGATCTATACATGATGGTTTGAAGAAGTGTCTCTTTGGATTCCATATCTTTATTACTCCTTTCAAGCTTCCTGCTGTCCTTACATGTTCATCTTTATTCCATGTCATTAGTTGGCATTGTCCATTTGGGCTACAGTAAACCCATCTTCCCGCATAGTTTCTGTGCTTCCTGGGATAGAGAAACGTTGTACCCTCTGGCGCGTGCCTGCTGGCCTTCACAGTCTCTCATTCCTTCATCATTCAGATCTGAGCTTCCATTCTGGCTTGACATCAATCATGATCTTCATCCCTATAGCTTTCTTCGCAGTTTTATGGCATTGCGAGATTATTATCTTGATAACACAAAATCCTAGTAATATCATCACTAGCAGGGCTCCTAAAAATTTGAATATGTCTGCCATCCATTGTGGGATCCAGGAGAATAGTGATCCAAACCAGCTGTCATCATCAACCTCGTCAGTTTCGTTGATCATCTGTTTCTGCAGCTTCGTCAACATGCCTATGACTTTTGTTAAGGTTCCATTTTCCTCGCCGTGAGAAGGTATAAATGTGCAACACGATTCTCCTATTTTTGCACAAACTCCTCCATCTATAGCTATGATCATGTCAAGCACATATCTGTTCTGGAGAGTCATCAGTCGGATGGCTCCTAATTCTTCCTTAATTGCATTGAATCCTTTTATTGTCATGTTGATGGTCTGCAGTAACTTCCATCTGCTTATCTGTAACCATTTAGTATTTGCTCCAACTTGGAATCTTGGCAGGAAAATTGTTGCGAAACTGATGAGGTGAGGCTGAACAGCCTGTGCTCATATGGGATTGCATGAAAAGCTTCTGATTTGGCAGAGAAGTAGTTCTCTCTCTTCATTCGAGTTTTCAGTTCCACAGATCTCTTCTTACTCAGGTGAGCATCTGCTTTTGGGAAACTGTCAATATTCAGGTCGCTTTTTGGGATCACCAATGCTGGAACGCGGACGTTCACTATCGTCCATATGCCTCCCCAGTCTCTTGGTAGTCTGATGTATGATGTATTCTCTCCCATTTTCCTCGTGCCATTGTTCCTGAAGCAAAACCTTAGGCTTTCTAGTGGCACTATCTGCAAGGGTCCTCCTCTGTCTTCGACCCATGTGAGTAGTTTGCAAGTTTTGGCCATAATGGCTTGCATCCGTTTCTTACTATGTTGATGGTTGGCCCGAAGACCATCCATGCTCTGCAAATCACTACTCCTTTTTCCCATCCATCTGGTGAAAGCACTGTTCCCCAAATGTGCATTTGGCCTCTATTCTTCCATCTCCGAGCTTCTTCTGGAGTTTTTCCTTGGACATTTAGCTTCTGATTTGCTTCTCTTCTAATCTCTGCTCCTTTAACTCCAGACTTCTCATATCTTATCTAAATGTGTTTCATCTTTCCATTGTTTCTTGTCTTTATGTCCTGGACATAATAGTCTTCATTTGGATCAGTTGCTTCAGTTGCCCATTTCAGAGAGGCATCACTACCCATGAACTGGCTCTGGTTTTGCACATTGCTATGTGTGACATACAGTGTGCTGTCTGGACATCGATTTCTACAGCTACGAAGATCTTAGATTTCCCCATGCTGTATGGTAGGAGTGCGCAAACAAAGCATTCTCATCTCTGCAATATTAGCTGGGTCTCTGATGAAAGTGAGGACATCAACATCAATTGGTCTCCCTACTAGGTCTGGAAAGTCAGTGACTAGGTGAAAGAGAACTTTATGGGCCAACCTTGTGTCTTCTGGTGACAGGGGCATCCGTCCTGCCCTGCTGAGGTTCAGGATTATTTGTTTTCTCCCAAATGTGAACAATGTCTGCACTGTCCGGTCACATGGAGTGCAACCAGAATGATTATCTTATTTAAAAGATGGCTTAAATGTTCTGTATTTGCTGGATCTTGAAGAAATGTGAGTGTGTCTGTTGTTCTCCCGATAAGAGTTGAACAGTCTTCGATTATGCGAAAGAACAGTGTGTTGATGAGCTCATCTATTTCCACCTGTGTTGGGATCATTTGATTCTTTTTCACTGTACTCAGGGAGTAGGATAAATTGTTCAGCAATGACAGTGAGGAGTTGTCTTATTGTCTTTTCGTTTTCAGGATCTTTTAGGAAGTCAGTGACACTGGTGAGACTCCTTACCAATGACGGGTATGATCTTAACACTAGATCAAGGTAAATTATTATGTCCTTTGTGATGTCTCTACTGTGGGACACCATAAGTGATTCTGAGGAGTGTCTCAGTATTAAACGAGTCAGGATACTGTACTTGCTTCCAATGTAAGTGTCCTCGGTCAAAATTTGGTATACTCTTTTCTCAAGGCTTAAGTGTACCTTAGTCCAAAGCTCAAAGTCATCCGACTGGGTTGTGGCTTGTGCGTGCAATTTTTCGTTTCCACCCTGCGACTAGGATGCACAGAGTGTCTGTTTTTTTTGTCCTTATCCCCTTTTTTGCTTAGAGGAAGTGTCCAATAATAGCCACAACTTGTAAAAAGTTCTTTGTCTTTGTCTGGCTGGTCATGCGTCCTTCTTCCACGTCATGGATCTCGTCTGCACGTGCTGGGGTTCTTCCCCATCGCTCGTCGATTCCTCTCGTTGGGGTGCAGGCAGGGGGCCTTCTTCGATGTAGAGTTTTATATCACTAAGAAAAATCCAAGCTCTCCTGCCTTGCAGTTTCACTGCGGACGGAGTGCAGTCCTCCACTGTAAAAGGACCGTTGAACCTTGGCTTGTCCCACCTTTTCCTTGTGGGATTCCTTACAAGGACGGCATCTCCAGGGAAGACGGGTGGAACACGTAGACCTTGAACTTGGTCTGTTGTAGTGTCTCCTTCTGTGTTCTGTGCTGCACTTTACCTTTTTCGTCGTCGCTGCAGCTGGTCTGAAATTACAGTAAGGCAACATGTCAGGCAGTTCAGATAGTTTTGCATTTCAGACCCTAAAACCTCTCCTGTTGACTGGGCATCACATCTAATTCTATTTTGGGGTGTCAGAGGAGTTCTCATTCTCCTTCCTCTAGCTATCTCGTGTGGCGTAAGATGATGGTCGGACCCTGGTTTGTTCCGAAGAGAATACAGTGCCAGTGGAAGGCAGTGCAACCATCCCTTCTTTAGAGTAAACTTCAACTTAGCTATCCTTTCCTTTAACAAGCTGTTGAGCTTCTCACAGATCCCATTACCTTGTGGATGATATGCCGACGAGAACTTGTGCTTTATACCAAGCAAATCTGCTCGAACACTGCATTGACAAAATGAGGGCCATTGTCTGACCTCATGACCTTGCATACCCCCCATCTGGGGAACACTTCTCTCTCTAAGAATTTGGCCGCACAGGTAGAGTCTGGGTGTGTACATGGACCTGCCTCAATTCATCTAGAGAATGGACACACCACAACAATTAAGTATCTGTACCCGTTACATACTTGAATTATGTCGACATAATCGACATGCAAGTGTTGAAAAGGCCCATTTGGCCTTGGGATGATTCCTCTCATTACTTTTAATGTGTGCCCCGCCGTAAATTGCTGGCAAATTATACAGTTCACTATAAAGAATGCAACATGCTCGGTTAAATTCGGTATAAACCAGTCTTCTGCGAGTGTTGCTGCTAGGTTCTCTTTTGTCATGTGCGCCAGGTAATGTAACTGCTCCAGCGCTATTTTTAATAGGGCTACAGGCATTACTGGTTTACCAGTGCTATCTTGTCGCCACAAGCTGTCAGAGGGGTTTAAAGAACACCCTCAATGTTTCCACATATTCTTTTCTTCCTGCAGTGCCTTCCCTTGGAGTTCCATTAGCTGTGTTTGCCCCAAATCACTGTAACTTTCAGGTGCATTTCATGTAACTATCATTCGTTCGTTGATATGGATAACTTCTACTTCCATGATCATCTCACTTTTGGATGCCATACGCTTGGCTTCCGTGTCTGCTGCTTGATTTCTGCGTGAGATAAAATCTGTCCCTTTCGTGTGGGCAGCGCATTTCATGACTGCTATGCCCAATGGGAGTTGTAGTACCTTGATCAGCCTGTCCAATAAGGCTGCGTGCTGCAATGGCGTGCCATCCGATCAGAGATAGCCCCTCCTTTTCCAGCATGCCAAGCCTGCGTTCACTGTCGATGTCACATAGGCGGAGTCACTGTACACCGTTACTGCCTGGTCTGCTTCTCAATGGCGAGTATCAATGCCAATAATTCTGCAGCCTGTGCTGAATAATGAGATGGTATTCGTGCACTAAGAAGCACTCCAAACTCTCCATTCGTTGTGTGTTTCATTACAGCAACGCCTGTGTATCTTTGCCCATCATTTTGGTTGATTCTCGAAGACCCGTTGATAAAGACAACCTCTCCTCCTGCCAAGGCATTTTCTTTTACCCTGGGGATTTCATCATAGAATTCTTCATAATTTGTGCAGTCATGTATGGGCTCTCCTTCAGTGACTAGCTCTGCTATAAACATAGCTTGGTTCACTATCTTACATCGAACTATTTTAATCAATGGATTTGATATGATCACTTCATAAGCAGAAGCTCTCTGAGATGTCAATGTGCCCTTTGGTTTCTCTAGAATGGCAAATAGCGAGTGCTCGACGTACAACGTCATTGAGCATCCCATTACAATGGTTGCCGCCTTCTTTATGCGAACGCTGCAGCAGCTAAACTTTGTTCACACAGGAAGTGGCCTCTCATCACTGGGTCCAGATTCCCGCTGTAATATGCCAGGGGCTTGTACCCCAACAAGGTTCTTTGAGCAAGCACTGCCGTTATGACGCTGCCATTTGTGTGTGAAAACAGGTAAAATTCCTCCGCATAATTGGGGATCCCTAGAACTGGTGCTGTGCAGACGACTTTTTTGAGTTCAGTAAACCCTTTCTCCATGGTCTCAGACCATTCGATCTTTTCTTTCGTCACTTGGGCCTTCTTTAGGGCTTGAAGTGAAGGCTTGGTGTAAGAGTTGTAGTCGAAGACCCATGCCCTGACATAGTTGCATAGGCCTAAAAAGCTCTGCATCTGCTTTATCGTGTATCAGCCCTTTCTGGGGTCACTTTCTTTCCTTCATGTGAGATCAACTGGCCTATGTACAGCACTTCTTGTTGACAATATTGTAACTTTTCCTTGTCAACTTTGTATCCCTTCTCAGCCAGTATAGTCAATAGCTGAATAGAATTGTGCCTACATTTCTCTTCTGTGGTGCTGCAAATTAAGATATCATCCACGTATTCCAGGATGACACTTTCTAGTGCAATATTGCTCAAGTCCATCTGCAGGACTCTGTTAAAGATAGAAGGAGACTCACAGTACCCCTGTGGCAGCCTCATGCTTTTCAGACGCATTTGTCTGAACGTGAATGATGTCAGATCTTGTGAGAGACGGTGCAACGGGATTGAGAAAAATGCATTTTTCAGGTCAATCACCGTGAAATATTTTGCCACAACAGGTATATTACATAGAATTATAGCCGTGTTCAGGACTAGAGGGAACTCAGCCTCAACAATATCGTTTATTGGCCTAAGGTCTTGAATTAGGCGCCACAACCCCCCTTTACTTTTTTTCACAGGGTACACTGACGTATTACATGACGACTCTGACGTCACTAAGATGCCTTGCTCTATCATGGCAGAAATTGTCTTAAAAATCCTCTCATCTGCCTCTCTGGACATGGGATATTGTCATGCCTTGGGTAAAATTGCTCCTGGTTTCAGCCTAATCTTCACTTCTCCAACCCCCTTCAAGAGGCCTGCATCATAGGGTCCTGTAGTCCATACTGAGACAGGCACCTTGGCCATGTCGTCATCAAAATATTCAGGATGGGTTTGTGCCAACATCATTCTCTGAGGTACTTCTCTTTTAATCATCTTTACCCAAAAGGTGAGACTCAATTCCACCCTTGTCTCTCCCATATCTGTTTATTCTTCAAACAGCTCGTCATCGGTGACGTCAGTCAATCGATATCCCTCTTTGATGACGATGCCTGTGCACCATTGTCGGCCCTCGTCGTCATAACCATCAATCAAGGCCACTCTCCCTTTCATTGCAGCTGTGTGTATCATCAAGGGAAATACTTGTCCCTCCTCTGCATGCATGGGTATTCTTGGTCTAAATAGGAACTCATCAGGGGTTCTCATGATTCTGTCTGCAAGGCCTGGCAGCCCTGCCATAAGCACACGCATAACATATGCGAATATTTCTGGCTCTAGTGGTATAGTCCTCATGGCTGGGTGTCCCGCGTATGCTCTGATTATCTCGCATACGTTTGAATAGTGCATTCCTGGTGTTGAACATACTATGCCTTCCTTCGTACATGAGATTGTCATGTTTAACTTCATCATCAAGTCTCGACCTAAAATGTTTAATGGTGTGTGACCCAAAATGCTTACTGGTTTCTGACGCGAGTATAATAAGGGCGCATTCATTTCGCACTCTCCTATAGAGACTGGGAGTGCATTTGTAAAGGGAACACGACAAGTTTTTATGGCCTCGCCGGACAAGGAAAACTTGCCTTTACGTATCAACTAAGAAGGAATATTCTTTATCCCCTATAATGACATCCACCCTAGGTTCCCTGTGAGGGTCTGGTGTCACTGATAGGATAGAACACTCAGGGTTCCCAGTGAGCTCTCCTAGACCATATACAGCTTTGGCCCACCATGTGCTCCCCCATTCCCACTGTTACCCCCCATTTCAGGGGTTCGTGTTCTGCCCTGTGCTCATCGTCTGTGATAGTTGCAGCAGTGCCTGTTGGGATTGTCCTTGTGGAAAATTCCCCATGTTTTGCGGTTGCACACCTTGTTGTGCTCCTGGCGCTTGTTGCTGTACCGTGTGATACTGTGCACCACCCTGCTGTAAAACTACAGGTGGATTTGCCATGCCTGTTCCTGTTCCTTGGCCGCTCTGCATCATGCCTTGATTTCTGCATGTGTGCGCCAAATGCCCTGTCATTCCACACAGATAACATACTGGCAGTGGTCGGGATCATTTGCCCATTTGACACATCTTGGTTACCATTTTTCGTATTTTGAAAACCTCCTTGATTGTTTTGGAAACCTCCCTGATTGCTCTGCCATCCTCTTCCCCTAAATCCTCTTCCCCTGGGATAAAACCCTGTATTGCCTTGATTATTTTGCTGTGGACTAGCCCTCTGCTGCATGCTTCATTCAGCTGCGCTAGTTATCATGGCTTCCTCAAGAGCATACTTTGACAATTTCCTTTCCACCAGTTTCGCTTCCTCACCCTTTCGAGTTGCTTCCTTTTTGCGATTCTTTTCCTGAAGTAATCTACAATAATGTTCAATGGTCAACTGTATTTCAGCCCAAGGCTTGGCTTCAATTCTCACCAATTTCTTGAGTTGTTTCTGTATTGGCTCTGGCAACCCTTGGCACAATATATGGTAAAACACAGGTATAGATTTCGTCCAAGAGTCTCGAGCACCCATTCGTTTTGAAAATTCTGTATGTAAATTAACGGATCTCCAGACTCCTTCATCTTTCACGTCATTGTAGCTCCCATTTCAGAAGAGTCTGGGTATAGTACTCACAGCGCTTTCCATACTGCGGCGCTACAATTGTTAAATGGAGCTCCTTCATGCGCGGTATTAATTGTGTTTACACCAGGATAGCCTGCTCGTGCCCACATGTCGTCTGCTCTCTCACCAAGTATGGCCATTAAGAGACCTTTGATATCCCCTATGGCTAATGTGTTTCCTCCTGTAATTTTTTTATAACTCATGTATCCACTTTCCAGCATTGGAAGCTTGTTTTTCAAATGTTCTCGATCCATGTGTGGCCATGGTATACATTGCGGTCTTACTCCCCCCTTCTCGAGCAACGGAAATTGGAACGTGTAGCCCTCTCTCTCTTCTCTCATTGTTCTCCTGTCTATTGCAGGGGTAATATTCCTGCATCACTGTCTACCTGTTAATGTCCTTAGTCTGTCCACATAGGGCGGCGAAGACACCCCCCTCAGACCGTGAGATACTCCTTCATATTGGTCAGGCTGCATGGCGGACTCTGATGCTCTTGGTGCAGATTCGCTATTGTCTGAACACCTTATTCCTTTTTCCCTCGGGAGTCATCTTTTGTTCCTTGCCTCTTCCTCATTTTCTTCGCGCTCCTCCCTCTCGGAGTCGGACATTGTCTGTCCCCAACTAGTGCGAATTCTCGTGTCCTCTTTGTTCCTACTTATTTCTAATCTATCGAGGGATAGCTCCCTGTTCCCACTACTTCAGGAGACATCCTCAGTATCATACAGCTGAGTGCTCTCTAGGCGCTCGTCTTCCCCCTCACCTTGGGGTATTTGTTCTAGCCCCATTTCATCATATATTCTATCGATCGTTTCTCCGATGCTCCTGGTGTCGAAGTCGTTGTCAATATTTGCCCTTGACGTGCCTGGTACTGAATCGTACTCAGGAAATAATTATTCGATGTCTTCCCAGTCTACAACTGGAGCGGGTTTTTTAACCTCTTTCCCCAAATATTCAAGATCACGTGCTCTCTGTCTTCGCTTGCGTTCCACGTCGTCATCAAATTCTTTGTGTTCTCGTCTCCTCTCTGACCCTATCTTCTTCCTTTCTCTTTTCATTTCTACATTCATCTGCCTTTGACATTTCCTCATATCTTTGTCTTTTAATTATTTTCTCACATAACCTTTGCTCTTCCTCTAACCTTTGCTGTTTCTGTCTGTCTTGATCCTTGGCTGCTCTTGGGTTGTGATCGAGCTGTCTCTCTTGCTCTTCGCGATATAACTGTTCTCACCTTAGTCTGTCTTTCTTCCTTATCCTTTGATCTCTTAACTCCTTCTCTTTCCCCTTTCTTCGTGTCTCATCTAACCTCTCCTTTGGGTTCGCGTCATCAATGCCTTTGCCATAGAGTTTCAATAAAATGTGTCCTCCCATCCATTTGTCTTTTGCGAATGCTATCTCATCAGTTCTATCTTCGCTTACCTTCTCTCTCTTTGTCGAGGGATGCACTTGTCTGTGCCTGATCTCCTCTTTCATCATCACGTCTCTCCTTGTCACTTGGGACTGCGGAGATAATATTCTTATCCTTATCCTTCTCTTGATTTTCGTCACTACTATGTGTAGGTGACTCATATGCAGGGTTGCTATACCCCGTGGCTGCTTTAAGCTCTCTTAGCGGGTATAATCCCTCTTCCTTACTTCAATTTTCGTTTCGGGTGGGGCAGGTGGTGCGGTAGGCTTCTCACCCCCCTCTGTGCATACATTAAGTATCCAATCTGTTAGCGGCTCTTCCTCCTTTCCCTGTTCATACATTTTCCACAACTCGAGAACAGCAAGGTGTTTTTCTTGTGAAAGCAAAAGGAAATATCGAGGCTGAGTACCCCAAAAGGAAATACACCAAACACGGGTTTACAAAGATACACAGATCTTTATTAAACAACTGAACAGTTTTAAAAGAAACAAAGTATCAGATAGCTATCTGGCCCTCAGTACATCACAACGAATACCAGCCCGTTCGATGTGAGAAGTGAATGGGACTGTACATCAGAATGTTCGCTTTTTTATACAATTCTTAACACGATGTCCAGCCCCTCTGTACGTTAATAATTCCCAATCTAGGGTTCGTGCCGAGTTCACCTCTGGCTTGCCCTACTATATGCATACGGATCACCTTCAGTTTACATGTTCAACAATTCACAATGGCAACAGTATATTCTCGGATTTGACATAAGCCTTAGTACATATTTTAATACAATGCAGTTCAACAAGTGTTCACGTTTAGTATTTACACAACATTGTGCTTAATATATGCTCGCAGATCAGTTACGTTGGCACAGGTAATCCTCGATCTACAGGTCAACGAAGGACAAGGTCTTATTACATGACCCTAACATTTGGCCTACGGGCAGTTTAGGCATTAATTTGCACTTAGGGGTCAAGACGGCCATGTTACAAACAGAAGAACACTGTCCACCATTTTAGAACACAGGGTGACTTTGGAGCGAGAAACAAAATGGCGGACGAACCTAAAATGGCTGCTAAATCGATCTAAGGTCAGAACCTTTCAACGTGGATTTCTTCACAGAGCGACTGGGCGTAGGCCAATATATACAGTAAAGGAGGCATGATATAATATCCCATTCAACAAACCCTCCTTTTGGCCTAAGCCAAGCGCTAAACTACTTCTAGTCACTTCACGAGTAACTCCACGTCTCAATGTCCATACATCCTGAATCACTATCAGAGATATCAACTGCCATAAGGTCAGATACTAAAATTTCTTTCAGCACAAATTCATTGGAGCTCTTATCTGGAGCGTAAACCTTGTGTCCTAAAGAACCCATCGCCTGTGCACAACATCCTCCTAGCACCGAATACATACTAGGGAGACATTGTATACAGCAACAAAGAAACAACAGAATACCTAAAATAGTCAGCAAGACCGAAAGTAGTTTCCATCCCCAAGATCGCAAGAAGTCCCAGAACCAAGCGCTAAGATCCCAGTTTCCCTCGGGAACATGCACTTCTGAACTAAGGACATGCAGATTCTGTATTGCCTTAAAGATAGTTGGGGAGGAATCTGGTACAAAACACAGCAAGCGGACCCCACTAATTTACATACTCCACCATGTTCAGCCAGGATGACATCTAATGCCACCTGGTTCTGAAGTGCTACTAACCTTATTGCTTTCTGTTCTAGAGTCATATTATAGAGTATGTCAGTGGTCCGGTTGATGGTCTTCTCCAGTACTCTCGCTAGTCTCCTGATATCTTCAGAGTTCATTATTTGTCCCCAAAATGGCACAAAGGATTTAGCTACATCGCCCTGAACCTGTGCTGAAGTATCGCCACTCTCGTCTCGCCGTGGACGAGCCTTTGAAATCTCTACAGTACTTGCAATGAATACCCCGGGTAACAGGATCCCTAAATAACAAGTTCCCTGCCAATCCCTGGGTAACCATGGAAATGCTACATTACCGCAAACAAAGTAGACAAGTTCGCCTACATACAAAGGTCTGTCCTCACCAGTCAAATTTGTGACGTTGGCGCAACCTTTAAAATCACCCATTAACTGAGTACCATTCCTTTGTATGCAGAAAGAAACTGAATCAGAGCTATGATTAACAATGTAGGACGGAGGCGTGGCATCCTTATTGCCTATAGGAGCCATCTTGAAAGAGATCAAAGATTTCTTTCAAGGACGGGACAGTCTATCAGAAGGCCTAATAGAAACAACATTAAGCTTACTCTTACTTGCGAAAAGCGAGCATCCCAGGGGCGTCAGAACACATTTTTCGAACTTGTTCAAGTTAGTCCCATCGAAGTTCCCCGAGATGCTATTGTTCCATCGGCCAAAGAATAGTGCTCTAAGGGAAGCATAGCATGCAGTTGTCAAAGGTAAAGGATGCATATACCAACCTAGCCCCTTATCCCCGTGTTGCGGTAAATGTGAACAGAACCAACAATTAGATTTGTTAAAAATGGCATGTGTAGCATTCATGATGAGTAATAGTGTGTTGTTGTGATATCCCTGTCCGAGCTGAGAGTCTCTAGGAGATAGAGTATGCAGATGCATGAAAGGAGTAGAAACAGTAGGTACATTTTCAGTAGTCATCAAATTCTCAAACCGATGTACTTCTTCCAAATACC
This sequence comes from Ambystoma mexicanum, assembly GCF_040938575.1. Taxonomy (NCBI): domain Eukaryota; kingdom Metazoa; phylum Chordata; class Amphibia; order Caudata; family Ambystomatidae; genus Ambystoma; species Ambystoma mexicanum. The sequence goes on from NC_090932.1 coordinate 915,359,982, forward strand.
AGAAACCTAAAACAATGACTATTGCGAAACCAATTAACATTATCACAATACAGCAATATGTTTTTGGGGCCCAAACATTTAAATGTTAATTTCCGTAGCTGGTCACACAGTCTTTTCCCTTCTCCATACGAGCGGGAGCGGTTGCAGGCATTGTGATCTTCAAACAAATGCACCAGTGTTATTAGCTGGCAACCTCCAGGCCGAGCGGTTTCTTAGTCCTTCCACAAACCCTAGTCAACAGAATCCCCTTACGAACAATTGATCGGGCCAAAAAGGCAAGCCCTTGATGACTTTTTCTTCTCTGAATGCACAGCCGAACCGTGCAGCAGGTCTATTTCCTTGGACGGAGATCGTATCTTGTGATCCCTGCTACTGAGTGATCTGAGAGCAATGTGTCGTCACTTGCCACTGGAAGCAACGAATCAGGAGTGGAATTGGATGCAAGCTCCGGAACAGCTTCCGGAAACAAAACTGTTGGAGAGCGTGGAGGCAAAATGGCTGTTTCCCCAGGCCCCACAGGCTCAGGGGGAATCCCTGACAAACTCTTGATGCTGTTTACTGCTTTGGGATTGTTGGTTGCAGTACTGATGAGGGGTTCTTCTTCTTCTGTATCGTATGGCACTGGGTGTGGAATCTCCTTGGTGTGTGACGCGTGGATCCAATTCTTCCGGTCTGCCACCAGCACCACAGTCTGTGTGACCAGCAGGACTTGGAAAGGGCCCTGCCAACGAGGTGGGAGGCAAGAGGATCATTCAAATGCTTTTGCGAGGATCCACTCCCCAGGTCGTATGCTGTGACCGGGACCCTCGTACCGTACAGGTAAAGCCTCTCGCACCTAGTGATAAATTAAATACAGATTTTTAGTTAACTGGCCACAGTAATCAGAGAGAAGTACATTTTCAACATCTCGTAAAGAACGAGATTTCGGAACATTCAAAATATTAGCAAGCCTTCCCATAACCACCTCAAAGGGAGAGAGCCCAGTCTTAGTTTGAGGGGTTGTTCGCATTGATAACAACACGATCGGTAAGGCGTCTGGCCATTTTTCTTTGGTGCCGGCACACGTCTTTGCAAGCTTGTTCTTGATGATGCCGTTGTGTCTTTCTACTCTGAGCGTGTCTAGCCGAATGGAACCGTTTATCGATCTGTAATCCCGCACATATTTGCAGAATTACAGCAGCGATAAAGTGTGGACCATTGTCCGAACAGATGACTCTTGGTAACCCGAATCTCGGGAAGTATTCCTTTAACATAGTCTTTGCAGTGGTCATGGCTGTGGCATCTTTAACAGGAAAAGCCTCAACCCATTTGCTAAAAGCACAGATGACGACTAACACATATTTTAGATTGTTACAACGCTCCATTTCAATAAAATCAAAATGTATAACCTCAAAGGGGACAGAAGGTGGACCAAAACTACCCCTAGGAGTTGATGTGCCCTTTCCCACATTATGCTGTAAACAAATCATGCATCCCTGAACGAAGTGTTCAGCTACTTTAGGGATTTTGTCATTCACCTATACTTTTTGCAACATTTTAGTGAGTTTACGAGCACATATGTGAGTGGGACCATGAGCCATAACAACCATCATCATAATATATGCGTCAGGCAGTAACCATTTCCCTTCAACTTTGTCCACCCAACACCCATCATCATCCAGTTTCCTCAAGCCCTCAGCCCATTTCTTAGACGCTTCTAATTTATTTATTTATTAATTTATATTTATATAGCGCGCAAGCAGCCCAGGGGCATTGAGGCGCTGTTACTTGCAATAGCTTAGTTACATGGTACACATGATAGCGATTGTTGACACATTATGAATAGTACAAGAAATCATACTGTTGTTACAAATATTGTATTTGGTCGTATATTACAACATATATGATAAGTATTCGTGCTGATGTGTCGGTCCTTATGTGAAGAGGGTAGTTTTCAGTGTTTCGCGGAAGGTGGTGAGGGAGTCCTCACCACGGATAGTGGGAGGTAGGGCATTCCAGTGAGTGGGCGCGAGTAATGTGGCATCGGCTTGGATATCCCTTATGGAATCAATACCCTCATCCAAAGTACAGGCATTTGTGGCTTCCCTTGAAGTATACATTTCTGAAGAGAGATCAGTGGCAGTCTGTTTGGCTATCTGATCAGGAAAAGCATTCCCTTTTCGTACATGATCTACAAAATCTGATGCGCTGCGTATTTTATTTTATTTTATGATAGCTAGCTGGATAGGGAGTGCAAGTGCTGAGAGTAACCGTTCTGCCCAAAGTCTACCGAAATTGTGAACCACTCCAAAGGCGTACTGACTGTCATTATATATGTTTACTGTAAGCCCTTTGGAAAGTTCACAAGCTCGGGTCAATGCTATAATCTCTGCGGCCTGCGCGGAGTTATGCGTAATTCTCTTGGTTTCCACGACCGTGCTCAATGTGGTGATTGCATAGGCAGCTGTGGATGTACCATCCGGGAGTTTGAAGCAGGAGCCATCGCAAAACAGCTCCCCTTGTGGATTGTTCAAAGGAGTATCTTTCAGATCGATTCTACCCTTTGTTCCTTGTTCAGTAGTGTAAAGGCAGTCATGTGACTCTTCGTCACTGCAAGCAGTACCTTGCGGGAAAGGTAAAAGTTCAGCCAGATTAAGAACACAACACCTTTTAATTTGTATGTGCGGTGCAAACAAGATCAATTCATATCTTGTTAATCGTGCGGAGGTGAGGTGTTGCGTTTGTGTTCTGTTTAATAGAACATCTACAGAGTGAGGTACCATCAGGGTTAAAGCATGGCCTAGGACCATTCCCTCGCTCTGTTTTACAGACACATCAGCAGCAGCGACAGCTCGCAAACATCTTGGCAAAGTGCATGTTACAGGATCATGGGCGGAAGAAAAGTAGCCGCACGGCCTATTCTTCCCTCCATGTTGCGGTGTTAATACAGCCAAAGCACATCCATCACACTCATGTACATACAACACAAAGGCCTTTTCGTAGTTCGGTGTGCCCAAAACTGGTGCCGAGCACAATGTAGTCTTAAGCAGATCAAATGTACGCTGGTGTACCAAGTTCCACGGTAATGGTGAAGAAATGCCCTTCTTCGTCAAAGCCAACATTGGTTTAATCACTAGTGAGAAATTGGGGATCCACTGCCTACAGTAAGGAGCCATACCTATCAAGGCTCTAACTTCCTTCTGCGTATTTGGGACAGACATGCTAGAAATGAGTTTTATCCGTTCAAGCGTCAACCTTCTTCCCTCCTTTGACCGGAGATAGCCTAAATAGGCGACTTCCTGACAACAATATTGACATTTTTTAAGCAAAGCTTTGTGTTTATGTTTAACCAAATGAATAAGCAACAACAAAGTGCCCTCCTTACAAGCGCCCTCTGAGTCAGCAGCTAAAAGCCAGTCATCAACATATTGAAGTAGTGTACATGTAGAGGGCAACTCAAGGGTATCAAGCTGCTCTTTCAAAGCCCTACTATAAATACTAGGAATTTCTGTGTAACCTTGCGGTGCACGAGTGAAGGTAAACGAACGCCCGCCTAAGGTGAACGCGAACAGGTATCTACTGTCTTTGTGTATTGGAATACTAAAGAAAGCGTTCTTTAGATCAACAACACTAAAATGAGTAGCTGAAGCCGGGATCATAGTTAATATTCTCGTCACATCAGGTACAATTGGAAATTGTGGAGCAACGATCTTAATGATGGCACGTAAATCAATTATGAAGCGAAAAGGAATTGCATTATCGACTTTTTTGTACACTGGTAAAATCAGACTATTGCATAAACTATCTGCAATTTCCTCAATCACCCCTCGATGCACAAAATCGGAGGCGATGCATTTCAAAGCTTGCTCACCATCGACCGAAATCTTATACTGTGGAATACGCGGCAGCTTTACTCCATACTTCAAGACAATTTTAACAGGTTTGATTTGCAAAACACTGACATCATTATCATCAATTGCTCACAAACACTCCGGAACATCACTAAATTCTGGCGGCAAAGGTCTGGTCAAGAATTGAGAGACAGAAAGTTGCTGTGGTGAAATCGTCAAATGCACTCCATCAGAAGATCAATGAATTACCGCATTTAATTACTTCAACAGATCCAACCCCAACAAATTCTCACCACAATTCGTAGTCAAAAGAAATGGACAGTGGTCCGTAAATGGACCCAAGGAGATCCGTACCGGCGAGGAAACCGGACAGACAACTGGTGTACCAGAGAACCCTACAGAAACATTGGTTTGCCCTGACAGTGGAATGTTTGGAACCCGTGAATGATCAATGGAACACTTATGTGCCCCTGTATCTATCAAGAATAGATGTTTCCTATTTCCCACTAACATCTCAACGTAGGGACCTTTCTGATTAACGGGAATAGGCGTTGGTTCCAAACCCGGTTTCGGGCAATCCTAGCAAAACAGAATGTCGTCAAAAGGAAGTTCTCCAGACAGGTAAGCAGCAGAAGGATGATCAAAAATGTTTCTATTATCCACACTAGGTGTCTGCTTGTCCTGTGAAAAAGGTTGCTGTGAATCCTGTGAAAACTGACCTCTACCAGGACCCCCTACACCTGGGCGACCTCTGGACCGTCTACCCATATTCCCAAATGTGTTATTTGACCTCTGTTGGAGGACCGGCATTGTGCACGCCAATGACCCTCTTGTCTGCAATAAGCACACTGGTTAATGTTTACAGGACCCAAAGGCGCATTTCCTTGTTGAACGTACTGACCTCTAAATTGTGAATTACCCCCTCTAGGGCCTCTAACAATTTGCTGCAATAGAACTTTCGTTTTTAAGTCTCTTTTTCTCTTTTCAACTCTTTCTTTTTCGTTATTGACACGATTCTCATAGTACTGAGCCATATGCAATACTTCTGACTGAGACTTCGCTTGCCAGGCACTCTCAGAGGACATCATTTGCGACTGGATGTCAGGCAGCAATCCACGCACAAATTAGTCCACGAATAATCTTTTCCCAGACTCTGTGCCTAAATCTTGTCCACTGAAATCTGAAAATACCTGTTTGAACCGACTGAAGAACTCGGTAGCACCCTCAGACTTCCCTTGGACACAGGCGGTAAGCTTGTCCCAAATAATTCTCTTTTCGGGAATTATAGTTTTCAATTTCATAACTATCCTTTCAGGTAAGGTTAGTATTACCTGGGGCGGTCTTTCACCAGCTGGCCTTTCTCCATCGAGTCTAATCATGTAAGTCCATGTATCTCCTAACCCTGGTACATCTTCTACAGTTCTAATCTGTTTCCACAAGTCGATACCGATGATTGCAAAACAGACTCTACTTCTTTGTAGAACCCTGTCGGATTTTTCCTAATGTTGGGAATAGATTGCTTGATGGTTTTCACTTCCTGTCTCGAGAACGGGACGTGAACAAACTGTGACACATAATGGGCAGGAATTTCATAGGCTTGCACACCCGTTCCGATATCCGCTGGAACCTCGATTTTTGGGACAAGTGTCGGAGGGACCTCTCTCATAGGCAACTGAGAAGTAGGAAACTCTGAACGCTTACTAAGCAACAGAGCCAAATCGAGCGCTAAAGCAGCTGAAGAAGTGTCAAACAAAAAAAACCTTTTATAAATACTCAATATTTCTGCGGGACACCAAATCTTTCTTTTTACACACTCATCCTGTAGGTACTCTACCATTACCTGTATCACTTTCCTCTGCATTTCTGCCGTATACTGACTATAAGTGTCATATACTTCTACGGGAGTTATCGACAGATCCATCTAATCGCATCTTTCGTACAAATCTGTGTTTCCTCAGTTATCGATTTCCGACAAGGAAGAAACCGTTTCTGTACGAACATAACGTCCAAACTATCACCATCTTCATCGTCATATCGTAACCTTTCCAGCTCCCTTCTATACTCAAGAATCCTCTCAACATGCTCTTGTACCTTATCCGCAGTATCTCTAGAAAACGCTAAAGTATTCAGATCCCTCAACCCTTGTGGGAGATCTGTATTATTTAGCCTGTTCCACATTACACATAAATGAATTCCTAATCCTTCAATAAAAACATTTTTCTCAGGAAGATTGTCTATATTAGAAAGTGTGGCGAAAACATTATCTTGTTCACCCTTCTCCATGCAATGCTTAGCCCATGCAGTTAACTCACGCTTTTTCTCTGAAGACACAGTATTACGAGTAGCAACCCTCGATCCCGCTCCCTGATCTACTACAAGCGGTGTAGAACCACTTGGAAGAGGGAGAGCAGGCAAGCTTTGAACATCAGGGAACAGAGGTGCTATTACTGGTACAGCAGGCAAAGGTGGAGGAGCAGGTGGAGGAGCAACGACAAGATGAGGAACAATGACAGGAGGAAGAGGAACAGCAGGAGGAACAATAGGAGGAACGATAGGTGGAGCAGGAGGAATTATGGGAGAAATAACAGCAGAGAAAGGCAAAGCAGCAAGAAGAGGAACATACAGAGGTGGCGCAGTGGCACCAGGCCTTCGTTCATTTAATAGTTTATCGCTAAGTTCATCAGAAACATGAAAGTCTTTAGAAGGATAGATTTTCTGGATACCAAGTGAGAAAGCCCTATCCATATTCCTAGCTAACTCAGACTGTTTATTTTGGTCATACAACAATGCTTTTTCGATGTTTGTCATATGACGGCACGCCTGCATTTCTCTACTTTTAAGCTGCTGCAAAGCTTCTTTCTTCCAATTCTGTAATACGTCAAATGCTGCAGGTCTAGCCTTTTTCTTCAATAATATAGATTCTAAGTATTCCATACGAGGGATTTCAAAACCACCATTGATTGGCCACTGAAGTTCGGAAGTATGTGTAGTTTGTCTGTGCCAAATATCATTAAATACTATACTACCAATGCCGTGCTTACAGTACATAGTAAATGCTTGCGACCCCTCCATTGGTGCTGGTCGGCCAAATTCTAAAGATTGTCTGTCCTTGCGGAGTAATGCCCTGAAGTAGGCAGACAATTTCCCAGGCATATCAGAATACTGGTGTGACCTGGTCAGTAATTGAACTCGCGAGTGCAATGCGCCAAAACAAATGATCAGGATACTTAAAAATCGGGTCACGACTCACCTGATCAATCCTAAGGAGGTCCGATCGAATTTCAAAATTTTCTAACAAAGTTTTACCTCGTGTTTGGTGATTTCGACAAATCTGCCCACCTCGATATATGGACCCTCGTCAAGATGCCGACTTGGACCACGTGGTTCACCGTCCAGGGATCGGGCCGTGCAGCGCTGCTGAGGTGTCGCTTCTCATCCAAGAAAGGGGCCCCCTTTTACACCGTCCGATCCCAGTCCGATAGCCGTGTCAACCTTCAATGAGCTGGCATCAATCTTGAGGGTCCCTATTCGGGCGCCATCTGTGAAAGCAAAAGGAAATATCGAGGCTGAGTACCCCAAAAGGAAATATACCAAACGCGGGGTTACAAAGATACACAGATCTTTATTCTACAACTGAACAGTTTTAAAAGAAACAAAGTATCAGATAGCTATCTGGCCCTCAGTACATCACAACAAATACCAGCCCGTTCGATGTGAGAAGTGAGTGGGAATTTACATCAGAATGTTTGCTTTTGTATACAATTCATAACACGATGTCCAGCCCCTCTGTACGTTAATAATTCCCAATCTAGGGTTCGTGCCGAGTTCACCTCTGACTTGCCCTACTATATACATACGGATCACCTTCAGTTTACATGTTCAACAATTCACAATGGCAACAGTATATTCTCAGATTTAACATAAGCCTTAGTACATATTTTAATACAATGCAGTTCAACAAGTGTTCACGTTTAGTATTTACACAACATTGTGCTTAATATATGCTCGCAGATCAGTTACGTTGGCAGAGGTAATCCTCGATCAACAGGTCAACGAAGGACAAGGTCTTATTACATGACCCTAACATTTGGCCTACAGGCAGTTTAGGCATTAATTTGCACTTAGGGGTCAAGACGGCCATGTTACAAACAGAAGAACACTATCCACCATTTTAGAACACAGGGTGACTTTGGAGCGAGAATCAAAATGGTGGATGAACCTAAAATGGCGGCTAATTCGATCTAAGGTCAGAACCTTGCAATGCGGATTTCTTCAAAGAGCGACTGGGCTTAGGCCAATATATACAGTAAAGGAGGCATGATATAATATCCCGTTCGACATTCTAACTTCTTGCCTGTATATGTGGCATGCAAATGCGTCATCATATGTTGTAAGACGGCTTTCGATAAAGACCCATTTTGTGGCCATGGCATAAACATCTTGTGGGCAGTACCCTTAACCCACTCAGTACTGTATTTCTTTAGCTTGGGTGCGTGTTTTGGCAACTGCTTTCATAAGTGTGCCAATGGAGTCATGTCTTCCATGCTTAAATCTGTTCCCTTTCTTCTTATATAACACTTGTCAACTTTTCCGTGTGGTTTAACCAACTTCTAACAATATGAGCGAGCACCAAACACTGCAAGCTCCGATTCAAATCTTTACAAAATGTTATACTTTCTGATTTATTTAAAAAAACACCAATTCATATGTGATTTTATTTTTACATACAACGCCATAACAAAACATGTAAGACAGATGCTTGACAGAGTAGACAGACACCAGCTGGACATAGATATCTCTGCCTCTAATTATTACCCCTTCATGGGGTGTAAACGTATCCCTTTCACGACATCTTTAAACGTTGTGGTAGTCTATCTGGTACATATTATGTGGGACTCTGGGTACACGTTTCTTCTAGCCGCTCGTATTAAAAGTGTAGGTATAAGGCGAATCCTCTCACTTCTCGGGTGTCTGCCCCGGTATCCTCTCTCTTCTCGGGTGTCTGCCCCGGAAACCTCTTACTTCTCGGGTGTCTGCCCCGGTAACCTTTTGTTTACTTTTATTACTCTCGAGTCATTATCCCTTTATATATATACATACAGTCTTTTCTACTTTGAACTATATTTCGTTTTTTACCGCCTCCCTCCGTTACCTTTTCCCGTTACTTGTTCTAAAGCATGCACTTTTGCCAGAACATTAGTCTTTTTCACTCACCCTTCGCATGGTTCCTCTCTGGACCTTCGCGATCACTGCCTTTGTTACTGCCTTCTTTGACGTTTCGCCTGCTCAGCTGCCCGTAGGAATGGGAAGGGAACGCGTGGGGAACACGGGTCCCTTCAGGCCCACATCTGCAGTACTTCTCTTTAATCTACCACTGTCTACGGGGAGCTTCACGGTCTACTCGGCCAAATGGCAAAGGACTCGTGATATTGCCGAAGACCTAGAGTTACTTTATGTCGACGGTCAATAGGTGTCTTATTCAAATCAATAATCGATAATCGATAACCATCCGATCTCTGCTACCAAGTGTACTGAGGAGACACCCGGCAGGCCCATAGAGTGGGGGTTTGCTCCAAAGGTACTTTAAGATGAGATAGCTGCACCTTGAGATGGATGGGGGTGCAGATTTATTACTCCAACACCAATCAATAAGGACAACTCAATGGTTTGGCAAAGGGAGTCCTTTTAATGACAAGTACAAAAAACAGGGAGTCATGGCAATCAGCAGTGATGCGATAGTCCGTCTCGCCTCAACTCCATTGAACTTCCTGCAAAACACATCATTTATACTGAAAATTCATCATAAGTGATGTGTAACACTCAAACGTTAATAAGCATTTCAATTGGTTAGGAAAAGGTAACTTTAATATAGGTGCTATATCTGGATATGGTAACGGAGTGAGGGATTGGGTAAAACACTGTCAGGTGGGCGTCTAAGTCCTTCCTTCAAAATGACTATTGTGGACGTCACCAAAAGTACAACGTTCCATTGGCTCTACTAACTATAGGACCCTAGATTATTTGGTCCATTGTGATTGGGTTGGCACCAACCCCATGCATAAATTCCCTCTTTGCTTAGCAGCACAGAGAATGGACAGCCAGGTGTAGGGTGCCCCCTCAGCTACCCGGCCATCCTCCAATTAAGGTTACAATCAATCATCACTTCAGCAACAATTTGTCAATTATGTTACTGTTTTTGGCCTCAAAACTGCATCTTCTGTCTGGAAAAGTTCTGGTATCTCTTGCTTGGGAGGATGCCATGCGTAGATGTGAACTTGTGCTTCTCCTCGCTCGGCTGGTCACGTGATGCAGACACCATGAATTTGCCTAGTTTCTCTCGATTTGGTGTTTCGTCTCCTTATGCCATTCTTGGTTCGTCATTTGTTCTATCTGTGAGTCCGTCCGGGCTCTCGTGACGTCACCATTCGTCTTCCATTAAGACCTTTTTGGTTTCTTCCGGGAGAGTACTTAGGCAATCTTCATTTCGTCGGTAGGGTTTTCTAAATGGATACCTAATTGTCCATGGTTGTCTGGTTATTGGTACTTCACTAGGTGTTGCTCTTCTGATGGGTACTGGGCAGAGTCCTACTGCCGCTCTCTGCTGGTTTATTTGCTCATCATACGTCACATATTTTGGTGTGAATGTTCCTGGTACTTCAAAATGGGCAATGGGAGTGCAGGCTTTAATTGGGACCTCCTCTACAAAAGCACGCACTCCAATAAACAACCCAGACGATGCATGTTCAGTTGGTACAATGTAGTTAAAAGATAGTATGGGACCAAGAGTGTTGAGACCCACAGCCTTGGACAATCATTAATATAGCATCATTTTGAATATCAGAAAGTGCAAATGACAATCACTATCTCTCCTGCGTGAGCCTGTGAGCTGTGATAAATGCTCCCAGGCATGGAAGAAAGACAAAAGGAGAGAAATAGAGCAGAGTGGGAAAGGGCCAGACTAGAGAAAGAGGATAGTCTGAGAGGACAAGGCAATGAGTCAAGGTGAGGGGGACGGGCTAAATAAAACATCACAGCACAAGCATACTGCGCATCCAGTTTCCAAAACAGAGAGAAAACAACGGTGACTGAGACTGCTGTTAGTATGGAAGGCCATACCTAGGACCATTAAATTACAGCTCATATGGGTTACACACAACATAAGATCTGCCCCAATTAAACACATATTACACTGCAGTCTGCACTCGATAAAAAAACAGAAAAGACAGTGACCGCAACATGGAAATAGCTCAGGTCTGTCCTCTGTGAAAGATCATGATGTTTCCTCTCTCAAGTCAGAACCGAGTATCCTTCCTGGAAAACAGCTCAGTGGGTTGAAGGCCTTTTTGGTAATTGTGCAATGTGCCTGTCTATGACAGCATGCCACAACCCAGGAAAGATTGATTAACCCGCTCACACAGAAGGGGCACATATCGGGTGGCATGCAGCAAACACACAATATATTTTGTGTTTCTTTTACCGAGATCCGGTGTCCCCTGCAGGTGCGCAGCTGAGTGCCCATTAAATACAGTAAAACAGTCTCTTCGGCTCATCCACAGGAATACACTTTGGATTCCTAAAATCATGCACAGCTTTCACAAAGGATTTCCCGGTATCAGGTAATAATGTCTCCATGAAAAAAGGTGTCAGGTTGGCGACTTTAAAAAAAAATGCATTAATGATGCACCTTCCAGGCTATCAAACAATTTGCCCAAATATTCTAGGACTGGAGGTAATAATACATAATTATACCCCTCCTAGAATATTTAGGGAAAGACTTTTGGCAGCCAGAAAAAAGTCGTCAGAACCTGGACGGGACTACAGTCTACTGCATGCATGTAAAGAATTCAGAACAGTACTGTCATCGAAACAAAACTGCAGCTAGCAGAACAACCGGATGAGGTTTCATATCCAACGTTTGTAAAAGTTTAACCTTGATCAAATTATTTCCGTGTTTGCATAGCACACAAGAAGGCACAGTTGTACACACCTCTGGCCAGTTTTTGCTTGGTGTTTGTTTTCTATGTTATACAAGAAGCAAAAAAGATAATTGTGTAACAATGACACTTTCAAGCATACTGGTGACCTGTACTCCACTCCCGTCCCAAATAAAAATACACCTGAAGAGCGAGGTAGCAGCAGCCAGCAAGCGGCAAGTGCCTGAGCTCTACTGACCCTTACCGTCGGAACACCATCTCTCAAACAGCAGTCAGCACTGAGGTCTGCTCGGCACGGGCGGCCTAGGGTGCCTGCACCTGCGCATTGCATATCATGTGATGCGAGCACAGACACATACTAGGGCGCTGGGCATGTGCAGTTCTCAATGCCCGGCCCGTGCATTGCCCCTCACAAACACGCAGACGCGGGCTCGTACGTGCAGAACTGCAGCAGACCGAGACAGCAGCAGCCAGTTTAGAGCGAACCTCCCAGGCTGGCTTAGATGATTCGCTCTGATGCTTGATCATGTATCATTCCACAAGAAGACCCCAAAGCAAGAAAAGAGGCCCTATCCCCAAGGCCCATCGGGGGAAGTCCTGGTGTCCAGGTGGGCCAGTCCAGCCCTGCTAGCAAAGGGAAAGGAGGGGCTTCGGGAACTCCCCAAAAAAATGAATTTGTTTTTTTGAAGTTATTATTTTTAAAATAATTTGTTTAAAAAAAAATGCTTGGCAAATGGAGATAAACCCCTTTATTCTGCACACACAGCTTGTTGCTGCACCACAAAACAGGGTTCCATGAAAACCATTTTATGGCAAGAAAGCCACATTTGGAGAGGAGCTCCACAGGATATGCCATACCATTTACTTATCCTTATAGAATATGGCACCCCATTTTCTACCTAGTGTTTGCTCTATGCCAATCTAAGTAGTACATGCTGTGCTTAAGACTGGCCACATTATGTAGTGGCAGCTACTCCATAATAGGCAATGGGCCAGCGACATGCCTTTCACCCTGACGAGCCAAGCCCAGGCCAATGAAAGTGCTTCCAAGTGCTCTTGGGTTGGCTTTTACTGTCAAAGGGAAACCACATTCCCCTTGGAAAGTTAAAGTTCCCCAGTGTGCATGCCCAATGAGCCATGCAAGGCCGGGGACATTTTGCTTGCCCAGCCTTGCACAGCCCATTGGGAGGCAGTCTGTGGAAATGCATGCCTAAATGGGCCTATGGGGCACTACCGTACCTCCTTGCACATTTAGGCTCCCTGGGTACTCTTCATGGGGTGCTCTGGCTCCATTGCACGTGCCCTCAGGAACAAGGAAGCTGTCTCTGCTTCCTCGTTCCTGTTAATGCTGCATTGGAGCTGGAGAAGCTTTGTGGAAGATAACGTTGTGACCAGGGCTTCAGTTAAGGAGAAGACTGGGTGCTTCCTGTGGAGATCTGCGTGCAAAAACACATGTGTGAGAAGAATCGGTTGACAGGTGCCCCTTTGACAAAATTCCTGTCCGGTCCCTACAGGTGCCCCGCAACTGAAGGCAAACTGGTTGATTGGGGGAGAGTCGATGCTGAGGGACTCGAGCTGAGCAACGGATGGAAGTAGAACATTGAAGGTGGCAAAAATAGGGGGAAGGACTGGATTGTAAATATATGTATAGAAGTAACAGGAATTTTGGGGATTAGAAAGAAGAGAAATAGATACCTTATTTTCCTGGTTTCAAGATGGGCGGAAGGTTACACAGTAAAAAACTCCAAGTGGTGGTTTCAAGGATTCCTGAGGCAAGGCCCAATAGAAGAGTGAATATCAAACTCCAAAATGGGGTAAAAAGTGAGATGAGATACATTTACTTTGAGATAGTAAAGGAAGTCGTACACAGAAAATTCAAAAGTGCACATGTGTATGGGGTCATAAATATGTCAATATAAAACTTGTATTGTGTCTAGACTAGGAGATATAAAACGATAGTAAAAAAGTAAGGTGGTTATTAGATTTCTAAATCAAGAGATTGACATCAATCAGGAGAGTAAAAATTAAAGGAGAATAATAAATAAATAAAGAAGGGACTCATAAAACCTCAATAACAAAACAACAAGACGGTTAGAATTGATAGAAAGTGTAAACCAAAGAGCAAAAAGAACATCATTGCGTAGAATTTGAAAGTGGTTAAAAAATTGGTTTCTGGTAATAAGCAGTGATTGATGGTGCCTGCTCAAATTAATCAGTGTGGTATACTTGATAAAATAAATAAAAGAATAAAAGATCTGGTAAGTATTGATAGTCAAGATCAACTTGTCATCATTGGGGACACTGCTCTTTTACACCTATGCAGGACACTGCTGACATATACACCCAGGATAAGGCAGTAACATGCGAAGTGGGTGAGGGGCATGATTAATAAAACACTCATGCTGTGGCCTCAAGAGGGTTCGTTGTCAAAAACAATATTGTGACATATGACAACATATTTGCATGCTACATATAAGGGGAAGAAGATACAGAAAAGGTTGGCCATTTTAGAGCTATGGAAGATGTATCGGAGAGAGAAAGAAGATCTGCCTGAAAAGGAGTGGATGCTTAATCAGTGTAAAGAGGAGCCTGGCTCCTCTTTCCACTTCTGAAAAAACTCTTTTCACTTCTGAAAACAAGAGTGCAGATAGTTAGGAGCAGGGATTTTATCCTTTAAAAGAATTGAAAGCAGTGGTGGGGTATGTTAATCCGACATACACGCTCCCGCCTATAACAGTGAGGAACATTTGGGAGAGAGCAAAAGTAGAGAACACAAATATATATCGACACATAATGAAAGTAAGTAGCCTGATGAGAGAATGGATAGACAGGACAGATAGATGGAGATAGAGGAAGAAGCAAGGAGACAAAGGGAAGTGAAAGACAACCCTAAAGGAGTAACAATAGTACCGAATGAATGGATTGGAGGACAGATATTACTCAAGCTAGATGATAAAGGCATTGATGGGGTTCGAAAAAGAGAAGAAAGAGAAGAGCGGGAAAAGAAAGAAAGAGAACACAAGAGAGTATACAAGGAAGGGAAGGAAAAGAGAGGAAGTGAAAGGAAGAATGAAGATGGTATTAGGCAAAAAATGGAAGGAGAGATTAGAAGAAAAGAAGCAAGAGAAGATATAAATACAAAGATTGAAAGTACGTAGGTTGCAAAGAAGGGAAGAGAAAGAAGAGTTGAGAGAGATGAGGAGAATGGAAGAAGAGACGGATAAAAGTAAGGGACAAAAAGATGACGAGATAGATTATCTATTTCATTGAAGTATAGTGCCGATTGAAACACAAAAGCGATCTGAGGAAGAAAGAGGATCCCAACAGCCCCTCAGGGAGCTGCAAGGGATACAAAGAATCCAAACATGGGCTGCTAAGCATGAAGCAGAAGACATAGGGGAGAGGATTGGGGATTTATATAGACAAATAAGGGATAAGGACGGGTGTAAGACCAAAGAGAATGTCAAAGGGTCTTTATCAAAGGAAACAGGGAGTAGGTCAGATGACATCATAACAGATGAGCATAGAATGCTGTCTTTAAGTAGGCTTGATCTTGATGATGTGGAGAGGGATGAAAGCCATACAAGCTGGGGCACAATGACGTCAGATGAAGAAAATGAGAGAGTGCAAAGAGAGGGCACAGGTGGTTTTCAAAAGATTTGAGTGTAGAAAAATGGGTAAAGTGGTCAGACTTAGAGGACCCCAAAGAAAAACACCAGAACACCATATACCGAGCGACCACAAGCACGATCGTGCAGTGCAGGGGATGCATCTCTGTCTTATGTAAGTAGATTGAGGTCACTACCAGGACAGAGACAAATGAGCAAGACTAACCCCACTTGGAAAACATGAAGCATAGGTGGGCATGATTATGGAACAGGGTTTTCATATTTCCCGTTATTAGAGAAAGGGGCATGACGGCCACAATGTATTCCGTGGCCACAAATGGATATGGATAATTTGAAATGTAAATTGCCTAGTTTGACTTCAGGTGCAGGAAAATGGATTTACGAGTTAGAAAGAATGACATTAGCAATAGGTGACATAAATGGCCTGCTGGCAGCCATTCTAGGTGAGAGGGTTGACGACATTTGGAAGCGAGTGTTAATGCACAAAACACGACACATGATGGACCTCTATTTAATAATTGCAGAGCAGATGTATGGTGGGCGCTCAGAGTACAATTGATTATCGTGCACCATTGCCGATTGATGCAGGAGAAGAACAAGAACAAAACTGAGAGCAGAATGCAGGATGAAGCGAAGTTAGTTCAGAAAACATTGTCAAAGATAACCATAGAGTGAGCAGTAGCGACGAGCAGTGAAGGTGTGGTGACACAAGAGATGCAACCAGCGCAGCAAAGTAATGTAGTATTTTTTTGTTTTTTGTTTTTTTATTAGTTTATTGCAAACTTTTTAAAATCAAAAGGAATATATTGCAATTTCACATTTCTCATTGTACTATTCATTATGTCTCATATAACACTTCAAACAGTAATTCGACTAGATATTTTCCAGCTTCGTTACATCTTTTGTCAACAGGTTATCCACTTGAACTAAATAGTATATCAGCGCATACATCCGTTTTTATTTCTTTCCGTTGCGAAAATCAGCCACCAGTCTTCCCCACATAATGATGATCATTGTTCTTAACAGTTTAAGTGCTGGACAATATAAAGTTAAGTGTTTTAAAGTTTCATCCGCACTATCACATAATGTTCACTTAAGCTCTAGAGGAAATTTTCTGTTCCTCAAACATAATGTTTCTTTGTTTTCAAACAGATTAAGTCGAAATTTCAAATATATAGAACTTTGCTTTGAGTTAGTACATTTCTCCAAATACCACGGTAGTGTATTCAGTGCCTTAGCCTCTGGTGCAGCGTTTTTCATCAGCCTGTGGTGTGATCTCTGCTCTACTGTATTCACCAGGTCTTGTAGCCACAGTTTCTTTTTTACTGAGTTTGGGTCATTAATGCTTCTGTTAATCAACATGCCAAGGTCAGGCCAATGGGGGTCATGTCCAACAGAACCAAATCATCTGCGTAAAGCATCCATCCAATATGGTTCCCATTGATTTTGGGAAGGAATGCTGCTACTTCACCCAATGCGATGCCGACATCTGATATGAACAGACTGAACAATGTGGAAGCCAGTGGGCAACCCTGTTTAACACCTCTATAAGTCTTAATAGGAGCCGACAGGGTGCCAGCGTGGTCAAACCAAATTTTTATCTCAGTTCTTGAATGCAGTTCTTTAATTGCTCCAATTAGGCTTGCCGGCCAATTCCATTTAATCAGTTTTGTCCGTAACAGCTCTCTGTTCACACTGTCAAAGGCATGGGCCCAGTCGATGAATGCTAGATATTTATTTGTCCCTTGTCGAATAGCCTCCATCTTCAACAGGTTGATTATAAGTAAATTCAATCCACAGTCCCCGCCTTTAACAAACCCAGTTTGCTTTGGATCATATGCACCAGAGAGTTTTATCCAAGCTGTCAAATGATGTTGGAGTTGTATGGCGAATATTTTAACAACTACATCGATGAGTGCAATCAGGCGATAGTTCTTTGGCTCCGATCTTTATCCTTTTTTAAATATGGGCACCACAATTGCACTCCTTCATGACTGGGATGATGCCATTATTCAAGACTAAGCTGAACAATAAATGGCAAAAATTGGCCCACTTCTCAGGATTCTCTTTAAGCATGACATTTGTAAATCCGTCAGGGCCTGGGGTTCTCGACAAACTGATTTCACGGATGTTCAACAGAATATCTTCTCTCTCTATTTGGATCTCCCAACGAGAGGTTACTGACAGTTCTGGATCATCTTTCACACCATGCTTTGAGAACACAGTATTATAGTGTTGTATCCACTGAGATTCTGAGACCATATTACTCTTTATAGCTGATTGTGGTGTAGATGTATCATTTAGCAATTTCCAAAAGTCTCTTGAATTCTTGTTCGTCATGTGCTCATCATTGCCTCTGCATCTCGTTCATAAAGGATACGTCTATGTGAGATTAACCAATTGTTGTATCATTGTTTGATTTTTTTAATTTCTTGAGATCGTTGGTTTATGCCGCTCTTCATCATGGCTTTTATTGTTTTCCAGAGCTCTCTTTTTTTTATTAGCACCTCAGTATCGTATAGGTGCTGTTTTTTAACTCCGTTTTGCACCAGCCTGTGGAGCTCTCTCTATATTGATCCAACAATGCACAATCATCGTTTTTGTCCCAATAATTCTTGAGCATATCAAATTGCAGAGATCTTGTGATATTGTCCACTTTCTTGCCGTCAAGCCTCAATCTGTTTCCTCCGGGCTCTACAGATATTTCGTGAGGCCAGTTGTTTGCACCACTTTTTTAGGTTCCTTGGAGAGTTATTTTGACCATGTTGTGGTCACTCTGCCCCATCTGAGTGACTTGCAATGTGATCGTTCTTTGGGCAATCCACTCTGACACAAAGATGTAATCAAGAATCGATTCTTGTTGGTTTCTTTGCCAAGTCGCTTTAGGCGGGATATCGCCGATGGTATGTCTATTTAGCAGGCATAAATCCCACTCCTCCATTTCTTCCAGCCATGATTACTTTTGGATCATCTTGTTTTTGACTTCGCCAATGTGTTACTGTGTATATAGTCAATGTTTAAGTCACCACATAATAGAATGTTAGAGCTGGGCTCTATAGATTTGATGCTATCAATTATTTCCGAGATTCGCTCGATGGATTGTATGATGCCAGCAGCTGAGTGCTGCCAGTAAACATTTATAATGGCGATTTTGTTCCCAATACACTTTAATTGAGCCGATAATTTAAGCGTAGTCAATTGGATCTATGGAGAATAGTTTTTTGTGCTTATTACATGGCATCCACTTTCTTTTTTGACCAATGTCAATAAACCTGCCATGGGTCGGCCTTTTGTTCTTTTTATTGTGGGATTTATGGTGATCTCATACCCTTCTACCATTGGTGGTTCCACAAGCAAAGTTTCTTGAAGGCAAAAAATATCCGTTAGCGTTAATTCATTAGAGTTTTTGTTAAACAAATGTGCATGTCCCCTTGTGTTCCAAGTGCCAATACAATATATGTTCTCTTTCGATGTTATCTGACGTTAACTGTTATTCTGTCCATTCAATGCACCGGCAATCCAATTCCAATTTTCATAGTTTTCCTCATCGATCTGTACCTTCGCTTTTTTATTTTTTACTTCACCTTGTTTTTTGTTTTGTACGATCGTGATTCTTATTTGATCCCCAATAGGCATTACTTTCTTCGATGCCACGGATCCATAGTTTGGCATGGTCTCGTTTTGTGAAGTGTCCACCCAGGCAGATCTTTTCAAGTTCAGATGTGTCTCCAGTGGTATGGTCCTCTTAGTTTTTTTAAACGGAGGCTGCTCCTCGCAGCACGACGAGCTATCTGACTCTTGAACATCTTCATCATTCACTCTGAATATTTGAATGTCAAAACCAAGGGGATTAATGAGAGACACAGCATTCAGTATCATCTCACAGATCATCGTCGTCTATATATATGAAGGATCAGACGATCATGCATTCTTTCATCAAAAAATTCCACAGTTTTGATGTCATTGGTCACTATTGTCCTTAAGTGTGGGACATGGTGTAGTAGACGGAGTACGTTCTTTTTGTTCAGGATGAGTCCGTCCTTAGCTGGTAGAATTTGTTCAAGTAGAAGGGAATGATTATGGCTCATTTTTTGTTTAGCTTTGTTGTTTGAATATAATCTGTGCTGCAAAGTTTGTTTTTCGGCCCTGTGTGAATTTTTGGCATAATGGAGACTATTCCTTAGAGGTTAATTACCTTCCTTTTGCTGTATGTGGCAGTGTGATGGGCCTTTTAGTTGTTTTTCTTATTTTTAATAGCTTCTCTTCCGACCCTTGGAGGATAGTTCTGTTTAGGTAACAGTTCCTTCAAGAGGATTTGTGGCTCTACTTTTGGTCTCTTTTTGTCCAGGTATAGAAGTTTTGATATTGTCTCCTTTCCAGCTCCCACTTCTGGTTTTGGGATGATTTCACATGCTCTCTATGGCAAACCATCCTTGATTGGCTTTGCGATAGCACGTTATGCTTCTAAAGAATACACCTCGGATTCAATGCAGATGATTTGACTGCTACTGCAGTTGTGGTAATCTATGGACTCTTCCTCCTCTGTTTCATATGTTGATAGATTTATAAGTTCTGACATGCTACTATCATGTGTGGGTTCTTGTTCGTTTGCTACTCTCCCATGTATTGATTTTTCAGGATTATTTGTCGTTTGCACTTCCAGTGACTTCATAGGTGTTTTAACTATCTTAGGCAGATTGGCTGTGATATTAAGGGATTTGATTTCCTTAAAGATTTTCTAGAGTTATTAATGTTACAGCTCTTCCTCTTTAGTTGGTTTTTAGTTTTTTTTCCTTGTGCAATCTTGTTTGCACGAATCTTGATTTTCCCGACTTTAAAGGATGGAAAATTGCATAATTTCCTTGGTCTTGACTGGCCACTGATGGCCCTCCATTTAGATGACTCACAGAATTGTTGTTCAGGCCATTCATTATTATTACAGCCAAGAATTGAGGCGGTAGGGCTTCATCGGCTACACTCAGTGCGCCATTCTGGGGACTTGAGGGATTTCCGACCTAGCCTTCTTCATTCCTAGATGTAGAGGGCAGGATGGATTGACCAGGTGCTGAACATTCGGGGCCCATAAATGTCTCTGCTGGCATTTGTTTTTTGTCTCGCTTTGTTTTAGTTTTTGTCAAATCATCCATTTTTTTCTCAAAAGTACAGGAGGATTTTTTTCTCATTGTCACGGTCGATATTCCACCCAATGTGAGATTCGATTTTACAGATCTTTGGGTTTCACAGTCGGCAGCCCTGTGAGGGTGCCCAGTCTGCTGGACATTGGCAGACACTTTTTGTGATATGCCAAATTCACTTGTGACATTCATATCCTGCTTTTGTTTTAGTAAAGCGAGTGCTTCAAGCGCCACTTCTGCCAAAAGCCTTTTATCTTCTATGTTGTTTTTTGATTGTTCCGTCAACAGTTTTATTGAAACTTCCATTTTCCCATTCTCGCTTAGGGTTAGATTTTTATTTGCAAGTTCTTCCATTTCCATGTTCACAAGTTTGTTATAAAACATCGCGACTAGGGTACTCTGGTCCTTCAAGTTTTCATTAAATTGTTCATACAACTTTAGAAAAGGAGCAACCGCAATAGTTAGCGCTGACATAATATTTGGGTTTAGTTCAGAGATAACCTTTTGCACAATGTTTTTAAAAGTGTTATCAGTTGTGAATGAACCATTATTTCCATTAGTTCTGGTTCGAATGCATTGTCTTACTTTGGGATGTTCACAGGCAGCAAACAATGAATCAGTAGATGAGTCCTCCGTGGACTCCATCACATTTTCAGTTCTGTGGTTGCTACAGTGTCCCATACCCCTGGATTTATTTTCAGTGCCTCAGGAGTTTATTCCTTTTGACCAAATAGTTGGCCCTCTCTGTTATGAGCAGGTGACTGGGGACAAACTGCTAGATTCCACCCTTCTCCGTTTTTTTGAGGAGGACTGTGCATTGGCATTCAACTCTGTGCCTTGATGTAATTTTACGGGCTTTGCTGTGGAGTTTGTGCTCGGATTTGAGGAAGAATCCATTGAATTTCCTTCTATTTATTTACAGCTGATGTTGTGGGTCATGTGCAGCAGAAATCACAGCAGCGCATCTCCTACTGCTAGTGAGTCAAGTTGATGAGGCGTGTCAACTTTTTTGTTTTTTTTCTTCTACTATAACTGAGTGGAAAGGTACATCGGATTGTTCGATATCAAAAACATCATCCAAAGAGTTGTGCTGTTTTCGTTGGGGCAGCAGATCTTCTACCTGCGTTACGGCACCCTCAGTGTTATTAGTAGTCCCACATTCTTTATTGTTTAGGCCCTTCTGAGGAGCACTTGAAGTCATTGTCTCTTTCTGTTTGTCCTCACACCGCGACCTTGGAAAGTTAGCAAAATCCATGTCAGATTTGTTTATTACGGCTTTTGTGCGCATTTCGTGCCATTATTAGAAGCATACACAACATCCTCAGCTGCAGCTTCTTCATCTTCACTGTTTAGGTGTTGTACTTTTTGGGAATTGTTCAAGAAATTATTCAAGGAATTATTCAAGGAATTCAAGGAGTTCGATGACATGTACACAATCATTGTGTTTTTGTGTGAATTAGGCGCCAGCATTTGTTTGTCATTTACAATGGACTCTTTTGCACCGTTGTTACATGGTTCTCCTCCAACCCACCTTGTGACCCCAGCCACTCTGGCCACTCCATCTGGGGTTGTGCAGCACGCCAAGCAAGGACACGCAGACGAGGAACACCTGGGGAGAACAAGCTTTCCGTATGTGAAGGTGCATCCAGGTATAGACCCAGCATTAGACTAGTCAGTGGGGGCTTGTGCACACGTTCAAAGGTGTCAACGTGGCTTCCTGAAAACTTCGAGCTTACACTCGTCTCGTTAGAGTCAGTAAGATCAACAAGTGCCGCAGCAATAACATTTCTTTCACTTCTTTCTCTTACTTTATAGGGCTGATGTACTCGATCGGGCCCTCTACCATTCACAAAGCCATCCCGGAGAGCAGATTTGCCTTGTCGCTCTTGCGGTCTTGTCTGAGGGTAGGTCGTCGGGACGGGCTTCATGCAATGTTCCCTCGTAGAACGAACGTCATCTTCGAATGCAGGCAGCCATACTGCGACCCACGTAAACCCGACCAAACATGACAAACACACCCCATACTCTGCGACGCTCCGTGTCAGAGGTTAGTTATTTATGTTTTGGGCTCTTCCTTGTTGTGGGAAAGTGAAAGAGTACTCACTTTACAATCCAAAGACAGTGGGCCTCATTACACGGAAGGCGGTAAGGGTTTACCGGTACCGGTAAGGGCACCGGTACCAGTAAACCCTTACCGCCTTACTACGAGGTCCCTTTGCGGGTCCTCCCTTAATGCCTGGTTTTTACAGGTGTTAAGTACGGGACCCGCAAAGGGACCTTGGTGCTAATTACGGTACTGCAATTTGCGGTACCCTAATTAGCACCTTCAACATTAACATGGAGCCCTATGGGCTGACTGGCAATGGTGAAGGGGCAATGGTGGATGGCGGAATTAGCGCCCCCACACACCTTGGAATATGGCGCTAATTCCGCCATCCACCAAGGCGGACCCGGTAAGGTACCGGCGGCAGCCATGGCGCTAATAGCGCCATGGCTTACCGCCTTCCGTGTAATGAGGCCCAGTGTGTTCACTGGAACAGCGACACAAACACGACAAACACTCCCTTCACCCCACGACACTTCGTGTTGGAGGCTGGGTATTTATGTTTTGCTCCTTCTTGTTGTGGAAAGTGAAAGAGTACTCACTCTGCAATCCAAAGACAGTGGCCCTCATTACGACCCTGGCGGAGGTCTATGGTGCAATTTGCACCATGGACCATGGCGCAGAGCTGCCAACTCCGCCATGGGGGTTGGCGGACTTACCGCCCCATTCCGACCTTGGCGGGGCGGTAAGTCCCCAATCCCCATTTACCCTTCCCCATTCCCATTTTTGCCCCATAGGGTATAATGGCAGTGGGGAAGGCGTTAATTACGCCACCGTAGAATACGGTGGCGTAATTAACGAGGGGACCCGTAGCGCCATGGATTTTTCCGCCCGGAAAATCCGGGCGTAAAAATCACCATGGCGCTACGGAAAGTCCTAATCTGGCGGAGAGGTACGCCATGCATTACGCTGGCGTAAACCCCTCTCCGCCAGGGTCGTAATGAGGGCCAGTGTGTTCACCGGAGCA
This sequence comes from Ambystoma mexicanum, assembly GCF_040938575.1. NCBI lineage: Eukaryota > Metazoa > Chordata > Amphibia > Caudata > Ambystomatidae > Ambystoma > Ambystoma mexicanum. The sequence goes on from NC_090932.1 coordinate 915,383,581, forward strand.
ACGACAGAGAGTTCCAAACACAACAAACACTCTCAGAATTTCCACTGAAAATAAACAAGCAAAACGGGAAAACAGGTCAGCTGTAATGCAGTATATTCTATGGATCAGAGTGGGAGAGGAAAAGGACATAGAAGAGGACGAGGTGGATTTCAGCACCCTCAGGGTGGAGGAGGATTTAATGGCAGACAGTACATCTGTTCGGTACTTCCACTTGTTTATATGTTTTCGGGGGACCAGAATGAAATGTTGAAGTTTTTAAACATATATCTCTATCTGTAGGAGACTGGTTATCCCTGCCTTAGTTTAGTAGCAGAAAATTGCTCACACCATCTAAATTGCGTCGCTGTTTGCTATTACTAGTGCATACAGCACAAGAGAGAATGAAGACCAGAAAGTCTCATGTAACTCCTTTATTTTAGACAGTTTGTATACAGTGTACAGTCAAAGCTTTCAAATGCAGCTAGACCAAACAACATGAAGCAATTTTTTGACGTATGTTAAAATATATCTATATGTTATATGTGATATATGTTTAATGGCAGACAGCCACAACAATGGGCCTCATTACAAGCCTGGCGGTCTGGAAATAACGGTGCCGGTAGCAGCTTACCTGCACCCTTTCCAGACGCCAGACTACATCTATGCCTGCAGGGGCCATTGCTCCCGGCAGGTCTGACTTGCCGGCGGCATTGGCCCCTGCAGGCATGGTTTTCACAGAAGCACCAACAATGTTAGCAATGGTGCTGGTGCTTCTGTGTCCCCATTCCCGTAGAGTCCTATGGGACTCTACGGTAATGGGGATTTACACTTTCTGCCACCTGACATCCCGGGCTGCAGGGACTTGTAATGTCCTGGTGGCACCTAGATATCAGGTGGCAGAACGGTGTTACGAGTTCGGTGGCAACCCGCCGGTAGCACCGCTGGGTTACCGCTGAACTCTTATGAGGACCAATGTTAGAGTTGTGGAAAGATAGGGCACATAGTCATAACATGCAGAAGTAGGCAAAATTGGCATGCTCCGAGAGGATGGATGGGCTATGTTCCACAATACAATCCAGAGCCACAGGAGTATTATGCCCAAGATCACACACAGATTCAGGCATGTGCTCCACAACCACAGCAAACACAGCAAGCTCCATTTCAAAAGCAATTGCTACAAGGGCAACCACAGCAAGTACCAATGCAAATACCACTGATACAAACCCAGCAAGTACAGATACAACAGGCCATGGTACCACAATGGAATACAAATGCAGGAGTCCTGCAAATACCCACACCTGCATTAGGGAGTATGACCGTGGTAGGAGGAAATCCTTTCACAGGTACAGGGATGAATGTACATCCACAATAGGACAGCCCACAGAGGGACCTGATGTGTTTAGTACTATCAGTGACACTAGACCCCCAAGAGGAATTAAGGGTCAAGGTAACGATAGGAGGCAAGACATTTTTGTTCCTTGTAGACACTGGAGAACTCGTTCCTGTTTCCATGAGGGAAAATAGCCATTGACGGGCAGTGCTATGAATGCAATGGGGCAATGATCTTAGTTCCTTTTACACACAAATTACCAATCTCTACAGGAGAACACAACATGTCGATACCATTATTATATTCTCAGCAGACACCACAGATATGAGGGTCAAAGACAGAGAGCAGTGATAGCCATCGGTGAAGGATACAGATTGACAGACTTAACAGACAAAGATATTTTTAGGGATGATTATTCAGATTATTCACTTATTGGATTAAAGTGCAGAATATGGAAATACCGCAGAGAATGACGATGGTAAAAAATTTAATGTCATTTTTCCAGGAAGACTTAGAGAAAGTGCCAAATATGTTATGGCCTACCAGTCCATAAAACGTGGGCCTATTGAAAGGAGTAGCAGTTAAAATGAAGCTTACACCAGGAGTGTCAGGAATGCTCAGGTCCCAGGCGCAGGAGTGATGCAGAACCAACCACCCCCTCTGCGGTCTTGGTGTCTGCAAGTCTAAGCTTACACAGACCTCCGCGACCAGAGCGGGGTAGGAGGGTTAGGGTCTCGATGGTTGGATAGGTAGGGGGATTATAGGGTAACCGGATTAAGGAATAGGTAGAGGTAAAGGATAGGGCTGGGAATTAAGGGGAATGCGATGATTGCACACTTTTGTTAGCCAATACTTGTTTGGCGCCCTTTTGTTTCAACACCTCTACATGTAAAGGTGTTCCCCAGTACTCATGAGTAAAGAAACCAACAAGAACCTGTTAACCCCAACATCAAGATTAAGCACAATGCCACAATGGAGTTTCCAGCACAGGTTTAGCCCAAAATACGTTTGCACCCAAGGTTAGTCAACATGCACTTGCACACTTAGCTTTCACAGTCTGTAAGCCCAGTCCAGCAAGAGCTGTTGAGTCCTGTGCCACGTCCCTGAAGTCGGTGGGTCCTTTTCACACTAAAAGGAAACAAAAGATTGTATTAGCGTATGCCTTGGATTCGTTGGTCATTCATTTCTCACAACACATCCGACACACTCATTCCGCACATAACGTGCACTGGAGTTCCAAATTCCACCGACGTGCGCTGCCGCACGTGGCTGGTAACATCTATTGATGTTTATCTGCTCAGCACGGTCTTACGTCAGACCGATCTTTCTTGACGTAACACGCTTTTCGTCTCATGTGCCCTTTGGGCTTAACGTTCTGTGAGGCAAAATAGCGCGTAGTTAAATGCTGACCAAAAACGTTTTGGTAACACCCAAAATGTGCTTCCCCGGAGATCCCTGCCCACTTAGCTTTGTGTCGGCAGCGCAGGGGCTCTGGAGGGGCTGGTAACGCCCCCTGCGCTTTCCCCCTCTTTCCTAATGAATGCCCATGCCAAGCGGTACTTATCTTCTGAAAGCGAGGGGCCGGATCACTGCTCCGGAGGCTCTGGGCCCCTCGCATGGGATTTTCTCGGAGCTCCTGGGCGCACGTCCTGTCTCTCTGGAATCTCGAGCACAAGCCCCGTGCCTTGGGACTTGCGCATGCGCGTAGGCCTGCCATGCCCGACACGGCTTCCCATTGGCTCGCGGGCCCACGAAGCCTGCTAGGTAATGTAGTCCTGGCATGCCTTTTGCCGGGTCTTATAGTTTGTTAGTGTTTTCTGCCTGCAGAAAGGGCACAGCAGCCGTCTATATGGCTGCAATCTTTTAAACAGTGCTTTTTGAGATGATTCCAACCCCACAACCCCAATAGTTCGCGGCCCACGCCCAGTCCTGCCCCTGACAAGGAGCAAGTTTTCCACAACCAAAACAATATCCTGTATCCAGAGAAGCGGATGATGGTTTATTCAAGACCATTTCCGCTTTAATGAAACAAGGAATATTGGTGCCATCTAAGTCCCCATATGACACGGCTGTGTATGCAGTGAAGAAATCAACTGGGGGGTTGTGGAGATTTATTCAGGAGATCCGTCCTCTAAACTGTATTGTTGAAGCAGAGTTTCCTTTAGTTCCAAATCCTGCTACAATATTATGTAATATCCCATCAAAGGCCAAATATTGGACAGTTGTAGATTTAAAAAATGCGTTCTTCTCAATTCCTCTCCATGAGGACTCACAAGATTTGACTTCATTTTCATATAGAAATATCCACATGAAACATACTTGTTTGCCCCCTTTTCCCCTCGATCTTTAACAGGGTCCTTCAGATGGATATGGGTAATATTCAGCTCGAAAGTGCAATAATTCAGTGCTTGGATGACATTTTAGTGTGCAGTGAGACACAAGAAAGATGGGGAGAAGACTCAGTTTGACTCATGACCATACTAGCAGAGATAGGATACAAGGTAGACAAGGAAAAGCGAAAATATTGTCAGGAAGAGCTCCTGTACCTGTACCTAGGACAGTTAATCTCACAAGAAGGGAGAAAAGTGACACCTGAAAGAACAGAACCTAAAACAGTGAGGGAAATGCAACAATTATTATGCCTATGTAACTACTGCAGGGCCTAGGTTTCTGATTACAGCACATATATTCAAGCACTTTTAAAAGGATTTAAAGAAGCACAGGTAGACAAAAGTAAGATAACATGGACATGATGAAGTGACTGAAGGATTTGAGGAATTAAAAAAAGCGATCAGTGCAGCCCCAGTATTAGGAATTCCAAATTATCATGAAGATTGCTTTTCCTTTTCCAATTGAAATGGAAAAGTCATGACAGCAGTCCTTAACGAGTGAACGGCATTAGGACACGGGCATAAACCATTGGCTTATGACAGTAGGACTTTAGATCCAGTTATGAAAGTGCATTACCCTTGCAAACAAGCTTTAGCTGCTGCTGCATTTGCCATCAAAAAAGCTTCAAGTATTACAATGGGGTGCTCAGTGACATTATTGGTTGAGCATGCATTATTTGCTATTTGAGAGAAAGCCAAAAGTACATTGACTACACAAAGAGCATCAGTGTACAAGGTAACTATCTCGAACCCTGCAATCAAAATTGTTAGAAGCAGAATAGTGAACCCAGCAACATTCACAGTAGAACCAGTACGGGAGGATGATTATGTACATGACTGCACAATGTATACTGAATTTTATGATGAAATTCCCCATGTTAGAGAACATTCTCTCGGAGGGGGGACATTCTCTTTATTGATGGTTCTTCAAAAATTGATTTAACAAAGGCGAAAGGCATACTGGATCAGCAGTAGTAAAGCTGAACTGAGAGGGTGAATTTGAAATAGTCACAAGCACGAGATTGCCTTCGCATTGCTCAGCACAAGCTGCAGAAATAGTGGCGCTTTTTACCGCTCTCCAAAGATACGAGGATGAGGAAGTGACGGTGTACTCTGACTCCGCCTATGTGATGTCAACTGTGCATGCAGGGTTGTCATGCTGGAAAAGGAGGGGCTTCCTCCGCGCAGACAGCAGTCCAGTGCAATATGCGGTCCTATTGGATAATCTCATTGAGGCCCCCATTGACTATCGCAGTCATAAAATGCGCAGAGCATACTAAACTAACAGACATGATTTCTTGCAGAAATGAAGCCGCAGATTTAGAATCCAAAAATGTAGCATACTTCCCAAATATTTCTGATTTCCAACTAAGAAGTGTTAAACAAATGGCATGACAGAGCATATTGGTAAAGGAGGGCTTTAACATGCTTTCTATTATTCAGTTACTTGAGATACAAGGTTGAGCCTCACAAGAAGAGCAAGACTTATGGAGAAAACAGGGATGTTCTTAATCCCCCACTGAGCCAATTTGGATGTAGAATAGCACTGGAAAACTAGTTGTGCCTCTAGCATTTTTTAGGTTTGTGCTGGAGCGGCTTCACTACGCTGTGCATACGACTTGAGAGAGTCTTGGTGCTAAATTGCAGAAGATCTTTTTTTACCAAGTTTGTTAGAACATGTGGCACTGTTTTTTGTGTGCATCGTGAGCCAGAGGTTTACTGCAGGGCACACTTTGCGAACCGTGAGAGGAGCAATCCATAGATCAAATGGCCCATTTCAGCATCTGCATATAGATTATGTAGATATGCTGCAGGCATGCAACGGCTATAAGTATATGTTGGTTGGGGTATGTCCCTTTTCCAGATGGATCAGGGCAGGTCCATTTACGCACCCCGATTCCACATGCGCTGCCAGGTTTCTTGTGCATGGGATGTTTTCTAGATGGGGTGTGTTCGAGGTTCTGCGGTCTGACAATGCAATGCATTTTGAAAATGAACTATTTCAACAAGTCACTCTCTTATTAGGGACAAAACACAAGTTCTGTTTTGCCTATCACCCACAGGTGAATGGAATTTGTGAACTTATAAATGGACTGCTTAAGGAGAGGCTAGCTAAGATTAAAATCACTTTAAAGAAGTGATGGTTACCCTGCCTACACCTTGCGCTATATGCGCTGCAAAATCAGCTTGGCTCAGATCACCACTTAACTCTTCATGAGTTGGTGACTGGATGCCGAATGAGAACACCTCTTGCTCCTCTAGGTTAGGAACTGATGTCCACAGTTTAGCGAAGACATTAGGTGATGAGATGCATGATTATTTGGCATCTATTACCATGTTTCTTTTATTTCTCAACAGATTAAGAACCAGAGGGAGGGGTCAAAGAGGATTGAAGAAGAAAGCCCCTACTGATCCAGAAAGCCTCTTAAAACAACCCAGCTTATATCCAGGGGACCAGGTGCTAGTGCGTAAATGTGTCCACACCTGGAACAACCCCCGTTTCGAGGACCTTATGAGTTGGAAGACATCACCCCATCAGCTGTTAAGCTACCAGGAAGGAGAGCCTGACTGCATCTGCAGGACATCAAACCATATAAGCGAGAAGCTTCGGCCCCTCCTGCATCTACTGATAATGTAGCAAGAGAAGAAGTTATGCGTATGCAGACAAGATCGGCAACTAAGAGCAAAGAAAAAGAGGGTATGGAATAATACAACCCTTTTGAAATTAAAGATCAACATTTCTTAAAGCCAATAAGGAATTAATAGACTTGCAGCTATCCTGGAACTTTTTTTTTAGATAGGTACAAGTAACAATATGTTGAAGTGTCAAAGCTGAAAGACAAGGAGCACTCTGCATCTCCTATGCTACCCATCATAATAGCATTATACACATTCTTGTATGCTGTTTTGATGTACATATTACAGTTTTACCCAGCTCTGATAAGACGACATGTGAATATTGCAACATTTCTCAGCAATCCCAAAAACAATCACATTATTTTCAGAATCATAGTGGCAATTATTTTACAGTTTTTTTTTATATAAAAGTGTGATCTATCAAGCATAACAAAATTACATAGTGAATTAAAAACCAAGATGGGAAAATTCCATAATATAAGAAACACATTTCCATAAAGAAAATCAATGCTTTTATCTGCAATAGTGATTGTGATGTCATTCTGCATTATGATTTGTTTGTTCTTTCTTATTATTATAGCATTTAGACACATAATGATTAAAAATGCAGATACAGTGGGGGACAACAAAACATTCTTTATGATCCTTTACAAAACACAAGCAGCATCTTTCCTGATTTTACTAAACAAATTGTTTGACTTAAAAGAGATGCTAAGGAGGATCATGAAGATATAAATACATATCTTGATAATTTGACTCATTTAAAGAATCATTTATGGTATCAGCACATGAAGGAGGTGAGGGAGAGAACGTCAGATGAAAGCTGCTACGTATGTTCTCTCACCCCCTATGCCATGAACGCAGCAAGAACATTTATTGCAACAAAAAAAATGCCTGCACATGATGCTAAGTGCCTTAGTCATCTAGCAGCGTGCACAACCAGAGGACAATTCAAAGGAAAATGGCCAACCCTATGAAGGCGATCAAGGAGAAAATTCCCATACAGTGGAGCTGGAACCATTTTTAGAGTGGGGGTGCTGGTTAATGATGTCATTAGATCGCAGAAAGAACATCCAAAGGAAACAATTTTCAAATGGGAATCAAGGAAATTTATTAAACCTGATACAATTTAAATAAATGATTCAAATCATGATTTTAATCTGCACTAAATGGCAACAATTCACATAGCAGGAAAGAACTTTAAGAACACATCTATACAATAATAAAATACATCCTATTCAATTGTACACTCATTCATTCATTCATCCACATACAAACGTCAACCATCCAATTTGTACAAAACTACAAAAAAACACAATCTCTAAAATCTATAAAAACCATGAAATATAATTCATCCATAGAGTTATTTATAGAAAGAATGTTTGGCCACAATAGATGATAAAAGTGGTCAGATGATTGAGATGGGTCGCCAGAATCTTCAACCACGGCCTCATCTCAGGATTCTCTACCGGTTTCGACGTGATATTTTATTTTAATGACGTCTTCATCAGGAGATACACAATTTTACATTCTAAAGAAAATAGGAGACATAAATTCATAAGTCTCCTATATTAAGATGACAACATGCTATAATCATTTTAAAAAAAAAACAAATATACAACCAATATATGTACATCAACGTTAATGATGTCATGACACCACAATCATATGGGTGTGAACAATCCTGATGCTAATGCAGGTGCGGTAAATATGCGAACTCCCTTCAGCGAAACTGTGTGGTGTGGGGCAATGCCTTCAATGTATTTTTGAAGAAATGTGAACTAGTAGTGCATTGGAAGCACATTTTCCAAATATATAATATATGATATGCCTGGTCTTGTGCCTTTTTTTAGAGCAGGTACACCACTGATTTGATCTATTAAGTGGTCCTTCAGGTTTCTGTAAAATGGCTATGGTAAAAACCAAATTGCTACAGTTAATTGTTGGTCAGGCTTTTTCTGCTATTTTGATAAATCACAAAGCAGGGTGGAGACTGATCAGTAAAAGCTCACAATAGACATTTGCAACCATCTGGCACTAGTTTCTCAATATAATTCCAGAGAATGCACATGTTTTTTGTTTGCACAGAAAATATTGCTACGTGCATGTGCAGAGAGAATGCACATTGCATGCTTATTCAGAGGTCCATTTCTGATAATATTCAAAGTGGCACTGTACTATGCTCTACATATTTAGGGAAAGATCTAAATGTTGTACAGAATGGATGCAAATGTTTAATTCTTGACGTAAACTCTAATGCAATAGAGCAGAGAGTTAAGGGCCCCTCTTTATGCAGCAATGATAGTAAATGTCATCATATGTCAAATGGCAGTGCACGAAACTGAATTGTAATTAAACATGTGTCTATCCATTAAGTGCTGCTGGGCAATGGCATGACCTCAGTGTTATGCGATAGATCATCTTCTAAGTGCAGAGACTTGGCATGTGATATTAAACAAAACGCATCCTGGGATGCTTATCCAGCATAGTGGCAGAATCATATGTTCTCCTCTCAGTACAGCAGCACAGGCACATGAAACCGAAAACTAAATCTTTATTAAGATCTGTACAGCTAACTCAGCATCATCCAAATGATAGGTAAGGTAGAGGTTGTGAAACGTGTGGTTTTTGTACCATATCAGTGTTCACCCTACGGGCTCACGAGGATCAGAAGAGATCATATGTAATGTTAGTTACATTCTTGGACTTTATGCTGCAAATTTTAAAAACTGCCAGCGATGCACTGCTAAAAGTAAAGTAGCTCTTCTGAGAGGCCTGTCGCATTAAGGTATCCATGACATGTATAGCAGCCATGCTGAGAAGTTCTTCTTCTGTCCTTTTTGGAGAGTAATATTGAAAAGTTGAGCACTGCCCTATAGAAAGTACAGCAGTCCTGCTGAAAAGGGCAGATTTGTCCTAGAGGAATGGGTGGAACACCTCGACTTCATGTAGTGTAGTGGAACAGTGCATTAGAGGCATACTGACACTCTTGGTGATTCTAAATGCACGTGAGACCCCTAGAAAATGCACATAACAATGTAGGCGTTCCAGCTAGACATATTAATTACAATATCCTACAGATGGTGACACTGATCATTCTGACTGTCTCAAGTAGCTGTTGCCAGGTGGAAACAAATACAGTGATGCTTGCCATTCTGGAATGGGGGACAAAGGGGCTGTAGAATGTTATGTCCTGACAGCATGGCCTGTACAACTGTAATGCCCCATGTAGAGCATTGCAGCCATGCTAACAAGTGGCAGTACTAGCTGACTACAAGTAAAGCCATTTTGATGAGACATACCTTGCAATCTCTTTAAAAAGTATAGTAGTCCTGAAGAAAAGTACCATACTGTTGAATTAATTCTGTAGCACCACGGCAGAGAAGTGTGGCCCTGCTGCATTAAAGATCTACCAGTTTAATTGATAAATGGAAGGTTAAATCAATTCAGCTGTGATTCAAACCCCTTATCTACATTCTGAACATATATTTGTGCATCAGACACTTCAACTCATAAAGCAAACTCATCAGGACTGGAACATTGGATCTACAGGTGAGGACTAGATCTGCACAGTAGGAGCATTAACTGAATGAGATATGCTGTACACCAGGCTGGTGACCACCAAATATGTGCAGTGTTAGTAACATTTAACACTTGCCTAATGTGTGAAGGGCATTGCTTTAGACCTATGAGATAATGAACATTCTGTCTTCTATGCCAATAAGGAGAGTATTCAATAGGTTTGTTTCTTTGAAATTCTGGTAGGTCTGGCACACCTTATATTGCATTTCAGTCATCTGAGATGGAGAGACCATGAACTGTGCTGAATTGAGCACACTATGCAGGATGTCACCTATTGCTATTCAAGCCTCACACTGCCTGCGGAAGATCATTATACCTGCTCATGAAGTGGGAGAGCTGAGTTGAAACATTGCTTCTATTCAGTCCTTTGGCTCTCCTCCGAGACAGTCAAGAATTGTGATGTTAACAGTATAGCAACACCTAAGAAGTGTATGTGATGTCTCAACTAAAAAGTATATTAGTCCTATTGAGCAATACTGGCACTGTTCCTTTAAAGGTATATATTTACTAGAAAAATTATCCATACTCCCCACAGGTTCTGTAGACAGACATGAAAACACTCTCATCCATTGTTAAAAATCGATGCCTCTGTAGGTCGCTGTTCCGAGTCACTTATTGCTTGATGTGCTTTGCACTCTAAAGTAAACTGCACTGTGAATGGGCGCATGTGACTGGCTAACATACCTCAAAACAGACATGGAGGGGAGGTGAGAGTTGGCATGCTGCAGCATACTGGGAGCTTGTGTGCGCCCTGCCCACCTGTCTCCGCACCCTGGCATGGTGCAGTGCGTTGTGGTGCAAATGTCTCAGGAACGGTGCTTCTTAGGTCCTTGAGACATGTTTTTAAAGGTCCCATCCCATAGGGAACTCTGAGTTATGTTCCTCGCTTCGAGATGCATAAGATGGGCTTTGTCTGGTCCTTCTGCGACCACGTTGATGTTTTGCCGATTTCAGGTAACTGTCTCATGTGTGAAGGGGCTGAAATCTGGGGAAATGGGTGGGGTGTCCAAATGTCATGTAGCCAGTAATGTCCAGAGGGTCCCTAACAGGTAACTATGTTAAATTCGGTGCAGATTGGTGGAATGGTGTGGAATTGTATAAGTAACAAACTAACAAATCTTCTGCTTTATTTATAGAGATTTCTGACATGTTTTCATAATGACCTTTTAAAAGCATGTTAGCCTGCTTAGTAACAGTTCTGTACTATTAGAATGATATGGTGCCTGCTAGAAAATATTGGGGCTCTGCCTCAATAATATAACTGCCCACCTTTGTACTGGTGGTAGTTGTAGTGGTGGTAGCTACTCACAGTGCCTACCAAAAAGCAATATACATTCCAGAGTGTAAAGAGGGGATTCTTCAGACTGCATACCCAGTCCTTCTTTACGCTCTCTGTCAGACTCCCAACAACTATCTGCACTCTTTTACATAATTGAACGGACTGCCACTGTGCCATTGTGTGCCACTTGTGTGTGATACATTTGCGAGCCAATGTGTTCTAGTTTGATGACTGAGCTCACAGCGCAGCTGGTAATTTGGACCAATGTACCTGGCACAGTGAGATTTAAAATGCATCATCTGGCACATAATCCTGATAAATGCACATCTAAAAGAAACCGTCAGCCCCTTGATTTATTTATTTTCCTTTCACTGTTAAAAACAGGCATTGATAAACCCAACCATTTTAACTGACTTTCTCTTGCTGCTCACTCCTGACATGGGGCAGTATAAGAGTAACATGATTTAATTTGACTATAACATAAAGCAGATTTCACACCTTAAAATGTGCTTTCTGGGTGCTATAACATATTTTGATGTGTCATTGCTTATGAGTGACTTTAAACCGATGGTGCCCATTGCACACTGCCATAACATTTTTTTGAGCGAAGTTATTCTTTACATATTACCATTTATTAAGTGGCCATCACTTGGTTTCTCAATAAATAATCTTTATCCAATGCAACATCAAACTGTCCCATTCACGCCTTACCTTTGTTACCTGAATATCTTAGGTAATTATTGATCCACACTTTTAGCGGATGATGGGTACGAAAATCCAGAATACTGATTTTAGAATGAGAATTCTTCATTAGTAACCAGTGTTGTTTCTGTGCTGAGAGGGACATTTGAACAGTGGCAGCTTTCAAAAGGTAAATTCTTCCACCCCCTTCATTATTTCATAGTTTAATGCAAATTTGAATACTGCATGCTGCACGCTGCATTCCTAGTTTTTTTAAGCCTACAACCACATTTCTCTGTGACTTATTTTTCAGATGCCACATGTCATATCCTTGCATTTCCCACAACCTTTCATGAAATATTTACAGAAACTCTTTTTGCTGTCAATTGACCCTGGTTTAGATCCTGGAGTGGGAGACCCAGAAGGGAAAATGACTAGGGGCAAATCACAGTATGCCACCATAACCACTGGTTTGCAGAAGGAGGAAGATCAGAATTCTTTCCTGAAGTATGTTTGAGCTCACTGATATTGCATTCCAAGCTCAAATGTGAAACTCTTAATGTGGCAGGGAGGCCGCAATCACAGAGCTCTCAAGTTTCCTTTGGCCATGTGTAGGGTATGAGGAGGTCATTCAGTCACATTTTTGCTTTGAATTCTGGCACATAAAGTTTTCCTTAATTTCAAATGGGAAAGAAAAAACGACAAGTCCCATAACCCAAAGGAAACAAACAGGCTTGGATGGTCTTCTCACACATGGCAACTTGAAACGTGAGAGCTCCAGAGCCAGAAATTGCTGATTAAGTGGCTCTTTAAGCACAGTATATAAGTTGCAATAATTATAATGGGAAGATATGTTATGTTAAAAGTACTTATCGTACACACTATCACCCAAGGGTATCCTGGCGCTATAATTTGGGAAATAGCAGTAGCAGGGGAAAAAGAGGCCAGGAAAAATTACATAAAATGAGCAAACGGAAAAAAACACATGTTCCAACTACACAAGAAAAGGAATGGTTTTAAGAGCTTTCCAAAACTTTGTTTGGTTTGCCAATGACCTCAGAGGTTAGGGACTGGCAAAAGAAAAAGCCCTGTCACCTACAGTAGGCTTCCGAAACTGAGGAACGGAAAGAAAACAAACAAAGACTGGAAGAGCAGGGGTTCCTAGTGGGCCTATAAAGGGTAATCTTCTCCAGATGATAAGAAGCCCCCGGTCCATGTAAAGCTTGGCCGGTGAAACAAAGAGCTTTAAACTTGACTCTTCTCCGACCGGAAGCCAGTGGAGTCTATGCAGCACGTTAAAAACATGAGCATACTCAGGAAGCCTAGCCACCAGCTGGGCTACTGATTTTGCAAGGTTTGTAACCTGCTGAAATGATATTTGGGCAGAGCCAACAGAGTTGTATTGCAATAATCAATAATCCACAGTACATAGGAAGCATCCATGGGCCCCCTGTAAAGCGTGGGGACAGTATGAATAAACCTTTTTAGTCTTCTAAGTTTAAAGTGACCTGCACTACATTTGGTGTTAATTTGAAGATCAGGTGAGAGGGTGGCAGATATTTTAACACATAGGTCTTCACGGAGTCAACCAGTTCTTTACATGAAGTTAAGAGTGAGATGGGATGAGAGGGGAGGGGGGGACACACTTGCTGTGGCTATTGCTTGGATATGTATCCACCTTTTGACCACTCATGGCCATGCTACTTGCTATGACTACTCGCAACCACTCCCTGCCTCTCCAAATCTTTAACACCCTTCCCCCAGGATCTCTTTGAGCTAGCTCTGTGATTCTTTTAAGGGGAAGCCTGTGTTATTTCCAAGCGGTCTTCCATAAAGCAATGGCATACTTGCAATTATAGACCACCACTTGGTGTGATACTAATATCTTAACCAAGTGTATCTTCAGGCACTTTATTTATAATATATATGTGCGTCTTTGTATTTGTTTCTTGCACTGAATTCCAGTTAATAACACGCATTGTCAAAGCCAATAGTGTTATCTCTTGTTTAGGCATTAAATAGGCATTTGCCAGGCACTGTCATAGTATACCCAGGTGATAAAACCATTTGACGGCTATTGCCATTTTATGGCCAGATAGTACCATCATGGCAGTACCTGAAAAATGTCTCTCCTATGCCTACATAAAACCCAAAACGGCTGCCTTTGTCAATGCTTGTTTTTGGTTCTCTTGCTTATTATTTAATAACCCCTGGATATTAAGCATTGAATTCCAAGTTTTGCAAAAACAAAAAAGGAGATATTGTGGTCCATATTTCTATTTCCATTGTTTTTATTTTGACTGTAGATTGAAAACAATCTGTCACAAAGTGGGGCTTGGGTCCACTGGTGCTCTGGGCACTGGATATCAAAAATGTACATGGATTTGTTGTGCATACTTATTACAATAAGTGGCAGAGGCGTAACATTGAATATTTTGCCCCTTTTTTGCATTATTTCACAAATTGTGCAGCACATTTAAAAATTACAAATCTTCTGTTTTTTGCTGCAGGCAAAAAATTGCTATACGTTGGATAGTGTCTTTTTTCCTGTAGTCAACCCTGATTAGAAAACATAGGAAATCCATGCAGATGAAATGCCCTATTACAGGCAATGTGAACATTGAAAAGAAAAGGGAGCAAAAAATGGAACTCCTGCTTAAGTCTCACACATTAAAGTTCATGTGAAAAAAAAATGCTTTCAAATATTCTCTAATGTTTGAAAATAATGTAAACACAATTATTCGGAATCAGTTGTTGCCCTCGAAATGAAGTGAAGGCTTGAGTCTGAAAACAAAATTAGCACAGCTTCCATGTCCATCATTAAAATTACCAGCCTCTTAAATGACCCAACAAAAGACATAGAACACCAAAGAGTGTTCTGAAGTGGAGAGTTAACAAAAACAAGGTATGCACCTTTTCTGCAATCTGCTTCTTTTAAGGAACCTAGCCACTGCCTGCATCCTTTCTAATGTAAAAAAAAAAGAAACTGATGTACCATAACATTTTCATTCCATGCTGTGAGTAGTAAGATTTCTCCAAGATTTATGGGGTGCTGCAGCACCTCCAGCACCCCTACATCCAGCGCCACTGTTCCCATATGAAGATATTTATGTGAAAACACAAAGGATGGAAAAAGGGATAGGTTGGACAAGCAAAATACCTATGTATCCATCCCAGATTGGAGAATGAATAAAGGTTGTCGAAATGAGGAGGATGGAATGTTCAGACATAGTTGAAAGATCAGGAGTACCAGGATGCTGGGAACGTCCTCAGCTATTGGTGTATGGATGAGTTGCCACCAGTACAAGATGGGAAGAAGGAATGTTATCCTGCACAGCACACGGGTTGAAGAAGGAACCAGTAAGTGCAGTGCAAATAGTATATGATATGTGTTTAGAATCATGGGCTAAGTACTCTCAGCTACTAACATGGTTTGATAATGAAGCAGAACCAGTCTCCATTATACCACTAGAAAATGTGAAAATATGCTTCAGGAATAAAGGCCTGGTTCTGGTTGAAGAAACTAAAGGATGTGAGCAAGTGCTCTAAGTACCAGGAATGAATGAAGGAACTGCCATGCTGATGGATCAGTATTGGGCCTGTGGATCCGTAGCCTATATACAGCTGCCTAAAAAGTGGGTAGGAGTGTGCTACATTGTGGTCATACATGTTCCTGCATTAGTGATTACCCAAATTGACCTCCATATTGATGAATTTCCCAAAATGAATGAACACCAGAGGAAGAAGAGGTTGCTTGACCTCCGCTAGATGAAGAAGGAGAACTATTTCTCATTAAAATCAATAGAAGCCTATAACGATATAACAGATGAGCACACATTATTCAGCAAGACAGCGAAGAAAATGGCATCTATATTTACGCCTGGACTTCAAACTGCAGTGAATGCCAAATGGCTGCAGATTTCCAGCTGGGAGCTGCTGCAAACGATCGACGCAACAATAAAAGCATTTAATGCAATTAGAGAAGTACTGAGGGCCATAAGGCTTTTGACCCTCCCAAACAGTTATGTCCTGAACTTAATTACAGTAATGGAAAGAGGCGGGTGTGCCAATGTTGGGCCTTCTTGTTGTACCATCACACCTTCTCATGATGGAGAAAATGGAACTCTGACAGAAGCAATAACTGTGCTGACAACTCTGCTTTCGAAGATGGAGGGTGAAGTTCACGAGATAGCAGGAGATGACTTTTTTTCATCCCTGTTTTTGTGGATTCCAATCTGGCTGCAAAATGCCTTCAACCTACTCGGATCAATACTAGTGCTGGTATTGGTAGGATTCTGTCTGATAAGGATCATTTTGGGACAATGCCAGAAGACAGCCAAGAAAGCTATTGGGATGAAAATAATGATTGATATAGATGCTGAAACCAGGGAACAAATGTAAAATGAGGACAGTACCCGTTAGAATATAAAGAAAGGTTCCTTGGCACCCCCAGCGACAAAGTTCTACTACCCTAAGGATCATAAGAAATATGTAGGATGTTAGATATTCTGTCTACCATCTGGGGAGTGCTGCCATATGACCTGGAATGTGGATGAACATATGAAAAATGTAGGTGATCTGAGGTGGGTGACAAAGATATTGTCATGATCTCTGCTTCCAAAAGATCAGGACTTGCCCGACTCCCTTGTAAGCAGACCCATAACCTCGGTTCCGAGTGCCAGCTAATCCCAATTGGGACCTTTTGGACCCTGTCCTGGCGCCAGTGGCACCAGGCTCATAAAGATGCCCAGTCCCAGCGCTGGAAGCGCCGGGCTCATAATGCTTTGGTGGACTTACCTGCAGCAGACCATGCTGCTTACTTACCTGCCAGTTGAGCCCCTGATCCTCTTCTGTTTGGGACTACTTTTCCTGTTGGGTGGGGCAGGAGCCACTCCCTAGGTTCAGAACACTGGAACTCTTCTGGAAAGCAGGAACTCTTTTCTCACCTAGGCGAGGCTGTGGAAGGAGACACCTAAGCACTACAGGAGGCTATTTAAACCACACCCGATGGATGAATCTTGCTTTGCGTTATTCTGCATTCTCTGCAGCAGAACGCTCATCGTGTCTTCTGCTTCTGATCCTGGGCCTAAGGGAACAAAGGCTTACCATCCTGGAATCCAGTCTTCAGCAGCACCTGTAAAGACAAAGAAAGAACAGGTTAGCACTATGGTCTTCAGTGGCAGCGCATCTCTTACCTGGTCCATCGGCTGTCACCAATGCCTCGCGCTGCATTCCGGCATCTGAAAGACAAAGGCTTACCTACTCTTCGCATGCTCCGGAGGTCTTCGCACTGCATTCCGGCATCTGAAAGACAAAAGCTTACCAGCTCTTCGCACGCTCCGGAGGCCTTCGGCGCTGCATCCCGCATCTGAAAGACAAAAGAAGGTGCGTTTAAAGACATTGGGCAACTTTATTACTCACGTGCCATTACTCCTTCCCACGCCGAATCCAGTGGGTATTCCAGCATCCTTCAGCTTCTCTAAAGCTCCGAACTTGTACCTGCAAGATAAAAGGGACAGTTAGTGTGCATCGTGAAGCAGGCTACAAGCGCTTACTTACGTGCTTCCAGGCGCTTCTATTCCTCACGCGGGTTCGATCCTCAACTCTCATCAGCCCGCCATCCGCCATTGCCGGAACCCTGCAAAACAAGAGATATCATTACAAAAGACTTTTAAGACATTTGAAGTGCCCAGAACTTACCGTTCGTGCAGTTAACGACGGACAGCAGTCCTCTGAGGTCAAGAGGCCTGCACCCTTATCCAGTGAAGAAACTGGTTACGGCACCCTGCCCCGAGGCAGATGGAGAGCTCGGCGTTCACTTACCTAAGGTGAGGGCGTTAACCTTTGGGGTTCTACAGGAGAAGAGAAAGGGAAGAGGAGAGAGGCACCCAATAACCCCAGTTCATTAATCCCATATTTTCTATCTGCAGACATCTTACTCTTCGAGTCAGACATACAGTGCACAGAGGTCCAGCCCAAAGAGCCAACCGTGTGTTACACATCACCTTTGAAGATACGGCATTCACCCAGTCAAGACCGGCGCCTCTGCGGGAATCAGGTGAGCGTTACAGATATGGATCCTGAAGAAACGACAGTATGAAGAGAAGATGAAGAAGATTGAAGAGGAGAAGGCGGTTGAGGACTCGACCAGAGGGGGGAATGCAGAGGAGCAGGTGGATATGTCATTGCTAGCTCACACCCCTCACCTCTGTCATATTGGAACAGTAGGAGCCAAGTTCTATGTGGGACACCAGGTATCATTCCAATACCACATTGAGTTTATGAGTGACGATATGCACTCAGACAACTGTACCAAATGTACCCTCACACTGAAAGGGTGGAAGGATGTCGGCATACACCATTGGACATCATAGAGCTACAAGTGAAATCTAATAAGGACAGAGTGACGTCATGAAGGGAAGACATGAAGACGCACTGAAACAATATGATGCAAAGAAGATAGAGTAACCTGCTGACTAATAAGTATATATACGCAGAAATGCAAGGTAGATGAGTTATATAGAAGCTTGCTGCAAATGAAAACATAACGTGGACAGAGCGGCCATGATGGAAAGATGGATACCGTAATCATACTAAAACCAATCAAGCTACCTCGGAGACAGACCAGGGCTGCAGAGTCAGGAGACGCTTGAAAAACAGCTTTATGTGAGGAATAAAGAGGAGTCTATTGGCCTGAAATCAAGGATGATACTTCAAGGAATAATTGCAAGGCACAAGGAGAGTCAAAAGGATAAGGCATGTACACAAGGCATATTTCTCTTAGATTAAGCAAAGAAGAAAACATCTTCAAGAGCCAAGTATTGAACAATTAAAAGTGCAGAAAGGCAATACAAGGTGGAGTGAGCATGTCTGCAGAGGCCAAGAGGAGTAATGACACCCAGTACAATTGAATCAAATAGCAGTAAATAGAGGGTCTAAATGGACAAATTCATGGTCTCCTCACGCATGATTCAGAAGTAAAAAACAAGGGCTATTGATTAAGCTCCAGATAAAGATAATGGTGTGCCTACACTCCCTTAAATGTCCCAGAATAAAGAACAGGCTGCAAGGTTAACTATAAAGGAGAAGCCTTGGCTTGGGGCCGGAGCGATGAGAGATGTGGAAAGTGGGCAGTAGTCTGGCGTTACTCTCTGCACCTGGGTTTTGTTTTGCTTACGTGCTGCTAATGAGCCGAATGTCCAAGGTTGGGAAAGCATGCCAATCAATGAGAGGGTCTGTGTAGCAGCATGCTATACAATGTTGCAAAGACCAACCAGCTGCCAGTTTCCACTATAATCAGTATTATACGTATTTAGAGGTAGTTTGAGGCATGCCTAACAGATATGGGGCAGTCAATGGTGTCACTAACACTTATACATACTATAAGTATGTGTGTTCCCTGAACCAATCCCTCCCTTTAATAGGTTTTACAGTTTTCCATGTAGGATGATGCCATAGATGATGTACATTGAGGTATGAAAACTTTGCATAATCAAGTTTGGATGTGAGTGTGTGGACTACAGCCCGTTGTTCACCAAATTGCCCTACTTTATTTTATTTTAATAATAAAGTAGTACTTTGCCATATTTTTTGAGTCTGTATGGTCATTTGGGTACAAGATCTTTATTGGTAATTCCATCCAGCAAATGAGAGGCTTCAAGGTGCTAGAGCACATTTTCATGATGCCTGTTTCCACAATATAAATATGCCAATATAAAAACATGTTCATGCTGGCTGTGCACCCATACCTTCTTTCTATGCTGGCTGAACCAATATCTGCCAGCATTCTCAGATCAGAAAATGTTCATGTTTGCTATGCACTTAATGCCAGTAAAGATACTATAAGAAAACATGTTCATGATGGCTCTGTCAAAATATGCCAGTATCCCCAATTAAGACTATACTTCTGATGGCTTTGCCAGTAAATAGGCCATGCTGCAATAAGAAAACATGTCAATACTGGATGCATCAATATAAGCAGGTCTCGTCACACAAGAACACTCATCCTACTGGCTTTATCCTTGATGCCAGTAAAAAATTCACTGCCATATCAGAAAATAGATTCAGACTGGTTCTACCAAAGTAGTCCAGTCTAGCCACGTAATAACACTTATGATGTTTGCTTTACTCTTG
The DNA here is from genome assembly GCF_040938575.1 of Ambystoma mexicanum. Classification (NCBI taxonomy): domain Eukaryota; kingdom Metazoa; phylum Chordata; class Amphibia; order Caudata; family Ambystomatidae; genus Ambystoma; species Ambystoma mexicanum. The sequence goes on from NC_090932.1 coordinate 915,403,592, forward strand.
ATGGCAATTGAAGCATGCCATGCTACAGTCAAAAGCATATCCAGACCGGACCACCATCATTGGCCAGTCGTGCCACATTTTAAGATAAGAGTAAAGCAAACATGAATCCCTGAATGTCCTTTCTCTATCTTCCTCGCCTTCCACCTCTCTACCTTCCGTCTCACTCTTCTGGTTTTCCTCTTACCTCTCTTGTCTAGGGAGGATAGCTCAGGGGCAACGTGCTCACCATAGAAGAAAGACCACATGGAGCACCACAGGTTCCATCCCCGGGTCCGCGCTTAGAAACCTCTGGGTATTATCATGTCATATCTTATCTCTACTCCTACTTACCTTTCCTGGTATTACCCCCCCTCCCTCTCTCTCTCTCATTTGGGCACCATAGTCAGCTGCTTCCCTGGGCAAATCTCGGTCTAAGCTACTCCCAATTCTTCCCATCTCTTCCCCTTGTGGGTTGGGATTTCTCCAGGTAGTCATCATAAGGGCCCTTATTCCGCTCCTTTTTCAGTCTCCATTTCCTTCCACCCAACCATGCAGTCAATAGGGTTTGTTCTCTTCTCTCTCATGCATGAAGTAAGTTAATGCCCTCAAAGTTGTTTGGGAGGGTTCTCTGGTCTCATAATGGGCTATGTCATACTCTACTGGTTACAACATCACTGCTGATGCTCCTCTGCAGCATGCCTGAGTAGTCTGTTTTATTCTGTCTCCCATTTTTCTTCTGAATGGGGAAGCTTATTCCTTTCCCATTCAGGTAACCAGTTCATTCTTCCTGTTGCAACCTTAGCCTTGGCTGTTGGGCCCAGGTACATCATGATACATATAGTGTTTTGAATGGTTTGTCCTCCAGGGAGCCATGATCCATCTCAGGGGCCTGAGGAATATGGTAATCACAGTGTCTTGGGAACCAACTGAAAGCGAGGAAAGAGACCTGGCCAGGACAGAGGCTGAGAGGTATGGAGTCATGGAAAGAGGTACCAGTATACATGCACTGCTCACTCTCTGATCCCCATACTACCTGTGTCTCTCCTAATCTCTTAGCTCCCCTTGACAGTCATACCCTGACCGTGTCACATTACGTACGGACCAAAAAGTGTTCACATTAACTTACATTGCTAATAGGTCATGGCTACATCAGAGCACTTTGAAATACTGCAGGGTTCTGCATTGTCAGAAGAATGCAAGGTTCATACAACAGCAAATAATCAGAGCATGCATTATTGCACCACCTTGTTTTTGCTGGCCCCATGCCCTCCAGTGAGGTCATTTGAGAAGGTCCAAAGCCACAGAAAGGCATTTACCAGCTTCTCTAATGGATGGATAGCTGTGTGGACAGGAAGACACCCTCCAGTGAGGATGGGCTTCCATGTGTGAGTGTGTAAGTGCGACAACTGCCCAGCGTCTGCTTTACCAATAATCCTTTCATCTTGGCAGTAGCCCTTAGGCAGGGCTGGACTGGGAACCAAAAGTGGCCCTGGAATTCTTTTTCCGAAGTGGCCCCTTATTTCACCGAATGAGCGAGCATAGCATGTGAGGGGATTGGGAGTATCCCCTAAGAAAATGTTGAATACAATTAGTCAAAATTAGGCATTCCTCTCCCCTGCTGATTTCCTGTCTGATACTGCACTGGTCAATGGATACCCTCTGATTTTGGGCCCAGGTCCCTGTCCGCCCAATTTCACACCTGCACTGCCTCCTGGCAACCCTTGCTCTTGGGTCTGTATCTGTAACCCTACAGTCCCTCTACCTGTACCTTTGGACACCTGCTGTCTGCACTTACCCTTGCACTTGCCACCTGCTGGCCGCACTTCTTGTTATTGTTTTAATCCCATGTACACCACTGCCCCCTGCCCTCCTGGCACTTTTCCACTCCCCCATCCCCTGCACTTGCACGATCTCAATGTCACTTGGCCTAGTAAGATCATTGTCTCTCTCCTCCCTCTGTTCCCCCTTCCTTGCCTTGTCGCGCCTTGAAACACTTGTGTATAGGCACGTTACAAATCCCATATCATGTTTTAAACATATATGGATTAAAAAGTAATGTTTTAAATAGCACTGTACACCTCCCCCCAGCTCCCCTATCACATAAATTCTCCCAAGCGCTATACACCTTCAACCATGCTTCCCTCCTGCTCCTGAGCCACCGATATCCCACACACCACACATGTCCCCTTGCACGTTACCTTGCTTCCACACCACCCATAATATTGCTCAATGCACTGAATACGTTCTCCAGCATCTTTCGAGTTGCCCCTTGCAAAAGTCATCATAAACCCCCTCAAAGACTGCCACTGAATTCCTTCCGCTGCATGTGTTCTCCACTCCCGTGCCACCAATACCACACAATAACTACACACTTTCCTATGCACATTTCCTCTTTGCCCACCTCCTCGTCATACATATTGCCAGACATCCTTCTTGACCTGTCTACTTTCCCAATACCACAAACACCCCCTCACGAACGACACCCCACAACCATCTGCTGCATACCATTAATACCCCACATACTGGTGCACACCCTACAATCTTCTCCCTTGCCTCCACACTATCAATAACCCAAAGCACACTATGCAAGCCCTATTGCCATCAATGCATGGTAAAAAACCTGACATGATCTCCCACACCCCAGGAATCCCAACATGCATCCACATCTCAAGTCCCGGAGAAGAGAGGCACACTTCAAAAACATGCGCATCTTAACATCATTGGTTTAGATCGGCATACTGTCGTCCAGGGCATCCATCTAGCACTCATAGTGGAGGTAAGCACACATGGGCAGTGCGAGAGGCAGGAGGAGAAGAGAAGATGGCTCGGATCCAGGGGGATCTTTGACTGCATGTGGACATGATGGGCCTGTTTCACAAAGAATTGAAAACGCTTGATATTGCACTTGCTTTCGGAGAGGGCAACCAACACCAGCACACACACATACACTGCTAGACTCGGGAGGCCTATAGGGCAATGCCGGAAGTGAAGGTCAATCATGCTACTGTGTGCCAGCAAGTGGTTTACACTAGTAACACTAGCGTTATTGACAATATTTCTTAAGATGCATAATTTGCAAGACCTTTTACCACAAGCTCCCCCCACAGGGACTACAGGAACACTCTGTCACAAGAGGAATTGCATTTTGCGAGTGTGGGCCACTTTCTGTTTGGTGCCCGGGCGCTAACCCAGACCGACCAGGGCCAGGTGTGCACAGGTGATGCCCTAATCAGAGTAACTAGAACCCGCTGTAAGCAAGTAAAGAAGAGACGAGAAGCATTAAAACCGCTGCCACTGGTGCATAACTGGGGCTCATCCCTGCAAGCTGCTATTATGAGAAAATTGGGTGTTCCAGGGGCCCACATCCCATATTACCCAGAGATTCACCTGAAAAAGTGGTTCAGAGAAGCATGTCCCCCTAGTATTAATGGTCCCGGTTGGGCACACTTCCCCCCAGCATTAATCTCTCAGGATAGTACACATGTCACCCGAAAATAATACTCAATGAGAATAAATGTCTCACAGTCCCCCAACTGGGTCTAAACTGATCACAATGCGCAAAATGCGCATAAAAACATTGTAGGGGGTCTCAACGATTATGTGAAGTAATTGTCAATTAACCATTGTTAAAATGGTGTGCCTTGGGAAATCGCAGAAGACAAAATGATCATGGAATTCTTACAAATCGAGCACTGGCACTAAATTAAGCCCATACCACAGATTGAATTGGGGGTGTAGGGCCGGTCACCGAATAAAATTTAACCCATTCTGCAGGGTCCCGCATTTTAAATTAGATGGGGAAGATAGTGGCCTGGCCCTGAGGTCAAACACCTGCTTCTAGGCAGACAATTTGGCTGCGGGTAGCGGATGTTTTAATTTTAGCTAAATTCTATCACCGTCTTCACCCAGAGGAATGGCGAATGGCAAATACTCACCCCTCCACCCTCCCACGATTGCCCAGCAACTTGATGTGGCTCATTTTACAAATGCTTTTTCCCCTGAAGTGCGCACCTTTTTGCAGCAATTCTCCCGAGTCAAAGAATGTGCGCTTCGTTTGCGTTTCCATAATTACTGTAAGATTATTTCTATGGTAATTAGGGTAACTGTTTGCCCGGAGACTGCGCCTACAGCATATACAGAGATGGGCAAAAACAGGGGCACATCAATCGACACAAGAAAAGTGCAGTCTTTTACTTTGAGCAAGCTATTGAAGGCCACTTTTTTACAGAAAGTGACAGCTGTTGGCCCAGTCAAAAATAACTAATGTTCACTTCATAAATCTAGTAGCATGCTGACTAAAGTAGGTATTCTTGGCATACTTACATATAGTACCATAACTGTTGTTTTTTAAGCTCAAATATGCAGGGCGCCAGCACTGATCAGTGTTGCCAATCTATGCATGTTAATGGCCACTGTCCTACCCCCGAGCCTTATGCGCCTCCTAATTATGCAAATATAAACCTAAAATGCTGCGTCCTGCAACTAGTCTGGCATTGTATTAAGTAATGGGTGCTGTGCACAATTACGCAAGGCACAGTGCAGACGGCTACTGCCTCATCTCCATTTTTTAAATAATGGCACTGGGCTCCTTCCACAAACTGACCGTCATTCCTCCTTCCTATCATTACACCAGCCCTCCACATAAATCTAGTGGCACCCAGGTAATGTTTTATCCTTCTATTAGAACATCAGCGTGCAGGCAGCCGACCTGCCAATAGCAGAGCCTCTAAATGTATAGTCCAAAATAGAAAAATATATGCGATTGCTAAATAGATTATATATTTAGCAATCGCACGGATTCACACCTCACCTGAAAATCAAATGATTTTAGCTGGCCTGAGGACTCTGCTCAAATTGTCTGAGCACTAACAGAGACAGGGTCAGCACTGTCGCCCGGGCTGTGCTCTGCTCCTGCGCAATGTCCACATCATGTGATGTGAGCACTGACAGCAGACAGTCTGTGGCTGCAGCAGGGGCACGTGCCGTTTGTTGTTTTCCGGGATGTACCCCTCACAAATGTGCAGGCGCGCAACAAGCCCGGACCTGGCAGAAGAACAATATACCAGCCAAAGCCAGTGTGTTAGCGAACTACCCAGGCTGACCTAGATGTTCGTTCGTGATGTATACTTCCCCAAAGACCAGGACGTCACAACAAGCTAGAAAAGAGGCCCTATTCCCTGAGGCCTACCGGGGAAAGTCCCAGTTTCCCGTTGGGTCAGTACAGCCCTGCCCTTAGGCGTGCAAGTGGTGATGTGAATACAGGTGCCCTCTCAATTCAGTGCCAGCCTCTTTAGGGAATCATCTGCATAAACTATTCCTTCTCAAACTCTCTGTGTGTGCTGTGGTTATTTATTTAATTTATTTATTGTTCATTTGTAATGCGCCTATAAACAAGTGTTTTGAGGTGCAACCACGCAAGGAGGGGAGACAAGGGAAAAACAGAAAGACGATCTTCAAGGCATGATACATTCAAATCATGCAGGAGCTCAGACAGGTGCTGGAGAGGGGAGGGGGTGGCAAGTGCGGGGGAGGTGGTGAGGGGGGTACCAAGTGCACCCAGTCAGTCAGAAGCTGGGATAAGGGCTGAGAGGTGCCACTCTCATGGGTCATTGACCAAATGCAGTAACGATGAGGCAAGTGCAAGGCCCGGAGGCAAGTGTGAGAGGACTGGCGAGGGTCCCAGGGACCTGTGAGACTCTGAAGTACACCAGGTGACCAGTCAGCAGGCTGTGTGGACAAGGAGGGAGAGTGGGGTAGAGTGGAGAGAGAGATTAGCAAGGTATAGAGAGAGAGAAGGAAGAGGAGAAGAGGAATATCTTGAGGAGTTTCCGGAACTTGAGGAGATCTGTCTCAAGACGGAGGGCGTCAGGGAGGCTATTCCAGAGAGAGGCCCCTGCAGAGGATAGAGATCTCCCTCCAAATCTCTGCTCGGAGAACCAGCTCACTTCATAAGGTTGTAGGTCGATGAGCAGAGGGCTGAGGAAGGACAGTATTTAGGTAGGCATTGTTGCAGATAGATGGGTCCCGGGCCCCATAAAGCCTTGTGGACAATGCAGAGGGTCTTGAACCACCAGACTTATCCTTGGATAAGGATAAGCCTGGTGGTTCTGTTCTGAATGAGTTACAAATGGCGCACAGCAGAGGCAGGGAGGTTGAGAAAGAGGCTGTTGCAGTAGTCCAGCCTTGAGCGAACCAGGGCTCTGCAGTCAGTGAGCCGCTGGGGGAAGGTGAGAAAAGGAAGGGTACCTCTGAGGAGGTGCAGCTGGGAGTTGGACTTATTGGTTTATTTTTTATAGCTAAACCCAAAAAAACATATAAATTAAAAAAAACACATTCAGGTTTTTTTTTCGACTTTTTTTTCTCAATATTATTGTTTTCGACTTTTTGCAGTCGACATTATGACTGCGCACCCATTCATATATAGATATATATATATAAATTAAAATATAGTAGGACAGGAAACTCTGAATGTATTCCAGGGGCACTAAATAGGGGTTGTTGGGATCCTTTCAGCTTTACAAAAAAAGCTTGTGTGTTAAGGAAGTTTTCTTGAGGGAAGACTCAAAATGCAACAAGGGAAATGGTAACCCTAAGTCCAGACAGACACTGGGAATAAATGTAGTGAGGCTGGAAGAACAGCCTCCTGGCTGATCTCCCAGGTCATTGTTGGGAATCAGTGGACATGCAAGATTTTATGGGATTCCATGGAAGCCCAAAACAGCTGTTGAACTTGTGAGTGAGTTTGGATTGGTGGGTAAAACCTTGGCAGGCCAGTCAGAACCTCTGACTCTTTCAGAATGATTTGGTGGGCCAATGAGAGCCATACAGTATTTGTGCTGAATTAGTGGTCCAATGAAATGCCAGGCCACTTTCTACTACCCTTTGTGAGTTATATTTGATTGTAGGATTGGAAGTGTATAAGGCTGACTCACAAAATGTGGTTTAGGTGAGTTTTGAGGAACTTAATTAGTATTTTTTTCTGGGAGGCATCAGTGCTTGTCGACGTATATTTCTCCCTTTGGCCTCCTTTTTTGTTGATCAGGCCCTCTTTGTCATCTTATCACAAAATGTTTACAAATAAACATTACATTTTGTATTTGTAATGTCACTTAGCTGTGTGTGTTGACTTGTTGCATTTATTTATCTTACATTACTGCTCATCTCAAAAACGACAAGTATTTTCCCTCTGCATTCCTCCTTGCTTCTGAAACCTAAACAAAAAGGTTCCATGTGATATTTTCGCCGCAAAAATATCGCCATACAAAAATTTCGCCATATTTTTGCAGTGAAAATAACACATGGACCCTGCGGGGGACACCCCCGCAACCCCTGCATCATTTTTTTATGTGCGGGGGACACCCCTGCAACCCCCGCACCTAATATTTTCGACACCAAAAATATTGCCTATGGCCGTTCCCGACGACCATATGTACGGCGATATTTTTGGTGGCGAAAATATTACCTGATACCAACAAAAAATGTGTATGAATCCAGGAATCCTTCCTGTGTTATAGTCGTCTTCTTTTGCATGTTCGAAAAACCTTTTTATTTGTCTTTGTGAGTCTCATGTGAATCCATTTGTTTGCCCTAGTCTCGTGCCTTTGTTAGGAAGAAATGGAACCATTTTACTCGGAAGGAGAGATTGAGCAGTAAGAGGAAGTTCGATTCTCAATGGATGCAGATTAGTGCAAGGTCTTGAATGAGAATGGCAAAGCTCTGTAGGTCATACACCCAGTCACCCAGAGCCATTGTAGGTGTTTCCTGAGGTGGGAGAGTCATTTGAAAATTGGCTCTGGAGAAGAGACAGAGCTGGCAAAGAAGAGTTTAAAACTGCAACAGGAGGAAGTGGTAGATGAGGAAGTGGAGAAGGTTGGACCATCAGAGGGGGCTCTAGCAGTACAAGGAGTCCTTCTGCAGAAGTGGTTGAACATGTGAGGCATGGATAATATCATAGCTATGTAGGAGGTCATAGTAGCTGCAGATACACTACAGATACACTGCTTGCCAATGCTGTAACATCTGGGAAATGAAGATGAGGTGCTGGTACCTCAACTGGGTGTGGCTGTGGAAGATGTGTGGTTGGACTGCTCGCCCCGAAGAAGAATATAGCAGTGCAGGTGGTGGTGCTTCAGGAGACGTAGGTGATTTTCCTGTGTATGGCTTGGGAGGAGGAATGGACAGATGCTTCTGCACCTGTGCCTGTACTTAGAGATAGGGCAAGGAAAGCATGTTGAGTTTCAGGCAGTACTGGGGACATTCTCACCCATGACTTTGTGAACCTCATCCAGGGATTACTTTTGCTTGCTAGCAGGGAAGTCTCCCAAGGGTTAGGAATGCATTATAAAATGCAAAACATTTATGAAGCTACTGAAGCCAGTTAGGAAGGGTTGCTCATTGTGAACCACAGAAATGCAAAACCATATTCGATGGTGGCATGGTCAGTGGCATTATCTGTCTACTGGAAGAAGGCCATCTGTCTGTGACAGTGGTTGTAAAACAGTAGGAATATTCCCAGAGAAACATAAAGTGGTAGCACAAACATAAAGGCAGCTCATACTATAACAGTTAGTCACTACTGCAGTCAGCCACTAGAACTATCGCACAGCAGCACCATTTTCTGGTGTTGAAGTAAAGTCTGGGGATGGTTTGTGGCTGGCTACTAATTAGAGGGGTGCACCACTGCTATTCTGGTTTGATCCCACTCTTGTGCATGTTGTTACATCAAATGGCACTACAATGATTTGGTACCCAGATTGGTTGAAGCCTTCCTGGGCATTATGTTTTCTTGCATAGAGTGCAGCTGGTGAGAAGCTATTATCCTTTGCTATGTATGAAGACATTCCACTGCTTGAATTTTCTTTGTGGGCCACGATGTGCCCTGCTATGTTCACCTGGCTGCTAAGATGGTGTTGCTGGAGTTGGCCATGTGGACGTTAGAAGATATCACATGTTACACTCTCCCATTTAAGGTAATCTCCGCCCTCTAAAAATTCGAAAGTTGTGTCTTCCCAACTAGCATTTGGCCGTGTCACAAATCTTCACAACTGATATTTTCTAACCCTTTTGCAAAAGTTGGCACACACATTATGACCACTGGTTGTAATCTCCTTTCTCCAAACAATTCGAAGAATTTTACATCACAACTAGTATTTTGTCACAGTACAAAAAGATGATTCACTCATTTACAGCCACTGAATGGAGGCTCCTGACTTTAATCAATTCAAAGAATGTTTCTTTGCAATTAACATTTTCTCTCATATAAAAAGAAAACGCCATGGTGAATCCACTGAATGAACTCTTCTTTCTGTAAATAATTCCAATGATTTTTCTTAGCCAATAGTATTTTGTCTCATCAAAAATCCTTGCATATAATATTTTCACTCGTCCATCAGAAGAAGTTGGCACACCCAGAACAGACACGAATTACATCATATGTCTCCAAACAATTTCAAGTACTTCTCTATCCAACTAATATTTTATCTCATCACAAAAAGATTTCTCTCTTCACAAAAGTTCACAACTATTGTTTTCTCTATTCTGTCACAAACTCTGGCACAATCAGTAGGACCACTAAATATAAATGCCTTCAAATGATTGTAATCACTTTTTTCTTGCAATTTGTATTTTATCTTCTCCCAGAAAGATCACGTTCTCAATTATAGACACATAACCTTTCTCTACAACTAGTAGTATGCCTTATGTGAGAAACCTGAGGGTAGTCCCACTCCTACATCCCCTGGATCCTCTGCTCAGGTGACCAGGAAAAGCCACTGCTCTTGGATGCCGACCCTGGGGGTAGAGAAGCGAGGGAGAATCACCTGGGTCGATGGTGCTTGGGGAATAGAAGTGGGGTGCCCACAGGAGAGACATGGTATCCCACTTTCCATATGGAAGAACAACCTAACCCTCCCCCAGGCTTTATAGTCTATTGTAGACCATTTCCCTATCCTCCACTTCACAAACGAAGTTCAGAACACCACTCTGGTACTGAGATGAAAAAGAGGAAGAAAAACCACTCTGGTACTTGGACATGGAAGATGGAAGTTGAGTACCAAAAGTACTGTATTAAAATATGGAAGCAAAATTACCTGCACCTGGGTAAGGCTGGGTGGGATAAATATCTCCCCCAGGTGCAGATCAAGGCATGCAAAGAAGGAGAGAGAAGCCAATAAAGCTAACTGGTGCATGCTGAGAAGCCGTATGAAGAGGGACGTGAGGGAGCAGGAGATCTGATCCGTGCAGCAGGACGCAAACGCTGAGGCAAGAGGCTGTCCTGATAGGCAGCCATAGGTCTGAGACAGAGACCCACACGTGGAAAAGCCCTGAAGGCTGGTGGGGGCAAGAGACGGTTTGAGAGCAAAGAAAGTTCTCCTTTTCTTTGGTGCCGATGAGCGGGGAAGGAAACTCCCTCCTGACAAGGGAGACGGGGAGAAAGAAACCCAGAGAGGGAGTGATCGGGGAATAAGCAGCACACGGAGGTGGAGTGCCCGACATATCCGGTGAGTCCATTGTGTGTTTATGGCCCGAAGTGCTCCCTCCTTGACCACGCATGAATGAAAGTTGGAAAAGCGTTTTTGAATTTCCTGCTCTGTTTCAAAATAGAAAGCAACCACTTGCAAGCCTTATGGAGTGTTGCAAACCATAATGCATTCAGAATACATATTAAGAAAGTTATAAGAATGCCTGGGAAGCAGATCCTTTAAGTAATAAATGCATAAGAGGAGAAACCAAGCATTGGCTAAAGTCAATAAAGTATGAACATTGTTAAAAGACCCATAGGGAACAAGTATTGGCAAAAGCCATAGGAAATATATGAAAGTGCAACATTCGACAGAACAGCACAAGTGTGAGAGAGTCTGACAGAAAGGTGGGGAAGACATAAGACCAACTCAAAGTGAATTTGATTAATGGAAACATTGTGACTGGCATAAGGCAAGTGACACGTGATGGCAAAGCCAAGAGGCTAACCAGGCAAAGCCAGGAGAGTGTAAAAGTACATATGAACGCAAGAGGCAAACACAAGGAGCTGAAAAGTGAATACACAGGGACTCCTACAGAAGAACCTGTGTGGGCTGAAGAGCCTAGGGTTCCTGATTATGCAACCTGTGATGGGTGGACTGCATGGTCTGACAACTGCGCCTAGATCAGGGAGCCCGGAATTATAAACGTCAAAGACTTTGTGAATCAAGCTAGGAGTGTAAAGTTGCCCTGAAATTGTGGTGACCCTGGAAGATGGAAGAACAAGTATAAGTTGATACATTTGAGTCTTCGGAAAGGGAACCCTGAGAACTATGGTACTGTCATGAGGACAGTGCCCTTGAGACACTTTTGTGTGAAACTATGTTGCCTAGAACCTGAGAAAGGGTAATCTTTAGACTTTTGTTGAACTGCCCTGAACTTGGGGAAGGGGAGCTGAAAAGGAAGCTGGGATCTGGACAAAGCTCAGAAATGTATGTTAATCACCATTGCTTTAATTATTGACATCCCTACACATGGTTTAGATTTTGTTTTGACTGAAAGCATAGGTTTTGGACTCTTTGTCTCAGACTTTCTTTTCTTTTGTTCAGGTAGGGAGTTCTCACCTTAGTATAGGGCGAGTTAGGCCTTCTCCCATCCTGACATTTACTTTAACAAATCACTTTGTTTTGAACTTTGAATCTGTTCTCTGTGTCTTCCTTGGTGATGCCTTCACACTTATAAAAACGACAATAGGTTTACTCTTCTGCCACCATAACATTTTAATAATAAATAATAATAATGTAGCATTTACATATTGATACAAACCCTCAGAGCTGCTTATTATTACCCACCATGTGTGGTGCTCATTTATTGACTTTGGAAGGATGAAAGGCTGAGTTTGGCCCTGCCGGGATTCGAACCTGCGTCAGCAGGCTCTGTATAGATGTCAAAGCGAGCGCTATACTCGCTTTGCTATCCGACCGGCTTTAAGATTTAGGGCCTAATTCACAGAAGCATCTTATCATAGCACAACCCCCAGCTAGTATATTCTCTCATCCGTCTCAAAAGCTTGACAAAGCAGTACACCCAGTGAGTGCAATATCATGACTGCACACAATTCTAAATATTATTTTTGCAACTAGTATTTGTCTAAGCACAGCTAGTATTTACTTTTACCTTTTACAAAAGGTTGGCACATCCGATGCAGATACTGGGTACAATATACTTACTAAATATAATTCAGTTTTTCTGCACGCAGTCAGTAGTTAGACATGTCTCAAAAAAGGTGGCACGCTCAGTTCCAGCTGTGCTCTAGTACCTTGAAGCGTCTCTTGTGCTAGATGGAATTACCAATAAAGATCTGAGACCACATAACCGGTCAGACTCAAAAATATGGCAAAGTACTACTTTATTCTCAATTTAATAAAGTAGGCTACACTGGCAAATGCTTGCACACACACACACACACACACACACACTTGATTACAAATAGGTTTTACACCCCAATATGAGTCATCTATGATGTCATCCTACGTGGCAAACTGTAAAACCTATTGGTGGGAGGGATTGGTTAGGGGAATGAGAAACTATAAGGACCAAGAGGCATTGGTGTTGCAAGATGAGGAAGATAGTTGATTGTAGAATTGCTTAGGGAGGTCGAAGTGGTCATGCAGAGGTCTACGTAAAATCCCTCCATTGAAAAGACACCTAAGATAAAAAAAGTGCGGAAGGGATACCCCACAACGTGAACAGGCATTGGTGTTGCAAGATGAGGAAGATTGTGGATTGTAGAATTGTTTAAAGAGCAGTCAAAGTGGTCATGCAGTTGTCTACATAAAATCCTTGCAGTTGTAAAAGTCTTTGACAGTGTAAGGACACCTAAGACAAAACGGTGGGAATGGAACCCCCACAAAGTGAATAGACAGGCTCGGGCCCAACAGAAGGAAGCCTGTGCAGAACTGGCTGATAAAGTGAAAAGGTGAATAGACAGGCTAAAGCCCAGCAGAGGGAATCCTGTGCAGAACTATGATAAACTGAGAAAGTGAATATGAAAAGAGAGGCAGGCTAGAGCCCGGTGGAGGTAAGCCTGTGTTGAATTGTGGGAAAGTAAAGGTCAAAGGTAGAATTGTGTATTTACGGGAAGGCGAACGAAGCCTGAGGAAGTGATTGAACTGCCAGAAGCTTGAAGCCCAAGCCTGAACTGTTGAATTGTACCAGTAAGCCAATGTTTTCAAGACTGATAGAACTGTGCCTTCCACCTATCCTTTTTAAGAAACTCTCTTAACCCTGTGGTGCTGAACATGGGTAAGGGAGTTGTTACTTAATCCATTCTGACATTTCTTTTGAGACACTATTTTCCTTTTGTATTCCCTTAACACATTTGTCATTTTGAGAAGGGCGAGGTATTTTGCCTTTTTTTTAGGAGAGGCCTTTTTATTTTGACAAGACTGACTGGGACTTGTTTTTATTTGTTTAATGCTCGAGACTACTCCCGTTCTAGAGTTAGGGCCAGTTAGGAATTCTACCAACCAGACCAAAATACCAAATAAAGGTTTTTGAAACTGGTATCCATTGGGCCTCATTACACGGATGGCGGTAAGGGAAAAACAATACCGGTAAGGGATTACCGGTATCGCTAAACTCCCCTGCCAATTACGGCCAGTATAACAGCTATTAGCGGTACCGCTAAGAACGGTGCCACTAATAGCAGCTAGTCCGCGGGCGCGCGACCCCTCATGTCAGCAATAGTGGCATGGCGCTAATAGCAGACCATCACAAGCCATGCGGACATGCCAATAGCGGCATGGATTTGGCCAAAAAAGCCCATAACGGCATGGAGAAAATACCGGCATCGCGAACCACCCGTTAAGAGACATGAGCAGTGTTCCCACCTGCCACAGGTGGAGGCAATGGAGACTGGGGCAGCAGAAAAGGAGCACACCACACCCCTTCCCACACCCCTTCCCGCACCAAGATGTTTCCAATACTAGGAGCATTACATGGGCTGGAGGACATGATTGCATTGCAGCACCAACAACAACAGGCAGCACAGAGGAGACGCAGGAGGAGGAGGGCAAGACAGGCCCAGCAAGCCCCACCAGTGCACCTAGTCATACCACAGAGGCAGCCACCAATCCCCAGGATTCAAGCCAGTCCATTCAACCTAACCCCTGAGCAGATACACACCTTGTACCGTCTGGACCGGGATACCATCACCACCATTGTGAACATGATACACGACGACATCATGAGCCTCATAGACATCCGTACTGCCATCTCCTCTCTACTGAAGGTGGTAACTGTGCTCCACTTCCTGGCCACAGGCACCTACCAGCATACGGTTGGGCAGATGCATGGCATATCACAACCAGTATTCTCACGCACGCTGAACCAGGTGCTCGATGTGCTCCTGAAGCACACAAGTGAACACATATCCCTGCCACGGACTGCCCAGGAGATCTCCAACCCCAAAGTTGGCTTCTATTCCCTGGCAGGCATCCCAAGTTGCATCTGGGCCATCGACTGTACCCATGTGGAATTGGTGGTCCCACATGATAATGAAGCAGTCTACCGAAACAGAAAGCAATACCACTCCATCAATGTCCAAATGGTATGTGACTCAAACAAGATAATCACACATTGTTGTGCCCGATATCCCGGATCAACCCATGATTCAATGGTCCTGCGGAACTCAACGATACCACGCTACATGGAGCGACATGCTGGAGAACATGCATGGCTACTTGGTGAGTAGCAGGGCAAGCACATGGCAGTGTGATGTGGATAGTGATTGGGGGGAAGAGATGCATACACCAACTGAGTGTGATTGGGGGGGAGCGATGCATACTCCAACTGGGTGTGATTGGGGGGGGATGCATGCTCCAACTGGGTGTGATTGGGGGGGAGAGATGCATACTCCAACTGGGTGTGATTGGGGGGGAGAGATGCATACTCCAACTGGGTGTGGACTGTCGTCTGGAGAATAAATGGACATACAGATGTACACCAATTTCCACCAAGGCAACCCACAATGGACCGGACACAAAACCACATGCAAGTTGGAAGCTGCACAACAAAGAAATTAATCCAATACGCCAAACATGACATATCTATCCACATGCACATTGCACATCATGCCATACACAAAACAGCAACATGCAGCCAATATGCAAAATGGAAATGTGCGCTGAACATCACAACAGATATGCGCCCCTGAGTGCATACAAAGGGATCACCTGTAGCCATTGTACTGAACCACACCCGTACACCACTACTGAAGTGCCGCTTCACAGCATGGGGACATCGATTTCAGAATGGCAGTACACTAGCAGTGCGGTACAAACATTGCCTGGGCCCAGAAACACTAATGACCTGTCCTCACCCAGAACATGGCAATAACTGCCGTAGGCATGCATGGTGCATGTCCACTTGCTAGGACTACCTCACCTTCTCACATTGCAGTTACTCTGATTGCTTCCATCCATGCTGGGATTTGTGGATGCAAATCACAATGCAAAGTTGATTTGTGTGAAATGTACAGGTTCCACTTGATGTAAACAGTAACACATCCCCATTCTTGCACCCATGCAGGTGATGCTGGCTATCCCCTGAAGAGGTGGCTCCTTACCCCTGTACGGAACCCACAGAACAGGTACGAGGAGGAATACAATTGTGCATATACCCGTGCCCGCGTCGTAATTGAGCAGACATTTGCCCTTTTGAAGACACGGTTCCGGTGCCTCAGCAGGTCGGGTGGGGCACTGCTGTACGGCCATGAGAAGGTGGCCAAGATCCCCATGGCATGTGTCATGCTGCACAATATGTGTATCAGACGGAATGTGCCAATGCCCCCTGACATTGGAATGCAACCACCAGATGAAGATGATGATGGGGATGAGGAGGGAGGAGACGGGGCTGCAGGTCATGCAGGAGGCGATGCCCAGGAGGCACACGCTGTGTGTCAGCATCTGATCAACCAAATATTCTGAATTGCATGGTTCAACTCTGTTGAATGGATGTGGGTATTTGTCCACTGGGTTTTGTGGTGAAGCGCACACTGGGCCCTGTCCCCCAATAAAGCACATATACACAATGATAAGGTCCAATCCTGTGATTCAACTTGTCACCAGTGTGTTTAATATATTATGAGGTAAAGAAGTGCATGGACCCAAATACGTGAACACTCTTTCCCCCCTCCCCCCACAACACTCCCAAAACACCCTTTCCCCCCGCCCCCCACAAAAACCCCATGTATGGCTGGTACAACAGTGCTGTCTTGCTGTACATGTGTCGGCTACATCGGGCTTGCACTAGTTCCCATCCCCACTCCCATCGTTAGGGGGTTGGAAGGGTGTGCGCTGCATAGCTCGCAAGGACCGGCGCCGGGGGCTGGTCTGCCTTGAGCTGGCAGAGGAGGAGGTGCACGGTTGTTCCGGTGCCCGTGGGGGGTTCTGTCTGTCCATAGCGTCAGCTATGCGTGTGAGGACCTGCCTCACTAGTGCCATTTCCTCACAGAGCCTGTTGGTGCTGGCTTCCATGGCCTGTCTGATGTCCCTTGCATGCACCCTGCACTCCTCCCTCAAATGTGCTGCCTCATCCACATGCTGGCCAACCAGCACAGTTATGTCCTCCTGCCGCTGTCTGATGATGGCCATGTCATAGCCACTGTGTCTTGCTCATGGGGTGGGTGCCGCACCTTGTTCTATGGGTCCAGCATCAGGTGAGGACACCGGTGGACTCCAGCACCCTGCCACGATTTAATCGCCAGACTGGGCATGGCTGCTGGATTGTGATGTGGGGCGTTGGCTTGGTTCTTTTGATTGCTGGGGGCTGGGTGTGTGCTCTTGCATGGCCAAGTCACACGTGTCCTCCATATCGGACATCGGTGCTGTGGCTGCTGACAGTGGCCCATCCGCGGGTGGTTCATGCGTTGGGGGGATTACTGGAGTGGGTGCTGCGATTGTTGCTGCAATTGTTTCTGCCGTAGGTTCACATCTTGGTGACGTGGGTGGCTTGGTGTGTTTGGCCCCCTGCGGGAGTGCACTCTTCCCTGTGCCCCTTGACGTGCTGGCGATGTTACCTGACTCCTTTCCCCTGGGTTGTTTCTTGGCGGGGGGAGCCTGTGTCGCAGTGTCTTGCTCATCGCTGTCAGTCTGTGAGCCTGTTGGGACAAAGAGGGGGATGGCATTGGTGATTGGTCAACGTGCTTCATGCAGACGTTGTTCATCATGCTGTTCTATGCATTCGGACTTCATTTGTGGGCATACAGGTCATAGGACTGTTGGGTGGGTCATTCATGCATGGGTCTAGGTGACATGTGTCTGTGGTGATGCATGCATGTGTATGTGTTGGGATGTGACCCTCACATGGGCAGGGTTGTGTGCATGTATGTTTGTGGCCACATCCATGAGCTGATTTAGGGTACACATTTGGGGAGGTGCCTCATCTTTCACAGTGCAATGTTTTGTGTGGACACTCACCTCCATCTGACGATGTGGGCACACCATGCTCCATTTCGCCAACCCCCTCGATAGATTCCACACCTATTGTGCTCGCACAGGTCTCCTCCCACTCCATCAGTTTAATAGGGGATCCTCCACCGCCTCCTGTGCCCATGGCCAGGTTCCAGTTGGCAGCCAGGATGCTGCGTACACGAAGGCAGAGATCGTACCACCGCTTCCTGCAATCTTTCACAGTGCGGGGGGTGTTGCGCACCGCACTGAATTTCTGGGGTACCTCTGCCCAGATCGCCTTTTTTTTAATTAGGGTGACACGCCGCATGTCATTTGCGAAAACCACCTCCGCCTTGGCAGCAAGCGTGTCAGTGATCATGATGAGCTCTTCATTGGTAAATCGCTCCTTACGCTGCCACTCTACTCCTTTTTTGATTGCCTTGGGCATTGTCAGGGGGTCTTGGATGATTCTGTATGGCACTGGTGTGGATGCAGGTCCTGGGGGCAGAGGATGGCAATGGATTGTGTTTTTAAAGATGGCCGCTGTGCTATTTCCCGTTCCTGTGCGATTACGCTACTTCCGGTTCTGCTTATTTACGGTGACCGCTAATAGCGGTCACCGCTAATGCCGTGCTGCAGGAGGTCGGAAGTGCTATCAGCACTTTCATCGGTACCGCTAAGGGTCTTTACGGGGTCTTTAACGGCATGGTGGTAGGGTCCTTACAGTCATGGCGCTAAGCTTGTGCCCGCGTACTCGTGATGCCATGCAATTAGCGGCCTCTTGCATACACGGACACGTTATTAACGCCATGCCGGTAAAGGCGATATCTTACCGCCTATCGTGTAATGAGGACCATTTTGTCTGTGTCTACTACTTGAAACCATGACTTTCTTACACTTTGCACACAACCAATCCATCAGCCCATCCTGTCCCATAAGCACTGTCCCTTTGATTTATAGTTGACCTCTTTCTCAGCATTCTCGTATATTTCCTTCCCATTATTATCCTTGCATTGTAACATTGTATTTTCTTCAATCTTGATTCCTGCTCCATTTATTCCAGGCTATTTGTATTTTATTATTTGATGCATTGTTTCTGGCTTTTCGCTTGACTTTATATCGTGTACATAATTGTCTTCTCTTTGAGATGTTGCTTTATTCACCCACACTATGAATGCTTTTCTGCCTTGGAACTGCACTCTGGTTAGGCAAAGTACAAGGGGTGTCAGGCAATGTGCCTTTTTCACTAATACTTCTGTTGCTATGAATATTTTAGAGGTTCCCAAAGCATAAGGTATTAGGGAACACACATAGCAGCTTTCATCTGACATTCATCTTCCCACCTTCTTCATGTGCTGAAATCCAAGGCTATTTTTTAACTGAGCCGAATTATCAAGATATGCATTCATATCTTCAATATCTTCCCCAAAATGCCTTTTAAATCCAATAGATTGCCTAGTAAGATTATTAAGAATTATGTTCATGAATTCATCAGGGATACTAGTAACTATCTCATTGTTCACCATCATGTCTGCATTATTGTTCATAACATGTCTGAATGCCATAATAACCAGGAGGAAAACACAAATCATAGCACATAATGATATCACAAATATCATTACATGGCAGCTCATCAAATTTCTTGATGGCAATGAACCTCTTATATTCTGAAAACACCTCATTTTGTTTTTAATTCTGACTATGTTACTCTGCAATTCTTTATGGATCACCCTTTTAGATCAAGAACTGCAAGATGATTGCTATAATTATTCTAAAAATAATATAGTTGCTCTTAGGAGTGCTAAAAAAGTTACTATATTCACATGTATTCTTACTAAAGCTAGATAAAACTGTAATATGTATGTTAAAACAGCAAACAAGAATGCGTGTGTCATTATCACAATGGGTAGCATAAGATGAAATGTGCTTCTCTTTTTTCAGCTCCAGTAGTTAAATGTTATATTCCTTGGGCCTGTCCAAACAGAAAATTCCAGGATAACTACAAGTCTATTTGTTCCTTATCAAATGCTGAAAGATATTGGCCCTTATTTCAAAATACTATCGTGCTCTTCATTTTCCTTGTCTTTGCTCCTGGTCATCGAACGGGTTTGCATGCGTCGCACTTCTTCTCTTGCTTCACTGGTGGTAGTTGCAGGAGGGTTCTGATATTCTCCTTTATATGGTTTAATGCCATGCAAATGTAGCCTAGCGCTTCTTCCTTTTAACTTGCCAGCTGTAAGGGTAACTTCTTTCAACTCATGAGGTCCTTCAAAGCGGGGCATACTCCAAGTGCGTACAAACTTTCATACCACCACCTGGTCCCCTGGGTATAAGTGGTTTCTTTTAAACAAATCTTCTACTTTGAGGGATTGGTCTTCTTTGTCACTTCTCTTTGACCCCTCTCTTTGATTTTGGACCTTTTGAGACATGAAAGAAACACTTGCAGTCATTGTTGTTAGGCAATCATGCATTTTGTCACCTAATACCTTTGCTACACTATGGGCACCAGTTATTAACCTAGTTGGAGGAGCAAGGGCGGTTCTAATTCAGCGTCCAGTCACCAACTCATGAGGAGTTAGATGGTGATCTGAGCCAGGCTGATTTCTCAGGGCGTATAAGGCAATGGGTAGGCAATGTAGCCATCCCTTTTTTAGAGCCATCATAATCTTTGCAATTCTTTCCTTCAATAATCCATGTAATTGTTCACAGATGACATTCGCCGGTGGGCGATAAGCTGTGAAAAATTGATGTTTAATACCCAATAGGAGAAATATGTGTTTAAAAAGTTAATTTGCAAAATGCGGTCTATTGTCAAACCTCACACGCACCCCATCTTGGAAAGACTGCACACACAAGGAACTTGGCAATGCACATGGCATTAGGGTGTGTGCATAGACCTGCCTCGATCCATATAGAAAAAGGACATACCACAACCAACAAATATCTGTATACGTTGCATGCCTGCAGTATATCTACATAATCTATATGTATTTGCTGAAATGGGCTATTGGGACTAGGAATTGCTCCTCTCACTGTCTGCAAATTGTGCCCTTAAATACATTTCTGGCACACAATGCAATTTACAATAAACCATGCCACATGCTCCAACAGATTTTTGGTGAGAACCACTCTTCTGGAATTGTAGCAGCTAGACTATCTCGAGTCATATGCGTTGGATAGTGAAGCTGTTCCAGTGCTTTCCTTAATGATGTTAGAGGCATAACTGGCTTTCCAGTGCTATTCTGTCTCCAAATTGCCTATCCGGGGGATAAAGAACACCCCCACCTTCTGCATAGCTCCATCTCTTCTTGCTTGTCCTTGTATCTCAATAAGATGGACAATATACAGCATGTTAAAGCCTTCCTTAACCAACATGCATCGTCCTGTCATTTGTTTCACACTTTCGGTTTCAAAATTAGAAATGTTTGGGAAATACGCTTCCTTTTTTGCTCCTAAGTCTGTGGCTTTGTTTCTGTGGGAAATTATGTCTTCTCTTTTAGTGTGGGCTGCGCATTTTATGACTGCTAAAGTCAATGGGAGTGCTAATACTTCAATAAGTGTATCCAGTAGGGAGGCAAGTTGCACTGCAGTTCTGTCTGTGTGGAGGAAGCCCCTCCTTTTCCAGCATGGACAGGTGACGTTGTATAGGTAGAGTCAGAGTACACTGCCACTTCCTCATCTTCAAATCTCTGAAGCGCAGCGATAAGTGCCACTCATTCTGCAGCCTGTATTGAGCAATGCAAAGGTAATCTTGTGCTTGTCTCTACCTCAAATTCACCCTGTGAGTTTAGCTTCACTACCACTGATTCAGTATGCCTTTCAGCGATCATTTGGTCAATTTTCAAAGAACCATCAATAAATACAACTTCCCCCCTCAAAAGAGCATTTCCTCTAACTTGGGGAATTTGTTGCATTTCTCTCACTGTTTTTGGTTCTGCGGTCTTCATAATTGCTTCTGCTCTCTCAGGTGTCACTCTCCTCCCCTCATGGGAAATGAACAGTCCTATATACAAGACCTTCTTCTTCCAATATTGTAACGTCTCTTTGTCCTCCTTATACCCTTTCTCTGAGAGTATAGTCATGAGCTTAACTGAATCTTCTCTGCATCTTTCTTCTGTCTCACTAAACACCAAAATGTCATCCACATATTGAACTATTGCACTTTCGAGCTGGACATTACTTAGGTCATCTGAAGGACTCTGTTAAATATTGAAGGGGACTTACAGTTCCCCTGGGGCAAATGAGTATGTTTCAGGTGGATATTTCTATACAAAAAGGAAGTCAAATTTTGAGAGTCTTCATGAAGGGAATTGAAAAGAACACATTTTTTAAGTCTATAACTGTGAAATACTTGGCCTTGGATGTGATGATGCCCAATATTGTCTCATGATTTGGAACTAAAGGAAACTCACATTCGACTATATTATTTAGAGGGAGAAGGTCCTGTATAAATCGCCATGACCCTCATCAGTTTTCTCACTGGGTATACAGCCGTGTTGCATGGAGAATTGGATGATACCAACATGCCTTGCTTCATTAAAGTGGAAATGGTCTCAAATATACCTTTATCTGCTTCTCTGGACATGGGGTATTGCTTTGCATGTGGCAAAAGGGCTCCAGGTTTAAGCTTGATTTTAACTGCTCCTACTCCTTTTGATAGACCCACGTCATATGGACTTGTGGTCCATCAAGTATTTGGCACTTTGTCTACATCTTCCTGACACAACGACGGTATCCTTTTTACCATCACCATTCTCTGCAGTATTTCTCTATTCTCTACCTTAATCCAATAAGTAAGACTTATGAAAAATACTAACTCATCATCTGAGTATTTAGCTCCTCATCTGTCAAGTCTGTCAACCTGTATCCTTTGCTGAGGGATATCACTATTCTCCATCCTCTTCCCTCATCCTCTATCTAATGAAGAACCGCTCTTTCCTCTCTGACCACTGCTGCTTCTAACTCTAAGGGGATAATCTGCCCTTCTTCATCATCCATAGGGATTTCTGGTCTGAACAAAAACTCATCAGGTATTCATAGTAGCTTGTCTATCAATCTGGAGTACCATGATAATAAAACAGTAACTCCTTACAGGAATACTATATCTAAGGGAATTCTTTGTAATGCCTTCTGGCCTGTAAAGGCTAATCTAAGGTCTCTCACATTCAGATAATACATCACTGGGGTGGAATACACTATTCCTTCATCAGTAAAAGATATTGCCATGTTAAGTTTCATCATCAAGTATGTTAACTGGCGTTTGCCTAGAATATAATAATGGCATCGACACATTATGTACTCCTATAGAGATTGGTAATTCATCTGTAAGAGGAGGAAAAATCATCACCCCAGAGAATCCCTGCGAATTCATGGTGATAGCTGATATTGGATATTTCCCCTCACATACACAGGAACAAGTTGCATTTGTAATAATGCTTGCTGCATTTGCTGTGGTTGCCGCGCATATGTCTGAGCCTGCATGTGATCTTGGGCATAGTACTCCTGCGGTTCTGTCTTATATTGCGGAACATAGCCCATCCCCCCTCTTGGAGCTTGCCAATTTTGTTGCATGCCTCCTCTGCTTCTACATGTCCTGGCTATGTGTCCCATTCTCCCGCAATTCTAGCATTGTTGCAGCTGTCTGCCATTAAATCCTCGTCTTCCCTGAGAGTTTTGAAATCCACCTCTTTCTCCTCCTCTAGGCCCATTCCCTCTTCCTCTTGGCCAATAATGATATGCCCTCTGATCTGGGGGACACATTATGTTACCTTGGTGTTATGGTTGCATCTCCTTGGTCACCCCACCTTCATTGCTCTTCAATACCACTCCCTTTATGGCTAATTTTGAGACAAAAGTCAGGACTAACTTCGCCTCTTCCTGCTTTATACTCTCGGCTTTCTTCTTATTTTTCTCCTGCATTAATCAGAAATGATCCAAGATCATCAATTTTATTTATGGCAACAGTTTTCTTCCATTCCCATCTATTTCTTCATCTGCCATTGCACTCACTCAGGCAGTCCCTGACACAAAATGTGGTAAAATAATGCCACTGTTTTATCCCACAGTTCACGCGTCTCAAGGTATCACCTCTTTTGAATATCTTGAATATAGGTGACAGGGTCCTCATCCTCCCCCATTTTCCCAGCCATAAACGCACCCATATCTGATGTACCAGGATATTGTACTCTGAGTGCCCGCCATCCATCTGCTCTGCAATTATTAAATGGCGCTCCATCATGTGTCATGTTTGCTGCAGTCACACCTGCTTATACTGCTTGCTTCCAAATGTCATTAGCTCTCTCTCCTTTGATGGCTGCCACAGGCCATTTATGTCACCGATGGCTAACATCATTCCTGATGTCATTCTCTCTAGCTCATCCATTTTATTGCACTGGAAGTTAAACTCAGCAATTTGCATCTTAAATTATCTTTATCCATTTGTGCCCATGGTATATATTGTGGTTTTCCTCTCCCTTTCTCTAATAATGGGATTTGTGAAAATCCTGGTCCGTAATCATACCTGTCTACATTCTTTGTTTTTGCGGATGGGGCTAGTCTCACCTGTTTATCTCTGTCCTGGTAGTGTCCTTAATCTGCTTACACAAGGCGGGGATACATCCCCTGTACTGAACAATCGTGCTTGTGGACGCTCAGTATATGGTGTTGATTCTGGTGTTCTCTTTTGGGGTCCTCAAAAAATTACATTTTTACCTCTTTTTCTTCACTTGATTCTTTTGAAAATCTGCATGCGCCCTCCCTTTGCGCTCTTTCATTTGCTTCCGTTTCTTCGTCTGACATCATTATTCCCCAGTTTATATGGCTATTATCCTTTTCTGCATCATCAAGATCTAATCTGATTAAAGACAGCGTTCTGTGCTTGTCTGTTATGATGTCATCTGACCTACCTCCCGTTTCCCTCGATAGAGATCCTTCTACGTTCTCTTGGGGTTTATGCCCTTCTTTATCCCTCATTTACCGATATAAATCCCCAAGTCTTTTCTCTATGCCTTCTGTGTCCCGCACATCAGCCCATGTTGGTATTCATGGTATCCCTTGCAGCTCCCTACAGGGCTGTTGTGACCTTCTCTCTTTCTCAAGTTGTTATTCTGCTTCGATCGGCACTATGCTTCTATGACATAGATACTCTATCTCGTCATAATTTAGTCCCCTACTTCTGTCCATTTCTTCTTCCCTTCTCATCTCCCTTAATTCATCCTCCTCTTGCCTTCTTTGCAACCTGCGTACTTTCATTCTTTCAATTTTTTATCTCCTCTTGTCTCTTCTCTTCTCTTCTAGCCTTTCCTTTTCCTTCCTTGCTTTGTACCTTCTTTGTTCTTCCCTTGCTTACATTCTCTTTGTTTCTCTTCTTTATATATCTCTCTTTTTCCTTTTTATTTTTTTCCTGCTCTTCTCTCTCTTCTCTTTCTCGAACCCCATCAATAACCTTACCGTCCAGCTTGACTAATATCTGTCCTCCCATCCACTCATTCTGTACTAATGTTATTCCCTTAGGTGTGTATTTAATTTTGTTCTATTTCTTTTCTTCTTCCTCTATTTCCATTTGTCTATCTTGTCTGTTTTTTCTCTCCTCAAGCTGTTTACTTTCATTGCGTGCCAATATATATTTCCATTCTCTATTTTTACTCTCTTCTACAGTGTCCTCACTGCTGTATGTGGGGGCTCATATGTCGGATTAATGTACCCCGCTGCCGCTTTCAATTCCTTTAAGGGATAACATCTTTTCTCCTCTGTGTCTACGCTTTTGTTTTTAGGAGGGCAAAGGCGTTTTATCCTCCCTTTTATGCTGATAAAGCACCCACGCCCCTCGGCTAGATCTTCTTTCTCGCTCTGATACATTTTCCATAACTCTAAAATAGCCAACCTTTTCTGTAGCTTTGTGCCCTTGTATGTGGCATGCAAGTATGTCCCATATGTCGCAATAATATTTTTGACAACAAAGCTTCCTGAGGCCATGGCATGAGTGTTTCATTAGTCGTGCCTTGAACCCATTCCGAATGATATTTCTTATTTTAGCTGTATATCTTGGTAATGTCCTACATAGATGTAGAAGTGGAGAGTTTCCCATGGTGATGAGAGAAGAAGGGGCAGGAACCCTCTTTTTTGGAAGGGGGTCTGACTCTAGAGGGTTAGGTAGCAATAGCAGAGTAGATTAGAGAATAGAGTCAAAGGCTACCCTTGTCATTGATGCACCGGATGTCACCCTGTGTTGGCAGTGTAGCTAGATTAGTATTTACTAGCTCATAGAGATCACCAGCAGTAGAGATATCTTAAAACAAAATTGTATTTCTTACATAGACACACATTTAAGAATACATATGTGCTTTAGATGGCATGTGGGGTATGCGTAACACAAAACAATATGCATATACGTAGGTTAGTAGATAAGGTAAAAAGTGACTGTCATTTCATGCACTGCTGCATCAACTAGCAATGCACAGTTATTGTCGACAAACAGAATTTGTTACGCACTCTTCTTGTTGGCTTTGCCTCAGATATCCTTAACACCCCTATTTGGAGAATTTTATTAATGCAAGTCCTTCTGTCCCCTTGGAACCGGGAATCTACTTCTCTACTGTATAGTTCCCCAAATCCTATTACTTTTATATGTATATATGTATAAAACACAGTCCCTACCACTACATGCAGGGACTGTTCTCCACAGGAAGGTTTTCAGTCTTCTGGCTGATGGCGGGAGCAATCGAGCATTGGGAGCCTGGGTCTGGGTCTGGGCCTAGGCCGATTAGACCTTGAACCATCCGTACTGCTGCGAAAATGTGCTCTAGCACCTTGAAGCATCTCTTGTGCTGGATGGAATTACCAATACAGATCTCAGACCAAATAACCAGACAGACTCAAAGAATATGGCAAAGTACTACTTTATTCTCAATTTAATAAAGTAGGGTACACCGGCAGACTTCGGAACGATGCTTGCTCACACACACACACACACAAACTTTTACACAGAGGTCTTATAACCCAATATGCATCATCTATGACATCATCCTACGTGGTAAACTGTAAAACCTATTGGCAGGAGGGATTGGTTAGGGGAACATATCTACTTATAGAATGTATACGGGTTAGTACTTCAATGGCTGTCTTTTATCTGCAGGACACACCTCTAACTACCTCCAAATATGTATAATACTGATTATAGCAGACATAATGGCAGCCGATTGGTCTGTTCAACATTGTATAGCAGGTTACTCTATAGACCCACTGATTGGTTGGCATTCACACCCAGCCTTAGACCTTCGGCTTGGCTAGCAGCACGTAAGGAAACCGAAACTCAGGTGCTTGAGACACGTCGGATTAGTCCCTACTTTCCCAATGAGTCCATCATCTCTCATCAGACTGACCATAAGCCAAAGTTTCCCATCTGTAGTTGACCTTGCAGTTGCTCTCTGTTTTAGGACATTCAAGAGAGTATTAGCACATTACTATCTTCAATCACAGCTTAATGAACATCCCTTGTTTTGTACTTCTGGATCACGTTTGAGGAGACTGCAAATTTGTCCATTTCGACCACCTATTTACTACTGTTTGATTCAATTATGCTGGGTGTTATTGCTCTTTTGGCTTCTAGGGAATTGCTCACTCCATCTTGTAGGAGCCTTATTCGCTGTTAATTCTCCAATACTTGGCTCTTGCACATATTTTCATCCTCTTTAATCTAAGAGAAATATGTCTCAGGCTCATGGCTTGTCCATCTGTCTACCTTTGTGATTTGCAGCTATTGCTTAAAATATCATCCTTGATCCCAGTCCAACATAGACTCCTCTTTGTTTGCACACAAACCTGTTTTCCAGCATCTCCTGACTCTGAAGCCCTGGTCTGTTTCTGAAGTAGTTAGAATGAATCTTTGCAGGAACTGGTGTCCATTTTCCTATCATGGCCGTCCTTGCCACATTATATTTTCCTCTATAGCCAGCTTCTATATTTCTTATCAGTATTTCCCAATTTGTCTGAATTTAATTGATTGTATCGTAAATTTGGCCGAATTGTGTCCCCATGCCCCCATGTATGGTAGTGATTGCCTTTGGGGCTAGCAGGGGTGTCCCCCGCTTCCTGAGGACTGGAGGCAGGAAAACAAAAAAAGAGAAAAGCGGCACTGTGGCACCAGATCCAACCCATGTAAGAGGGATGGAGCTGACGCTGCAAGGTCAGAAGGAAGCAGGGAAGCAAAAAGTAAATGGCGGTTCTATCAGGGGTATGGGGGTCAAGGTTTTGTTGAATTTGGCCATGGCAAATTGTATTCACAGTGAAATCACATATATCTGTCTTCCATACATTGCGTTCCTGCGTATTTACACTCATTGATCACCAGGTTACGTTATCTTCTTTTGCATACATGATTACTTTATCATTTCGTACATGTTTCTCTTGTCATTTCAGTTATATCGTCCTTCTTAAGTATTCATTTCAGTACGTTCTTGTATATTTTCTTCATGCCATCACTCTGCCCTCATCAGATGACACTCAGCATTCCATAATATCCATTGGTGTTTGCATGCAGACATCCTTCTACTCTTTCAGTGCAAGGGTACATTCGATATGGTTGTCTGAGTGCATATCGTCTCTCGTACACTCGATGCGGTATAGGGACAACACAGGGGGTCCCACATGTAGCACTTCTCCTGCTGTTCCAGTATGATGCAGTGAGGGGGTGGAAGTTAGGGTGTGTGCGTCTAACTGCTCTTCTACACAGCCACTGCACAGCCATTGCACAGGGCACTTTCTTGCATCCTAACATCTGTAAGAATGTTTCTTCTATTTTGTCTTGTAACACATCTTCACAGCTAGTATAAAAGGTATGCACACTCAGAACAGCCCATGAATGAAATGTTCAGCCTCCAAACAATTCTCAGATATTTTCTGTGTAACTTTTATATGTTGTCTCCTCACAAAAGGATGTTGCATTTGGTTACAACCTCTGAATGTACCTTTGTGTCAGCAAACAATTCTAAACCTTTTTTTCCTAACTAGTATTTTATCTTGCTGCAAAAAGATAGCACATAAATTGAATATAATCTTCTACCTGTATCCAAACAATTTTGGGATTTTGTCCTCAGTCCGTAAATACAACAAATATCAAGTGTATGTATGGCATGCACAGAGGTCAATGAACACCTCCCTTAAGAAGCATAAAACTGAATCCAGTTTGATTGTTCTACCTATCCCTTAACTTAATCAATTTTAATGTTGTACTGATCACTCATTTGGGGACTACCTCTCTCAGAACTGCTCTGTATACCATATTTCTCTGCTGCCCAAACCAATCGTAAATTTGAGCCATGCATGCCCTATTTACACCATGTTATTTTTAACTTTCTGTAATTTCTTTGCCTGAATCTCAAAATAAGTTCTGGATAGTTCGATTTGATTATATCAGCTAATAATCGGGTGATTTGGTATTTTGGGCAAAAATATTTGCCCAAGCATACTTAATGTGTGGAAATATTTGTATGTCTTGCACAAAGCTTTTGGGTGTAAGGATGCTCTGTTTTGCTAATATTTGAAGGTATCAAAAGGGGAATAAGAATCATTTTGATAGAATTGCACACTTGTAGAGTATTGAAAGGGCTAACTGTTTTGGGCCGTTTCCCCACTAGTGTGCGTGTCTTTTCCTTGTGTCGGCTACCCGGCACCAATTCTGCCTGCTCCCGCCTCCCTCCCGCCCGAGCTCTGTGATTGGGTCGGGTTGCCAGTAGTATTACCTATGAGGGTTTGGGTTAGCAACCCGTTTTATGCATATTTTACTTGTAAAATCAAACGTTCATACCTATTTTGGGCACTTTCCGCACTAGTCTGCATGTCCTTCCCTTGTGTTGGCTCCTTGGCACTAATTTTACCTATTCCCGCCTCTCTCCCACCCTGAACTCTGTGATTGGGCATGGTTGCCTGTAGCATTACCACAATGGGTTTCCTGTCCTCTGGCACCCGCATTCAAGCGTTTTTAGCTCAGCTTGAGTGCAGAGGTGAGTGTGTGAGTCAGTGATGTATTTTCTGCACATTTTATTTTGTAAAATCAAACTCTCCCACCTGTTTTGGGCCCTTTCTGCACTAGTGTGTGTGTGCCTCCCTTGTGTCAGCTCCCCGACACCACTTTTGCCTGTTCTCACCTTCCTCCTGCCCCTGAGCTCTGTGATTGGGCCTGGTTGCCCATAGCATTACCACTGAGGGTTTCCTTTCCTCCGGTGCCCGCATTCAAGTGTCTTTAGCTCAGCTTGGGTGCAGAGGTGAGTGTGTGGGTCAGTGACCCATTTCCTGAGTATTTTATTTGTAAATTCAAACTTTCCCACCTGTTTTGGGCCCTTTCCTTAGTAATGTGCGTGTCCTTCCCATGTGTCAGCTCCCCTGTACCAATTTTGCCTGTTCCCATCTGCCTCCTGCCCCTGAGTGTTGTGATTGGGCCCAGTTGCCTATTTAGGAAACAGCACCCAGGAAAGTCCCCTACTTGGGCAGCCCTACGGCTAAGGGCCACAAGGCAAAAGGCAGCTCCTTAAGATGCAGCTTCACTCTGTGTTTGCCCATGTTTGCTTGTGAAGCCAGCCGTCAACCAACATCGACTGATAAAGTAAGTGTGGGCTGGGTGGGGAATACAACAATTACTGTATTCAAAAAAGCCCTACCACTCTTCTTACCTACATAATACAGCAAACCAAGATTAGTCAGCTATTAAGTACTTATCCAACACTTCTGTGTTCTTTAAATCTAGGTGTGTTGCATTTACTGTTGTGTCTCCAATGTAGGTGTTTTCCCACTCTCCAGGTACCTCACTTCTGGGTGTTTTGCATTTGCTGTTGTGTCTCCAATTTAGGTGTTTTCCCTCTATCCAGGTACCTCAAATCTAAGTGTTTTGCATTTGCTGTTGTGTCTCCATTTGGGTGTATTCCCACTATCCAGGTATCTCGAGTCTGGGTGTTTTGCATTTGCTGGTGTGTCTCCAATTTAGGTGTTTTCCCTCTATCCCAATACTTCAAATATAGGTGTGTTGCATTTGCTGTTGTGTCTCCATTTGGGTGTATTCCCACTATCCAGGTATCTCGAGTCTGGGTGTTTTGCATTTGCTGGTGTGTCTCCAATTTAGGTGTTTTCCCTCTATCCTAATACTTCAAATATAGGTGTGTTGCATTTGCTGTTGTGTCTTCAAATCAGGTGTTTTTCCACTATCCAGGTACCTCAGGGCTGGGTGATTTGCATTTGCGGTTGTGTCTCCAATTTAGGTGTTTCCTCTCTATACCGGTACCTAAAATCCAGGTGTGTTGCATTTACTGTTCTGTCTCCAATTTAGGTGTTTTACCTCTATACAGGTACCTCAAATCTAAGTGTTTTGCATTTGATGTTGTGTCTATATTTTAGGCATTTTTCCACTATCCAGGTACCTCGGGTCTGAGTGTTTTGCATTTGTTGTGTTTCCAATTTAGGCGTTTTTCCCTCTATCCAGGTACCTCAAATTTAAGTGTGTTGCATTTACTGTTGTGTCTCCAATTTTGGTGTTTTCCCACGATCCAGGTACCTCGAGTCTCTGTGTTTTGCATTTGTCGTTTGGTCACCAATGTAGGTGTGTTGCCTCTATGCAGATACCTCAAATCTAGGAATGTTGCATTTACTGTTGTCACTCCAATTTTGGCATTTTCCCACTATCCAGGTTGTTTTTGTCATGTACCGGCGTGTAAGCAGTGTCAAGAAACGGATGCATAGCCCTTTAAGAACACTACAAGCAGGGGCTTGGAAGTTGGCATGGCAACGCTGGCGTCCTCTCAGCGTTTCCCACGGTCGACGCTGGAAGCCGCGGAACGCTGTCATGTGACCTCACCTTTATATTCTCCGCCTACACTCCAGATCGGTGCTTCTGATTGAGAATTGGTGGCGCCTCGTATCTTGTACCTTGTATCCAGTTTTCCTTATCATCCCGGTTCTGTCCCTTTCCCTTCCCCTTTCCTCCAGCACTTCTGATTACCTCGTTGCCTCGACCCGGACCGTTTACCTGGCTTTGGATTTTGGACTGCCTTGTTCTTGTTTGCTGCCCGCATCATTCTTCGACCTCGGACCGCTCACGGATTTCCTAGCCTTCG
Organism: Ambystoma mexicanum; assembly: GCF_040938575.1. NCBI lineage: Eukaryota > Metazoa > Chordata > Amphibia > Caudata > Ambystomatidae > Ambystoma > Ambystoma mexicanum. Next base: position 915,435,081 of record NC_090932.1, read on the forward strand.
CCCATTGGTTTTGGTTGCTCTTCGGTTATCTTCTGGATCATCAATCATCTGGACTGCATCTGGGTATTTTGAGGAACTTTGGAACTTTTCTTGAACTTTGGATTGTTGACCTTGGAACTCTTGAACTTTCGGATTATTGAACTTGGAACTTATGAACTTCCAACCTGGGGTTTCCTTGTGACGCACACTATCTAGTGTGTATTAGGTGTCCTCGTGCCGGCGGGATAGGTGGTGGAGCTTTGCTGGTATTCTGCATTGTGGACTTCGGAGTTCTTCTCTTCCTTGTTCCATCTGATTCTCCCTGGAGTAACGGTAAGCCTAGGGGTTGTTATCAGAATTGGGATCAACGTATTGCATTCTTTCTGTTGTGTTCGGGTTTGGTCAGAAGGGCGGTTGTTATATTATCTGTATTGTGTTAACTCCTCACTTACAGATCCAACGCCTGTCCTCGGCTACTCGTACCACCCTGACTTCTGCATTACAACTTTTGCGTCATCTACGTTACAACTCCTGCGTCCTCTGGGTCTCATCAGGTATCCGTTCTTTCCTCTGATTGATCGCTCTGGCTGTCCATTCCTGGGGCCAGAGGGTTCCATCAGGAGGAAGAACTCTTCGGCTACACGACGTGGGCAACTGGATTCTGACATAATCAGAAGCCATTCAATATGGATACCAATGAGACGCTGTCCACTATTTTACAATTGGTGGCCGATTTACGTAATGATATGACTGCGGCTCATTCAGCCACGCAGAGACGCATTGATGAGTTGCAAGCAGGGTTCCAACCCCTTGGGGCAGCTGCCCCACCTTTGGCCAGTGTCTCTGGGGGAGGTGCTGGTCCATCCCAACAGGGTGCTGGACCAGTTTATATGGCTACCCAGTTCCCTTTGGCTCCACCGGAACGCTTCAGTGGAGACCCCAAGACCTTTAGGACCTTTTTGAACCAATGTAGACTACACTTTCTGTGTCGTCCTGTCTCTTTTCCAGATTCCACTACTAAGGCGGCGTTTCTGTTATCTCATTTAGGGGGTACCGCGGCTGCCTGGGCTAATCCGTTGTTGGAAGAGGGCAGTCATCTTCTTTACAATTGTGACGCCCTAATTGAGGCTATGAGTCGTGTGTTCGACACACGTTATGCCACACAAGCTACGGATTTAGAACTGCTTGGTCTCCAACAAGGCAGTACACCTCTCCTGTCCTATCTAGCCAAGTTCAATCAGCTGGTGGCGGAAACTAATTGGCCCGAAGAGAAGAAGGCTTCTCTCTTCTATAAAGGGCTATCCGACTCCCTAAAAGACACACTGGCTACCGTTCCGGTGATACCTACTGCTTTTTCGGAACTGTTGGATTTGGTTCTCCAGATCGATTCCCGACAAGCAGCACGGAGGGGTGAAAAGAGAACGGTTCCTCCTGTTGCTATCTCCGTTCCTTTACCTGCCGCTGGATCCACGGAACCCAATCAGATTGGGGCACTTAGAACTCCTCTCTCGGCTGAAGTTAGGGAACACCGGAGAAAGAATGGATTATGTTTCTATTGCGGAGGTTCAGACCACTTGCTCCGAGAATGTACTAAAAAACCTGTTAAGAAACAGGGAAACGCCAAAACCCGGTGACTGAAGGGATCCAGATGCCGGGTGTTTCTTCGATAGACCCTACAATATACAGTCCTTATTGTCTATCTGTTTCCCTGTCGTCTCCCGGTTCTGAGAAATGGGCCGTGATGATGGTCCTGGACTCAGGCGCCACAGGGAATTATGTGGATGCCACTTATGCTCAGGAGTTGGGTCTACCAGTTACGCACAAATCATGTCCTGAAGTGGTAAATTCAGTAGATGGCTCTTCCTTGGTCTCTGGGTTAGTGACGAAGCGGACTACTGACCTCACCATGATCACTGACTGCGGTCATCAAGAGAGCATCCACTTTGATCTCATTGCGGCACCACAGTTTAAATTCATTCTTGGCTTACCTTGGTTAAGATTGCATAATCCTTCTGTGGATTGGCATTCTGGGGAGGTATGTTTTCCGTCGGATTACTGTGAAAGGAGATGCCTCACTATCAGTTCGGAGATCACCAATCCAAGTCATGCTCTTGCTGAAACTACCCGTACTGTGGGGGCAGTACTTAACACTGTCCTTCCTATGGCGTACAGGAATTATCAGGACGTATTCGACGCACGTGGGGCAGAGATACTTCCACCCCACAGGCCCTATGACTGCCCTATCGAGCTGATTCCTGGAGCTAAGATTCCGTCTGGGCGCATATATTCCCTGACCCCTAAAGAGGACGTGATTTTGAAGGAATATATTGACAAATCCTTGAGTACTGGCTTTATTCGTCCTTCCCGCTCACCTGCTGCCTCACCCATGTTCTTTGTCCCTAAGAAGGAGGGGGACCTGCGTCCTTGCATCGATTATCGTGCTTTAAATGCCGTTACGATCAGAAATCAGTATCCGATTCCTCTGATTTCAGTCTTATTGGACCAATTGGGTGCAGCTAAGGTGTTCACTAAATTGGATTTGAGGGGAGCCTACAATCTCGTCCGGATTCGCGAAGGCGACGAGTGGAAGACGGCCTTCAAAACCAAATATGGCCTCTTCGAATACTGCGTTATGCCCTTTGGCTTATGTAACGCTCCGGCGACCTTCCAATACTTCATCAACGACGTATTTCATGACATGCTAGACCAGTACGTAGTCGTTTGCTTAGATGACATCTTGGTCTACTCTCCTTCGGTGGACACTCACGTCATCCATGTCTCCAACGTTTTGCAACGTCTAAGAGAGTACCACTTGTATGCTAAGTTGGACAAGTGCAGCTTTCATGAAACCGAGGTAGAGTTCCTAGGCTATGATATCACTAGCCGGGGAGTGCAAATGAGCCAGTCTAAGATCACCGCGATATTGGAGTGGCCTCGCCCTGATACCTTGAAGGCTCTGCAATCCTTCCTAGGTTTTGCAAATTTCTATCGGCGGTTTATCCAAGACTTTTCAGCCATTGCCTCTCCACTTACTAAACTAACCAGCACTAAAAGTTTGTTTGAATGGAACGAGGAAGCTCAACAGGCTTTTGAGGCCTTAAAATCTGCTTTTACCACGGCTCCCGTCCTTCAACATCCGGATCCCTCCTTGCCTTTCATTGTAGAAGCAGATGCTTCAGATGTTGCACTGGGAGCTATCCTGTCCCAACTTTGCCCTGAGTCCGCTGGTTTACATCCTGTTGCGTATCACTCCAGAAAACTCACCTCTTACGAGAGGAATTATACGATCACAGAACGGGAATTGTTGGCTGTAAGAGACGCCTTTATGGTATGGAGACATCATCTTTTGGGGTCTTCCGAACCAGTTCAAGTGTTTACTGATCATCGGAATCTCTTGGCACTGCAATCAGTGAAGTGTACCACGGCACGTCATGCCAGGTGGCATGAATTTTTCGCCATGTTCAACTTCACCATTACCTATCGCCCTGGTTCTCTGAATTCGAAGGCTGATGCTCTTTCCCGCATCCATGGAGTCCCTGAACCATCCGAGCTTAAAGGAGCTCTTCTATTACCCAATCAAGTGGTGTGTGGGTGTACCTTGCGCCCCTCTCTGAAAACAAGGATACAAGAATGGGTGAGAACTACTCCCTCCGAGATTTCTAGCCTGGGGTTGGAGGTCATCAATTCATTGCCTTATAAGGAGGGTAAAATATATGTGCCTGACTCCGACACAAGACACACCGCCATACAATGGTGTCACGATTCAGCGGTAGCGGCACATCCAGGTACTGGGAAAACTATTGACCTTTTGAGAAGGTGGTGCTGGTGGCCCTCCATGTCACACGATGTTCGGGAATACATCGTTTCTTGTGCCATTTGTGCACAGTGCAAACATCAACCGGGCAAACCGGTGGGCCTGCTTCAACCCATGCCTATCCCAGACAAGCCTTGGGTAATGGTCTCTATGGATTTCGTAGTAGAGCTTCCGGTAGTCGACGGCTACGACACTATATGGGTGGTCGTGGACTATTTCACTAAATCAGCCTTGTTTGTACCCTGCCAGGGGATTCCTTCTGCTCCGGTTTTGGCGGAACTGTTCTTGAAGAACGTCTACCGAAGATTCGGTCTGCCTTCCATTCTTGTTACTGACCGGGGACCACAGTTCACTTCTCGTTTTTGGAGAGCCGTGACTTCAACGTTGGGTATAGACGGCAGGTACTCTAGTGCATACCATCCACAAACCGATGGGCAAACAGAGAGGCTTAACGCCACCATGGAACAGTATCTACGATGTCTTATCCACCAACGCCAAGATACGTGGGTTTCTGTTCTACCTCTGGCCGAGTTCGCCTACAATAACTCTATGCATACGGCCACAGGTATATCTCCGTTCTTTGCACTATATGGCCAGCACCCCCGTTCTTTGCCCAGTATTGCTGACTGGCCATTACAAAATCCGGCTGCCTCTGGTTGTCTTAGGAACCTATCAGATACCCACGCTATAGTTAAGAGTCAACTATTACAGGCCCAGTCACGTACTAAGTCATCGGCAGATGCACATCGCTCACCGGCTCCTAACTACCGACCGGGGATGAAGGTCTGGCTGTCCACGAAAAATCTACGCCTGCCTGGTCGAAAATCCCTGTTGCCTCGGTTCGTGGGTCCCTACAGCATTCTGCAGGTTATTAACCCTGCGGCCCTCCGATTGGCTCTTCCTGCAAAATGGAAGGTACACCCGGTATTCCATGTCTCTCTAGTGAAACCATGCCACCCATCTACCAGACTTCCTGCTCATCCACCACCGATTAGGGTGCGTGGTTTTGATGAATATGAGGTGGGTGCGATCTTGGATACCAAAGTCCGAAGGGGCAGACGTCTCTATCTGGTCGATTGGAAGGGCTATGGTCCCGAAGACCGTACGTGGGAACCTGTGGGTAACATCCATGCTCCGGCCCTATTGTCTCGTTTCTGGTCTGCTCGGGGGGTGACGCCCCCTTTGAGGGAGGAAACTGTCATGTACCGGCGTGTAAGCAGTGTCAAGAAACGGATGCATAGCCCTTTAAGAACACTACAAGCAGGGGCTTGGAAGTTGGCATGGCAACGCTGGCGTCCTCTCAGCGTTTCCCACGGTCGACGCTGGAAGCCGCGGAACGCTGTCATGTGACCTCACCTTTATATTCTCCGCCTACACTCCAGATCGGTGCTTCTGATTGAGAATTGGTGGCGCCTCGTATCTTGTACCTTGTATCCAGTTTTCCTTATCATCCCGGTTCTGTCCCTTTCCCTTCCCCTTTCCTCCAGCACTTCTGATTACCTCGTTGCCTCGACCCGGACCGTTTACCTGGCTTTGGATTTTGGACTGCCTTGTTCTTGTTTGCTGCCCGCATCATTCTTCGACCTCGGACCGCTCACGGATTTCCTAGCCTTCGCCCATTGGTTTTGGTTGCTCTTCGGTTATCTTCTGGATCATCAATCATCTGGACTGCATCTGGGTATTTTGAGGAACTTTGGAACTTTTCTTGAACTTTGGATTGTTGACCTTGGAACTCTTGAACTTTCGGATTATTGAACTTGGAACTTATGAACTTCCAACCTGGGGTTTCCTTGTGACGCACACTATCTAGTGTGTATTAGGCGTCCTCGTGCCGGCGGGATAGGTGGTGGAGCTTTGCTGGTATTCTGCATTGTGGACTTCGGAGTTCTTCTCTTCCTTGTTCCATCTGATTCTCCCTGGAGTAACGGTAAGCCTAGGGGTTGTTATCAGAATTGGGATCAACGTATTGCATTCTTTCTGTTGTGTTCGGGTTTGGTCAGAAGGGCGGTTGTTATATTATCTGTATTGTGTTAACTCCTCACTTACAGATCCAACGCCTGTCCTCGGCTACTCGTACCACCCTGACTTCTGCATTACAACTTTTGCGTCATCTACGTTACAACTCCTGCGTCCTCTGGGTCTCATCAGGTATCCGTTCTTTCCTCTGATTGATCGCTCTGGCTGTCCATTCCTGGGGCCAGAGGGTTCCATCAGGAGGAAGAACTCTTCGGCTACATGACGTGGGCAACTGGATTCTGACAGTTTTTGTGTCTACAAATTAGGCGTTTTCCTTCAATACAGATAACTCAAATCTAGGAGTGCTGCATTGGCTTTGTTTCTCCAATTTAGGTGTTCTCCCACTATCCAGGTACCTCGTGTCCGTGTATTGGCATTTGCTCTTGTGTCTCCAATTGAGGCATTTTCCCTCTATCCCCGTTCCTCAAATCTATGCATGTTGCATTTACTGTTTTGTCGACAATTTAGGTGCTTTCCCTCTATGCAGGTACCTCAAATCTAGGTGTTTTGCATTTACTGTTGCACCCCCAATGTAGGTGTTTTCCCTTGATCCAAGTACCCCAATTCTAGGTGTTTTGCATTTATGGCTGTGTCACCAAATATCCCGAATCTAACTGTATTTACCTCCTGCTGCTTCTCAAATGTAGGCGATTTACCCACCTGAACGCACTGTCTGCCAGTTCTAGGGGTCTCCATACCAATCCAGTGTTTTCAAATCCAGGTGTTTCTCCCCTAGCTGCTTTGTTCCACTTCTGGGCATCTGTCCCAATCTCTGTTTCTCCAGTTCTAGGCATCTCCCCTCTGGTACTGTGTTCCAGTTCTGGGTACTCCCCCACCACTGCTGGGTTCAGCCCCCATCTCTCTCTAGCACTACAGCTGCGCTCTTACACAATGTGCTCCAGAACTAGGTCTTCTTCACATAAGGGTCCCCAATTTAGGTGCTACACCGCCTTCACTTTGCTCTGAATCTGGGTGTTCTGTGGGTATTGTGAAAAACCAGACGGTGTCTCATCCGCTAGTCCCCGGGGGTCTCTCTCTCACGTGGCCAGGGCACGGCCATTGCCTTCGGATCCAGACCCTGGCGACGGACCAGTGCAGAAGAATCACCTGGGTGAGGGGTCTTTGGGAGTGGGACACCTGGAGGCGAGACGCAGTATCCCCTTCCCTGTAACACTTTTACCCCATCCTACCCGATAGGATATTTAGAAACTCTACCTCCCCCCTTTCCCTTCATGAACACTTTCAAATGGGAAGCCAGCTCTGTGAGAAAACAGACTCACACCCAAGCATTGTACCTGTAATGTCCCAATACCATGGTCAGGCAATGTCAGGCAATTACTGGTAATCACTCACACCTGACTTCCATTAACCTTCCCCACACCGATAAAAGGTGGAGCATGAGAGCACACTCTGAGCGAGGCAAAGCACACAAAGGAACAGCACTTTTCCAATGGCAGCTGAATGAGGCAAGAAAGACAGAAAACCAATAAGGGTACGCAAGGAGGGAGATGCCCTTAACCTTTTCAGTGAGAAACCGTTACTATCCTGGATCCTTCAAACTAGAAAGCATAAGGCCTGGAAACCAACCTGAAGAATCCTGTATTGTGCGTCAGAGATACCCGGGCCCTCCTGCATGGCTGACCAAGTCGGGGAGGATCAGTCGCCACAGTGGTACCGCCCTTGGCTCCAGGATTAAAGCAGCACCTGAGAGATCAACACAGCCGGAGAGTTGGGGAGACTGATACGAAACGGTCTGCGTTGAAGTGAAGGCTGCAAGCGGCAACATTGTGTAAAGAGTGCAAGAACCAAGATTGAAACCTGTAAGACGAAAGATGCTAAGAAAGATGCAATACCAGTGACAGAATGGTACATCGCTGCGTGGGTGCTCAATCGAAAGTCTCTGTAAAGGAATCCAGCCAAGAAGTGGCAGAAACTAACGTAAGGACATTGTGTGAAGTGAATAGAAGTGGTCCTGCGATAGTTTATGCAAAACCCATCGCACATTTGGATGCCTTCGCTCTTTGAGATCAAGTGGAAAATGTAGAAAGAGAGATTATATGGTCCGAGCCTGAACGAGGGAGACCAAAGGTGAATACTGTACAAAAGGGATCCGAGCCCAAACGAGGGAGATCTGTGGTCTGATCCCGAACGAGGGAGACCAGTTGTGAACATTGTAGTAAAAAAGGTATCTGAGCCTGAACGAGGCTGATCCAGGGTCCGAGCCTGAACAAGGGAGACCAGTTGTGGACATTGTTGTAAAAAGGGGTCTACGCCGAAAGGAGGGAGACCCATGATGAATACTGGAAGCGAAAACTTGTATATGTGAATATCCTAATGTGAATGGAACTGCCGGGAAGCCAGAGTGTGTATGAAGCTCGAACATGTCTCCTTAGCCCGTTCTGAAAACGTGGGAAAGGGAAGCCAACTGCTCAACCATCCTGACATATTATTTCTTGAACACTTTTATTTTGCATACAGTATTGTCCCACACCATTTTGAATTTAGAAGTAAAGATTGACAATAGGTTTATTATTATAGGCCCTTTTATTTTGACAGACTCGACTAGGAATGCATTATTATTTGATGGTCGTAGCTTGCTCTCATCCTTAGATTTAGGTTTAGATAGGTGTTCCAACAACCCATTGAAGTTCAATAAACACCCATGAACTGTGATCACTTGTCTGTGTCTTCACTGTTTGATGCCATGCCTTCCTTACACGTGGTGTCAGTAGTGGGATGCAACTCAATTGAGACAAATTGGGGGACCCTAATATTCCAGAAACGAAGTCACAGAGCCTTAAAATCCCACACCCGCTATGAAAGAATCAATAGGCTTTGATATTTGTCACAGTAGGGAAGCTACTATCCCTCCAGGGAAAAGAGGGATGATTCCCACAGACTTGCCCCTAATACCCCCCAAGGGTTGTGATATAAGATTGTCCCAAAAATCTGGCCTAGCCTGGAAGTTTGATCTGGATGACCTAGCAGGTGTCATAGATCCCAACTTCCGGGGAGACGTAAAGGTTCTCCTACAGAACCATGGTGAAACTCCATTTGAAATACATTGTGGGGACAACATTTCACAGGGAATTCTTGAGAGGGTTCTATTTCCCCATTTTAAAGAAGAAACTGAACCAGAACAAACCGACAGAGGTAGCTTAGGCTTTGGCGAGGCTGAGGAATGACCCATCACTGAGGTAAAGAGGGAAGAAGAACCTACCATCCTTCCATCCTTCCCGATCTAGCCTTCGCCCAGTGAAATGATACAGCACTCACAGAGGCTTTCTTGGAAGTGATTCCTGAGGGGGAAGGACTAGAAAAGGGAGCCTGTTTTTCTTCATGACACAGGGATTGCTATATAGAAACTAAACCTCCAGAGAAGGCCTAAGTAAAACTCAGTTTGTAATCTCCAAAACCCATCGTAAGATCATACTAGAGATTGCACATTCTCATTTGACAGGGTGACATTTAGGACAGTGTAAAACCCAAGCTCACATCAATGGGAAATTCTACTGGCCAGATATTCATGCTGGCATAAAGAACGTTATCCAGATTTGTGAAATATGCCAGAAAACCAGCACACACATCCCCTTACCTGCCCCTCTAAACCCCTTACTGATCATAGAAATCCCTTTCTCCCAAATAGGGATGTATATCGTTGGACCGTTGGAAACCTCTAGACTGGGTAATAAATATATTCCGTGATCGCTGGTTTCGCTACCCAATATCTGGAGGCATTCCCTATGTGGAATAATACAACCCAGCAAATCTTAAAACACCTACTCCCATTCTTTTGTAGGGTTGGTTTCCCAAAGGAAATTCTAATGAATCAGGGATCCAATTTTATGAGCAAACTCATGGGTGAACCTCATTTTACCACCCCAAACAAATGGAGTGGTAGTGAGATTTAACAAAACTCATAACATGATTTTGAGACAACTGGTGGATGGGGATGGTGAATGGCAAATACTCACCCCTCCACCCTCCCACGATTGCCCAGCAACTTGATGTGGCTCATTTTACAAATGCTTTTTCCCCTGAAGTGCGCACCTTTTTGCAGCAATTCTCACGAGTCAAAGAATGTGCGCTTCGTTTGCGTTTCCATAATTACTGTAAGATTATTTCTATGGTAATTAGGGTAACTGTTTGCCCGGAGACTGCGCCTACAGCATATACAGAGATGGGCAAAAACAGGGGCACATCAATCGACACAAGAAAAGTGCAGTCTTTTACTTTGAGCAAGCTATTGAAGGCCACTTTTTTACAGAAAGTGACAGCTGTTGGCCCAGTCAAAAATAACTAATGTTCACTTCATAAATCTAGTAGCATGCTGACTAAAGTAGGTATTCCTGGCATACTTACATATAGTACCATAACTGTTGTTTTTTAAGCTCAAATATGCAGGGCGCCAGCACTGATCAGTGTTGCCAATCTATGCATGTTAATGGCCACTGACCTACCCCCGAGCCTTATGCGCCTCCTAATTATGCAAATATAAACCTAAAATGCTGCGTCCTGCAACTAGTCTGGCATTGTATTAAGTAATGGGTGCTGTGCACAATTACGCAAGGCACAGTGCAGACTGCTACTGCCTCATCTCCATTTTTTAAATAATGGCACTGGGCTCCTTCCACAAACTGACCGTCATTCCTCCTTCCTATCATTACACCAGCCCTCCACATAAATCTAGTGGCACCCAGGTAATGTTTTATCCTTCTATTAGAACATCAGCGTGCAGGCAGCCGACCTGCCAATAGCAGAGCCTCTAAATGTATAGTCCAAAATAGAAAAATATATGCGATTGCTAAATAGATTATATATTTAGCAATCGCACGGATTCACACCTCACCTGAAAATCAAATGATTTTAGCTGGCCTGAGGACTCTGCTCAAATTGTCTGAGCACTAACAGAGACAGGGTCAGCACTGTCGCCCGGGCTGTGCTCTGCTCCTGCGCAATGTCCACATCATGTGATGTGAGCACTGATAGCAGACAGTCTGTGGCTGCAGCAGGGGCACGTGCCGTTTGTTGTTTTCCGGGATGTACCCCTCACAAATGTGCAGGCGCGCAACAAGCCCGGACCTGGCAGAAGAACAATATACCAGCCAAAGCCAGTGTGTTAGCGAACTACCCAGGCTGACCTAGATGTTCGTTCGTGATGTATACTTCCCCAAAGACCAGGACGTCACAACAAGCTAGAAAAGAGGCCCTATTCCCTGAGGCCTACCGGGGAAAGTCCCAGTTTCCCGTTGGGTCAGTACAGCCCTGCCCTTAGGCGTGCAAGTGGTGATGTGAATACAGGTGCCCTCTCAATTCAGTGCCAGCCTCTTTAGGGAATCATCTGCATAAACTATTCCTTCTCAAACTCTCTGTGTGTGCTGTGGTTATTTATTTAATTTATTTATTGTTCATTTGTAATGCGCCTATAAACAAGTGTTTTGAGGTGCAACCACGCAAGGAGGGGAGACAAGGGAAAAACAGAAAGACGATCTTCAAGGCATGATACATTCAAATAATGCAGGAGCTCAGACAGGTGCTGGAGAGGGGAGGGGGTGGCAAGTGCGGGGGAGGTGGTGAGGGGGGTACCAAGTGCACCCAGTCAGTCAGAAGCTGGGATAAGGGCTGAGAGGTGCCACTCTCATGGGTCATTGACCAAATGCAGTAACGATGAGGCAAGTGCAAGGCCCGGAGGCAAGTGTGAGAGGACTGGCGAGGGTCCCAGGGACCTGTGAGACTCTGAAGTACACCAGGTGACCAGTCAGCAGGCTGTGTGGACAAGGAGGGAGAGTGGAGAGAGAGATTAGCAAGGTATAGAGAGAGAGAAGGAAGAGGAGAAGAGGAATATCTTGAGGAGTTTCCGGAACTTGAGGAGATCTGTCTCAAGACGGAGGGCGTCAGGGAGGCTATTCCAGAGAGAGGCCCCTGCAGAGGATAGAGATCTCCCTCCAAATCTCTGCTTGGAGAACCAGCTCACTTCATAAGGTTGTAGGTTGATGAGCAGAGGGCTGAGGAAGGACAGTATTTAGGTAGGCATTGTTGCAGATAGATGGGTCCCGGGCCCCATAAAGCCTTGTGGACAATGCAGAGGGTCTTGAACCACCAGACTTATCCTTGGATAAGGATAGGCCTGGTGGTTCTGTTCTGAATGAGTTACAAATGGCGCACAGCAGAGGCAGGGAGGTTGAGAAAGAGGCTGTTGCAGTAGTCCAGCCTTGAGCGAACCAGGGCTCTGCAGTCAGTGAGCCGCTGGGGGAAGGTGAGAAAAGGAAGGGTACCTCTGAGGAGGTGCAGCTGGGAGTTGGACTTATTGGTTTATTTTTTATAGCTAAACCCAAAAAAACATATAAATTAAAAAAAACACATTCAGGTTTTTTTTTCGACTTTTTTTTCTCAATATTATTGTTTTCGACTTTTTGCAGTCGACATTATGACTGCGCACCCATTCATATATAGATATATATATATAAATTAAAATATAGTAGGACAGGAAACTCTGAATGTATTCCAGGGGCACTAAATAGGGCTTGTTGGGATCCTTTCAGCTTTACAAAAAAAGCTTGTGTGTTAAGGAAGTTTTCTTGAGGGAAGACTCAAAATGCAACAAGGGAAATGGTAACCCTAAGTCCAGACAGACACTGGGAATAAATGTAGTGAGGCTGGAAGAACAGCCTCCTGGCTGATCTCCCAGGTCATTGTTGGGAATCAGTGGACATGCAAGATTTTATGGGATTCCATGGAAGCCCAAAACAGCTGTTGAACGTGTGAGTGAGTTTGGATTGGTGGGTAAAACCTTGGCAGGCCAGTCAGAACCTCTGACTCTTTCAGAATGATTTGGTGGGCCAATGAGAGCCATACAGTATTTGTGCTGAATAAGTGGTCCAATGAAATGCCAGGCCACTTTCTACTACCCTTTGTGAGTTATATTTGATTGTAGGATTGGAAGTGTATAAGGCTGACTCACAAAATGTGGTTTAGGTGAGTTTTGAGGAACTTAATTAGTATTTTTTTCTGGGAGGCATCAGTGCTTGTCGACGTATATTTCTCCCTTTGGCCTCCTTTTTTGTTGATCAGGCCCTCTTTGTCATCTTATCACAAAATGTTTACAAATAAACTTTACATTTTGTATTTGTAATGTCACTTAGCTGTGTGTGTTGACTTGTTGCATTTATTTATCTTACATTACTGCTCATCTCAAAAACGACAAGTATTTTCCCTCTGCATTCCTCCTTGCTTCTGAAACCTAAACAAAAAGGTTCCATGTGATATTTTCGCCGCAAAAATATCGCCATACAAATATTTCGCCATATTTTTGCAGTGAAAATAACACATGGACCCTGCGGGGTACACCCCCGCAACCCCTGCATCATTTTTTTATGTGCGGGGGACACCCCTGCAACCCCCGCACCTAATATTTTCGACACCAAAAATATTGCCTATGGCCGTTCCCGACGACCATATGTACGGCGATATTTTTGGTGGCGAAAATATTACCTGATACCAACAAAAAATGTGTATGAATCCAGGAATCCTTCCTGTGTTATAGTCGTCTTCTTTTGCATGTTCGAAAAACCTTTTTATTTGTCTTTGTGAGTCTCATGTGAATCCATTTGTTTGCCCTAGTCTCGTGCCTTTGTTAGGAAGAAATGGAACCATTTTACTCGGAAGGAGAGATTGAGCAGTAAGAGGAAGTTCGATTCTCAATGGATGCAGATTAGTGCAAGGTCTTGAATGAGAATGGCAAAGCTCTGTAGGTCATACACCCAATCACCCAGAGCCATTGTAGGTGTTTCCTGAGGTGGGAGAGTCATTTGAAAATTGGCTCTGGAGAAGAGACAGAGCTGGCAAAGAAGAGTTTAAAACTGCAACAGGAGGAGGTGGTAGATGAGGAAGTGGAGAAGGTTGGACCATCAGAGGGGGCTCTAGCAGTACAAGGAGTCCTTATGCAGAAGTGGTTGAACATGTGAGGCATGGATAATATCATAGCTATGTAGGAGGTCATAGTAGCTGCAGATACACTACAGATACACTGCTTGCCAATGCTGTAACATCTGGGAGATGAAGAGGAGGTGCTGGTACCTCAACTGGGTGTGGCTGTGGAAGATGTGTGGGTGGACTGCTCGCCCCGAAGAAGAATATAGCAGTGCAGGTGGTGGTGCTTCAGGAGACGTAGGTGATTTTCCTGTGGATGGCTTGGGAGGAGGAATGGACAGATGCTTCTGCACCTGTGTCTGTACTTAGAGATAGGGCAAGGAAAGCATGTTGAGTTTCAGGCAGTACTGGGGACATTCTCACCCATGACTTTGTGAACCTCATCCAGGGATTACTTTTGCTTGCTAGCAGGGAAGTCTCCCAAGGGTTAGAAATGCATTATAAGATGCAAAACATGTATGAAGCTACTGAAGCCAGTTAGGAAGGGTTGCTCATTGTGAACCACAGAAATGCAAAACCATATTCGATGGTGGCATGGTCAGTGGCATTATCTGTCTACTGGAAGAAGGCCATCTGTCTGTGACAGTGGTTGTAAAACAGTAGGAATATTCCCAGAGAAACATAAAGTGGTAGCACAAACATAAAGGCAGCTCATACTATAACAGTTAGTCAGTACTGCAGTCAGCCACTAGAACTATCGCACAGCAGCACCATTTTCTGGTGTTGAAGTAAAGTCTGGGGATGGTTTGTGGCTGGCTACTAATTAGAGGGGTGCACCACTGCTATTCTGGTTTGATCCCACTCTTGTGCATGTTGTTACATCATATGGCACTACAATGATTTGGTACCCAGATTGGTTGAAGCCTTCCTGGGCATTATGTTTTCTTGCATAGAGTGCAGCTGGTGAGAAGCTATTATCCTTTGCTATGTATGAAGACATTCCACTGCTTGAATTTTCTTTGTGGGCCACGATGTGCCCTGCTATGTTCACCTGGCTGCTAAGATGGTGTTGCTGGAGTTGGCCATGTGGACGTTAGAAGATATCACGTTACACTCTCCCATTTAAGGTAATCTCCGCCCTCTAAAAATTCGAAAGTTGTGTCTTCCCAACTAGCATTTGGCCGTGTCACAAATCTTCACAACTGATATTTTCTAACCCTTTTGCAAAAGTTGGCACACACATTATGACCACTGGTTGTAATCTCCTTTCTCCAAACAATTCGAAGAATTTTACATCACAACTAGTATTTTGTCACAGTACAAAAAGATGATTCACTCAGTTACAGCCACTGAATGGAGGCTCCTGACTTTAATCAATTCAAAGAATGTTTCTTTGCAATTAACATTTTCTCTCATTTAAAAAGAAAACGCCATGGTGAATCCACTGAATGAACTCTTCTTTCTGTAAATAATTCCAACGATTTTTCTTAGCCACTAGTATTTTGTCTCATCAAAAACCTTGCATATAATATTTTCACTTGTCCATCAGAAGAAGTTGGCACACCCAGAACAGACACGAATTAAATCATATGTCTCCAAACAATTTCAAGTACTTCTCTATCCAACTAATATTTTATCTCATCACAAAAAGATTTCTCTCTTCACAAAAGTTCACAACTATTGTTTTCTCTATTCTGTCACAAAATCTGGCACAATCAGTAGGACCACTAAATATAAATGCCTTCAAATGATTGTAATCACTTTTTTTCTTGCAATTTGTATTTTATCTTGTCCCAGAAAGATCACGTTCTCAATTATAGACACATAACCTTTCTCTACAACTAGTAGTATGCCTTATGTGAGAAACCTGAGGGTAGTCCCACTCCTACATCCCCTGGATCCTCTGCTCAGGTGACCAGGAAAAGCCACTGCTCTTGGATGCCGACCCTGGGGGTAGAGAAGCGAGGGAGAATCACCTGGGTCGATGGTGCTTGGGGAGTAGAAGTGGGGTGCCCACAGGAGAGACATGGTATCCCACTTTCCATATGAAAGAACAACCTAACCCTCCCCCAGGCTTTATAGGCTATTGTAGACCATTTCCCTATCCTCCACTTCACAAACGAAGTTCAGAACACCACTCTGGTACTGAGATGAAAAAGAGGAAGAAAAACCACTCTGGTACTTGGACGTGGAAGATGGAAGTTGAGTACCAAAAGTACTGTATTAAAATATGGAAGCAAAATTACCTGCACCTGGGTAAGGCTGGGTGGGATAAATATCTCCCCCAGGTGCAGATCAAGGCATGCAAAGAAGGAGAGAGAAGCCAATAAAGCTAACTGGTGCATGCTGAGAAGCCGTATGAAGAGGGACGTGAGGGAGCAGGAGATCTGATCCGTGTAGCAGGACGCAAACGCTGAGGCAAGAGGCTGTCCTGATAGGCAGCCATAGGTCTGAGACAGAGACCCACACGTGGAAAAGCCCTGAAGGCTGGCGGGTGCAAGAGACGGTTTGAGAGCAAAGAAAGTTCTCCTTTTCTTTGGTGCCGATGAGCGGGGAAGGAAACTCCCTCCTGACAAGGGAGACGGGGAGAAAGAAACCCAGAGAGGGAGTGATCGAGGAATAAGCAGCACACGGAGGTGGAGTGCCCGACATATCCGGTGAGTCCATTGTGTGTTTATGGCCCGAAGTGCTCCCTCCTTGACCACGCATGAATGAAAGTTGGAAAAGCGTTTTTGAATTTCCTGCTCTGTTTCAAAATAGAAAACAACCACTTGCAAGCCTTATGGAGTGTTGCAAACCATAATGCATTCAGAATACATATTAAGAAAGTTATAAGAATGCCTGGGAAGCAGATCCTTTAAGTAATAAATGCATAAGAGGAGAAACCAAGCATTGGCTAAAGTCAATAAAGTATGAACATTGTTAAAAGACCCATAGGGAACAAGTATTGGCAAAAGCCATAGGAAATATATGAAAGTGCAACATTCGACAGAACAGCACAAGTGTGAGAGAGTCTGACAGAAAGGTGGGGAAGACATAAGACCAACTCAAAGTGAATTTGATTAATGGAAACATTGTGACTGGCATAAGGCAAGTGACACGTGATGGCAAAGCCAAGAGGCTAACCAGGCAAAGCCAGGAGAGTGTAAAAGTACATATGAACGCAAGAGGCAAACACAAGGAGCTGAAAAGTGAATACACAGGGACTCCTACAGAAGAACCTGTGTGGGCTGAAGAGCCTAGGGTTCCTGATTATGCAACCTGTGATGGGTGGACTGCATGGTCTGACAACTGCGCCTAGATCAGGGAGCCCGGAATTATAAACGTCAAAGACTTTGTGAATCAAGCTAGGAGTGTAAAGTTGCCCTGAAATTGTGGTGACCCTGGAAGATGGAAG